>NC_139413.1:21968390-23318390 GCF_905368555.1 Meleagris gallopavo
GGAATGTAGGCTTTAATGAACGGAACAGTAGTTCACAATTCTAAGAGCTGCTTGCAGTGTGTGGCTCTTTCCCTTGAGCTTTAATCACATGGTGAGGGAACACAGATGTTTTCCTCAAAGTCACCATTATTAAAAACAGGTAGCTCTGCAAGAAGCCAGGGTGGAATGGATCTATCTGATGACAACATCTATTCCTTTGTCAGTGGCAGGATATCATTCCCACAGGACCACATGTCAGATATTAAACTGATACTGTACTTGAACTTATCCAAATGTCTGGCATGAAGAGGTTAGGATAGGAAATCTACTTCACAAGCAGGGTTTATGACAATAATAAAAATTCTCCATACTTGGGAACCTAAAGAAAATCCACGTAATAGTCCAAGAAAAGCAGAACAGTGGAAAAAGTGAAGCATTTGAATACTCTCCCTCCCTGTGTGTTGGGCTCTGGTACCCTTGGTGAGACTGACTCTCAGGCATTGAAGAGCTACAGTTCCCCTCAGAGGAACTCTTGTGTGTGGCCATCTCCTTGCGTCTCCTTGCATGTGGTCAGATTTTGTATGTAACATCAGGCAGAGAAGAGAAAGTTTCAGAGACTTGTTCATTCTGACTTGAAATCTTAAATTCTCTGTGTAAGAATTCGGTAGATATATTTTTTCAGGACAAGTGAAATGATTTCTTTTTAAGGAAATCAGCTTATCTGATTTCAATGCTGACTCCTAGAACCTTGCAGGATATAGTGGAATGCAGGATTTTTAAATGTCAAAACATAATGCTTTGGAAACAAAAAAAAAAAGAAAAAAAGAAGAGGGTAAACATTTCTTTCTCAAACTTGAAGTCTTCCGAACATTTCCTTCTCTAGAATAAAGCTCCAACAAAATGGAAGAGTTTTTTTTCCTTCTTTTTTATTTTTCCACTGCCTTTCTTTACTTCTTGTTATTTTATATTTGGACATAGTTGGATGAATTGGGAAGCAATACCAATTTCTGCTTGCTCTGTAGAATGCCTGAAATGCTTTTTAATACATTTTGGACAGTATAATAATATAATGAAATTTAGGGATCTTGAGATATACCGTTTAAAGTGGAGGAGGATTATTTCTGTTTCATGTAAAGCCAATTTTCCAAGTCTGTGATACCGTTGTCTCTTGCAAAGCATAAAATATATGTGATCAGGTAAAGTGGCTCCATTCTGTTGCTTGTTAGACTGAGGATAACCAGAAAACTGTTCTTTTCCAAAGTTCTATGGTAATGCTGCCAGTAACAAGGGTGTTGTGAGGAAGCTATCCCCTTTTCTGGAGGACTGTCTTCTCAAGTCATCTTTCATTTGAACTTTTCTCTCAACCCTGATGCTTAGAGGCATCTTCTGTAAGCACATTCCCAAACACTGGAGTACCTCATGTATCCCACTACCATACAGTGCACAAACAATGAATTTCTACCTGTTGCCAAGACTGGCTGTTCACTTATTTTTCACAGTCATAGTAGTCTGTGGGCATCACTGGTTGTCACAGAAAATACAAGGATTCCTTTCTGCTACCTAACCTAGCAAAAGAGCTGAATTGTTATCCTTTAGGTAGACTATGAGAGAAAGAGTCACAAACACCAAGTACTTTAAATTTAAGGCCCTGGGTGAGCCCTCTGTAGAAGTATTCATGTGAACTGTCAATCCCTGTTTACACCTACTGGTACAAAACCATCATCTACTTGTACTCCATTTAGAAAGTGCGTGAGGATCTCAACAGTTAATATTTCCTTTGCATATGAGGCTTAAGGAGCTGAAAACAGAGTGATACAACCAGTCTTCCACAAGAATCTACGAACATGTAAAATACTATAGTATTATTTTAATTTTGCAAACAAAGCCCACTTTATGTTGAAAGATTCGATTCATGTAGCGATGCTTCAGATGGAAACATAGCTTGCCTATGTGTAGTAGGACAAATAGCATTTTAAGTGACTCATCAATGGCTCCCATGACATCCTCTTAAACAATCAGAGGCACAATAAACCAGTGATTTAGATGAAGAAGCTTCTTGCTGGAGAAATAGATCAATAGATTTTAATGGAAAAAGTCACTGATTTTTACTCCAGAGTAAACACTGATGATGTGACTGGAAACTGGATAGTTCCAAGGTTTAATTCTCAAGCATCTGAGATGCTCACGTGCAAGATATTATTCATCTTTGCTCTGACAAGGATCTTCCTTTCTCCATTTCCCCCCATCTCTCATAGGAATCAGGTTTGGCTAGCAGGCATCTATGTAACTTGCATTTCATACTTATCTTGCTGCAAAGCAAGACCCAGCTTTGGTTCCAGTGGCCAATGAATAAAATATGTTTACCGATGCCTTAAGAAAAGAATAAAGACCTTGGAGATGTCATGGTGATGGAGACTTTGTGTGGTAATTAGGGGCATTCCCACTTTTTCCACTTTTCTTTACATAGGTAATGGAAGCTTCTGAGTTATCAAAAAAGAAGAAAACTAAACAGAGGATGCCTATGTCTTTATCTTTGCACAACTCTCTGCCCAGTCCTCTTGCAGTTTATCTTGCCAGCTCTTCAGAGGTGCAGAGCTTCTATCACCTTCCCCTCTGCACTGATTTGGGGGGATTTTCTGGGTTCATTTTTAAGTCACATCACCTGGAGGTGTGCACTGCCCATGTTATGCCAGAAAATTGTAAATCTGTAAGTGTTCTTGTCAAGACAGCAATGTTCTTTGCAGCTACTTTAAAAAATAAAACAGCAAGAACACAGGCAAAGTGTAAATGATCTCAGCTATCTGTGCTGGACCAGGATTGTGCTTCTGCACAGCTGTGTTTGGAGCACATGAGGCTACGCTGAGCCCCAGACTCCTCCGTGCAAATCCCATAGTCTCCAATAAGCCAATCACTCACTTTGGGATCACCTCCTTGACACAGCAAGCCTATGTGCTGGAGGGGGGACATCTGTATGTCCCCACAGACATGGTACCACATATCCTTCCTGCAACATTTCCTCGGGGCCAGAACAGTCTCTAACATGTTTTTTTTCCCCTCTAAAAACTAAAGGCTTTGAATTCATGAGGTCAGTGTTGGGATGCTTAGTCAGGAGCTGAAGGTCTGAGCAGCTCAGTTTGCCCTTCTGCTCTGAAGTGAGCATCTCTAGCACAAATGATAAGGCTTTGACTGCAGTTCCCTGCAAATGAGTTTTGCTGATTCTTTTCACCCTGCAGCTAAGGAACCTCTGAGGTTCCACAATTTTACATTTTAGGATGTATGTTTTAACTGCTCACTCAAAAAGCACAAGCCTGATTGGAAAGAAAAACATTACAATCTAATATTTGTTTTTTTTTTGTTTTTTTTTTAATTGGTTCAGATGTCTGAAAGAGAGTTCATTTATGGGAAGAACCAACATAAATGATTTTTATGAGCAGAGATAGTTGGTAGGGATTTTGTTTTTGCTGTGTTACAGTTGAATATTTTGTATCAGGCTGCCTAAACGGATGCAATCTCAAGACATTGGGGTCACTTTGCAGTTGTCCAGCTTTCCACTCTTCAGGTGATGAGAAGGTCATGCATGGGAATGACATTCCTGTACTTATTTCAGTACAGGAGGGACCTTTCCAGAAATGGAGGAGGTGCCAGTGTGCAAGGGCTGGGGTGAGTGAGAAAGACCAAAACACACACATCCATGCATTTCCATAACATCTGATAGTCATGCCTGGGATTAATATATATTCACTATGAAATTATTTTCTTGTGAACATATCATTTTGTTGTGCTTGGGTTCATTAGAATGGTGAGTTACTGATTTCAAAACAACATTGCTAAGGCATGGACAGGAGAGCTAAAACAGACAGCAATTTTTTAGCTGGCTAAAATCAGCTAGCCTCAAAAATTTGTCCCTGGTAAAGAACAACTTTAGCAAGTTAGACTGCATGTTGAAGGAACATCAGGACCTCAAGTTTGTAATGCAGCTTTATTTCTGCATTTTAGAAACTTTACAGTATCCAAAAGTTGTCTTTAGGAAAACAGGCAAATACACTAAACAACAGAATAAATAAATTTTAAACCTGAAATGAAAATCAGTGCAGAGTTTGGATTATGATTTCCAGTAAAATATGCAGACAAGATGGAAGTTCAATCATACAGTTAATGGGAAATTAACCCTCTTAGTCCCACAGATCAGACTAAAATTTATAGAGTAATTTTAAGTCCCCAGCCCCCTCTGACCACTCATGTTCTTTTTCTTTGCTTGTGTACCATGATGTACATGTGAGAAGCCATTAGGGAGGCGGTAAGCCTCAGAATCACTGATTTTAGATTTGCTTTCACCTGGACCAAAGAAGCTGAACATCAGAAAAAAATTGTGTGGAAGAAAAAAGATACCTGAGATGGATTAAACGTGTTATTCATTGTGATCTTTACAACAAAGTTAAAAAAAAAAAAAAAAAAAAAAAAAAAAAAAAAAAAAAGCAGTTAGTACTGTTTCCTCCCTTGCATGCATATTTATGTGGTATGTGTAATATATGTTAAACATATTCATATAATTTTCTCTGTTAATGTGTATTTTCATATATTACAGTATTAAAATACATCCATTTATGTAGTAAGGTAAATCAAAATGTTAACTGCATGGTTTAGTCCTGTACAAAGAATGTCCTTAATTTATGCAGAATTTCAGACTGTGCAAACTGCATGGTTTTCTCTGGTTTTACACTGAAAGGACTATTAACTTTTGATCTGTATCTTTGGAGTGAAGCTTTCAGAATTTTATCCTTATGACTCCGAAGTTTGTGAAAGTGGAATTGCTGGAAAATTAAAATCCTCATTGCTTGAATGTAACAATCCAAACCAAGGCAACTCTGTCACAATCTCATTCTAGAGGCAAGCAGTACTTCTTTTCTCCCGGGGAACTGAGACAGAAAAAAGTATCCACAGGAGATCAAAGTTTGCAAGTTTTCAAAGGAATGTCTCTTAAGATGGGGTTTAGATGATGTATTCCTACTGAATTGTGGAGAAGAGCTCCATAGAAAGCTATTAAACACAGTGGTTAAAATGCAACCTCTTATCTAGCAAGTCTGTAAAGCAAGAATTAGAAGGCAGTGAAAGGTAAAGGTTTATTCTGTATGTGACCTATTACACTCCTCACTACATCTGTTGTCTGCTACCAGATGAATCTTGCAGTAGATGGATCTTGGATTTGACCCAGTACCATCTTCTCTGTGTTCTGCTATGATCTATGAAAAGCATGATTAGAAGTGATGCACTGCTGTTACATAGTTCTTGGAATGGCAAGGCTGTCAGTAATTTTCAGAGCAAAATTTTTATGAAACCTTTTGAGTTTTGTTCAGTTTTGAAAGAAAATTAGTCCCCAGGTCAACCTGTGAGGTTACTCAATCACTCAGCACTTCAATGCAGATAGCCTTCCAGAACACATTGTGAAAAGCTGGCTATTTGTTCATGTTTCACACCTCTTTAATTACCCACCTGTGTTCCTTTTATTATCAGAGCTTGAATAGGATCTCTCATAAAACTTAGGAGGCTGAAAGGAAATTGCTGATTTTCTTGGATTGCATCAGCAACGTAAAATGGAATCACTTAATATTTGAACACCCTGCCCCTTTCATTTTCCTTTTCCTGTGTTCCTTCCATGCCACTGTGGATCCTTCCCCTCCAGCAGCAACGATGCGCTGTACAGCAAATGTCTATTGTGGAGAGGAAGCTGTATTTTCACTTGGTTGTATACCATTTTTACCAGTCTAAAATCTAGATTTCAATCTAGTGGATTACGGAAAAATAGTGTCAGACCTCCTCAGCTGAGGGAATGCTCACATATTCATTTCCAACTAGGCTGCTCTATGAGGAACATTTGGACTAACTTTTTATGATGATATTGCCCTTCTTCCCACCAGAATGGTGCTGACGTTCCCATTTTTGCCAATAGCAATAGGTCATAACTTCTACATTTCTTCTAAGTAGAAGAAAATGTGTGTTTTCTGTATATGATGGAGGGAGACACAAGGCACTTCAAAATAACTTTTAACATTTTTCTCAATCCATGCCTCCGCCAAAGAGAGTTCATCAGGAAGAGCAGCATGATCTCACCATCTCTGTCTGTGACAGGGCAGCAACAGTTATCTCTAGGGTATATTAGCTGTTGATGAATCTGGCTCTGGTTATTAAATCAGGGTCAGTTCAATGCCAAGTAGTTTCTCTTGTGATAGCTTCTCCAGCAATGAGCCTTTGAAGAAATTTCCCCCAGAGGGACAGGAAATAGATGAAGTTTTTCTTTTTCTTGAAGTAAAACAAACAAAAAAAAACCCTCACACTTTGCTGACGCAGTGATGAGCATGGTACCTGTCTGGGGCAGTGACCGTACAGTTTTGTCTGCTTTGCTCTTTGTTCCTGTTCTTGCCCAGGCCATTGTGTCCCATGGTGAATCAGGGATTGCAGAGGTGGAGATAGAAGGGGAGGACACAACAATAGTCCTTGCTGTGCCTTTATTTAGAAGAAAACAGCCCTTTGGGGTTCATTAGGCACTTGGCCTGAGGTGAAAACCTGATGGAGACGAGTTTGTTGTATGAACAAGTGTGAGCAGGCCATGAAAAAAGGTTACAGGGAGCAGCCAACATTTACCTCTCAACATGCTTTTAGAACTCCTCCTCCATTCTCACTAGCTTTGTCATGTTACATAGCAAATACTGGCAAACTTGGAAAGATATATGCTCTTTCCCCAGTGAAGAGAACAGCAACAACACAGTGGCTTTGAAAAAACACTTGGGTAACAGAAATCCTTGTAATTTCATCCTTTGCTATTACTCTTGCTATTAGACTGAACCAATGCTCTTCCCTCTCAAATGATGGTGCCCCAAAACCACTTGAGATGCACCCTAAGAGCAGCTGTTTCCCAGTGCAGTCACATAAGTGCCAAACTACAGTTAAGCGACGGCAGATCCAAAAGACTGTACTTATAAGTATAGAAGCAAAAGGGCATAAGTCATAGCCCTGGCTTTGGCAGACTGCAAAGGACAAGGCTCTGGAAATAGAGGGTAGGGATAGGATTCTGGATCTGTACAAGCTTTGGCAGGTTTGTGTCAATTTATCCACTAAGGGTAAAGGAAGAAAATCACAAAAAGGACATGCAGCAACAGGGAAAAACTCTCTCTGTGCTATTCTTCCTGTCCATTTTAACTTCCTACTTACATGAAATAAAAATGATAGAAGCAGATAAGGAGTGAATTCAATTAGGGTTGATTCTTCCCCTTTAAGAGGAATCCAGGAAGCTCTCCGCTGTCTTGTTTCTCTCTTTGAAGTGTCTTATCATCCTCCTCTCATTAAAGTATAATGGACTAGCAGTGGGTGTGCTGGGATTTGACACCCGGTGGGGAGCTGCACCTAATCCTACACAATCACCTGATTCAGTTTGGCTTATTTTCACAAGTCACTAACCCCATCTTCACCATTCTAAGTGGGGGAGGACCAGAGAATTATTATGAAGGACTTAGCCCTAATTGGCTGGCCTTTGCGTAGGTGTCACAGGAGACAGCTCCAAATACAGACACACAAACAAATGCAAGACTGCCTACAGGCCCTCCATGAGGGGTGAAGGGGGGGTTTTATCAGGTGCCTGGGCCTGTTTAATCACACAGTGCTCTGGACGCTGTCTTTATCTTTTCAAGTCAGTGGATAGCATTGACTCAATAGTTGCTTAGGGGGCTGGGAGCAGTTTTTGGGGCACAGCAACAAACAAACAAGGATGGGAGCCAGGAAGACAGAAGATATCTGCTTATCTCTGTCACTTGGCTGCATACTTAGAGAGGAACTCAGTGGCTTTTAGGAATTAATGGGTCTTCATTAGGAATTAGATAGTTGTTCTTGCCTCTAGAACAATTCCTGTTTCCCCAACAAAGTATCTCAAATTATATTGTCTGGTTATTCTTCTTTCTGAACAATAAACAACATCTGAGAAACGATCCACCTTTGGTTTCAGCCTTCTCTTTACCTAGAGAAATACAATGTGAACAAAGGCTATCATACCATGGTTAGATACACGCTATGCATGTCTTCTCTGACATGGCACAAATAACAATATCATATTGTTCACAAAGGGCAGTCCTATAAGTGTCTCCTATACACAGATACTCCTTTTCTTTACATCTTATGTTGAGGACAATGTGCTTTATTGCCTCATCTAGGAGTATAAATCTCAGATATTACACAGAAGATAACCTGCATGAATATACTTCACTGTTTCCGACCCAAAGGCTACCTTATTATATCATTCAAATATTGTTCTGGTGGTTGCAAAAGGCTCACGTGGAACTGGGACTGAGGTTCACTCAGCACAGCCTCAGTTTTATGATTATGAAAACAGCAACAGGCAGAAGGTTTCCAAGAAGAGCAGAGTCATGTGCATGCCTGTCTCATATGTGAGATAATCCACAATGATTTTGGCTTCTGACAGAGGCTATCTGCAGTTGCAGACATCAAAGTCCATAGAAAAACTGTACCTCAGTATGCAGGGACTGGTAAGTAACACCAACACCTCATGAAACTCAAAGGAAAATATTTGGATACTTCTGTTTTTGCAAGACTCTTCCTTTCAAAGTCAACCTGAGAAAACCAGAAGACAAGACATGACATATTTCATGCTGAATGATAAGACAGCCAAAAAGTGAATTGAGAAAAAAATTTCCTGCTGGTTCTAGCTAGCACGATTGAGGTGCACAGGCCTTTTTGGCCAGCTGTAAGAAAGCTGCCTCTGGCTGTCCAGCAGGACTGATCTGCTATCTTTTGCAGCTCCATTAGCAGGGGACAGCTTCTCATAGCAACAAGAGCAAGAGGTAAGCTCCTATCTTCCAAGATACGGTGAGACATTGGGATGGCTCTTTCCCAGGAGTCTTTTGGCTCCATGTCTGGGTTTTACTGTCACTGCTCACCTCGTTGTCTGGAACATAACATCCCAAACTTCTCTTTACCTATTTTTGACCAAAGCTGTGAGGAACTTATATCCAGGCACAGTAAATTATGCATATCAGCAGCCAGAACTCTGTTGGAAAACCAGATCCAAACAGAATTTCTGGTTGTCAAGTCATCTCTGTGATTTTTATATCTTTCGGTGGTTTCAGGGATTTGCTTGCCATGGCAGGATCTCTCTTGTTTATTAATTGTTTTCTCCCTGATGAGATGACCAAAAGTTTCTAAATAGTAGACAGACAACAATAAGGAAATTTCATAACAAGTTTCTACAATGTAGCCATTTATAACAGTGTTCAAAGCTTTCAGGAATATGAATTTTTGCACAAACGCTGGTGATTTCCCAGTACCTTCAGGATGAATATGACGATGAATAATAGGGAACTGAAATCAGCAACGAAGTAAATCTGTTACTGACTCAAAACATTCATTTATTTTTATTGAGTTCTGGTACAGCTACAGAGAAAACTTTGCTCTGTTTGAAACCTCCGTGGGGCTCCAAAGAAAACCAAAGTAAGAGTGTAGAGTCAGTTCTGGAGTTGTAAAGAAATAACAATTTGAATCAGTTTTCAGTTTGGGTTTGGGCTTCATTCAATGCTGTAAAGTGCATTCAGACAGTGATTAAAGCTGTTCCAACAGCTCTGGCCATGAGGAAGCTAAGACAAACCCAGAGGACATGCAGATCTGGACAAGTACTCTTGCTACTTTTTTTTTCCTGCTAATTGAATGTTTGCACAGACCAAATCCTTATTGTCTTAGACTGAAGCAGCAGCAGGTAGAAATTACCCTGGCCTGAAACAAATCTTCTGGTCTATAGACACAAAGCTGGTACAAGATGAGAAAAAAAAGAAGTGCTATCTTCTTTCACAGATTAGGAATGGAGGCACAGAGAGGTGAAGTGACTTTGCAAAGACATCACAGGAAGGCTGTAGCAGAGCTGGGAGCACCCGAGCACCATGAGCTGCTTCTCTGTAACCACAGGCTGTTTGTCCTTCCTGCCTCCCCATCCAGCTTGTATGGCACCTGGTCAGATCTCCATAAAATAAGACCCACATTGCTGGGGGGGGGGGGGGGAGGAGGGGAAAGAATGGAAACCCATTTATTTTTCTTTCTGCTACTTTATCTCACTTCAATGGGAGCAGTTGAAAACGTCAAGAATAAATGAAAACAACTGTTGGGCATCAATCCAAGTGGTTAACAAAGAACCCCGAGCTCTTTTAAGTCCTAAAACTAAAAGGTGCTGGCATAAAAAGAATAGCATTTTTCTCCACAGAAATCATTTGTTGAACTCTCTAGTTCTGAAGAGGACTCCTTGCTTTCTCCCTGTTCACTTGACTCACACTTTTAAAACAAACCACTCAGGAAAAAATACAATTAAAAAGTTGTGTTATATTAGACATTTCCTGACAAGCACAATCTTGTCATCCATGTGACATTAATCTGAGGTCCTGCCATAAATGACAGTCATTAGAAACCCAGTCTAAGGGTCTCCCTCCCATAATCGTGTTCTTCTGGATTTGAGATCAAGTGCCAAGGCAGGTAGCTATTTTCATCTTCGTCTGGACAGAGGATTTCTTGTTCTTTGTGGGTCAGTGGCGTGTCCAAAAGCACCTGCCTATCCCAATGGGTCAAAATGTACCAGTACCAGGCTGGGGAGATGGGTGGGTTTGCTCTGAAGCTTTCCCCAGTTAGTGAGGTGTAAAAGGTTTGGAAAATTAAATAAGAACCCGAGGGAAAAGTTTTGACTTTGAAAGGGAATCACCAATGCAATAAAGCAGAACAGACAACCAGAATACATTTAGTAACTCGATAAAGATGCTGGCCCGTGTAACTTGTGCTGTGGAAGAGGCTGCTTGGTGAGAGGGGCTGCACTTCCTTTCATATTGAAAGCATTTGGTGCCAGGGTAGAAACATGCAAGGAAAATATGGCCCTGGAGATTTGCTGCCTGCAGTGATTGAATGAATTCTGTCTTCATCTGCTTGGAGAAGCTGAAGTTTTGTTTGTGTCTTTCACCTACTCTGTGGTTAGTACAGGTGGGGCAGGAACATAGCTGTAATATTTGTGTGGACCAAACCCTCTCATTATAAAACTTTGTTTTCACCTGTTTATAATGTAGTTGAAATTTGGGTTGAAAACTAAAAACTTGGCCTGCAACGACATTATTGCTTTAGAAGGAAACTGAAATTTCACAGAGGAGAAAATACATTCTTCTGCTCACGTAAACACAGATATTCATTAAAAAAAAAATGTAAAAAGCATAAGTTTGAAGGTAGTTGTTTGACACAGTATAGCCTTTAAATACCTCTGCCATCTCCTCCTTTCCTCAAACTTCCCTCTTTCAGTTATAGCATAGTGAAACAAATAGCTAATTTGGTGATCAATTTATGGAGATGCCAGCATCAAAAAGCAAGTACTAAGAAAAAGTACAGTCGAAACCCAGCCTGCAGTTCTGGAAAAGGCAGAGCATGCTACCAGGTTGTGATCTGGCTCTTTCAACCAGTCTCTCATAAGTTTCTTAGATCAGTACTGACTTTGCAAAGCTAGGCTTTATAGAAGTCCTAAGTTTTCACACTTCTACCTGTGGTGAAGGTAGTCTGAACAACAGGCAATCTACCAAAATGCATTATCGGCTGAGAACTCAAACCACAAGTTGCTTGTATTCCTTAGACTTGAGAGAAACATACAACAGCAGTGACACCAGTCAAACCAACTGCTCACCGGTAAGCTGTGAAAATAAACCTATTATCAACATCATTTATTAAACACTTGGATTCCTTTGTGATAAATGACATAGAAGAGAGGCCACAAGGAAATGGGTAATTCCAACTTCAGAACAAAGTTTGAGCATTGTGCTGAAAAGAGATGACCTAGGACCATGTGTTGATAATAGACGTTAAAGTAAAATATTCAGCATCTGCTTATTAAACTAGCACTCCTTATAGGCCGTTGATTGAGGAAAGGATGCTACCAAAACATTGTGAAAACAAGTAAATAAGGTCATCTTTCAGCCTTAGCAATTCACTAACTGCAAGAATATCCTTTTTCAAAGTTTCTGGTCTAAAAGGTGTCCAAGCAGAGACTACCCATTGACATCAGAAAATGAAGAAAGTGAAGAAAAAGGCCTAAATGAGGATTTATGAGACAATAGCATCAGGGTAGTAAACACCACTCATTGAGTGACATCTCTCCCTGCTCTCTTCTGTGTTCAGAACTAAAAAAAGTCATCAATTCATAGGGCTTGGCAGTTCTTTTCACACTGCTGTGTAAGAGGAAGAGGAAAAATAAGAAGCAAAATCAGATGGCCTGATTTCCCCTTATGATTTCTAAGCCAGAAAAAAAAAATGCATCAAAATTAACTGAAATCAGGAAAGCAGTGAGCAAGATCAGAATGTCTCTAATCGTTTACTTAGAATTCCCCAAGGATGACAGAAGGGAAAAGCTGGGGACATGCTGAAACATTGCCCCAGGCACATTCAGCAATTATTAAAAAGAATTCACTTCCATGCAAATTGTATTTCATCAGCTAATTAAGAAGGCATTTATCCTCTGCTTTAATTAATATCTTGTATCTTCCTTCCGAAATACTTAATCATTGAATGAAATCATCCTAGAAATATTGCCCTGAAGTTAGCATAGGCATTTTATATCTCAGAAAAAACTCACGTGTGTGCGTGTGCACGAGAGAGAATATTTTAATAGCAGTAATTATAAACTACTCTGCCAACTTATAGGGCTGCTTTGCATTTCTGGCTTGCTGCCAGGCTTCCCCCCCCAAAGCCTGATGAATAGCAACTGTTGTGTACGCAAGATCTGTGCTCCATTTAAGCAATATCCCCAAAGAAATTGGTCTTCCTAGCCGTTAAGCACAACTTTGTTAGGCAGCGCCTGGGGCAATTGACAAAACCCATTTGCTAACTAAAAACTGTAACCAGCGGTTTGTCTATTGACCGTGCATACTTTCAGTAAGGCCACATTATAATAGATGGAAAATCAGTTATTTCCTTAGCATCAACAACCAATTTTCCACCAGTTAGGCTGGAGATGCATATCCCTGAGGTATGTAGAAAACAGAATTAACTGGTATCAGCTTAAGCATGGGAAACTAGCAAGACGCATGGTAGATTTTCTAAACAAACTAAATCAGCCAAGCTGGAGTATTGCTATTGGCACTTGCCATTTATCTTGCTGTGCCATTAATTTTTCATTGAAGTGCAAGAAATTTCTTGAGAGAAGGTGCAATCTCCCTCAGTCCTGATAGCTCACAATCCTAAGAGAGGTGTTACAATTCAACAAGAAGTTACAGGCATCGCATAATAAAAACTGTGCCATATGAGAGATAACTCTCAGGATAATAGTCCAGATTTATCTTAAAGTTTAATCTATGAATTTATGAGATGAAGCCTCACTTCCTTAAAGAACCCTTACTCTTGCTATTGAATCAATAGGCAGTGTTCAGTCCAGAGGAGCATCACTCACATGAACGCTGTATTCCCATTCGCTTCGGACATTCCTCATCCAGAATACTTGATTTAGTGCAGCTAATCCGTTAATGTAAATAAAAACAAACACCAGCAGGATGTAGCTTATCAGTTATTTCTGAAATATTCTTATCTCTTGTCAAGTTTCTCACTGGGAAATTATGTGAAGGCTTCCGCCCCCCCCATCCCAATCTCTTTCTTGCAAATATATATCTGGAATGCCCTGCAATGGGTAAACTGCAAACCAATCACCATAAACATAATTGGAATAATTCACTCGCTTCAGTGGTTTCAGGCATTTGAAGTTTCCCTTTTAGGTCCCAGATGCAAGTGATTACATGTGTCATCAGCCAAAGGCACAGAGAGGTCACAGGACACTGATTTCAAACCTTTAAGCATGTGTGGGGTAAATCTTACTGCCTTAACAATTATCTTTTTTATTTCTCTTCTTAACATGATAGACTACTAGAGCATTAATAAGTCAACCCTTTGTTAAAGAACATGACAAATCCCAAAGTAAAAGAGGGATGCCGTTGGACTGACTGGTCCTTGGATCTTGTAGTTATAAACAGAATCATTTCAATTTCTTGTGACATTTTTCAATGAAAAGATAGATTTGTAGGCAGGCAGGAGCTGGGGCTGTAAGTTACAGCATACCTATGGAAGTTTTAGCTTTCTGCCTTCGCATGCCTAGGAAATCTTTTTAAAGGCCATGTTAGCCCTTATGAGTCCCTGTGGATTCCTGCACAAATCTGTAGCTGCAGGGACATCCATGGCTCTTTAACCAAGGCTGGGAGTCCAGGCAGGACAGAAGGAGCTTCAACGTAATTTCTGTTCCTGAAGGTGTCACTGACCATGGCTGTGTCACTAGAGTTTGCCAGGCTCCAGTTTTCCTTATAAAATTGGCATGGCGAGGTCTGGAGTCTTTTAATGTTTTGTGAAGACTTACACTATGAGGTTGGCTAAATGACTTCATTGGGAAGTACATAGAAGTGTTATGGATCAGCCCTGAATTACGGGACTGCCTGCACCCATGCCTTTGTCATTCCCCCAGGCTTGTTAGTGAAAAGGGCACCACTAAGGGCTCAAAGTCCTGCTGGAGCTGGTGTAAAGCCTGATACAAGGAAACTTATTGGCTCCTTCTCTGTCCTTGCCCCTGCCTTCTGCTTCTCCTACCTCCCCTCCTGAGCTCAATCCATGCTGTCCTCTGTGCAATGAGGACCAGGTCTTTTACACTGACCTTTAAATTTCTGAATTTAGGACTTAGTATTTATTATATGGCAACGGTTTGAGCATCCAGAAGTTCAACTCTTTAAGCAGATGGGAACTGTCCCAAGATTTTTATCTTCTAAACTTAGGAAAACAATAAGACCAAATATGAGAATACTTGGGATTAGTTCTGGGAACAGACATATTGACAGGTCACCAGGATAAGCCCATCATCCCTCAGTCCTGAAACAGTAGAGCACTTGTAAACAAATTAAGAAAGTCTTGACTATATTATCTCATCTTCACCCAATCAGCTCTCTCATTAAGTAGTGCTGGGAATTTTAGTACGAACTTAGGATGTGATAGACCTTGATTGTTTTGCTTTTTCTTTTATAATAATAATAAAAGAAAAGACGTGGCAGTACCAAGGATGAAAAGATATGGACATTCTACTGTGTGATTAGAAGGTCTGAAGCAGAATATACATGCATTTACACAACATATCTGCAAACCAGGCTGTGATTTACTGCTAGACTTAGAAATGCTTTAAAGACTTAAGCACAGGAAGAAATATGCCGTTAGTAAAGCTTGTGTTATCAGCCCAGCTAAATAATGATGTGCAATGTGTCACGTGTAAAGAATATATTAATACTTGGATAAATATTTTCCTAATGTCTGTTTAGTTGATATCTCCTTGGCGTATAACCCATGGATAGTAAATAACACTCACATTTCTGCTTACTTAGGGTCTATTTTTTCCTCGTCTTTTATGTTGGCAATAGTCTGGGGGCTAGAGGGGAGGAAAAGGGAGAGGGAACTGGAGCTCTATAAAATGTTTGTTTTCCTTACAGATTTCATGAGAAATAAACCGTTTATGTTTTAGCGTTTCACTGCTACGGAAATGTTAGATGGTTGTGTGACTGTCAAAGTGTTTAATGCATAGCCAAGCAGTAGCATTATGAAGAGCAGGAGGGGAAGAAAATGAGAAACTGTAGAAACAATGAAAAAACAAATGAGCCCGCTTTACCTTGGGGCTCCTAACACGTTATTTTTCCTTGCTTGTGGGCATGACTTAATGTTGGTTACTTCCTTTGGCTTCAATCCGCATTCATTTTAATCGTCTGTTTTGACAACCTCTTCTTCCCTCAGGCTTGTCTCTAATTGAATTTGTCATACAATCCTCACCTCCCCTAAAATTGTTTGTATGGAAGGGAGGCTGGGTGACAGCTGGATCCAGGTTGGTTTCTGAAGTGTTACCTCCAGTAATCTGCCCGTTCCAGCCTTCCTTTCGCAGCTGAGAGGACTGATGTTTAGTCCCATTTTCCACAAAAGTAGGAAAATCTGGCTGCCATGCTACCAGACTTCATCTAGGACCTTTATATAGGACTTGGTGGATACCCAGTTCAGATCACTACCAGCTCCTTTCCCCTTAAGCCCTGCTGTCTTCTAATCATAGGGTCAGTACATCTTAAAGAGCTATTTATACTGAGGATTTCTCCTTGCAATCCCCAACAACGCTACTTTTCAGCTTTATGATACACTTGTATATTGAGGGATGTCATTAGGGTGCACATAGTGTGCAAGCAGGGATGCAGACCTGAAATTCTATAGCATCACAGACCTCATGCCATCAGGTGCACAAGTATGGCAGAATTTGATCTTCAGTGAAGCACCAGCTGCTGTTTGTGATGGGGATCAAAATGGAATATAAAAGTGATATTTCTTGATTTTTTCCTCACTCTAAATGTCCTCAAGCCTGTCAGTCTCAAATACTGTGCTTTTATTCTTAACAAAGGAAAGTAACATTTTATAAAACAAAAATCAAACATAAGTACACCTAGTCAGAAAGCAAGTTCTCACGCATGCACATATTTCCTATATGTAAGAGCTTGCTACCTTTTTTCACTATAGTTCCACAATAACAAGATGAAATGCTTTTTTGCACTTAATACAAGGCTCACTTTGTTTTTAATATTTGTATTGCTGAATTCATCTGAGCAGTTACATCTTGGTAGCTCAAGTTGATAGCATTAAGCACTAGAGGGATTAGCATAAGAACACTCATCTTGTTCCTTGGCATAAGTGGAACCATCATGCTGTCTTCATCTACTCAAAAGCGTAGTGTCAACATGTCCCTGCAACAAGAGTGTTCATAGTGTCTAGATAACACATGTCACATGTTTGACACATCTCTATGTTATCTCATCTGGCCAAACACTAAAGATAAATAATGTCATGGAAATACACACATACTTCAGACAAAGTCTGTGATCAAATCAAATCTACAATGTTTATGTCTGACTACAGCATAAACAAAAATATTGCAAACTTACATAGCCTACATTTAACCTGTAGAAAAACTTATAAACTAAAATGTTTTAACACTTAGGAAGCCTAGCCATCAAACTTCAGGGTTTCCTACTGAGTGCCTAAGCACAAAATATATGCTTACTATTATTTTAATTAGTTGCTAGTAAAATAACTTCTTTTCCTATTTAGAGACACACTGATTCTGAAGTATGCATCTAAAATACACCATTTTATTCCATTGTTTTATATGGAGTGCTTGCTCCAAGCAGCAAAGCTCCCATCCCACTCTGTGGGCCCACTCCCCATCCCAAACAGCTTCTCTCTTTCTCTGTACTATAAGACTAGAGAGTAAGTACTCTCAACCCTTCAAGACACTGTGCTTCACCAATGAATCATAGAATTCAGTAATGGCTAAAGTGGTTACCTTTCCTACATCAATGCAGCCTTTAGTAAATGAGAAGTCAAACTATACATGAGATGACGCTACCATTAGAGAGTGGATAAGTATTTCCAGATAGCAGACTCTAATTTGAATGATCATTGTCTCTTACATACAGATGTGAAGGCCTTGCAAATAAAGGATGTAATATCAAGGATGAAGGTAGGAAGAGAAGATTAGTTTCTTCTTCTTCCTTCTTAACACAGCCAAAGTTAACTTATGCCTGGGTGGTTCAGTCTGAGCTTACAGAAGGGAGAACACTAGAAAAGTTATTTCTTTTAAAAGCCCATTGCCAAATAAAATAGAAAGAAGAAACAGAAATTAATAACTAATACTAAATTTGAATTAGAGGGAAAAAAACTAAATATCTTCTTCAGATATTAGCTCTTTTCCCCTCAGCATCTTTATTTACCAACTTATTAGGAAATAACTTCTCAATATTTTCTCAAATTGAAACAGATACAGCTCCTCCTCAGCTGGAAACGATATGAGAAAAGTCTGTTAAAGTCCATTTGGCATTTTCTTTTGTTACATTTTGTTCTTAATTATTGACATTTTTCTCTTCCCTCCCACAAATAATTTCAATGAGATAGACCCAAGTTCCTTAGCAGTAAGGAAGCAGAAATCACTTTTAGACATATACCCTAGACCTCAAAAAAAAAAAAAAAAAAAAAAAAAAAAAAAAAAAAAAAAACACACAACCCAGGTTCAAAACATCAGTATTACATATTATAATGTGATGAAACATACAATAACAACAGAGCAGTAAGATCCAAAGCTGCAGCAAGTAAGGATTTACTCAAACACAACAGTAGGCACAAAAATAAGAAACAGCTTACCTTCAAAAAGCCTCAAGCACACAGGAATCCCCAAAAAGATACTCTTATCTCCATTGCCAACCCTTAAATGAAGTCTGGGAAAGGGTGGAGACCTTTCAAGTCACTCAGGCACATTGCATGCACCTGAGCTCCCCTGGGTTGGCCCTACCTTCCTACCAGGTGCTCAATCACTGCTTCAAGCTGTGACTTAGCATTTCCACTACATACATTATCTTTTGCATGTTGGTGACAGTCCTTTATACTTAACATAAATAGTAGTGCAAAGGCAGGAATATATAGGCTTAACCAAGATACAGCACTGAAAGGCATAGCTAACTGGTATTATACATACACCATGGTGCAAAAGATTGAAGCTTGTGGAGTCCCATAGTTGTTACTGGCAGGATATCTCACAGAAAGCTAGCCAGCCTGCTTTGAAGGCCTCATTCTTCTCATCCGCTTGGCCCAGTTGCAGGAAACTCTGGGTGAGGTTTATGGACTTGTTTTTGCAGGAGGTCAAGTAAGAGGCATGTAAGTCCCCAGTGGCCTTGAAATCCTGTAGAGCCAGACTGGATCTGATTCCCATGGGTCTGCTTACTGACTGTTCTGCAAACGAAGTCCAGAATCTCCCAGTGTGAACAACAGATGTCTTTTACCTTATGTCTAGTTTGGATGAGAATATGAGTTCAGAGGCTTGCATTTACTACAGCCTCAAGCTCCAGTGCTTGGATACACCTTTTTCCAGGTGGAAATGAAGTGATATCACCAGAGATCAGTTCTTCTTAGTGGGACATGGAGAGGAGCAGGTATCAGTACACTTAGTATCAGTACACTGAGTATCTGTCTGAATCCCAAACTGTGGGGTGTGATGAGGTGATTCTGTTCTAATAGTGTAATCAGTGCACAGTAACCTTTACCAGTTATTTCCTGTGCGATGAAATACCCACCTCTAGCGATCAAAACCTATCACTTAATCACATTGTGTTTTTCTTGGAGATATGCATTTGCTTTGAGCTTTCATGTTTTTCAGCACATCTGTGTTGAGGATCACGCAGGATGCCTCTAGTCCCCCAAGAAAATGAATCTAGTAACTCTGGCAAGCGATTCACCCCACAGAAGAGATCACAAATTGGGAACCAAACCAACAAAAAGAAACTGTACCCAAATTTTGTGTCTTTCCACTTTCAACCTTCATAACATATTAAGCCAACAGGCCTAGGGACCCCAGCAGAGAACATGTATGGAGGGGCCAAAAATTAGCCTGTATCTCTCTTTCTGTCCTTGCTGTGAAATGGAATGACAAGCTCTGATGGGAGAAGAAGGGAGAAGACAAAATGTGTCAGTGCTTCTGTTTCACAAGGAAGGACAAAAGTCACTGGTTAAAGCAAGTCAGCCATGTGGCTAAATGACAAAGTGGGGCAAGGCACTGAATTTGGGGTGAGGGAGTCAGCTGGAAAGGAGTGGGGCGGTTTATGAAAGAGTGATCAGAAGGAGGGTGGTTAGTATGGATCCTTAAGCTCCAGGTGTCTCCGTGTTTAGTTGGTGAGAGTCAGGCAGTAAAGTTGTGCCCAGGTACATATTCAAGCACAAACTATTGAGAAAATGAGGAGAGAGGATATGATCAAAATATTTTTAAGTGCTTCTATTCTGGATCATCCCAGAGCAAACCTACACACTGACAATCTTATCAAATATGGTATCTCCTTTCCTTTTCTGCATCGCCGCAGCTGATGAATGAAGCATGCATAACCTCTCAGCTGCTTCTTCTTCCCCTCAGTAGTTGATGTTCCGTGGTTCACAGCTCCCCTCAGAATATAGCTCTGTGGAACACACAGCAGTCCTTCAGATCACAGAGACTCACATGGCAGGCCTGCATTCAAACGCAAGCCCTACCCTAATGCAAAAACACAGCAGTCCTAACTGAGCAGAAGCATGGGGCTGGCTCCTCTTGATGTCTCTAATAACATGCATATACTCTGAAGTTTTTTTTCACAGCTGGGGTACTTGCACTTCTCTCAGGAGACGGTGTTGTCTGAGATTGCACTGGAACTGTACTCCCAGGGAAGGCATTAAGCACTTTCTATTTTCTCAGTCTACCTTATTTTTGTGAGAGGTGGGAACATAATATGCACAAGGCTTCTCCCGTGCGTCAAGTTTTGTTAAAATTGGTCCTGGTGTCCAGAAGTTGTAAGGGATGGAGTGGAGAAAGAGAAGGAGAGACCATATTGATTCATTAAAATGAAGCTGCAAAATAATGCTAATTGTACCATCCCTTACTGCCATAAGAATTTGAATTTCCATTAGCAAATTAAATCCATTCCCAGATAAGATACACCACAGATGAGATTCAGCCACAGCCCTGCTCTCTCTCTCTCTCGAGCTTTATGAATATTGCTCTTTTAATTTCCCTTGCTGACAGGACCTCAAATGGCAAGGGCCCCAATTGCAGAAGACACTGTAAAAGCCCGTTGACAGGTGATTAACAGCTCCTGGATGCTGTGAGTCTGACCACACTTCTGACCATGGGAGCTGTTAAACAAATTAGCAGCAGTGCAGTTTTGTGGTTAACTACCCTTTTTCTCTAAACAAGGCTATTAATGACATTCCCAGGCCTGGCACTCCTGTACACTTGTGAGCCAGGCACTGAGACATAGTGTTTCTCTCATTTATCATACTCCTTTAAAACACAACAATAACAACAACAAGACCAAACTGGAGAGCGAAAATAATTGGTATTTCAGAAGAAACAAGAGTCAGAATCCCAAGTTGGCTGAGGCCCTAAACATGAGCAGCAGTTGACCAAATGCTTCCCATAGCTGCTTGTCCTAAGCTCCTGTACAAGAGGTGAAGAGACAGGAGGATCACACCATTGGCCAGGTGGGAGAGATATCACCCTTAGCACTGCGAAGTGTTGAATATATGGGAGAGGGAAGGAGGTGTCCACTTAACCTGCTCCAGGGTCATCACAGACTTCGTGGAATGGTGGGTGCAGGGAGTTTCACGATAAGCATCTCAAGCCATATTTTATTACAAGTAAAAGTTACTGCTCTGGCAGGAAAAGGAGCCAGGGAAACATCAGGTAGCAAGATGCTCCAGGGCTGTCTCTGCCTGTTGCTTGAACTATACTCAGAATCTGGCATGCTTTTATTGCTGAAGACTATTCAGTTCTGAAGCTGGAAGTCTTCTCCTGGCTGGTTGACTTGCAGCTGTACTGAAGGGTGTATCAGTAAGATTCTCTTACACGGTACTCCACACAACGGGTGTTTGTGTCTGCCATTCCCTAAGCACCATAGGGATTTGTTCTTGCTGTCAGGCATGAAGAGAGCCCCTGTACTTGAAGACGTCACTGAGGCTCCAAGTCTGCCTTATAGCATTATGGAAACAGACTACTGTCTACCTTGGATGCCTCCCTGCTGTATCAGACTCACTCAGAGTTGAAGGGATCTAAGGAGGTTCCATGACCTGGGATGGTTCTTGGGGACATCAGCATTGTGATCTTGCAGAGTCCTTCTGTTTCTGTGACAGTTTCTCGTGTGAGAAAGGAGGTGCTCAGGGCAAATTGCAGTCTTTGCACTTCGTTTAGAGATCTTTGGATAAAATGGAACATATGAAGACAGAGGACACAAAACATCCTTCAGACTTTAAACTTTTAGTTATGAATGTGCTGTGACATTTTGAAGATTCCTGTCACAGCGTGTTTTAGAGCCACTCCTTAGGAAGCTGTAGTGATCTGAGGTACAGATGCACTCTAGGTCTTCCGAAGATCTAAAGGGTTTTCAGAAAGGAGCTCCAGGACTCCTCCCATGCTTCCTGGGCTTAGCCTTTTTCTGAGACTGTTGGGAGAATAGGGCAATTGCTCCAGAGACCTTGAGATCAAGCCTTGAGGGCACAGAGATGAATATGTTAGGTGCCACCCTGGTTGCATTTGCTTTCAGAGGACAGGAATTACCAGGAGAGATGCAAAGTTATAATGACCCAGGTAGCATATCCATTCCCATTGTACCTTCTCTTTTGTCTCTCCCCCTCTTTTGTTACATTGGTAGGCAAAGAATCCTTGTTATGACAATCAATTCAATAGCTCTCTAAGGAATAAGAGCAGATGGTTTCACACTCTTACACAGTAAATTGTGTAAATGAGAAAAGAGTCATTAAGTGCAATCACTGGTGAGAGGTTCTCAGCTCCACTAACTCACTGAGGTGTGTGCAGAGTGCATAGAGAGGGAGTGCTTATCATATTTAGAAGATAGAATTTGCAGTAAAAAACATTATACAAATCTATTTTTATTCCTCACAGCTAATGGAAGCAGGTGGATCTTCAAAGTCCAAGCCTGAAGTGCTTTTTTGCTTTGGAGGCTTTAGGGTACAACACTTGCTATTTCTCCTCAATGCATGGATGAGAAGTTAGGGCTGCTCACAATCTGGCCTGCCCTCTCCATACTTAACCCTGCTGAAAGCGCTGGCTATGAAGCTTATGTTATACTCAGGCTTTTCTAAGCCTCTTCTGCTGTAGCCTGCCGTTTTCATTTCAGAGAAAGCATGTTATGCTTTCAAAGGATGTAAATAATGTGATTTTGAACTCATTCAGTGACTTATGCAATTTATATTACGGCTCAAATAGCTTTTTCTTTAAACAACAGTTATCATTGTTGGTCTAAATTGCTTTTATATTCTGAAAAACAACTACAACAACAACTTGCCTTCTTTTTGAATGCTTTCTTTCCACCACAGAATTCAAACCCCAGGATTATAAAATACCCAAATCTACCTCCAGAATGTTTCCTCCAGGTAGGGATCAACTAGTGAGAAATATTCCCTTTCCTGCCCCAATCCAAAAATCAGCCATAGGATGGAGAGTCACAGGATCTCCTTATTAGAAGGGACATTTGTTTCTGTTCGGCAGTAAATCTCACCTGGGCTCTCTCTTTTTGATTTAAAAGTGAACACCTGAAAGATAAATCACTTGTTCACCTAAGAGAATTCTCACGAGAATTTCAAGCCTGCTGTTGGCCACCTTTCCCTTTGCAGAGGGGAATCCAAGACTGATAGGGCCAAGAGAGAAGTGGTCTTGTGCAACGGCAGAACTGCAGGTATACAAAAACTACTAAATCTAAAGAGGAAACTGGCAGGTTCAGACATATACAGATTTAATTGCCTGTAGAATTTTTGGACTGCAGTTTTTGTCTTAAGTACCTAAATTCTATGTTACTTTCGCTATTATTTTTTCCCCCCTTCTTATAAATAATTCTAAGTTCCCAACTGGAAGCTGGATGAAGCTTGAATTTACATTATGAATAAGCAGTTAGCAAAAGGAACAAGGAGCTATCTTCTACTGTATGGCCTATGCCACTGTCACAGAATCACAAAACTGTAACTGAATAGCAGCTGTAGTTTTATATGAGTTGCAGTAGCTCTACAGTCTCTGTTAGAGTCTTTCTTCTCTCCAGTACTTCCAAAAATCTGCCTTCCCTTCCCATTTCGCCATGTGTATCATCTTCTCCCATGAGGCCTCCTTTGCAGGAGACATTGCAGGTGCCCTTCAGATAAACATGGGTCTCTTCTGAGTATTCTGGATGACAGCCTGTCCTGTGAGGATGCTTTGGATGCTATGGGAAAGCTAGAATGTCCAGTTATTTGAATAATTCAGAACTAGTCTGGTGCTTTTTCCTCCAATCACAGAGTTGTAACATGATTAGTTAGTGTTGGAATGAACCTTGGTATTTACATACAAATTATCCCCAAAAAGGCCAGGTGTGCTCAGCTGCAGGATTGCCTGCAAAGGGCACTGCTAGAAGACAGTGTTCTTTAAAGAGACAGAAATTTTTTAAGTGCCCTTGGCTTCCAAAGAGGATTGATTTCTCTACAAAACCAACACAAAAGTCCACTGAAGTCTGGCGATAGTTTTAAGTGGTGAATATTTTTTCTTGTTTAAGGTGCTTTTTTTCCTTAATGGTTGAAGCAAGAATAACGTGCCAATGCATAACTAATAGCACACATTCTGAATAAGGCTTTTCAAAGCAAAGAAAAAATAATGCCAAGAAGTGTAAGATTTTTTTTTCCCTGAGTTTTCCTGCCCTCTGATATGTTGTGAAGACTTTTGTTTTTACTATGTACTCAGAGCCATGAGTTAGTTTTGCCAAGAAAAATCTACACGTTCATGTGTTTCCATGCAACAGTCAGAGCAAATTTCTCTGATGTAGCTTGCTTTTGTGGAGAGATTTGTCAGCAAAAGCTCTCTCTGTACCATAGAAGGATCATGAACCAACAGCATTTCTGGATTAAACATGTGTTTCTTTCAAATCAGCCATATAAAGATGAGGTCACTTGCAGGTGAGCTGATCAGTCAAAAATGCACAAAGAATGGATTTTTTTTCCCCCCAGTGGTCATAAGGAGAAATTAGGGCAGGAAGAGAGACAATTGTATTTTGTCAGCCCAAATCAGAATGTTTTGGATCATTTGCTGAAACGAGGAAAATAAAATCAGTCAATTTCATCACTCCATTTCACTTTCAGGTTATTTAACTCTGAAGCTAATGGCAACAGTTTTCAAAGAATGATCTCAGAACTGGCAGAGCAGACATGAGACTTTAAATTCACATAAATGAAGAGGGAAAAAAACTTCTGCCTGGTCAGCTCATGCCCGTGTCTTGGAGACTCAGTGTGATTTTAAGAGCAAAACCTCCCCACACCCAACACCATACCCTTACATTTCGGGAAATGCTGAATTACATCATTTAAGTCAAGTGCTTGTGTTTCAGATACAGTGCCATTTTTGGTTTCCCTCTGGCCAGGGGCTCTTCGCAGCTCAGTGCTTCAGTTTGCTTATTTCTGGGTAACAGATAATGAAGCTCCTCATCCTACACCTGTAAGAACAACTGGTGATGAGGTGCTTGGACCAGTGTCCAAATAAGAGAAAAACATATTTCAGTCATTGCTGAGCTGTGAGATATGTGTGTGGCACAGAAGCTGCATCATCCATAGACATCTAAGGGAAATCTTTATTGAAATCTCTACTGCTGCATGTCATATTTTTAATTCCATAGACTGTCATAGGCAGTCTTTGAATTTCCTGTTTTACAAGTACTCATAAAATGAATGACATACCTTATAGACAGCTATCAAATGTGTTTAAATGCTACTGCTTGCTCCTGGGCAGCACTGACAGTGCTTTTGCAAGCAGCATGAATCTCTTTGTTTAGAAGCTTTGCACCAATGAGGGGCATCTGATAGGCACCATTCTTACCTGTGCTTGCTGCTGTTTCCTCCTACAATAGCACAAAGACAAACCTCTGACACTTTTACTGGCCATCCTCTGTTAGGCTGAGGACTTATGAGCCTCAGGAAGAATAAATGTCCTGCCTGAGAATGGGGACAGCAGGTGCTCTTCCCAAAGGACGCTGTTTGGGATAATGGCCTCTTCCCAATTCTTCCACCTATGCACCAAACTAGCCCAACATTTTTCTGGTGTGCTAGGTCCTTAAGAGAAAACCTACTGCACTGCAGTGCCAATGCAGAAAGTAGAGAAGCTACAGCAGGGGACTTTGCCACCCTATGCAATTCAGGTTTATCAATACCGCTTGCTCAATCCCATTTTACACACAATAAGCTGTGTTTATGCCATTTCACTGCTTGCAGTCCAGAAATCCACAGCTCTGGGAATCTACACATTTGTGCTTGACTGCAGCAGATTAAGCTCTGGTTACAAGTCAGTGGCCAGTCTGTTTTCCCAGCTATGTTTTCTAGGAATTTTCTTCCTCTCCCCAGTCCAAACACCTCTGAAGCCTTTGCAAAATATTCCTTTTTGGCTTTTGACAATCTTAGTTTCAGATTCTTTTTGCCAACTAAAGGATTTCTGGGCAGGTTGACAGACATAACATCTCCTTCTTTTCAAAACAGACCAGATGCTGGAGTGATGGGTTGGGAGCTATGTTTGCCTTAACTCAAATTGCAGATCTATCACTCAAGCTGGGAAGATTTCCTTCTTTCAGTTCTTTCTGAAATAAAATACCACTTGCTTTCAACTCTGTCCAGGTTACTTTAAAGTTCCTTCTGCATTTGTCAGGAGTTCAAGAAAGCCTTATCATGAAGTGTAACTTCCTGAAAACATACCAATGGCAAAGAGATGAAAAAAATCACGGAGAGAACATTTACAGGCCTTGAGTCAGTAGGGCCACCTTTCCGAGTGATTTGATTTGGGCAAATAATTTGAGTCTTGGTGTATAACTGCAACGAGGTTTTTGTTACTAACTTCCTGGACAGGTCCACGTAGCTCAGAAGGCCTGGTAGGTACTTGCATGAGATGGTTCATGAAGTGTTTCATAAGACTTTGAATGCTTTAAGCAAAATAAACTAGTACTGGGGATGGGATACCAGAAGAGCTTTGTTTCCACTTACTGTAAATGATCATAAATTCTACTGCTACTTTATTGTGGTGGCTGTAGTTCTTGGAAAAGCAGAAGGGGTGGGGAACCAGTTCCCAGTCAGTTTTATAAAGTACGAGGTTGCTTGTATTGGTACCAAGTCCAAAGTGCAGTATTTCAACTATGAATGATTGGACGTTTTCCCAGCTTCCCATAAAGTCATTAAACACAGTGTAGAGGGTCACCCATAACATAACCAAAAGATCCTTGCATGCAGAACTGGAGCAGATTGTCAAGACAGCTCTGTTTTTCAAGAAGGTGAATACACACTTCCAACTGTATAGCCTTGGAGGTAGCCATCGTTGCGAAAATGGGCCTTGTAAAATGTTCTCCAGTAAAGTCATTTTTATAGCACACTGTGGCTTCTCCATATATATCTTATAAAAGCAGCAGCCAAGAGCCCTTCCATCCTGAGGGAACTTACTCATGTGGAACTTCTCTGTGGAGTAATCTTCCCTTAATGCGAGATCCAATCTTGGACCAATTCCCAATGATCTTCCAAAACTGAGAAAACTGAGCAACTCCCATTCTTTTTGAATGTTTACATGGCAAAGTCCCATCTAACAGATTAAGGATGATACCCAGAGGATCTACATGCTATTTTAGAACTCTCCATTGAGAT
Source organism: Meleagris gallopavo (assembly GCF_905368555.1). Taxonomy (NCBI): domain Eukaryota; kingdom Metazoa; phylum Chordata; class Aves; order Galliformes; family Phasianidae; genus Meleagris; species Meleagris gallopavo. Next base: position 21,995,643 of record NC_139413.1, read on the forward strand.
ATCAAGGAGTTGCATTGTCATTTGTGAACCATTCAGCTGAATTTCATTGCTGTAATGTGATTTTTCTATTAAGCAAACTAGAGGGGAAATCATTATTTTCCAGCCTGTTCTGGGATGAAAACCACTAGTGACAGCTGGAGGTATTCTGCCTGCAAAAACAATGCTCCTACAGAAAAAAAACCTACAAGAAAAACTGAGGAGATGTGTCATTAGCCAGAGGAGACACTATTAAGCACTGAGACGTGCACAGCATCTCAATGGCTTATTGAAGTTATAGCTTTCTGCTGAATTTCAGCAGTGAAGGGTCTCTCTCAGTGTCCCAGAGGTTACATTGGTAACCATGGTCCAAGGTTTGCTGCCTCAGCAGAAGACTTGGCTTCCAGTGGCGTGGGAAGAAAAAGATGAGATTGGGAATCAGTTTCTGGTTTCTCTTGTACTCTTTGCAATACAAAGCAATACCATTGGAGCAATGTGGACCACCATGCAGATTTAAATGTTCACAAGGAGTTTTTTTTCTTTTTCTTCAGGAAGCACTCTGTTTGGAATGGAAAATAAACTCCTTTGATTTTCTTTTTGACCTCTGCTATATAGGCAGATCTTGTGGCAGAGCTGCCACAAAAGGCACTTCCAAATTGAGGTAGAAAATTTTGGTCCATCTGTGACAAACAATAGCCAATACGGCCCATCTCTTACTTGCTTTGGGCAGCAACAGACACGGAAGCAGAAAATGGATGCAGGATTGAACTTTTCACAATCCTGGGTGTGTTTGAATAAGAACTTTGGCTCACTTTGTTGTGCCAGCATACAACCAGGCCATGAATCTGAATTTTTCTGAAGTTCACATGCAGTCATATTCATACTCCTCAGACCCTTGTTTATTTGGCATGTTGTGACATTTACACATACATACACAGGGACTCATTTAAGCCATCCAACTCAAATCCTCCTCCTCAAATCCTCCTCCAGCCACAAACACATAAAATTTCAATGGTTTTTGTTGTTTTTTTTTCAGACATTTTGGCTGAAATGAAGCTTTTTTTTTTTTTTACAGTAATAAATAACAGAATAATTATTTTTACTTCCTACGCAGGAACTAAAATGTTTGATTGATTTTGGTCTTTCTGGCAGAACTGATAGATCTGAAATAGTTTTCCCTGGCATGTCAGAAATAACAGCTCCTATTAACCCTGAAGAGTCCTGATGGCCTAAAATCAACTTCAACATATTTGGTTTCTCCTTCTCCCACCTATTCACATGGGAATGCAAGAGGAAATGTAACACACCATAGTAGTAATTGGTACCTAACTTTTCCTTTCTTCATCCCTAACATCCAGACAAATGCTCAAGGTAACTTAATAACTGTCTTCTCATAGACATGTTTTCTACTTGTCTGGTTTTTTTTTGGTTTATTTTTTGTTTTTGGTGGAATCTGAGGATTTTTTATAGGTGCCTACAATTTCCTTATCCAGCAGAGAGCTACTGAGCAGCATTCAAAGGAAATAAATGGATCATACCTCTGTTACACCTGAAAATCCCAACCATTTCTGATACCCACAGCTCTGTGCTTCCTGGAAACACCAGAGGGACTATGCCTGCACAGTACAGAAGATCCATCAGCGTTCAATAAGTCCAGTGCAAACCAAATATGTTGGTCTTAAGGGCCTGCGCTGCATAGCTGCATGGCTTGACACTTCCCAGAAACCTCAGGCTGTGTGTGTGTGTGCAGCACACACTGTCTGCACACATACTTTTGTCTGAGAAATGCCAGGTTCCACTCACCGTTGGCAAATGCTTATGTTTAATAAGAACTACTGTGCTGACAGATCTTTGGCTTCTTCAATTACATGTGAACGGTAAAGACATCATTGTTCTCACTGCTGTGCCTAGCCCCACATGTGCGCCTGCACTGACTTGTTCTGTGCCACTCGAGTTCTGGTGGCTGTTGTGGAAGGAGAATAAAGCACTGCACACTTCACTCATAAGAGGAAGGCAGAAAGATATGCATTGATATAAATAGATATAAGATGGCAATTTGAACAATGATAACAGTGACTTAACAAGATTCAAAATGCCTAGATATCCTTGACTATTTGCTACATAGAGTGTAGGGAGTGCATAATGAATCAAAGATCAAATCTTGGCTTCAAAACAATAAATCACTGAGAATCTGTTGGCAAGGCATCACCACATCCCAGGTGAATCTCTATGCACCTTGAGAGGTGTCCCTGCACAAGGGGAGATTTTGGTGTGCAGCCAGCTGCTTGCATGAAGAACTCTCCAAGGGCTTCTTAGGCTGCTTGCTATTTTGGGGGTAAGGTGATTGACTTATAATTTGTTCAGCTGAACCAGGTGTCTGTTATCAGGTGTCTGAGCACAGGTGATGAAACCTTAATTGCTGTTAGTCCCAAGGATAATGTCTTTTGCACCTTGTATACACTAGGCCCTGCGCATAAAGAACAAGTAGTGTTCCTGTTTCTCTGATCTGGAATAATCAAAGAGCAAATTACCTTCTTTGCATTGAATGAAATCCCTCTTCCCACTGTACTGAAATGTGCAGCATAGTAAACATTTAATTAAATTACTGTCCCACCGAAGTGTATGTTTTTCCAGCTCCTATACCATCTGCCAACACAGTCTCTCTCTGTAAGCTTTGCAGTTTGAACTTTTTTTTAAAAAAAAAGCATAGACACCATTTATTTGTCCTCTCAAGTGCTCTAGAAAAGTTGTATGAAAGGAAGCAATAACAAGCGTGGTCACCCGATACAAATTCACCTTGTAGGTTGAGATCCTTGCGGAGAAGATAAAGTTGTAAGGAAATCTGGAAAACAAATTCACTTATTGTTGTGACTTTAACTTTGGTCATAGGTATGTTGACATCAGCTGCCGAAACTTCTGTGCTCTACTGGTTCTGCAGGAAGCTAATAGAAGTTCTGGGAAGGTTCTGTTCAAATCTTCAGTGGGACTAGACACATTCTGGATATACTAGTCTTTCTTCACTAACCTCATGGACCCAGGGCAACACTGGCACTATCTGCGCCAAGGTGAGTGTATCTGCATATCAGCCTGTCACAATGGGAATGTCACTGCTTTACCTATGTGGTAGCTGTAAGGATAAATATGTTATTGAAGAGGTTCTGAAGTGGAGAGGTGGAGAAGTGTAGATAAAAGAGGAGCTGTCGTGTACAAGTAAGAGATTGTCTGTGTGTGTGTGTGCGCATAATCTCACTCAAATTGTGCAGCCAGCAGCCAGCATCTGAGATTCATTTTCTCTGAGGTTCATAACTGTAAAGCTTAACTAAACAAATATTGAAAGACATTATATAAAGCTCCCACATGGAGCCCTGCAACCTGAAGCATAAAACATATCTTCAGCATATTCTGCTCATTGGAAAACTATGCCAGGAGTATAGGAGTATCTTTTTATATAGTTTGGCTTGCATCCCATTCCAGCATCAGAGACACGATGCCCCAGTAAACATTCATGGATTGTTTGGAAATCACAGGCGTCTATGAGTTGTCTTGCCTGTCCTCCATTTTTCAGATGAACCTTTAGTGTTGAGTTGTTATGTCCACACACTCCTTCATTGCTCTCATCTTCTTAATTCCATTAAGTCATTCATATGGTGCAGTTTTGTCAACTGAATCATTTTCAAATAGTTCTCTTTGGGTCTTTTGAAAACATCTGGTTATAGGACTTGCTCAAAGTCTAACTTTGTCTCCTGAGAGGATACGTCTTTCTGCCACATTCTCAGTGACTTCAGGATGAAATAAATACAATCATTCTAATGCTCCAGTTCCTTGGGTTCCTTCTCACAGAAGGAGCCACTATACTGAGAAAACAGTAATAAGACTCCATAAATTCAGAATTATACATTCAGAGACTTGTGAAACTAACCAGAGCATGAATTCCTATGGGCACCAAATGATGTTTGATTCATTCCACTCTGCAAATTCAGAAGAGTTCACCAAAACATACATGGAGATGGGTGTCCAGTCTGCTACTCTGAAAGTGATACATCTGTATAAATAGTGACTTGCACTCACATGAGATCATGATTATGAACTGTATCAGCCCATTTTGTTAAAATGCATTGGAAGAGCTGTTAAATCACTATCTGGTGATTCTACTGGTATGAAACCAACCCTCTTGCAGGCAAGCCTTTCATTCAAAGAGGGAAGACTGTACAAAGAGATCTTTCTTCAGTAATCTGTACAAGGACGCAGCACAGTTTGCTGGAGAAAAGAGATGAGAAAAGCATCTGTACTTCATTCTGTACAAATGGACATCACCTGTCTTCCTTCACATATTTAAGAATGAAAATTATTTCAAATCTTAGAAATTGCTCTTCAATCTGAGTAGAAAACACAGAGGTAGACAGGTCAGTTGGTTTTTGTTGGGTGTTGTTCTAAGAAACTTTGGTACAGGTAGGATATCAGGAACAGAAACTGAATCCTGAATTCATTGGCTATTGTCAGATTTTGCTCAAGATACATAATCTGCTTTGATCTTCTTTCTCTTGCCTTAATCGCATGTATTATCTGGGCCTATCTGTTGGAGAATTCAAGAATCTAGTCATGAGAGAACATGGTTATGCAAACCCAGCAGTAGCCCAGCCAGTGCAAAGCAGTTGAATGAGTCACAGCCTTTGTGGCATACAGAGGATGCAACTGGAGATTCATATTCACACCAAGAAATGCAGTCTTGTTCTATACTTGCTGACAACTGGAGACAGAGAAATTAAAGGCAACTGGCATGTGTTAAACCCCCTCCACCCTTTTATATAGCTTAGTTTTGCAAATTGCATTTGTTTAACAAAGGAAAAATGTATTAATTGTTCTGCAACTGTGACTAATTGAGGCTAGTCCCATTATTCTGACTGGAGGAGGGCTACAATTAACTACATTTAACTCTTGCTTGAAGCTGCCCTGTTTCATGCAAAGTTTTCACACTTTGACAAGCTTCAAAGCTAGTATTGTCCATCCAGAGCACCCTGAGGTTAGCAAGAAGACCTGCTGAAATACACTGCAGCAGACTCAAGATCTCTAGAAGCTGGAGAAACTTAAGAGGTATGAATGCAAACCAGTTCCTTTTTAACAGAAATATCTGTTTCTCATCTAGCCTGATTGAAACTGATTGCCAACTCCTTTATCATTGTGCACTTCAGTGATTGGAACCTTCATTGTTTCTAGACTGGGCAATCATTGGGTGACAGGCCTTTATATCCAATCCAAAGCAGGTGGAAGCACAACATTCTGGTTCTTAGGCATGGTGACTTTAGACACATAACATTATTCACTGCTTAGATGTTTCAAACCTGAAAGTCTGGTTTGCACAGATTGTGTTGGGATCCCTCTCATTGGTCAAACTATTCTCTTTCCAATTCAGGGAATGAGGAAAAGGCATTTTCTACATTGCTGGAAATTTACAAATAATAAATGCATCTGCTGAGGGATAAGGAAATGTTGGGAGTTCAAACATATCTACAGTTCCATTTCACATTTATTTTTTTTAAATCCTCCTGCTTCCATCTCTGTCTGTCTTATAATGCATTCATCACTGCAGTTGCATGGTGCCTGGCCAAGAGCACATAAATGTGGCTACGAAATGCTACATCGAAATACGACGCTGTCAACATTAATGTTTTTGGGCAGGTTCTGAAGATGGGACAGTGCATGTATGCAACTCCCCCTCAACTTAAGATGTAAAATAAAAATCCTATAAAAAAAGGAATGATTTCTTGTTGTCCGAGAAAGTGGAATTGGTGCAGAAACAATGGTGACATAGTGTAACATAACAGTGCAATCTGTTGAGTGCAAAGGTCTCAGAGAAGTGGAAGACTTCTCTCTGCAGCCTTTGAAATAGAGATCATCAAAGCACTGAAGAATACCCACCAGGGTACAAACATCTGTGATGAGCACAGAGGTGCTGGGTGAGAAAGATTTTTTTCCCCAGAATTCTTTGTACAGAAAGAAAGCTGAATAAATAGCAGTCTTTCTTTTCCTAAGAATTCCTCTACCAAGAAGTCAGACAGACTTTGGTATGTGGAATGTGATTCCATCCTAAAGCCAGCATCAGTTTTGTTGTGTTTGTGCTTTTACATTTACTGCTGCTCTCTTTGCTTAGATTATAGGATTGAATGGAGAGCATAGAACTGCTAAATCAGAACTGACAGCCTAGGAAGCCAAGCAGTCATATTCCGGCATCAGTCAAGTACTTTCTCAAGGAAGAATTTTCGAAGTAATAAGTTCCATGACTTCTTTTTTTTTTTTTTTTTTTTTTTTTGACATAGCCTGGAAGGAAGAAGCAAAAAAAAGTGACAACGTGGACAGCATGTCTTCTGTCAGCTCTGTAGCAGTGTACACATATTTTGTCAGTACCTTTTTAAGGAAAATAAAGATGCTAGGGCAGATGAAAAATAAAGACTTGAAGTGAATTTTGTCTGGCTTTATAGGTGTCATGGAACTGTTGTCTCAGAAAGTCCTGAGACAATGAGTTACTCTTTCTGCTGATCTTCTAATGAAACAGCTAGGCTAGGAAATCTAGGCAGGTTTGTGGCCCTTCTGGATATGCCATAGACCTACTTTTATTTTCTCATCAACTCACCAGGCCTTGACTTTATATCATACATAAGCAAACCACAAAGACAACAGAACTCCGGATGATGCACCTCTAGGGTGCAGCTTCCTTGCCATCAAGAGCACAAAGTAACTGCCAACTTTACTGCATTTTCCAGTGATCATATTCAGAAACAGCAAATTAGAGACTGATCAGATTTCTTCAGACCTGTCTTGTTCCTATAATTTTCAGCCATTTTCCCTACACGTTAAGGAGTGTGGTAAGTGAGTTCAGATCTACCTGTATTTTGTCAATGACACAGCCTTGAGTGTAGCCCAAGGCTGACAAGAATCAAATGCTCTATACCTCACTTTCATGGCCATTGCCATGTATACTCTGCCATTCATTCATTTTGTATATTCTTACTGGAAAGGGATTAAATTAAGGGAGAGGCGATCAGAAACAGAAGGGAACTTGACTTTAGTGATCTGTTCTTTTTTTCACAAAGTAACTCCCAAACTATTCACTGATACCTTTTGATTTGCATACCTGCCTTGCAGGCTCTGAGTCAAATCAGCAATCCAGAAGAGCTCAGAGAGGAGACATTTTCCCCCCCTTAACTCAGTGATATTGAAAAAAGATGTGGCCCTCTGCTGTTGTCATGGCCTTTGATATCCAGCTACATGTTGTTTCCATACCGTGTAGTGAACTGTGAGACCAGATGATCTCCATAAATAACGCAGTCTTGCAATTTCCTCAATTACCGTTCCAACAGAAGCTTCCTAAGGGTCAACGCACCAGGGAGTTCTCCATGAGCACAAAGGGACACCACACCTTTTGGGGTACCTGTGAGCACGATGAGAGATGACCTTTAGTGAGAGGCTGTCTAGACATAAACATCCAGTGCTGTACAGGGCTTTGACTCTTGAAGCTTGGAAGTAAGCCTACAGCAGTTTGCACAATAGGATAGAGAGGGAATCTAGAGTTTTTGCTGATCAGTGTTGTTAACACATTTCCTGTTGCTCACCTGAGTATATTCTGCATATGAAATTTTGCTCTTAGCAAGATATATTGACTATGATGACTCATTCATCACCTTTAAGTCTCCTCCTTCAGGGAATTCCTTCAATACTCAGTACAGAAAATTCCTGAATAGGGCTTTCTTCTACTGTGATATTGTTGCAGTTGTAACAGAAACTCGTTGAATATTTTTTCTGCTACATGGGTGTGTAAGAAAAATCTTTCTTGAGAAGTATTAAATAAGAGATTTTGCCCTATACCAAGACATTGACCGTGGAAGTCAGAAGTACATATGACTTATTAACATATTTAAAACAGATAAAATTAAATCTAGCAATTTTCTCTTTCCCCACAACAACTTAACACCGTTTGTGTCCTCTATTAGCAGCTATACATTATTTTCTAATAGTCAGACTGGTCTGGTTTCCGAAGGTTCCTCTTTCCAATGAAAGCCTGCATCATCTCTAAACAGTCTTTTCCAAGCTGTAACTGAAGGGATCCTTGAAAGACTGGATCTTCTCAGAGGACCTAGCTGGGTCTCATGAATGGCCATGTTTTTGGATAAACAGCAGAGCAGGATGTTGAGGCAGACAGCACTGGCAGAGCTGAGCAGATGGGAAGGTGAGCTGAAACAGATCAGTTATTCACTCAGGCCCCAGCTGAAAGCTGATTATACGGAAAGCTGTGTGTAAAGTATTTATAGTTGGGCCCCCAAATTCAAAATCTATTCCAAGTGGAAAGGTTTACATAGTCAAATGTATTTCCATTAATTAGCTATATTTTCCTACTAACATGTTCTACTTAGTTGTGTTTGTTGTTGTTGTTGTTTTAATCTGCTAATTACTTTTAAACAATATCATCCCTGTGAAATGTTCTTATTGAAAGATTCAAACACTCTAAAAGGAATGAGAATTCCCACCTGAGAATAGTTTTATGTCTGCATTCAGCCACCAGTCTTGCCTCCCACAGGCAGTTCACAACAGAAGTTGTCACTGGGTTTCTTTCTTTCCCTTTCTGGATCCTGAATGCCACATGCACGTGAGTGCTTGTTGGTAGTTACACCTTTATTTTGGTGCATGGCATGATAGCATGTGGTACCATAAAACCTACTGAAAATAGCAATCCGATTGTTGGCTGCAAAAATCACAAAGGTCCTGTAAAGCTCAGTGATGACAATTGAGAAAGCCTGTAAGACATCTTACTGAAGGGTAGGTAGGTCTTCTCAGAACAAGACAGAAATTCATGTATATTTCCTGACATTTATGTGAGTATGCATGTGCACAAAATAGACACTACATTCAAAATTGTTGTTTGTAGTCTGGTGTTGCAGTTGCATTTAATGCAGCCTGGGAACATAGTTAAAACTGAGATGGCAGTTCTTTCTGTCAATACCCTTTCTACAGGGCTTTCACTTTGATAATTTTCAGTCATATTTTGGCTGTATGTGTATATATGCATAAGCCTATCTGTGTACACATTAAAATATTTAATTAAAAGGGATATGTTTATTCTATATTTTGTTTCTCACTCACACTATGGTCTCTGGAGTCCTGGGCCATATTTTCTCATGTTTGGCTCTTGTATACAGATAAACACATCACAGTAATTTCCCTGATTTTCCATATACCTAGAGTATAATTTATAATGGCTTAAGATGAGGGAAGAATGTATGGGTTTTGTTGAACTTTCAAGAGGAACTTTGCTGCCATGTGACTTGAGACACAGAAAATGTTGATAGCAATGAAATCTTAGCAGAGCTTGCCAAAAATATCAGCATTTAGTTTACCTAGGATATCCCAGAGGAAACATACAGTTAATATTGAAGTTTAAAATATCTTAGCCTTGGAATCTTAAAACTCCATCAGCATTTGGAAGAGGGGAAAGAAAGAGTAACAAAAAATCCCATAGCAACAAGGAGGTTAAACACACACACATGCAATATGTAGCACAACTCAATGGATCACTTTAGGGGCTACAGATTTTTCCTGATTTGGATTTTGCTCTTGATCTCCTCATATTTGAAGCACTGCAGAAAAAAAATAATTAAGAAAACCTTCCTTTTTGAGAGTACCTTATAATGAAAACAAGAATATTTTGAAAGAAAAGAATAGGAAATGTTGACTGGAGTGTCCTGCTGCTTTTTAAGTAGTCCAGCTCCCAAGATTTATGTCAAGAGCAACAGAAGGTTGGAAATGAAAGAATGCCCTTGAAGTTATGCTCTGTAACTCAGCCGAGAGAGATCGTTTTCTCATCCCAAAATGAAAAAAAATGGTTGGAGATAAAAATTTTGTGCTGTTACTGGAGATTTACAAATGATGTGACGAAATAAACATGTGTGCCACGCATGAGAAAAAGTGCTTCACTCAATGATATAGCAGCTCCCCTGCTCAAGGCAGGTGGTACATAGCTTTAAATCTTCAGAACATTGGCTTGAGCTTCTGAAGTTGTATCCTGCTCTGAAGCAGTTCTCACTCATGGACTCGCTGCAAGGATGGGCTAGCACAGCTTCCCTGCCAGCCTGCAGAGCTCTTCCTTTGCTGTCCTTGGTCCTCATGGATCTCACAAATGGCACAATTTGCTGCATCGTGTCACTTTGTTTTCCAAGAAGTGGCTACTTTACTGAATCACTCAGTGTTTATTTAATTTCCTATAGAACATTTTAAAAGTATTAAAGTAGGGCAAAGTCTAGAGTATACAACTTAAACACATAGAACTTATCATTTCAGCTACACCAAAACTGCCAACTTCTTTACACAGCATGATACAAGCCTCCAGAGTCAACACTTGTGTCTTCTGTCTTCTGTCTATAACAGGTGGCAGGTCTCTCTGTCTGCAGAGACCATTCCACCAAAATTACATTTCTCCATCTCTCCAAGCAGATTCTTCTACAGTAGGAGACAAATATGATATAAAGACAAATTTCCATTCAGGATCCAATTTATATCTTTCCACACAGATTCCCAAATAGGGCTGCTTCTTGTTAAAAGATAAAGCAGTGGTAATGATCTTCTGGCCAGAATGTTTGTCCCAGAGGATAGACATGGGAGTTACCTTCAGGAAATCTGAACTAACACCGCAGGAAAAGTCTTTAAGCAACATACATCAGCATATTGAGATGAGCTTGCAGTGCTGAAGACTACTGTCACAGAATCTTAATGCCTCATACTCTGAACAAATTCAAACCCTAGGAACTTGTAGTTGTTGTACAAATTCAGTATCTGCCTCATAAAAATAGAGAAATGAGAACGGGCTAATAAGTGCCCTGAAAACACAACCAACCACTTAAAAGGCAGAGAATAGATCTGAGTTTTAATTTCTTCCCTCAATTCTGCCTCTGTAAGTAGCCAGGCCAAAAACCTTCCATTCAAACAGCCTGAACTATGTGGAAGTTGAGATCCAAACTCTTACAAGCTGAGCCACTTCTAATTATTTTTATTGTCTCATTAAATTTATTACATTGAACCATTTCTAGTGACCTCATGAACTCTGCAAAGAGTTTGTCATGTACAATACTTAACAGATGTCTGATTTCAGGCATTGCAAAGTCACTCATCTGGCCCTCTCCACAGAATGTATATGCCCTTAGCAAACCAATCCTATGCTCTACTCTCTTTCAAGAAGGATTTCATTTTCGTGATGCTGTATTACTGGGAAATTTGCCGTAGTCCTGTTATTGTCCATTTTAATGCCTTCATCCTCTAAGCATGTCCCGCATATTTCTTCTCATCTGCCTTGTTTCCTTCTGTGTTGATCCAGATGGGTTGTATACCAGAACTGTACTCTCTCCAGAACATCTTCTGGCTTGTCGAGTCAACCAGGGTTTGCAATGCCCCACTGGGGTTAGGTTGTAAAAACCCTCTATTATATGCGCAGCTGTGCTCAGAGACCAGATTTCACTTTGTTCTTTCTTTATCCACAATTTGGAAAGCATGATTATTAAATGCTGGGGATCTGGATCACAGCCTTGAAGGGTTGTCAGAAGGGTTTTTTGAGTCACTGTGCAGCTGAGAACAGGATGTGGTACTGACAGGATCAAGAAAGAAAGAAGGAAGCTACCATGTGAACCTGAGATGTGGCCAGGTCTCCTAGCACTGGCTTGCTGGGTAGGCAGCATGTAATGCCAGACATCTGAGGATGAACACAAGAGCCATTTTTGGAAAAACATATGAATTCTGTAGGAATACCATTCCCAGATCGAGAGATTTAGACATTGCCCCAGCAAGTCTCATCCCATGCACTGACATAAAAACAGGCAGGCCAAAGGTCCACCCCTTTTTCTAATGTCAGTCAGTATTAGATGTCAAGGACAATGGACCTGTGAGCAGATGTAGAGGTATTTTCACACAGTACCCCTATGGCTTTAGCATAGTGTGGTTCAGGAGTGTCCCTGTGCTTGTGTAATTAGCATTTCTCGACAGATGTTTTTGTTTTGGTTTTCCCAAAACTTTTTAAGCTGTTGTAAAGCTTTTCTTCTAACACTGCTTCTGTATCATTGCCATATTACCTCTGGGAGGCTAAGAAACATCGGCTGAGGATCAGGAATATATTTCTGTAGTTTCAAGAGAGAAAGGGGAAACAAAAGTTGGAGAGGAACCTGAACAGCAGGTTAGATTACAGTTTTTGTTGTGAATATGGTACAGCATTTCCTGAAACAAAATCTAATTTTGCAACTTAGATTTCCTACATTTCAGAAGCTATGTGTATGAAAAGGGGAGGACAGGAATTTATGAAAAGCTTCCGTTTCCACATAAAACTTAAGCTCAGTTCTCCTCTTGCCTTTTGTAAAAATAGATCTGCAACATGGTGTTAACCTGAATTATTGCAAGGATTAGAAGGTGAGGTGGGTGTAGTTCTTAGTTCTTCTCGCTTCTGGGTTTTATGGAGGTACAACTCTCATGGATTTATATCTGAATTAGACGAGGACAGATGGGAGGAAAGTCAAGTCTATTGTTTTTACACTCTGCTTTTGACAGTGCTGAGAATCTTCATGCTATAAAAGTGTCTGTGCTATGCTGCCTTCCATCTGTATTGCATATATTGTATCTGTCATGCTGGTAAGGAAGAGCTGATATTTTTGGCAAGCTTTCTTTCTTGTACAACTGCACATACAGCATCACAGCATTAAAAATAGCAATGGATGGGAAAAAAATCTGACTCATGGGAAATTCTCATTTTATTCCATGTCAGAGCAGAAAAGAATACCAGTTTTTCCCCCCATGAAGTTAGAGGTGTTATCAGGTTTTAATTAATTCTTGACCAAATGTTAGGTGTATCTGGAGGCACTGGGACATTTCAGACACAAGAAGGTCAGCTTTGTCTCCTGAAACTGTAGTTGCCCAAAAGTTGTCTTCAAAAATGAATAAAAGAGAGGGATGGGCCCATCTAGAGTGAATGTTATCTCATCCTAGATGCTGCATTTCAAGTAAAACAGATCACTGCATGTTTGGAGATACTTAATTCTTTGTGTTGACTACATAATGAATCCAGACATGCCATTTGACTTACTGCTTACCTTTTGAGCAACTAATGTTAGAAATGACTCCTCCCTCCAAATACTTCTGTGGAGATAGTGCTCAGCTGAAGAGAAGATAAGGTCAGAACAAACTTAGAGCACCAAATTCCTTGGGAATGCAATAGCCAATACATAGTGCAGCGTTGATGGGAAATAATTTATCTTCATTTTCCGGGGGGGGGAAAAAAAAAAAAAAAAAAAAAAACTCCTTTAAAAATCAACACTTTCCCAGGGAAGACTTTTGAGTGAGATGATGACCTGCCTTCTCATGGAGATTTTTTTTCACACAGAAATTAAGAAATGAGTTCAATGAATAAATAAAAATAAATAAATAGTAGAATGTTTGCTAATGAAGCATACGAGTGAAAGCCATATTATTGAGCCATTATGAGCCATTTTGAGAGCCATATAATCACCTTCCATAGCCAAGATTTATAAGGGCCTTTTCTTTCACACTGGCACTGACTTCAGCCATGTAAAATCTAGACATCCAATCTAAGTAGTGTTTGAGCTCCTTCTCTGCCCATTGTGGAGACTCAGACATGTCTAGAGAGAGCTACCTCATTGATTCTGTAACTGTGTGTTAAAAGTTGAAGAATTTGGATATCTGTGAGGAAGAAAGAGGTATCTCACAACATATATGCACCATTTTAAATGCACAAAAATACTTGCATCATTCTCACTATCAGCTTATAAAGATGATAGCATGGGTCATCTACCCAGCACAAGATTTGTTTTCCGCCTCTTGAAATGATGGGGAACAGTTCTTTACGCCCAAAGATCTTCCCATAAAAAGAGGACTCATAAATTTTCCCATAAAAAGGAGTGGCAGAGTGAGAGAGAGACTTAAAAAGGTTCTTCTCCACATCCAGCTGATGTTAGTGGATCCTTAAAAAGGATCTAACTTTTAAGGATCCACTAACATCAGCTGATGAAAAAGTCTATAAATATAATATCTGAACATTCATAGAATCATAGAATTATTAAGGTTGAAAAAGACCTTTAAGATCATCTACTCCAACCAGCAGCCTATCACCACCATGCCCACTAAGCCATGTACCCTTTTCTTGAACACCTTCAGGGACAATGACTCCATTGCTTACATGGGCAGTCCGTTCCAATGCATGATCACTCTTTCTGAGTGTTCTGATAGTTTTTCCTAATATTCAACCCTGAAATTGCTATGTTAAAAACAAAACAAAACAAAACAACCCAAAACCTGTCAAAAAAACCACCAGTTTCCAGCTGCAGATCTATTTTTGTCCTAATTTCCTTTGATCAAATATCTAGGAATTTTCACAAGACAACAAAAGGCTACACCAAAAGCCAAATTTTTGGCCAACTTTCAAACTTTATTTTGAAAGTAAGAACTCATTAGGACTATGGAGAAGAAATAACTTCAGTTCAAATACTGAATGTTTGGAAAAGTCATTAACAGGTGGGTGAATATTGTGATGGGAAAAAACCCACTATCAGCAGTATCAATGCCAGCCTCTTAATGGTAATAGTCTAGAGGCTGAACAGTGTTTCCTGGTGGGAGTAAGGGTTCACAGATTCTGTGAACTCATCTCTGTCTGAAGTTTTCCAAGAATTCTCCTGAGCTTGGGGGTAGGGAAATGGGAGGGAAAACAATGTGACTTGTGAGCTTGTAGACACATTTCATAGAATAAAATCATAGAATCGTTTGAGTTGGAACCAAACTCAACTGAAATGAACAAGGACACCTACAGATATGTCAGATTGCTCAGAGCCTGGTCCAGCTGGACCTTGAATGTCTCCATAGGCAGATCATCCACCACAGTTTGTAGCATGCCAAAGAGTAGTAAGGTAGAAACACAGTAAAATAGTAACACAGTTGGCATTTAACTCCAGTTACTGTAAATGCTTCATGGTAGCAAGTAAAAACAGATGAGGAAATACCACTAGATCACTGTTGATCCATCAAAGGAGTTAGTGTACTGCACCATGTGCCCCCATTTTATTAGCATGGGAAGTAAGAACCTGTGGGATATTGTGTCCTTCACTATGTGTTTTCAGTAAATACTGATTGCTACTCTATAGCTAAGATTAAGAGCTTTCACCCTCAGTGACCCATAAATGTATGCCCTAGGACCTTTCCCCAGAGAATTTCAAATGACTTTACCAACTGACTTAGGTCAGTGAAGCAGTCTTTCTCCTTCAAAGCCTAGGAGTACATTTCCTACCCAAAGCACAAGGTTCAGACACTGTTTATCCTGTTCTGCCCAGGACTTGCTCTTTTTGTTTTGTACTGAATTTCTTTCCTGTTAGACATTGTTCATTAGCCAAAGTTTTCTTTGGAACTCAGAATGGGAAAGGACCACCTGGGTTAGGAATTCCTGTCTTTTGGAATTACAGGCTGCTGTGCCAGCTTCATCATTTTTTCTCAGAAAATTGGTATTTAGTGCTGGCTGAGAATATATACTAGTTGGGTATGGACACAGGATACTTTCCATCCAAAACAAGCTGTATTACAAAAAACAGCAATAAATTAGTTCACAGTAGATCCACATAATCATGGCAAGACTAGCAGTTAAGCTCTACAAAAGTCAGCAGAATCAGTAAGGTTTCTGTAATCTCAAGGAAAGAAGGCAGGTGTGAGGGAGGAGTAGGATAGGGTAGCACTGTGCCATCCAACAAACCACTCCTGCTGGGCATATGCAGAGGAGACAAGATGCCCATGTGAGCTGTCATGGTCATGTCTGTGTCTTGTCAGAGCCAACAAGTGAGGTTACATCACAGGCATGTCAAACACATTGTCAGAAGGTGCTGAAGTGGCTGGTTTTTATTTTAATCTGGAAATGTGGCCCTTGCTGCCTTTTAAGATGTGCCAGTCTAAGCTGCCTCTGGCAGCTGTGAGAATATTGGTTTTGGCAAACAGCTGCAAGGAGCAGCAGACTGGAAGGAGTCAGCAGCAAATGTGATAAAAGGGGAAAATTGCTGACGCCAGGAGGAAAAGTGCAAGGTCCTGCTGATTACCAGAAACCTTTTTGGAGCTGAGAGGATGGGGAGGTCTCTTCAGACATTGGGATGGATGGACAGCAGAGGATTAGCTTACTCCTCTTGACTTCAGCTGAATTGCTCCACTGTGCTTTTCAGATGCCCCATTGGCTGGAGGGGAAGGATGCTCCAAAGAACAAGGGAGAATTGACAGAAGATGCCAGGGAAAGATGTTTCTCCTTATCTGGCACTTGGCTGAACTGAGCCTCTTTGATAAAAAGGACTGGGCCCAGGTCACCCCTAATGGAATACAAATGAGAACCGAAGGTGTCTAAACTGAAGGCCAAAACTCTGTAGGTAAATTGCTCTGTTCTACATTAACAGGTGCAATATTTCCCAGCACTGGAACTTGATTGCAAAACAAACCACCTCTGTCTTATAACTCTCCTACTCTGTGATTACAGCAATGGGATTTTTTTTTTTTTTTTTTTTTGGTAACTAGATAACAAGCACGTTGGGGCCACAATCTTTTTATATGCTTTTTGCCCACAAAGAGGGTGGTGTATGTAAAAAGTCCCAAGTCCTTGTGAATGCTACACATTGATAATAATAATATGAATTCTCAAATTTCTTTCTCGAATCTGATGAGCTTATGAGAAAGCTCATCAAAGATGATTTCCAGAAGCAGGTCCCTAGAAGAAAGATCAATTTCTGTGCCATCTCAGGGATACAGTCAACTTATTATCATTGCATTTTCTATTTACCTCCAGAAATGCAGAATGCCTAGCTGAGGGGCTGTTTATTTTGCGGCTGCCCATTTTGTGTTTGAGTGTCCAAAGCCTGGGTGAATGTAGCAGCAAAAGTTATCAGCTATCCATAAGCTCACCGTAGCACATCCTGCAGAGCTTGTCACAGAGACCCCTCTGTGCATGATCTCTTGCACAAGGACAGACTTCACTGAACATTTCCTAAATGGATCCTAGGCACTTGGGTTTGACTAAGACCAGTCCATTGGGAGACTTTGCCCATAACCCCACATATTTCCAAAAAATGTTCTCTTTTTATATGCAGTAGTAGTTCAATTTTCTTCATATTGTGTTTCCTATTTCTGATCAGGGCCAGCAACTGAAAATGCTGGAGGAGCCATCTGAAATGTTGTTCTACTGTTTTCAGTGTAAGTGTTGGGAAACCTTTAATGCAGTTTTGCAAATGGAAGCTCCTTAGGGAAGAATTAGATCTCTGAAGCATGCGTAGCTTATACTAAACAAAAGCATGCTTTGAACCTAACTGAGATACAGCTGTGACTAGCCTTCAGAGAGGAATTTACAAGCCTGGAGCAATTTATAGCCAGGAGAACTTTCCAAGAATTGAGTGTAGGAATAAATATTTACCTCTTTTTACCAAATCTCCATACTAAGACTTGTGCTGAAATAATTATCTTCCCATTATTCAAAGATCTATATGACTTGAAAAAACAGCCCAAATTTATATAATAGACAACTTGTGTTTTTGTGTACCATTTTAGACAGCATCTTACATCTGCCATTTTGTGGAAAGTGTATTTGGAAATAAAATAGCTGTGGTGAAGTATGTTGCCTACTATACTAGTATGTTGATACTAGATCAGAGTAGTTTGGAGTTTTGTGTTGCTAATGATCTAGATGGAAATAACATTCATGCAACAAATTGAAGACCTGGTTGCTGATGATCATATATTTAGGCACACTAGCCAGACCTCCTATTATCCCCAGTAATTTTAGACTTGTGAACTGTTGATTTAAATGAAATAAAAAACACTATTTTGAGTCAAAAGGAAAGCTGTGTCCCTGATATTTTCTAAAAACAAGTAACTTCCTGAGAAATTTCCTACATTTCAGTGATGTTCAGTTTGTAGACCTCATTCAAACATTTTTTTTAATTATAATTCTTCTTCAAAAAGGAAATAATAATAATAATAATAAAGATAATATACACAAAGAAAAGCAGAGAAAAAAAAAAGAAAAAAAAAGGAAGAGGTCTAATCTTGAACTGGCTATTGTTACATATTTTTTCCATATTTCAATGCAGAATCTGATGTGCATGGCTGAATTGAAGGGAGTAACTTCTAATGATCTGGTTCATGGTGTGCTGTTGTTGTTTACTCAGGTTATTATATCAGTGCCAAGCCACAGCAAGTCTGAATTGTGCCAGCTGGTACACGTGTGCCTGGAGAAAAGTCATCCCAGCTGCAACACTGCAATCAGAAATTGACAAAGGGAAATCAATGTGAAGGTGGCCACATAGAAGAGAATCCAGCAGAAAAGGACAAAGATGATGAGAAAGACTGAAAATATAACTTCTGTGTATAAGATTGACAGAACTTGGATTGTTTAGTCTGGAGGAAAGACAACTGTGAGACAGTTGTGATAACAGTCTTCAAATATGTTGAAGATTGCCACAAAGAGGGAGGTGATGAATTCCTCTCTATATCCACTGGGGATAAGGCAAGGAGGGAAGGGCTTAAATTGCAGTAGTGGTGGTTTGGGTCAGGCAGGAGGAAAATCTTTTCAAGGAGAAGGAAAAAAACCACAGATAGATTTCCTAGGAAGTGTTCAGAGTCTGTAGATATTTTAAAGCAGGATGGAGGAAGATGTGGTTGGTAGTCTCTCAAGGTTTAATTTAACTCTATAGCGTGCTTTATTATTTTCCCAATTGAGAACTAAAGCATAAAGAACTGGAGTGACTTGCACAATGGGTAACCTAGGGCAGGAGTATAAATCAATGACCCTGAGTTATCTGCTTACTGAGTGAAAAGAGAACAGTGTGTGGGAATAATAACAAAAATAATTAACCAATGGCATGATATCAGTTGCCAATAAGAATAATAAGAATGAATAAAATCAAATGTTTACATTTTGAAGGTTTAGAAAGTTTTTCTTAATTGTGTTCTCACTGAAAACGAGCTAAGCATCTAAAATTTTCTAGTCTGTAAAGAATTCCAGTACTTTAAATCTCTTTATTCAGAATCAACTTTCAAATAATATGTTCTGTTCAGTGCTGAAGCACAATGTTAAGTATGAAAAGAAATACGCACTGATGTACATAACATCAGATATTGCAGTACATGTTTAAACAGCAAATCAGAACATTATCACTGACACGTAACATTTTAGCATTTAAAGAACAACAACAACAAAAAGAAATCAAAATGATTAGTTGTTATTCCTCTCATGCCAAAAATGTAGTTGTTAGTATCAGAATGCTTTGTTGAGCTGAGCTGGATAGAAATCTGCCTATTTCTAACACGAAACTGTGCACTGAAGTTTTTGAGCAGCCCTGTACATTCCTTTATTACTATTTTGTATCGTTGCTTGAACAAAATTGGAAGGGCCAGAAAAAGAACACAGGAAAAAGCTGCTTTAGCTGGAAGGAGGGTTACCTAATATATACCCAAAGGACCTGCTCCCTTGACATTTTCAATCAGTGAAATTACTCAGTTGTCATCTGTTTATTTTTGCATCAACAAGTTCAACATAATAGTCAGCTTATCCTTCTGAAAAGCCATAGAGCTGTGTTGATATCCACTGAATATTCAATTTTAGAACGCACGCAGGAAACATGATAATATGAGCAGAAATATATTTATATGAATGGCTCATTCTTGTTTGTATGAGTGTGCTCTATGCTATACACCTCTGTAGTACCTTGACTGTAACAGAACAAAATCTAGTGCACTACTGAAGTAACATTTTGTCTTTATCTGACCACCTCTCCAACCAGATGTGACTATCAGAAGTTTTAACCCTGATTTAAGAGAGATGATTTGAGTCATGTACCAAAGACTGATATGTGCCAGGCTTAGGAAAAAGATCCGAGATGACCAATGTGTGGAGGGCCATAGAGAGGCACAGGTGGGATGGAGACAACATCAGTGGGGTTGCTACTCCATCACGCAGCCCAGATTGCACAGACCACTGTGGGGACCAGGTTGCTGAGTTGGGGACCACAGATCCTTGCCTGCACTGGCTAGGAGGCAAATCCACTCCTGCTTGAGAAGGATTCTCTCAAGCAGCCCACAGCAGAGGTTAAGAATGGGAGAGCCTGAGAATCAAAATTAATATGTCTTGCCTGGAGAAACCTTTCACTGGCTTTGTCTGTGCAGTGGCTACTTTGCAGAATAATTTCACTCCTCAGCCATCATCTTCCCCAGCCATTAAATCTACTTCAGAATGATTCCATTACAAAGCAGGTATTCCACAAGTGGCACAAAATGTACAACGTGCACAAGTCCTAAGTTGCCATTAGTGCTTCAACGGCCTGGCTAGTATATTGTCAAGCATTTTACAATCTTGCAAGTTGCCAAATACCTTCTAATTAAACAAACCCTTCCTCGCATAATGCCAAACAATTAAACAGGTTTATAGTTTATCATCTAACACAGCATCTAGGTTAAAGGTCTGTTTTAAATATCAAAGCCTTTTGATCATCTAATGACAGTTGAGAGCTGATGATGGAGCATTTCACCCATCCATGCCAGCCTGTCTAAAGAATTCATATTCCTTCTGTTTTTTTCTTCCCCTCATAGAATTCACAGAAAATTGTGTACAAAACCCTTTACCACCCTTCATTTTGGAGAATCACCACTGGTACCCAATATAAATTAAGGTTAATTTATTTCTGCAGTTTCTCTCCAAGAATTCAGAATGGGAAAAGGATTTGGTAGGCCACCATTTTGTGCAACTGCGGGCACCCATGGTCATTTTAAAGGACCAGATTAAAGCCTCACAACTAGACTAAGTTTGAAAATCTTTCTGTGTGTAAGGTGATTCGTTTCAAGGTCCAAGACGATCCATCTCATTCCCAGATTCTACCACATCACCTTTTGTCACATCTGGACCAGGTCCCACAGAAGGAAAAGAGAAGAGTCTCAGACGATCAGTGGGGAGCTGATTGAAGAAAGAATGTCAGAGCGATCCTGGATGAAAGCTGAAGACTAGCTTTCACCTGAGCTATGAACAGAGGTGTTCATCTGGATCTCAGACTCATAGTGGTCAGTAACATCTGAGGCCCATTGACACTGTTTTCATAATTTATAGCAAATTTCTCAATAGTCAGTGGAGAAGCTGAAAAAAGTTACTTTTCATGTCTGTGGCAACCAGATTCAATAGCATGTTTATTCAGTGAAGCTTCTCTTTGCTGTACTTAGAAACTCCAGGAATATCTTTGTGGCATATCGTTACCATCTATTGCCACTTACCCATCTTTTCACAAACACATTTGCTCAGGTAGAGATTTAAGTCAATGTGAAAGGCAAGCCAGCACACCAAACCATAAAGAAAACAATGGTTGGTATAACAGCTGGGCGAGTAACTAGAATAGACAATGCCTCTATAGCCAGCCAGGCCCAGCTCTATTTATGCAGGTGTAAAAGAGCTCTTGCCATTGGAAATAGTGCACTCTCATTGTATTACACATTCTTTCCTCCATCAGCATCCTGTTTAAACAGGCTCAGTATGAAGGGGGTGTCTGCTATTCATTTGCAGATGCCTTGTGATGATATGAAACATAATTGTATAATTTATGCAGAATAAACCTAGAAATGGCTGCTGTTCAAGGGAACCAGCAAGGCCCCAAAGTGCTTTAAATACTGGAGCAGGCAGAAAAGATAACAAAGCATGTTCTTTTTGCTACTCCATTCTGGTACAGGAGGAGAGGAAACTTAGTGAAAGAATGTGATTCAGATGTGCTTGGTTGTTGCTGGAAGAGAAAGAAACACAATGGCTTTGCAAACCTATTGAGCAACTTCACCAAAACCAATGTACTTGCCCTGGGAATGAATATTGGCCCTTAGACTCTTCTTTCTGTGCAGTGCAGCTCTTCAGATGTTTGTCAAAATGAATGTTCAATTGTTTGTTTGTTTGTTTAGAGCCAACAATATCAGGCTGCATATTATGGCCCCGCTGTGCTTGGCTTGTTCATGACTTCTCTGCCTGAAATCACTTTGGTTTTATTTAGCTGGAGGAGGGAGAAGGACGCTGGGGACTTTGTTTCATTTTGTAATGGATGATTCAAGACCTGAATGCTAAATCTGAGGCTTGGCTCTGAGGTAGGTCAAAAGAGAATAGTTTAGAATAAACTGCTGATGTAGAGTCTTGTTTTCTATGTAATGGCAGGATGTTTTCATGCTATGAACCTATGAACAAGTCATCTAGAATTACTATGCTGTTACCTTCCAGAGAGATTTTCTGGCTTAAGACTAAGACCTCTTGATTCTGACTTCCTGTGCAGTAATGCTATCACTACATCAAGGTAGTAAACTCCCAGCCTTTTCATGTCAGTATTCTGATTCAGTTTACAAGAAATTTTAAGCTGCAAGAAAATACTAAGAAATGAACAAGCAAAAAGCAAAGTGTTTCAAACTGTACTTGGTATCCTACATTTCTCACATACTAGTTCCAGTCTCGTGAGTCATAACTCCATTTTTCCATCTTGTTCAACTGCTTTCTTTAGAAAACATGGCTTGTTCAATGTTTTTCCATTAACTGATTTCAACTTAATCACTTTTCAACATTTGTAACAACATAGTGTTGGCTTAAGATGCATTTTCAGAGCTGAGCAGAATATTAGGGGTTTAAAAAAGGAGTATCCAGCACCCACATTAGAGAAGGTAAAGGAGAGATGTGCAAGAGTCACCAAACCCACTGCCTGGTTCAATAAAGTTCCAGTCTGGGCTCATTTCTTGGATGCAGTTGTTTTTTTGAATGTTTAGCTCTTGTAAGAGTTAGTGTCAAAATAATGGTATTTACCACAAGGATAGATATGGCCTTTTCCAATCACATCCATTAGTGAAAGTCAACACAGTGTGGTGTTACTTAACAAAATAGAACCCTATGTTCTTGTTCTGAGAAGTATATACATGTTGAAGCAGAACCAACTTTCAGAATACCATAAAAGAGACATCCAAAGTGTTTGGCAATCATGAGAGATAATGACAGTAAAAATTCTGTGTTTGTATTATGAAAGTATGATCACTCAAAATAATAATCCTGTTTTTGCAGTTGTCTTAGAAGGACCCCAAAATATTCAGCGCTAACCCTCTCTCTTCATGGATCTTGCAGGTTTCAACAAAAAAAAAAAAAAAGAGGGCAAGATATTGCAAATATGGCTTACATTGCCAAAATGTGACTTAGGTTGGAAGGGAACTCTGGGGCTTTCTGGTTCAAAATACCTCTCAAAGGTTGCTTACAGTCCTACTGAGTCAGGTGCTGAATACCTCCAAGAAGGGAGATTTCAAGGCTTCCTTGACCCCCTTTTCAGTGTTTGACTACTCTCACTGTGATTTCTTTTAATTTCTTAACATATCAGATTTTCCATTCTTGCTGCTTGTACCCATTCCACTTGATCTTTTACTGTGCACCTCTCAAAAGAGTCTGCCTTGGTCTTCCCTATAGACCACACAGTAGGTTTTTGAAGAAAGGAATAATGTCACCCATTAGGTTACTCTTCCTAAGACTGCACCAATTGATTTCCAAAGTTTTCTTGGAAAATATCTTGCTTGCTCTGTTTGTGTTTCCTTCCCCAGGAATCTATTGCCAGCTCTACTGGGGAATGAATGGCAGCCTATGTTGACTATTGGCCTTACCCGCTATTGCACTCTTGTATCCTTGGGAAGGGCATAATGACCCTAACTTACACACTCAAAGTCTTTCCATGAGCTACGAGGTTATGATTGCAAGTATACAAGATGACTTAAACTGCTACCAGTTGTTTTAAGTGTTTAAAGTTTCCAAACGTTTGAAAGCCAGTACAGTGCAGATGCTTTTAGGATCAGATTCCTTGCAGATTGAATTGCTCTGACATCTGCAAAGTGATTTGCTTCTTGGTGTCTGTTTCAAATTCAATAAACTTTACAGTAGCCATATTTGACCACAAATTGTTCATATCAACTTCTGTGCAGTCCTGAAGAAAAACCCACCTTTCCATATTTTTTTAATGTAGTTTGATTTTCACACAATCTAGGATGCTACCCAAGTATTCAGCAAATGCCACGAGGTTATGGAATGGTATTACTAGATGCCAGAAAACAAATGCAATGGAATGGAAGAGAGAAAACTCATAACACACTTCTTCTGTTACCAGCTTCTTTCACTCTGCTGTTGAGATAAGCATTGTAAAGAGATATTTGTTAGAACAGTTCTCTAGGTATTCTGAGAGGGGTTTCACTTGGTGAAACACTACACTTCACTTGAAAAAAACAGATTCCTGCAAGGCTTCTGCCTGTTTAATAAGTTAAATAGCAGCAGTGTACTTCTTCACCTCAGCAAGTCCTACCTTCTCTGCCACAAGGACCAGTGTCATGTCCCTCATGCAAATTGCATTCAAAGCCATTCAAAAGCTATAACAACTCTGGTATTAGTGCTATTGATGCAAAAAAAGCAGTCACCACTCCTGTCTAGTATCATCATCCAGAAAACTGACATGGAGATAGGATGTAAGGCTAGGTGGATATTCTACGTTATGTGTGAAGTCATTTGTTCGCTTCCCTTCCTTTCCCCTAAGACCCTGCCATTCCCTGACCTTCATTTTCTCTGTCTGAAAAAAAGACCCTGGTTTTCTTTGCAGTGTACAAATGGGAATTACTGCTTATCAGCCTAATGGCTATTTTCAGCAGCTGGGAAGGAGAGATGATAGTGGCAAATGAAACAGGGAAAGGGCAAATGTCTCAAATCATTTCCACTGCTGACTACTCTCACTACACCTGCAGTTCCTGCAACATTTCTCCATAAGACCAGTACCAAGAAGCAGGTGCTTTCTGTGGCACTGATTCTGGAAGCATCTATTGGTACACTGGAGAACCAGGGCAGAAATGGCTGCTGAGGACACTTGACACCACATGATTCATCCAAAACAAAAGGGAGGAACAAAAGGGAAGGCCAAGAGATGGGGAAAAGCCCTTTTAAAGAGATTGTTCACTTTAAAGTGTCTTCTCTTGAGGGAAGAGGAAGTATGGAAGGGCAAAGGGAAATCTTTCTCAGCTCTGGATTCTCACTTTTGTGATAAAGATGAGCAGAAAACAAGTGAAGGAATAGATGTAGTGAGAATAGAAAGCATATGAGTAAGGGGAGCTTAGCACCTTTCTCACAAATCTTTCCCAGGAGAATGAGCTGCTGCTGATTTTGGCTGTCAGCAGTGTTGGGATTTGCAAGGTGCTGCTGGGCTTTCTCATCCTAAATTAAAATGCAGGGTGCAACAGCATGCCACCATCTTTGCCATGGCTTAACAAAAGGAATGAGTAACAGCCTGACATGGGTATTTGTGGAAAAAGTGTTCACCTGCTTTAAGTTTTACATTCTTTAAATAAGAGAAAAGCTCATCTGGCTTTGTCACTATAGGAGACTGGGGAAACTTGAATTTCTTCAGAAAAAAAGTGCTAGAAAGTATTGGGCCAGACCTGGCTTATCAAGATTCCCTTCCTCTTGTTTCTGAATTCATTAGGGTTGTTTTCACTGTGGAATAAGTGGGTGTACACGTGTTTATTTATGAAGAATGTCTGTCAGCATTGCTCTTTTCCTGACCATAGCTGAAAATAAGCAAAAGGAGATGGCTTCTCTTATGTGGTGCTGAACCTCCTTGTGCCTGCAAAGCTTCTGATTCCTTTTCCCTGGTGGGATGCTACCAACTCCCCCCCAAGTTGTCTTGATACTTTGCCCATGTCTCCTCTTGCTGCTTTCCTCCTTCTTCCCTTCTACTCCCCAGAAGTGTCATTGTTAGCAACGTGACATAAGCTGAGGAGCAGGTTGGTGTTGTAAGCAGGGATCAGGAGCTGGTGATCAGTCTCCTGGCCTCAATCCACACTCCTGGAGATCTTGTTCTAACAAAAGTCAAGGTCACTCCTGAGAGTTCCTTACTTCAGAGCACAGACCAGATTTCCCAGGGGTGAAGGGCCCAGTCACATAATTCATGCCAAATCTCTATTGTACCTTGCCTTATGTGTCAGTATTTTCTGTCATGACATGCAGGCAGCATTTTTGTTCTCTCCCTTCTCCCACAGTTGCTCCAGGAGCCCATACTGTGTGCTTCAGTATACCCAAGAGGAACAAAGACAGATGAGGGCAGAGGGCAGAAGAGGCATCAGTGACAGAAGACATCAGAGGAGTGAGCTGAAAGGGGAGGCAAAGTAGCTCAAAGTGCTCTGAGATGCTAAGTGCCATGGGGACAAAAGAGCAGGAGGTGGCATACCATGCTGGGGCAGCAGAAAGGTTGTACAGTGTTTTGGGTGCATTGGAGCAGAAATTATGCACCAGTTGTTTTCAGTTTCCCAGCTGTGCATTTTTTTTTTTTTTAAGCTAAATCTGGAGCTTGTTGGAGTGGGGGTGCTCATCAGTATGTGTACAGCCTGCACCTCACACACCAGGACCCTCTGTAGAATAGTAGGGAGAAAAATAACAGCTTGTGTTAAAGGGAAAATAGTTTGGAGAAGAACTGAGGCACAGCTGCAGGGGTGCCTGTGATGTATGGGATGCACCAATACACACCACCTCTTTCAAAGCCTCTGTTTCCTCAAAAAGGAGAGGGGAAAAAAAGCCCAGAAAACATGAGGCACCAGCATGTTGTTTTCCCTTTTTGAGAACAAATGGTCTTTTCAATTAGACTGATTTGTCCCCAAGACAATCAATCTAAGGTTTATAAAAGCAAACACTAGAGTAATTAGTTCTATCCAGGAAGAATATTAACTTTGTTTATCTTTGTGTAATTAATCACTGACCCTGCCAGCTCTACAAACCCTCCTTTGCACAGATGGGACAGCAAAGAAGGGAAGCAGAGGGCAGGAGTGAGGTGAGCAACATCTGATATACAACAAGAGCATGTCAGGATGCTGTAACACACATCTTACCCCCACACACCTACGTAATCGTATGAAACCACATTCCAGCTCCAGCGCTGTGAGGCTGCACAAGAGCTGCTACCTGAAGAAACAATAAATAACTTCTTTTTTTTTTTTAATATCCTCATTCATATTAACCTTTGAGTTGTGAGGACAAACAGTTTTTCACCATGGTTCATTTGCCTAATTGACAAAGCAGTGGCTATGTTTTCCCTGCAGCACTGCAGTAGGCCCCAGCAGTCACCAGGTAAGCAAGCACTCCAATACCCTCAGCAAGAGGAATTGCAGCCTCTGGTTTGGCCATAGTGAGCACTGCCAAGTGTCACTCCAAGGCTGGCTGTGTGTCAGTGGTGGTGTTATATGTTCGTTGTGGTTTGCTTTGATCTCAAGTCTATAGGGAATGAAGCAATTTTGAGTCTCTTCCTCTATCCCTGACCTCCAGTTTAACTTTAAGGAAATGTTTGGATTTATTCAAGTACTTTTCAACAGCATGAAACAAGATCAAGGTCTAGTTCCCCCTTCTCTTACACTTGGTATGATTGTACAGACCATCTCTCTTATGCTGCTTCAGTAAGGTTTTAGATTGACTTTACAGTAGCAGCTGAAAACACTAGAATGAAATAAAAGGTGACAAATAGGAAATGATGTGCAAACTTATAGTAAGAAAAACTGCCTTGCTATCTTAGCCCCTCCTGGTTGCATCTGAAAAAGTTGAACTGCAGGTCAGAGGAAATCTGATCATCCTCTCCCACCTCCTGTTCTGGGTTACTATTCATTAAGGTGAGGTATGGCTTTACCTTCACAGGACACTCCTTTTACTCTTTATCAGCCCCACTGAACACTAAGCAGGTCACATATGGCCTCTGTCAGCTATACTGCAAATCTTCTGTATCTTTTAATGAAAATATTGCCAGAGTTTTTGTTCTGTTGTCATTGGAACCCAGCCGCATCTCTGTGATAAATGACATCTAACATCTATTGATGAGGGAGTGTTTCAGTTGGACACTACAAGGACACTGTGCTGATCCAGAACAGCATCCAGGGGATGTTTCCACAAGCCCTGGTGTACAACAAGAGGTTTCAGTCCCTCCCCACAGGTGGGACAACAAGAAAGCACTGCCTTTTTTTTTTTCTTCCCCTCCTGGAAATTAGAAAGACCAAATTTCTTTCTTAATTCACATTGTTATGATAGCTAGTAAATTAGAATAGCTTTTACCATTAACCTTAGAACACAAACCAAATTTTTTTTTTTTTTTACAAGAATCTTATTTTTCAAACGTCAGTGTTACAATCAGAAAGATTAAGGTGGTAGAAGGACAATACAGGAGAGAAACAGCAAAGGGACTAGTGCAGGCAAAGCAGTGCTATAAAGGAAAAGTGCTCACCTGTCTCTGAAGATCAAGGCTTTCAGGAAAGATTCCACAAGGAAAGAATCTCCAACCAGAAAGCCTCCTCCAGTGGCAGTCGGCTGTTAAATGGGGTCTAAGAGAGGTGCAGCCAGGCTCCACCCTTTCTGGCCACACAGTTGAATTGCCTTCACCTGTACTCCCAGAGATGACCAGGTCCTTTCCCCAGATGTTCAATCAGTGGTTCAGCCTGTGACTCAACAGTTGCCATACAACTAGAGAGCCTATTTCAGTTTGATAGTAGGCTGCACTTCAAAGACTCCGTGGAAAAATGGGCATTATGGAAATCCAGTGAATGATGCTGCATTTGTTTTACACAGGAGTGGGACTCAATTACCCTTGTTGGTCCCTTCCAGGTTCAGACAATCGGTTATATTCCACATTTTGAGGCTGAGAGATTAAATCAGGAGAGGGAGAAGAGACTTAATGATAGTCAGTCTCTATGTCTTCTTTCACATGAGCGGACTGCTGTTCAGGGAAGTCAAATCTGAGCTCTTTCTGTTTCTCCAACTGTTACACAGGTGGGATCTGCTAATCTGCCCGTAACTCTTTCTCAACCATATTTGATTTCTGTACCAGTCTCAGATAGGCAGGGTGTTAAAGTTTGAGTTCCAGTCTGTTGATTCGTATTTTCTGTACAGTTACAGATATGGACCTAATGGGAATAGCCATCACAGAATCATAGAATGGCTTGGGTTGGAAGTGACCTCAAGGATCATCAAGTTCCAACTCCCCTGCCACAGGGAAGTTCACAGCTGTCCAGTGCTTTCCCATAGTCTGGAGCCCAGGAGGAGACACCAGTTCTCCCAGTTTAGCAGGACATTGTTGTTGCCAAAGCAGCATAGTCACTCCTGTATCTTCTTGCAGTGACAGCTAGGGATGTGGAGTGACTCAGACCTCCTCTTTCATCCATCTGACAACCACTAACAAAAAGCCATTCACTCTTTCTTCTAGCCAAATCACAGAGCAGATTCATCTCCCCATACAGCTCTGTGGTTGCTAATGCTGATACAAGGTAGGGAGCAGGTCTATATAGCCAGGAACTGGAGAAAGGTGAGTTCTTGTAGCTATTGTTAATGATTTTAGATCATTTTAAAACAGCCATTAACCCTCTCTCTTAAAGAGTAGTGATTTCAGTGGCTGTCAAGATGGGTGGTCATCACAATAAAATATGGGATATCAGGATGCAACTCAGTTTAGCAAGTAATCTGCCAAACTCAGTGACCCTGTAATTAATGTCTTAAGGAGAGGAAAAGAAAATATTTCCTTACAGGAAGAGAAAGACATTTTAATGTCTTCAGGGGGTTATACAACTGAACACTGTTGTCTAAGAATGGAAGTTGGGGAAAGGAATTGCTCTCACTTTTCAGTTTCAGTACTTCACTCACAGATGCATGAGATTTGAGAAGTCAACGAATGTTTTCTCCAAGTCAGCCTAGTGATCGTGAGTTCAAACATACAGTTTTCCTTTCAGTCTGAATGGGCTTCTCTGATCTTTACTGAGAATTTATTATAGAGATCATATGGAAGGACATCATCAGATCTTGCTATTTTTCTTTTCTTTTTCCTTCTTTTGTTTCAAAAAATACAGTGATTTTTCTAAAGTAACTATGGCTGTGAACTGAAATTCCACTGTGGACAGTGCCTCAAACATCCAGCACTTCTGTGTGTGTCTACATCCTTCATTGTAAAGGGTTTTTGGGAGACTCAAGAAAAACGGTGAAATAACTCACCTGTGTTTCTCTACAAAGCAAGACAGCTGGACAGAGACCAGGCCACAGGTCATGTTCACCTGATAGCTGCATATCAGATAGGCACAGCTGAATCACAGTGCTCTGCCAGTAGGTATCAGGCCCAAGGGCAGGAGAGGAGGTGATAAGAATAGGTTGAGAGGGTGAGCTGGGGTGAAGAAGAGGTAGATTCCTGATTGTGTTGGTCTCTTCTCCTACTGCCAAAAGGTTACTAGGAGGATGGAAAGACAACTGCTGTGAATGGGAAGGACACAGAGATTAATGCAGTACAGGTCTTCTTGAGATGTCTCAATAAGCCGGGTTTCCAGCCATATCACCCGTACAGTTTTTAATCTCTGCAGGTTGTGAAAAATCATGGTACTTTGACAGTCCTGGCATCCAAGAGCAGGACTAGATTTTTATTTTGTTCTAATCTTTGAGGCTTTAATGATGGATGGGATCTTTGTCTTTACTAGTGAATTTTGGAAGGTGAATAAAAAGTGGATTTATCAAGCGGTTTAAGGAAACTGGAAATACCAGTGGGACAATTCCGTATCAAGGAGGGAGAGATGTTGTGCTTATGTGAGGAGCCACTGCTGTTCCCACAGAAGAGAAAAAGAGAAGAAAAAGACCCACCTCTCCCCCCCAACCTCTGTTCCATTACACAAGCAACAGTGCATGAACTGCTGTGAGATTGAAACGAATCTGACCTTCAGAAAGAAGAAGGAAAAAGTTGCTTTTTATTCTACACGCAGCCTTTACGTAAGTGTCTCAGTGGTCTGTTACAGACTGGCACAAAGGAGCCATTAATGGCATGGGGAGTCCCAAGGAAGCCGTGATGCCACCTAAGAAGGCATTGCGGTCGTAATTCTCCCAGGGTGTTTTTGCTTTCTTTCCCACCTGCCCCAGATCAAAGGCCCCAAGGCAAATGGATTTTAGGAGGTGGAGGGGTTAGCTGTTGTGAGCTTGTGTGTTTTACTGCCATATCCCAGCGGCTGTGCAGCTCCAGTGAAAACCGGAGCTCTATTATTAATTCTCTTGTATCACTAGAAAGGAGCAGGGCAGTGGGGTCAAGGGAACTGAAAGAGGCCTTGCAAGGGAAGCAAAAGAAAGCATTGAGGGGAAAGTAGCGCTATCAACTCCTTGTGATGTGATAGCAACTTTCACCATCCTTGACCTCTTTCTGAAAAACTGCGCCTATCAGAGACAAATGACCGTGCTGGGAAAGCTGAGAGATTGCATTGGAGAGCAATTCAAAAGGTTTCTAAAAAGTGCTGGGAGGAAAACAGACACTATATATTTTAGATGAAAAGTGTAGGTAGAGTATAATGTCAGTAATTTTTTACAAAAAGTATGTTAGATCTGTGATCGTTAGTGATGTTGAAATGAATGTACACAAAGTGACCACAAGCTGAAATGGAGCAGTCTAAAGATTCCCCAAAATAATCAAAGATATTTGTGTATACATGTACTAAGAATAAAAAATTATGTATTATTTTATATAACTGTTATCTGTAGAATTATTCATTTTTTCCCTTAGATACAACAAGTTATGTGCAATCTAAGCTGAAGAGTACTCTTTCACAAAATATGTTATGTAAGGCCATATCCATGGCCATGAGGCAGAGTGATAGGTTCTGATGAGGACTAGTGCCTGGGCAGTGCCCAGGGAGAAGCTCTGCAGCCTGCAGTACGATGTGCATAGACCAACAGAGCTTTTGGGATGCGCCACCTTGTTTTCACTTTTAAATGCCAAAAAATTGAGACTGTGACTCAAACCCACTCATTGTGTTGTCTCAAAGACTCTCCCAGTCACTGATTGCTGTGAAGAAGAAAGAAATGCATGATGGCCTGAAGCATGCCTAGTGCAGTCCTGCCAGGGTGCCATTGCCCTTTACATTGTAAGGAACATGTTTGTGAAAAGCAGGGAGGTTTTTTGTTTGTTTGTTTGGTTTTAATTTCATTTTCTTAAAAAAAGAAAATAAAAAGAAAAAAAAAAGGCAAATTAAAAAAATTAAATTACAGTTTGGGTACAGGTTATGTCAATTGAGATTCCTGTCCCCTGGTTTTGTGCAGTTGCTGGAGCAAACACTGAAATCTTCATTACAGAAGGTCACCTGGGCAAGTATGATATGTTTCATTCCCTACACTGGCTTTTAGGGCTGCTATTAGACTCGAGGCTATCTCTGAAGGACGAAAAGAGAGGAACCAATCTGTTTACCTAGGTTTCTGTGAAATTGCTGTTAACCTGTGACACGATGCAAGGCTTGCTGGCTCTACCTGCTGGCTAGAGGGGAAAACACACTTCCCTCACTAGGATGTCCTTAAAGCATTAACAAACCGTTTCATGAGACAGTGGATTAGAGATAATAGAAGAAATCAAAAAGCAGCTGCTACCTGATCATTTTTGAGCTGTCAGGTATGTCAGCAGATCAAGACTGATGGTCTGGAGCAGTGGGAATTGATAACATTTCTCTGCTTCCTGTCAGGCTCTCAATAACTGAGCAATGAGAAACATCAGCCCGGAATGCAGCCCCACTGCAGGAGCTTTGTCTGCTTGTAGATTAAAGCTGAGACCATCATGTGTCCTGCTGCATTTCTGAGAATTGAGGATTGACTCCATTTCACCTCAATATAATTCTGGTCTAGGGCACAGCAAAGCCACGGGCTGCAAGGAAGGTTTTCATTACTGAATTTTAGCTCCGTGGTCTGAGCTCTGATGGAAAAAATGAACAGCTACAAAGGCAGAGAGGGGCTTGTCTGTGGTTTAGCTGATCCCTTTTTATTTGGCATATCGGCAGGAATGAAGTGAATGGCCTCTTCTCTCAGCTTTTGCTCCAAGTAATGATTGCCTCCAAACAGTACCTCTTATGCAACCAGTATTACAATCTTGGCATTGTAATCCTTTCCTGAAGACATTTTCAAAGCTGACAGTAAAGAACAGAATGCTTTTCCTCCTTAGCTGCCACCCCAGCCCAGCTCTTGTGTCAGCTGGTGCTACTCTGTTCAAGTCTTGTCGCAGGCAATTGAGGTATGCCTCTCCAGGAGCCGTAGGAAGACTGGATGCCAGAGCCAGAGATGAAAATCAGTGGGTTTCCTGTGGAAAAAGTACTCAGAAATCTTATCAGCCCAATAATGTTCATTTCCAGACATGTCTAATCCTGAGGGACTTGCCACTGGATTTTACATCTGGATTGTGTAAGTTTCACCGAAACACCTGCGTTAGGCTCCCACTCTAGTCAGCAGAAAAGCTCAGCAGGGTTGGGAGTCCTCCTGGAGGTACTCTGCTCTGCTGGAGACTGTGGCAGGATGAGCCCAGATGCCTCAACAATGTACAAAAAGTGGCAGAGATACACTGGAGCTAATAACATTTGAATTAACAGACCACAGTCCTGCTTCTGTCTTTCCAGAGTGAACTCTGCATAGGCTGATTTCATCCCTCAGCAGCTGAACTTCAGCACAGAAAAGCTCTCAGTCTCTGGAGAAGAAAAGAGTTTCATTTTAAAGGAGACCCACTTAGCAAGAGGAGAATTTTCCTCAACGCCTGCTTCACATTTGCCAAATTTTGCTCCCGCTGGGGTCAGGACTTAGAAGGATTAGATCACCTGAGGTTGCTTTTGTACACGTCTGCTGCTGCTCAGGATACCAACAAGTTTTACTTATCATAGATCACAAAGTTGGTTTTTTTTTTTCCTCTCTGCGTGCAAACAACCTAATCCCTCAAACTTTTGCCCCATGTAGACTGAAAGGGACTTGGAGAGCTGATGTCCTCCCTGAGTTGTGTGCTCTGCTCCCAAAAGCAAGAAACCAGCAATGGGAGTGCTCAACTGGGTGTTTATGGTTCCCTCTGGGTACAAACTGGATAGAGATATTGTAGCTGTGCTGACTGTGCTTGGATCCCGAATTGCCTGCCACAAATTTACTAACACCACTGCACAAAAAAAAGAAAAAAAGAAAAGAAAAGAAAAGAAAAGCAAGCACATAAAAAATTCACAGATCCAGAATGATCCATCCACTCTTCTGGCGGAGCTAAGCCATAATATGGTCCTTTTTTTGTTATGCAGGGTAAGTTCTGAGCATTTCCCTACTGGGAGATTCCATGTGGTTTCTAAAAGGCACTCTTGTCTTTCTGACTTTATACAAAAGCAACAGCAATGACTAGAAAGATTTGCCTCTTTAATACATGCCTGCCTTACTGATTGCACACCTTGTGGCCAGACAAGTGATATAAGTCTCTTAGAATCTCTGAAAAGTCTGATGATACGCATGAGAAGAGAAATAGGGTTTGAAATATCTTCCAAAAGCTGCTTTGGACAAAGTGATACAAAATGCTGCACATAAATATTATGCTCACAATAGTTCTATTGAGACAAGGATGTCATAGTGCCCAGTACTGCCACAACACAGTCTAAGATTACTCGTACCCCAAATAATTTATGTTCTTAAGATGAGGAAATAGGAAAGCAAATTTTCTTCACTTTACAGGTGGAATAGAATATGTGAATAGCCCAAGGTCACACAGGAAGTCTATAAAAGAGGCAGAAGCACGGCCCAGTTCTGCTGAGTTGTATTCTGAAGCTGTAACCACAAGGCCATTTCTCCTCTCCCAGAGCAGAAATTGGTTCTGGCTGCTACAATTTCTCAATTAGGGGATTTAACTATCATTTGGGGCTCCGTCATGGGTGGGCGGAGCTGAGACAAACCTCATCATTAAGACCATGATGGTATATGTAGAATTGACCATATGGATGTCCCTGAAGCCCAGAAGAAATTCATTATGCAAATGACCATCAAAATCAGCCCATCATTTCAAGTTGCTAATGGAAAACAACTCTCCCTAAACTGCATATCCAAAACATTTCCTACAAGCAGCAGGTTTTAAAATATATATATGCACATATATATTTTTTTATTTAATTGGTGTTGTATTTCTCTGACAGATTGGTCCAGAATGCAGAGGGAAGGGAGAAGCCACTGGAATGTGTTCTAAATTAATAGTGAATTGTGACACAATCCAGAGCACTCATAATAATCAAGTTAGTATGTTTTACATTTTCTCTCAATGTGTTTCGCATTTTTGCTGCATGGGGAAGGAGGCTTTAGATATTGAAACAACATTATGTTAAACTTAAAAAATGACAATTCAAACACTGGCTGCTTTAAATAGTTTATACCTTGATAGTCTAGTGCTCTATGCAGTGCACACATGGCTTTGTTGGGGACCCCTCAAGTAAGTGTAGATTATTTATAGTTAATGAATGAGTGCTATTATAGATAGAAAAAAACTTCTGCCTGGCTAACACTCATCAGGGTTTTTGTTTGTTTGTTTGTTCATTTTTTCCCCATGTTTGGGTACTAACAAGGCTGTAGTAAGAGAATGAATGACAGTTTACATCTCTGGTTCTTATCCTGGACCTGGGACTTCTCCATACGTTCCCATCATCCCTGCAATCCTGCTTAGTGGTACCAAAGAGGTATTATTTCCTCTGTCTCCAGCATCACATCCTGCTTCCTTCTATTTTCGCTTCCTATTTATGTTAATTGTTTCTCTACATTCATCTTCTTACCTGGAGGAAGATAATGTCCCAGGGATTCAGAAAGCAGTGTCTTCATTTCAGAAGTCAAGTAACTTTTTTTTTAGTTCCATAGTAAGAGGGTGAAATTTGTTTCCTCTAACTTTATACAAAATATGTCTTGCTTAAAGTCATTGCAACACTTCTGTTAATTCATCTCACTTAACACGGTTAGATGGATTACAGCTGAAAATGCCACTCTCTCTCCATTCCTGCACTGGAATCCTGCATCTCTACAAATGGCATAGTTCAGAAACCAGTCTTAAAAATTACTACCTGAACAGTCTCTTCACAAGAGAGGGAAGTCACATTTCAAGGATTATGGCTGACACAGCTGTGTAACTGTTCTCAACAAAGGGCACTTTTCCACTTTGGTGGAACTTAAATAAGAAGAAGTCCATAGTCTATTTTAGTTAGTGCTGCCACTCACAGAAGTGCTTTTTCTTATTGTATACTCCTACTCCTAGATTCACATCTTGTCACCAAATACCAAGTTTCAACAACATTTTTGCCTTCAATCTGCTTGTATCAACTCTTCATTGATTTTCACACAACTTGTTATTTGTGCTGTGTGGTATCATTTTATGTTTGACTTATTAATTCCTAATGCTTTCTGACTTCATAATAGCATAATATGACTCACAAATAATGAAGAGCAGTTAGCTGCTGAAGCCCTGGCAATGTGATCATTACCTGTGGTCTGGCTGTCGTGGTCCATCAATAGGTTTCCAGATGCATTCTGCAAACAAGTAATATGACATCATTCCTCTGAACAAATAGATCTGTCACTCATATTCACAATGTAATGTCCCAAATGAGAATATTTTGATACAATATTTTGGAGCCATTTTTACAGCACTGACATTGGGAATGAAGTTGCTGGCCAATGAATGTAACAGCAAAAGAGAGAGTTGCAACTTTCTAAACCGAAAGTGCATGCTGCTGATGCTACTCCAGAATACTTATCCTTGTAAAACCAATCCAAATCATTCTACATCATCAGCTGGCTTCTCTTGTGTGGATATGAACCGCTGAAGGTTGAGAGAAGACACTACTGACTGATATGAATGAAAATTATAAAATTTTTGTCTGAAGGGAGTGGAACACATATCATTAAGTTTTTAATCATGTCTTTTTGTAGAGGTTGTCTCAAGCCTCATGAAGCTAGAAATATGTCCAGTGATAAATACATGTGGGAGAGAAGAACTGTTTAAAACAAAAGACAATGTTGGCACAGGCAAGAGGACATGAAGAATAAGTTCAGGCTGAAAACTGGGAAGAAGGGAAATGTAGTCTTGTAAGAAGAGGAGCAACAAGAGGCAGGAGGACAAAGGAAAAAACAGCATAAAAGAAGATCTGAAAAAGTTTCAAAACGAGCTTGATGTAATTGTACTTTGAATGTAGGTCCAGCAGGATCTTTCAGATCTGTCATCTCCCAAAGACATACTCCACTAGCATGAAAAAAAAGGTCAATAATGGGACACTGACCTGTAACTGAGAATTGCGGAGAACGCATAATGCCAATCTGTGTTTATGGCACTGTGCTTCTGGTATCTCTCATTGTTACATTAAAATCATGGTCTAATTCGTGTTCGAGCATATTTATGGAAGGTATCTTGATGCAAAAACAGTACAAGAAGCAGATCTGGATTGTGGCAAGTTACTCCTGTGTATTGAAAATGTGGCTGGAAAACTGTATGTACACTTCGTTACTTGTCATGGCAGTCTATTTTCTTTTGTCTTTAAATCCATCATTTGACTCCCCCCAAATATTAACCTTTGGAGGCAGAAGGCATTTACAGAGGCAGGCATTACTGTATCCACCCAGACCTCCATGTTCATTGTATGGATTATACAAACCTTTTGGTTACATTAGCACCTGAATATGATTTATGAGGGCAGATGGGAGATGGTGATTGACCTGCTTTCATGAAAGCAGCCTGTTTGCTGTGAAACAGCTTCCGGCATAAATCATTTTAGACATGCTTTTACACCAGGACTAAATAAACACTTACCCTGGTACCTGCTAATATGTTAACAAGTAATGTCCTCAAACAGCCTTATTATTTGATTACAACCAAGACTGAGGTCTTTGCGCTGTTGCTTTCTCTCTGCCTGCCAGGATCTCATGAGCCCAGACACAC
The DNA here is from genome assembly GCF_905368555.1 of Meleagris gallopavo. Taxonomy (NCBI): domain Eukaryota; kingdom Metazoa; phylum Chordata; class Aves; order Galliformes; family Phasianidae; genus Meleagris; species Meleagris gallopavo. The sequence goes on from NC_139413.1 coordinate 22,033,406, forward strand.
TAGCTCACTTGAATACTGAGAGAAAGTGGGAGTTTTATCATTCTCCTTTATCAACTCAACATAACAAAACAGAACATAAGGCATTTATGATCTCATGGCTGAGGCATTATAACGCAAAAGTCTTAATCCTTGCTGTTCTCAATGGTGCTGTTGCCATGTCTTTGGGTCAGTAAGGTGGTGCAGGATTAATTAAGAAAGACAAATACAGTGGAAATGAGAGAAGCTGGAGGAGTGCCCACAATCCCATTCCTGCCTGCACTTGTGACCAGCTTGCTCTTGGCCTTTGGAAGACATTCTCTGCTGCTGCAACCTCAGCAGCATGCCTCTCTTCAGCACCACTTGCTGAAGTGGACCGTGGCTGCAGACGATCCTGCATCCCTCAAGACAGGGCAAGATAGAGCAGCCTAACAAGGAGAAGAGGCAAAGATTAAAAAAAACAACAACAACAACAAAAAAAAACCATTTCCCATTTTTTGTCTTCAGTGACTTCTGTTAGCGTTAGGCTGTTTCCAGGATCAGCATTTCTTGCTGTTTTTTAGGCACTGAAGGATGGTATAGGAAGTTTGCTGGGATGATGGTTGGTTAGTGGTCTTTTCCAACCTTAATGACACTGTGATTCTAAGTACAGGAACTCAGGTTTTATGGAGCAGGTGTGTGTGCAGGGACGTTTTGGGGACAGGAAGACCCATGAAATAAGGGAGGGAAACAGCACTTTGTGAGGTACATGAGTGAGCTTTATATCCAAAGCATGGTGGCAATCACTTATGCATCAGCCACCGTAATCACCTTCATTGATTTCATCAATGACTCCCTGACTTCCCACTGAGGTACTTTCTCAGATGGCTGCCACAGCAGCTGGGACCTTATAAGGAAATGCCATTAAATTGTTTCTATTTTCAGCATAGTTATTTGAGATAAGAATTTGAGAAAATATCTTAAGTTATCAGTAACCAAAAGCTTTAGACATCTTTTTTTTTTCCTCACCTTTGATGGGTTTGTGCCATGCTTTGCAGTAACATGCAGTTACTGTTGGAAAAAACTAAGGTAGATTTAACAGACTTCAGACCTTGACTCAGGAAAACTTCCCTCCATGGGAAAATTTCAGAGGTACACATAAGTCCTATTGTAGTGAAAGGAACATAAACAGATCTTGAAGTCAAAACCTAAATGCAAGCTTCAGGAACACGCTGAGATCAGGAAACTCTTTTATCTGGGACTACATATTCCACTTATTTTTGCAAAGAAAAGGTTAAAGAAGCTGATAAAGGTGAACACTGAACAGGGACTGTTTTTATTTTATTAGATTTCCTTTGCACTTCACATTTATCGTAGCTGTCCTAGCAGTGATGCTGTCCTAGCCATGATGTAATCTGCAATTAACTAGTCTCCTTTTGTCAGCCTGCATCATCAAAGCCTGTTTTTATGGAGTGTTAAGTCCAATATTTACAGTGTTAAATACTTGGACAATATTTAAATTGGTTTCATCACATACTATATTTAGTTGGAGTGATATTGTCTGGTTAACAGCAATGAAAACAATTCCTTTCTTTTAGGTTTTATATTTTGAGTGGGTATTAGGTAACTGGAAAATATGGTCATTATATTTGTCTAACATTTCTACAAGTTGTAACACGGCATTTCAATTTGGGCTTTAACTCATGAATTATCCGTACGCAAAACCTTTGAGAAGTTTCCAGGTTCAACATCCAAACAAGCACAGAGTGCAGTGGTGTGTCTGAAAGGAAAGCAGTTTAATATTTATGCACATGCACAGAAAAGTATGAAGACATTTTTCAGAACCTTTCCTTTCCAGAATTGCTGCTGTTACACAAAGGCTGCTCTAAAGGTATTTTTAATGTCAAACAGAAAATGCAATTAAGGTGTGATTTAATCGCAGTCTCGCAGAGACAGACATCACTACAATTCTGGATATTGATTCTTGTAGATTTTATTTGTCCTTATGATTCTTGTTTGTCTCCACTTGTGGTATCTGCAGACAAACTTGCTCATATTCTCCTGAGTGATTTTGTCCTTTGGACCAAAGGTCTGTAAGACTGCAGCTGTGTTACTTCTCATCTCCAGCAGCAAGGAACTTGGAGAAGTGTCCACCTTCTTCAAAGCAGAAATCTTTGCTAGAAGTTTCTTCTAGCACTTACCTTACTAGTATATAGTGACTGCTATATGGACCTTTTAATTCAACTGCAGGGCCAATCTCACACCTTCTTTCTTAAGCTTTCCTTTCTTTTCCTAGTCCTGGCATGAAGACATCTTATCATCTTAGCTATGTGATTTCTAGCTATGCCACTGTGTTAGTTATTCTTCTCGTTGATCATCACAGCTATGGTTTCTTGGTCAGAAAAATATCTGCTCCATGTATTGGCCAGAAGTCCACCAGAAGTTTCTGCTCCAGAGACTTCTGTCTGTAGTTCTATGCAGGAAACATAGCTGTAAAAGGAGCATTTTACAGAGAAGGATTTTGTCCTGAATTCTAGAAAGGACTCTGCTCACAAACCCATAGCTCTGACCCAGCTCCATGGAGCTAAGCTCTTATGCAGGGGACTCCATCAACAAGAGAGAGCTGTAATTCCTTTAGACAGCCCTTTGAACTGCCCAGGAGCTTTTTGGCATGGCCTGGAGTAACTTCTGAAATACTGGAAACATCTAATCACCTGTTTATTTGTTGTTAGCAGGTAGAGATAAGAGATTTTGAAGAAATCTGCAGCCAATAGGCTGCAAGAAAACTAAGCACATATCAAAAGATGCAAATATTATTTTTAATTATTGCATGAAATGGAAATCAGTGCATTTCTTCCTTAAAAAGTCATAGGCTTTTAAGATTTGAAGTCTGTCTGTTGTTGACACTTCCAGAAGACAGAAAGCCTTGATGGCATTTATCTGTTTTCTTTTCTATGCACTTAAGAAAGATCTGCTCTTACGGAGGGGGACACAGCCTTTTCTACATAGGAAATGAGGTGCTGAACACTTCTTTCATAAACACCAATCTAATTTAAAACATGCTTGAGACTCTTAGAGAGGGTTTGTGTGGCAGAAGTTGATATTTTTTGTTGTTTTTTATTCTGTCTTTGCTTTTGCATGTTGGACATCAGTATTCAGTGCCCAGCCAATACGTTCTTCAACTGCGGCTTGCAAACTCCTGCTAAAAAAGTCACACGATGCTGTAGGCATATATGGGAAGAATAAGCACCTGGAAACCTATGTCTTTTCATTACATTTTCTGTTTTCCACATAGTCCTATGTCTTTTTTGTTTGTTTGTACATTGTTTTGTGTAGGTTATATAACATTTTGCAGCTTTTACTTGACGAACTTGCATTCCTTTTTAAGGGATAAGTCCTTCGGGCCTAACCCCCTTCCCCAGCAAGGTTCAGGACAGTTTGTGGAGCTTCCAAAATATTACTCTTTGTACAGAAACAGATTTTATTTTGAGCTCTGCTAAAGTGTTGGGCTGGTTGGGGAAAAATGAGAGGGAAATGTTTGGTTATATTCCTTAGTTACACTGTGTTTTAATTTCAAGATGTCACAAATTTTATGGCAGTCTTTATTTACTTTCACTAACCCCCAAAAAACAAATATGACTTCCAGATTTGCTACAAAATGAGTAAAAAAGCAGGAAATGTAAAACAAACTTTGATTAAGAGCCTGATTCTGTTGGTTAAAATCAGTGACTATACACTTATTCACTCCAGAGATCAGATTTGAACCTTTACTGCTCTGGACCAGCTCCAAACCCCACTAAAGTCAATGGGAGTTTTTCTTTTGAGCCCAGTCACTGGGTGTCTGTCTGCCTTATTCTCTCTTAAATTATAAATCACCAGGAGGAGTTTAATCCTGCAGTTTTCATGGCCAGCATGACATTTATTTCAACATAGGCTGTTGACAAAGCACCCCGCATCCTGCATTTCCCTGCTGGCAATTACATGTCTCTTCTAATTCGCATCTTACTTTCTGTCAGTGATTTTATTTTGTTTGCACTCTGCTTGTTCCCATCCACATTTCCAATCCTCCCTTTGCATCTGTCCATCACATTTGGCAGCAAGAAAAATGGATCTATTCTGCAATACCAATCTCAGTGCCACTTGCCAGTCCAAATAAGAGTTGTGTATCTAACACACCATCCAGGGTCTCCGTTTCTGGATTTTGTCACAAGAGCCGTATTTTCTCAGCAGCTTATTAACAGTGTGCATTTGGGGTGAAAATTAAGCAAATGGAAAAAGGATGTCATAGCAAGGAGCTGTGTTGCAACACTTAGATTATTATATAACATTAAGTTAAACAAAGAGGGTTCAGCCACGTTATGACTATGATTCTCATTCACTCCAGTCCCTTAAGAAAAAGTATTTGAAAAGAGACAACTTTGCTCCTCAGACAATTTCCCATTGGTAAAAATGTTCCCAGGTGCCACCCTTGTGAATTTGACAGGAAAAAAAAAAAAAGTTAAGTGAGAGTAGAGCTTGGGGAGGGGGGGGAGAAAAGATTGCCATAACACTGCTGATGCCAAGAATAAGAAGAGTAATGGGAACCACTGCAGATTGGAAACTTTCTTTTGGTCATTTATCAAGTTCATATTATTTTCTCATCTTTCACTGTCTTTGGAGCGTGCATGTCAGGTGAACAAAAAAAGTTACAAGAAATCTTGAATTGCACTCCATTTTCGCACAAAAATGTGCTGACCGTCTATCTCGTGTGCCTGAGGTCAATCATGCAGCTTTCAAAACTGCTCTGGATCCACAAATAGCCTTGGACAAGGCTGCCAGGCAGCTGACAAGGCTTTGAATTTCTCATTCAAGGAAGGGGTGACATACAATTGCTCAGCACCAACCCTTCTGCTGTGTCTTCCCACATCTGGCCAATGACTTGGTTGCTTACATGGGGGCTGAGCAATTCTGGAAATTGGATATAAGCAGAAAACATTCCCACTTCTGCTCCATCAGTGGTGTTGGTGAGGAAATAAAGCACTGTGACGCCTTTACCATATGTGGATTTTGGAATAATTTCTAAATCCCCTATGTCTGAGCCATAGTTTTCTGAACAATTCCCATCCACTACTGTTCCTGATTGGGGTGAAAATGATGCAGGTGATTTTGATAGGATGAACTTCTTGAGTGGCTTAATTTAAAGACGCTATTCTACCTTGCAAATGCTAAGGCACTTGGTGGATTTTCGCCAGAAAGCTCTTCATTCTTGAATGGAAAAGACAGCAGTGTCTGCCAGGTTTGTCTCACGGAGAAATCAGCCGTTCCATATACTGTAACAGTGGTATAATGTGTATAAATGTGGTATAATTTCTAGCCTGCTGTAGAGACCTGATTCCAAGTCTTTGCTTGGAGACCCACAGCCTGCTACTCTCTTTTACTTGCCTAAAGTGGGCATAAAGCTGTTGGAAGACAATTTCCACTTTCTTGATCAGAGATGCTGCCTTCAGTCACACCATTCTCATCTGACAGACACATTTTCTCCCATACTGTCCTTCCTTTACCACACAAATTGTTCCCATCTGGTTCCTGTTCACTCTTGAAAACTGACTTTTTCCATAATTTAGACCGCAGCTTGTGACCTGCTAACAGCCAGGCAGGTAAGGAGCTCTGTCTTCACTCCTAAAACACATCCTGCTTGTGGCCTACTGGCAGTTGCACATCTGCACATAACAGCCACATTTTTTCAGGCTCCATCCATCCATCCATCCATCCATCCATCCATCCATCCATCCATCCATCCATTTCCCACATATCACCTAGATCTAAGTCTAACCTTAAATGGCATCTGACAGAAAACACACCCAGCTTCAAACACTGAGGGATATGGTTAGTGAGTCTGGGGATGATGGGCTGACGGTTGCACTAGATGATCCTACAGGAAACTATAGGTATGAAAAGATTTAGAAGTAGCTAGACAAGTTCCTGGAAGCTGAATTCACCAGGGGCTATTAAATACAAAGACACCATGTCTGGCTCAGGAAATCCCAGAGCCACAAATCACTGCCCCTCAGTCGCAATGTACTTGCCCTGCTCCTTCCTGAAGTGCCTGCTACTGCTGAACTGCCACAGAGTATTGGATGGATCTTGGGTCTTAACCAGTTTGGCCAATTCTATGTTTTTGTATGAACAGATGAGTGGGGACTGAGTATCACTTTTGGCACTAATGTCTCTGCGTTCACCCGGCAGCATTTCTATCACCAGCACTCTCCAAGCTGCTTCTGCCACGGCATCTGGACATCACGTAACACCTGAAGCACATTAAGCTTTTTCAACAGGTAATAAACCCCTGGATGGTGTAAGGCAGGCGAGCCCCATTCTCGAAATACCCACCACGGACACTGCTTTCTCCAGCAATTGCTGAAGCCTGGTTTAGATTAAACTACTTCAGGCCAGCCACCGCAGAAGGGCAAGGCTGGAAACGGAAGTCTGCCTTGTTTTGTTTGGGTTTTTTTCCTGCTGATTTGTTGTTTTGGGCTTGTTTGTGTTTTTGGCAAGTTATTTAAAGGACAAATATAAGGCTAGACAGCTGAATGCATCAAGAAGATTAGCCAGTTTCTCAGGCTACTGTCTCTATCCAGCTGTTCCAGCTGCAAAAAAAAAAAAAAAAAAAAAAAAAAGGAAAAGGCTGTATCTCCCTGTTTGGTTTATACAGCACAAATTGCTCTTCTCTCATAGAAAGCAATAGGTTAGAGATATATGTGGAGGCTTGAGAGACAATGTCATAGAACACTCATGAAAGACCCTCTCACTGGTGGTATTTCACTCTTTTCAGAGTCATTCTCAGTGCCATGTAACCAGGCTCTGCTCTTCTCATGACCACTGTCCATCAAAGCCCTGAAAACAGATATGTGCTATGCAGCTCTGAGTCAGAATGATATGGATATGGAGCCTTCCTTCAGCAACATTCAGCTTCCTGAACTCTGCTATCATGTGGAAGTCAGGGCCAAGAGGTGGAAAACATGTGGAACTGTTCCCTGTAGTCCTGTCTCTGGAAAGTAGCATGCACAGGTCACTAAGCAGAAGAAAAAGACGAAGAAAAAGAAGAGGAAGAAGGAGAAGAGGAAGAAGACAGAGAATAAAAAGAAGAAGGAGCAGAAGAAGAAAAAGGAGAAAAAGAAAGAAAAAGAAAACAATGCTTTTTTGATGACAGCTGCACAAACTTGCCTTATACTGGCAGATCTCTCAATTAAAATCAAGCCACTCTTATTTAAAGGGAAAATAAACACAGGTCTGATGCTCTATACTCTGCTTTCAAAACGAATCATCTTGAGGAGAGGCAGTGGGACCCTGGGTTCAGAGGCTGATAGCGAGAGAACTGCAGGTTGGGCTGCATCAGCAATGCTGGGGCCAGGCTGAACTGTGGCTCATTCCCTGCAGCTGTGGGGTATCTGCGGATTTGCACCCTGGGAACCTGGAGTAGAAAATGCCACACAGTGTGATCCAATTAATCCTTGGGCTGTTGCAGATCTGCACAAATCGGGTAAAGCCCTTTGCCTACGTAGTGGGTATTACTGCTGCAATATGACAGAGGAAAGCAAAACCTTGCAGCACAGGGATGCAGAGGTCCAAGGGTCTATGGGAAATGGTAAAAGGGGCATTTGCTCAAGCTAGACATCTAAAACCTCTATTATCTACACAGCGGGAATCTGCTTGATGTTTCAGAGAAGAAAGAAAAAAAAAATAGTGTCACAAAAGCAAAAACGTACAAACTCTTCGTTATAAAGCTATCATGGGTTCGGGTCTGGATTACAGAGGTTCAAGAGATCAAAGCAGAAGGGGCAAAGCAGAGACAGATAAAAAAAGATATGAAAGCCAAAGAGGCTGACACTGGTAAATGAGCAACTGTGGTTGAATTAGACCAGTAGTACTTGATGTGCCGTCCACTTCCTTTTTTGGCCCCATTAGCTCCTGCAGAACTGAAGCTTTAGTGTTTGGAAGTAAGGGAGGGAAGGATATTTCCATTTTTTTTGTCCTTGCCAAGAGAACTTTCTGCATGTGAGCCATCTCTGCTGCTTGGGGAAGGCTACAAGTAGCCAGGATAGGAAGGACTCTCATGGTGGTTAAAAGGTTCTCACGAAGATGATGGACCCAGATTTAGCTGTGCTATGGGCTCCTCAAATGTCACCCTACTGGGGACCCACTGCCTGATCTTTGTCTAATGTGCCTGGACAGACATTATTTTATATTGTGTGATGTTTGCCATCAAGACCTTGATACTGCTGGTATCTGCTGAAGGCAGGATCTACCCCAGCATCTGCTTTTCACCATGGTGGCTGCCTGTAGGCGAGATGGCTTTGCTTTGGGCATCCTTTGGGTGCCCTGCAGGTGCTCAGTTCTTCCTTTCATCCTGGAAGTGGGTATGGATCCTGCCCTCAGGACTTTTGTGACATACAGGATATTTCATAATCTGTTAGAGCTTGATATGAAGCATTCTGTTGCCAGGCCTGAGAGGACGCCCCAGGCAGCTGCATTAACTCAGTCCACTGTGAACTGCTGACAGAGTATCAGTGCATTGGTCAGTGCAGCAGGCAATATGCTGACCTCTGACTCTGGATGTAAGTGGGGGGGAAGCTCCTCTGGGTGAGCAGGTGCAGCTGATGCCTCCCACAGCTGCCCCACATCAGCTGGACTTGCAAAGTGGGGTGGCTGCATCCCCACTCATTTCCAAGGCTATGCCCACACCTAAGTCACCCATTAATCACAAGATGTACTTGCAGTTTGGAGAAAACCCAAACGTCTCTCCTTAGTGCTGTGGAGTGGCACCTCTGTGATCTCCAGCTGCCATCTGCTGGTAACTGTGCTGAGCCAGACAGCCAACACTTTGCTGCTGGATGCTTCCCAGCTGGTGCGAATCTGAGCATCCTTGGGGCCAGGAGCTGCTGTCATCCCATGCTGGTCACAGCAGTGCCTTAGGGGTGGCACAGAGCCACCTGAATTCAAAGGACCTTCTTGCAAGTTCTGTGCAGGGGAAATGATATTGCTGCAGCAGACTGCTGAAGGGCAAGTAGGATTTTAGTGTGGCATTAAATTAGATGATTTATTGGAAACTAATCATTTTTTTTTTTTCTGGATATATATTAAACCTGCCTTGAGGAGGTGGGGAAAAGATGGGGAACAATTTGTTAAAATATGTTTTTGCTGTTTTCTGATCACTTAGGTGCAACAAAGCAAGCTAGCAAAAAAGAGAAGCTGTTGTGTAGAGCCTAACTAGTGATTTTGTTTGCTTGTTTATAATCTAGCTGTGCAGCTTCAGAGCTATTCTGCTGCATGTTTACCACTGAAGATGCAAGTTACAGTGATCTGAAATATATTGCATAAATTGCAATTGCTCCCTGTAGCACGAATGATGGGCTTGTGAAGCTGTTTGCATTTCAGGCTGCGATGGCAACCAGCATCATGTAACGTGGTGGCCAGCCATGGTGCGACCTGTAGGCAAGCATCTGTCTCCTCTGCATGAAGACCAATGTGTCACCCTTCTGATTTGGCTTACCACATACAGCCAATAGGTGCACAGACGTCCCAGATGGTGCTAGGCCCTGTGATGTGGTTCCCTGTGGAACAGTCACAGGGCTCTTGTTTATCCCCTGGAGCACAGAAGGGATTTGCTGGGGATCACAGGAGGTGGCAGGGGAGCGTTGGTCCTTCTAAGCATCAGCCCCAGCTCTAGTAGATGCCTTGGCCAACAGAAATCAGTGTAGTAGAAAATGAAAAGGTTTGAATTGTGAAGTCCTTGAAAGGTTTATGAAAATAAATGGTGGAGTAGAGGAGAAAGACTCTGTCAGAGCCACTGGCAAGGGGAAAACTGAAGTGTTAAACCACTGAGCCCCCAAACGTTGATTGAGATGTCAGAAGGGAGAACGTCCCTATTCCAGCTCCTAGCTCTAAATTGAAAGATGTCATTCTTCTTTGCCATTTTTCTCTCACATGAAGAAGAAAGATTTTTCTAAATAGTCACAAAGCAAGCTTCTCTGCTAGAAGTTAAAAAATGAAAATCCTCGTGATATCTTAGCTGATATCACCTAATTTTGGTGCCCAATTCAAGAATTTTTAAGGCTTGGAGTCTGCAGTAGCAAAACTCCTCTGATGCTTTGGCCAGGAATAAGGGCATTATTTCTTGCCAGCATCCCAAACTGGAAGAATCCTTTTCTACGTACTCAAAACTGCCTCCTAGAAATTCAGCTCTGCATGAGGATTTTTATCACATCTTGTCCTCAGAGCTTCTCCAGGGCATCACAAAACAGCAGCATCCTCCCACGTGAAATCTCATCATGCTGTGCGAGTTGATGGCAGTAGTTTATCAAGTCAGATATATTCCTCAGGACGCAGGCTGCTTGAGTAACATATAGGAGTTATAGAAGTTATTATTATCAGGGCGCAGATTAGCATTGAGGGTGTTGATGGAGAATGTCATAGCCTTTCTATTTCATTCTAATATTTTTTTTGGTGGGAAGCTAGGTTTGAAACTCAACCAAAGAAGCTCCTTATTTTTATTTTATTTTAGTTTTGTTTTAAGAAATCTCGCCCTGGAGGGAGCTGTCATTCTGGGATGCTGATTAGCTTTTGCAAGTTGACAGGGAGAAAGGCGGCTCTCTCTGTAGCACTCCCAAGTTCTTTCACCTAATCACACCAGCACTGCAGGCTCCATGTGGAGGAAATGTAACCCTATCTCACTGCCTGACAACTCCTTCAGCTCCAGACTTCGTTTTCTCGTTCCCCTCAAACTGTAACAAACCATTAAGTTTGATTTTTTTTATTATTTTTTCTTTTTTTTTTTCATTCTTTCAGCAACCATTTTCGCTCTGCCTCCCTTTCTGGTCCTTTTCCTTAGGGATAGTAACTCTGAAGACTGTATTCGCTTTGTATATATCTTTTATCCTTAGAGCTTTTTGGCATCTATTGTATCAACTGGTCAGAGGATATGCAGCATCTTTCGAAAACTCTCCTTTTTAGCTGGGAGGAAAAAAATAGTTGTAATATATCTATCCAGGTTGATGTGAAAAATACTCCAAGCAGAAACAAATTAACAGGCTTCCTAGCAGGCTCTTACTGCAGTTAAAAAGAGGGTTTTGTATAGCAGAGTTTGATTCAGAAGATGCGCATTTCATTCCCAGTTCCTGAGAGTCCATAATGTGGGGAAGTGCCATGAAATGCGTCTTTCACACAGCCCAGGTGTGAAAAACAGTGAGTCCTATTGATGGACCAGTTGTTGGAGCAAGAGCTGCTGCTCCAGACCCTCAACAATTGTCTGAGCCCAGAAGAGCCTGGGGAAGTGAGTGCACCCTTAATAAAATGCCTGCAGAGCTCTGGGGCAAAGGAGCATGTGGGACAGCTTTCCCTTGATTCTCTCATTGAGCTTCAGTCTTTCTAAACAAGCAGGTTTGTGCCACTTTGCCTCCAACCAACAAGTGCTCAAACGCTGACTGATAAGGAGGAGAATATTCTTATTCCAGCTCCTAACTCTAAAATGAAGGACATACTTCTTCTTTGCCATTTTCTCCCTGACATGAAGAAGAAGGATTTTCTAAACAGTCACCATACAGAGATGGATCAAAGCTGCCAATACCTGCCTGAATCTGCATTTCCAAAGCACATGGGCTATTGACATCTGTGGTTTCATCATGGAGCCTTCTCTCTTGAAATGGGCTGTCTGGTATAAATTTAAATGCATTGCATCACTTTTTAGTTGTGCACAGGGAATGCTTTTTTTTTTTGCAAATGTCAGAATGATTCAGCAGAGGCTGCTTTGTTCCTCACAGTGTAATCTGGAATAGCATTGTGCAAAACTGCATCAGGAAACAGGGATGGGTAGGAGCCCACCTCTTCCCCTGCCTGGCAGGAGCTTTCCAGGTGATTGTGCACCACCTCCAGCTTTTACCCGTATCAGTTTAAGTTCCTCATGATTTCTCAAACAGCAGATTGCAGGAGAACAAGCAAAACTGGTTGTTCCTGTAGCACAACCACACGTATCCTTGGCAGGGGCTGGGAGGCATTGGCTTACCTGCTTTGCTGGGGAGCTTGATGGGCTCGGCAGCACGACTCAGCTCCTCCTGCATTCCTCCTTGGCTGAAGTCTGGTGAAATGAGACCGTCTCCCTTGCAGCTCCTCTATTTCTCCTGCTTGCTTATTCGTTATTTTTGCTTCTCCTTTTTGCTGGTGGTAGCTAATGGCTGGAGCTCAGTATGGCCTCGTTGTGCAGCATCACCCGAAATGCTGTAATTCACAGCCCACGTTGCAGGGACTGTGTGGCTTTCATTTCTTCGGTGTTTCTCAGACCGTACTTCGTTTGCACTTCAAACCTGAACCACCCTTCCAGAAAAGTAACACCCAGAGTCCTAACACAAACTACACGCAGGTCTCTTTGTGTCTTAAATTCATTAAAAACGCTCACAGAAAAATGATTTATTCCCAGGGCTCTTACCCAGACTTCTGCATGGAGTTGGCAACGGCATTATGTAATAGCTAAATCTTCATTAGTTATATCTGTTTGCTTTGTGCCTCCGTGACAATGATGGAAGCTGTAAATAAGTGTATTGTCCCATCTTAACAAGGGTAGCGTATCCATCAATAAGGACACTTGCTCTGCGGAGATCTTCGCAAGGCAGTACAGGGGAGTAAATCAAAGGGAGAACAACATCCTTCATTTAAAGCGTCCTTGTTCTGTCACTTAATGTTTTACCCTTGCTAATATCTTTCAAAGTCTGGCTCTTAGTCAGAAAAGTCACTTAGTAAATATGACATATTTTATCCAGCCTATGTCTACTTGTTCCTAGAATTATTTTTCTGGGCAACTGCAGCTTGAAGCTCCACCTGTGGCTTCTCAGCTTTGTTTCCCAGCAGTCACTGGAGGTCTGCAGATTCCCAGTTCAGTCAGACATGCACCCTGCTTCAGGCTGGAGCAGACAGATGTTACCTCTGATCCCACCTGGCCGGAAGGACATAATAATAATGCAGGGAGAGCTGAAATGCTGGACTTGCTTCAGACTCATCGGACAGTCCAGGAGTGAAAATCGAAGTGTGGCCTGCAGAGGGAAGAAAAGAGCTGTGGTTGCACTGCCTGGCCGCCCGGGGTCTGCTCGTCTCCCACCGCCCTGCTGCTCCTCAGCTGTTCCCCTGAGCTGAAGCTCTGTCTTTAAGCATTATATGCATTTAAAGCCCGATCACATCAAGCCAAAATTAAACAGAAGGTTTTAATTCCTTCTGATATTCCTTCTGAGAAAGAGCTGGGAGGAAAATACTGGTTAGCTGAATGCCTCTCCCATCCCTGTTTCTGGAAAAAGCCCCCAGGAGATGAGGTGAGAGGAGAGGCTTGGCTATTGTCTTCCCTCATTGCATTGTTATGTGTATATTGGCCAATTTCTGCATCCATTTAGAAATTCACTAATTGTCATTGGAGCTGTTTGCTGATGACTGTGAAGTAGCTTCATAATGAAGAGGAAGTCCATTTATTCATTAACATTTGTAAAAAATAATTGCCTGTCACTTAACCAAACACTGTTTGCTCCAGAAACACTTGCTCTTCTGTGTTTTTTTAAATATATATATAGATTATTATTTCGAGCTGCACTTTTTGAAACGCCACTTCTAATTTCCCATTTCTGAAGGGCTCATTCTCAGCTGCTGTGATGTGAGTCAGAGAACAGACTGCACGAGAAGACACTAAAGGTCCTGTCACTTCTGCTGCACGGAGAGCAGAGTGCGTTAACAGAGCTGTGATGCTGTGCTCCAGGAGGGCTGCAGCTCTGAGATATGTTTGAACAGTGGGTTTTGGGGATTGCTGCTCCTCTGCAGTCTGCTCTGCTCCTTGCCTGAATATTATTCTGATACAGGAAGAGGCTGTGAGTGCAGGGCTAGGTGGTAAAAGATCATTTCTGGCCAAGGAGGTGGGACATACAAGGTAGCCCCAGTCCCAAAAGAAAAGTATTTTTGGGAGATGAAGGAGGTTTCTCAGGAGGAAAATGGGGAGAGGATGGAGGACTGTATCCTTTGCGTTGGCCCTCTGTGCCCATTACACCTATGAGAAGAGCTGTCGCTTCTACCTACACACATTTATGCTACAGGTGACGCTCTGGCAAGGCCTTGTCCCCATACCCACCAGCTCACCACAGTCCTATGTGCCAGGCTCTTCCTCAGCCACAACCACCCCCAGGGATGAAAGAAACCAACCCATCCCTTGGCTGTGAGAAAGCAAATTTTTGCTTTGCTGATGTAGCCTGGAGGCTCTGAGCTGTTCTGCCTGTTGGGGAGGATAGTTTTGCAGCTATCCGGAGCATCTGAGGTGCATTGCTATGTCTCCTGGGGATGAGAGGGAGCAAAGAAATTTGCTTCACCAGGAACCAATGGAGACCTGTCTGCTTGCACCTGCCAAGCTTCTGCTGCTGCAACAGCTTTCACTATTTGTCACTGTGTTGAGTGTTTATTGTTTCCTGGGCACGTGAGTTCCCTCTCCACCCATCCTCTCCCAGGGCAGGGAGTGCCACATCTCCTGCTGGTGAATGGCCACCACTGTTGACTTAAGAGCACGGTGAGCAGCAGCAGGTGAGCACTGTCCTGCTGCTTGGGCCACCAGAGCTGTGCAACACGCTCCTCACCTGGGGAAAGGAATCAGGGAGTGCGTCACATCGAGCCAACATGCGTCATACCCTTGTCTGTGGGCAGGGACACGGGCCATGTCCTGGGGGGCTGTGGGAGGAGCACATCTCCATGGCCAGCCCCAAGGAGTTGTGGGCAGAGCAGTGGGACCAGGACAGGAGGGCCACCAGGCTGCCCAGCTGCAGAGAAGGACATAGCCACTGACAAGGTATGTTCTGTTTTCAGGATGAAGCCAGTGCAATCCTACCTTGCTGCACCAGCAATGGGGTCAGCTCTATGGCTTGGGATGGTGCAATCAGTGAAATCATACTTGAAGGATCCTTCAGACTGAAGCCAATGTCATGCTTATTGGTTCAGAAGGCTCGTGATACCTTAGAGCCTCTGGGAGTGGCTTGTTAGGTGGACTTACTTTTCATGGGGCAAGCTTTCAAGTGCTTCCAAGTGCTTTCAAGTGTTAATCGTTGCTGGTTCGGTGCCTTGGAATGGCGGGGTGAAAGGGGTTGAGTTTTGTGAGGGCTTTGAGTTGTGTTCCCCATAGAGAGCAGGCTTCCTGGTTTGGGAAGACCAGAGATACTGACTTATGTGCTTTTTCGGCAGGAATTTGATGCATTTCAAGATTAAGCTACAGTCTTCTTGTGTTTGAGTGTCACCGTGTTAAAAGGGAAGTGTGTGGGTGAGTGTAAATGAGCTCTGCGTGCGGAGAGCTGCCTGTGTGCAGTGGGGGATTTTGGCTTCCAGATATTTAATTTCTGGTAACTGTACTTCAGGTTGTTGAAACATTTCAGTCTTGAAAAGCATTTTGCAGATAATGAGACCATGGGGAGGCACTGCTCCCAGAGAGCTTCAGACTCAGGAGTGGAGGTGGACAGGGGGCCTTCCATTAGCAGTGCAATTAATTAGCAAGTATGTAGCCAGAAAAATGCTGGGAAAGAGGGAGATAAAATGAGAGAGTGGTTTTGATGCCCCTCCTGCAACCAAGAACAAATGAAGCCTGCAGAAGTCTGGTATTTCATGGGGTGGGGGGAACCATAGAGGCAGAGAAAATGGGAGGAGGCAGGAGATGGTTCTGCATGGAGCACTGTGTGCAGGAGCACAGGAGAAGCCCTGTGTCCTGCAGCCATGTCTAAGCAGGGTCCTTCTAGGTCCGTGTGGTTTGCAGTTTGTCACTGCACTGGGGCACGGCCAGCTCCCACCTGCCTGTAGCCCAGGCCAGCTGCTGCTCCTGCTGCACTGCAGCTTCCTGGAGCCACCCAGGGGATCTGGCAGCAGCTCTGCTTGTCACGCAAGCAGCTTAACTCCTTTGCTGCTGGCTATGTGCATGCCAAAAAGCTCATCTGTCTCCTCCCCTGCACTTCCCCTGTTGCTATCTGCACAGCAAACACTGCTTCACATGAGCTCACCTAGCTGCAGGTCTCTGCAGTATGGGGCTCCCTGCTCACACCTTCTTCACCCTGTTAATTATTACAAGGGAAGCGATGAAGGCGAACGTGCACCAAAGTCCAGTGTGAAGGAGAAAATCATTAGTTCTCCCACAGCCATGAGCCAGCCAACTCCAGCCACCATGGAGCCACCCGTGCTGCCAGGGGAGACGAAAGCTGTCTTTGGGGTGGCAGACATCATCGTAGTGGTTTTGTATTTCATCTTTGTCCTCGCTGTTGGAATATGGGTGAGTGCCTGCAGTGAATGGGTTCAACTCTGCCTGGGGCAGCATTTGATTCTCCCCAGACCATTTCTGGGTACAAAGGTGTCTGCCTGCAGAAGGCATCCTCTGCACATACCATTATCCCAGGCCATAATGAGCAGGCCTGGGAGGTGACACACCCACGAGCCCCTGTCCCCACATGGAGGCCACTATGGGGTCATCCCCTGGAGGTTGTTCTGAGGGTGGTATAAACCTCCTGTGCTGCCAAGTAGTCTCATGCCAAGGGGTGGACAGGAATGGGACCAGGTCAAGAAGAATGCTGGGACCAGGAGTGAGAAGACCATAATGAGACTTTAGAAGCTTTGGAAAGGTTAGCAATTATTTATTCATGTTGCTTTGTGGACGCTTCTTTTATAGAGATCTGCAGTGTTCTGGTTGGCTGTTTTTCTCATTCCCATTGAGTACATTCCAGATTTCATTAAATAGGTAAAAGTGGCTTCCTTCCAAACCTAGACTACCAGAAATCTGAGTGAACAGAGGCAGAAGCAATGGCTGAATCCTGGCATACTTAGCAGGTGCTCTGAGCAATTCTGGGAGCTGATGCTGATGCCAAAACTTCAATCTTCTCCCAGCTTGGTGGCAATGCTGCTATCTAGTCTGAGAGCTGCTATGCTTCTACCTGCCACAAAGCCACCTACGAAATACTGTTCTGAGTGGGGTAAGCTTATGATTTGGCAACAATCAGGGGAGCAGGACTAGAGTGGCACAAGATGTCGCTTATAGGATGTTTCAGGCTGCTTGGAAGGGCATTGGGTCTGGCCTGAGGGTGAGCGAATGGAGGAAAACACTTTCATTTTTCCTGTGTTTCCAGTCATCGATACGGGCAAGCCGGGGAACCGTTGGAGGTTATTTCCTTGCCGGACGATCCATGACCTGGTGGCCTGTGAGTGAAATGCATTGCTCTGTTTCTCATGACTTGAAAGCAGTTCTAGATCTAAGGAGGGCAGGCCTAGAAGAGGACCCTATCCATGCACTTTTTGACTATAGGCTTGAGATGAAAAGAATCCCCCAGGCAACTTTGCCAATGGACTGTAGTGTGAAGCTACCAGGTCCAAAGGGCAGTTCAGCATCTTCAATTTTTTCTCAACTTCCAATTCCTCTGCTAAAGTTAGCAATAAAACTGTCCATGCAGGTGGATGTGAAAGAGATCTGATTGCCCATTTGGGGCTCAAACTCTTTGGTCCCGATTCACTAAAGATTCCATTGTCCCCAAAGCCAAGAGAGCATTAGGTAATCTAGCAATGTGCTATCCAGTAAAAAGCATTTAAAGACTGAAGTAAAAATAATCCCAAAGGCCAAGACTATCTGAGCCCTTGCTATTTAGAGCAAAGTCAAGATTATCGACTAACGATGTAAGGGATATAAACTTCAAACCACCAAAGTATAAATCTTCACTATGAAGAAAAAGGATCTATTGAAGGCATCTTTTCTTGAGAGTGAAAGGTACATATAAAGATAATTTAAAGTTTGAAAGGAATAAAACCACCACAGGAATAAATATCCTCCTCAGCCAATGCAAAACTCCAGTACCATATATCTCCCTTGTGAGTCGTGGGTAACAGAATGCACTTCTCAACCAAAACAGTGTTTTTTAAAAATCTTCTTTCCCTTCATATGTGCATTGCCCATAAATTCACTAGGCTAAATAAATTGGACACACATATGTGTCTGTAAGGTAAGTTATTTTTTTAAATATCTTTTGTACTTTTTCTTGGCCACCTGACTTTTAATGAAAAAGCTTGATTTGATGATTTTCTCTGATTAGGAGGGGAAAAATTAAAAAAATACAAAAACTGAATATTTTCCCCCTAATAACATCCTTTTTTTTCTCTTTTTTTTTTTTTTCTTCTCTTTTTATCTTTTTTCTCTATTTCTTTTGGCTCAAACTGCAAGTGGCCACAGACTCTGCTGGGTACAGCCTGACTCTTGGCATCTTTTACTTAGAACCCTAGGTACATAACGACCTCACTGTTCACTTTTTGAATCTGTTAGTCCATTTAGAGAGCTGATGCCAACTCCTCAGTGCTTCTTGGAGGATCAGCTCCTCATGGCCTTCACCTTGCGTACATGACTGGCTTACATGTATTTTTTTTACAGGAGTGACATATTTCTGCAGTGTGTTTGCCTCAAATAAGCCCCAGTGTTACATTACTGCTCCTGTGTAATACATCACCTTCTGTATTTTTGTGTCTGATGTAGATATCACAAAAACAGTTTACATTTCTTGAGAGCATCAATTGCTACCTAAGTTGCAAATTCAGGTAGCAGCAACCAGCTCTCTAATCAGGAGTTTTCTCAGACAGGAAGGCAGAGCTGCTGGCAGGCTCCATTTTGAGTGTTCATGCCATATTAATGTTTTACCTTGCTCAAGGATGAGAAGCAGATCAAATTCCATCATCCTTTGTTTCAGTTTAGCATTACTTGGGAGAGAAAATCTCCTCACAGAAGATGTAGCTAAAAGCAAACTTCATCTGGAGAGAAACAGGTTCAGCTTGTCCTTAGCATCACTTCTCATTTGACCCTGAGAGATTTGGCATTGGTGTCCAGAAGAAAGTGAGGCTATATGCCAAAGAAGAGTGGTAATTAAGTCTGCCTTGTTTAAATCACCTTGGAGTTTGCTTTCTTCCATCCTAGGAAAAGGGAGGACCTGGGGGAAGTACTGGGGCTGGTACAGAGGTTCCACATAGTGATTTGATTTTGTATGCCTGTGCCATGTGTTTCAGATTGGAGCATCACTGATGTCCAGCAATGTGGGCAGTGGCTTACTCGTTGGACTGGCGGGCACCGGAGCAGCTGGGGGTCTTGCTGTTGGGGGCTTTGAGTGGAATGTAAGAGTCTGTTGTGTTGTCTACTAGGACATCGGGGTTTGCAAAGGGACTGTGGGTTTTTCTCCAACATCATACACTAACAGTATTGACAGCGCCATGTCTTGGGGGCAGGGTTAGTGGGCCATATTGGTGGTACATGGGTGGTTGGACGGAATGATCTTAGAGGTCTTTTCCAACTTTAGTGATTCTACAATTCTAAGTTTTCAAACCTCAGGAGAGAACTGTCCAGAAATTGAGGCAGCTTTAGAAACACGAGATCTGTTTCTTTTAGTTTAAGTGCAATCCATTTAAATGATTAGCTCTTTGACCTTCCCTGAAGCACACAGCCATATTTTTAAGCTTTAGTTGCTGATCATAGAGACTAAAATGAAAGATAACGAGTACTTGGATAATTGCATGATTCTGGAAACAGGGACTTTGTGCTCCTAAATTCAGTGCAAAACCACGAGAATCAGCAACACTGCATTCACCTGTCAGCTGCCAAAAAGTGAAGTCTCCGGGGTGAACGTTTGGGTGTGAAGGCAGGTTTCATTCTGCCCTATTGAAATGCCCTGGAAAATTGCCACTGACACCACATGGAGCATGAAAACCAGGCCCTTTGTGTGTGATGCTAATGATATTTCTCAGCTGCAGTGATGAGAAGAGAGACTAGCGCCAGCCTCACAATAAACATCACTCACCTAACTCTAAATCTTTTGTCTGTATCAGCAGAGAGTGCTAATGGTGCCGAATACTTGCCAAGCACAAGCAGGACCCGGCCCACCAAAGGCTTTCTCCTGAGTTATCTATTCACTGCAGCTATTTCTTTTTTTCTAAACCCTTAAGATCACCTTTAAGTCCTTTGTGAAGAAACCTGAGCCTGCTTTCAGGCTGATGCATGTAAGACATATCACTGTATTTTAAGTAAATCTATTCGAGTAATTTTAGAAGCCCACGAAGACAAGATTGTATGTCAAGGCAAATCTAGCTTCATGAGTTTAGATTCATTTCTTTCAAATTGGAAAGGGACCTTAGGATATGCTATTACTCTCTTCCTTCAGCATGGGACATCGCTCAGCTGCAGGGATCATACAGGCATCTTTTACCTGAGCCAATCTCTGCCACTGCAGGAGACACGGCTGTTCTCCTCAATCACACTCAATCTCTGTCCCCAGGGCTTGGTTTCATTTCTGATAACTTAAATAACCAATCAAAGTAAAATCTGACTAATGTAAGGTATTTGGGAAAAAGGTAATGTCCAGAACATGGAGGAAGTGAGGTCTGATAATTCAGTGACTTTTATTTAAGCTCGACTTCTCCTGTCTGGGCTTTTGCTGGGTTTCAGAGAGGAAATACATGATGGGAGATGCCTTTACAACTTTCTAAAGACTCTTCACCTGTGGTGAAGCAGCTGAACTGCCCCTTTATCTACAAGTAACAGAAGCAGATCTGCTTCAGCCTGAAAGGAGAACATCCCAGTAGAGTCTTGCTGTTGCTTATTTTTATGCTCCACAGGGAGAGTCTGCAGCCTCAGCCTCATCACTTGCTAATCACAGATGCTCTCATCCTTCTCTGAATCACTTAACTCTTCACTGCCACCACATCGGTGGTTTCTAAGACCACCAAATGCAACTTCAACTTGGAATAACAGAACACACCATCTCACCCAAAAGTTCTGAGCAGGGACAAAACCTCAAGAGTTCTTCCCATATACACTGCATAGCACCTCACACTTCTTTCTTTGTCCATTGGGACAGAATAGGAGAAAGGTGTTCCTGTGTGCTGAATCATGTGCCTTTCTTTTCTCCCTCTCCCCACCAGGCTACCTGGGCACTGCTGGCTCTTGGCTGGATCTTTGTACCTGTTTACATCGCAGCTGGAGTGGTTACCATGCCTGAGTATCTGCAGAAGAGATTTGGAGGGCAGAGGATACAAATCTACATGTCTGTGCTGTCCCTCATTCTCTACATATTCACCAAGATATCTGTATGTATCTACTGGATGCAACCCTTTTGGCTAGAGCAGGGGTGGGTCGTCCTGGCACAATGCAGGGATAACTCAGATGTCCTTGAAGGGACCAGCTTGGCTACCAGAAACAGGATCAGTGTGTGTGTCTGTGATTCTGTGTTAGTGTGCTGCTTTGCTCACATAAATAACTGCCTCTACATTGATCATGAAGATCTACCTTCAGAGAGACCACTCATTAAACAGCAATGCACATTGAGAACTATATATATAGCAGCTAATTACTAAATAGTGTCAGTGCCACAATTTTTCTGCCTATTTTTCCCTTCCGTCAAACCAAATCTTTGGCAATATGGACAGGGGAACTGTGGCATTACCCATCTGAGGATCTAGCTGGCTGCATCCTATAGACATGAAATTCTTTTAAATTATCATAAACCTGCATTGTCCTATAAATTATTTTGCTTCTGTTTTTGTAGTTGAGTTTTCAACATTAAGAATGTTATGATTATTCCTCTTTCTTTCTATCACTTGCGATGTATAAGAAAGGAATAGGAAAAGGGATAGGTTCTGGCTTAAGAAAAAACTCAGTGTCCTTTCTGGATCGCTTGCAGCATTGTACCCTGCTGATAGTTAAATGCAATGTAAGCTGCTGGGTATTTCATTTCGTTTAAATGCCATTAATAAAGAGGAAGAACTTATGCTCACGGATTTGATAAGCACTACCTGTGCCCTTGGAGGGAGAGGACTGCATTTCAAAGTCCATTAGAGACTGAAAATGTCAGTCTCTTGTCTCCAGCTGACTGCTCTGTGGCAGCAACTAGACCCTACTGAAGTGTTCAGATCTCAAACTGCCTCAGAAGATGTTGAATGGAGATGAGGCACCTTTTGCTGCTGGCTTCCATGCCCTTCCAGTTTTATCATGTATCAAGCTCTGAGAAGAGCATTAAAATGAGCTTAAGGCTGGAAGCATAGGATGGATTTCCCACCTGTTGGCCGTGTTGCCCACTGCTGCTACCACTGCCCCCAGGTGTTTTGCTCTCTGGGTTGGAGTATTGCCCAAGATGAAGCCTTGGAAAGAGACTTCTGGAGTGGAATTGAGTACATGGAATTCTCCTGTAATAGTGGTGTGCACAGCTACACCCTCAATGTATTTGGAGAAAAAAAGACCGATCTTTCTGAATAACCTTCAGCAGAGCACTATTTGCCAGTGCTTTTCAGAGTAGGACCCTGGCCCCAGTCATTGCTGTTTCAACTCAGTGGTTTCTTCTCTGTGCAGCTAATTCACATGTGGCTGATGGATGTGGCTGGTGGAGTTTATGGGCATGATAGGTGCTTTCTATTAAGCACAGTGCCTTTGTTTGTAGAGAGCTCATTTAGCAGCTGGCTGGACAGCAGGCGGTTGGTTACAAGAACAATTTTTCTCCCTGTGCTTTTTGCTCATATGTAAGTTAGCAACTAGGACATTGCAGAGCCCTCCCCACTTGCAAAGAAGAGCAGAGATCTCAATGCACAATGTTGCCAAAGGACTGATCCTGTACAGCTAGAGACCTGCTTGCATTCCCTGCTGGGTGGGCAGCAGAAGGCAGAGAGGCTTCTGCAGTGTCCCGACAGTTGCTGTCCCATCTTGGGGTTGCAGAAAGCAGGAGCTGCACAAGATGCTTGCTTTTAAGGTGCTTATTTATAGAAATCTTGTCCTATCCTTTCTGTCTTGCTTTCCAAATGTCTTTACCTCCATCTTACCCCATATCAGGTTTACAGGTGTTCTTTAGATTGATTTCCCAGCACGTACACATCTCCCATATCACCTTCTGCATCTGAACGATGTTATCTGTATAATTCTGGGTTTTGCCTGGTTTTTGATTTCAATCTCTCTGGCAATAGGTCCAAACAAAACAAAGCTGATGGGGGTTTCTGTATTTCCAGGGAGGTTCTCAGCAGGTGTAACCTGTTTTACTGGAGTCAGGCTGCTGATGTTTTCAGACAAATAAATCATAGCATAAGATACAAGTGATACTTCAAAGGTCTTTCTAGTTGAGAGTGTTTCTTGGCCACTAGATCACCAGAACATGCTGATGTACAGAACCCCTTTCCTTCTATGGATACACAAACATAAGCTCTATGGCCCCAAAGCATGGGATCCTGTGCACCATGATTGGCTTCACTGGCAGTAAATGGTTGTGGGAGTTTCTACCTCTGTCTCTCTGTGTCAATGAAGATCACGTGCCATGAAGGCTGTCTGTAAAGTAGCTCTCATTTTGATGGCTTTGTGATCTGTTGGGATATAGGACTTTGATTTTCATTCTGCTGCTCCCAGACACTGTGAGCTCAGAGCTCAAGGAAGCATTCTGCTTGCACTGAGAACATGAAGGTTCACTGCCATCAGTCCCACACTCTCTCCACCTCTTCCACTTCACCTCTGTAATGTTCTTTGTCAATGCTTTCATCTGTAGAGGGCTGCAGCCTGCTTTATTAGATTTCATTTGTATTAAGTACTGCTATCAAACTTCCTGTTGTAAATTATTATTTGATTATATTCCAGACAGATATTTTTTCTGGAGCATTATTCATCCAAATCTCTTTGGGCTGGAACCTCTACTTGTCCACTGTGGTCTTGCTAGTTGTGACTGCTGTCTACACTATAGCAGGTAAACTGCTGGCTTTAAAACACTAAACCGTGGGCAAACCCTTTAGGATGTTCCTCCTGGGAGTGCTTGGGGCAGCTATAAGGCCCTAGGGTCCAGCTCTGTGGCAGCTTTCCCCAGTGAATCCATACTGAAGTCACAGGGCTGGGGCCAAGGAAGTCTTTCCCAGATGAAATACTGGTTTCCGTGTTCGTGGGGACACACTCTATCTGTTGTCTGTCGTTCTCCTAACAGGTGGTCTAACAGCTGTGATATACACAGATGCACTGCAGACCTTGATCATGGTACTAGGAGCTTTGGTCCTCATGTTTATAGGTAAGGGGAACCTTCAGTGGCATCACACACTAGCTTAATGATCCCAAGGTCATCAGAGCTTATCAGGTTACCTCACCCTTTCAGGGAAGGTGCAGAAATGAGTTTTAATCACTCACAGAATAGGTGCTGGCACAATCCTCATTTGCAAGCAAGTCAGTCTTCCTTCATCCTTTGCACTACCTGTCTGGAGGTAAGGTTCTGGATAACTTCACCTTCCTACTTTGGGGTTGTCTGGAATTGCCAACAAGCTTACAGAACTGCATTCCCAGAGACAAATTCAGCTCTCACTGTGCTCATGTAAATTCAGAGCAATTCTGCTGACTTTCCATGTTGACTTTGGGAGTTACTGTGGGTTCACCTGGGTGTAACAGAATTATAAAAAAATAAAATAACAAGGAACAGATCATCATTAGTCTTTGCTTTATGTCTTCTTGGCAAACAGAGATACATTTAACCCATGTTTCATTTCATAGCTCTTGGAGGGCATATGAACAAAGAGTAGGTGCTGAGGACATTGTGGGGATTAGGATAACAGAGGTTTCCTGCATTGATTCTCTTCCAGGATGCACTGCTAAAATCACAAAGGCTCTGGGCAAGATCCAGCTTAGTTCTATACATGGTTTGACTGCCGAAAGCGAGAGAAGAATTAAAAGTAAAGAGATAAGAGGAAGATAACTGAAAAGAATGCAATCAGTAAACTCAGATAAGGAAATAAAATTAAATTATTGGCATTTTCTTTTCAGGATTTGAAAAAGTTGGCTGGTATGAAGGACTTAAGGAGAAATACAACACAGCTATACCCAAGGTCATAGTCCCAAACACAACCTGTCACCTCCCACGTGAGGATGCCTTTCATTTGTTCAGGGACCCAATCACAGGTGACATTCCTTGGCCTGGCCTCATATTTGGCCTCTCCGTGCTGGCTCTTTGGTGCTGGTGCACTGATCAGGTAAAGAAAGACTTTTCCTCTCCGGGAGCCCCCTGTAGTGTTATTTCCAGTCCACTCCTCACTTTGTAGATCTGTGAGCTGAAACATGACTGTGCCTTGCTGTGTAGGAGTTACTGCCTCTGTTACTGGACTAGACACTCTTTTGACTTTCTCAGCAAGCAACTAGCTTTGTGCACTTCTTGGGGTAGGGAGAGCAGCTGATTTTCATCGAATTTACCCTCCTGTGGGCTGCAGTTTGTACGATGAGGATATAGCAGTACAATCTGGAGCTGGCTCTGCAGTAACCTTGTGTAGATCTCCAGATAAATTGCTCGTATTCCAGCAGGTCTCTGATTTCTCATCTCTATCCAAGCTACAAACAAGGAAAACTGTATTTCTTTCTTACAAAATTTTGTTTTTGTTGTTCAAGGTGGGATAATAACCAAAACCCACCACTGAACTTTCACTGAATCAGACTAGTCTGCTCCATTCCTTGTCTCTTGTTGCCATACAGCTGCTGCCTCCAGTCCCCAAGGTGGCTTCATTTCAGTCAAGGGCGAAATTATTTCTGTAAGGAAATTTCCACTCTGCCCTCTGCCATAGCCTGTGTGCTGAGCTCTTAGCAGGCTGCAGACACTGAGATGGGAAGGTTGCCATTGGCATGCAGAACAGCCTGGGATCCTGTTGGGTGAAAGTCATCCATGAGTACGAGAGGAAGGATGGATCCTGCTCTCTCTGCAGTGCTTCTGTTCTGCTTCCCACTCTCTTTCTGACCAATTGCAGGTGATAGTTCAAAGGTCTCTCTCTGCCAAGAACCTCTCCCATGCCAAAGGTGGATCAGTGCTGGGAGGATATTTGAAAATCTTCCCTATGTTTTTCATTGTCATGCCAGGAATGATCAGCAGAGCTCTTTACCCAGGTAAGCCTTCTCGTGTTCCTCACTGCAGAGCTTTACACCTGCTATGAGCACTAATCCCACACAGCTCCTCCAGCACTTTCACACCTCAGGCATACTTGTATGCTTTCTTGTTGTGCACACGTGTTCCCAGGCCTTTCCTCCATCTCCACTGCTCTCACAGTGGCAGAAGTTACTGGGAGTATCCTTATGGGGCAGGTTGTGCTAGAGGGAACACAGAGATCATGCTGTGGATATTGCTTGCTTCTGTGTAAGAAGTTGATAAGGTGAAACACTTGAAGCATTGAGGTTGTCCTTCAAGTTCTATGGATTGTTTCCAGTAGGCATTTGGTGAGAGTCTTAGCAGGCTGCCACGCAACTTCATGCAATTCCTGGTAGACTAAGTGCAGCAGCCCACCTTTGTGGAACAGAATTCCCCTTATTGTTGTCTCCCAGGGAACTTTTCTTGCTCATTCCTTCAGAGCACACTACTTTCTGGGGAGAATGCCCTTGTTAGAAGGCTCATAGCTGGAGGAAGGAGCTTCAAGTGCCTCTCTACCAGAGTTCATCAAATGGGATGCAACATCCTTGGTAGCCCAGCTGGCAGGATCATGGAAACTGTACAGTTCCCACAGCTTACAAATCATCAGGCATTAAAAGTACATAACATCCAGGAGACAGAACTAAACAGAACTACAAAACCATATATCAAAGTTTCACCTTTATTTTATGACAGAAAGTGTTCTTCAGCTCTACTTGCTTTTGCTACATTTCGGCTTCACCTCAGATTTGTATGAACAGGACATCAGGATTTGTTCCCCTGGGTTACACATCCTACGGCTCAACAGAATTCACGTGACTTCTTGTTCTGTTCATGTCTCCTGCAGATGAAGTGGGCTGCGTGGACCCAAGCATCTGTAGAAGGATCTGTGGAGCTGCAGTGGGTTGTTCCAACATTGCCTACCCCAAACTCGTGGTAGAGCTCATGCCTGACGGTGAGAAACTTTTATGGAAGTGGGCTTGAGCCAAGCTCTATGCAGAATCAGATTGCCTTAATGCATCCTAAGAACAAGGAAATCTTCCTGAAGTTATCAGCCGTTGGCATGCTAAAGTAGTGCTGGGAGGCCAAAGGTTTAGTCCTGATTTTTTTGCTCCCCCAGGGCTCCGGGGTTTGATGATTGCCGTGATGATGGCAGCCTTGATGAGTTCCCTCACCTCCATTTTCAACAGCAGCAGCACTCTCTTCGTTATAGACATCTGGCAGAGGATCCGTAAAAATGCTTCGGAGCAGGAGCTGATGATTGTGGGCAGGTCCTTACGTTTCTTTATGTCTCTTTACTGGCATCATCTGTTTTGACTGCAGCATTTACATTCTTCAGTCTGGACACACTAAGAAAAACCTGGTGCCAAAGACATAGAACAGAAACACAGCCTGGGAAGAGCATTACAGTGTGCAGCTTCATCTCAGATAGACCTGGTCAAATGATACATTGAGCTTACTGCTGTGCTAGGTAGATAATTACTTCTCTGTTAGCTAAACTTAGCAAAAATACTGCCTTAAATCTGCATTTTAGGAAAGGCAAAGATGCTCTGGAGTCACTGTCACTGGAGGTCTTTAAAAACATGATTTTCACATCAGGCTGTGGCAATGTATTGCAGTTGCTCCTTTCTGGGGAAAAGAGCAACCTTGATGAGCTGGGCCTCCCAGCTCTCTTTGTCTGTGATAAGTTATAGTGGCCTTTACAAGCAAGCCTTAGTATTGCATTGTATCAGGGGCACATAAAGTTCTCCTCTTGGTAGCAGAATTTAAGCTGCATTCTGCATATTTGTGCTATTTCCTTCTCAATTCACAAGTACTGTTTCAAACCTTCATCCTGGGATAGGTGAAGGATACAGGGCTGTACCTCACTCTGCCACTGTAGAGTATGGAAGTACCTCTTCCTCAGCCACATGGAGAAACCTCTCTAACATGCAATAGAAAGATGGCGAAGGGATATCACATGGACTTGAGAACATGGGATCAATTTAAAAAAAGAGAATATGAGTTGAAATTTGGCAAAGGCACTGGACCAAGCATGATATCTGCTTGGAGAGGTGGCAGAAAGGTTGCTAATGATCACAAGCTTCCATCTCTCTGTGGCGTCTGAGAGAAAATCCTTTGAAGTACATGTCACTGAGGACATGTGAAGTTGAGGGGTTTGCATTGGCCGAGCTGATGGTGTGAGCCACAGGCCCTTGAGGATCTCTCACATGTTGTCTGGCAAGGCCCAGTGCAGCTTACACTGAAACCTGTGAAATCACCTCTGGGATTTGACTGATCTGGTAATAGTAGAGAATGATTTTCTCTTTCCCTGTGTAAACACCATTCTTAAGAGTGATGCTGGATTTATAGGTAGGAAATTCTGGAAGCGATTGGAATTTGCTGCAAAACTTCATTTTGAGGTTGACTCCTCCAAAAATAGAGCTCATGCAATTTTATCCTAACCTTCCAGAGTCTTCATCCTCATCCTGGTAGTCATCAGCATCCTCTGGATCCCCATCATTCAATCAGCCAACAGTGGCAAGCTCTTTGACTACATTCAATCTATAACCAGCTATCTGGCTCCACCAATCTCAGCGCTCTTCATCCTGGCCATCTTCTGCAAGAGGATTAATGAGCCTGTAAGTGGCACATGAAATACCAATTGATGCACATACTTAATTTCATAGAATAAATGATTAAATCTCCCCTCGCTTCCCAGCCTTGGAGATTTCTTAGACTCAAAACAACTCCAGCTAAAAAGTGTGATGAGTAGAAGACATTTTCCTGAGACATATTAGTAGATCTTAATCTCTAGTGTGTGTGTTTTGCTTCCAAGAAGCCACTGCAAGGAATACTTCTTGTCAGTCTCATTTGAAGTCACAAAAGCCGAAGATGTTCTACACTTCAAGGATGGGATCTCAAAGTCTAAATGGAGGCATGTTGCTAGGAGGAGACTTGCATTATCTGTGCTCTATCAATTCCATGTTCAAGAGCAGAAAAATAAAATGAGGATTTAAAACTAATCCTCCTTTGATGTGTGTCAGTATGGGATTCTATCAGGCATAAAAGGTTTTGGTCTATGAAAGAGCTATATTAAAACAAAAAAAAAAAAGAAAGAAAGAAAGGAAAAGAAGAAAAAGAGGAAAACTTCAACCGAGGGTATTGTGCAGTGAGTGTTTCTTTATGCTTGCCTTCCCTCAGGGTGCTTTCTGGGGCCTCGTGTTTGGGCTGGCTATTGGTCTCATTCGGATGATCATGGAGTTTATTTATAGCGCACCATCCTGTGGTGAGGAGGACAGAAGGCCGGCTGTGCTGAAGGACCTGCACTACCTCTACTTCGCGCTCATCCTCTGCGTCCTCACCGCCATTGTCATTGTCCTCATTAGTCTCTGCACCCCTCCGATCCCTGAAGAAAAGGTAAGTGACTTTTCTCAGAAACCCCCTTTGGTTTCCAAAAATCTCTAGAATCTGTCCTTTTTCACGCCGTGGCTAAGAAATGGTGTGTAATGATGCAAAGAAGCACTTGCTCCACAGCTTTCTGTTCCCCAGGTCTCACAGTGTTAATGCTTCCTGAGGCACTGAAATTGAGTGTGAGTTTCCATGCTGACACTGGAGCTGGGCAGACAACACAGCCCATCATAGCTGGAAGAGAAAGAAAAGAAGGAGGGGGAAGGAGAGGAAATCATATTACAGAGCACTGCTGAGGAGAAATTAAATATATCTAATTGTAGCATCTACTCTGTTTCAGCAGAGCCAGCATCAATCTTGCAGGCAAACAAGATTAATAACTTTTGCAACATGGGCATTTAGGAAAATTGTCCCAATGTGATCTCAATTACATTTAATAACTTTGAGTCAGGCGCAACTTTCTTTTACTTAACACATTAAAATGGTGCAGAGTTGGGAGGCTTTATGTAATAAAACCTCAGAGCAACTCTTTACCGTCCAAAGTTTTAAAGCAGCTGTCAGTATAACAAAACTGCCATCTTCCTCCAAACAAAGTTACTGGATAGATTTAAAATACATTGTATTTTATTTTTTTTCTAACTGCGTGAAGAAATGAGGGTGATGCTATCACAGCATTTTCTATCTGTTGCTTCCTCATAACTTGCAAAGCATTAACCAGCGCCGTCCATGTTTGATTGAATGTTAGTGGTGTCAAAGATACCCAGCTCCAAAAGATTACATGAAAGCAGGTGCTCAGATAGAGGAGAGGCAGAGAGAGATTGTCTTTGTGTCTGCTTTGAGATAAAGTCTCAGCTTTTATTAGCTATCAGAGGATCCACAAGGGAGAGAAATACTGGCAAGGAGGCACCATTAGTTCTGCAGCTTACGTTGTTCGCTGCTGCTCAGGGGTGGCCAGATGGTTGCCAGCAATTAATTACTGTGGTTTAATGAGTTCCCACTCATCATCTGACCTGTGATAACTAAATGTGTGCAGTGCTCCCTTCCCACAGCAATAGCAAGATAAGATGCATTAGCATAGCACTGGCAAATAGTGAACATTCATACCCAGCAGTTCAGAAAATGAAGAAACTGACCGCAGCACCTGCATCTTTTTGGTCTGAGCTCAGAGGTGTAAAAGCATTTTCTCTTAAGGAATGTGTGTGCTGGGGGAGGAAGTACCAGAAACGTCTTAGAGAAACCTTAGAAAAATTAAAATGTAATCACCGAGTCTTAGAACCAGGTCTTCAGAAGGACTGCTGCCTAACCTGCCTTGATAGACAAAGTTACCTTTGTCTCTCGTATCTATCTGAATTCTGTGAACAATATGGGGTATGGTCTACCCTTAAGAAGATGGTGAACGGCCTGATTATCTGGTCAGATCCAGCCATTTTGTTAATAATCACATCACTAGTGCTTCTTCGCTTTGTATTGTGTAGTTAATACAGTTAATGCTGTGGCAGTGGAATGCTGGACACAGATGCTCAGATAATCATCTGATGATGGAGATGTCAGATTGAGGGCAGCTTTTGCCCTGGACATGAGTGTGTAAATAGGGGTGGGCCATGCCTGTAGCAATATGGGTTTCCAGGGTGCACTGCTCAGGTGCTGTGGGGATGCTGAGACACCCCCTCATCATCTCGAGTTAGCCTGTGGCCATGCTGAGATGGTTCAAGGACAGAAATATTGTGGAAAGAAGAGCAGGAGATAGAAAGCAGAGCAGGTAAGTCAGGCCCTAAATCTGGCTGAAGCTGGCACCTGAATTCAGTGTTTGACCACAAGCTACTTTGGGTTGTTGGGTTTTGGCTTGCAAAACAGGAAACACGGTAAAGAGACTGTATGCCCCTATAACAATGGCTGAAGAGAAAACTGGTGGTGGGCATCAGGGCTGGAATTGTGTGAAGTTGTGGCCCTTCCGAGTCCCAGTGCTGGGCACTTCACTTGGTGAGCATTAGATCTTCCCCCATAAATATCACTCGGGGCTAATCTGCCAGCCCTTATCTGTGCAGCACTTCGAGAAGTAATGATGAAAGATACTATATAAGGGCTAGAAATTACACCATTTATTATGTCAAGCAAAAGTAAAAGAAAAACAAGCCTCTAAAGTAAAAGCCAAATGAAATACAGTGATAGATCAGATTTCAGCAGATGTAAATCAGCATAGCTCCACTGCCTTCAAAGACCAGCAACAGCTGCTGAGCACAGGTATGCCACTTTATACAAGCTGAAGATCCACACAGGACAACTTTAAATATTGAATCCCAATTTTTTTCAGGTAGCAAATGGGAAAAAGGAGAAAAGAGATTTGTATCTGATCTCAGAAAGGTATAGCTAATGTGCCTGACTTTAAATGAATTACAATCCGAGAACTGCAAGCTGTAGCATTTTCTCCTGCTGTTTTGGACACTCTCCCATCCCTGTGGTGATTGATGCTGTGCTGGAAAACAACTATGCAAGGAATTTGTTTGGTATGCTCCAGAGTTCATATGTCTTCATTGTAGGTAGTCCATATTGTGTCACGCTGTCCTTGAAAACCCTGCAAAAGAGCTTACAATTAAATTTGAGACTGTGAAGCTGAAACACAACTGTCAGGTGCCAGATGGCATTTTGGAACAGAAGGATTTATTTGAGTTTACAAACAACAGAAGAAAAACTTTGCTGAGTTCTTGTAAACGCCCCTGTCCAAGGAGAATGTGGGGGTGAAAAGGGAGAGAAGCAGCTCCCAAAGTACAAGTACTAGACAAGCAGGTCACCTCCTCTGGGGTCAGGGCTCACACTGACATGCTGATGGATCAGCAATTCCAGCTGATGTGCTCTGGAACTCAGGATGTTTTCTCAGTGTGCTGTAGTCTGGATTCAGTGCTTTCTTTAGGTGTGCTGCCTGAGAGGAGTACCAGGCCAGCATGCGCTGGGCTTCTTTGGTGTGTGTCCTTCAGAGGAAAAAGGTGACCTTGAGGAATTCAGTCATCCCAAAACTACTCTGGGGAGGTGGAAGCTGGAGAATGGGTATGAGGCTTCACCAGGGAGCACTCTGGACTCCTGGCTTGCTGTGTTGAAGAGGTTGGCACAGGCAAAGCACCACTTTGATAGAATTATAGAATGGCTTAGTTTGGAGGGGACCTTAGTGATCATCCAGTACCAATCCTACCCAGGATCCAACACAACCTGGCCTTCAGTGCCTCCAGAGATGAGGCAGCCACGTGTTCTCAGGGTAACCTGTTCCAGCTTTGGGGTGGTTCAGTGATGCCCTGTGATGGGATTACCTGTGTGTCTGTACTGCGGGGAATGGCTCTCACTAGCAGAAGCTGAGCTCCAGGGAATCCCCAGCCCTGCAGGTTTTGCTGCAATGTGAAGGGGACTGGTCACACAGTGAAACAGGAGAGAAGAAAAGCAAAAAGACAAAAGTTTCTCAAATCGTTCAGTACTCTGAAACTTTGATACGTTCCAGTGACATTTCCTAAGCGATTAAAAAAAAAAAAAAAAAAAAAGAATCCTTGAAAAAGATGAGGATCATCAAATCAAAGCAATTTAGCACATCGTGACAAGAAAGATTAGCCCTGCCCAATGCTCATCTTGGTTGAAAATGATTTAAATAAAGCTATAAATCTTCTGGAAATTATGCAACATTGTGTGTCAGCTGGAAACTGCTGCCTAGATTTGTGTGTGTGAAATTCAAAAATTAAACTCATGTTACTTTGTAAAGTGACCCATTTGACATGTTCATTTGCATACAGGCAGAGCAGGGGCACAATTTCTCATCAGGCTGATGACTTTTCCTGACCAGGGCTTTGCTGCCCCAGTCTTGTTTTATGGGATGTCCATGAATTTGGGTAACTGCTGTTGTGTTGCGTGGCCTTACTATTTGGCTCAGTCACAGCAGGCAGGAGTTAGAAAGTGGCCACCAAGCTGCTCAGTGTGCCATAGTCAACCAAACAAGCAGCAGCCCCCAGCTTAAATTTGAAGACCTGAGCCCCTGGGATTATTAATACCACCCCACAGCTGGCAAAAAGACTGCTGAGGTTTGCAGGATTAACCCTTCCTATGAGCTTCCCATCCCCAAGATGGGAGAAGACTGAGACCTACCCTAGGACAAGGGCTTCACTCATCTCACTACTGTAAAACTGAGATTGCAGCCACAAAGGCCTTTCCTTCAGCTCATTTATACACATGGCTTTTGAAAGCACGAAGCAAGGAGGAGCAGTAACTCCAGAAAACTGGAATTAAATATAAACAAAAAAAATTCCAAGTGAAAAAAAAAAGTAATTCAGACCAACAAGTCTTACAGCA
The DNA here is from genome assembly GCF_905368555.1 of Meleagris gallopavo. Classification (NCBI taxonomy): domain Eukaryota; kingdom Metazoa; phylum Chordata; class Aves; order Galliformes; family Phasianidae; genus Meleagris; species Meleagris gallopavo. Next base: position 22,066,999 of record NC_139413.1, read on the forward strand.
TATGCCCAGAGCTCATTCTTTTTTTTTTTTTTTTCTTTTTTTCCCTCCTTGTAAGTACACCTGTTGCTGTAACGCACAGGATAACCATTCCTGCAAACTGTGACTTGTTTATCACCACTCTGGCTCTGTCCCTCTGCACTGCTTCAGTCACAGAACAGAGAGACAACACTGTTGCTTTTCCACCAAGAACTACAAGAGAAACTCATTTGGAAGTGCAGGTTACTGCCTGGATGTGAGCTTCTCTTAGTTGTGAGGCTTAATGTTCATTCGGGGTTTGCTTTTCCTATTAAACTACAGCTGAGAAGAGACAAGATCCTCCAGTCTCTTCCCATATCCCAGAGATGGAGCCACTCAAACAGCAGTGTCCCGATGGCCATGTATCCGCATCATGCCCTATGGCCGTACATCCATGTGCCAACACACAGCTGATCTTTATCTGCTGAGAGTGAGCAGAGGGTACAACTGCTGTCTATAACTAGCATTAGCCAGAGAAGGCTATTCTAGCTTCTTTGTTTTGTTTTGTTTGTTTGTTTGTTATTTCTTCTTTCTTGCTTCTTTTTTTTTTTTTTTTTTAAATTGACTTAATCCCCCTTCCCTGCTGGACAGCAGCTGTTTTGGACACAGATCATCATTATTTCAAGTCACTAAACTGACCATAGTAAATAGGAGTCCGCTTCCTCAGCGTCTACTAAAAGGTATCTGTCTCCTGGTAGAAACAGGGATGGAACTGATTAAGCAAAAAGAAAAACAAACAGGTGGAAACAAGCTAGATTAACTCACCATTTTTTCCCCTCAGCTTTTCAGCTCAAGTTGGCTGCTACTGCCTTTTGTTTCTAATGTGTGGGCACCTTCACAAAGGGGAAACAGCAGGGAAATAACCACCACTTTCAGAACCAGTGCTGTTTTGGACCTGTCCCCAGAGAGAGCCTTGACTTGCATACTCATGTGGGACTGGCAAGCCATAACCTGTGTTCTCCATCCTTCTTTTCAGCTTGCTTGCCTGACGTGGTGGACGAGACACAAAAAAACTCCTGACATTGACCTGAAAAATTACAAGAGCGAATCAGCACAGATAAACCCAGCTAATGGAGAGCATGACTTGGTTGAAAGTGCTGATGCATGCAGTAAGGAGGAGGCAGGTAGGGGGCCTGGCTGTGTACAGGCACACTTGTGTGCACGTGAGTGCGTAACCAGGACCACACACACACACACACACACACACACACACTTGTCCAGCCACAACACATGAGAGGTCAGCTGTTGGAGTAAGGGCTTGTATTTACGGCTATACCAGTTATGGAGATGAGAGTAATGGAAGTGTTGTGGCTTTTAGCCTTCCAGACAGATCTGCTAGTGTGTGCTTTCTTATCATGCTCCACTGAATGGCTCAAAAGAGCTGCTATTTTTGAGAATTAGAGAAAACCCACTATTCAGTAAAATGCTTTTCCTCCACCCAAAAATCAAGTCATTTACTCACGCACACTACCCTGATCCAGTCCTGCTCTGGTTGCAGTGTTATTTTAGCCCCTAAGGCCTGACACTTCATGGCATGGTGGACTCCTTAGATGGGAGTCAACAGCCACCTACTGTGACCCTTGGGGTGGAGGTCTGTGCAGCTGGGATGCTGCTCATCATCCCATTGGCACTGGAGCTTTGTGTCATGACACCACATCTCTTTGGCTGGCTCAGCAAAATGCTTTTGAGGAGATCTGTATCACTATTGCAAGATTTCTTCACTCCCTCCTTTTGGTCAGTTCAAAGGACATTGGTACCATCTATAGTCAAGCTAAACAGAAGTGAACAGAAAAAAAAAGCAGTATCTTTATTATTATTATTATTTTTTTTTCCAGTAGAGTATGCTTGGGTTTAAGTTACATGCAGATGTTCATCTACTTAAAACCTATTTATAATTTCTTATCAATTCCTAGTTCTCTTAACTGGCTCATTTTTTATAAACAAATGTCTCAGTAATTTGGTAATTAGTAATGATGGGAAAGGAAATATGGAGTATGAAAACTGACAGTTTAATGAGTTCTTGGATAACACCTTTTTCAAGGCCTTACAACATTCTGCCTTTCAAAAAAAAAAAAAAAAGGTTATATTTGGAAAGCACAGCCAATGAAATATACACAGCACAGGACTGACAATTAAAACACATACTTCACCTGGCCTGTCACACGTAATAAATAAGCCAGGAGAGCTCTAAAAGCACCATCATGCTGTCAGGAACTTGTGAACGTGGATGGAAGATGGGCCAGGGAGGAGGGGGAAGAAGTCTGTTAATTAACTAATGAATGATTGGCTTTGCAATCAACTAGCTGCAATCAGGCTGTGCTATACTTGTTAGAAGCAAAGCTTTCTCCTTCTACTTCCCATCATCTCCCATCACCATCTTCCATCTCCTATCCCAGGTGCACCTCAAGAGCCATTGCAGTTTGGCCAACACAATCTGGCAGAAGGAGGCAGGGAATTGTCCCCACTAGATGATAACAACAACATTTTCTCTGTGTTTCACAGTACCCAAGCCTCCCTGCTGGAAAGCACTGTATCTGTGGTTCTGTGGTCTGTCCCCCAGCCCTGCACCAACTCTGACCCAGGAGGAGAGAGCTGCCCTGGAGCGCAGACTTACCAGCATTGAGGAGAAGCCTCTCTGGAAGGCTGTTTGCAACGTTAACGCTCTTCTCCTGCTGACCATTAATGTCTTTCTGTGGGGATATTTTGGCTGAGATGGGGTTGGGCAGTGCATGGCTTTGGTTTACTACGGGTTTTCTCATCCTCACGTCTGAGCCAGAGGCTTTGGGTGACAGATTCTGGTGATGGTCCCCATGTGCCTGGGCATGGCCCTTCCCCAAGGTACTGCTTGCTGGATATACCTGTGGGGCTTGGTGGTGCCATTCCTGAGCCAAGGAGTGACCAAGACTCAAACCTGGTTGCAGACAAGATACATGAGAAAGCACATGGGTTGAGCCAGCAGGGCTGGGGTCAGCTTTAGAGCAGAGCCAAACCTGTCAGGGAGCAAATGTCTGGAAAGCCTGGGGCCTTACTCCTCTCATGCAACCCGACTGCTCCACTGCTTTAGGGGAAGAACTTCTGGCTCACATTACTGTGGGGGAGGAGGCTGAAGCACTTCTTGCAGACTTTTGCATGGCCAAATTGAGATAGGGTCAGGGTGTGATCACTGAATTAGTGACAATCCAGGCTTCTGTAGCTACCCCAAACCTACACTGGACAATCCCCCTTCCCCAAACCCATATTGGCAGCAGACAGACCCCCCCCCTGGCCTGTCCTTCTTCGCTCCCAGGTGAATCCTGCCTTTAACAGCATTACCAGCAATAAAAGTGCCTTAGTAACAAAGCCAATTTTGACTCCAGGTTATTGTGGCTATATATCCTGCACTGACACACCAAGGTCTCCCTGGGACCACCATGTCATAGCTATGGGATGGAAATGAACACTCCTCCATGGGCCGGGTCACTTGGACTCCAGGCCCCTCCGCCTCCCCTTGGGAGTACCATGAAACATGTTACAGCCATCACATTTTAAACCACTTTGTGAAGAAAAGATGGAAGTACCCACTGTTAATAACACTGCATGATGGTTAGGACCTGAAAAGCCTAGAGAAGATTAAAAATCCCCATGAGGTCGTGACCCTTTACTCCACTACATCCAAACTTCCAGGCATGGGCTGTGTAGAGAGGTAAGGACACCCTGTGAATCACAGTACCATGAAGATGAAAGAATCACAGAATAATTGGGTTGGAAAGGATCTCAAAGCCCATCTACTTCCAATCCCAGCCATGGGTTGGGTGCCCTCAGCACATCAGACTGCCCAGGGCCCCAAAAGCCTGATCTTGGGCACCTCCAGAAATCAAGTTACCAGATGCAATTAATAGCTGGGTGATGTCTAATAATAATGGACACATTTCTAATACCCAGGCTCCCATCTCCTCATCTGAGGCAGAGGTGCTGAGGGCTCCTTAGCCACAGAGCCCCCCAGCAGCGCTTAGCTCAATGCCTTTTATTGTTTTTTTTGGACCACATATCCTGTAAGCTATCAGAAATGCACCACAGAGCAGGATGAGGGGCAAGGGACAGTTTTTAAAAGCATTTGAGACTGTTCTTTTCCCCTAAGAAAAATGCTACTTTTGCAGAGATTAGAAGTAGAGCTTACTAAGCCTTTTATTTTTAACAATACAAACAGTTCCGATCTGGGGATTTCGTGCCCTGACTCCTCCCTTCCTCATCTTACCCACAGATCTTGGAGGACAATGCTTCCCCTAAAACGATGATGCCTGTGTCAGTTAAAGCAAAATACTTCAAGCGATGTGACTGCATCCCTTAGCTTGGCCACATAAGGAAGGGAAGGATTCTATTTCCCTTCTTGGTTGAAGACTGGAGATGAGGAGAGTTCCCTTTCTATGCTAGTTCTCATCTCAGTCCCTCTGCTCCTTCCTTCTGCCTACACCCACATGAGCTTCCTTTGTATCTCCAGCCCCTCCATTCCAGCCTCGGTGACCTCCCTGTGGGTCACACCTGAGCAGCACGGAATGAGCGCATTCATGAGGTCAGAAGACTTCTAGCACCACCCCCAGGAGATGTGCATGGTGAGGCAGAGCCCGACCATGCCACAACCATAGTCAGGCAGCAGCAGCTCCGTGCTCCCCTGGGAGCAGGCTGTCATCACTGCAGAACACGGCAGCCTAGCTCGTCACTGTGCTGATGGATTGCAATATCCTAACGGGAACGCATCGCTTTCAGGGCTGTAACCAATATACAAGTCCATTGGCAGCAGATGTTATTAACGATGCCAATACATATTTTCTTATTAATCTTCCATACTAGGCTTGTGTCTATCTGCAAATGATTATCATTCATTTTCCTGACAAATCTATCAAGATCATTTATTACTGTTCAGCAAAGGATCTTCTTTTATACAAAGATTAATAACATTGCATTTTATCTGGCTGGCTGAGCCAAAGGAAATGAAATTAACAATGAACCCTACAAATGTGTCATCACTTTAATTTACCAGAAAATATTTTAAAATGTTATTTAAAAGAATATACGCTACAGTAAGCACAGTTTATTACAAAGGAAAGAAATGAAATGCCATACATACATTTTAGCAGGACGGAGAGTAAGTTAGCAAGCAGGGCTGTGCTGTCTCTGGTTCCTTGTGCTCATTTTCTGGGCCAGAGGGAGCAAGGCATGCAGGCATCAGTGCCCAGGTGAACCACAGCTAGATGTTGCTTCTGGGCTCTGTGGTGCTACTCAGGATCTCAAGCTCTGATCCCTGCAGGCAACGTTGCCCTCCTGTATTCCTATGAGAGGAAACTTCATCGGGATAAAACAGAGGTCTGAGGGAGAGAAGGGGACATGGGCAGGTATGGAGGACTTACATGGTCGCTACTACAAAAACAAACACACCTGTGAGCTTACATGGCCATGCTTTTTTTCTTTTGCTTTTTCTGCTCCTGGGTAGGGTTATCTCCTTCCTTGCATTTGAAAAAAATCAAAACAAACGATAACTATACACCAAAGAATGTATCATATATTGCTTACTTTTACTGCAAGCAATAACAAAAAAGCTTAATGTTACAGTTGCTTTTGCATTGTTTTCTTTGTTTTATGAATCTCAACTTGAAGCCCAGCTCTGGTGGAACCCCCACTACCATGGGATATTCCTCAAGTTCCCAGAGCTGGGCTGAGGCATCCTATGCAATGGGATCCCACAAATACCACAGCTCACGTGCCCATTTCCCACCAGCCAGCACTTCCAACACCAGCATATTACCCCTCTTCTTTGCTGTATAGGGAGAAAATTGCTTAAAATAATTTTGGATTATATAGTCAAGAAGTGTTTCTCCAACACACAATAAAAAGCCAACTTCTTACCTTCAGTGCATTCATCTTATCACACCAAATACAGGGGCAGAAGCAGTGTTTTAGACACCACAGAAGAGAACAACCCTGCTAACCTCAAGCTTTAGCAGTGTCAAAATGCTGACGTATTGGCAAGAGGATTTCTCAGCGTGCATTTGTGCATCTCCTGGGAGCAGCACAACCACACGTGTCAAACCTGCTGGCGTTTAACCAAACGCTTTATCACTACACAACAAAGTCTTCCTGAGTCTTTTTAATTAAAAAAAAAAAAAATCATCAATATTGTGTAAGTCTAAATAAAATTTTAACACGTGAGAAAAATATTTGCCATTTCCCAAGTGCACCTCAGCCCCCAAAGCCATGCATTTTTTCCTCCCCAATGAGTTTTGAAACTCCTGGAGTTGGAAAATGATTCTGCCTCTGAACATACACCAAGCACTGGGCACTCTTCAGAGACTCTAAAGGTTTCAAATCATTCAGGTGCAGCGGGGCAACCAGCAGCTCTTCAATTCCTGACCAAAAATCCCACATCATGTCTTCCCTCCCCGTTTCCAAGTTTCCAGCACCTCTGTCTATTCATCTCCATCACAGTGGATGGGGAGATGCTATTTCAGCAGGTGCCATCTGGTCAAAGGCTGGCACCAAGGTAGCGGTGTGCCGCTCAGGCAGCCCAAGATGTCAGAACAAGAACTGAAATATCACGCAGCGCAGTATTACTGATAAGCTGTCCAAGCAAGACCAGATGGCACCACCACACCAAGGACAACAAGCAGAGATATTAAGATGTCAGAGTATGAACCAAGTCAGTGAGAGCTGCTAAGTTTGTGCCATTTGTGTGCACAGTTTTTGCAAAAGAAGCTGTCCAGGATCACAGTGCAGAAATGCTCCTGGAGAGGGCACATGAGCAATGCCCCAGGAGCCCAGAATGTCCCACTGGCACATGGAGCACTCAGCTCCTACTCCATGGGAGTACTGGCAGGCTGGGCTAGTAGCACTCAGCACTGACATGGTGACCACAGGGGCAATTCCTCTGGCTGCTTTCTGGTTTAGAATAAGCAAGCAAGCAGGCTCTACTTTTAGGCCTGGGGGGAACGAACACAGCCACCATTTTAAGAACCCCATCTTTTTTGTTGTGTTCATTCCAAACAGGAACAGTGTGCAAAACATTCAGCCCTCACTCCTTCCCATAGCTTCCACAAAAGAAGCATTCCATTTAATATGTGAGGCTTATAACCAACTCACACAGTGCAATAGTTCACATCAGTTTGAAGGAAAAACATTCTGCTGGAAGCACAGGCAAGTAGCAGTGTCAATTTTTCATTAACCTACAGCCACTGTCTCTGTAGACTTCCAGCTCTAAGTAAGATTACTGTTATAATTTCTTCTAGTCCCAGAGGGAAGGGGAAAAAACTTCACAAAACTTTTAAGGTCATTAAAAAGAACCCAAACAAACCACCTTTAAATTGGAGGTAGTTTCAGTTTACTTTCATATTTCAAAATCAAATCTTAGCTTCAGCCGCACATCACAGCAGAAATGTCAGCTGCTTTGTTTCGACATCTTCCACGAAAGAAGTTCCGGCTCATACATGAGCTGAATGTCAAGTAAATAGATTTTCCTGGGGAACAAAGGCAGCTTTTCTGTTTGTTTTAAACATATGTAAATAAGAGTCCCAGGAGCAGAGCTGCCTGTCACTTCCACCAGGTTTGCTCTCCTGCCACCCGGGCAGCAGCCCCAGCCCTCGGCCTCCGACCTCAGCGAAAGGAGAACGGTTTAATACACATTCCTTTTTCTTGCTTAGCGAGTTTCTTTCTTCTTTTTCTCCTTTTTGATTTTCAAGCTCTAGTTAAAGAAGGGAATTGCAAAACTACTTTGGCCTCTGTCACAGTCACTGCAGCGATGCTGAAAAGCATTTGGCAGATAAGATCAGCATCTGACAACATATGACTGCTATCAATAAACAGTCAGGGCTGTGCTCCCACATACCAGTGCTGTATTGAAGACTGATGGTACCTGCTAGCTTACAGTGGGTAGGGAAGAAACTGAAATAGATCGGTAAGAAAAGTGACATAAAAAAAAAGAACAACAACAAAAAAAACCCCAAACTGAAAAAAAAACTCACACAAGGATACCATCAGGATTTCAGTCTTTTCAGTACCTGCCATCTAAACAGGCTGGAGTTATTTCCTACAAAGTCAGGAGACAGCAAGGAGGAGCACAATCCCTTCACATACCCATCTGCTATTACTCACATTTGTTTAAATTTAATACTAACAGATCAGTGCAAAATTAAGAGAGCTTACAATGCCTGTCACTGCCAAATGGCTCGCGTTGTATCTTAATCTCCAGCACTCATTCTGGGTGTAACACAGGCGAGCACTGAGGGCTGTGTCACTTTAAAGGCCGTGCATAAGCCACCATTAAGAAAAACCCCCAAGTACACAAGAAGCTTCAATTTTGATTGGCCGCGTTGCCGTAACTCATTGATCATTCAAATCACTCAAGTATTATTCAGTGTTTTCTTCTCCCTGCTTTTTTCATCTCTTGACAAGTTTACAAAGACAAGAATGGAGCAGAGCTTAGCTGCCTTACGTGCAATATGCTGCCTACACGGACGCCAGAGAAGCAAAATGAACCCCAGAACATATGGCGCTCTGCTGACAGAGCTCAGAAAGCAGTTCTGCATGAGCAACAAGGAACATCTTGAAACGCACAAGACATATGTGTTTTAGGAGGAAGATTGAAGTGTTTCATAATAAAACAGGACAAAGTGAAATACAAGTGCTGTATAAAATTTTAATTAAAAACCGGTTTTACCCCTCAACGTGAGCATACAATATGCTTCACAGACGGATTTCATATTTAAGTATTATCCGAACCAAAAACGTAAATGAGACAAATAAAGCCTTCAAAAAATGGCACAGAGGCTAAAATGTATGTAAACAGTAGATGGTTGTGGTGAAAACAAGGCAGACAGGAAAGCAATCTCTTAGCAAATGTTCACTGGTGGAGTGCTCATTGGGACAGTTCATGCAACTGCAGTCATAGTGACAATGCCATCGGCACAACATCCAAACAGAAATTGAAGTCAGTGCAACAATACAAATATTCCTGTGTTAGAATTCAGCAGTGTGAGTGCTGCTTTTGTTACTTCGAGATCTATTTATGGGTTTCACAGTTGTTCTGTAGACTGGTATGCAAGTGCAGAAAGCACAGAAAACCTTTCCCCAAAGCACTCCCAGGTCCCATCCCTGCCCCATCCAATCACAGAGGTTCCATGCCATCACACCAACGTTTGACCAAGTAAGTTTTCATAAGGAGGAGGCAATCCATATGAACCAAAGGGGACCTTGTCTAGCAACAGCAAACACCTTCCCCTGAGAAGATGAGAAGGCAGCTCAGACGTACACACCTCACCTGTAGAGAGTTCTCTGTCAGAAGCAATCACCTAGAGCTGCATGGAAACAAACACAAAGAAGTGCAGTCTTCACACTGATCAAGAAAGGAGGATTGCAGTTCCTCCATGCTGTCAAACAGACAAATTATCACTGCACTTCAGAGAATTTCCCTCTGAAGACAAACACAAGAAACAAATCACATGTCTTTGGCAAGCCAACATTGTTAAAAGAAGGAACTACAGCCACCACTTTTTAATGGTTTTGGTTGATGATGCTTCAATTGCATGGGCAAGCAGCATAAATCAAGAACAACATTCAGGTTTGTGCTTAATATTCCCTATTAGATGCTCTTGATCACTTCCCACAACACTAATTTATGGACATTCAAAGGAACTGGGCAAAGACCAGCTCTCCGCCACTACTGGAGACCATCACCGAAATCATTTTTGTCACTGAAGTAGCTCATTAACATAACTCACAGAAATGCTGTTGTCTATTAGATTTAATCGTTTTCACTGCAGCCAAGCAGTGAAGAAGTTCCACCAATTTAAAAGTTTCCTCAAATTTCTTGCCCCCCAAAGGATCTCTTGATACATTGTCAGCATCCTGATAACAATCACTCAGTAACAGCAAAGTAGTTAGCTTAATGGTTAGGTTTTCTTATAACCCAGAGATTCCACATTACAAGATTCATACAATGAAGTAGCCACTGCTAAAAAGCTAAGAATTTTGCTGCATAGTTAGGTGTTCCAGAAAACACTTTGAAGTTTAAAAATCAGGAAGATCAGCACTATATTACAGCCTATCCTTTGCACCACATAACCTTTCCCTTTGCCAAGTTGCATGCACCACTGCACCCCCTTACTTCTTGGGGAGGGGATGAAAACAAAGTGATAGATGCTAGCAATGCTGGTTAGCATACCTTGAAGTATGAGCAGGATGAACCCAGATCATCCAAGAGACAAACTGCATAAAATGTCCATTGTGGGAAGGTCTGTAGTAAAGATCTGTGATAAAGCATTTTCTTCTTCAATAGTCTTACGAATGTATAAGGTTTCTACCTTGTTAAGTTTAAGACTTGCTTAATAACTGTCTTATTAAAACATAATAAATCTGGGAACGTTAGAATAAGGTCTTTTCAGTAACCTTGGAGATGAGATGGGAATTTTCAGCCAGGCTTCCACAAGAAAATTTCAGTAACATTCACTTCAGGATCCCAAAACACTTTACAGTCATTTAATTAAGCTTCAATAGAGCACAAACTTCCCATTTTACAGCTGAGGTAATAGTGAAAGGGAATTTAGCACAGACTATTTAATACTGAGCAGAGCTAAAACTTGTTATTTTATCCCCATAAATAAGTTCCCAACCCCAATAGGTAAATTTCTTTCCATTTTAGCAACCTACTAAGTAACAGTAAAGTTCCAACACGATGTACAATCTAAATAACAGCCCTCATCTTCAAAGCCTCTTCAGATCTGGCATACAAACATGCCACCCATTTATCTCATAAGGCTGCTCCTTACTCCATCCACCCCTTTGCCTCCTGTCCCCAGCAGACCAGCTTAAGCTTCCCTGCTTCTTGTTGAAAACTTTGATAAGGCAAATCATTAATAAGTCAGATTTTTTTTTTTTTTTTTTTTTGCATTTAAACCACAACAGGTCAATGACTAAGTGATTTTCAAAGCAACTGCCACTCAGCAAAGGATTTGGCATTCAGCCCAATAAGTAGACAAACTATACGCCTAGTGAGCCATCCCAAGGTCCTAAGCTGTATCAAGTTCTTTGTAGGAAAGGGAACATGCTGGAAGTTGGCTCTGATTTATTAAAATGAAAGTGATTAAAATATTACACTGATTAGACTGCATACTGCAAGCAATACTGGATGCTGAAAAACATTTGGCAATAATACACATGGGTTATAATAGCTCAGGGAGGGCAAGAGAGAGAGATAGACTGTACAAAAAAAAAAACCACACTAATTCTCTTAATCTACCCCATTATTTCTAGATTTGAGTAGGCAGCTTTCCTTTAGGAGGTAAAATGATGGAGGTGGAATGATGCCATCCCAATGTCACTAACAGACCACTTTGTGGATGGCAAAAGATAAGGAATGAGCATAGAAAATGCTATTTAAAGCTCCACTCAGGAACCTAAAAATTTGCATTTGATAGAAGGGATTTAAATTGTATTAGAAGGCAAGGTGCACTAAACAATTACAGTTTATTACTATGTTGGTTCGCTGCCTGAACCTATACTTATCGCATGCTGCAGTAGCAAAGGAGCAGCAGTGCTCAGTGCACTTGAGCTGTATGCATATTAATTGGAGGGTTAGCTGAGCAAACAGGGAAGGGGCCAAAAGCTTTTAAAAAACAAGTGGCTTGCAGATTTTATGGACAGATAGAGTACTTTGGGTTTTAAGTCACATTTCATAGAATAGCTTTCCATTAACCAAACTGGATTTCCAGTACGGTGTTTGGAAGAGAACTGTGCAGTATCACAGCATATACGCTGTGGAATGACTCTGACCCAAGAGAGAAACATATCCTGCAGCAGCTGATGCAGAAAGACGTACACACCATCTCTCTCTGCAGCTGGAGCAGGGCCAGTGACACTCAGAGCCTATCTGCTTCACTTGTTATGCTGCATACAAAGGCTTCAGTGAAAATGTCCATACTGGTCAGAATTCAGTATACTATGTATATGACACTTTCTATTTCTCCCATCTAGTTTTAGTCCGTGATGAAAAATCAAAAGTTGTCATTTTACCGTATGCTGTGATTATCCAGTTACATCCTCTGGACCTCTCCAAAATCTTATCCTAGTTTTTCATAGTGGCCTCCAACCTCTCTGATCCCCTGCTTGTGCCTTGAGCTTATTTTCCAGGAGCAGCAAGACAGAAACTATTATTTTCTGGACTAATCTGAGTTCATAGGACTAATGACAGAATACCAAGTACTGGTAACACAATACTCCATGGCCACCATGTCTTCAGTGGCATGGCTCAGGTAAGTTTTTCTTTTCACATCTACAAAACAAACAAACAAACAAAAAACATACTACTTCTTCACAGAGTGCCTCAACAGTTATCCACAGAGTAAGGTTGTGCAGCTAATACCCTTTGAAAGCACTAATGTGTTAAATGGCAGCAGGGACAGGAAATGATCAGTGTTAATCTACTTCAACTTGCTTAACTGTTACAAGGAATAGAAATGTCTGCATGGAAGACACTTCCTCTGAGAGTCCCCTTTCCTGAAGCAGAAGCACACAACCTTTCAGCATGCTTTCCCACCAGCATAATTGCTCACCAACTGCTTTCTCAAATCAATTACGTTGTCTCAGCATTAAAGGATGGAAGGCAAAGTAGACCAACTTTTTGTTTATCTAGGCACGCTGGCAGGTAACAGTCATATGTTCTGCCATCTGTACTGCAAGCTTTATCTTTTATCCAATCATAACAGGTAAAATGGCATCGGTATAACTGAATCTGTTCACTTAGTTAGGGAAGGAGCCAGAATATGCATGTGTTTTCCCCCTTCCCCATTCTAAAAGGGAAGCAGGAGATGGACACTCTTGCCCTTTTAAGCATTCGGCTTTTCAATAGATGGGCAATTTGCCCTGGCTTGCTAATGTGGGATCTGTTCAATGCAAGGCTGAAAAGGTTTCATCCCTTGGGATAGCACTGAACCGCTGATGAACATTTGGTGGCCTTTAGCAGAAAGGATGTGATTTCTGCCAACAGGATCCCAGCAGGCTGGCAAGGACAGGCTCCAAATTAGGTGGGATTGTGATGCAGGCACTTCAGAAGGCCTGTACTAGATACAAGAGCTTGCTGACTACCTTGCTCCAGTCTTTCCCCCTCTCTACTCCTTTTTCATTTGTATTTTTAAAGACTACAACTATATTTGCAAGTGCCAGGACTGCATTCAAGAAAGCCTGGAAACTTTCAAACACACAGGGTACATAAAGAAAGCCTTTCTTCTAATACGAAGGCTGCTGATCTGGGTGGGTTTCTTCTAAAATTTGACATTATTTGAAAATTTGTGACTAAAGGTGCTTGAAACCACTTTGAAAGCATGCATGTAGGTCACTATTGGAGTCATCTTTCTGCCCTTCTCAAAAACAATCCAAAGGTAAATTTCTAGAAAACAATTCAAATTCTCTCTTTCCCAGAGCATGCCATTTATATCAATACTCACACTTACTCTCCCCTTTAGATACCCTCACTGAACACTAGGACTTATTGCTTCTTATGTTACTACATAGATTTAATTATTTACATCATAATTGACTGCACTGAAACTTGACCTATGTCAGGCAGGAACATCCAGCAGACATATTAGTCTTTAAAATGGCTATCTTCAGAGAGTCTCAAAGAAGCAACATCACCCTCATCGACTGTGGAGGGGCTTACGGCTTTTTCTTGCTGTTGTTTGTTAGTGTTTTTTTTTTTTTTTTTTTTTTTAATTTGGAGCAGAGGTGTTGTGGTGGTGGGGGTGCTGCTAATAGCATTCATTTGGCAACCCAGACCAGAACTCAATTTCTCCAAAATCCTGCCCAGCCATAATTACATCTTAAAAATAGAGTACAAATATTCGTCACTTAAAAAAAGTTTTGCTAAGAAATATCAACACTGTGTACTGTGCATTTTCAGCTGAATTGCCATCAGGAGTGTGCTTTTTGGTCTGAAATAGTGCCAGAAGCTTTTTGGTACATGTTTCTATATATTTTCCCAAGACTGTCTTCAAAGATTGCTCTGTGAGGCTTCCCTTTGTATACAGCTGCACGGTTATACCAGAATTCACCATTATCCAAGTGAACAGTGATGTTCTGCTGCACTGGTGAACTGTCAACAGAAAAAAAGATAAGAAATAATGATCAAATGAGATAAATGAGAGGAATCACAAGTACAAAGCCAACAGAAATCCAAGTGTAAAGCTGCTAACCACAGATTACCTTTCACAAATAGAAACAAAATCTGCACTGCAGCTACTCTTCAGAAATGGGAGCCCACCCCACATTCACACAAAGTCTCCTTTACCTGACCACGTGCACTTGATAATACCTCACAAAAAGAAGGAATTAATTCTCAAAGAGCATGCAGTCATTATGCTGTATTTTGATAGGCAGTGTGACTAGGCACTGAGCCCATGCAAGAGCAACACAGTTGGATTTCTGTGTCCTTTGAAGGTCAAAATGCAGCTATTTCAATATGAAGACAATCTATCAGGGGTATATTAAATTACTGTGGTTGCAGCAGTAAAGTGCTCTATCGGAAGCATCTTGGATTAAGTATTCTACCAAACACATTATGACATAATGGCAATCAAGCGCTCCCTTCCCCACTCCATCCTATTTGCCACCATTTCAATACCAAACGCAGTCTGTTTACTTTGAGAAATTATTTCCCTTATCTATGAAATAAAATTTATTCTCTGAAAATCATTACAAAACATTGACAGATCCAAAGCTTGTATATCTAAACTTCATGACTGTGCGCCTTCTCTTGAGACTCCCAAAACAAAGGATCGCGTTATATAATGAAGTGAGCCATTTTCCTGTAATACAGCATGAAACAAACAGATGAAAAATCAGCAGAAAATAACTACTGAGGTGACATTTGTCACATATGCTCAGATATTTAGGCACTTTGGACACTTAAAAATTAGGACTGAGTTATCTTCAGCCTTTCAGTAAGGTTCTCAGTCTAGGAGAAGAAACGGGAGAAGTGAACTTGTGGTGACCGTTCTCATTTGGGAAATGGCTTACTTTTACATGGGGAAGGTTTAGACTGTGTTATGTATGTATAATTTGTCGACCTATTATTGTCAAGCTAATCCTCAAAACTTTATATTTAAGTTTGTACCAGTAAGAATATATGATAGAATTGGAAGAGGGCTTGTATCACAGGACTCACAAATACTTGTAGATAGCTGTATTAAATCATAAGGTTTTCAGTTTAAGAAAGGAAAATGTGAGCCAAGAAAAGAAAGATCAGTAGTATTAGTTTTTTTAAACTCACATATCTAAGCTTGTATTCACCCACAGAAAACAAAAGTAGTATTATGCTGATATCAACTCATACCTCATTTAAAAAGATTTCTATAAGCCTGCAATATTAAAGGGAGAGGAAAGGTCAGCTTCCCCTTTTGCAGATAAAGCCTGAGCATTTTAAGTCAGCCAACAGCATGAGGAAAATTTAAACCTACTCATCATCCTGGAGAGGGTGATCTGCTCACTACTGTTTGGAAGCAATGAAACCAACCTACCAAACGGTAAAATCAATAGAAAAGTTATATTGGCCTACGTTAAATGTAGACAAGTCAATGCTCTGGGCACCCATGAACAACTGAACTTTTACTCCCTCCTTTCCCCAGTCTGGGTCACCTCAGTTCTGACAATTCTCAATCCAACAAATAAGGACGGAACTTGCAAATATACAATAAACAGCTCTGGCATCTTTTTCCTTGGAGCCCATCTGTAGTCAGCTTTGTACTTTTATTTTCATCTATTGAAAGCTTAATCTACAGAGAAACACTCAAAATCCAACCAATTTAACTGCAGTAAAAGAAAGTCTCTAAGAACAACAGCAACTTCCACAAACTCCTTATTCTGCTTCTGACAAAGAATTGAAAGTATGCATGCTTTAGCTTTGTTTTAGTCCTTGCACACCAGATGCTTAGCACTGGTGCGGACACAGAGCCAACCTAGAGAAGAGTCCCTCCTCTGTCTTGACTGGAAAACGAACTGACAACCTGAGCTAAACAATCTGGGAATTACACTCACAAATCATATTAACAGCAGGATTTCTGCACGCAACTCCCTGCTCTGAAATACCTGTCAGATGCTTTTGTTCCATCATACATCTCCTTTAAGAGTCCCAGAAGTTCTTTTCTGAGTGAATCATATACTAAATATTTCACAAAACATGGACCTCTTCCTTTCTCCCAGCGGTTCTGAATCACCTGCTTTACTGCCAACATTTGGTTGACAGAACCATGTCCTTCTGTGAACTCTGTCTCCGTCCTTGTATCCTGTTTATGAGCACTGTGGTGAACGCTCAGCAATCAGACTGTCCTCGAGTCCTTTTATGTCTCACCCTTCAGTGAATGGGATTAGTGCTGCTGGCCTCTAAACCCAAGGAATGATCTTTTCCCAAGCCGAGTGCCACATTTCATAACCCATCACTTCTTGATTCTCTAGTATTAGGATTTGTTTCTTCTTTTGTTTCATAGTCTGCAGTCTCAGCATCAATCTCAAACTCCCAAAGCTGCCTCAGAACAACAACTTGCACTTTCTCTCTCAGAAGCACATCCTACACAATTTAATTGTAGCATCTCTGTGCACAAAGGATAAGGAGGCAAAAAGGCTACAAGCGGAATACAAGAATAAGCTCAGGTACAGAAATACTAACAACTCCTGCAGCAGCTCCTTATCCACATGAAAATCCAAGACTAACTAGATCCCTTGCATGGAAGAAGATGCAAATTATGGGAATTAAAAATCCAATAACTAAATCAACTTTTTAAAGCATACTCATCATAAGTCAAAGTTACTACTAGCTGCACACTGAACTAACCCTCCTTTTCATGGAATACAGAAATGATTTTGGAAGCCTATGTTCAAAAATTTGCACTACATTTAATTAGCAAAGTAAAGCCTCTTTTCCCCCCCTCAAGTGTCAAGCTCTCTCAAATTCAGCACCACAGTTCTAGGAGTTCTTTCAAAGAAAAACAGAATCCACACAACCCTAGAAATGCCCTGCATAATTTTGTATCTTTCCTTCAGCAAGGATACAAACAGTTATACAAAATGCTGTGCACATACATAGAGATTATCAGTACTGAGAACTTATACTACAGAAGTGGAGAAAATCAAATCAACTGGTGCCTTTTAAGTAACATTTTCAAAAGAAAACCTAGTTATAAATGTGAGGGCAACCCACAATAATTAAACTATAGAAGCAAGATGTTCAAAATATCTTCTGAAATATGACATGCTGAATTACTAGACCACATCCTATGTATTTGCACCATTTAAGATGCTCCTCTTTTCCAAGCATTTGTTTTGGAGAAAAACAAATAAATTATCCACAAGCCTTATTAGTAAAGAAAGCTTAAAATTACTTTTGCTCTCCTGTAACTTTAAGAAAAGATAACCAAACAGCTATTTTTTAAAAGTTACAGTTATTTACTCATCCACTGATAAAATCCAACAGCTTCTGCCCATGGATCATTTTTATGACCAAATCCAGTAAGAAAAATCAGAATTTAATGAAGATTATACTGACACAAAGCCAAACAGAATGAATGGTATAATGATAGTTTAGTGTATTTTCCTTTTAGACAAAAAACCTTGGTAAATCTAATATAACATAGCTCAAAATAGGAAGAGAATTTTTTTTATTATTTAAGGGGCAATATAATGATGGTTCAACCCCATACCTGCTCTGCAGATCACTTAAGGATAAGTGTGCTTTATGTGAAGATTGTCTTGTATTAGTCAAGTTTCCTTTTGATGGGTTACTTTCATCCTAAAAAAAAAAAAAAACAACAAAAAAGAACACAGAAATCAAATTCTCATTACCTTGGTTTCTGATTACAATGATCTCATTTCAAAAATACTTTCTTTCCACTTAGAAAACTATTAAAGTGCTTACATTTCTTGGGGGAAAAAGGGACAAAGTGTAATGAGCCAAATGCTATTTATGAACACTTTTAATTAAGTTCAGCACAACTCAGCTAATAATTCTCAGGTAATAAACTGGAAAGAATTTCTAGACATTGTAGATCTGAAGAACCATGCAGACAGCATAAGCTTCAATAACCCAAAAACGTGTGGATTAAATGCTATGAAACCTGCTGCTAACTGCTTTACTTTTGTTTCTTGTAAAAGATGGGAGAAAGAACAAAAAACTTACTGTTAACAGCTCTGCCACTAAGCTACCATTATTCATGTAATGCATTTTATCAGACAGAAGTATTCTACTCATCTGTATATTTCCCATTCCCTAGACAGGGTAGAGAACATGCTTAAATGCTTATTTACCCCTCTCAGGTATGTATGAGACAGAATATCTCTTTTGAAATAAGCTAGCTGCCCACCTGAGGTAGGATGGGAGAAATTTCATCCACAAAAATACAACCATGTTCACTCTGCTCTGAAAGGCAAGGATGCCTACTGAAGAGAAGGCATTCAGTGATGTTTGTAGCAGAAGCTAATCGATGCAAAGATTAGTAAACAAAATTACCTTTCACACTACTTAAGAAATAACTTGAAAACAAGATTGTGAAGTTAAAATAATCAAACTTGTTGCTAACACAAGCCTGGGAGAAAAGACAATAAATACAGTAGAAGACAGCAGGATGATGCAGGACAAGCTGAACGGTCGGAGTGTGGATGGAAAAAATCTAACAATTTATTGCATTGCAATACAGGTAATAAGCATGTTTGTAGGAAAACTCTTTCTTCAGCAGTCACAGGCTACAGGACTGAGCAGAGAGAATGGGGTACAGCAGTAAATAAAACTCTTCAGCATTTGCCAGAGGCAAACTATGTTCTGGAAAGCAAAAAAAAAAAAAAAAAAAAAAAAAAAAAAAGAAATATTATGATACTGCCAGAATGTCACAGTGGAAAGCTACAGCGGACACCCTAAGGAACGTGCAGCAGAGCTTCAGTCACACTATTTTTACAGAGCACTATGGAAACAAAATTTTGGAAAACACAGATGGATGCTTCTGGGAATGGTTGTTTAGCATTATGTTCTTCGGAATAAAACAGTAAGAGATTTTTTTTAACCTTTCGAAGTTTGGAAGAGCACCCAAACTGGAGCCAGAAATCCACTCGCCCCATTGCAAGTACAAAGAATCACCAAGGTTGGAAAAGACATTTAAGATCATTCAGTCCAACCATCCACCTACCACCAGTATTTCCCACTAAACCACGTCCCTCAGTACAACATCTAAATATTTCCCTACACTTCCTCTGCTAAGCTCCCACTTTCAAGATGACCCATTTACCTCATCCATCCACTGCATAACAGCACAGTCTAGATTTCTGTCAGCTCACAATATCATCATTTTTGGATATGAACTGAGGAAGGTACAACACAAATTGGATCAAACAATCTTAGCTTGCATAAGAAAAACCTTTTTCATGGTTGAAAATGAAAAGCGCGTCAACTAAACTGGAAATAAAGATTGATCAAAAATGAGAAAATAATCAGATTGAGACAGCACACAAGAAACACAAGTCGCTGCCCATGATGGCTACAGCTGGGGAAATAAGTAAATAAATCAAGACTTCAGAGCCAAGGCAGATGTTCTTCAGTACATCATGCAGCAGCAAATTAAGACAATAACCTGTTTTTTTTTCGTTTTTTCTTTTTTTTCCCCCAGCCTCCTGCCAGGAGTTAATGGTAGTTATTGCGTCTCAGTCAGCAGAGTTCAATTGGTGGTGCACTACTGGTACACCCCCTTTCTCTTCATTGAAATGTGAGGTGGGGAGACCAAAGCTCTCCCATTCTTTATCACGCCTCCCATAGACACAGTAAGCTCTGGTAGAGGGGTGAGGTGGACAACAGCAGCCTAAAACTTCAGCAAAGCAGGTTTCTGTCAACACTCCTTTTTCTAAGAAAGCAAAAAAAAATAAAATAAAATCTTTCCCCACTTTGAGAGGTTCATCTCTTTGAACCAATCAATAACATCAGTGCAGTAGATTGTCAGACAAAAAAAAAAAAAAAAAAAAATTTCATTAGAGCTCCTTACCTCTATCTTACCTACTCTCACTCTTATATCCTTTTACCTTTCCTTTACCTCATCTCAGACTTAAGACCCTAAGTTCTCTGCAGATGAACAATATTTTACAAATGCTTTGCTGAGGGAAATCCTGTGCCATGAGTGGGTTTCTCAAAATTGCAGCGGCAAAAAAATGCCTGACTAAAATCAGACTTCAAAATTCCATTAGACTCAAGGACAAAATATTCTGATCCCAGGCTTAATATAGTTAGATTTCATTTAGAACCAGGTAATTAAAGGGAGGAAAAAAAAATCCACACACAACTGGAGAATAATATTAGCTCTACAAACAGCTGGACACCAGCAGCTGTTTATGTGCAGATGCACAACATGTTAAGCCACAGTGTTCTATAACAGATCGCTAACATTTTTTGCTTACAGTGAAAGCAGAGGAATCAGATACAAAGAAAATTTAATTGTCCTCTATACCCTTATGAGGTTGCCACCTGTCTATAAGAGCTTCACACAAGGAAGCTACTGAAAACAGTGAGAAAGAGTTCAGCTTACTTATTACATTCACATTTCTAAATCAAGTGCGCCTCAAAAGACAACATCATAATAAATTCAAGAGTATCAGCACAATTAATTGTCTTCCTCAGTCATCTTGGAAAGAAGAAAGGACTTAGTATGCAAACTTACAAACGCCAGGCGCTGCCTAGCACTGTGTGTCCTTAAAATATTTTTCACTCTTTTATGGATCTCATCTCCATTTGCTGGTGGAGGCCAACCAGAGTTAAATCTGCAAGAGGAAAAAACAACACAAAAAGAAGAAATATTTGCAAGTTGAAAAGCTCTAACACGCCTTTCCCTCCGATTTTTATTTTATTTTCTAGAAATTACAAAGCATGCATAGCTTCCTTCTATTTGGAATGTACGCAGTGTTTAGATTTGATTCTTTTTTTCCTCTGGAGTACAAGGAAATAAACATTTTGAAGCACTGCATAAACAACATGCATCTACAATTCCAGCACAGGATACAAAGCAAGAAAACGTTGATGATTTTGTAACAAGTAATATTTCTGCAATGTCTGTTTGTCCCTACAGAAGAGAAAAGCTATACAGTTATGCTATTCCCAGTGATCAGGTTTCATTTTTCTCTTTTTAAAGCAAATATTATGCACATGAAATTCTTTCAACTGGAATAAATCAACAGAAAGATAACCCCAGTGCAAATAGGAAAGCCCACAGAGTTCAAAAAATGCAAATTCACAATCCTGATTTCATAGGATAGAACTACATCTTAAGCTGTTTTGTTTTGTTTTTAAATATCAAAAATAGAAATACTTTGGTCTATATGGGCAACTTA
The DNA here is from genome assembly GCF_905368555.1 of Meleagris gallopavo. NCBI lineage: Eukaryota > Metazoa > Chordata > Aves > Galliformes > Phasianidae > Meleagris > Meleagris gallopavo. The sequence continues at coordinate 22,088,380 of NC_139413.1, forward strand.
AAACCCACAGTCACTTTTGGATGATTTTTTATGTTTTGCAGAACTTTTCTTTTCCAGTTTATTCAAGAAAGAAAAAAAAAAAATAAGGTTCTCATCCTTTCTCAGCAAGTTCAGAAGCTGGCAGAAATTTCACAAGTCATTCTAACCAACCAACAACAAGAAAACACCAAGAATGAATTCACTATGGAAAAATGAGTTTGGAGTGTAATTCTAAGTAAAAACATCATCAGAGCAAACAGAAACAGGGTGCCAAATCAGGACTGTGCATCTACATTTCAGTGTTTCCTAACATCCAAGAACCTGACTTGCGCCAAGAAAATAAAAAAAAACCTTGTGCTAAATATGAATATTATATATCTATATATATGAATATAAGCAGCCAGCTGTAGATCAGCTGGACTGGGGCTATGAGCCTGTCCCCTTCTTGTATCTTCTGCTATTATACAACAATACAAGAGAAAAGTGAGCAGTTCTCTGCTTTTGCTTCTTTTATTGTCCTGTGTATAATTAACGCAGACACAGTTATTGTTTACCTTTCCAAAATCTCTCTATTCTAAACAGCCCCAATATCTTCAGCCCGTTTATGAGTTTCCTTAAATCAAATAATCCATTTTTGAACACTTCTATTTTTCTCCAAGAAAGGGTGCCAATAAATAGCACAATATTATGAGGATGAATCATACAATCTGTAGGGGGGATATAATTTCTGTATTTCTAATGACATCCAACATTGTTTATCTTTGGTTCATTACAGGCAAAAGTTTTCACAGAGCTGGCTATAACAACATCCATATTAGCATCCTAAACATTTACAATTCATTTCAAATCCAACAGCATGTATGGCAAATCCATATAGTTCAATTACTTTACATATAGAATACAAGGAGCTGTTGCGTTAAAAGTCCTCACATAATTTTTCCTAAAAGAAAGCGAAGTAGTATGTGTGAATTTCATTAAGAAAGTGTTGCCTTTAAAGAAAATAGAGGTCTAAGTCATTTAGGCAGGCAGGAACATTCACTTCCTTAATGCAGTCAAAACTCAGGTTGATGGACAGCATTATAAGGTGTGTGCTGTATCACTAGCAACATTTTGAACAAAACCCCAACCCCGCAGTCATGCTAAAGCACATTACTTTGAATGAATCAGATCATGCAGGAGTGAAAAAGCTCTTAAAAACATCTCCTGGCTTGCAATTAGCCCTTACAAACACCAATATTATAGAACATCCTAAGTGCACGTTTAAAAATCTGCATTCTAGATGCAGTAAGTCTTTTCCATTTAAGAAATAAAAGCTAGAGTCATGAAGTCATGGCATTTCCCTCATATTTATACAGTGGCTGCTGTTCTTCCAAATCCGAGTTGCTGGCAGTGAGAAGTTGGAACAGATTACCTTGGGGAAATAAATTTTATGAAATTCCTATGTAAGATTTCACATCATTGTTATTAATCTCAAATTTACAAATATCCTTGGAGATATGTGCATTTACTTTTGAAAAAAAGAAAACACAGTTTGCTACTATATTCACTTAGAAAATATCTGGCTACGTCTGCAAGAAGAAAATCAAATTACTTAAATCAAGAACTATTAGATTTCCTTCTCCAGGTGATTTCATTGATCAATCCACTAGTGTGCGCTGTGGTATAAGAAATGTTGGTCACTCACATACATCCCAAACTTAATTTATCAGGGGAAAAATAGAATCAAAACCTTAACTATGATTAAAAGCAGTATCAGCTTATTTTAATTAGTTTTGCTAGTATTTTCATTGTCCAATTTTAGTAATAACTGTTGAGTCTGAACTACATTTAAAAAATCATAATGTTTGTATTTACATCCACCAAAATGCAAACTAAAATTCCTGCCCTAAAATGTAACACCCATAATCTGAAGTGAAACCTTTTTATGATACGGTAACTCTCCTTCTGGAAACGTTTTAAGAACAGGCATTAGAGCACAGCATCTTAAGCCATAAACAACAAGATTCCATTTGCCTAACATAACTAATAGCGTGTTTCTAAAAAGACTGGTTACTTATTTATGTGATTAAGGTGTCAGTATTGTGCTGCAACACTGAAAGGAAAGTCATTTCACTTCAATGACTGTTTGTCCTGATAAACAAAATAAACTTCTATAGCTGTATTCTTTGTCATACTTTCAATTTTCCCTGGGACTTGCAAACATTCTGCAGTTACATCAGTTTAAATTGTTTATTGATTCCAATAGATTGTATAAACACTTTGGAAATATAGCTCAGTGACCTAGAAAAAGCCAGATCAATCAGAGAACTCCTCAAGATTAATTTCAAAGATGTTGTGTTGAGTACGATCAAGGAAACAGAACCATTTTCCCTTGTAATGTGACTAAAGGCATTTATACTCTTTATGAGATAAGGCTTTTTTTTTTTTCCTTTTTTTTTTTTTTATTTTAAGGTCATGCAGACATCTACCTTGATAGAAGAAAAAAGAAGCCAAGCACAGTTTAGATCTTGTGTTAAAGATTAAAGCTTTTTTTTTTTTTTGCGCAGAATTTTATCCATTAGGACGAAATTCTCCATTAGAAATACAAACAGAATACATCCATCCACATACTCCAGTGAAACAGCAGCTTGCAAACTTGAGAGCAGTAATAAATCGGAATTTTCAAATGTCAGACAATCCAATCATTCATTTGCACAAAGCGAAAATGTTAATATCACATTTCAGCAGGAGATACCAATACATTTCAGATCGGTAGAATTAATGCAAAAGCCTGCTGCAGAATATTTGCAATGCCTATCGCGACCCCTTCCCTCACCATCACACCTCCCAGCCTTGTGAACAACTGTGCATCTGGCCTCCATGAAGAATTCATCAGCTTCAAAGACACAGACTTCATGCTGAGCAAAACCACATACAAGGACAAACTATCAGAGGACAGAAATCAATGGAGTACTGTGGTACCAGATTCACAATTGGAGAGGATGTTACTGTAATTGGGGGGAAGGGAGAAAAGAAATAACTCTTAAGCTAAATATAACCTTGAAAATAACAATCTTACAAGAATTTGTGCACGGAGCAAAACAGATTCTCAGAAAACCCAAATATATTTAACTCTGAAAGAGTCACAGATTTTACAGTCAGGATGTTTATGAGCATGCACAGGAAGCGGAGAAGTTACTTTATTCTCGCTCAAAAGGACACCAAGTAGTAATCTAGCAGGATGAACTTGGTTCTCAATATATACTGGTCTGCAATGGAGGCACAACAGAATGGCTGAGCTGCACTTAGCAGTTCTACTGGTCTACTTCATAAAGGATACAATTTTGTTTTGCTTTTCTTAAAATACCTGATGGCTATAAACCTTAGTACAGATGCAGTTGTACAAGTGCAAAAGTGTTTCAGAGACTATATTGGTACATACATTTTCATTACAATTCATAAAAGAGTAACAATATGAAATTCCTTACATTCTCACAATATTTGAAGTGAAGGAAGTATGCTGCTTTCACAATGCTAGGATACCTACTATGAAGCAGAAACAACTACACACAGCCAATACCTTAAATCAAAGAACAGTTTCAATATTTGGAAGCAGAAGCTGACAGTTGCTCTTCTTCTACAGTAAGAAATTAAAGGAAAATAAACAACCACCAACAGAAGAAAAAGAAAATGCAACTCCTAAAGAGTCTCTCTCGTTTCCAAAAGCACCGTTTACTGTTATGACTTCAGTGCAGAGATGTAAAATTCACAGATGCTTTCTTTTCCCCTCCTAAGCTTCAGCTCTAGCTTTTAAAACTGGGGCAAGATAAGTCATCCTCATGTATTACATGAGCTCCAAAAGGCAGACAGCTTCCAAGCTCAATACTGCAGCTCAAGATCTCAACTACAAGCCCAATAATACCATCAAAAGTTCTAGGCATTCTTGTTCTAGACGTTTAGGATGTCAGTAATGGGCCGCACTTTCTTGTACTCTTTGGCAGCTTTCCCACTTCTTTGAATATGTTTATTCATAGGCAAAAGTTTTGACATCACTCACTTTCAAATTTACCCAGTGAGCTATGAAGTTGATAAACAGTATAGAAGTTGGCCAAAAACATGAAACAAGGCTTCTGTACTACACAGTCTTTGCAATGTATGGGATAGAATAACTGATATAACTGATCCATGAGTGCTGCTCCCAGAATTCAACTTAAGAGAACGCAAAATAATGAAAGCTTCCTCAAAAGGTGAGAATGATAAACGCAAAAGCTTTGAGAACCACTTCACTGTGAAGCTGAATTCCAAAACTTCCAAAATATTTGGCTAAAATCAAGCTGGAGACCGAGTCGCAGTCTCTTCCCAGAGCAAGCTACCTTCTGAAAAGTCTACTAAATTATTTAGAGTTCCAATTAGTAGCAGAAAGCTCTCAGAACTTAAACGTTCATTCTCACAGAAACAAACCTTAGGTTAGGATGCATTCTGCTTTCTAAAATAAAAGGTAAACTACCTGCGGTCAGGATTTAGTAGGATCCAGTATGGCACTTCATGCTGATATTTCCCTAGTACTAGGAAAAAGACAATAGAAAAAGATGGTTCCAGTATAGGAACATTACAGAAGCTATCTGATCCAGGCAGTTAACCTCTGTCTTGCTTCAAACAGAACTTAGAATTCTGTTAGATTTTACAGTAGGTAAGATCACATTTCAGCAGAGCAACCAGAACCTCAAAAAGACATTGGAATGGCCTTTGCTCTGGAAGTGATTACTTTTCAGATCAATAAAAAAAATCCCTTGATCTCAAATGCATGAGAAATAGCTTTGTTTCTCAACATAGGAGAAATGATCAAATACGGCTATGACTGTTGTAGTCTCTTGAGAAAAGAATTTCTTTTGTGCCAACATATAGCTCCATTCAGAGGATTTCTATCACTAGGTTTTCTTTACAGAAGGATGACTTTAGCTTTGTATTTTTCTGCAGATTTCAGTGCTGCAAGGAAGGCTAAGCTTGCAAGTCCCCAAGAAAACCACCACCCTCTGGGCATTCGTGACGATATACAGGCACTATGAAAGCAAGCACTGAAGTCAAATTTTCCTCTTCTGCAGCAGTTCTAATGCTTTCACAAAGCATCTATGTGCAAACAACCAGCCTGTGGGGGCAAGTAACATTTTAACCATGTTGATTGAAGCTGGGCAGACATCATAAGCAGAAAAGAACATGCATGCATCATTGCTCTGCATAGGAAATAAAATCAAAATAGGGCATGAAGATGCACAGCCTCACCACTCTATTTTGATTCAGTTTGCAACACAGCAAAACAAAACCACGAAAAGTGTAAAAATAAAATATGAAAAATAAATATTCAAAACTTTGGAGCCTCGTCCAACAGTAAAACTTTTACAGTTCTGTTTCTAGCTCAACTTCAGTGCAAAAGGGGAGAGCATTGACTTGAGATCTCTCAAAAAGGCTCACATGAAAGAAATGGAAACTGCTACAAAAGAGGCAAAATTCCCAAGAGGGCATTATCCAAGACCCCAAACTTCTGTATCACCAAAAGGTATTGCAGTGGCTTAACAACTACTTAGCAGGTTTCTGAGAAAGTACTCCCAAAATGACAGACACTCACTTCATACTCACTTCAAAACAAAAAAAGGAAGAAATAAAGAAAGGCTGACGTAAGTTGCCAAGTTTTGTATTGACCATGGATTGATCAGATGAATAAATAGTATGTATATGTGAAGCTGTTTGTCTTTGTAATTCAAAATAAGATTGAGGAACTAACAATCAAATCACTGTCAAATAAGACATTATCTTGCACATACTCTAAAACTGCCACACATCCAATAGTTCTGATTTTCTCTGTATTTCTATAATCTATAGAACAGCATTTGCACGCATTTCCAAACATTGACCTCTGATCCATGCTTGTCGTTCCAACTACAAGTCTCTGCATACAGTTAGCTAAATCCATTGTTATCTCAGCAGCACGAATATAGAATATACACTTTACTTCCTTTGTTTTTTTAATGTCAGAAGTTAAATAGCCAGGTCTTTAACATAAAAAGATGCTACATCTCAGAAGAGCTAAGAATATTAGTTCTAAAAAGAAAAGATAACTTCAAAAATCACTTATCTCTTCTGGAGAGAGGGGCTGGTAATGAGAAAAGGCAAGAAGATGATTCATATGGTTTTAAGATGACTTGGAGAATGACTAACTTGCTGAGTAACAGTGGCTCACTACACACAAGATTTCCCTGCTATCAATACAAAAGACTTTGTCACCTTTAGATATAGTCATTAAATAAGCAAATAAACAATCACCATTACCATCTCTTACCCAGACATAGTTAACTAGTGCACAATGTCAGAAGAGGAGATAGACCACATGAGAGAACGTGGGGAGGTAGACATGATAAAAAAAATAAGAAAAGCAACCAAACACACTTTTTCCAAACCCAAACACATCCTGATTCTCACATAACAGCTCACAGGAAATACTACTACACAGAAGAACAACCAAGCAAGTTTTCAAGCAGAGAAAGATGTTAAACCACCAACTTGATCTGAGTACTAAAAAATTCAATCCCCACCTGCCATCTGTCATTTTTCTTTTTAAAGAGAAAACTGAGATGGTTCTTTTTTGGAAAAAAAAAAAAAAAAAAGTATTAGAGTGTGTGTAAGCTACAAAATACACCCTTTGAGCACTCACTAAATGAAGTACCAATGGTAATAAGGAGAAAAGAATCAGAAACGAGTGTGAACGTGCTGTCAAAATACATACACGAGTACAGCTTTAGATAAATACTTTAGAATCAAGGGACATCAGTTTGATCCCAAGCATCTTCAAATTGTTTTAGGTATTTGGTTATTCAGGCCCAGATTTTCACAGAACTTCTCTGCCCCCAGAAAGTCATCTAGTAACCTAGTAAGCCAAATGGATAGCAGGACATCATGTACTCAGGACACATTCTACTTAGCAGGGAGTAGGGAATACTCTCCTTGCAGGATTGGAGTGCTTAAACATAAAAAACTGCTTGTTGACATTTCTTCTGTTTAACCTTTACAGGACACTGGAACTTCTATGCTTGCCCTACACACTCACCTAAGGATTGAAATCCATCAAATTAGGTGATATTAATATTAGAGGACTAAAAAAGAAAAATGAATTTACATAGAAATGAATATATACAGAATTGCTACAGAGGCCAATACTTTGGCTTAAAACAAAGCAGAAGAATCATCTCAGTCTGTAAATACACCAATTATATTAAAGTTGGCCCATGGACATTACTCAGACTAGTCACATATTTGACTACAGCACAACCAGAAGTACATACTTACAAACACTAGGGTGAAAAGGACAGAAGGAAAAAAGGTTTCCAAATAGCTCTAAAACATTCTGCTTAACATATATCTATATTTGTATTCCTGATAGTCTAATGCCCTCTGAAACATTAATTATTTACCTATTTAAGTTTTCCCTATTTAAGATTTGATGGACACTGGGGACATGTAATCAGAAGCTTTATTGTTTCAGGGGAGGTCAGCAACAAAGATGTCAAGGATCCTTTTCCTTGCCATATTATTTGTACTGTATTCATTAAACAGAGAGGTGATGGCAAACACAGCTCCTGATAAAAAGTCAAATACACGATAGTTGACAGGGAAAGACTTCCTGTCTTTTCATCCTGTATACCTCCAAACACGAAACCTATGGTCATGCAACGTACTGTTATGATCTGCTCTTTTTAATAATTCCAGAATTTCACAAACAAAAACAAGTTATTACCGTTCCCTTAGAGAAGATCGATTTAGTACAGAACTTAGAGAATGCTTCTGAAATGCTGAAGGTGCTGAATGCACTAACGAACCACCAGAATGGGCCAGCCTGTTGGGTGAACCAGAGATCACATCCTCACTACAAACATCAGAAGAACTGTCACGGTCTTTCCCATGAGTAGATCTTGCCTGTTAAAAACAACAAGAAAAAACACCAAACCTTGCTAAAATGTATTATGAATATCAAGACGTATAGTTTTCTTTTTTAAACTGAAGGGTTACAGGCTTTCCATACATACAGGAATATCCACCTGCTGGAGAAGAACAAAGATCCCCATTTTTACAAAAGGAGCCCTAGTTTGAAGTAGGAAGTGTTCCCTGCTGGTATCCAACACACTGTATTATAGCAAAGCCTGGTTTTCAAGCTTTCTATCATCTTATTCTGACTGCACAGTGTAAAGTCTCCCATTTCACAGGATCCTCAGAGATTCAGAGTGATGCCCAAGAGTCTACACCAATAAACCTCAGACCTCTCCTCAGTCTGGGACCCTTGTTTAGACTTTTTTTTTCCATGACTTTCTTCTTCCTCCAGGAAAAATTTTGGTCTATCTGCTCATCTCCTAGTCAATCTTAACTCTTTCAATTACTCCTTTCATAGCATCTCTTAGTCTGAAATACACCATGCAGATGTCTCCATGGGTTACCCTGGTTTACAATAGAACAAGACAGAACCCTGACATTATCTTTAGATCCACTTTTTACAAAGCAGCTAAAATCTTAACAATTAAATGTGAAATGACAAAATAGTGGCTTGCCATTTGCATAATATTCTGGAAAAAAGTTTCATCTCAGAATGACCGGGAAGATTACCATAAGCCACTTCTAAAGGCTCTTCTACAGTCTTACCACAAGCCTTAATGCCAAGGAGATGTCCATGCCTGTAGGTAAAGGACTTATCACAGAATATTGTTTCACATTTGTATCTCAAAATAACCGAGCAGCAGAGATAAACAGAGTTATATCAGATTTTAAACATCCTTTGTCTTGTTTTTGGTAGTACAGTAGATAGTTACAAATGTACCTACACAGAACAAACCTCCTCACTCAGAGCTTCCCCCCAAAACCAGTTTGTAAACAACAGCACTACAGAGTACTCACTTTGGCTTTCTTGGGTCTGTAGCTGCCAAGAAGAGAAAGATCTGGAGAAAGAAAAAAATTGTATACTTAAATAAATTCAAAAGAAAATTTGAATGCCCTGAGTTTTATAAAATCTTTTACAAAATAGCTTACCTCTCCTCCCAAACATTAATAAGCCAAGTTATTATTACAGACTGAAATTCTCAACAGTCTTCCCAGTAATATTTCACTATCTTCAGATGAAAACAATGACTTCACATTTTACTCAATACAGTATTAATAACACTAAATCAGTGCAAGCACAATCTTCTACATGGACAGAAGTAGCACATTTTGCTAAGCTATTACTTGTCTAAATCAATAAAGAGTAAAGCTCTATCAATCTGAAAAAAAATCTCATTTACATTACTCTACCTTCCCACACTTTTTGGAACAAGCTTCCCTACCGCCACCTCTTTCTCCTCTGATCACCTCCTCGTTCTCTCTCTCACCACTGGCTCATAAGCACAGGTTACGAAGACCACAGAAGCAACAGTGGAAGAACTATTAAATCCACACCAGCTCAGGGTGTCCAACCACTGTCAATATGCACCTCACCCCAAAGGGAATGACAATTAATTATGTCTGCCTTCTTCATCAGTTGTATCAGTCCGTACTGAGCAGCCCTAAAGACAACCCATTATCATCTACCTGCACAAAAGCAAAACCAGACTAAATTGTACTGTAATCACAAGAATTTATGCTTTATAAAAATTACAGTTAAGCTTCAATACACAAAAACGTGACTATTAAACCACCTGGATATTAGTTGTGAGGCAGGTTTCACTCTCCTAAACACTGGCTAGATACCATCAACTCATTTGTAACTACATAATGATATCAGATGATAATAGGTCTATTACATTACGTTGCTACAATAGATTGATATGCACGATCCCAACAAGAATGAGTAACCTTTAATATCCTGCACTCAATACCATTACAAAGAAAAAATGTAAGATTTAAATGTCTCGTTCTGCACTCTTTATAAAACACTCAGTTACTGTTGCCAGGAAAGTGGAAGGAGACACACGCATGCATCCTGGATGCTCATTAACAATTGTAAGCTACAGATCCACTTTAAAAAAAAAAAAAAAAAACCTGATATGAACATTATTCATATTTGAAGCAACAAGGCTCTTGAATTTCAACATGATCAACATTCCAGGCATGACTAACCCACCCACCGACTGAAGTGCAGATTTGTTCCTCTATGCAACTAATCAAAACAGGTGGACTGGAACAGAGTGCCTGGACTCTGGTATTTTCTGCTCCTACTTTCCTATCATGTAGAACTATGTTCCAAGTTTCCTGAGGTAAAGCAATATGCAAACCCACCTTTTGCAACAATAGGGTTATTCAGTGCTCTTATTCTTCCTATCAAAGAGGAGCAGGTTTTTCTCCATTAGAGATTGTTTCAAACCAAAACAAAAAACACACCCGACTAAACTACTGGAGAAAAAAAAAGCATTAATGAGAGATAACAGTATTAAATACTGACCAGGGGTTACCTTGGACCAAGCTTCCATTGTGCCTTCTCGCAGGGTAGAGCAGGCATAAAGCTCAGTTCCAGGACTTGGTTGTTCTACCTGAAGCAAAATTACTGTTAAGAGGTGCAGTATCAGATGTTTCAATCTCTATACATATTTTTAATTGTTTTTTTTTTTTTCCATAAGACCACATCCAGTCCTTTCTGAAGTCATTTATTCTTATTCAAATACTATTTAAAAACGTGTTCTTAATGTTTATATTATTAGCATTATTGCATATAAACAAAAAACAGTTCTAGAAAGATCTAGAAAGCTCCTAATGTCACGTTGTTTAAAGGAATAAAAATGCAGATAGTTTCTCCTTCATCTATAACGTCTTTTTGAAGATATCTTTTTGAAGACCACATGATACCACATATTTATTCCACATTTTTCAGACCTTACAAAGTGCTACTGTTCCTAGTTTAAAAAGTTATATTTTAACATAATTTAATTTTAATTGTCATGCAACATAGTACTGCCAAACCAAGAGACCTCAGCAGTAAAGATGCTCTAAAAGGAGCATTCTCATTTTAGAAAGGCCGTGATGCCAGGAAGGGATGCATTAAGAGACAAGAATTTCCCTTCCTGTACAAATATAACAGTGCAACTGAAATCAATAATCAGTATTTACAGATGTTGTAATTAAACTGTGAACTTCACCTATAGATCAAAAACCAGAAAAAATTGATTAGCAGGAGATAAAAGAAAAGTAACAGAGATAAATAGAAGGTTGATGAATAATTAATGGATTAATAAGACTAATTTGAATTTCTAAAAAGAAAGTACCTACACAAGTAGAAGAACACTTGTGAAAGAATTTTAGAATTTGATAAGCTATTACTACTTGTACATAAACAAGAAAAATGAAATAATGTGAGAGGCAAACTAATTAAATGCTAAATTATCTCAGTGGCTGTGACAAACATTCAGAACTGTAGAGAAATCATGCCACAGCACAGAGTCAGAATAATTCTATCTTGGCCCCTACACCTTTTCAACGGTATTGTTAAAAAAAGAGGATGGCCAAATTTTAACAAAGCAATTTGCAGGAGAACACATTCACCCATGAGGCTGGGCAATCTGGACCTGCAACAAAGCACTTAAATGAAGTTTCTTCAAGTAACTACATAATTTCAGAACAGTTTTTCCACATGCAGTTCTCGTGAAAGTACTAAATGCAGGCTGGTTATCAGCTGTAAGTCAAAGTATCAGAGATGTAGCTTTGAGTAAAGCAAGTGTTTCAAAGATCACAGAATGCTAACAAAGTTGAAAGAGGCAGCGTATGTGTTCTTAATGTGACTAGACACTTCTTTAAAGTCTTGTTCAGGATTTTTTAATACTAATATCAATTACTTCCAAGTTGAATTTATACAGCTATTATACTGTCTAGCGTGCTGGAAAAAAAGAAATGGGGCCTCAGAGAATTTAACCAAGATATTCATGAAAGAATTTGATCTTTGTCTATTACTAACAGATAAAATTAACTAAAATAAAATTCTTTCATATTTAAATAACTATGTGACAGACTGGAAAGTAGAGAAATTATTCATCTAAACTAACGGATGAATGAATTTTTGGAGCAGTATTCAGTGAAAGAACAATGTTTGATCTCAGCTTAAGGTAGAAGCACTTTGTGCAGAATACAAACCCGTCTAACTACAAATGGAGGCTTATCAGTTTCTCTTCTGAATTCGTAAGGACCAAGGTTTAGGTGGGCCAGTCGTTGCCTGGCTGCTTCTGACAGCTCACACATCCGTCTTTTTGTGTACGGAGATGGAGAACGTGACTTGGAAGCTATGGTAGGCTGCTCATAGTTCTTTCTTGCTACGCTGTGCCTGCTTTTCTCAGGTGAAAGCATGTTTTTCTTTGGTAACTTTGTTTGCAGTTTTCCATTTGGAGTTGAGTGATGCACCCAATTCAAATCATCCTAAAGTGAAAAAGAGAAATTATCTGCTTTGACAGCACGCAGAACAAAGACCACTGACAGTAACAGAAACAGGGAACTGATAATTTTAACAGAAATTGATGCTATATGTCAGCTGAAATTCCTCTCAGAAGACTATAATCAGACAGCAATTTAAAAAGCAACAATGTATTTACCATTTTGTCAGAATCCAAAAGGAGGTTAAAACACACACATTACTGTATGTTGGAAGTTAAGTGTCTAATACTTCACTCAATTAGTTTGCTCATTCCTTTAGCATACAGAGACTAAAAAAAACAAATTGAGTTTTGCATCAAGTTCATTTAACACAAGCTTTATCAGCATTGGACATACAAAATTGTGCAGCTTTTTCCATCTGTTTAAAACTTCTAAAATACATATCTTAAAATTCTTCTCCATTCATATCATTTAAAGTTGCCTAAAAGTCACAAGAAGTGTAATTGTGCTCTGAAATTTATATTTTCTTGGAACACAGTGAATTTACTACTTGTATAGTGTCTTAATTAAGAATGTTTTGTATAATAACAAACAGCAAAAACAAACAAACAAACAAAAAAACATCAGACCATCTTCCCAAGATTATCTTGAATCAGGTGAATACTTTTGCAAAAGAAAAAAAAAACAGCTGTTTATTTGTATTGCTGCCAGTTTATATCCAAAGCATGTATTTTTTCAGCCAAAATTTACAAAAAATAAAAAAATAAAAAAAAAAATCACACCATTTCCAAATACTGCTTTAGAAGTTTACCTCCAAGTTGACACTGCTTTTAAAATACTCACATTTAACAGAATGGAGGAAAGCTGGGAAACAATCACCCTCACCAGCTCTCTGTGCACAGTGCAGTACATGAGCATTTTGTTTGCTTGCTTGTTTTTCACTGGCAAAGCTTACTTAACAATTCAGATTAGCTCTTCTTCCAAATAATTATCAAATTTTCAGTGACCAATTTAAAAGTCTGCAAAACTCACTCCAACACTGAAGTTTTATTTGAAATACATTATCATTCCTTTGCAATTCTTGGCATTAAATGCACATATAATTACTCTGGAAGCATTATAGGTCAAGGAATTCTAGATTATATAATTCTTATCCGACTATGAAGTCAGTAGCATGTTTTAATTGTGAATACCACAGCATAGATAATTAGGCTTTTCAGCCAAATTTTGCCTGAATTCCCATGTTATAGAAGCTCAAAAATACAAGTATGGCAAGTTTTTTTTTTTTTTTTTTCCCCAATTAGAAATTACTTTTCAAGCTTGAGGAAGATGATACTATTCTTAAATATGAGTGTTGCATGCATTATTTTAGTTCAGAAGAACCTAGGAATAAAATGTCCAGCTTACCTTTGTTATGTATGGAAGGGAAGACACAATGAAAAAAAAGATGAGGCTGAGTGTTTTGTGCTAGCATAGCATGAATCTGGCATCACAAACACAGTTCACATTGCTTTCTACAACTAGCACTTGTGCAGCTGGTAGTGAGCCAGTATGAAACTGTCCCAAACAAAAAAGAACCTAATTCTCTAAGAATAACTTCAACAGAAGTAGACGGTGCATTTTCCTGGCTTAAACTAGTTTCAAAGTCATTCTTTAGTTTCAAATCAAGCTGTTCTTACTGAAGTCCCTTTCAATGAGTTTAGTTTTCTATCAACACTAACTTTCACTGCTTTTTTTTTTTTTATTTAGGAAATTCTTTGAGTGTCTCAGTAAATATATTTTGCTAAAATTGAATCTTCTCAGTGAACTAATGAACAATACCACGAATGGACCCAAGTCACCTCATCCTTTTTGCACACGTACCTTCTTAACAATTCAGTTTGAGTGATGCTGCACCATTTGCAATAAACTAGAGAAGGAGGAGCATGTAAGAGTAACTTTGTGTGACAGTCTGCTCCAGGAAACATGACACAAACCAGTGAGATCAGAGAAGAGTGATACAAATTGAACTAACACATCAGAGAGGGTATTTCTCCCCAGTCTCTTCAGCTACTACTTCTTTAACTTTACCCACCGAAGCAGCAGCGTTTCCAGATTAATATTAGTGATAGGCTTTGCAACAGAAATCTTTGTTTTGATTGCTACTGACATCATTATGGAAAACAATTAATTGGTTTGTTTTTGATAACGTACCTTCTCTGACTTCACTAAGTTTCATTGTCCCACCTTAATTCTAAGTGTCAGTAAGAAACAGTGAGAAGGTATCTTCCCACCTACAATACACCAGGGATTAACACTTCAGCTGATCACAGAAAATAGCAGGTGATAATTGTTTCAGATTGAAGGAACTCTCAGCATTTACTGTCATGCACCAGACCCACTCTTTACTCATACTCGATTAAAAATTTAATCAAGTTGTCAAGCACCCATGACAACTGCTTTAACCACAACAAAAGAAAGAGAAAAGTTTGAAGTGAGCAGCATATGCAAAAAATTGAAACGAAGGCTATCAATATTAAATCTAGAAATTAAATTGCAAACAATTAAATTATGCTAACCTGTACGTGACTCCTTCCTGAGCTTAACAGACTTTCAGTAATAAGGGAGCTCGTAGAAAATCTCAATTTTGGTGCAATTCCCTAGAAGAGAGACAATAATTGAACATCAAGCCCCAACTCAAGATAAAGGGTATCAAAGAAGTAAATGTCACCTAATGTAACAAACCATCCCTAATTTCCAGTCATTTCCTTTGTTAATTTCAGCCTTTAATAAAGATAATTAGAAAAGACAGAACAGCAATGGTAAATGTCAAGATGCTAACATTTGCATTTCTGACAATTCAATTACAGATGATTATATTGCTTTCGTACAACAATTAAGGTCTGACTTTCATTTCAATACATTTCTTTGTCAAAAGCAATTTTAAAGATTTTTCATGCCATGCTGTATAGCATCAATAAAAAATTCCAGTCGTGATCTGGAAGTTTCAATAATGCTAACTTAGGAAATTTGTTTATAGTCTCAATTGTATCACCTTTTTTGTAAAAATATCTCAAAAATCCATCCATGACACTGCAAATAACTATTCACTTGTAACAGTGTCATTAGGAGTCCCCTTTGTTCTGTAACTCCCAGAGCAACATCTGATTCCTATGGATTGTCTCCTATAATCTGCTTCTTTTCAGTGATCTCTTAAGCACGTGGCTGGCAAGAGGCAGGCCTAGTTTGACTGATCTGGAGGCAGTGGAATTCAGCCCGACCTCCTGGTCCATGTTTACTAACGGACTGGCAGGCCCCTGCATCTCTGAGACAAACCACAGACAAGTCAGAATAATCTAAGAGCGTCTACCACAGCTCTATAGAAGCAAATAGGGATTCAAGTGCCCCTAGAACTTCCTACTCTCTCTTCTTTCAACACAGAGAGCTTGCTGTACAGCCCCAGGCATCTGTACGCAAAGGCGTTTGTACAACTGAACACAAAATTACTGTGAACCAAAAAGGAGCTCATCATTTTGTGATCCTGCCCCACAGCTGAGAATTAGCAGGAACTTCATGAGTGAAGGTTACTGCTGAACCAAAGGAACACTGCCACCTGCCTAAACACACATTCATTTCCCACAAGGGTGTACGATCCAGCCCCAGGTTAGATTATGAAAATGAAATGACAAAAATGCCAAGAAAGCTCAGTTAAGCAATTAGTAAGAGTCTGGCATTCAATCAAGTCAAGTTACGGCATATAAAAAGATTTTAGAGCTGACCATCTTTAATCAACTCGGTTTTATTACTAATGAATTGTCAAGTGCTATCAACAATTTAAAAAAGGACACACCAGAATTAGCAAGTCTATAAAAAGCAGAGCACCTCCTGCTCTTACAGAGAATGAAAACAGAATTGTTACATGCTTAAAGATAAAAGTTATAAGACCACACTCCTTCAGATAAATGGTTCATGGAGAGCACATACGGGACAGCATTTGCATGTACAGGAGTGGGTATGTCACAAGTAACTTATAAATCAACAGAAAAAAGGAGTTTTCCCTTTTATATTCATATATAAATGCTATATATTCAATACAGTGTCATGTAAACATCATTCTATAGCTCTAAACACTTCCTATAAACGAAAATCCAGTTAGAAAGTTTTGTGGGTCTATTTCCCTGACACTGTGTTAGTGGTGCCAGCGGAAGACATGTCAGTACTCTTGTACCAGTCATTGAACAGATATGACATGGATATACTATTAACTGAAAAATTGTTAAGGTGGTTCATATTCACTGGAAACCAAGTTTTAAAAAAAAAAAAAAGTCTAATACGTGCTTTTAAGGAGCATAAGAATATATCAGAGCTTAAAAAGTATATGTACATATCAGAACATCTTCTGTTGGTATGCTAATGAAAGACAACAAAACTGAAAAGAATATGTTTTAAGTAACGTAGCAAATATTGTATGAACGTGGGGAATGGAGATAAGAAGGTCTGTCAGAAGTCGCCACCAGTTGAGGTTTAAACATATTCCGAAAGGCAAGGGCTGCAGAGAAACACAGAAGAGCCAGCAAAAGCCTCAGCTGGGCAGCACTGGACCAGGAGAGATAACTTGAGGCGTATCTGGTATGCATATTGTGTTTGTAAGCTTCAGAAGACATTTAGCCAAAGACATTATCAGCCAAGTGCCAGATTTCTGGAGGAGTCCTGATCCTCTCAACTTGGGATTCCTTCCAACTGGCAGATTAGCAGTGTTCATCAGACACGGCTTGTCACTGCCTATCTGAACTCCACAACTGTAACCTTGCCATTGCTACCTTTACTTTTTTAATAAACGACAGTTATTGGGAATCAAAGTGCCAGAGAAGCACAGCTGTCAGTCTAAAATACTCAATATCTCAGCTAACCATAAATAACTTTCTGCATAGGAATAACTCAGCTTGAATAGCACACGAATAATGTGAGTGATTTTTGTCTGCAGGAGCTTGTTTAACACTTGGCCTTCTGTTTAGTGTTTACACTCAGTGCTCGGTGCTGACAGGAGACACTTGCCAGTACAGCTTAGGGAACACTAGAAGATGGAGGCATTTGAGACTTCACAACTTCTGGAGATACAAATCCTCTCTTTGCAATCCCATTTCGCAACCAAAGAGAGGAGCCACAAGTAGCTATTTGAGAGACTTCCTCCAATTGCATCAAACACAGCTTCGTTATTACTCCTGAAAATGGGGTCAGTATGCCAAAATCCTCTCTTTGAGCTGTTCTGATTTTCTGTGATGGAGATGCAATAGAGTATAACTGATGCTTCTGCAGTCCTCATTTCAGGGCAGAGATGTATTTCATTTACACTGCTCCTGAGGACAAGGAAGGACATTTCTGTCTATCATCAGTCAACATTTAAAAGCTACCACAGTGTCATCATTCAGTTACACATTCAAATGACTCTGAGCACATCTGCTCACAGCTCACAAAGTATGATACCTTATTTTGCTAGAGAATACATAGTTTTTTCTATTAAATAACTTAATCCAGCAAACAAAAACAATGCACAAACTTCCCTACGTACTTCTCTCAGTGACTCACAACACCAGCACAACTGTATTTGTGGCTCTATTGAGAACTCCGTATTTAAGGTTGTTTTGTAGCATGCTTTTGCTGACAAACATTTTTAAACACTTAGTTCCCTGAACTGGTGCACAGTGTGGTTGCACTCAGAGAAAATGAAGTGATGGAAAAGGAACGAACAGCAGGATGCAGGGATGCAGTACTGTAACTGAAGGCTGGATATAAAACTAGAACAACTTAAAAGCCATATAAATGGAGGCTGTTATGGCTCCCTCCCTCCCTTTAGCCACCAAAAACATTAATAGGATAAGTTTGACATATCAAAGAGATGCCATGACAAAAGATGCCTTTTTCTTTCTGTAGGGACAGTTAAAGCTGCTGCAGAACAATACATTTCGTATCACAAAATCACAGCTTTAATTCATTGAAACGTAGCACAGCATTAGACACCAAATTAGCACGTCTAATTGCAAGTGACAGGGCAATTTCCAGGTTGCCCTTGCAGGGGAAAGATTATACCAACTAAACGATACCAGTGACCTTTGATCAGCCTTCCACCCACACCAATAAAGTGTTTTTTAATCCAATCATGACAGATAGGGCAACTGAGTCCTAATTCAAACGTTCTGTCACTCCACTAGTACAACTTAAATTCCAAAACACATTCCCTGTGCCAACAGCAACATCCTCAAAGTGCCTTTCTGAGGTATTCCACTGACACCCAAGATCCAACAGTCTTAAACTCTCTGATGGGTAGTGAGATGAATTCATTTCCACTCAACGTGTACTCGAGCCCATATCTCCAAAAAATTCACATTAGTCCATTGCACTTGTTCTGCCAATTAGTTGTCATTTATCATAGTTTTCATAAAAATTGTAGAAAAGGCAGTTATTAAGAGAGCATGAATAGGCTGAACAGATCCTGAAGAACAGGCTTCATAACTGAGAAACAATCACATAGCACTAAGCTAAATTTCAGTCACTTTTTTTGGTGGTGACTTTGGACCTCAGAGAGGCCCACAGAACAGATGCCATAGAATTGTATACATCTGTAGTGACTGTCACAGTCTTAAGCATCACAATAAATGAAAACAAAATGCTAAAAAGGGAGATTAGAGAGGTGGGCTACATGTTTTTTTTTTTTTTTTTTTTTGAGAATTGTGAATTTGATACAAAGTCTCCCTCTTCAACTACCATCTGCATCATGGATTAAACTGAAATAGAGAGGTGTCATAGAATCACATGCAAACCACATGGAAATTAACTTCTTCACATTAAACACTTTTATGAAGCATTTTGAAAAAAAAAAAAACAACAACAAAACACAAATACCTTCACTTGAAGGTGCAACTGTGGATTTGTACATTCAACACCTGGCAAAATCTGTCAGAAGAAATCGCTTTTCATTTTGAAGTAGTTCAAGGAGTTTCACCATTGAAACACACTATGCCATAAACACAATCCAAAGACATTCACTCACAGTAAAGTAAGAGGACCTCTTCATTAAAATCTCACGATCTATACCATGGTGCCGACAGGTAAGCTTAGGGTCAGGGAACAGGAAATCTCTTGTATTCTCTTCATAAGTAGCAAGAATTTCTCCAACTAAAAAGAAAACACACACTGTAATTAGAAATTTGAATTAGCAGTAAGGCTCTATAACTCGTATCACAGTAGGGAATAACATCATCAATTAAATCAGCAGCAGAAATATTCAGACACTGGCCTAAAAACATGGTTCACTTATTTAAAAAGTATATAGAGAACAGTTGAGGCAATCTTCATGAGGAAATTCCCATAGCTCCTAAAGGTAATCCCTTCAATAGCTTCCTCCTTCTCTACTTTCCATGACACAGAAGAAACCAGCAGTTTTTAGCCAATACGTCATGAAAAACTGTCTTATAATACAGAACACTGATGCTTCTTAAATAGCAAATTGTTATCAGAAAGAAATGCAAGCAACATCAAAATTAGTACCTCAAGATTCTTCAAGTATTGTGGTCTGCTACTTTCTTTTAAAATATTTTCTTTAGAAAAGCATGTTTCTATTTAAAAAAAAAAAGTTTAAGTTGTGCTATTACAGTTATTTTGTCAGCTTCCACTGGGATGTATCACACCTACCTCCAAGTCCTGAAATTATTGAAGCCAGAATCTTTCAACACCCCTCCTCCCCCCCAAAAAAAAAATCCACACTCAGTACATTTTCTTGAATAAATAAGTCCAGTGAATCACCTGAGAGAAGCAATTGTTTCTTTGAAACTACTAAAGGCAAGTAACAGAGAGTGCTTTTAATACTAGTTTCCAAACGAGTTCTCTTTCAAACTTGACTTTATTTCCAATAAAGTACAGACTTACATTATTCATGGGAACACTTGAATTTCATTAAAATAGATTTTTATAATCACACAAACCAATAACAGAAGTATGACAAATTGCTATTTATTATTGTCACCTATCCCAAGCGATCTGCAATACTTATAGTGAAGATAAGAGTTCTCCCAGAGGTCACCATTAAAACAGAAGGGGAAAAAAAAAGAAGTGCCATTCTGAGAACAAGATGATACACTCTGAATTTCACAGACAGACGCTCTGCAAGTGAATTGTGATGCAGTTAATAAGTGATGTGCTGGATGATTTCAGTTTATTTATTTATTTATTTTTAAATATTATCACTTTTTGACATGGCACGTTTCAATATTCAGTTGCTATTCTATTTCAAGAATGAGATCCTCTTGATCTATTAACATTTTATATTCAAGGAACCATTTGTTGAAATGCTTCCCGTTTTGTTTTTGTGTTAGAAATAGTGATTGTGCTGTAACGGGCAATGTCCTCATGGAAATTCACCTATTAAACTGCATAATTTATGAGGAGACTGATACAATACCTGGAGGAACGAGCTGTATTAGTTCAAGTACTGCTGTGTCAACTAGAAAGGAAGAAAAGTTTATTTGTAAGTTAAAAAAAAAAAAAACCTAAAATGAGAAGTTACTTAAAGAAAAAAAGAAAATACTGCCCACTGATTGATAGTACTGTACGCAGTGACACCAACAATAAGAGCAAATAAAGGCAAACTTGCCTAATTCCTGGGAAAAAAAAATTACTGATGAACACAATGGTATTAGCAGTATACAAAAAGCAACCCTTTCACTAAGAATTTGTTAAGTTCTACCTGTTTTTAAGTGTGTCTTTGGAAATGTCTTGTAAAGAAGATTACACAGGCTTAACCACTTTTTCAGATACTCCCTGCATTAGGGAGCATACTCTTGCAGTTTGCATGCAGGGCTGGTGCTGTCTCACTAAAACTCATTATGCTCCAGATGTGATAAGACTGCTTACTGTAGGCATATATCATTTTCTTAACTATATACATCCACACATACAGACGTTTTGTGTGAAATGAAGAAGTTTCATTTGAAATTAATCAAATAAGTAATCAGACAGAGGAAACCATTATCTGTCTGGATAAGCAGTTGGATGTCCTGCTAATTAGGACATTTTCCCCTTCTAAAGCATACAGCATACATTCTAGAGGCATTTTTTTAGTTAACAGCATTTTGGAGAAGTTGGTACTATCCAAAAGACAGCAAGAAACTTACGCCTGTACTGATAACAAACCTATGCTATAAAGTCACTAGTGCTATGGTCCTAACTTATTTAGTATGTAATGCACTACATTTGTTATCCACTAACTTTTCAGAGGACAGGCTCCTGATAAAAAAAAATAAAATAAAATAACTGTAACATTATTGAAATCTCCAGAACATCTTTAAAGCCCATATGCATATAACATTAATGCACACAACACAGTATGCATAAAAAGCAGAACTTACCTTCTAGCAACTCCACAAGGTCTCCAGGATCAACTATATTAGCAAATGTCTGGAAAGCAAATAAATATTAAAAAAAATAATGGCATAGTCAAAGTCAAACATATCTCTGAGTGAAGAAGAAAAAAAACGAAACACCAATATTCTTCCTTACTTCAGATGGTTGTCAAGAGTTCTATCCCTCTTGGAAAAAAGAAAGGAAGCTGGAGTTATCATTTGACACACAATCATATTCATTGAAAGCTAGCAGTTCTTGTCGGTTGCTTTCTAGCCATTTTAGGATTACCTGCCCTAATTTAAATTAGGAGCTATTGTGAAGAGCTGAAGTATTTTGTGAAGAGGAAAGCATTGCCTGAGAAAATTTCAGGAGAGAAAGAGAAAGTACTGAATGCATTAGAATTCTGATAAATGAAGAATATGTTCTTTAATGTTAGCTATACTTTAAGCTTAACTTATTCACGTGCAGAGTACTGTTCAGATTGCTTTTAAACTAATCCCATGGCAAGAGATGGCAAGGAATTGGGCAGGAATTCCTGCAAAAACATTTCAATGGATATTAAGCACATAATGGACTTCCCTGTAATGCTGCACAAAGCGTGGAATGGTATAAATCACTTTGCTGTTCCACACACCAAACACTTGAAAACACCAACGCACTGTTACACCACAAGTACCTAGATCCATTCAAGAGCAATTTGTAAGAAAATAGTTATTACTTCAGCTTTCTTGTTAAGCTCTTTTTTAACTAAGTAAATTCTAGAGTCCTGGAATTCCCCTAAATTACAACAAAAACAGCATTCAGTACATTTCCCTTAAATAGACTGTGGGATGTTTGTCTTTAATGAAATACTGTACTCTTTTCTATTTTTTCCATTCTTCAGTGGTTGGTAAAATTATCACTGTTTTTATATTACCTATATAACAGGAGTATCACTGATGTTTACTCAGTCTAGTTTTGAAAGTGCAGGGGGATGCTTCAAGGAAAAGAACTAGAAAGGGCAAAGTATTATTATTCACAGGTAGTCAAGGAACCAGATCATATCTGTATGATTCTGTGTTTCATTACCCCTGTGGTACTAATAATGAAGCTAGTAGGGACTCAGAATATGTGATAAACAACTATAAATTAAAAAGGCCAGAGTACTAACTTGGGAATTCTGGTGACAAACCATGAATAAAGGATCTCAAAAGGAAAACGATGTCACCAGAAGGGTTTGAGCTGCTATCCTATCTTTCTACTGATTAAGCTGACTCTCCCACATCTTATAGTTTTTGTGTTACATTTTTAAAACAATAATATTTAGTTCTTTCCAAGCTAGGAAAAATAGATACTGAAAAAGGACAGTTCCTAAAAGAATGAATAAGCACCTAAAAAAAATATAATCTTCAGCATGTGTATTTCTTGAGACACTGTGTGGATAATACAGTTGCATACCTCTGTTGTGCTAAAAAAAAAAATGCAGGTGTTATAATATTACACTGACCTCTGTGTGATTACTTGCACATCAGGGTTCTGCAACGAGCTTTGTGTATGTAGGTTATGTTTTATTTGCCTCGTATCAGCATTTGACATTGTCTTACCTTTTCAAATACTAGTTTTTCTTGAAAGAAAAGTGGAAATGCTGCAGGGACACACCGAGTTTTTTTGTACTGCCCAAGTATAGAGACACTGAGATAGAGCTCCTCTTTGTCTTTCAACAGCACTCCGGGGCAAGTTATCTGTAAGAGGAACACATTCATTAAACAAACTGAACTTCAGTTTAAGAAGTAATGGCTGTTTTCAGGATAAAAATGAAATGGTCAAAGCTGAACCGGTTGATTGTTGAGACTCAGAGTGGAAACATTTCTTTCCTAAAGGAGTTCTATTTGTACAGAATGACAAGGAAAATTTGTCACCACTTTAAAATAATCAAGAACAAGTTTACTTACAGTAGGAACACGTTCCACTGTTTTAAACCAAACCTAAAAGTGGTATCATGATCTTAGAACTGTATAATGAATGCATAGAGTATCTATAAGTTAATCAAGGGTCACATCATGTTCTAAAAGAAGGATGGATGTCTAGAACAAGGCTTACATGATGCAAAGATACAAAGAAAATAAGTCCAAATATAGCCTGCATAATGAGTGAATGAAGCTGGTAGATGTATATGCTTCAATTCCCATACTCTGTTCAGTCTCCAAAACAGAAAAGTTTATTTGCAAATATAACAATTGAATTAACATTACATTTTAATGTGCAAAGGAGAAAAAGTAAATGTTTTGCTCCAATGGGAGGAATGTCACACAAATTGTTATAGGAGAATTTTGGCCACCCAGGAGCGTATTCAAGACAGGAAAGACCTGTCATTGGGCTCCAGATATTGCCACAAATCTCTCAGCTTTCTCTGGCCAATTCTTACTCATCAAGAAGTTAGCAAGCTTTTAAAGCTCTGATGAACATCAGATATTCTTAACTGTGTTTCCACTGCAACGATGTACACAAATCACTGTTAGCTATTTTCTCCAAGCCACATGGTTTTACTCTATTATCCATCCAGAGAATTGTCACCTTTCACTTCATTTCTACTGCTCACTTTTTATAGCAGTATAATAAATATGAGGTTGTCTCTTCTAACATAAGGTTGCTGCAGAAAGCGTTCAGACTTTCAATTGCAAGGTACAAAGACAAAGGAGCAGAGTGACAGGAATTAAAATAAGTGCTTTGCTTACAGTCCCTTACTCCCAAATGAACATTTTACTTGAGAAATTCTTGCTGGAGCTAAAACAAAATTACATAAACAGCAGAACAACAGCCTCAAGTGAAAGAAAATAACAGAAACCAATGTGTTAGAGATTATTATAGGTACAATCTAAGCTTAAAAAAAAAAGTTTCTACTCATAAGTATGCTAGAAAAGAAAAAAAAGTTTCCTCTCCATGCAAGTTAGGACTTCAAAACTGCAAAAGGAGTACCAGAATAATGGATATTCTGACTGAAATAGACTACCAATCATTAAACAGTTTCATGACAGTGGCTGCAAGCGCTAAGAGGAGTGAGTAAAACAGAGAGATTTCATTCAGAAAGGCAAGATTGCCCTCAGACTACACACTAAAACTCCTATTAGCTTGGCTGGGACTTTTCCTCTTAAGTTTACGATTCTTCTTAACCAGGGCTTTGCACCCTGCAGAAGGCAACTGGAAGAACACAAAGAAAGGTTTGAACACATCAGGTATAGCAAAACTGCAAGCAATAGTTAGGGGATATGTATTCTGGTTAGCCTGTAAAAGTAAGATCTTACAAATCAGCATGCGTAGTGTGCTGTTTATCTACAATCTTATAGAAGCACAATTCATTGTCTGGGCTGGAACACCAAGTCTACACGTTCATATAACTTTAAATCAGCTATAAAAAAAACAAAACAAAACAAAAAAAAACAATGGTACGTGTATATCCACAGTTCATGAAGTGTGTTAGGTAACATACGCTGCACGGAGCTGCAGAACACTGAAGAGACGAATTGAAGTCCTTCACTGATTGCAAACCTTTCAGGGAGGATGAGGGACTATTTTAAAAACGGTAAAAGTGTACCAATTTTCTAATGATTAACTGCTCTTACAACCAACCAGGGGGGCTATTGAAGAGAAACAACTGTTACCACATGAAGTTCCAGAAGGATGAAAACGTGCTATCCCTAATGCTGGGACACCACAAACTGCCATAATGAAATCATTGAATTCACCTCATGGGAAGGAACAGAATTCTACTGTTCCAACATCTGATATATATCTGTTATTTTTTTTTTCCCCTTCCTACACTCAATACTCAAATTATACAATGTATATGCAACCAATGAGAAAGGCTGGCCCTGAAAAAAATCTTTTAGTAGCCCATTATTACCAAGCAGAAAGGTTCTGCATGAAGGGCAATGGACAGTATTAACTTCTGTGGAGTGCAAGCTTACATAAAGAATAGCCCTTTGGACTCAGAGTTACAAAAATAATCTTCTCAATATAAAGAGATGACATTTTAGTCTCCTTACCTGACAGTAATCCACAATGCTATTAATTCACCTTAGTGCTTAAAGCTTTACATACTTCACTGCCACGTTTGTGAATTCTCCAAGTAGCAGTGACATGAAGAATAATGTGAATTTCATTCTGTTGCTACATGAGCAATCTAAATGCCAGCAGCAGAGGTAGGAACCAAAATTAGTCTCAGAAAACAAATAACAGTGAAAGCTCAGTCTGAGCAATCATGAATTATTCAATTTAAACTAATGGCAGGGTAAACCAAATATGGTCTTAAACTAAGGTTTTCAATTTTAGAAGAGTAGCCTTTCAGAAATGAAGACTGCCTATGAAATAAACCAAAGGACTCATGCATTCCAGATAGGAAAAGACCTTGGAACTTAGATTAAGTCAAAAGGAACAAAACCAAACTGGAACACGTATCCTAAAGCAAGAGAAAATCAAATATGACAGCATTTCTGACACAGGTCAACAGGTTTCCAAGAGGCTTCAGAAATATGCAGAGCGTTGAAAAAGAACCAGAAATTGAGAAAAGAAGGGCAATGCTGTCTGACTGAAAAATAACAACTGTGAGACACCTTTGAGGCAGAAAAAGAGACCTGAGCAATTACACTTAATCAATCAGAATATTAAATATGAAATAACAAAGGCTATGGAGGCAAATACGAGAAGGAAAAAAGCCTGGCAGCATGCGTTTAATAAAAAGATCAGACAAGCAAAACTCAATGTTTTCTGGGCAAAGGATATCTAGCTTTATCTGGGCATCAGTAATGTCACATGGTGCTACGTGAGATATTGCTACCTATGATGCAAAGAAGGAAGTTAGCAAGAAAGTCTTATGGTAATATAGAACTGGCCAAAGGACAGCATCAGTAAAATGGAGAGCATCAATTAAGGGTTGCTATTAAAAACACTCGTGTATATGCTGGAATCCACATCTTTAAGCAATTTTATTGATCCCGGTACAAGAAGTCAAGGAACACTCATGAAATTCCTCAATCAAAATTCAGAAATGGAAGGTCACGAGAAAGACACAGAAAAAAAACAGCCATAAGAACTGAGACAGACCTACTGTGTACATAACACTGCCTGGTTTTACCAGAGGATCTCTCCGTGTTAAACAACAGCCTGGCCGCAGCGCAGCTGTGAAGGGACTAACGTTAAGATATAAAGGATGAACTGGGATTTTTTATTTATTTATTTTTTTTTTTCCTTCTTCCCCTGACATCATCTACGGTAACTGTGAGACCCTATTTGTACTGCCGAATTCAATTCTAACCCTGATCAATGCAAACTCCTTCCGGAAGGAACAAGAGTGGCTTTCCTGCAGCGGGCAGGCCGGAGGAGTCGCGGCCCGGGCACTCACCGAGCGGATCTCCAGCTGCAGGACGCAGCGCAGCACCTTCCGCGGCATGGAGCGGCCGGGCCGGGCCGGGCCGGAGGTGACGGCTCCCGACCCGATCCCGAGCCGCGGGCCGGACGCCGTTGCCACGGCAACCGCCACGCTTCCGCCTCCCGCTGCGCATGCGCACAACGCCTGCGGACGGGGCCCGGGCGCTGAGGGAGGCGCCCTGGGGGCGGTGCGCAGTGACGTCACTCCCACAATGCCCCGCACCTCCACCCCATCCCACAGTGCCTTGCGCTTCCCTTTATTTATTTTTTTTATTTTCCTGTTCTCCTTTTTTCTTTTTTTTTTTTTTTCTCCTTCGTTAATTTCGGGTGTGTCCTCGAGTTTCCCCAACATCCTAGTTTTGACTCTTTGAGCAGTTGTCTCAGAGTACCTGTTGTCATGTATTATACTAAAACAGTAACATCTGTCTGCAGCCTCAGACTAGGAGAGGTTTAAGCCTTCAGATATTTCCAAATTCATGAAAGCAGCTGGGGGGAGGAGAGGCAGATCAGTGGGCCAATAATTGCTTCCAAAAGAGGGCAGTAGCACAAACGTATCCCACAAACGTTTTAATTTCACATTTTCACAGACTGGCTATTAGTGCTGTAACAATTGGACAGATCAGTGCAATGGGAAAGGCATTACAACAAAGGTGTGAGGAAGGAAAGACCAGCATAATAGTAGGATGCTACAAAGGAAGGGAAGAAAATTGCTCACCCGTATCAGAAGATTCCAGGTCCACAGGGGAAAACCTCAGCAAGGAGGGATCTCCAGAAAGAGATCATTCCCCCATCACAGTCAGCCCTTAAATGAGATCCAAGAGAGATGCAGCCAGGTTCCACCCCTTCTGGTCACACAGCTGAATTGCCTTCACCTGTGTTTCCAGGTCTGACCTGGTCCTTTCCCCAGGTGCTCAATCAGTGGCTCAGGCTGTGACTCAACAGTTCCCATACAAGCACCATGTGGTTGGGAAAGATTTACCATTCTTAGTGTGTTTTAGTTTTTAATTAATACTATACATACATATTAAAGACATTAGAACAGTCAACCGTGGTTTCAGTTATCCCTAGAGATATATTCCTAGATTTCAGTCTGTTAAAAGAAAACAACTGGAAATGCGGGCTTTATGTCTATTTCGGTGATTTCTGTAATAGCTGTGAACCTTTTTTGGTTTGTGGTTTTTGTTCAAGCAAAGGCAGGATTCTGCATTTAGGGACTGGAAAAAAAATAATCTCATTTGAGACTTGCACACCTCTAATACATATATTAAAGAGGGGTTTACATTTGGATAAGAACATTTTATATGCATTATCGGTCTCAAGCTTATGAATGGCTTTCCAGAATAAATACGAAGGAAATTCTCAAAGATCCATAGCCTCAGATGTTAAAATGATTTACTGCAAATTTTCAGGTGCCTTTCATATAGAATCATAGATACATGAAGGTTGAAAAGACCTCTAAGATCATCCAGTTCAACCCCAGTCCATCCCCACCATGTCCACTAACCACATCCCTCAGTCCATGTCTCCACAGTTCTTGGACACCTTCAGGGACAGTGACTCCACCACCTCCCTGGGCAGTCTGTGCAGTGTATCACCAATACACATACTTTTTGGAGAGATAAATAATACGTTAAAGATTGGGAGGTATGAGATTTTATGATAAGTGTGGTCATATAAGACCAGAAGACAGATAAATGCTGAAGTAAAAAATGGCATCATGTCTGTGATGAAAATTCAACATCTGTGTGCAGTGACCTGGAACAGAAATGCTTTTTAACCCTTGGAAAAGAAGCACAAGGCAAGGCAGAAAGTCTCTCTGCAGAAATAACAAAGCAGTGAGTTTCAGTCTTTCTCTCTAGTAAACCAAGAAAAACCTGGGGAAGGCTGGAAGGTTACACTGCGAGCACAGACATGCTTCTCCATCCCTCAGATCTACAGACATTCTCCATCTCACCATGCTGGACCTTGGAAGGGAAGGATGCTGCTGCAGTGTTTTTCCTGTCCAGCCCTTTCTGCAGCACTGCGAGATCCATCTGTATCTTGTGGTCATGATGAAGTGCATAGTTTACTCAAATATTTGCACTGCAGGAACAGCGATGCAAGGAAATCCTGTCTTTCAGCAAAAATCCATTTGCTAATAAGCAAAATCAATAAGCAAAACCACAAAGGGCATGCTACTGTAACAGACCTGAGGTTTTTACTGCTATAAATTTTCTCTGCTGTGAAAATGAGTGAATTCCTTGGCTTTTACAAAAGTAAATCTTGGAATGCTACTTCTACTTAGTTCCTTGTAATATAAGAGCCTGGAAGAGAGCTTTGCATTTATGTTAATTTTTTTTTTTTTTTTTTTCAATCTTCTCCATTTAAAATCTCCTTTTCCAGTCCTCTGAGCCCTTCCACATATCTTCAATTTCATCAGAATACTCAGTATTCATACTACCAAAAGGTTGAAGATACTGGTTTAAGATAAGTATCACAACAATTTTACCCTATTTTTGCAATGGTCCTCAGGGTCAGGCCTCAAGAATTTCAGCGTATTGGCATATGCTACAACAGAGCTGAGGTGGGAAATGAACAAGAATCACAATTGCAAACAACAAATATTGCAAAGTCCAGAATCTAAAAAAATAGTGTGGATTAGAGAGAAATGGATCAGATAAGGCTGGAGATCAGGAAATCTAACGTCACTGAGTGTGTCAGAGATTCGCTTCTGGTTAAGAAGCCATGAATGTTTCTCTCCTTAAACTTAGGAAGCATTACACTGGGTACAAAGTGGTATTTCACATTTATTCCGGCTATAAGAATGAAGGAAATATAGGAGCTTTCCACATTTTTTCCTCCTTCTACTGCAGTTCTTGTAAGAGTGTTGTCAGAGAGCCATTTCTGCCTACTTTAAGATCTTAATGTTGTTGGAGCAGCCAAAAAAGACCTCAGCCTACGTATATGAAGTGCCTCTATTTTAGATAACATCACTGAGTGTGATTGTCTTGTCGTAAATAACTGTGGAGAATTCCAGGAAGACATCTGCTCAAATAACAGCAACAAATTATGAGATATGGAAAGATTTCCATATTAGAAAAAGCAAACAAACAAAACATTAAGACTGCTTTACTTTGGAGAGCAGAAAAGTAAGATGTAATACAAAAAAGGTACATAAGGGATTGAGTAATTTGTAGAAATGTGTTTTTCTATTTACCCATGCCTATTTATCCTTTCAAAGGACACAGGCAATGAAATTAAAAGACAACACAATCAAAACTGATAGAAGAAAGTACTTTAGATAGTGGAACTCATTATAACAAGCTACATTCACCAGTGTTCAAAGGAGAATCAGAATGCTTTAGAGACCCGGTAGGACAGTACCCACATGCATTGCTTTTTTTGATCTTCTCACTCACTGCTAGGTTAAATGTGCAATTCACAAAAGTCTGTTCCTGTGCAAAGAATCGTAGCGAGGAAAACAGCCAGAAAAAGTTAAGACTAAACAATCCCAGTCCACTACAGAGCAGAGCTGGAAAAATTTTGTAATGTGAGAGATTCTAATAGGATCTAAGGGGAGCAAAGTGAATTGCATTACTGCAGACAGTAATGTAACAGGGAAGGTAGACTGTTAGATTATTGATGAGGACAGAGGATGAAGATTACCTGAGGGTGTCAGCACACTCTTCACAAAATACATTTTCATCTAATCTTTCTACTTTGAAGCAGGAAAGAAGTTGCTCAGAAGTTAGCATTCATTAATATCCATTGCTTTAGAAAAAGACCACAATGGCTTTGTCGATCCCATCGTGGTTTGGTATATTACATTCATCTTGCTCTTTCCTATCCTGCAAGGACTCGATTGGGCAGAGTTCTCAGGCTTCCTCGATGAACCTACAAATTACTGTGGGCAAAAGGCTGCCTGATCATTCTGTTCTTTTGGGGAAGCCGTGACTTGTCTTGCCTGTGCCCTCCCAATCTCATTCATCTCTGCTGAAGAGCATTTTTCACCATGCATCTGAAGAAACCGAGCACCTATCAGTGCACTTCACTGTGGCTCAGCCATTGCATAGTGAATCTTCTGCATTACTGCTAAGCCAAAACTCACTTTCTTGGCTATGACCATTGACCTTCACTGATTCTTGATGCAAATCATGCCTGCAATAGAGAAAAATAAATAAATAAGGCGAACTACCCAAAGACATTGAAATATTCTTAGCATGTAAGCTGTTTTTCAGGTCTGCTAAATTCTTTCTTGACTGGCTCCAGCTAAGGAAGAAATCAAATCTGATTTGATTACAGCCACTAGAGGAATATTCCAGATCTTGAATTCAGCCATGGTAATTGGAAACTTTCCTTGTAAAGGAACGATCTAAATTCATCTAAGAGATAACTTCAGTGCATTCGGTTTTATGAATTCACAAATGGTACAGATACAATCAGCCAATACAGTATTAGATTTATACCCCTAGAAAGTTCCTGGGCCCTCCATTAATCAATTCAAAAGAGGTAATACTTTCCTTTGTGTTTTAATTTTTTTTTTAAAATTATCTTAGATGGAGGCGTTGCCCCAGCAAAGTTTTTGCCTGAAACAAAATTATTCTAACCAAGTTATAAACCCCTGAAAATAGGGGGTTTATAATGGGACTGCTGATAGACCCTTAACAATAGCGTTGTGAATTGCGCTGCTATAATTAATGATACTTCAGAAAGATTTATGGTCCTTAGACAGAGATAAAACAGAAATATCATTGCTTCTTTGCCTCCCATCATTTTATCCTCTATGAAATTTTATGCGAAATAAGTCAAATGAAAAATGTAAGCTCTTAATCTTTTCCCAGAGTCCTGTCTCTCACTTGATGAACACTTTTGTAGAATAAATTAGAGCATTTTATTCCGTATGCATTTATGGCTTTGTATTTAAAAAGCAAAAAAAAGAACATTGTCAGGTTGGCAAGAACAGCGCAAGACAATGGTGGTGGAGGAAGCAGAATCTTCCAGCCCTTCTTGCCAGTCCTTCTACCATCCCAGAGATGCAATTGTGGCCCTGTAGGAATGTGGAGCAGCTGGGGGGGGGCAGTGTCCAACATGGTGCCCCTGTGCCACAGCAAAGGCAGAATGCTGGCACTGATGGCTCTAGCTGCAGCAGTGATAGCTCACCGGCCCTAGCAGGAAGCCAAAAACTGGGGATCAATTACAGCCATTAAGTACCCTCGTGTTGAAAAAATGCAGGATACAAAACTGTTAAGTAACATAACTGGGAAGAGTATACAAGAGGCAGTTGCTAGAAGCTGAAGAATTTGAATCAGAAATTAGGCGCTGTATTTTAACACATGAATTGAGTAACCACTGGAATCAGCTCTCAAAGGAAAAGTGAAATCTCCATCTTCGACAATTCCAAAAGAAAATGAGGACAAGACTGAAGGCATGGTTTTGTCAGAACAACAACAAAACCCAACCTGCTAAACAAAAAAAATACGACAACAGAATTTAATTACTGTTGTCTGTGATATCCAGGAGGTTCCATTAAAGGCCTGACATTACATTCTGTCTGTGAATGTTGCGACTCACAAGCATATTAAAAACTAAAGTACTGCTTACTGGGCAGAGCCACAGAGAGGGCTCTGACCAGTTTGCTCTGCAGCGTGCACACTGCAGCACATGACTTCTACACGGTGCTCACAGGAGACATCCATTCCCAGCAGAGGAGTCCCTACTCTTTCTGCTGAGTTTGGCACCAAAGAATCAGTTGCAAGAAACACTGTAAAACAGGGAAAAGGGTTGTCTGTGGGCAGCTAGACTGGGACAGCAGCTAAAGAGCAGGCTAAGAAATTGCAGTCTGGGGCATAGGCCATCTGAAATGGCAGTTAACGATCCAAACAGTCCCAGGCTCAGGCTTCTGTTAGCCTCATCCAGCTCGGATGGCATCTAGTCACTCTTTTTTTTTTGTTTGTTTGTTTGTTTGAAAAGCCTGACTGCAGTGTGGCAGGAGATTTGTCCCTCTGCCCATTAAAGTAGCAGTGTTTGAGGTTCTTCCATGTTAATTTGATTGACAGCAGAGTCACTAGAGAACCTCAAGGACTTTCTGGCTGGCTTGTTTTCCTGGTATAAATTTTAGTGTGGTGTTCTATTACAGAAGAAAAGCAAAACACTCTCTTCAAACAATTGCTGGAGTTACTCATTTAATAGGGTGCTCTGAGATCTCAAATTCCTCATAAATTATAACATTACTCCTTTAAAATTTCTCAAATGTGTCAAGAAGATTATTATTATTATTATCTTAAACAAGAACTTTCGGTTTTCAATGGAATTCACTCCGGATGGCAGAACATTTTTTTTCCTTTGTGAGGAAGATTTGTAAAGGGGCAGGATTGTGGCTATTATTAGAGTCCATCCTAAAGAAAATCATCAAATCCTTTAGAGCACTAGGCAGATCTGGGCTAGGGAGCATAACAGGATGGCATACAGCAACAGAGAGAAAATGGAGCAGGAAGAAAGGAAAAATGGAAACCCAAAAAGAAGAGCAGACACCAATTAGAATTCTTGCAGTCTGTAGCAAGGAGTGAGTGTAAGAAGCCATATGAAAAGAAAGGGGAGAGTGGATTAATGTTAATCACCGATACTGGAAAGTAGGAAAGGTTTTAAATGAGCTTTAAAAAGCAAAAAATTGAGTTAGCAGCGCAGAGAATTCCAGATCAAGCAAGTGTGGGAGCAAAAATAAAGTGCTGAATACCAGGAGATAATCTGAGACTAAGCAATTAATTTCTGATGGCAATTTTGGGGGGAAATGGAAGATTCTCTCTCTCCCTTTCCCCTCCTCTCTAGGGAAAGCACTATTTACCCATTTCCTTCTTCCAGTGAAAGGATGCTTTTAGTGTTAGAAGTCTTCAACCTGATTTTTTTCCCCTCACTTTTCTAACGGTATATACATATGGCACCCTATTACAGGAAAAACAAAGCACTGAGGACTAGAACTTGCCAGTCTCAGGCAATAGCTTCAGCAAAGTTCAGACAATTTGCCTCCACAGCTTCAACAGATATGAGAGCTGGATGGCTGGGCAGTGAGGGCAGGAGCTCTCCTTACAGATGAGGGATATGGAACATCACCTAACATCGTTATGTTACCAATTGAACTGCCTGTAAAAGGTGAGCAGTAGCAGTTAGCCAGTAATAAAAAAATAGCAAAACAAAAACAAACCACACACACAAAACCAGCCAAACAAAAATGGTACGACAGTTTGTTTGTTCTTGCACACTGCTACCATCAAGAAATCCTATTTTTAGCATTGGATTTATCTGCAACATAAGAAAGAAAAGTATGGTGTTTGAGTTGGGGTTTCTTTTATATCTGAATCATCACTTAAAGGTTAATTAGGAAAATAACACTGTGAGGAAAGGTTGTTTCCTCATCAGTTAAACACTTCCTTTATAAAAGATCTGTGTATTTTTAGCAGATTAGAAATTTATCATTTGCTACAAAAAGCCTTGTTCAGTTCCTTTTTCCTTCTAATTTTGCTACAAGTTACAATGAAGGAGCACTGTCATGAAGGGCTGTTAGTGTAGCATCACCAAACTCCAACGTCCATTTCTCTGCCAACGGGATGTATTTTGGTGGTGACAGCAGCCCTGCTGATACGGCAGAAGAAGACAGGTCCCACCTTACAGCCTCAAACCAAGCTCTAAGGGAACAGAAGAAAACGAAACCTGCTCCAACTCCTCGCTCTGTGCCAGGGCTGCACGTGCCAGCTTCTCCAACCTGACAGGACTCTTTTAATGACCAAAGTTACACACAAAACCCACTCTGGAAGCAGGGCTTCAGGACAGAAATGCCTACACAGCTGTAGCAGCCACTTCTCAAACGTGCTGCTGCTTATGAACTGCAAGAATAATGTGGTGAAATGTGCCGACTTTTGCAGTTTTCCCCTCTTTTGTTGAAACTAATGAGTCACGATTAGAGTAATGCTTTTCTGTGACTCTGAAACCATTTTGCTTAATGAGGTACTAAGTCTTTATAATTAGGCCCAGAAGGGAACTGGGATGTGGCCCCTTAAGAGCAATAATTATTTAGGTTATTTATGGTAATAAAAAATTGAAAATAGGAATTCTTCCTCAGAATGTGAGTATTTATTCTTTTACATATTGCCTAACAGGCAATTACCCTATTAAGGCAACGTTTTGTTGCTAAAGACATTAATTGAAATGTAAATTAAATGTAAATCAGCTAATTAAATTGATATGTAATGAACTTGTCATGCAGGCCTTTGAGATCAGATGCATTTTGCTAATAAACAAGTGTTATAGTAGTGCCATTGCTCACTGGAGTTAAAGTTGTTTAATGTGTTGCATCTATAACACACTCCCTCTCCAAACTCAGAGGTCTGGGTGGTGTGTTAGCAACCAGAATAAGGCCAGCACTGGGAATTTCCTGATTATTCCCTCCAACTATTTCCTGCTTGACCTCCCTACATAGCAAGACCAATGCTGCACAGCCCACTGCCCGTTCCTTCTACACCCCAGAAACGGTAAAACACTTCACAAAAACTCTCACCAGGACTGACACTGCTGTAGCCAATGGCTTCTGGGGGTGAAGAGGCCAGCCAAGTGCCTGCTCTATCTTTCTCCTGG
This sequence comes from Meleagris gallopavo, assembly GCF_905368555.1. NCBI lineage: Eukaryota > Metazoa > Chordata > Aves > Galliformes > Phasianidae > Meleagris > Meleagris gallopavo. The sequence goes on from NC_139413.1 coordinate 22,124,086, forward strand.
GTATCTCATCCAGATGCACTTCATTAGCAACTTTAACAGATACCTGTGGCTGTGGCTTGATCTGTGGAGAGCAGGTGTGCTCTTTTAATTTTTTTTTTTTTTTTAGGGCAGTTACCTGTCCACCAGAGTTTTTAAAAAAGAACATGAAGCACGTGCAGTATCACTGCTTGTTGACATCATCACCTCCCAGTTACCTTTTATCTTCTGCTTGTTTTATCACTCTGCTTTTTCTCTTCTCTGATTTTGACTGCAAGCTGTTGGGATGGCAACATTTTTTTTCCCCCCCCATGTGCTGTGTCTGATTTAGGGGGCAGTGAACCATCACAGCAGTGGGAGGATAACTCTGGACATTCCTGACATACAAAGAAATAAAAAAAGAAATGATCAAAATTTGCTTGGAGATTATGTTGAAAATGTGCAAGGTGAACATTATTGCTGACATCATCAAGTCAATCCAGTTATAGAAGGCTGAGCAAGGATAACCCTCTGTGTTGTCAATAACAAGTAACCTTAATCATCAGAGTGCGAGTTTGTGTCAAACTGGAAATAAGGGGAAGGGATATGAAACTATCAGTTCTGATATGAAATTATCAGTCTTCCTGCAGCTACATTTTGAGCCAAACCCACTGAAATTTCTGGGATAAATTCAAGTCCTGTGTTGAAGGTATTGTTGAGGGTGGAATCCCCCACTCTGCCAGACGTATGGGCAAAAGTCACTGTCTACCATCACGCAACACTAAACCAAATGTCACATATTTTGCTTTTGAAAAAGCCCTGGTCAAAACTTTAGAAAGTCCACTGCCTGTTTGCAATGAAATCGCGTAGATATTTTGTATGTGCAGTCATAAAACTGAAGGAAATGGGGCAAAAAGCACTGTGGAAGCGTGGTTTGGAAGGACTGAAATGCTTTTGCAGAAAGTTTTCCTGGACACATCATCCATTATTGCACCTGAACATTCACACATAATTATTCTGTCTTGAATAAATCTGATGCTGCATTTGTAACTTCTCCTACCCAGAGAACCTTCTACTCTGCAATCCTTTGGGGTTAGGGTATTTAATAAACATGTCAACTACCACTCTCTTTAGCTTGAATGCAGCATCTTGTTTTTTCCTGCTCAAGAACACTCCAGTTTGAAGTTTACAGAGCAATTAAAGACCCTCACGGGGCCCCTGATATGTAGAGATTGTCAGCATATGTAGATTAGTAATTGTCAAGTTTCTCCCTAAGGCCGGAGAGCTCTTAGTCAAATTCCAGAGATCATCAAGTATTCAGATTTCAGTGGGCTTTGTTTCGTACACAACATACTGGCATAATTAAACTACAATGCTTCTTTTCCAATAAACTTTTGGATCTGGCTATGTTTCCATTAATTTATTTTAATTAGCTATGATCGGAAAATAAAAATGAACATCATTCTAAAGCTGTAACTTTGCTGCTTTGAAAAAAAAAAAGATGCACTGGGAACAGCTTTCTCTTCTAAACTGCTGGGATTTGGGGACCATACTTACTGACATGACTTGCAAAGGCCTGATGTAGGACAAAGAACAGCAGTCCTAGGGGAGAAGCACTCTGGTTACTTCTCAGCTGACTTGGGCACAGGTGATTCAAGGATGCCCCCACCTTGAACTGCACTGACCTCCTGGCTTGGACTCTACCTCAAATTTGAGTATGTTCTTTAGTAGTTTCTGTGTCTTTGGATGATGATTCAAATAGAAATTGAAAAAAGAAATGGTTTTAAGGTAAGAAAAGGAAATTAATTAGTATAAGGATTTTAACAACCTCAGCCAATGCTGTGATGGTCTGCTCCAGCATCCTTCTACTTTTCCACTAGGTGAACAAATACACACCTCAATTTAATATTCATTTGCTTAAGTGCTGAAGAGAAATTGTGCTGACTTGCTTTGCCTCTTGAATGGTCAAACCCTTAAAGACCAAATCACTGCTTTAATGTAGTAATCCCTGGAAGCCATGGGGTAACAAAAGGATATGGATGAAGTTTTCATAAGATCCAAATGCCAGTGCACATTCTGCCAGCTGGATTCTATGCTGGGGCTCTCTCATGTTGCATTGTGGACCCTGGGCTGGGAGAATGCAAACTGCTGGTCTTTGGTCTGCATCCATTGTTTGGGTCCTACTCCATCGATCCATGTCCATTTGTAGACAAAGCCTGTGGTAAGGAGCAAGTTGTAAATGTGTGTGGTGTTTTTGGCATACAAACTGTGATTTTTTCAAATCAGCATGTGGGATCTGAAAGTTTAATTCTTAGTAAAATAAAAAAGATTTGGACACTGAAATACTGATGGCAACCCCAGAGGAGACAGCCAAAGCATCCCCAATATCCCAAAAGGATAATTACCAGCATGTAATTTCAGAGTAACTTCCTGCAGTTTCAGACTGACTTTGAAGCAAGGATCTATCATTTTGTCATCAACCTTTAAGTCTCGGTGTCCCCAAACTCCTTTATGGGCTAAACATTCATTTCACAAAAAATCACTTAAATTCTTCCAGTCAGTAGCTATAGCCATAGACCTGAAATATCTCTTCTCTGCTTGGCCCACTGCATATGCATCTTGCTTTGTTCTTTTCCCAAGGCCTGTTTTTGTGCTAGGGCATGAAAACTGGATCCAAGGAGCACAAACAAAGTTTGGCTTTGAATAGTAGCCCAGTAAAGAGAATCTGAAGGTAAAAGAGTCCTGATAAAAAGAAGGGAAAATAAACCTCCTCACATTTTTCCTATGATGATACTTCTCAAAATTATTAATTTTGCTTGTCCTGTATCATATCTTAGGGCAAGCTACTTTTCCTGACTGAATTGCAACGTGGAGTTTGGTTCGGTGGGCTTAACTGAAGCGTGGCTATCTGGCGAAGGCTGTGTTATCTGTAATAAAGTAACTCCTTCAAATTTACTTTCTTGATCTTGTACTTTGGTTGGGCTGCCAGTCTTAATGCCTGGAAAAGTATCTGTCACCCAGGGGCCCTCATTTTAAAGGGCTGTAGGTTTTTAGGAGCTGGATGGTGTCATCTCTCCGCATCAATTTTGTCAATGTATTCCAGAGAGCAAGCCAGCCTGAGCAATGTGCTAATGTCTCATCTCTTCTTCAGCTGATGGCAGTCCTGGCTCAGCGAGATTTCAGTTTTCCTCACTGGACTTTTCTTTCCCTGCCCTCCCTAAGCTATATTTTCTAAGCACCAATTTCACTCCAAAATTAAAGATGAAATTTAAAGATTAAGGACTGCAGGTTTTTTTTTCCAAAGGCATTTTGATGTCTCATACTCATTGATTGAGTTAGGTATCTAAAGCATTCAGAGAAATCTGGCCCCAATCCAAAATTACTTGATGTAAAAGGCCAATTTGACTTTTAAAATGCTCTCCATTTTAATCGCCTACTGTGCAATTAGCAGCACACATAACAACTGCATTTTACGCAGCATGGGTTGGCCAGGTGTGGAGTGTGCAAAGGATCCCACTACCTGGCTTGGATATAAATGCCAGAATACCGAATACCACATGTGCCAGTCATAGTCCCAACCAATTCCAGTTACATCAGTAGTCTGACTCCAAATTTAGATGTACCATGGTGTCACTTAGGTCAGGATACAGTACGTAATTCTTATCTTATGAGTAAAACCACTTTAGTACCATAAAGGCAAAACTGCACATTATCCAAGGAGGGTCAGAGCTTTGTTAGTTATTTTTCTCATTGAATGAAGGGTTTAAGATTGTGTCTCTGCTGAAGAGCATTCTGTTATAGTGCATTTTTAAGTTAGAAAACCAAGATGAATGGAGGGGCCATTCCTGCAATAAGCCCTGTGTGGGAAATCCTTAAACGAGATTTGCTGGGCTATGCTGGAAGCAAGATCAGAGCTGAACACTATGGCACATGCTCTGTCAAACTTCCCACATACAGCCATACCAATCCCTCTCCCCTGTGTTAGATAGAGGCATTGGAAAGTTGGGCTCAGGCACTGGTTTTAGTTTAACTCAGTTCACCATTCTGCGTAGTATTGTGGGATACCTGTTCTCACTAGCTGCACCCATTTCCAGGGTGCCATCCACAATAACAAGAAATCAATTTGTTTCTTCTCTGAAGGAACAAAAGTCATCACTAAAAGCAGAGAGTGGTCCTAATCCATATTATTCCACTTCTTCCCTTGGCTGATATCTCTAAAGTGTTAACTGCTGAAAGCAGGGACATGAAAACCCACCATAGTGAGAGCTGATTAGAATTCAGCCTGTTGTGTCACCCATAATAAGGAAATAAAGAATACATGTCTATGATTAATTATCCATAAATGGCTGGCTTCCCCTATGCCATACAAACATAGTCCTTATATTTATCCAGCTCACCAAAAGACCAGCAAGCAGATTTTTCCTGTCAGTCAGGACGGGGAATTTAAGGAAATACATAAAGTGGGGGCTCTGTGTTTGTGTGTAGGTAGACATGTGCGAACATCTACTTTTCTCTATGATTTACAATGTTCATGAGAAAATCAGAATATAATTTTTCTTTTCATAAAGCTGTACTTGTCAATAGATCAAAATACACTGAGTCACCAAACCATTCCTTTAGTTCAGAAATGTTTGTGATGTTAGAAACATCAATCTATAATCTGTTTCTGTTGTGCGTTATAAACTTGACCGAATCTGAGACCTGTAGAATCACTGGAAAAAAAGAATAAAAAACAGGTGTTATACAGAAACTAGAGCTGCAATCTGAAGCACAGGTGGGTAAAGGCTGCTCTTAGCAATTGGGAGTGCATCCTTCGTTAAAGCACCAGCTTGACTGTTGTTCAGCTGAGCTCACCAGAGCACAGCTGCCTGCTCCATCCTCTCCTTGGTAAAGCCCAGGAGCTCTCCTCGTTTGCTGTGATTTACAGCCCCGGGGCTGCCCTGCATGCTGCATCCCACACCTTCAGCATCTGCTGTGGCTGGATGCTAGGTGCAGCTGGCACCTCTCACCAAATACAACTGCACAGGCATTGCAGTTGTAGTGCTGGTCTGAGAGTGGGAGGTGATGCTCTGGAGATTTGGTCCCTCTGCCCCTGTCTTCCCAAATGTCTTTAATCAAATCATTTGTTTTCTGGCTGTCCCAGTTTCCCCAGGTGCTAAGAAGGGATGAAGAGCTACAAACCTCTGTAGACACTGCAGAACAGTGAGAGAAAAATGCTGCAGGCGATTTCGATATCATTATATGATTTGCTGCAGCGACTTGTATAGTGGTCAGGACCTGGTATAAGAAACAGGAACAATATCTTAGCAAAGATGAGGTTGGAAATGTTCCTGAGATGATCTCATTCAACAGCTAAGCTCATACTAAATCACCTGGAACATTTTGCCCAGGGTTGTATCCTGTTGGGTTTTGAACATCTCCAAAGATGGGTGCACTACAGCCTCTCCAGGCAGCCTGTTCCAGAGTGTGACCACTTGCATGGCAAAAAAAGAGTTCAAACACAAGTTCAAATGGAATGTTGTGTTTCTTTTAATTTGTGTCCATTGCATCCTGTGGATTGTGTGGGTCCCACACACCCATGAGCTCCCAGCAAGCCTAAGTGGGGTTTGTATGTAACAGAATCTGCTCTGAATGGTGGATGCACAGCCCTTGGAGACATTTACCGTCAGGCTGGACTGGACTCTGAGCACCTTGATGGAGCTGTAGGTGTGTGTTCATTGCAGGAGAGTTGGAACAGATTACCTTTAAAGGTCCCTTCCAACTCAAACAATTCTATGATTCTATGAATTTATCTGATCCCTTCTGAAATCTGAGAAATCCATTCCCTTTCCTCTTGTGCATCTCTTCCCAGGTGAGAATTGGCTACCTTTCCTGGGAATCCTATCTGCTCATTCAGTCACTGTGTTAACAGTCTCACATCTCCTGGAGATACTCTGGCACTGTCCTAGGGCCCAGCCGTTAGCAGAGACTGTCTAGCAACAGGGAGCCCTCGCTGGGCCTGCCTCCCTAATTGTAAAACATAGTGATTACTTCCACCACTACCAAAAGACAGCTCCTTCAGAAAAAAAAAAAAAAAAAAAGCAAAAAAAAAAGCTCATGCCTAAAGATATTATCATGCATAATTCAGGGGAAGAAATCCATACTGCATTTAAAAGATTACATCTTATCATCCAGGGTACTTATTAGCTTGATGGTTTAAAAGTGCACAGGGATAGTTTCTCCTGTGATTTTGCACTGGCATACTGCAGTCGTGCTGATGAATTATTTGCCCTGCAGCCTGGTTTGGGACAGGACTTGTTTTCTGATGCCAGAACTGGCCCAGCCATGATTGGAATTGCCTGAAGCATGATGGGCAGCTCGGCAGCACTAGAAGGTGTTCTAACAGAGTGAAGACTGCATTGGATGTGCTTGAGCTTCTCAAGTGCAGAAACAGTGGGCTAGTCCATACCATTGCTAATACAAATGCTTGTATCATTAATGTTTGTATTTTTATTAATTTACCAATAACTTTTCACCCAGAGAGCTCACAATGAGAAAGGATTTTGTTCTATGTGCATTTATTAATTAGCACTTACCCATGCCAGCACTGCCCTGGGACACATGCAGTGTCGCTTTTTGGTCCCTTCTCTTCCTCCTACTTCTTAGTCAAATCTCCCTGGACATGCTATATATTTTCCACCCTGTGACTCAGAATCAGCTTCTCAAACTCTTTGGGAGTGTGACAGGGCTGTGACCAACCAAGAGGGAAAGGAATCTCCCTTAGGGGAGGAAGAAATGAAAGTGCTAAGTACAATATGTATTGCCACAAAATAACCTCCCCACTAGCTGTGCCAGTTTCCTTGCAGGCCCTGCATTCAGCACTGCAAACAAAAGCAAGCAGCCTCATAATTTCCTGCAGCACAGCTCAATATGGGACATCTCAGAAATGTATCACATAACATGGGCAACATGGCACCTAAAAAAAATTCCTCCTATAGTAATTCCTTTATCCTTCCTTAAAATGAGGCATGGTGGCAGCAGAAAAAATCCGCTTGATGGGAATAGTATGTGATATGGACTGGGAGTGAAACTAAAAAAAATCCCCCACCTTCACCTTTAACCAAAGGGAGATGGGTACAAATGCTCAGCAATTGTTCAGGCTTAAAGTACCAAGTGTACTTTAGAGCTGTAAAGGTGCAAAATGGACAGGGGACTTTTCAGACTCAGTATAATTTTGTCTATGCAATGGTGGATTGCAGACTTCTTCCCCAATGGCAAAACTTGCTCTAGCACTTCATTGTTCTTTCAGACACTTAGCTGGAAAGAAAATCTTCCTTTGTATACCCAGGTGATTGGTACTGCAGGTAAAGTTAGAGCAGGATGGTTTCTGTTCCCACTGCTTTCAGACATTCAAGCCTTGCTTGAATGTCTTATATTTTGTAAGTCTGAAATATTTCAATGACACACAGCTTTTTTAATGAAAAAAAAGGTGGAGAGGGGCTCTGATTTCAAAGTTTTCTTGTGTGTGCCTTGCTACCCAATGCCCATGAGCTCAGCCTCCCTTGTGTTTCTTTCACAGGAGGATTTAAACCCCTCCAGACTCACTCTCCCAAAATAGTATGTACTGTGCACGCTAGCCTGCATGAAATGGGAAATAAATCACAGTCCCTGGCTATGACAGCCTCTGACTGCCACAGTGCTGTAGCACAGCTCCCACGGATGCCATTGGATCTCCACTCTGAGCTACCAGATGGGGAAGAACATGAGTAATGAGAGGTGCTCCTCTAGGCCCCACCAGAACCACAGCAAGACACAGCATGTCTGAGTTGATCTGAGGCCCCTCAGACATGCACTTACCTCCAGAGAACAGAACAGATGATGGCCAGCTGTGCTGGGACCTGTGGCTCCAGGAAGCCTTCTACTTCCTCCATGCCTGAAGACGATCCGGTTGCATTTACATGGAGATAGCGAGCAAGTCAGCAGGCTGTGGGCCATTGTCCTCTTCCAAAGGGTGCAAACAGGGTGTGCTTACACAAAAAGATTGCATCTAACCATAGAGCAGCAGCTGTGTCAGCACACATTGTCCTGCTAGCCCTGGACTTGCACAGACCCCATGAAGTTGCTCCCTACTGTTACACTGGCACTATGGCCCACAGAACACTGATACAAAAGCACACAAGGAAAACCATCGTTACAAAGTGCTTTGAAATCTTTTTCACTGCACGGACAGAGAGATGTGCAGGGGACAAAAATCAGCTCTTTTGCCAACCGTGTCAAATGTTTTTAACAACCTCTGGTACAAAACAATGCAGCGAGCTCTGCTTATGAATTGTCACCATCCAGCACCACGCTTCAGGCTGCGGAGAGAACTGCTTTAACTTATTTTATGTGAAAAGAGATAGACATACATACACATATAAAGCACACACACATTTAATATAGGAGGCAGAGAGAACCTGCATCTACATTTGCGGTATCTTCCTGCACCAGGTAAGGAAAGCATCTTTCTTCTTTTAAGCGGGTGCTGTATGCACATTGTTTCCTTGCAGTCTATCTTTAGGTTATAACAGTTCACAAGCTTTTTTTCTGCAGATGTGTTATTCAATTACTTCAGGGCTTTTCCATTTGTAATATTATGAAGCAATGATAGCCAGCAGACTTCACCTGTCTTTTAGAGATAGCCAGGCTGGTAATTTTAACTCTGCCCATTTTATCCACACCAGTAAATCTCATAACATGGTTATAGAGAGATTCCAATTTTTGTAGAATCTTCTCCTGGGAATTCCTGTATACAATATTGCCATAGTCTGTAATGGACATAACCTGTGATTGGATTAATGTTTCCCTAGTGAAGAAGTCAAAGCATTTCATGTTCCTATAACTGGTTTGTAGCTCAGCAGTAAAGGTCTTTGGTGTGGCAGAGAAAATAATTGCAAACTCAGCCCCAATCAGAATATATAATCCCCTCACAGCGAGGGTCCAATTCAACACAGTTAGACTGCCTGTGCAGGGGTTTCTAGCAGGATTTTCTTGTCAGGAGAGCAGAATGCACAGAAAACAAGTTAATTTCAGTATTTTAATATTCATGAGCCGGTCCTGGGCAAAGCAAGGTAAAGTCATTGCTACTCCTCCAAGGGAGTGCCCACCTACTCCCAAGGCAGAGAGCAGGGGCAGGCAGGACAATGCAGTGGGCTCCAGGCTCCCCACAAGGAGAGCCCCCCACTCGGGCTCAGATAAATACATGCATCTGTTCCCAAAAGAAAATTTATTTATGTCCTGTCAGACACACAATTTGGGCCTTGCATTGTCTTCTGAACCTTTCAGAATACCTGCTGTTACCTTACCTTGGACCTTACACACAAGAACAGGAAGGAATTACTTGTTGAGTGTACCTTACGGCTGAGACACAGATCTACTTCTCAGGAAGAAGGGGCTCAAACCACAGCAGCTGGCTGGCCAGAAACAGGCTATGAAGTGGGATTTGCCTGCTCAGATGGAAGAAAAGGACCTCAGTGCTCAAATGGGGAAAGCTGAACTAGAGACTGGGAGCAGCTCCCATGACGATCTTCCCAGACCCTTGTGAAATGGTCACATACAGTGCCACATCAAATTGTAAGCTAGCAGAGAACCAGCAGAAGGGCTCAAGCTCTGCCCCAGAAGGCCAAGGAGATCTTTCAAGTAGCGGTTTATTGGTGAACCATGAAAGCAGATGCGGGTCTCTGGAGAAAGCACTACAGATTTGCTCTGCCTAAGGGGTTCAGAGGCAACATTATAGAGATCTCAAAGTGGAAAGATGGGTGGGGGCAGCAATTAGTGGAACAGAAGATGTAGGAGACAAACTGAGACAGAAATGAAATGTGAGAGCAAAGAATCTGAACACAAAGTGCTGGAACGAGGATGGAGAGGGTGGGCTCCAGAATGGGCATGCTGCCTGACTGAAGAGCAAGGCAGATGCTCTTGGCAGATAACCTTATGTTTGGATGTTATGGTATTGCTAGGCAGGTGGAGGGGATGGGAAGGTTACCATGGGAGCTGACAAATGGGATGTCATCATTTCCCATATGGGTAACTATCTCCAATCTGTCCTTTCTATCCGACTAAAGCTTGGGATATCTCAGCAGAAAGGATACCGCTCTGGCAGAGATGAGGATTCTACATTAGGTCTTCACGGAGTTGAAAACTGCAGGCTCTGGGCAGATGTGGATGACAGAAAACAAGAAGTAGAAACAGCGATTTCAGGAAAATCCAGTTATTAAATCTGAACTTAAAAGGCTGACTTTTACAAGTCAGATGAATCTCTTACAAGTCAAAGGAATCTCTGACAGCTGATTTCAGGGCAGCCCAAGGGCTTCCCAGAACCAGTTTGTCCACTTCTTGGTCTCAAAGTGACTCTGGGAGCCTTCGGGGAAGACGGAATCTGAAAATGAAACAACACGCACATTCCACAGCTACTTTTATCACTTTATTCATATTTCTTGAGCAAATCCTTTAGCAGCTAAGCAAATATCTGAAACTCTCTTATTATATATATGCATACGTATATAAATAGAACCATTCAAAAATAAATAACAAGGAATTCTGCAAATATTTTCCCACTGAATATGCAAAAGGAACATTTTCCTCCCAGTAAACCAACTTTGAAAGTCTTCCACTAAAACCCTATAAAACCCAATGATAGTCATAAATTAACAGTAGATTAATTCAAAGAACTTATCCCCCCTCTGCACACCTTCTAATCCATATCTCCAAGAGGTCATTTTAATTATCACACTGTCACAGCTATTCATTACTCTGCTCTAGGAGACAGAGAGCCAGCACTATGCCTTTTGGATGCCTTGGAATTCATCATACGAGGGCATTTTATTCTCCCTAAAATGCTCACAGTTTAACCTCCTCACCTTGAAAGACTGACAACATCACATTTGCTCGGTATTTTAAACCATTCTCCTTCCAGTTGGGTATCTCATTTTAGCCAAGTTACCCTTTTCAGAGACAAACTAACTAACTAATGGACTAATGAAAGCTCAGCAAGCAGCTGACTAATACATAGACACAATCAGCTCAAGTTTTGTCAGATCCTGAGTAGTTTGCCCTTTTTCAGAGGCATGCAAAGCCCTTTTTTTTATTTTATTTTTTCTCCTGAATTGTACCTGCTCACTCATTCCGACTGCAGTCATGCTAATCAGATAGAAACCATGTGCCAGTGGCTCCTACGAGGGCTGTCTGGGTGGTGCAATAGGACTACAGAAGAGTCTGTGAGGTCCTGAGACACAGAATGCAGACCTTGACCCTGCTTGCTTTGTGTTAGCTTGTATGGCAGAGGCCCCAAAGGACCTTATGCAGAGTTCCCTTACAACCAAAATGACACTGGGCCAGATAGAGTATTCAAAGACAGATGAGCACATGAGGGACTACTGGTTTCCTGGCTGCATAAACACAACTCAGGTTGCTTTCTGGTAGTTCTTTGTAGGATCATACGTTGGTTTAGTGTTGGTAATGCTCAGGCCCTGCAGCCAGTTCTCCTGCTGAAGATACAGGGAATATTTTCACTAGGGACAGTAAATTTAAATATCCTGGAAGGTCCATTGCCTATAATTTCCAGTTTTTCCTCATATCTCTTCATTTTTGCCCAGGATGCTTTCTTCTCTATCCAGCCCAGCATGACTACCCAGCTGAGCCTGACCCTGTTTCTAGACTGCAAGGGTCATGTCCTGGCTTAGAGAAGAGGAGCAACCAACCTCACATCCTTTACTACAGAGTGTCTGGGACAGCTACTTCTTCGGGACCACCTGACAACAAGGGAAGCTCATTCATTCTTGTTTCACATATCTCCCTTCAACCTCATTCTGGTTCATCCTTTCCCTTTCTATCCACTGGGTCTCAGCACCTTCTTTTTCAGCGCTACCCCTCGCTGACACCGCCTCAGTCATAAATCTTTTGGAAGCCCACTTCCACTCTTCCCAGACTCCTACCAGCTACTGCTGGAGGAACATGGTTTCTGCCTGTTAGACAGGACTTGCAGTGAGTTTCGTGCCTGCACCTGACAGGTGACACCACTAGCATTTCTCATATGCCCACTTTCCTCAAATGATCTGATAGAAGAGCAAAAGCCTAACCATGCAGCAGATGATAAACGGCACACTGAGGAGCACCTGCCTGACTCCCAGAAGCTATTTATCAGGCTCTCATAATGCAAGCTAACTGGGCTAGCACATGCAATTGGCATAAAAGCTTCTGAGCCTGACACTAAATGGGGAGACATCACATGGTGAAGCAGGGGAGCCAGGACTCCCTCATTTGCTCATTGTATGGATTACCCCTTAAAAGAGAGGGGGAGAGAGGGGCTGGTGGAGGAAGGGGAGGCTTTCTCATTTTAACAAATAGCTTTTCAGCCACTGCAAATGATTTCTCTAGATCTATTGGGTCACACTTTTTTTTTTCTTTCCTTTCTTTTTTTTCCCAGAGATGAGAGCTAAAAAAAAAAAGAAAAAGAAAAAGGCTTGAAATTGATTTACCGTCTATAAATAAAAAAGAATCAATGGTAAAATTTCTAGCTAATTTCCCTCTCCTTCGTTTCCCTTTGGACTATTTGTTATCTTAGAAATACTTATCTGGGAAAAAAAAAAAAGAGAAATATCAGCAGTTCCAGCTCCAGCTGCACTCCTCCACCTCGCCACACAATCCAGCCCTCCTCTCCTCTCTTCTCCTCTCATCGTGCAGAGAGAGACTGGTCCTTCAGGTGTGTCTGGCTTCTCTTCTCTGGCTTGCTGTCAGCATGGCTGGACCCCTGGCCCTGCTGGGAGGTGCATTTAAAGACTGGCAGCTTTTCCTTCCTGCCAAAAGAAGAGAAAGAGGAGAGGTGTTATGAATGCTGTGGTTTTCCTACAGCAGGTAAGCAAACCCTGGGTGGCTGAGCTCTGAGGAGATGCATTTGCAGTCTCACAGGGAAGTGCATCTGCAAGGGAGGCTATGGCTGCTCAAGAGAAATTAGAGGTGGTTAAGAGAAATTAGAGCTGGTGCCCTGCTCCTCTGGTCAGAGAAGGGTTAGTCCTTCCAGAAGACACTCTGCACTATCTCTGAACTCTCCAAGAGAAAGCCCTGTTTCCCTTCAGGCCAATGCACTTACAGCTGTTTTCTCCTCACCGCACTTCTGAAACATTTCACATCATTTCTCCCCATTATCAGCAATCATGTCACCGTGAATATTTCCTTCTGGGACAGATACTGCTTCCAGGATAGCTGGTTCCCAGGTCAGCTCACTTCTTCATTGCCCCCGCTATGAAGAAGGCTCACAGCCATGGCCAAATTCTGCCCATGTGGCTGGGGAGCACCCATCACATGGCATGTGATGCCAGTGATTCCAGCACTTCCATTAACTCCAAATATTTAATGATAATGCAGAACTTTACTTGTCACTGTTGTTTATGGCCTGACCCTTTCAGCACCCTTTGGGCTGCAGGCCTTGCAAAGCAGTTGGGGTTCAACTGCTGACCTCCGATGAGGAGAATTATACAAAATATAAAGCCCTCTTTCAGTGATGCCCCAGGAGTTCACAGGCTAACCAGTGAGCTCATCACAGCCTGGCATGGCAGCACCAGCCCTCTGGCTTCCCACAGCCTATCCTAGATAGCAGAGCTGCTTCATGCGGTTCTGCTCTCACTGTGCGCTTCCCAGGCAAAATGCTGCCGGGTGTGTGTTTACAGTGTGCATCCTGGATGTTTGCTGCTTTAAGGAAAAGTAAATCTCTAGCCTTTATTATCTGTTAATTCTTCAACATTTCTGTTCTGTTTACTTACACAGCCTCTTTGCTTAAAAACCTTAATTAAACCCACCCAATTCACAGCCCAGCACTTCTACCACCCTCTGGCTCCTGACAGTTGTGTGTCATGTGTTGTCATTGTGTTGTGCATGACAGGCACAAACAGTCTCAGCCTGTCTGTCTGTCCATCTAGCTGCTGGGCAGAGCCAAACCTAGGAACCAATCCTCACATCTTTGTACCCTGAGATATAGCTACGATGGGAGGCTGAACATGAAGGGCCACAGGTCCCACATCCCTGTAGCCCGCTGTGCTGGGGCTGTGCTGGAGCAGGAATCTTTGCCTTAGGACACCATGACGGAGTCATGGAATCACAGAACATCCTGAGTTGGTAGGAATCCACAAGACCTATTGAGTCAACTCCTGGCTGAGGGAGCTTCACTGCCCCAGCCCTCCTCTCCCCATTGCCATCGCAACTGCCACCAGTTCAGCACCTACTGCCTCTCCACAATGCAACCAACCTACGTATTTTGAAGAGAAAAACACAGAGACAAAAATAAATAAATTAGGACCCTGTGAGGGAGACCTGAGAGGCACACAGAAGTGAGAACAAGTGCTTTCTCTGGTTCTGTGTATAATTACATTGACAAGTTCCTAGACAATGCTGGAGACCCAAACACAGCAGCAGCTGTGGACCGAATCACACAAAACACAGGGAGGCACGTCAGTCAAGCCATCCCTGCCCTTGGGCTGCCCCCGTTACTGCTGACAGCCTGCCCATGCCCAGCACTGAACAGGCAGGGCTTACCCCAGCAGTGGCAACCTCCTTCCCAGAAAGGCAAACTGGGCTGTCTGCTCTTTGTAGGAGAAGAAAGCAACATATGAAACATGCAAAGAGTATTTTTGCATCTGCATAACACCTGAAAAGCAAACCCCGATTAACCAACAGCACTTACAGTAGGATCTTTATTCACTGCCCTTTTTTAGCAGCTATCCAAGCATTAGTTGAGCTGAAGCACCACAGATATCAAGCACTCAGTTCACACCCGATTCTTGTGAGAAAGTGATTTTTGGCCGTACAGCCAATTGATAGACAGTTGTGATCAAATTGCAGCCCTGCTGCGTGCTCATCGCACATACAACAGTTAATCTTGCAGCCATGCAAACTGGTTTGCAAATCTCAGAGGCATAGCAATTACAATACCAAATTTATACCGCATCTCTCAGTCAACTAATTGTACATACAAAAAATCACCACTTGAATAATCTGAATACATTCACCTTTGGTGCTAAAAAAAACCTTCAGTACATGCGTGATCTCAACATAATTTTGAGTTACGGAACCCATGGGAAAAAATGCCAACCTCTGATTTCAACAGCAAAACTGCTTCTTTTTAAACACAGCAGGAGCATAATTCACATGGAGGTCTGGCATCTTGGTGTTTCCAGAGAGGCTTTTTTTCATGTTCTACAAAATGGAGACGTTGCTTGCTTTAGCTCTCTCAGCCATATTTAGGAATTCAAGCCCTATATACATCTACAACAAATGTTCTGCACATGTTCACCTCTAAAACAATTTCATTGGTATTTTTAATTGTTAGGAAATCTTAAGGATCTCAAAATGAATTATCAGACCTCCAGACCAGGCTGATGTTTTAGATGAGCTGCAGTTTACACACCACTGTCCTAGAGCAGCGCAGGTGAGCTCACAGCCTGTAAGCACACGTGTGCTCTTGTGGCATTTTGGGCTCTTTCACACACACTTTTCTTGACATTTGTTTCCAACTGGTGAAGCACATTGATGTGGGGAGTGATAGATGTTAGTGACTTTGCAGCCGGCATACTGAGAAGGGCAAAGCGGAAGAGAATTCTGTATTTAAACTGCAAAGGGAGGAGAAAATAAGGTTATTAAAGCCACGTGAGTAGGATTGAAAATGAATCATCAAGACTGAAAAATGGCTAACCTCTGATCCCTGAAACCACGAAATCTGGTTGCTGTCGTGTGTCTGCTGATCTAATTTTTACACTCTCCCCTCCATTCAAAGGAGATGTGTTTCCATTGCAGATGGGCCGCCATTGCAGCCTAACAATCAATGCCTGATTACTTCAAATGCTTCACTCTCAGGGATGCACAATTAACCAGGCCCACATTTGACACTGCAAGGGGAGTGCAGTATTTTCTGGGAATGTCTGACAAGTTTCAAATGTAAAAAACCACAAATTAAATGACCTAGCAGATAATGACGGTCAGTGCCCTGGCAGTTAGATAATGTACATGCTCCAAAGCAAGGCAATTAGAAGCTATAAAAACAAATTTACAGTGTTAGAGCAAAGGTCAGAAATCCTCAGCCATTACCGAAGGCTTGATTTTTTTTTATTTTTTATTTTTTTGTATGTGGTCACCAGTGTCCATTTCCAGAAAGCAACCACAAATTCATGTACGTGAGGTGACCACTCACCTATTAGAGCAGATTATGATTTCTGGGCCTTGCAAATCCCACTATCTCAGTGCATGGAGAATAATATGAGAACTATCTGGAGATCTCATCAAGTCCTTACTGTGAGGCTATACCTTCCTGAATGCAGGAATCAGTGCAGTGGTACCAAGGTACCATATTACAGCTGCAAAGTCTCCCTCACGAGACAGCAGATGTCTCTCCCTTTGCCACTGAAGGTTTTGTATTGTCCTCTGTCCTCCTCTTTTCTAAGGAGAAGCAGCAGGAGAATAATGCATTGCTAGCAAAAAATGATTGTCTCTTCGTGTCTTGAGTTTGTTCATATTAGAAATATGATGTCAGGATTATCGTGCTACATACACCAGATATTACCCAAGTCAGCTCATTCAATACATAGCAACTCTCTATGCTTTCACAGTGGTGTGCTCTATCCCGCTCCTTAGAAATAAGAGGAGAGCCCACACAGGGGTGAGGCTGGAAAAAACACAGATGCTTTAAATCTGCTTACCGAGCCCCAGCTTCTTCAGAGCAGCAAGCCCGGGAAAAGAAGGGAAAAGCAGGTGGATGTCTCCAGGGGTATCTACATGAGGATGCCCAAGAGAGCTAATCCAAATACATTTAGGGTGTAAACCGTGAAGGTGATTAGTCAAACCGCAGTAAGCTCCTATGTGGATATGCTCCTTCAGAGTTAAAGTAGCCATAATTCAATTCATTCATTTAGCTCATTTCCAAAAGTAAATTATGGTAGAGTAAATTAAATTAAACCATCTGACAGCACCTTCATTTTGAAAGGGATTGTTAACATGGACCCAGCCTACTTCCTACAGTAATGCAGATTACTTTCCCCTGCTAGGCAGGCATGCTGGCTCCCTGGGCCAGTCTTGAAGTGGTGTGTTTTTACACACTCTTTACGTGGGGATTTCTGAAAGCAGGACCAGTGCTGAGGTGCATTTGACTGTTTGCACGTGCTTTAGAGTGCATGCCTAAATCCAGGCTGAAGTCCTTCCAGCCAACACTGCCTCCCAAGTGCTGGAGGAGGCAATTGTTGTAGTGGGGTGTTTTGGTGAGCAGGGCAGATCTCCTCAAAACTTGCAAATGGATCCTTTTTATTGAACCCACGCAAATGTGTCACAGTTTAAAACCCGAAAAGCTTTCCTTAATGACAGCTACAAGTATCAAGAGTTGCATAAAACGTGTAGACACGCGTGGGAGTGAGCTGACAGATTATAATTACCAGTTGAGAAGGGGGAAAAAATAAAAATTATTTTTTGAGGCAAAACATATAATTTTCCTTTAAACCATAGTAGTGCTCCCATTTACAACCCTGGAAATCAGATTGAAGTTGTTTGACTCCTTACCAGGTTTTTATTTTTATTTCCTTTTAAAGGAAATTGGCACTGGCCAATGTGGGAGGATAAAGTGGAGCTTTATTTAGACACTGGTATGAGTTTTTCACTGTTTGAACAGGAAGGGAAGTGGTAAGATGTCCTGCAGGCTCCCAAAGCATTTCTGTCCTAGCTGGTAGGATTGCGTATCGCTACAGCCCCAAACAGCCCTTCCAGGGGCACAGGAAAGATTCTTAAATTCAGACTGGTGCAACCTGTTGCTACAAAAGTGACAATGGGTGTGGGGCACCCATTGGTCAGGTCCAGGCGAAATGCCCAAGATAGGCTGCAGTCCTCTCTCTTAGCCAGGCTGGTGATGGAAGGTTCTGCAGCTGATTCTTTTTTTCTTTCTTCATTTCCTCCGTTCTCTACAAATGGTAAGTATGTAGTTTTGCTGATCTTCCTCTGGAGCAACACTGGAGGAAGGGACTGTATCAGCACTATTCAAGAGCCATTGCCAGTACCCTGAGTCTGAAATGGGGTGATATAAGTAGCCCAGGGAGGTGAGAAGCCTGCGTGCATCCTGTGTGGGCAAGGAAAATGTCCAGACCTGCTAATGTTTAGGAGTGCTTCAGATCACGTATCATCTAGAGCACTGCTGCTCTGACAAAATTTATAATTCTTGCTAGGACATGCACTTTTTTTTTCTTTTCTTTTTTTGTTTTTCCCTAAAGACTGCTCCCCCACTGAAAAATGGTGGGGGGAGAAGATGACAAGACAGCATTTTAAGTTTGGGGGAAGTGAGCTGTGGTGACAGCAAACAGGGCCCCAAGAGAATGACAAGAAGCAGCCATCTACGTAAAGCAGACAGGTGGCTTCACTCCCAGCTCTCATTTCAGACATGGCCAGGTCAAAGAAAGCACCGACAGATGCAGGTAAAATCTCAAAAATCCTGAAGGCAGATCTTAAAAGTTTTTCTGAAAGACAGCACGAGTGGACGGGAAGAACATCCCAGATCCCATGGGACAGAAGGACTCCCACACATGTGCCAGAAAGCAGCAAATCCCCAGGATGGCATCAGTCAGAGCCTGAAGGCCCACACAACCACTGAACATCTCTTAATATCAGATGGGGCTCAGCATTTGAATGACTGAATTGTCCTGTGTCTCTTTATCAGACTGTGCCCATACAGGAGAAGACATTCTCCATCTCCACCCACTGTGATGCAGATGATGGTTCCCATCACCTGAGGATGACGGGGCAGTCCCATGGGCCAATCCATCCAGTTGGATACACAGCTGTGAACTTATACATCATCATTAAGGCTGCAAAGTCAAGCAGCAAGAGGAGGAATTACCGGAATAAAGGCTGTCAGAGCAATTTTAATTCAGCCTCCTGGCGGATATGCCTTCTGATGCAGTCTTTAATTACCTCATCACAGCCTACTTTTTCTTCAACAAGACTTCTGCTTCATTCAGGGCACAACAAACAAACAGCAATTAAAAAAGGGTCAGTCAATATTTTCTTCTTTTTTTGTTGTTCAGTAACTCCAGGCATTATTTGCTGCATGCCATCAAGTTCCCTGCTCTTAGACAGAGATATTCCTCTTCTCCTGGACTTCATGAGTATCAGTACATCAACAGAGAGCTTCCCACATAGGAATGGATTTCTTTTTCTACACCCCAATGAGCAGAGGGCCTGGGTTTTACCTGGTGCAGAAATATTCTGCTGGCCAGGTGGGATTTTTCAGGGTATTATGAGGTGTCTGTTCAAAGTCCAGCTCCTCTAACCTTTGTGAGAGCCAAAAGCACTCAGCATTTCCACAATTTGGACCTCAGTGAACACAGAGAATCAGAAACATGGGACTAGCAGCTCTCAGAAAAACGAGTCAGCAGTTTGAGAGGCAATAGCAACTTTGCTGACGCTGCTGTGCTGAAGCACAGCTCTGCTGCACAGTCAATGAGCCAGGAGGGAAAGAACAGAGCAATGTTGGCGTGAGCAAAGGCCTAAGGCAGCACAAGGTGACTTGCATTTGCAAATTTTTGCATGGCAAGATTTCTGTTTTCTTTTTTTTTAACAGACGCACTCTGCTTTCTCTTCATCTCCTACAAAAATGTTGCCTTTTATACCACAGATTTCAATGGAGGAAATTTTTTGCTTTCAACACAACCAGTGCTAACTCTTACTCTGGCACAAGTAGAGAAGTGTGCCCAGGACAGAGACACAGCAAGAGAAAGAGCTGCTTGTTTCTCTGACAGCAATACAGGGAATCCCACTCAAATTCCTCCCAGTGAGTGCAGCAGGAGCAGAATTTGCTAGCCACTGAGCAGCATAAAACAGCACTGCAAGAAGAGGAGAGGAAGGGCATGAACTTCCATTGCCAACCAGACAGCTGTGCTCTCCTGCTCTGTCCCCACTTAACCCAACCTTGAAGAGATGTCTTTGTGTGCCGGTGGACTTTCCTGAGCCTTTCTGAAGCACACTGAAGTGGCAGCACTCTGTTCTCCAGCAGCTTCTGTACGCAGCATAGAAGTCTCACGCTTAGAAATTTATGGGCCTATCGGTTTATCACTCCAGAAAGTGTCCAGCGTTTTCAGCAAGGCTTTTAATTCATTAGCTCACATATGAAAATATTCTAATCTTCCTGTCCTCCCCAGCTGAGCCATCGATGCTTTCCCATCTTGCTGCAGACATATCACCTTCAGGAAAATAATTGCTTAGCTTGCTGGTAACAATGGACATTATCTTTCTGAACTAAGTGTTCATTTAGGATCACAGGGTCCTTGAAAGAGCAGGACTGTGGGATACACTGGGGATACCACAGGTTCAACTGTAGATCCAACCAGTTGGATTCACTTACATGCACATAAACGCCTTATAAAGATACAGCTATTCCTCTTTCCATCTTGGAATAAGCTTCACAAGTGCTTGGCCCCACTGTCAGTTCTCGCCCTGTAACCAGAGCTGCTGTTCTTGTCTCTTGCTCCAGATGATCCTAATTCAGTTCTCACTGAATTGCCTGTGTTGTCTGTTCTCTAGTATAGCTGTTGTCAGGGCTAAAGGTGCCTGAATCTGGGCACTAGCAAATACTTGCACCAATTTGCAGGACCATCCCTTCCTTTCTGTGCCTCAGTTTCCTTCTGCACACCACGGTGATAACAAAGTAAACATTTTCTTCTTTAAGGTCTTTCAGTCAAGAGGTACTCTGGAAGTGATTCAGGTTGCTGTTATTTCCAGGGCTATCGTTATAACACATTTGGCTGCATTAATTCCCTCAAACAGAAATCATTCTGCCTGCAGTAGACTAGGACAAAGCAGCCAATTAGTTGTCTCTTACACGTTTATTAACTCTGAAGCTTTCTTTCAATGAGTATGTGGAATCTGGTAATGTTTTAATATATTTTCATAAACTGTGGTCACAACATGTCCAGTTTCAAGCTAATAACCATACCATATAATTAGTCCTGATTACAGAGATATTTAGTATCATTTTATATATTCTAGTCCTTTCCTAATGCCACTGCCCAGCCAAGGCAGATTTAAAACTACAGCTATCTTCCTCCTCCTCCCCAGCAGTTTGCAAGGTTTTCTTGTGCACAGGTTTGCAGTTAACATGACAGCTTCAAAAAAGATTTCATTTCGTTGATGTACTTTTAATAACATACACAGGCTCTGATCAAATGTCAGGTGACAAGACCCACAAGACAAATAGAAGGCATTTGTCTACTTACAAGGAAGACCAGCATTTGAAAGCTATCAGGAAATTAACAACATGAATTTTCAAAATCTATTCCTAAAACATCTGTTGGCTTTAGGCTGAACATTTACAGTATTTAGCATTTTAACGTGAGGTAGAACCCCCCAAACAAAAGATCCCTCACCCCATTAGATTCTGGTGGGGGGAGAAGAGAAATCTGCTCTGTTCGACTCGATTATAGATGTGTATCTTTCCCTGCTGGCATGGCTGTCTCTATAGAGATGGACATGGATATTTGATGAGATTAAAATGCTTCAGTTACCACCGTCAGTGGTTCTTTAATTTAAAATGAAGAAGGCAAACAAACATTCTTTTTGATGAGGTAACTGAATGATGCTACGGAAAAGCACTTTGCTGTCAGGTGGTAATTAGGTTCAGTAATAGTTGTGGGTTTTTAGCCTTGGAGGTTGCGGCCCCTGGGAATCTGAAAGAAATGATACATTCAATTTCCAGAGGAAAGGAAGATGCTGGATGCTTTTCTCTGCTAACCCTGCAGGTCTCTGCAGATAAGAGCATTCAAAGCTGCAGCGCTGACAATCCTCCTTGAGCCAGCCTAAACTGTTGTGTCGAGATCACGAACACAGAATGGAAGAGGGACCCAAAGTAGGGCCTTTAAACACCTAATGCAGTCAAGCTGGCTCGGACTGTATGCATAAGGAACTGCCAGAATGGCTGCACCAAAAGGATTTTTAAAGTCTGCTGAAGCAATTCCAGCAATTGCTCTGTGGCCTGAGCTGATAATTGTAACATCCATCTTATGCATCAGTGGAAAGTCTTCAGTAGGAAAGTGCTTCTCTGTAAACAAGCAACTGTTCTCACAGGTATTTTTTTAAGGGGAAAAAGAAGGGAAAAGAAGGGAGTGATATTCAAGGGTCATCTGCATTCCTTGCTGGAGAGGAACAATTCCATTTGGAACTGGATTTTCCATTGTAAGTATAAATTATGCTTGGCTGTGTATTAAAACAAACAATTCCAAACTTTCCAATTGATCTAAATGGACTTAATTGGAAATTTTGAGTTTGGAGGTAAAAACGCTCTGTCCTCTGAACAGAAACAAATTTTGAACATGGTGTTTTCCATACAACAGGAGCTCTGGTTCCTGTTCAGCTCATCTTCTCACATTATTACCCAGCTTCGTCTATTCAAATAATAGCAATTCTCAATCAGTATTGCCACCGCTGTTCATGCAAGGTCAGACACTGAAAGGACATCAGTGGTCCAACATCACGCAGAGAGCCAGCAGCACTGCAGAGAATAGAGCTCGGGCGTTTCAAACCCTCTCTTCATACCTGTGTGCCTTGCTTCTCTAGTGGCCTTACTTCATGTCCAAAAAAAGAGACACTTTTGGACAAACAGCCTACACTGGCTGAAAAGCTGGATTAGGGATTCACAATGAGGGGTAAACCTGGTCCTAACTGCAGAAGAAGCCTGCCATCCAGCTGTCAGCGCAGGTCCAAAGTGAAATGAAGAATACTGCCTTCAGCACAGGCTTGCCAATAATCTCCTGAAGCACTGAAAAAGTTTTTCCTTCCAGAACTAAAACTTTTCAAAATAAAGAGAGTCTGATTCTTCTCTCACTCTTGGGAGATAAACGAAGGGTAAGTCCATTAAAGATACTGGTGTGAGATTGGTGTACAGCAGACAGAATTCAGGAAAGATATTGATATCTCCCAAATCCCCTGAATACTTTTTTCAGGCATAAACCAGGTATCTTTCCTGATCATAAATGCTTTATTTCCGAATGGAATTTCAATAAAATAAGCACAGTTAGACTGGCATGCTTATTATAAAGCCATAATGAAGGAGCACTGAAGTTTAGTCATGAAAGGTATTAAAGAAGCAGCTCCACTAAAGCAAAAGAAAATGCTTTCTGACCTACCGAGTTTTAGGAGTTGCTGCCAGTGGTCTTTCCACCAAGGAGTTCAGCCTGTAATAGTCCAAGAATGTCCTGGCCACATTCCTTCCAAGCTTCATATCTGTAGTTTTTAATTAAGGAGTATTTTTGGAAATAATTAAAGATATTAATAATAAAAGCACACAGTCCAGAGGTAAATCACTGCTATTTGACGCACGAGCAAGTTTACATTAACCATCCCACAGTGCTTAGACCTCAGGCAAAATGACTTACATAAGCAGATAAAGCAAGGGTCATCTTGTTTGCTTCTTGTTTTCACAGGTAGACGCTATATAAAACCATAGACAGGAGGAAACGGTCTCTCTTTCCCTTTACACTTGGCTGCAGATCCCCGTGGTGTTCATGAAGTAACAGACTAGACCAAGGAGCCTTCCAATTTTCACGCTCAGGGAAAATAAATACCTAAAAATGTTTGGACACAGGTGGCATTTCTGCGCTTGTCTCCAGGAAACAAGGTCAACAATGTCATGGTACAAACCAGACATGTACCAGCATAAAAATTTAATACCGGGATCAGAGCTGTAGCCCTCCACC
Source organism: Meleagris gallopavo (assembly GCF_905368555.1). Lineage (NCBI taxonomy): Eukaryota > Metazoa > Chordata > Aves > Galliformes > Phasianidae > Meleagris > Meleagris gallopavo. The sequence continues at coordinate 22,147,764 of NC_139413.1, forward strand.
TTTAGCATGGAGCTCCCACACTCTCCTAGAAGAATCTACAGTTCCCTAGTTGTGTTGCATTCAGAAGCTAAAATAGTGGTTTAGCACTGATCTGGAAGAATGCCTTGGAGAGCTGCGCATTACCTTCAGGAGGTCAGCAACAACACTGGGGCTCCTCTCCCCTCTCTGGCCACGATTTCTGTTTTGGCTAACCCTGAACCCAGCACTACACAGATGAGCTGCTGAAAAGACCTTGCGGGTATCTGAACCTCCTGAAGACTCTGTGGCCTAAAAATATGCTGAGTAATCCATGACTGCATTAAAAAGTAATATCCAAGACCATATATTCATTGGGTGAACCTCCTCCCTATGTGAAACATCAGCACGAGACCTGCCTGTTGTGGAGTCGCTCCTGCTTATCGTCTGCGTGATGATGTTCAACTGGAAGAAATGCAATGGAATGCCATTATCCATAGCTGCATAGCTGAGGACTCTTTTAATTGCTTATTTTGACCCGATGCCTAATTACACTGCAATAACCATGTAATTTTCAAGAATGCTGCCCCAAATGGTCACTATAACAGCCATTTCAGGATTGCAGGGGTGTTAATGCAGAAGCTGAGGTGGGCATGTAACCTGGGGAACTAAATATAGTTCTGCATGTGACATCCAGCAGTCTAGGAAAATAAACTGTTTCTGGGTTGTTTTGTGTGCATGTGTTCACATTCCGTTACACCAATAGTTCTCTGCTGATGTTTCCATTAGTGGAAAATTCCAGAAGTGTAGCATCCCAGGGGTTTCCAGCAGCGGCTGTGAAGACACTTGCTTCTAAATGAAGCTTTTATTACCCGCCCACTTACATTAGACACATCAAAACAAGTGAGCATGAGACATCAGGTTCAGGCATCGCTGTGAGCTCTCTATTTATCATTTATTTATTTATTTAAAAGAGAGGTCAAACTGACATGACTCAGTCTCTAGCTCTAGTTCTTCAACCAAAAACTATCAGCCAGCCACCAGCTCTGCTGGCATTGCTATTAAGCCCTGATCAAGTGGCTGAGGATAACTCCTGACACTAATTTTCTCCCCCCATTATCTGGTTCCACTTCTCTAGTTTCCATTCCAGTGCCTGGGGATGGTTATAGGGATCTATTCCAAGCACACTAATTGCCATTCTAATACGATGCATGCTGTAGGCACCTACATTATTAGTTCCCCAGAGAGGTGGTAGATACCCCATCCCTGGAGACATTCAAGGTCAGGCTGGACAAGGCTCTGAGCATGAGATCAAGCTGTAGGTGTCCCTGTTTAGTGCAGGGGAGTTGGACTAGATAGCCTTTAATGGTCCTTTCCAGCTCAAACAAGTCTGTGATTCTACAGTTGTTCTGTCCAATGGTACAGCACAGCCCAAGCAGCTGATGTTCATGGCTGCTGTCTGCACGGACAGAGTACCAGTTGGATGGGGACATCAGCTGTGGCAGTACCTGGTGAGCTTCCCTGCAGCTTGCTGGCACCAATGGATGAGGATAACCATATGAGCTCAAAAGTTCAGGAAGTTGGAGGCAGCTTAAAGTTTAGCAATTCTAGGAAGGGCATAGTTTCTTTGAAAGTATTTTGTGATTGTTACTGGAATTTGGGGATGGCTGTGGGTAGTTTGGTTTCTGTAGATGAGAACTCAAAGCAGCAGCAAAGGTTAAGAGTTCAAAGTCTTCTGAGAAAATGAGAAAGAAGGGGAGAAGACTGTCAAGCATTTAAGGGATTGAGAAGACTAACATGGCTTGATCTTGTAGTTTCTTTCATTTACTCAGCACTTTAAAGACGCAAAGTGGTAATTGGACTCAGTAAAGTCTCAGGACATTTTGTCAGTGCCACTCTCAGAAGGCTGATCTGCCAGAGCTGGCCCTGCTGCTTTTTCTTTGTCTCTCTACAACACGTGTGTTCACAAGGTGGGCAATGCCTGACACACTGCACCAGGGAAGTAAACCCTAAGTTGAGAGTGGATGCAGCTGAGGAAGTGGCTACATGAGCTCCTCCATGGTGCCTTTACAGCTCTGCTTTACTCCTGATTTGGAGGAATTCTGTTCTACGGCTGAACTTTAGCTCTTGAAAAATGCTTTCTATCAATAAGGACTGGTAACCACTTCACCTAAGCACAGCTGGAAAATTCCAGTGCAGAGGACTTCAAGAACAAGTTAAACCTATGGCAGATAAGAACAACTTAGCTGTAGCTGGTTTTGCATGAAGTTAGGGAGAAGAAATATAGAAAGACCCCTCAGGCCCATCCAGCCCCATTTCCTATAGTATATACCATATTTGCAGCCCATACAGACCTCCTGTTTACAGTTTACAAAGAAGGTAAAGACATTTTGCCAAGCATAGACACAGAAAGTAGATGAACATTTTGATAAAACTGATCATGCAATTCTGTGCCACCACATCCAACCACTGAAAAGCCACAAGATGGAAACAGCTTGTAGTCTGGAGTAAGATTCAAGGCAGCGTAGGATAAAAAAAATGTGCACGTTCTAATATTGGCTTCTCATACCATCCCACTGCCACTGCTTTGCCAGCCACCTCCACAAAGGATGAGTAGTTTCTGTCACAGAAAGCAGGTACCTGATACATAAAAAAGCAGTAACAGTCTCTGCCTGTGCCTGCCTAGCCTGGGCGAGAAATGGCCTGACTCACTCAGAAGTGCAGGTGGCATGAGTGTGCAGAACTGATAGAGAAAAACAAATCATAGCAATGACATTTGCATTTATTTTGGGTGCACAGAAGACCCAGACTCCATTTTGCTTCACTAAATACCACAGACACAAAAATAACTGCAGCTACAGCCAGAACTCGCCTTTTCTGGGTCGTGTGGTGGGTTGTTTTGTAATCGTCTTTCCTTCTGCTAATCACACATGCTGTGCTTTTGCCCACAAGAACTCTCTGCCCAACTTCAACCACACCTGCAGGCAATTGCCCAGCTATTCCATCACAGGAACTCCCATGGGACAGCAGAAACCCACCTGGGAGAGCCACAATGGAAGCAGCTGGGTGGATGTCTGTCTCTACTGCCTGCTAGGATTTTCTTTCCTCTCCCTTCCTCCTTCATCAATTTGTTGTTCTCCGTGCTCTGTATTCCTACCTGGAAGTGGAAACCAGCATCCCCAAGTTTCCTTCTGAAAATGCTGTTCCTGCAGTATTTGCTCTTTGACTGGCATCAGTGGTTTTGGGGAGATTTCCGAGCAGTCTGTTCGTGCACAACTCTGCCAAATTTCGCAGATGTTAGGAAGTTCAGATAAGACAAGAACCAGGCAGAGCTCTCTGCAAAATCCCCCACACTTCTGATCTCCAGCATGCCTCTCCCTCCAAAGCTTCTGGCCCTGGCATGAAAACAGGACAGAGGAGGAGTGTGGATCTCAGAAGTCATTACTAGTTTTCAATAGAGAAGATTCACTGATCCTATTGTGAACAGTCTCCTTCAGCTGGAGACTCCAGAAACATGCACACAGCCTTATTCTGTCTGTGCGTGAAGGCAATAAGAATCTCAATTTGGAAACCAGTTAGCAGTACAAGTCATTAGGGGAGGTACTAAACGTTGCTGCTTTAATAGCTCACTGATCATTTAATAATATTGCTGCTGCAGAGCATGGTGGCACCATTCGCCTGCTTTTGTTTTGCTTTTTGAAATTCAGGGTCATTCCACTTTGAAGTGAGTGGATTATCTCTCCTTCCCCCTCTTGCCAGACACTGCAAACTGCTTTAAATAATTAGGGAAAGGATGGCTCCTTCAAGTTCGTCGTCTCATTTTCATAAGGTCCAGTGTCATTGCTTTGGAACAGGAAGAGAAGCGGTGGTGGTGGCGAGGATTTGACAAGGGCAAAACAGTTAGCAGCCCCCACTCATCTTTGATAAGTCCTGCGGGGTCCCTGCCAAGCAGATTGGATCTCTGTTTTTATGTCTCATCTAGAGGACAGCACCTCCATCAATTTAAAACACCGTACTGGGTTATTAGTTTATGGAATTCATCCAAGTTTACTCCTAAGCAGGATTTAAAATCGTGACCTTCCAATTCAGAGGCATCACTTATCAGACCCACGCAAGTCTTTCGTTTCCAAAAAACAGCTCTAAGTTATCTTAAAGACAGACAGAAGAAGGAAAAATAGGGAAGGGAGAAAGAGGGAAGGATTCACAAAGAGAAAGAAGGATGAATCTTTTTAATAGCTCAAATTAAAAACCAGAAGAACCTCTTTGTTTGACAAAACTGAATTCTGCAGCAAATCTCTGTCCACCACAACAACAATCCTGTTATTTATGAAAAGAGGGATATTTTGTGTGGGAGAGTCCCAGATGACCGTGGTCAGTGAGCATACTGTCAGCTTTGTACAATCTCAAGAGAAATATGGATGAGGTTTTCTCATCTCTTTATAACAGCTTCCATCAATGGATCAAACCCTTTCCTGACTTGAACAAGAGCTCTAATGGAAAATGGCATTACACGGCTTTAAAGCACAGTGCTATATCACGCCTAGCCTGATCAGAAACAGTCCTCTATTTCAGCAGAGCTGTTTTCGCCACAGTCACTTGTTTTGTTTCACAGGGCTGACACTACAGTCTGACAAATAAGAGAAGCTGCCAATGACAGTCTAATTGTGTGTGTGTGTGGGGGGGTACTTCAGATAAAGTGCAATTGGGGCAATTCGGAGACTTGGGAAGGGGAACACATTTGTGGCTTTTCAGAATCACTGATCACAATGCAAACCTGGCTGCTGATGCTACATCCTTGCTCAAGGCAGGCTTTTCAGGAAACCAGGTTCACATACTCCAGTGTATCTGGTTACGTATTTCAAAATCATTAGCAAAGGAGGAAACTTGTAAAAGAGAGTGTGGGAGTGGACAAGATTTATCATAGAATGGCCTGGGTTGAAAAGAACCATAATGATCATCTAGTTCCAACCCCCCTGCTATGTGCAGAGTTGCCAACTGCTAGACCAGGCTGCCCAAAACCACATCTAGCCTTGACTTACCCCATTCTTCCTATCAATTTTCTTGGGAGCAGTGCCAGGCAAGCACAGACCACACCAGTCTGTTGGCATTGCAGAGCTGCAGGGTACATGTGGGCACAGCTCCTGGGAGGGTCTGCTATAGTCATGGGGCTGCTGGTGTGAGGCTAAGAGTGGAGGTGGGCATTGTGGAGAGTGCCCAGAAGGTGGTGGATCTTCTTCCTGTCCTTGGAGACATTCAAGGTCAGGCTGGATGGGGCTCTGAGCACCTGATGGAGCTGTAGGTGTTCACTGCAGGGGGTTTGGACTAGATGGCCTTTAAGGATCCCTTCCAACTCAAATGATTCTGTGATTCTGTGATGTTCTGCTGACCATCCTTTCCTGGTATATGGCTGGAGGTCAGATGAGAGAATGGCAGCTATCCCCTCTAGCCTTAAAATCTACTAGAGTCCTGAGCACAGCCACCTTGGAAATAGCACAGGGGCTTTCCCCAGGTACTCTCAAACATAAGAAGAGTATTTCCATCCCTAGCAGCCTCTGCTCCTGATCCAAGGTGGGACTGGGCAGCACAGATGCTTTTGGAAATGAAATGTACTGGCAATGACGAGTCTTCATTTTTATTCTTTTTGTGTGTTCTGAAGGAAGGAGCTGGGTGGAAAGACTCTGACTATTTCAGGCTTTTAGGCCCTTTTCCTGAAAAGCTTGATTGTGGTGGAAGAAATTACAAAGATGGAAGTTGTACACTCCTCTCCCAGAGCAATCAGAGGGCTGTAATTTTCCCTCCTCCTCTGACAGGGATGGCTGGAGAACACGTACCTCCGAGAGCAGCATTTTCTCTCTGCCGGAGGGACTGTGCTGCAAGGGCTGCGCCGCACTTCCCATGAACTCATTTCAATATCAGCCGTCGCATTTGCCCTTCACATGAACTCAACAGAAGCAGAAGATCCCAGCCAGTGCCTGGGGTGTGGAATGGAGGAGTCTCATGGTAGGAGGTAGAGATGCTGCATGGGAGATCTCTATTCTCCCTCTACCACACGCCAGCGCCAGCAAAGGAGCCACCTAACTGAATACATTTTGCTACCGATGGAAACCTCTACGTGAGACTGAACTGCAGAGCTGCTTTCACATGCGACCAGGAAAGGGAAGCTCTAACTGTAGGATTTGAGATATGCAGACAGGGCATCCAGAGCAAGCACAGAAACAGGGAGGTGTGAGATGTCTCAAAGTAACACTGAAAATGCAATGGGTCCACTGCCCATTCTTACCTCTGAATCCACATGCCATTTACCAGCACTGTGAGCATCATTTTGCAGGGATGTCTCTGACTGCTCCATTATCGTAATGCCATCTTCCCATTGTCCCCTGTAAGTTACATTTTATCCATCTCACTGTCCCCTACACCACAGGGAGATGGAAAAGGGCCCTCCTGTAAATGGTAATATGTCCTAAGCTGTAAAATGACAAAAGAAAATGGTTTATTTAATACCTTGGCAGCCCTGACTCCTGATGAGGTTATTTAAGGGGCAGAGGTCAGAACAAAGCTCACAGATGAAAAAGAAAAGCCCAGAAAGGGTGAATTTCAGCATCAGGATATTTGAATTCATGAAAATAGTGCATCAGCATCCCTTTATATACTGATATACTCTTAAAGTGATTTACTTAAAACCTGGTTATAATAGCTCCTTGTCAAGTTGTCCCCAGATGAATTTGGGCCAGTATTTACTGGCTTCACATTGCTGTCTGATTGATCGTTAGTTACAGTATCAAGAAAATCCCAGGTTAAGTCTCTTCTTGTGATTTTAGCATTTCTGATATTGTATTGTTTAATTCTGGTCACTTGCCAAATCTGGGAAGGAGCCCTTGGGGATTAGCTGACCTCAGCTCTTTACACAGTCAATGAAAATTGCAGAGCTGATTCTCTCATACAGATACACAGAAAACGGATGAGGGGAGAGGAAGCAATTTTCAAACGAAAATCCAGCATTCACAATCTCCTATCATTGATGTTCTCAAAAGGGAAGAACAGCAAGAAAACTAAGTGTTAAACGCTTTTGTTATCAGTGGAAATGCAAGAACAATGCAGTTCCAATATAAATTAAACCCTTCAAAACACACTGGAGAAACATGGGCGGACCTTTTTTGGGATCCTCTTGGTCCACCACAGCCCAGCCATCGCTTCACGTCTAACAATCCCCATTAGAGATTCCACTCACAGCTTTGCGCAAAACAGTCACCACTACCCAAACAAAATCAGTTTCAAGATAAATGGTAGAAAGAATGTTTCAACACACCAAAGTGTGGATAAAGCGTTTTTCATCTCTAAATTTTGGAAGCTCATGAATTGTATAAATCATAACTAGGCATCAGTAGTCTGTTGCATGCTGCATTTTCCTCTCTTCAAGTGCAGCTTGCATTCTGAGGCAGGACATAGCTTTGACAAGAGCTGTTCTAAAGGGAAGAAATTAAGAAAAAAGAGGAATTAAGAAATATGAGAAATTAAGAAATTGAGAAATATGATGATTGAATTTCTTTGTGACATAAACCTGCACAGAACTGACTTTAAAGTTTTTGAGCAGAGGAAAGATAAAGTGAACTGCAGTGATTTCAAGACTCACAGTGATTTTCAGGGACGTTCCTCCCCTGGCTGGGTTTGAATTGCTCAAAGACCCACTGGATTCCTCTTGCCTTCCATCAGCCTTTGATAAGTCCCTTCAGGATATGGCAACGTCTGCATTTGTAGTGGGCAAAATGCAAGGAAGAGACAGCTTATCCTCAGAAACTGGCTCACCTCCTCTCTCAGACTGTCCCAGGGGGAAAAAGGACCACGGCCTCAGAGGCTGTACCTTTAAAAACACTTGCAGTCTGCAAGTAATAGTCGTGCTTCAGTGTGTTCAACATTTTGGCTGAGCTCAGTACAAAGTGCAGTGATTTAGAGGTGGGAGATCAGGCGGGATTCAGCAAATTCAGAATTATTTATTTCTTTAGAGCAGAAAGTCTGACTACAGATTATTTACTGCAAATGGGTCTGTTTGGGGGAGGGGAAGAAGGTGAGAGGGTAGAGAAGAGGCAAACTGATGGATTGAAATTTTTCAATTAAAACAAGCAGTTTTTGAAAAAGATTTAAGGTTTTATTGAAAAAAAAGGGAAATAATTCAAGAGTCTGGAGCCCTGCTAAAGTGAAGATCATAAAGATCTAGGGGGAGAAGAAAAAAAAATCCTATTCTGTGTAATATCAGGAGGAAGAAAAAAATGTAAGAAAAACATCATTATCTTTGTTTCTTCTGCTATGTTAATGTATTTCTCTCCCTGCGTTATCTCCAGCATCTGCAAGTATTGATTCTGAATAAGGCACTGTAGTGTAGGCTGCAGGCAGCAGAAAGGTCTGCTGGGAGTGACACATTTCCAGGGCTGTTAGATCATGAAAAAAGACCTTGGGATCGATTCTACAATGGGAACTCTGCTTGGCCAAATCCGAGACAGGGAGCCTACCCTCTCTGCAAGGATGAGGATGGGCTGAGTAGCAGAGAGCTTCCAATTCAAGGGATGGATCAGTGGTGTCAGAGGTTCCGGGAGCTTTGCTTGGGCTTGAACAGCGCTATAGGAAGAGAGAACAAGAGGAGTTACATGAAATAAAATTCTGGGTGGGGAATATGGGCCATGCATGCCAAGACCTCATCTTTGTCTTGTTTTGCTTTCTTGGACTCAAGACCGTGCCACTTCAGAGCTTTCTCTGTAGGGACACACATGAGCTGGAACAAAGCTCTCTGCAGGTCAGCAGACACACCTCCCTGGGAGGTGGTCACTCCAGAATCGTGCTGGTGAAGGACAGGAGAGATTAGGGTTCTTAGTAGCAGGTAGAGAAAACTAATGCTATTTTTGCTTGCATAAGGCAGGAGTAAAATATTACTGCAATCTCCATCCCCCCCAATTAATTTCCTCTTTTGCTATAATAATTCCCATTCCCAGATAAATTTAGCTTTTTCTAAAACCTTTGATTTTTCCTTTGTGTTTTACGCTCAAGCTGGAATGCAGTGATAAGGGACTACACACACATATATATTTAATCTACATACACACACGTATAGTTATATATAGTCTCTGCCACAAATAACACTCCTCTGACTGCTGTCACAAAGCCCTTGCTAAAACAGCTACTCACCCAAACTGGCTTGCTTTCCTGCATCATACCCCCAGAGAAGGCCTGCTGGCAGCAGAGCGTCTGTGCCCAAATAACGATGCTGGAAAGGTCTGCACTCTCTCCTTCTCCACTGCCTGTCTCTTCCCCTCACATCTCCGATGGAGTTGGAATAAACCTGTGCCAAACTCCACCGCTGCTCACTGAAACAACAGCTGAGTTTGCTGGAGTGGCTGAAACTGCACACATGCAGTCAGTGTGGGAAAGGCTCTTGTTTTATAGAAGGGGCAACTCAACACAAGTGCTCGTGAGGGGATTTGGCACTAACTGGTGGGGCAGCTTCAGAGCCATTGCTTTTGCTAGTGAAAAGGGCTTTCAAAACAAGGTGCTTTTGACCATAATATAACCAGCAACCTCTGGATTTTATGAGAGACCTAAGCAGCAACCTCACATCTCTCCATTTTCCAGAGTGTCACTTACGGTTATAAAAATCACTTCCCCTTCACATTCTCCTTCTAGAGGTGAGACCTGTCTACTGCGCTGCTCCTTACGCTGGCACAGCTCCTGTGCAATAAAATGAGAGCCTGGGGTGAATGACATTCCCAGCAGATAAAGATAACATGAATAAGAGGCTGTTTACCCCCTCCTTTTCTATTTTTTATTTTTGTAAAATAAAATAAAAATATTCTTACGTAACCTTCTTATTTTCCTATTAAACTCTTGTATTTTGAGGCCACATCTCATTTTGCACTCTCACTGTCTGCTTGCATTCCCAATCTCTACCCATTACTATTAATAACGAGGAATAATTCAATTCACAAGTTTCTGTACCTCACAGGAGAGCTCCATGCTCTGCATTGCCTGGAGAGACCTCCCCACTGCCAGACCCACTTCCTTCAACAGTGTTTGTATTGAAACACCATAGGATATAAGCTCATGAGTGCCAAAGGAGGTTGGCTGCAGCTGTGGACCGTGATGCACAGTGCCTTCCCCAGTCCCTGCAGAGCTGGATGGCTGAGCCCCCAGCTGTGCCCCAGGCTCCTGCCAGATGCAGCACTGGGCTGTGGTGGCACCAAGCAGAGTCAGACTCCGCTGCTCCCAAAGCTGGTTAAATTTCTGTTTAGTCGCCTGGGGATTATCGGGAGTCCAGAAAGCCTGAGGAGGATAAACTGACAGGATGTGTGGCCTTTGAATCACAAAGTAGTGAAGAGAGAGGGCTCCACAAATGGGTAAAGGCTGCTGTAGAGCGGGATAAACTTCAGTGCAGCTGCAGGTGATCGAGCAAGAAACGATGGTCTGAATTCACAAGAAAACAGCTTGAGATTAGATTTTGAGGGAAACTTTCTAGTGATAATGAAGCACTGGAAAGATATCTCCTTGGGAGGCCATGACATCCCCATCTTAAGGCAGAATTAGGAAAAAAGCTGTAAGGAGAAGGGCAAGCAAAACTGATCCTGCTTGAGAATGGAGGGGTGGGCAGAGGGGTGCGCCTCTAACTCAATGCCCTATGTTCAGACCTCATCAGGGGCACCTTCTCTGCCAGGATCTTTCTCAGTCCTTGGCAAGACGGGTAGCACCAATCTCTACTTTTGCATTCCCAGGAGGAAGAGTAAGGGGCATGAATCCATCCCTTTGGAACCACAAACCTTCAAAAGATTCACTACAGTTATCTCACCATTATGGCCCGTGATTGAAAATTAAGATCCTCCCTAAAGGCTGCACACGCTTCTATCTTCAGCTGGGCTAAATCCCAAATCCCCTGCCCCACATTCATCTACTCCTTATTTCTGAATTTAAACACAGTTCTTTAAAAGCCTCTTCACCTTTTGCTACTTATTAAAATATTGGTTGCACTCTAGCTTGCTTTTCCAAGAGGTCTGGACAGCAGTGCAGGCAGTTCAGACAAACAAACAACCAACCACACAGAATCCATTAGGAACTGCCACTCCTGACTGTCGCCTTTTCACATACATCAAGTTGAAAAGGTTAATGCTTCCCAAAAGGGGTGGAAGAGACGGGCGGAGGGGAAGGGCAGGAGGGATCCAATCCTGTGAGGACCAGATGTCAATGGTACTCAATACAGCACAGAATGGGCTCCCCCACAAGTAAGACAACTGCCCATCCCTTGGCAAAGCTTCCCTTTGAGGGATCTATAATTTATTAGGGAAGGTGGAGCTCTGAATAAATTGTGCATAGAGATGAAGAAGTGATGATCGCTAACTCAAATCCCTGGGAGCTTGGCATTTTCAATCTTTAGCTCTCATTTGTGTCCCCAAGGTCCTGACTAAGTGAGCAAGCCAAAGAGCTGAATATCGACAAATCATAATGAGCTCATTGAGATCTAAGCGTTGCAATTAGCAGGGTGGAATGGAGCAGAGGGGCTGGGAGGCAGACTGTAATTATTAATAATGTTGATAATCACTTACATGTAGTTAAAAATATAAATACCTCCCAAAGCTTGATGGCATTAACTACCCTTCAGTTAGCTCCATACCTAATAAGTAAGCGATACCCCACACCTGCAGGAGATAGGGGAAAGGGCTCTGTCTGATGGCTATACTCATCAGGAACCTATAAATTGTTGTCATGGGTGGGAGGTTGTTTAAAAGAGATACCATCACTGTAACTCCTATCACTAGCTTGTGTTGCTAATGGAGTTGTGGAGAAAGACAGCTCAGACACGTGGCTTATGTTCATAGAATCATACAGTTGTTTGAGTTGGAAGGGACCCTTAAAAGTCCTCTATTCCAACTTCCTACTTGTTCACCAGGTAGTTCCCCCTCTGCCATCTCCCTTCATTAATTTCAGGCATCCCAACCTTTAGATAGCTCTAGCGTTTCTCATCCAGATGACCAGAATTTATTAAGTCAAGGAGCATGAGTGCAATGAGCACCATGGGAGGAGAAGCATGCTTTGCTGTGAGACAGGCCGGTATCTTCATCCTGCAGTCACAACAGTAACCACAGTGTGTTACAGCGATACTCGAACCATCCTTAGAAGCACTCCAACTACAGCTCACCTCATGCTGTTTCTCTTGTGCCGAAGCCAGCTGGTTTAAAAATAGCTGGAGTGCCTCTGTGCTGCAGATATTTCTCTGTTCCTGAAGATTTTGACCAAAGCGACTCTCCCACAAAGTCAGGCAAGATGTAAGAGCTGGATAATCAATCGCTTTCCTCGCTGCAATACCCCATCTCTTTGTGGATATTGAATCAAAATGCCTCTTACAAAAACATAAGAGATGTAATGGAAGAGTTGGTCCAAACAGAGATATGTTTTGCCAGCCAGAGGGGAGGGAGGAGGAGCAGTGGGCAGCAGTGTCTCAGAGCACAGCTCACAGGGTAGATTACATACTTGAGCAGAACTTGATCAGCAGCACACCTTCACCTGCACGGTAAGCAGGAGTGACCCTTATTATCTCCACAGTGCACTTCACCAGTGTAAAAGTAAAGCGTTAAGTCAAGTTTAAATGGAAAAACAGATAAGAGTGAAACCACGAGAGAGGTAGAGATCACTGTACATCAAAAAGAAAGACATTTTGGGGGTGAGACCCCACTCTGCCTGTACCACTGATTTCCTACCAGGTGAAGGGAGCATTTAACACACTGAGGGTAAGCTTGGGCCCTTCTCAGAGCAAACGTACAGAAAGGACAGTAGTGGGGACATGGTCAGTAGAGCTCAGTGAGGGAGCTTAATGAAATCAAGGAAAAAACAGAAGAAAAAAAAAAGAAGAAGAAAAAAAAAAGGAGAGAGAACAGCAGCAGGCTGCACTGCAGGCAGACAAGCTCAGAAAATGCAGGCAGTGTTCAGTGAAACTGAAAGGGAGAAAAGCAACACTGGAGTAAATGGAAATTGTTCAAAGATAATTGAATGTATGTCCAAGTGCTCGCATTTGCCAGCTAGCAATAAATACGCTGCCTGCAAAAGCAAGCGAGTGTGGGCAAAGGGAGAAAGTGCAAAAAGCAATCAAGGGGAAGCAAGAAACATATGCATGCAGGGCAGCAGTGCTGTAGGGAACAGGAACAGGAGACGAGGGACGACAGGCTGGAGAATGAAGCTGTGAGACTGGAAATGAGGCAGAACTATGTATCTTGAACCACATTCAAATAGGGCCCTTAGGCCTACCTCGAGTATGCTGGAAACCTGAAGAAAGGCAGCTGGGTCGTGCTGCCAGGGGCTGGCAGCAGTCAGGAGAGCCGATGTGCTTGGGGCCATGTTCTGGTAGGATGACCATTCAGTAGAGTAAGAAGGTACAGGTAATTGGTCCCCACTCTGTGGACAATTTTGCAGGGACTAAAGCAAGTGATTTTCAACTAATAGAGAAATATACCTTCTAGTAGAGAAAGAGCAGAGAAAGCAGAAAGGACAGGGAATTTCTGAGCTCTCTAGAAAAACCCTGCAGAGAACTGAAATAAAGGACTCTTTCACAAGAAATACCAAACCAGGTCAGACCAAACAACCCACCCCACCCAAACAACCTATCTTTGTCACCAGACAGTGTTCAAAGGAAGAACATAAATGCTTCAAGTGAAGAGACCCCACCTGGTCAGAGGAGCAGCATGGACACCTCTTTGGGTGCATTGCCTGAGCTGGGATCAGCTAACTGCCGAAATCAGCCTGGGCACAGCCTGCACCAACATCGATCACTCATTTTCAGGACTAATTTATCTTCTCAGTTGCCAGCAAAACCAACCAAGATCCAAAGAGCCCTCTGCACAGGCACACCTGGTACAGCTTCAAGTACAGACCCGAGAATCCACATTCTTGCATGCCAAAATTAACGCAGGAGATAAGATGCATAAAGGACTGGTCACTGCAACAAATAAAGCAATTTCCTTTGACGGAGCAATAGAAAAAACCTTTCAGAGGCTCACAAGCTCCCGCAAGTGGATTAAACCAAGGCACAAAAGCAGATGTGATGTTTCCAACCCCACCAAGGAAATCCAGCAGCAAAAACAAGAGTAGAAACAATTTCCTGACATGCTCCATAGGAACATGCCTGTCCTTGGCCAAGGTGATTCCTGTTTGAGAGGAGGCAGCCTGGACACAGCAAGGAGAGAATAGCATCATCAATATTTCCACAAAGATTTCCTTTAAGACAATTGCTCCAGCTACCTCCATGCTTACAACACATCCCTTTTCGCAGTTTGCAAGAGAGAAACGTTCTGCTGGCTCACCTCTCACAACCAGCCTGTGATACCTCACTCACATTCAGCCCATGCGAGAACAAGGCAGTGAACCCATGGGTGTGGGGAGCCCACTTGAAGCAGCTCACCTGCCAAAGCCCAGCTCCCATAGAAAACAGCTCACAGTCCAACAACCAGCCAAGGACTGCCTGGAAAGTCATCCTGAGCTGATGTAGCCTGGAAAACGTGGGTCTATTTGCAGATCATTTATCATGCAGGAGAGCATGCCAGACTGATCAGAGAGGGTGAAACTGACAGAAGAGCCAAACTGTCCTGCAGCTGGAAGAGCACAAGAGCTGTGACCCGGCCCTTTTTTCAACCCAGCTTAGCACCTCCACCTGCACTTCTTTGTTTTTCCAGAAACACTTGGGCTGATTATAATTGCTTTTGTTGTTATCTTTAAAAGTTGTTTTTTTTTTTAATTTTTATTTTTAATATCAGAACAGTAATGGGTGCTTTTTGCTTTCCAAATGTGGTATGCTCAGAAAAGAACATGTGTGAATAACAACTCTTAAAACATGGAAAGGAAAATATAAATAGGTCCTTTCCCTACCTTGTAACATGGAAACGATCTCAATATTTCAATGCTTTCAGTGCTACATTTTTTCCTCTCTTATGCAACCAGATCAGCTCTAATTAGTTCTGACTAGCGCATCTGCTTTAGCAGCACCTGATCTACACGGCAAGGAAACCATCAGGGAGAGTCCTGCTTATTTCAATGTGCTTTGGAGAAGTTTCATGTTGGATTAACCACTGAATCCAGTCACAAACCCAGAGAACAAGGGTGAAGGTAATTCAGGCTCCCAAACAAGGAGTTAAGGGATTCTGGCAAACCAGACCTGATGGGGGAAAGGTGTCTGGACCAACACCTGTTCACTTGCCTGTGACACCCGTAATAACTTGTCGTACATTAGATCAATTTTGTGACAGCTGATCCCACAGCCCCGCTGTTCCTGTCCTGAGAGCCTGATTCATATATTGCACTGTTTTTCATGCATGCTAAAATCCCCTTTATTCCTTTCTCTACTGCTGTTGCCTTTGATTGTACAGAAGGGATTTCTAAATGCTTATTTACTACCAGCCCCTTGTAATTCCGGCATCTTGGAGGAAAGGCAGACCAGTTCATTTTGAAGCAGGACGTTCATCTTTTCGACAGCTCGCATAGACTGGGGCATCAATAAATTAAAGCTTCTAGGGATTAATTGATTGGAACAAGGTTGGTTAACTTTATGACTAAATGGGAACTAATCTGCCAGCAGACAGAGCGGAGCTGGGCTACATTTGTACACGGAGAGTTTGGGCTGAGAAGATGAAAAATTGATGACGGTAATAAAAATACAAACAAGGATGCCAAATGGAAAAGGAAAAAGGAGGCTTTCTCCTTAAAGAAAATGTACACAGGCTCCGTTAGATCTGAAATGATATCTCCCTCAACCTCTTTTCTTTGTGAAAATCACTACTTCTGAAACAGAAATTCTACTGAAGGAAAGATCCTATTATCAGCAGCAGTCACATTTCACAGCAATGTGATTAACTGCCGGTCACATGGTCCCTTCGCTCACCACTTGTAGACAGCTCAATAATTTTAATGAGGAAAGAAGAGCGTCTTTCTCTTCCTTTCTTCTTTCCTTCCTTCCTTCCCCTCCCCCTTCCCTTTCTTCTCTCCCTCTCTTCCCTCCCCTCTCCCCCCTAGACTTCCCTACAAGGCAGGCGGTTGAAGCTGACCCTTAAGGAAAACCCCTCTGGGACCTGGATATCACTTATCAAGTCTAAATATGCTCCAGGTTGATGTGAAGAGCGGCAGCCGCGTCTCAGAAATCTCCCCTCTCAGAACAAACCCAGTCACCTTGGCCAGGAAATGTGCTCCCTCCATCACAGTCACACTTCAATCACCAGCCTCTCCCTTGTCTCCGCTCCTGTCCTTGGTTTGGAGTATTTACAGCCCATCTGTCTGTCTCAAACACACTTCTCACTCAAGAGGGAAATTAATCTCTCCTTCTCTCCTCTCTCTGCTTTCTCTCTCCTTCTCCCTCCCCCTTCCCCCAACACTTGCAATTTGCCATGAACAGCTTCCCTTTTCTCATCTAAAATTCTCGATGACTTTGAAAATTGACTGCACCCACACACCTGGGCACGGCGAGAGATAATTGATTGCATTTTTATTTCGTCTCTTCCCTAAACTGTTTTCCTTGCTAATGGCCAGTTCTCTGCCTTTTTTTTTTTTTTTTTTTTTTCCTTTCTAAACTGACACTCGGTGTGAGGGACTGAGGGAAAGGAAGAAATAACCAGCTGCTGAATATCGTCTCGTCTGCCTCTCCCAGGAATTAAAAGCTCTGTGAGTGATGAGGTTCCTGCCTGGAGATGGATCGGAGCTCCTGGGTCCAGGTGATAGAGAGGTTTGCAGGCAGACTCTCTGGTGGCTTTGCAAAGGGACATGTCCTGCAGCACCATGAAAAGTAAAGGTCACGTAGGCAGCACAGCCAGGAGGTACAGACATCTCCACATTTTCCTCGCATTAAGACCAAGTTACTTCTGCACCCTCTGCAGACTGAGCCAAGTCAACACTGTGCAGGCAGGGAAACTGAGGCATGGCTGTTTTCATGCAATGCCATGAAGTGGGAGGCACACAGCTGGCAAAGCACAGGACAGGGAGCTGAGACAGACCACCAGACTGCCCAGCTAGGCATTGTGTAGACAGAGAAACCAAAATACTCAAATACATACCACTGACCTTGGCTCCAAAATCCAAAGGAAGCCACTGGAAAAGACAGCCAGACTTTTCAAGTGAAAAACTGGCTCTGATATCTCTGGCTCAGTTTCCTCTTGATAATCGTAGAATCATGGAATGGTTTTGGTTGGAAGGGAGGTCAAAGATCATCCAATTCCAGCCTCCCTGCTGCAGGCAGATTTGCCAGCCATTAAATCAGGCACCGGATCAGGCTGCCCAAGGCCCCATCCAACATGGCCTTCAACAAGTCCAGGAACAGGGCATCCACAGCTCCTCTGGGCAACCAATGCCAGTGCCTCATCAATGAGTCTGATCTGAGAGGTGACTGGGAATCTACTTCTCCTCATCAGGAACTGGTGGTAGCTATCCTATGCCTGTCAGGTTGAAAAGATATTACTGGTGTATTTGTTCCCAGCAAAAACCTGCCTCTACTCCCATCCTCTTCATGGGGAAGAGTAAAAGATGCATCAATATTTGTCATGTATGAACGACTCAAGAAACAATGGCAGCCCTTGTGAATAGCCAGAAAAGTAGGATGTGAGAGGCTGGGAGCAAAGGACAAAGGTGGAAGAAAGGTACAAACGAAAACATTCTAGTCACTGAACGTGAGGAAGCTGTAATAACCAAAACTGCTCTGAACTCATACTGAAATAGAACCACAAAGGAGAATCAATGCAGAAACTAAAATTAAGACACTGGGATACAGGATAAAGTCATCATTTGAAACAGAAAGCACCCACTAGATAGGTGAATACTTCCTACCTGTAGCTGCCTCCTTGAGGTTTTTGTTTCTTTAAAGAGAAAGCTGCTTTTGCTGGGTGGTGACCAACAACAGGAACATGCTGTAAAGATAGCAATGTGCCTGGTGTGCACCAGGCCGTCCATCTGCAGCTAAAGGCACAGCAAGATCAGTCTGGAGACAGATGGCAACTCAGGAGAAGCTGCTGCTCAAAAGGCACACCACCATTTGACCATCACGTCCTGACAAGTTCTGCCTACCCAGATTGCCTGGAGCACCTGCAGACACCCCTGGACAAACTCAAATTTGTATCTTTCTTACAAAATGGTAACAAGAGAAAAACAGTCATAGCCTATTGTGTAGGGGAGGTCATGAGCATCCTGAAGAGCATTTCTTTGAGAAGCGACATCTAGCTATGCCATGAATAGATATGGAGCTGCTAAGGAGGACAGGAAAGGACTGGTCTCAGATCCCCCCTTTGCCTTTCTGATTTTCGTGCTGTTCACAGCCAGCATGATCCTGGCACTGAAATCAGATTTCGGCTTAATCCTATACCTGGGAGTTCAAGATTGAGGAAAAACTGGAGAGAATTTCCAGTCATAGAAGATTTCTGCAGCACAAGATGACAGAAATCCTGTGAAACAGCCTGATTTTGCCTGATTACAGACAAAAACCTGAAGACATTTTAGCAATATACAGTTAAAATCCATCCTGTACTTTAGTTTCTTTTTAAGTCTGTACAGCAAAACTTGATCCAAAAGAAACTTGGCTACCTCAGTCCATGGCTACAACCTGCCCAGGAAACAGTGAGTTGCAGTTATGTGGGCTAAGTCAATTTGCCTCAAGTCTCACCAGACCAAAGCTACTCTGCTGTTTTGCTAACGCGTAACAGACAGGAGCATCTTTCACTTCTAACCTTTCCAGCCCAGATCAGCTGATTATATACATCAAATACTGATGTCAGAGATGAGCAGAAGCAGGAACAGTAGGAAATAAGATTTAGCTTACATCTTCATTTAATTTTTATGATCAGAATGTTTCCAAACCCAGTTATATCTAAGGATATCCTCAAGCTGGATGAAGGTGTCAGGCAGAAGCCGGACTTTTCCTTTGTGTTAGCCACTGCAGAAAGCAGAAAGGACAGGCTATGCTTCCAGAACAACAGGATGGGTGCTGAAGGAGCACCTCCCTGGGATGCATCTCTGAAAGACATCAAAGCCAGATTTGCTGGCAATAACATTTAGAGGGGGTGGATGATATTTTTAGGAACAATATAGGTTTGTTTGAACTATTTATTCTTTCTACACAAAACTATTTTCTCTTCTATTTCAGTAAGTACACAGTTCCTCTTCAGATTTACACTCCCAGGTATTTGTATAACCTTCACTCAGGGCTCACAGATTTAAGCATAAACACATTTGATCCTTTCCCTTCACCTCATCTCTGGATTTCTGTAACTGCAAGAATGAAGAAGCGCTCCCTGAGGTGAGCTCCCCTCTCATCAGCCTGCAGTGACCTCAGGTCACAACCTCTGGCTTTGCCAAACGTGTGTAAACACAAAGTACGTACAGGCCTGCAGTTCAGTTCGGTTTCAGCGTTCATTTTAAAAGTCAAACCTTCTTGTTATTTATTGTCAGTCTTTGAACAAAAGCGACAATAACCATTTCTAGTGTGCTGACCCGCCATGACCCACGTAGCTCTCTTGACTCTGCACCATTACCAAGGACCTCTCCCAAGCCAATGGTTGTCACCAAGAGTTAATTTGCTGGTCCAGCAAAGCAATAAGCTCAGAGGTGCCCGAATGCTACCAATTGGCAATTTCTCCATTTGCTGTCTGGAGATCAACTCCCCTTTTTCTGAGCAGTGCATTAATAAGCATCCCTCAGCAAAAGGACTGAGAGACCCAGCTCAGCTCCCTTGCTGCTTTACAGCACCGTTCCTGGGGCCACCTCTGACTTAGCTATTGGATACAGCCTTCTGCAGGCCTATAGGAAAGCAAAATCTTAAAGCTGAAACCCAAAAGATGCTCGCTCCTGTGCACCACATGACTTTCTCAGCAAGAGTTTGTGGCTTTGCAGTCAGGCAGCTATATTTTACAAATTTCATACAAGAGGGGAAATGTAACAAACAAACCGTTTAATTAGCAGGTACTCTAGGAAGCAAGAAAAGAGCAATGCTGTGGAGAGATTGACTGTATTTTCTCTCCATTTATTTCACAGAGACAGGAAGTTTAAGTGACAGGAAAAAAAAGTAATAATAAATCCTAAAAGAAAAAAGTGTTTTTTGAAAAAAACACAGCTTAACAGCATCTGTTTGAAGGCAGCCTGTAAAATGAGCAAGGCCCTACTTGGCCCAGGCAGTTTTTGATCTGTACTGGAACTGTTCTCTTTGGGATGTCATATAAACACAATTGATCCTTCAGCTGAAGCACGGGAGAGTTGCACTGCTCACATCCATTCTCACTAATGAACGTCCCCATACTGCAGCAGGAAAACAGGCTTCTGGAGGATCAGTGTATCCACTGTCCCTGGAGGCATTCAAGAATCGTGGAGTTATGTCACTGAGGGATATGGTTATTGGGCATGGTGGGCTGGGGTTGGACAAGGTGATCTGAGAGGTCTTTTCCAATCTTAATGATTCTGTGATCACGTACTTAGATGAATTTTTGTATTTCTCTCTCCTTAACTAGGGTCCAAGTGTGCAAACATTTTAATCCTCACAGCTTCTCTTCCCCTGAGTGATACAAACCAAGAGTTAAATATGTGGTCTGTCCAGTGCTGTTCTGCAGTGTCCTGAACATACAGTAAGCACAGCTTACCTGAGTTGTAGATTAACTGAAAATGGTGTGATGCCAGGAAAGCTAGCATTCTACTAGCAGAATCATTACGTTGGAAAAGGCCACTCAGATAATCTAGTCCAACCCCAACCCATCCCCACCATTCCACTAGCCATGTCCCTCAATGTGATATCTACCCTTTTCTTGAACACCTCCAGAGATAATATGGCTTATAATTCACTCTGCTTCTCCAGGCTCTGTCTCCTGGAGGAGGTGAGACCAAAGTGAGACACTCTACATGGAGACATGCAGCCACTGGGCCATCCATCAGGCTCCAAACCTGCCAGTGCTGACTGAAAATAGTGTGCAATTACTGTGTTTGCAAATGAGGGGATGTTAGGACTCTTGTGTATCCTGTCACTGAGAAGTGAATTTAATGCCATTTAGTAGGAAGAGCAATAAGTAAAATGTGATGGAAATGTCAATTACCTTCAAAATGAGAAGAATCAGACCCTGAATATTCAAAGAGAAGGAGCCTGTTGAGGGAGAAGACACAGCACAGCTCTTTAAATTGTGACATTGTCTTTATCTGAGGCTGCAGGAAGCTTTAAACATGAAGGGAGCGGAGAGATCCCTTACAGACCTTGCACAGCATTCCTCTCCAGATAATCAACACCAAGACACAGAGAGAGAGGAGGTACCAGGGCTCCAGAAAGCTCACCTGCAGCCAGAGACATTGTCGGATTGATTTTCCACTGCACACCAGAAACTTGCAGCTGAAGGAGACGAAGAGGATCAACTCTGTGCCTGTCGTGTCTGAAGTTGAGGTGGTCCTAGGTCCATTTGCCAGTGGAAATGTGTCCACATGACAAAGCCTGCTGCCAGGGTTGACACCCTTGTTCCCTGCTTTCACAGAGAAACAAGGCACTCAGCAGCCTATTGAGAGGTCTTTACTTTTCACCTCTAAAGCTAGCCCTCCCAAATGAGTGCTAAGACACAGCAGCATACTTAAGCTCTTCAGAGGACACATTTTTCAGGGCTGATAATCCAGCACTAAATTCACCCACACATACAACATTCTCATAATAAGACATAAAAGCAATTTCTTGTATATGTCACACCATTCACAGTATCTCACCGCCATCTCTGGGGCATTCAAATACAGCACAGTGTGACCTGCAAGAGACTCAGAGACAGTGGGTCAGCTCTGCATGCAGAGTTACTAGCCTTTCCCTACACCCTGGTGGCCTGGCTGGTAATGGATGTTTCAGGGAAGAGCACAGATACACAAAAACTGTCTCACACCAATTGCATTTTAGAGCACTGCGCTCTGAAAAAATGGTCTGCACTCAACATCTCTCCAGAGCAGAACAAGTTGGAGGCAGCTGAAAGCACCTGCATCTTCAGGGAAACCTGGACCAGCCTCTTGGTATCCAGGAGACGCCCTTTGAGAAAGCCAAACAGCAGCTCAGTAAATAGCAGTCTGTTGAGCTATGCTATCTATGTTCTTATTCAACCAGGGGAAGCTGCCCCAAACACTTCTGCCACAACTGGAAAACACTGTTGACAATGCAAATTTCCTGAGCTACGAATTTAGTCACTCATGACTATTGCTTTGCTCCTGCCTCTTAACCTCAGTCAAAATCCACTTGTCTACCTCACTGAAATGAGCTGATTCCTTGCTATTTTCCGTAACAAATATAAACAGCACTAAGTGGCAGCAGTTGGGATCTTTCTGTAAGCATTTGCAATGTTTCATGATGGGAGTCAGCCTCTTCTCCCAGGTAACAGAGTTATGATGAGAGGTCATGGCCTTAAGTTGCATCAGGGGAGGCTCAGGTTGGATATCAGGAATAACTTCTCCAAAAGAGTGGTTGGGCACTGGCATGGGCTGCTCAGGGGAATGGTGGAGTCACCATCCCTGGGAAGTGCTCAAGAACCGTGGAGACTGAGGGACATGGTTAGTGGGCACAGTGGGGATGGGTTGGGGTTGGACTAGATGACTTTTCCAATCATAATAACTCTATGATTCTGTGATGCATTAAGTGGACACCAGGACATACATACCCACAAAGTGATGTCTTTTGAACAAGTCATCAGCGTTTGCATGAAGAGCAACAAACAAGTGGGCACTTGAAATGTGCATATTCACAGTGGTGCATCTCATTGAACATCTAAAATGCACATCCATGAGTTCTTCTGCACATATAGCTAACTATGCAGCAGATATACATGGCTGAGCTCTGTACTGGCATGGCTGAGCATACTGCAGCTGCTGGCCAACACAAGCAAAAAGGAATAGACTCACCTGGGCGAGGGTTGGCTTGTCTTGCCGCATGCCCACCCCTGGAACAAAGTGCCTGTCAGTTTAGAGGCAATCAGTCTGTATCCCCAGTAGTAACAGAAAAGGTGAGAAAGAAAAAGAAAAGAAAAAAACAATTTACCGTAATGATACGGTTTGGTTAAGAATTAAGTGCTGATGAAAATTTGAAAGATAAAGCCCACTTTTTAATTCACAGACCAGCTGCAGCACAGCATGCAGAAAGTGGGGTTGTCTGTTTCATTTGCTAAAACACCTCTTTTCTAGCATGGTGATGACTATACTCTTCTGTAATTCAGTTTAATTGAAATTCTATGCCTGTTAAATTCTGAGCCCTATATTGATCAACATATGTCAACTGTGGAAAATTGTACTAAATTGTGTTGTGTTACTGTGCAGCAGTCAACTGTCCATTGGTGTCTGAAGTTAGTTTATTTCACCTACTCACAATTGGACCTGCACTGATATTACATTTTGAATTGGATTTTCTGTTCTTGATTTTTAATAACTAGGATTTGTACCACACTCACAGAGATAAACAGAGGCAGCAATTTGGGCCACGAATCCATCAGAGCCCAGACTGGCCAGGAGCTACATAGGAAGCCTCCCAGGACTGTTGTGCAAGGCAGTGCTGAAGTTTCATCCATCTGCTCTCTCCCCAGTCTGCTGGTTCTGATCCGATCCCATTACACAAGGTACATGGCAGCTAAATATTCTTCTGACCATACTTCTTCACAAAAATACTCCCCAGGCCTCCTTTTCCTGTTCTGAATTATCCCCCAGGGCTTTTTACTAGAATCACAGTGCTGAAATGTCACATCCTGAGCACTGGAACATATGATCTTCTAGCCAGGTAAGAATCCCCCAAATATAAATCAAGAAGACAAGGATAAAATTACACCAGTGTATATGGAGAAAACAATAAAGGGACCCAAATATGCTTGTTGGTTACTACACTAGCATAGAATTTGAGTAAACTGTGCTTCAGGGGATCAGCAGCTGTGGCTTTTTGGCAGGCCACACTCATCTCAGGATCCAAAACTCAGTATCTAGCACTCCAGAAATGGAAGGAGACTAAAGATGACATTTAAGAGATTATAGATTTTGACACTTTCCATAGGTGAATTTTCCATTGTGAGCAGTTTTCCCTTTGATGGTGGAGTCACTGTCCTTTGAGGGTCTAAAGAACAGTGGAGATGTGGCACTGAGGGACATGGTTAGTACTCATGGTGGTGATGGATTGGGATCAGACTGGATAATCTTAGAGGTCTTTTCCAATGTAATGAATCTGTGAGTCTACGATTCTAACAGGAGACTCATAGAAAAAACAACTTACAAACAGGACTTTTTCCTCTGCAGCCTAATGCCAAGAATGCTCTAAGAGAAAAGCATAATGAAGGAGTTCAATAATTACAAACAGATTTGGGGATCTACAGACTGTTGCTCTATAGATATTTTTTCTAGATTTATTTCAGATGGAAGTGACCAGCAAGCTTATTTATTCTTTTTTCCGCCAGTCACTGGATAACTAAAAATTTCTTCACTCATTACACCTTATTTTGGGTTTGCTGGTTTTAGATCCCCCAGGTTAACTGTCTGTGGCCCCACCTCAGAGCTGGCAAGGGTAGAAGAGAAAAAACGCAATGAAGAGTTGGCTAGACAAGAGGACAAAGAGCGAGTCAGCTTTACCCATCTGCTGCTAGACAAAATCTGGCTGTAGTTATCTTTTCCACTTGCTAGCCAATGTAGAGATAGTTATGTGTCCCACAATGGCTCTTCCTGGATAGTAAGATGTTGCTTTAGGCTGACAGGTTTCCGCATGGAAGATCTTCAATGTATTCTACCAATTTGCTTTTGAGGAAGGTTTATAGGAGCAGACTGAGCAGCGCTATCCGTGACAAGATTGGAACGGACACTCAGAGATGCACAGCTCTTTTATCAGATAGCTCGCCCTCCAGCTGGGCGTGGGTGGGAGACCCAAGGAAGCAAATTGCCTGTCACAGAGCTTCTGAGTCACACCAGTGATCATATGGCCACTGGGCCTACATCTGCAGTCTAGCAAAGGGGCTGGAGATCAAATGGACCCGTTAAAATGAAATTTAAACATACAGACTTCTAGGAAAGGACTGTCTGAGGTTGTCCAGCTTCTTTCTCTGCCTTGAGTTGCTCAGACAGCTCCTGACAGATGGGCACCTTCTTTATTCTGAATGCAGCAATGGGTATCCCTGAGCTTCCTGCCCCCTAGACCTTGCTATTGCACCCTTCCTCACTTTTTGCTGCAATTTAAGCCCATCACTCCTACTCTCAACTACCATGACCACGGAGGACAGATTACTCCCTTCTTTGTAGTCACACAAGTATTTAAAGACTGTAACATGTTCTTCTTCTATCCTGCTTTTTCCTCTGCTAAGCAACCCTGAGTTGTTTTGATCCTTCCTCTCAAATCCAGTTTTCTAGATCTCCAATTGTTTTTGCAACTCTTCTCCTCCAGACCCAAATTTTCTTGAAAAAAAAAAAAAAAAACAACCAAAAAACAAACACACACCCAGAACTAATCACAATGCCCCAGCTGTGACCTGATTAACACTAAGCAAAGCAGAGGGGTCATCCCAGTACCTATTTCCAAGGCAGACTGCTGTTTTCCCCCCAGAGAAGAATTTGTGTCATGCTGGAGAACCACAGTTCCCTGAACCTTTTTATTTCTAGTTTGTTGCCTGCCCCTATCTATTTGTACAGCTGATTCTTTCTGTGCACAGACTCCTGCTTTTGCTTTCTGAATCGCATCCTCCCTCTCTCTTTTTTTCAGAACATTTCTCCAATTTGTTTGATCTTCTCAAGTGGAAGCTCTTGCACTGAGCAACCTCTACAAATACACGGTGCAGTTTAAATTCCCTAGTGTTAAAAATATATGCTTGACCGTAAAACACTCTACTTTTTATATGGAAATAGCAGCTCACTGGGAGAAAAGTGGTAATGCATTGCATAGCGTGCTGAAACAATCTAGGAAAAATAAAATCTATTACACACCAAAAATAAAAATACAAAGAAAATAAATAAAGAAATAAAGCCAATGGGACTGTATTTACGAACATATCAAAATCTTCCTATGCAAATGCATTTACTTTCCATGCAAATGCAGTTTTTTACTATTACTTTTATCTCCATTCTATATGCACACTGTACGTCTCAGGAGTCTGTTGGGTTGATTTGCTATTGATTGGGGTGGGAGCAGGTACATGCAGAATAGACAAATACTTCTTTAGCAAGAAGCACAACTATTAACTCAACATCCATTGGCTTCAAAAAGCAGTTCTGTCCTCCTTTGTCTGTTTTCTAATTTTGTTTCAACCACCATGGGCAGATATCTTCAGCTGTCTTCTCTTTGATGCACAACAGCGGAAGCAGCAGTAATTAGTTCTAATCACAGAGAAGAAAAGCATAACTGTGGACCATGCCCAATGGAAAGATATGGTCAGAAGCCTTCTACTCATACTCCTGTTTGCCTGCACCTACTGTACAATGAACTGTGAAGCCAGAGGAGAGGAGAAGCACCTCTCACTCAATATTTTGTACTTGTAGCGGATGGCAATTAAATAGAGAGGAAATAAAGCCCTGTTTAAGTTTCGACACAAATGGATGTAAATCTTAGAGTAAGTGTTCATGGTAAATGAACAACGGAACCTTAGGGATACATCTGCTACCAAGCTGGGACAGACTGACCTACCCTTAAAGGACAACACAGACTTTATGATTCTCCTAGTTCTTCATGATGCATCCTGCCTGATACGTCCATGCTACAACAGTATGCATGAGCAGAGACTCAGTGATACTGCACTTTAAAGTGGACTGAGGTTAACCACTCCAGGGCTGTTTAAAATAAAAATATGAACAAAGTCACTCTCATTCACAAGGTGCCAACTTTTCTTAAACTTATTTTTCCAAACTCCCTCCATAAGTTAAGCCTTACGAAGTTAAAACTCTCATGTCAACCACTGAATTTCTCCCAACTTGCCCCAGGACATTAGGCACTGATGCCGAAAGCAATGAGGAAAAAGAATGCTGGTGGACAGACCTCATTTTGATATCTAAGTGTTGGTGTTTAACCCCTTGGCCAGTATTAGGTCAAAGTCTATCATATTTCCATAACAGTCAGATGTGCTACCAAATTTGTATGGTTTAATCCTGGAGGGAAAGAGACACTAAATCCTTTTTAGAAATGCCAAAGATAGAACAGTACCTATCGAGTGTTTTTAGAGAAACAGCTATATAAGAAACAAAATAAGTTAGGAAAAAAAAAAAAAAAACATACAAAATTGTATCCAACATAATTATACTGATATAAATTCAGTGTTTAGAGTGATCTAGGTTTCGTTGTTCAGATACCACTATCTTTGGGCCTAAAGCAAGTCTGTCAATAGCTTTGCAACAGAGTTTATGGGATTTGGCATGGGGATTTAGACATGTTTTCCTTTTAATTAGTGACGCCTCTAAATTTCACAGCATACTCTGAAATTCCATACCTTCCTCACATTTTACAACCCCTTTTGCCTCCAATAATCTGGACTGGAAGAAAGAAGCACGAGTGCTTCTTTCCCCAAACAATCCAACATGTTCTAGACTTTTGCTTAGCCCTAACAAGGAACCACCTCTTGAAACGGAGTAACTGCTTAGCAACATACAGTAACACTATAAAAAGTCCAAGAGAGGAACAAAGGACAAGAAGTCTGCACAAGAAATTCAGGGATATAAAAGACCTTTACATCCACATCACCATTTGGTTAAGCGAGATAGATGCTGGAATGACCAAGCATTAACATTAGGTCTTAGTATTACATATCATACAAAATAGGAACATACAGATTTAATAAATAAATAAATTAGAAAGGACATAATTATTTTTATATCCTTTGAGAAAGTGGAAAACAGACAGTTACTCCAGCAAGCACAGACATGGTCCTGTGATCAGAAGTGCTTAGTGGAGAGGTCTGAAGAAGTGAAAGGATGGACTCTGTTCAACATTTTGGATTCATGGCAGCTCCTGGAGGAGCAACTCTTTCAATGTCCCACTGCCAGGTGAGTACAGGTGGACTTTTAAAACTATTTTTGCCATTCTGACTCTTGGCTTCTACCAGAACACAGAATTTTAAAAAGCAACAAAAGGATGTTACACAGCTATTTTAGACCCCACAAAACATTTGGTTTACCCTTGGGACGAACAGAGTCAATGATCCTTGGAGCCACTGTGTCTGGTATTTGTTTTTACTGCTTATTGTATGCGCTCAGGGAAACACTTCTTGTGCTATTTCTGCAGCTTTAGCATCATACTGCATAGAAGCCAAAAATCTCTCTGTCGTCGTCTCTCTGACATATCACTGGAACGACAGACACAGGAGAAGAACCCTGCAAATACAGTGTGTCGACTAGCTAGGGGCATGCATAAAAGGAAGCAAAGATGTAATTTCAGGTATTTTATTATATTCCAATTTTCACTCAATCTGATTGTAACCAGGCAATTTCAGAACCAATACTTTCTCCTTTCTTCCCAGATAAGCCTCAGAAGCAAGGACTTTTTTATCATTATGAGAATAACTCATTGCAGTGTTGATTTATACCAAGGACCATGTGGGATAAATTGAGGCCAGCTTGAAACTTGACCATTTAACAAGCAATGGACAAATGCATCACATCACTGTGTGTGCTGTGAAAATACTACTTGGTATTTTGATCTTAACAAAAGAACCGATGCATTTGTAAAGAATCTGCTGTGGCCTTTCAAATGAGAGAAATCCAGATGATATATGAAAAACACTGATTAATCAGGTAAGCGTCCCAGAAGTATACCTTATTTAATCTGAACATGCATACAATTATGCATGAATAATACTTGGTGGGCCTAGGGATGCATTTGTTCTTATGGCAGGTCTTCACTTTCTCCTAAAACCTCATGAAAAGAACAGGCAACAACACTGTCACAGTGAAACTATGCTTTTAATATCACAAGGATTTGGGTTCTCCGTGAGCTGTAATGGGAGAATTATCAAAGGAGTTCTTATTTTTCAATACTTCCTTCACTAATTGAATTACCAGATAGAGCTGTCTGAATTCTATATTAAAAAATATGACTGGCCATTATATTCTCAATTGCAAGTTTCAGGTTATTTGTTGCTAGTTTGCTGTGATGCTGTTTTGTTTTTCTCTATAATGTATGGGGCCAGTGTGATCCTGAATGCTGCAGCGGAGATTTCAAATTCCAAACCGAGGCTGGGAAGAAGTGGCGCTGACTTGGCAGGCACAAGATGTAAGTTCTGTTCTCGGCTCTGCAATTAATTTGCTATCTCAGCTTGCACATGCCTTTTTCTTCTTCTATAATACATTTGTCCATCTAAATTTTACAGCCTTCTCAGCCAGGATGGGCTTTCTGTTAGTATTTGTGTCTCACATCACTCAATAGGGCTTGTTTCCTCTGGAACCTTGAGCAGCATTGTATTTCAAGCAATTAAGAAGAGCAAAAAGCCTGATTATTCTGCCTAAAAGTCTGTAATGGAACTGAAACTGGGCAGATGGGAGAACAGATACCACATCATGTGACTATTTTGCTCCATTACCCAACAAAGAATCAACTGTGAGCAGTTCCGTACAGTCTGTACAGCGGTAGGTTTTTGCCCAGAGTATTCGGTAAATACTGATAAATAAATGAGTATGCGTTTACCTGTGATTTATTAACCAGCCCCAGAAGCTAACATTGGAGCACAAACTATTCTAAAAATAAATGGGCGTACTTTGCTGTCACCAGTAGAGGCATCTTCGCTACTGCTAATGGAGACTTGGACTGCAAACTCTGCAGGATACAGACTTTGCTCTGCATTCATACAACAGTTAGCACAGTGGGATCCTGGTCTATTATGAGACGTCATGGATGCTAAATTTACACAAATACACATTTAGTAAGAAGCCAATGACAGATGTTTTGTGGACACTCAGGCTGCCATATTATTTGGATTACGAAGTTCTACTTCAGCCCAAGCAGTTCCAAGAAAATACTGTATTAAGATATCCCACATATTTCCAGGAGCTTTCTCATGCAATATTCAACCACCTGAAGTGACTCAAAGCACGGCTAGTATTAAAGGGCATACTTTGCTGTATTCATCTGTAGCAGTTGCATGCCAAAATCTGAGCACGCAGAAGATCTAGAATCACAGGTAATATCTGACAGAGGTCTTTACATCATAGAAATTCAGCCATCAACATCTGCTGAGCTGGGCCCTGTTTTGAATGAGGCTTATGAAGAAGCTATTGATTAAACTACAGCTTTAGTTCTGTTTACCACTTACATACACACGCAAACAAATAAAAACACTCCAGAGCTGAATAGCATTTGAAATTATAGGAGTTTCCACTTCCAAAAGCACTTAAAAAACATTAACCACAGACATACATATATGTTTGCTGTTTAATTGACATTGTTTTCCCAACTCCTTCAAGTCACCTGTAATATCAAGTCAATTAAGTATTATTTTCCCAACCTATTTACTGAGCTACCTAGCAATCAATCCACCTACACACACACGGAGAACAAATGCTCATGGGGGATGGTAGAGCTCGAAAAACTGCTGGAAAACTGTCAGCCTCCTCCAATGGCAACCAGGCTGAGAGCTGTACAGGATTATACAGCCTGACATCTTGCAGAAAATAAGTCTGTGGGATAAAAGCTCCATATTCCTACAGTGCCATTGCTTCTCTGCAAATCGATATGCTCCTGCATGGAGGAGCATTACTATTTCAAGTTATACACACGCTAAATATGTTTTGGATTATAGTGGTGTGCACAGATAGATATGAACGCATTTCTTTTTCACTTTCTGGTGCATGGCAGTAACCTGGGTCACCCAAGTGAATTGGGCTTGGTTCCTGACACTGTCAGGCATTTCCCAGGGTCCCTGGACATGTCATGCAGGGCTGACTCCCAGAGGGGCTGCACACACGCCTGAGATGCAGCAGATCTCAGGCAATCCCAGGCACTTGGTCATCCCATCCTAGCTCATTCACCAGCTCACAGAAGACTCAGCTAAGTAAACGGTGATCTCTGCAATGTATTTCATAGAATCATTTGAGTCGGAAGGGACCTTAAAAGGCCATCTAGTCCAATTCCCCGTCAGTGAACAGGGACGCCTAGAGCTCCATCAGGTGCTAAGAGCCTGGTTCAGCCTGACCCTGTCTCCAGGGATGGGACATCCACCACCTCTCTGAGCTACCTGTTTGATATCTGATTTTCTATGTGTATAGCAGTGATGAAAGAAAGAGAGATAAAGACATAATCAATCACTTTTCTATAAACCCAGCCTAAATTAGGGTTAATTGGGCTCACAGCTGATGTACTCACAAAGTTTCACTGTAGTCTCAACCCATCAGGGAGCGTGCAGGGTCATGGAGCAGGAGAGCTTTTCCTACCCCTCTGCCACATCAGCTTCGCTGTTGCTGGGAACTCCCACTGTGGCCTGACATATAGGACCCCTATTGTCAGAGGGCATACGATCCCACTGACAAATAATTTTTTGTGTATGTTCAATTCCCTAACCTTGTAAATCAAAGGATCAGACCCTTTTCTTCCTCCTTTTGTCTGTGATGGTTCTCCAACTTAATTCCTGAGCACTACTGATGTCCATAGCACAAGGGGGCTCCAATTGACACAGGAACATCAGAGTCTTTCAACATGAACCAAACAATAACACATCCTAGCAGCACGCTGTACAGACCCAGCATGATGCTGAAATCAGAGATGGCTATAAAGCTATTTCAGTGAAAACTATTATTATTTGCATTGCTTCATTTAATAGAATGGCAAGTCATATCCCTGTACAAATATGTACCATTTTGGGCTCCAATCCAGGCATTAAAACAATAGCAACTGTGACTTGTCAGGTGAGACAAGATCAATCAGGCCAGGATTTGGAGTTCAAATCACTACTGGAAATGGAGCTTCTTGGGAGCTAAAGCAATCTAAATTAAAACACAGCTATTCACCACCAGAGCATCTCCAAATGGAATTTAAAGAATTTCTTCACAGAGATCAGAGAGTAATGCAAACAAATGGCAGTGAATATTTGTTCACATTTTACAAGCCTCTGGTTTGGACATTTTCACCTCCTTTCAGTACCTCAGTGTGTATTTAAGTGATCCACGTTTCACGGTCCAAAAGTCGCAGCGTTTCAGTGTTCTCTGCAAATGTCTAACATTTCCAGCTGCGGAATTATGCCAGTTGATTCCCCCCGCTCACCTGTATCTGCTAAGATGGTCCTACTTCTGAATTCAATACCAAACAAAAACTGGAAACTTCCTTTCTCTTCAGACCAGACCTCTTCTAGCAAAGACCCTGTTGAGCATTTTCAGAGATGTTCTATGAGTTTTTTCCTTTCCATGGTCAGCTCAGAGTTGAAGGAAGGTCTAAAACTTGAGCCATCACAATGGCTCCTCTGCTACTTTATCCCTAATATCTATTTCTCCCTTTATGCTCTCTGTGCTAATCTTCACTCACTAACCAGTTGATGTGCCTACGCATCTCGTACAAAGAGACACACTGGCAGCTGTCACAGCATCACTGAAACCATTGTTTGATGTGGTGCATGCGTACTCTTTTCACAGCAATTTTAGACTGCCTTTTCATCACATTCAATGCGAATATACCACAAGGAAAGAACAGAATTTCAGTTTAAATCAGCCACTGTTATATACTGACGACAGTTCTGGAACAGACATTTTATCCCTTATTGTTCTTTTTCATAAGAAAAACACATTGCCTTCCATAAATCTTTTCTGTGAGCCCACAGGGTCATCTATTTGCCAAAAGAGCAATTATTGATTATTCCCAGTCTACAGCTTCTGTCGCTATTCCTGGAAGTGCGTGTCCATTTCTAATCAGAGCTAAGGTTATGACACAGCTTTTGTCATCTGCCTTACCAGAAAACAGCAATATCCCAACAATATCCAATGCACTGGTGTAAAGCACTAGAGAAAAAAAAATGGGTTCTTAGTGAAGGATCTGCTTTTATTAGAATCCCATGTGTTACCAAGGTTGATGCCCCATGTATCAGTCAAATCAGCTCTGAGTGCAGTCCATCCTTTGAGTCTGTCTAAGCAGGAACCTCTGACAACTCCTTCTAGCACATTAAGGCTTAGAGGGAAAAATAAGTAGTGTTTCAAAATACCAATTAGACATAAGACTCAACCAGGCATTTAGAGTAATGATCAATCACTTGAAATCTCAAATCTGAGTGTTCTGAACCTTCTTGCTCACCACATAATCACATTCTCTCGCCAAGAGACAGTAAAAGACATGGATCTGCTAACTGCTGTTCAGAGGGTTTGCTTTTTTTCTTGCTGGGACTGACTAGCCTTAGGACATGCAAGTGACACTCCTTAGATCATTAATTTGAATCAGTGATTATGGTTTGAAGGGGCCACTATGAAATGAATTGCTAATTATTTTTATGTATATAGACAATGTTTGGGGCCGGGATGGGATGCCCCATGACAGCCTTTACATTTCATGTGTTTAATCCCCATATCAGATAGTTCACACTCATTTAAGTGTACCAGCCTTGGAAAATAAATCCTCAGATAAACCGTACAGTCAAATAATCCACAAAATCACATGTGGAGGGAAACTTTGGACAGAGAAACTATTAGGAAAAATGGAGCAGACCATGGGAGCCAGACACAGCAGAGCTGGTAGAGGAAAAGAGACGCTGAGGCAAATGTTCCCTTGTCTTATCTATGTGTGTAGGCTGAGACCACACTGCTGCTGGAGCCGTTTGGCTTGTTTGCTTTTTTTCTTCCACTGAGAACGAGCAGCCTGTTCATGAGAGAATGTAAGACTATACAGAATAAATGAGATTTGAAAACTGCATATTTTCCACCCACACTACAATGGGCACTATTGCTGGCAGCCAGCAGTGGGAATAGCTAGATAGACAGCCAGCCTTAATTAGGAGGAAGGCATATTCTTCTCAGGAGAAAGCCAGGGTTGCAAATGTTCATACTGATCATGTTCCTTGGATTTTGGATGTAGCACCATTTTGGTTAAAAATGAATGCACTGTAGTCACCATTTTCAAAACTCTACACAGGATACTCCTCCAGACAAACAGCAAAGGACCTTTCAGACACTGTCTGTCCTTTCTTACTCCATGAATTGTAGATGATGCATTCACCCAAAATACCAAGCGTCAGGAACAAGGTCTACAACATCCACGAGGGCTGAGCCCTCAGGAACACCACAGACCAGTGAATTAGCATTTAAATAACTGAGGCTGAGATGGAAAATTGTTCAGGGTTCTAGTTTGGAGTTCCTGTTCAACCTTGGCATGTATGGCCATGCTTGGTCTGTGTGTCTTTGGGATTGTCTGCATAAGGCAGGAACAATTACATCTCCTTAAATTACAATGTTATTAAAGGAACTTCCTTTAGGATCACAAGTGGTTAGGTCA
Source organism: Meleagris gallopavo (assembly GCF_905368555.1). Lineage (NCBI taxonomy): Eukaryota > Metazoa > Chordata > Aves > Galliformes > Phasianidae > Meleagris > Meleagris gallopavo. The sequence goes on from NC_139413.1 coordinate 22,182,100, forward strand.
GAGCAATTAGGAGCTGACCAAACAAATACAGCTGTTCACTCATGACTCTTGACATCTCTAGTTGGCTGTCAGAAGCATCAGGCCCTCATCAAGTACACCCTGGCTACTCATCTTTGAACCTTAAGAAAGATGGAAGAAATTGTTGCTAAAAAGCATTTTGCAAAATGATTTTCCATGTAAGCTCAGCGTTTGTAGAACAGTTTTGATGCCTTTCCTGTATTTGTGCTGTATTTAGAAAATTGTTTGAAAACAGAAAGCTGATTATTGTTCATAGTGAAAAGCTGAAATGTTGTGTTGTTTATTCTGCTTTGGAAGTGGTTAGGCTGCAGACATCTGAACCTGGCTCCATTTCATTACTGTATGGCTTCCAGCCTCCCCTAGAGATACACTCACACACACAGCCCCATCCTCTGCCCTCCCACTAGCAGGCTGCCACCAAGCCAAGAGGTGCTGCTTTCTCTAACGCAGTCGTCAGTGTCAGCACATGAAAATGCTGACAGATGGAGACTGAAAAGTCATTAAAAAAAACCTACCATCACCAAACAACCACTCCTGCCCTGGAGACTAAATCCATCAGCTTTCCACCATGTCTCACTCCTCTTGCCTGCTCAGGAACCGACTTCCCAAGCCCCCCTGAGAAGGATCTCCCCAGGGCCATGGCACAAAGCTGCAAAGGTGTTAGCTAAGCTGGGGCTTTTTGTTTCACACTGTAATTACACATCAATTTTTTTTTAAATGTTTTTCTGGGTGTTTTTTTCAGAGGCAGCTGAATCTCTCTGGCCTGTCCCATCCAGATGGTGCTCCAACTGGATGCATGCCTTTAGACAACACTTTTCAAACTTGAATAAAAGCCCAGTAATTAAAAGTGTAACTGAGTTAATTCTGTGCCTGTGAAAGAAACATAGCTGCAAGAGGATTTAAAGAGTCAAATTCCCTTCAGCTCAAGAAACAATGAGAAAGTCACCAACCTACCTTTTGGCGTCCAGGGCCCAGATAGAACACAAAGGTCAGGATCCATTTCTTTACTCCCTGCACGGCAGACAGAGAGAGCCCCAGGAGTTGACAGAAGTGATCTGCATGCTAAGCAGGAACATCCTGGCAAAGATTGAGGTACAGGCATAAAATCTCCAACGATATGTTAATTTTAAGATATGGTCTATGTATGCCTATTTCCTAAATCCCATCACAGCATAGCCTGGGTTCAAAGTAAAATGTGATTCTGTTCCCCCAGAAGTTGGCATGATTTGTTGTTTGTTTGTTGTTTGTTGTTTTTTTTTTTAAACTGAGAATGAAAGAAGGGCTAAGAAAGTTTATCAGAACGGAATTGAGACCATAAAGCCATATGATAAGAACTCTGGCAGGAAGCAATTATTGATTTTTGATCCTACAAGGTAAAGGATTTCTATCCCTTCCTCAATACTCATGCAACTATTCACCAACTCATGTTTATGACTTCAGAGACGGGGAGCTAGCATGATGCCCAATGCAAGAATAGCAAGCTAGTACACGACAATGCAGAAGAAACTAAATTCAAGCTCCTTTCAGATGGCCTACTGCGTGATTATAAAGGAAGCCCCTCTATCTATATGGCTTCACATTAATTTTCTTCATCTGTTTCACACTTCTCCCCCTTTATCTCCCCACTTCCCCAGCAATACAAATGATGTTGGCTTGGACATATTTTCTCTCCAGCAGTTTAATAATTTGGAGACAGTGATGCATCAGAGCTCTCTGTTGGAAAGCGCATTCAAACATTTACCATTCACTCCTACACTGATTACTCAGAGTGCTTAAATAATAATAATAGCAATATTAAAAAAACAACAAAAAATACTAACCTAAAACAAAAATGGGAATATAGAAGTGTACAGAGTTAAAATAAACTCTGGGTTCCTTGCCAAACTCATTAATAATTTTGGCTTTCCAAAAAAAAAAAAAAAAAAAAAAAGATTTGGATTGCTCTGCTCTTCAAGTATCAAAACATCCAATTAACACAGCTAATTAGCGTCACAAACAGCAGTCAAAAGAATGGTAATTTAGATTCAGGATTTCAAAGGTTTCTTAATCCCAGGCCAATGCAACTAATCTCTCAGAGGCTGAAAGTGTTTTGTTATTGCAATGCAATTGTATAGCATCCCATCAATTAGTGGCATTGCAGGGAACACTCACTTGCATGATTCATTTGTCTAATCAGAACAAAAAAAAAAAAAAAAAAAAAGGGAGGGAAAGAGGAACAACAGGAAAGAGAAATCAAGCTCCTTTAAATATGCAGTATAAATTTTTCCTAATAATGTATACCTTAGCTGGAAATGATTGTGAATAACACGATGTCCTTCCCAAAACTGAGCCAGCAGCCTGAAGGATTTTTGTGAGTTTTTGAGAGACTATTAGGACAGAAAAGCCAGCCATACAAGTGATATCAGCTTGCCTGTGACTAGATATGGTGACTGATAAGAATATTTTCTTAGAAAAGGAGGGAGAAAAAAGCATGAATGAAAAGATCCCTTTCTCACTAGCCTTCTCTTTATGCAGGAAATAGACAAAAATGACAAGGTCCTCAACTAACCGACTGTTATGTCCTAATAACAATCAGTTGCATATTACCCAGGGATTTGACCCCAGAGCTCTTAGCAATCCTAAGGTACTGGTATATCTTGCAATATCACTTGCATTTCCAAAACCTTATTTTTTCCAATGGGAAGAGAAAGGAAATTCTTGGCCAATGAAAGCCACAGTAAATGTTCAACCCTTCTCGCTGCATTAAAGGCTTCAAGAGACCAGCAGAGCCAACAGAAAATATGACAGTGTTTATTTGTCATAAATCTCATGACTTTCAAGATAACGTTCTTTTCTCACTTACAATTTCTCTTCACCACAAACTAACAAGAGCTTCCCTAGAGGTAGAAGGCACAGATCATAAACATGCACAGTTGCAAGAACTATGGACTGGCAGAAAAACTAGTCTGCTGTCTGTAAGACAAGAAGAAAGCAGAAGGTTTAAGGATAGAAACTTAGCTTAATGTAATCCTATCCCCACGTCACAGCAGAAATAAGTAGCAAGTTGAAGGCACTAGTTTTTCAATTTAATGTGGCTGTCAGAGACTTCTTCTCATGAACTCATACCCAGCTGTAGTTAACATGGGGAGTGGCGTCTACCTGAAGCACTGGTATAGCCTGAATCCTGACAAACAATCCCTGACAAACACCAGCTCTGTTACTCTACTCCTTATCTTCACACATCCTCAAAGATGTTGGCCACACATTTCCAAACTCAGGCATATGTCTGCCTAGCAGGAAAAACACAAATTATTCAAAAGAGCTTTGCCAACATACCTTAATCAACCATCTCACAGTAGGATGCAGTACAGAATGAGGGCAGCATAAAACAGCCTTTACCTCAGAAACATGGAGGAGGACAAATTTAGTTATAATGAACAAATAAAAGAAAATAAACAGGAAAATAATCATTCTATGATGAAACCCATGAAAATAAGAACAGAGTTCATACAAAGGAGCTTGAAAACATTCAGTAATGTTTTCTAAAACTCAATCTGTTCTGGCCAGTGAGGAAAGCACGGGTATTTCAGCTTTGCAAAATGCCTACTATGCTCAGGAAAAAGGCAGCTCATCCTTGTCTAAGACTAGATGAATAGAGGAGCACTCGGTACCACTGTTGAAATCACTGTATCCATCTTTGCAGCAGGACTCAAGTCACCAAGATTTGAAGGAATATTTGCAATTCCCAAGCATCTCTGCTTGTTCGGATTTTGTGAGAGTTCAGTTTTAAAGATTTAAGTCCAATGAAAAGCGAGGAAGGTGCAAGTTCAGATATAATTTTTTTCTTAATTTACCATGTTTCTGCTTAATTCTAGTAAAGCTCAACCCAAGTTTCTGATCAAAACTTTACAGCTTATACCTTTGTCCATGCCGCAGTACTTGGTCCCCTCCAAAAGTGATGCAAACTTTTGTTCATCTGCCGAACTTGTTATTTAAAATTACACAACTCAACTTTCGCACTACACCTTCCTCAGCACCAAGAGTCTGGGATGCCTCACATGTAATCCTTGCTGCAGCCTATAACTTGACCTTACAAGTCACTTATGCCACAGTTTCTGTGCCAATTGGTACTGGGCTCCAGGGACGCAGAGAAAATATTTAAGTTGGCACATATGAAAAAAAAAATACAAAGTAGTATCTGATGTCTGGAATCAAACCATCGTACTTTACTTGCATGACAGGTTAAGGTAATTATGACAAAGAGGTTTCAGAATAAAGATAATAAATCACAGGTTTATTTTAAGCACCCTCCATGCAGAACTGAGCCGTTCCATTTAACCCAGATCTGGAAGAACCAGAGTGATTCAACCATTACAAAATGTCTTCTCTTTCTAGAGTCTGCACACACTGTCCTAGACCTCCTCACAACAGAGCCTTTCTGCTCCATTCCACATTGGGTACATATCCATCTGCCAAATGAGCAGTGTTTCTACTGCAGAGGCAGCCAAAGGTTCTGCAGCTATGGATGCTTAGAGTCCATTACAAAATGGAGCCTGTGCTTAGAAGAGGCTGGGGATGAGATGCTCACTATACAGTTGTTGGCCCTACCCATATTACCTGTTTTTAATTTCTAGAAAAAAAAAAGTGAGAAATCCTGAAAGCAAGTGGACATAAATTGAAACAAGATCAAGGAGCTGGGAAATGAAGGAGGAAACCTTTGCCTTCTGCAGTCCCAAATTCTAGCTTCTGTAGTGGACTTGCCATACGACTGTGCTTAATAAAACTGCATTGAACGAGACAACCCATGAGCAGAACAGGGTCTGTAATGAGTTAAGTGCACAGCCAAACCTAACTGAAGTCAAGAACAGGGAACATAAAAAGGCTGGGACCGCCCTCTGCATAAGTACAGTACATGATCCCAGTATCAGTTCTGGCCCAGGCAAAGCCAGTATAAAAAGGTTACTCAGAAGTGAAAAAGTTAATGTGCAAATACAGTGTTCACTCCTGAGACCATTACCACGTTTAAGGCATAAAGCACTAATGAAGATGTATAGACTCAATCTCATGGACTTATGGACTAAATCTTTGCCTCACTTAGAGTAAGCTCTGGCTGCTCTTGCTCACTCAATCATCCTTAACACACACATTGCCATCAACTACTTCTTTTGTCCTCTACATTCAGAGATTTGATACAAAATCTAAAGAACAGCTAATTATTAGACGGCACTTTGTTCTGACTAAACTCTGCAGTAGTTGGGCAGAGTAAATGGCAACCATTTACTCAAGAAAAACATGAGAAAAAAGCCTAGACAAAGCAAGAAACACTCTCTCAACACTATTCTCAACTAATAGAATTTATTAGAGATGATCCAAATTAGAGCCATATCTATGATTTCTTTTGTTGTTTTAGGACTAAGGAAGTCTGAAATCAAAGTCTGTCTGCATTATTTTTACAACCAAATGGATCTAAAAAACAAAGGAAAAAAACTCTCAAACCAAAGAAAAAAATGGAATTGCACCAATCTGGCAGGATTAAAACCTGAAAGGCAGGTATCCTTGGGAAAATGGAGGACACCATAAGGAGACTGTGATGCTTTCTTTTACAGTATTGAATCCCAGGGCCACCGTGACACACAGTAATAGTAGGAACAGTGATCCTGAGATCCCCATAAACATATCCTACTGGTAAGATAAGCACCACACTAATACAGGATGCTCTTGGCAACACGTATGCATACAGGTGACAGATGGAACGTGAATACTGAAAAAACTTTGGGAAAACAACTCAACTTCTGGGCATTAAATATTCAAATTATGTGGCACTTTAACAGTTGTTCTGTTATTGTATTAAATATGATCACTATCAAACAAATAAAGACACCTTCTGGTTCTGCCTCAAAGGAGAAAGTGGTATTTTGATCAAGATGGTTCAGCATTTTCCACCTCCTGCTCCAGCTTGATAACAAAAATCATGGACAAAAGAGAATGAGAAGGTAGGAGCAGTTATCTCAAAACAACACTGCAAAAGTTATCAGGTAGCTGGTAAAGTTAGGTTTTAGTTGAACTCCTCCTTCTCAGTCTTACTGAGGATCAGGCAGTAAGGCCTGCTTCTGTTGCGTGGCTAACTAAACCATGGCAAAGCATGTGCTCATAAATTATGTGTATACTGTACTTATCTATGTCCATGGCATCAATGAATCAATGACCAAAACTGTAGAACCGCTTTTCCTGTGAAATGTGCACACATCATTCTCCGTGCCTCATGTTCAGAATCTGTAAAATGGAAATCCTTCCTTCCTTCCCAAAGCAGTCTTAAATTCATGAACTTAAAGGAGCTCAGAAGTACACTTTACAGACAGCACCTTTATTACCAGTTCTCATCTTGTCCTTTCTAGATGTGTTTGGAAATGTGCAATAGATTCATCGCAAGAGAGAATGTTTGTTTGATGAGAAGAAAGTATCCTGAGGTCTGGACTTCCTTCCTAGTGTTAGTGAGTCTAACACAGGTACTAAAATATAATCTTAGCATCATGGCTATGTATATTAGCTGAGATTTAATAGATAGGTACATAGATCTACATTACAATTAATAAGCCTAGCCAGGGAAAAGCAAGTCCCTCAGCACACCTTTTAGAAGCAAGACGTTATTAATCAGCATTTTAACGAAGCATAATTACAACAGCTTATGGCTCCCACCAGGTAAAGCAATAATTATAGGTGCAACCAAATAAACAGGGAAAATAATTACCTATTTCTCAGAGCTAATATTAATTTAACCAGGCTTGAAGTGATGGCTAGACAGACAGCTTTGTGCTTGTACATAGCCAGACAGCAGGAAAGAACAGTTCTGACTGAAAGATCACAGTCACCATTGCCAAACAGGGGGAAAGGTACAAGGTCCTTTTAATCTCCAAGACATGTTCCAGATTTCAAGCAGATAATGCAGTTATTCATTGGGCAATGAAATTCTTCCCATAGGCACTGTGTCTGTTAATTGCATATTCTCCTGGGAAGAAGAGGTGAAATGCCCTGGGCTGACACACAGTCACGATGGATGGAAAGCAGGAAAATACATAGTTCTGAGCAAATGGAAGTTAGAGAAAGGCCCAAAAAAATATGTGGGTTACCATGTATAGAATCCTAAAATCACAGAATCACTAAGGTTGGAAAAGACCTCTAAGATCATCTAGTCCAATTGCCAACCCATCACTAGCTTGCCCACTAACCATGGCCCTAAATATGCCATATACCACAGCAGAGGACTGGGTTCAAGGAAGATGCCTGCTACAGTGCTGTACACTAAATAACTTCATTGTTTCAAATGCAGCCATGCAAATGGCAGGCAGAATAGAGGACACACCAATAGTCTGATGACTCTCAGATCTGCTTGTCAGGAGAGTTATCCCTTGCCAGGAGAAGTTCCTGAGTTACACCTGCCAGCATGCCTGACGTTGAGAAAATGGTACCGTTCAGATGGATCAGCAGAAAACATTTAATAATTACTTTCCAGGGCAATTTCTGCTCTGCTGTACTTTCTATCCAGGGAGAGTGGCAGACGCAGACACATCAAGTGCTGCTATAATATCTGCAACACTCCGGGCTTCCTCTGCATTATGGTGACTCGTAAGCACACCCCCTCCTGGACTCAGTGAGGCTTTCTGATTACATTGGGGGTTCCCTACAGCATTCCAGCTTGGCTTGTTGCAAGTAAGTCCCTAGCATGTGATATTAAAACAAACCAGAGCCTTTGGATTTTTTCTTTTTTTCATGATGCTCCTATTTCACTATGGAAACACAAACAAAACAGATGTTGATGATGATGTATTGCACACAGACAAAAAAATAAATAAATAACCGCACAGCCCAGTGGATCTTTGCTTCTAGATCTAATGATGTTAAATACTAATAACCTAATGATTCTAATACATGCTGTTTTAACCTGGTGATCCAAAGGAAGAAGATGGGGTCAGAGAGCACAGAGGAAGCTGCCAACCAAAGGCTGCTCCTCTGAAGAGCTGGCGACTGCACTGTGGGTCAGCAATGGGGAGGGAAAGCAGAAACATGGAGGTAAGAGGAGTAACACTGTGCAAAATCACAAGTTGGGTTATGAGACTAAATGACACTGCCAGAGATGTCATTATGGCACAATAATAGCATGGCCCTACCAACCCACATTTGTCCTCGGGCCACTTTCCAGTCTTCTGAGTGTTTAAGCAGCACTGTTTCATTAGGGTTCCCCTGTGTTGTTTCAGAACAAATTACACTGGCAAACAGATTTGTGGCAACGCATCAGGTTGAAAGACCAACTATGCCTTTGAAAGCCATCAATTCCTCAGACCAGTACAAATCAGCATGGACTTGTCTAGCTCTAGTGAAACAACAGCTTACAGCTGGGGTCAGGCTCACTGCTACTGGGAAAAGAGAACCAGATATTTTGGGAATTCACTAAAGTTGTTTAAATCAACAAACTTCCTCACTTAGAGTTGTCGGGTTGTATGGTCCTGGTGTGGGAGTCAGCCTCGGCCAACAGCATGGGCTTCACACTCAGGAGTGGATGATCCTTTGCTAGGATTCCTTTGGCTTAATCACCAGAAAAGCTCCTTTATTCTCTTTCTTTCCCATTTTGTTTGCATCGTGCCTGAAAACATTCAGTTGTGTTTCATATTTAGCAAAGTGACATTGCAGATTTGTTCTGTTGCAAGAAAATCAAGAAATGACACTTGCAAGGACAGAACTAAAAAAAGAAAACAAAAAAAAAAAAAAAGGAAAGGAAAAGAAGCCATAAAAATAGAAACAAGAAAGAGGGATTTAAGACATTTTTGAAATGAATAAAAAGACAGTGAGAAACATTCCTTAAGAATGCACGTTCTCCTCAGAAGCTCCAGAACAAATTGGATGGGAGAAGGTTTGAATACAGTCTTGATATATTTCAGCAAAGCTAAACCAAATCCCAAAGCCTTTTTAACTGCACCACCACTAAATGGAGGCTTATGCCACTGTAATTTAGGCTTGAATTGAAGACATGAATGTCAATAGAGTCAAGAGGTTTGGATACAAGTGGGGTGGAAAATTTTCCTAGAGGAATAGATTTTACCCCCCTCACAAAACATGTAAAGCAAGGATTATACAGAAAATGAAGCTACTTTGCCAAGAGTAGGATATTTAAACCCCTCAGGCAACTTCTCTGTAATTTATTATTCTTTTAATTTAATTTTTTTAAATCTCTTTCTCTGCCCCCCTCCAAACAGGAACCATGAAATAACACGCTGGAAGAAGACATGTGGGGCCAAATTCTCATCAGCTGGAACACTCTAAGCTCAATTTGAACAGACAAGGTGCTTGCATGAGGCTCTGAATCAAACACTTTCCCCGTGTAATGCAACTTCTTGCAACAGAGGGAAGTCTCAGGTCCTCTGTATCTGGAGAAAATTTTCTGCATTTTAAATGCTTCCAAATACCTTCACTATCTTCTGCTTCAGTTCACCTAATTTAAGTACAGTAATAAGTACACCATCCCCCATCTCAGAAGAGAGCTATGACATTTGCAGAAGGATATGTCAGCTCATATATGAGGGCCAAGGGGTAGAAAATTCTTAACTGTTGGCGAGGAGGAGAACTCAGCCCATGCAAACCATTTCACAAGATCAAGGTTCAAAGCGAGGACACGAAGGGTTCTAACCAAACTGCTTCTCTTCAGCTGCTATCCAAAAAATGTAAAGCCTCCATTGAATCTTCCCCCAGTCTTACTACTTGGAAGCTTATGTGATGCTCCAGGTAGCTGCAGGAGTCTTTCTAGGCAATTCAAACTCAAAGCTCCTGCTTCTGGCTGCCAGTGTGATTTTTACAAAGGTTTTCCACGCCACTTTATTTTGAGGGACATTACCTTAAGTTCAGATTCCAAGAAGAATAATATAGGGAGGGTTTTGCATAGACTGGATATGCACTTAGTGCATGGTTGATCAAAGCAGGATCCTCTGTCCTGCGCAATACCTGACTTTGTAGAGCCACAAAGAGAAACACAGCAAGGATGCAAAAACATCCAAAATACTACAGAGGTGGGACAAATCCAGGGAGGAGCTGCATAAACTCCTCTGCAGAAAGAAGGGCCTGAAGTACAGGACAGCTTTCCCCAGCTGGCTGCTCTGCCCTCACACTTGGTGGTGGATAGCACCACATTGCGAACTTGGCAAAGTATCTCTCCCTGCACTTGCTTTTTTTTTTATTTAATGAGGTGGCAAACAGAAAATATGAACAAGGTGTTTAAAGTCAAAAGCGTCGCTTCTCATCACTCTGCCTCACCTCCTGAGGTGACCTTGCAAGAGGACCATATGGACTCCCTTGACATCTATGGAACCAGACAGCCACAGTGAGATGGGGAAGCTGTATGGGGGGGGGGACCTTTGAGGCCAGGATTTCACCCATTCCAGCTCAGCAGTTTGGTTGCTCACAAGCAGAGCACAAAGACAGACCAGCCGCCCTCATCCAGCTCCCCCTTTCTCCCAGGCTACACAGGCTTACAAAAAATTGCAGCTTCTGCAGGTCTACAGTATTTCCTATACTATAAAAGCATAGGCTCCAGGAGCCATGGAATTATTTGAGGTTTCCCCAGCATTTACTTAGAAATGCAACTGGAGTTTCACAGTTGGAGAGAAAAACTTAATGTTGCAACAGAATGAAGCCCTAAAAATATACCAAAAAAAAAAAAAATCCATTTTAAAAGATTCCTATATACATCTGGCAATTCTGCATTCCAGCTTCAGCAGTACGTGCCCTTCCTTGTACCTCCCTTGCATGTACTTCCCCAGGGAAAAAGGAGAGAGAATTAAAAAAAAAAAAAAAAAAAAAAAAAGAAACAACAGAAGAGGAAAACAAAGTAAAAACTTTGAAAACATTGAGGCGAGGATTAGGAGAAGATGCAGTGCCAGAAAGTGATTCATTTACAAAACCTGCCCCAACTGCCAGAGCCCCTTTGACTGAACACAGCACAGAAATGAGTCCACGTTGTACGCAATGAAAATGCCGATGAACGCCATTCCCTGTGCAATGGCTTCAAAATCGATTTGAGGGGTGAGGGAAGGTTTTGTTTCACCTTCCTTAGTGGGGAAGCCAGACAGAGCTTTAAGCTTTATTGACTCTGGTATTATAATCACAGTTGCTAGTCTTTCAACCTGTTCCAGAATTGGAGGGAGGTTTTCTTCTCTGTATGACTAGACACTGTAGCATGGTCGATTCTGTGCTGAATTGAAATTCATCAGAGCCTGCTTTGTCTCAACAGAGTAATAAAAGCCTAAAACGTTATTATGCATGAAATGGTTATGGAGCTTATGAAAGAAAGGGTTGTTTTTTTCCCCCTTGTTGCAAAAAGGGGAAGAAAGGGGAATATCTGACCTGACCACAAGAATAGAGTGAAAGGAAGATAAGCCTTTTATATAAAATTGGCTCTACCTGCAAAAATGTGTAAATGAAGCAAAAGTACCAAATGGGTCTCAAAGAGGGAACCCAAAGGATGCAATGAGAATGCTCAATACAGGGAACTTGGCTGAAACCCCTCTCAGCTCGTAGGGAATCTGGTGTTTAAATACAGCTACAGTCTGCATGCAGCTGTATTTACAGCTCTTTCCTTGATCTTCTATCACGAAACATGAGCAGGTACTCCAGGGCACAACAGAGCAAAACTCGATCCTCCCTGGCTCCATCTTGCAGAAAATTATGCACCAGCTGTAAGAAGGTATCCCAAATGAAATATTTATGAAAGTTCCTCAAAGGCTCCACAAGACGTGGATGCAGCCAAGTTACGACCAAGGGTGGGAAAAAAACACTGTAACAGGTGAAGACACTTTGATCTGTAGAGCCTCATCTCTCCCAGCCTAAGCACTGCCAGATGAACTCATGTGATGTGGACACAGCATTTCGTGCTGCTGCAGGCAGGCTGGGGGGTGGTGCAGCAGTGTTAAATCTGGATGCACACCCATTGGAAAGGGGTCATCTAAGACAGGCACTTCAGGAGGAGGAGCGAACCCTCTGCACCCTTTCCCTCTGAGTGCCTATTAGAGTTAATTAGCAATTAAGTAATTGAATTATACAAAAAAAAAGCACAGAAGAGACATATATGCATAGATCAATATCAGTCACTAGCATGTCTTTCATATCTTTGGAGAGGCATACACAGAGAATATAAAGATGCAGAAAGATGCTTCAACCCTGCTGAAATGGGTGGGGGTTGGCTAACCCAGGGAGGCACCCAGCTGTGGGCACCCATCACACCGTGGTACCAACACCTGCATCAGGCTCCCTTGGTCCACTCGAACGCATCCAGGAATTTGGAATTAAGAACGGGATCCCAAACACATGCTAAACAAACCCACAGTGTCCACGTTTCCATAAACAGCTTGATATAAAACACACTTTATTTACCCCCCTGAAAAAGAGTCTCATGAAAGTGCCTGGTCTTCATCTCCCTTGGATCCTCTCCGAGGGGGGCTTTCAAAGCGATGACTATTAAAACGTTACTGCCATTTGTCTAATGCAATTCTATGTTCTGCATCCATCTTTGGAGAGCTGACTTTCATTAACACTTCAAAAATAATTTAAGGTTTTCACGGTGAAGGTTAGAAACTTTTCACAGCTCAGAGCTAATAGCTCTGCTGTTTACATGCTATAATGTCTTGATAACCTTTTCAAACACACTGTGGCCGGCAGCTGGGACCTGTCCCTGCTATTTTTGTTCCCGGAATGTAACAGCAGAAATGCGATGACTTTGTGCCCCCGAAATGGTCACATTTCTTCTCTTTAGGCTTCTCTTCCATTACAGAACTATCAGAAAGGGCCTCACCTTTTCAAGGGGCTCCTGATGTATTGAAATACAGCCCTGGCCGTCCTTTCCTTGGCGAAATGAAACAAGCTGATTGCCTCACTGGAAGCTCTGTTTCCAGTGAAGGCATAGGAGAAGGGCAGGCAATCTGCCTTTTCTGTATGGGGGGGTCTTCGAGAGGGCAATGAACATACATGAACTATTTCTGGAAGAGTAGAGGTAGGATTCTTGCAAAACCCGTGTTGTAGCCCTCTTGCCTCGTTTTACTTTACTTGGGTGCAGATTACAAATCCTTACTGAAGATAGGGCAGGGTGGTAAACAATAGCTGAGTGCCCTGGCATTCACAGGCCACAAAATGGAGTGTCAAAAAGCAGAAATCTCACTTGCTCCAGACTCCTGCCTGCTCAACAGCTGGAATGGGGAGGTTGGGATGTAAGGATTATGCTTTATCTATATACATTTCTGAAAATGTCATGCAAGACTAATTTCAGCATACTGCCCTTACTGGGCCAAACAGTGATCTAATATAGACATTGCATGGAAATATTTGATCCCAAGGAGGGCTCCAAGAGGGGTTTTCTCTCTCCTAAACCCAGAAGAAAATAAATGCAGCTGCTGCAAACTTCTAGTGAGGGAAGGGCCTGAAACTGAGAGCATGGGAACAGTCCATTCTTACTGAGTTGAAACATTAAGAGTCCTGTACAAGATGTAAAAACAAACAACCTAGACATGATCAACTCACTCAAATTTACAACAGACCAGAGGGCATGTCTATGATGTCCCCTCTCTTTGCTGGATGCAGCCTTGGAGCAGTCATAGGCACCAAAGTACATGTTTGCAAACAACAAGGTAAATAGGCCCTACGAGAAATCATTCTAATGATCACATTTCTTTGCCTGGACAGGAAAGGCAGAGGTCAGTCTGTGCCAAGCCCCCTGCAGTCTCTTGAACCTGTTCAGAGACCAGCTAAGGCGAAAGGAAGGCTACGAAGGCACAGTGACTATGGGGGGCACTGGCTGATATCACACAGAGCACCTGTTCCTGAGACATGGATCAGCACTTGGAATCCGAGAGAACAAAATGGAAAGTACTTCTTGCTTCTATAAGCAAGCAGTGTGAAGACAAGTACAGCCTTCTGACCTCTATCCAAGTGCTTTAATTTTTTGAAGTTGATAAGTGATGATGAAAACTTTTAAAAGATTCCTTGGCTTGGAAGGAGAGGAGAGTAAATCAAAGAGTAAGGGATACGCAATACAATTTATTGTGGCTTATTTAGGCAGCTTGGCTACATCCTCTATGGAAAGCTGCACATTCAGCAGAAATTTTGCAAGGAGTTCGTGTAGCAAATGAGAACAGATAGCAACCAGGCTACAGAACAGCAAAAGAGAGTCATAGTTAATTAAGAGACCTAAACGATGAGACCTGCTGAATTAGGTCAGTGAATATGCCCCTTCCTGCTCTAGTTTTAGGTTGTGTAAATGACTTCAAGCAATGTTGTTTTCAGAGTTCCTGTAGCTGCCAGTGGGGCCATATAACGGATGTGAGAAAAGCAGCCAAGAAATATCCAACAATTTAGATCTAGGTCAACATACGGCAAAAGAAAATTAAAGTCAACAAATGCAAAGTAATGTTCATCGCCACACGATGCTTGGAACCCCTGCTAAGCCTAATTTATATAAATGGCTTAGAGAACCTGACTGAAAACTGGTTAAGCCTGCTGACAACACAAAACTGGGGAAGTGGACACGGAGGGGAAACGAAAAAAAGCAAGCAAAGAAATTCTACAGAGTCCTTCGCTTTGCTAGGTAATTTGGAAAAGGTACGGCAAATAACCCTTAATGTTGACAAATGCAAAGGCAATACAATTTATTTGCGAGATCTCAGAACAAAATGGGAATTGCCTTGGGCTTCTGCAAGGGGAAACTGAAATGGCTACAGCAAGAGGAGAGCAGCCTTTTCTGAAGTAGATCAGGTGTCACACCCACCTAACTCATTTTTAAGCTAGGAGTGGGATCAAGCTGAACGCTAAAAAGAAACAACATTCAGGTCGCTTAATGTTAAACAGAAAAGAGCATCAAAATGAACATACATCTGCTATTACAGCAAAGTCTTTAGCTGGCAAAAAAACCCGTATTGGTAATATTCTGCCAAGCCTGAGCATAAGCAGGACCTTGATTATAGGTGAATGCAGTAACCTTTGCATAAGGCAGAGGAAAAACAAAAACACAAACTCCAAAATGAAAACCAAACCTCTGAGAGAAGAGATTTTGGGGGAAACTTGTCTATTATCTCCAGATTATTTCCGATTCTGCCCGCTCAAACATGTGCAAAAGAGGCTTTTTCCCACACAATCAGGTCTTAAGCAGTTTGCAGATGAGGAAGGGAGGGAATAATTTTGCAGAACTATAATGCAGGTTCAAACACCACCCACTCCAGCACAAACAACTGACACAGCAGCATAGCACAGGCTAGAGACATCGAGCCTATAAATGAAGCAGAATCAACTTATTATAT
Source organism: Meleagris gallopavo (assembly GCF_905368555.1). Classification (NCBI taxonomy): domain Eukaryota; kingdom Metazoa; phylum Chordata; class Aves; order Galliformes; family Phasianidae; genus Meleagris; species Meleagris gallopavo. Next base: position 22,197,423 of record NC_139413.1, read on the forward strand.
AAATAAAACTTGCTAGACTGTCCTCCATCTTCATGAGAAGCAATAAAAGATAACCCTTTGGAAGTCTATTGTTCAGTCTGGACATTAAAACCACACTGTACCAACGCTTTGACAAATACACTGCACTGGTTGTGAAAAAGTGACTGACCTAGATACAACAAAGTGATACATACTGTAATAGAGAAATGGGCAGCAGGAAGACATATAGGACAAATGTGGGCTTTAAAAGGAGAGCATACGAGAACAAAATCAGAAAGGATCCTAAAAGGGGGGTGGGAATAAAAAATACAACACAAATGACATCACAAGTGCTGTAGTCAAGGAAACGAAAGTTTCATTTTTTTCCCCTCCGTTCAGAGCAAGCAATCATGAAATGGACAAAAAGAGGAATTCAGAGCCACTCCCATTTTCTTTCCTGAGCATATACAACTTTCAAGGACAATGAAAAGAAGGTTTAGTCAGTATAGATTTGGGATCTAATATACACAAGTCTTGATTTTTCAGTGCTCAGTTTTGTAGTAATTCTGACTTTTGCTCTACTTCAATCAATGCATGTGGCATCAGGCCAGAAAACATTTACATTGTGAGAACTCCTTCATTGCCCTTCACTGGGCAGACTTTCAATCACCACCTACATGTTAGAATAATCTAACACTAAGTTAAATGCATACAATGTTATGACAGAGTAGCTGAACTCCATTTTGAACCTTTTTATGAACCTCATCTCCTCTGGCATAACAGCAAAGACGGTATTACATTCCTTACTCATAGCTGACTTCTGGACGACAGAACCTGCAGAATGGTACAAAACTCCTCCTTCCACTCTCCAAGGTTTCTAGTCCTCAGCTGGACAAACTTGAGAGAGCAATTAAGAAGAACTGCACATAAGCATTCCTTCCAGCCTGCCCACAGAGGCAGAGAAAGGTATTTTCCCTAACACAATTCAAATCACAAAGCAACAAGCTGGCACACACCCCCAAAAAAAAGACAAAGGATGAATGTTACACATTTGTACTTTACTGTTAATTAACAAATATATTTTAAAATCCTAACTTGCTTCACTACACCTAAGGTAACATAAGCAACAGTCCCCACTTTTACAGACCACCCTCTCTGAAATGGATCCCAGTCACTTCCAAACATAAAATCAAACAACACTGCACTTGGTCTTTTGCAACTCACTTATTATTTTCTTGACCCAGTGTCACATGTTTAGTCACAAGGGGATGCACATTCCTCTGCTGCAAATCACACAACTGTAAAACACCCCTACAAAGCTTAGCCAAGCACTGGGGCCATCTGCCCTATGCCAGAACATCAGAGGATCACAGCACCTGCATCAGCTCCATTCACCCCACAGCATTCTGAATCAGGAGAGTGGGGGCAGTGCTACATTACCAGTGTGGGACTGGAGGAAGCACAGTAGATCTATCCTCCGGTGTTCAGCTTCCATACAAAGTCAAGTCTTGACTGCTCAAGAAAAAAGTGCTTTGTTCACTGCTTGTAAATTAATTTCTTGCCTCCTCTGTAGAACAAGCTTAGAAAAAAATATCTCCTTATTTCCTTTCAAGCTATTGTATCTTCTTGCACTTTTGTGTTCTTTGCAGATTCCTAATCTTTGAATCAATGCTGTAAGTAACATTTAGATACTGAATTGGGAATGACAAGTAGATCAGTGGCTATTAAAAATGATGACCTGATGCTGCCTCTGGAACAGGAAGTCCTTGATGACCTGATTGCAAAAACTGGGCGGATGCTTCAGTGTTCTCTGCCTCATGTCTCCCAGTTTGCTTCAGTTTTAGTACTATTCAGTCAAACTCAATCGTCACTAAAAGCTTTATCAAAGTGCATAACCTTGCCTGAGGTCAGACCAGTCAAGTCTTGAGCCTCATATGAACTGTTCTGATGCATAGAAAATGTGCTTTTAACAATTCCAGCCTCTCCTAATAAACCGGCCTGTCTCTAAAGAACACTGATTTTGAAATAGAAATAACCTCCATCTATTATGGTCCGTGCTACAAATACCACCAGGAAGAATTTTTTTCTTTTTTTTTTTTTACCTTGTTCACTCTCATCTGTTGAATCACAATTCCTTATATCATGTTTTTGTTTATCGCATGCTAGCAGGACATGAAAACAAGTTTGGTTAGGTTTGTTGCCTAAATTTTCTGCTGCACACCAGCTGCCCAATGCAGCTACATTCTCTGCAGTGGATGAGTATGCTTATTCCCCATTTCAATACCATCTCTACCACTTTTCCTGGGGGGGAAAGCATCTTTTACCTAATTTAACTCAATATACGTCTAACAAAATATTTATTCATATCATATCTATACATTTTAAAGCCATTTTGGGGTGATGAAGCAATACCTCTCCCATTTTTACTCAGTTTTGTGAGTTTTCAGTCAAGCAGAAGCTTCACCAAAGTGCACAGCATTGCCCTAGAAGGACCAGACCAGGCAAGTCCTGATCTCATGTGGAGGCCCTGCTCAGCACACTGAGTTCCCTGTATACACTGATTACCTATGGAACTCCTTGCTGCCAAATATCAAGAATGGTACAAGCTCGTCAGCTTTTAAGAGAACAGACGACAGAAGCAGACCTTGGAAACGTGCTTTAGCTTGTGGATCAAGGGAGAACATGGGGCAAGCAATGACAGAATGACACAAGAGAGCCAGCAGGTGTAAGGGAAGACAATTGACAAGAAGCTGACATTCTTGACTTGCAGGGTTTCTTCCATGAAAAAGGGATTTAATACATTTATTACCAACCAATTTACACAGAGAGACAGGAAGTCAGCAGCTATCCATGAGTCAGAAGGGAATCAAAGCAGGGGGAGGAAGGAGGTGAGAGAAAACTTGTCCCAAGAACCATCAGAAACACCTAATCTTCCTCAAAGCTGCCTTGCTAAAAGTATCCCTTCACTGCTTGCCCAACGGCAACCATCATCAGCTTTAGTGCCCAAAACAATTAGACTCACACAATTTAAAGGCGGGTGGGAAAACACAGGAGAAAAGCACAGCAAAATGCTATTCCCTGTTGGCTTCTTAGAGGGCGGTGAGATGGGGCAGCAGGAATGCTACAAAGAAAAGTGGGATGGGAGAAAGGGAACATGCATTATACAAAAGGCTAAAAAGGCTGAAGGTGTCTGCCTTGCTCATCTAACCTGCACGTCTCTCAAGCAAATGAGCAAAGTGCTGTCTATATTGGTTTCCTGGTGGGCAGCAATGAAGGGAGGCAGACAAAGTGATATTTCTCTCTTTCTTGCCTTGAGCAGGTGCCAGCAGAAAGCTCTGGCAGCTGCTGAGTGTTGTGCTCTGGGATTTTCTGCAGCACAGAGTGTTGGTCTCACTGCCGCAGTTGGATGACACCAGACCTGGTGGTGACAATGAGCCTTACAAGGAGAAGTGAAGGTGTAAAAACAAGATGAAATCCAGGCTGTGCTCTTTTGAAGAGAAGAAGGCATTTACTGACGTCAAAATCTGCAGCCAGTTCCATTTGAGATGTGCATCGTGCCCAAAATGAATTTGAAAGATCACAAATTCACCTGGAAGATTGATTTCATGGCCTGAGAATCAGAATATTAACTCCGTACAGCTCAACTTCAAAATAGGCCTGTTTTTCCCGTTTGTGCTATTCTTCTGTGCTATTATTCTTCTGCTAAGGCAGGGAAAGCACCGTGTGCCAGCCCTCACAGCCCACCAGCATCTGAGAGGAACCAGAAAAGCAGTGAGGATACTGGAGACCAGGGACATATGAGCGGTGTAGTGGGAAGCCAGGGAGGAGGAAGTTGTACCCAAGGTGCCAAACTGATGTATGCTAAGTTTTCCACCATCCTCACAGCAAACAGACCAAACTATCCCTTGGGTGACACTGAGCACAATACCCTGCTCTGTTCGTTGCCTCTTCATGCTTGTTGAAAGGAAACATCCAAAATACATCCTGTGTGCACCATGCTCCATCCAACCCATCCAGCTGCTCCTATTTTCAGCCCAACTCAAAATTTCCACTGTCTGGAGCAAAGGAAAAGGCAATCAACTCATGTAATGCCACAGAAAACATATGTAGAACCAAGTGCTAAAGCCAGTTGACAGCAGGATGAGTCCTGGGCAGGTAGAGCCCCAGAGAGAATCATAGAATCACTCAGGTTGGAAAGGACCTCTAAGATCATCCAGTCCAGCCATCCACCTACCAACAATATTGCCCACTAAACCATGTTCCTAAGTGGCACATCTCCATGGTTCTTGAACACTTCCAGGGACGGTGACTCCACCACCTCAATGGGCAGCCTGTGCCAATGACCGACCACTCTTGGCAAAGAAACCTGAACCTCCCCTTGTGCTACTTGAGGCAGTTACCTAGGAGGAAAGCAGACACCCACCTCGCCTCCTTCCAGGGCTTTGTAGAGAGAGAAGGTACCTGAGCCTCCTCTTCTCCAGTCTGAACAATCCCAGTTCCCTCAACCACTCCTCATCAGACCTGTACTCCAAGAAGAAGTCTTGGCTGTCTCCTTCTCCCCTCTAGCCTTCTCCAAAGCCCCAAGCCCGTCATGAAGTCACCGTGGACAACACAGCAACCAGGGGTTGGAGCAGGGGCGGTGGCATTTGCAAAGGGACAGACACAGAGCAGCCAGACAGCTTGGAGACAGACTCCCACCACGATCTGGCCTTCTCGGGCTGTTTTACCCTGCAGCAGTTTCTGAAGCACGGCGTTTGCAAACTCACTCCCGCTGTCCCTGTGCCACAGTTCAGCTCTTCCGAGAGACAGGGAGCTGATTAGGTCTCTGCACCGCCTTCCTCAAACACTCTCCCTCCCCAGCTCATTTTCTGTTGATGCGCCCAGTGTGGTTTTCTAACTCCTGACAGGGTTAATTGGCAGGCCCAGTAGGGGAAATAAAATGTTTCAGCTCCGTGCTTGCTTTTTTTTTTTTTTTTTTTTTTTTTTGTGTCCTTGTTTGCTCATGAGGCTGTGGGAAGCGCTTGCTCCTGAAGGGTTAAGGAGCAAGCACAGCAGGCAGCTCGCTGCTCCAGATCTCTCCTTTTTATTCCTGGCCCCTCTTCAGGCTGCTCAGGTGCGCATTAAGGCCACTACAGGGTCAGCGCACAACCCCTGCTCCTCAGCCCCACACCTGTGGGCACGGAGGCCACAGGTGAGGGGCAGGGGGAGGGCCAGGGCTGAGCTGTCAGATGGGCATGGCCACTGGAAGCCATTTTGGACCAATTGAAAAGAATGAAAGGCAAGGAGAGCCTGTGGCTGTTTTTCACAAAGGCAAAAGCACCCTCACAGCTTCTCCTCTGATAGCACTCTCATTCCACATGCATTTCCATCAGTTTCTAGAGAAGATTTATTACTCCAAATGATTATGCTGTGAGCGAAATGAGTGGGGAGCAGGAATATCCTTTCTTCTTGCATTGCAGCCACTGCATCATTTGGCTCTCAGTGGAAGGAGCCAAGATGGTTTCAGTCCCTTTTTCTTGCAAATATTGTTTATTTGCAGCCTGACAGCATGTGGGAAAACCCATCAAGAATCAGAACCCCAGGGCATGGAGCTGGATTATTATTCACCTATTTAAGACCTGAAGGAAGGGGTTGGTCAGGGAAGACTCCAAGACAAAAACTCCTTATCAGCACTAAAGGCTGTCTTCTTCCCAAGATTTTGCAGTCAAAAAAGGCATAAAAAGTGACTGAAAACAGGCAAAGGGGTTTGTGAGTAAATAGAATTGGCAAAGAAGAAGACAACAGTAGTATCCATCCCACACTGAAAAGGCAGGCATGTTACACAAGATGGCCATTGCCAAGGAGCTGAAGTGTGCATGGATACACAAAGAGATCTTCCCAAGACCTAAGAGTTACAGTTTTCTTTCTGCAGGTAAATTTATTTCGGGAGGGGAGGTGTTTTTGTTTTTAGTTTTCACTTCCTCGTAATAAGAATATTCCCCTGTCATGTAAGAATGCAGCTGCAGCAGTAACACTGTGTTATGCCTGGATGACAAGAATACAAACCCAAATACAAATAAAAAGAGAATACAAACGGTCCGATTTTGGATCCTACCTGAAAGAAATGCAAGTGACAAACAGATTGCACCAAAAGAACCATCTCTCATGCTGGATTTCTGACATTACTGGGCAGATTATTAAAATGGTAATCAGTAAAAAGGGCAATTTCAATCAATCAACTTCATCTCCTAAAGAGAAGCCACAGGAGGGAGAGTGAAGGAGTCAGGAGATCTGGTTGTGCAGATTTAGGCAAATCACTTTACTCTGTGTGCCTGTTCCCTTCTCCTTTTATCTCACCAGACTGTGTCCTAGCCCTGTGTCATTGTCTAGACAGCGTCATTCCTCCTCCTGTCCCGTGTTTTCATTCAAGAGGGCTGCCAGAGGAAAGGACAGGCAGAGCAAAGCACCAAGTCTGCGAGCTCTTCACAGAGCCACAAACAGAATTCAGATCCCTCATAATGAGTAAGTGGTCAGGAATCCCTCTGGCAAAACGTGCCTTTTTTCCTTCCTTACATTGGTCCAGCAGAGAACGACAATGTGCTATTCTGCTAGCAGCACCCTGTATGCTGGAGTTGAAGGCGCAGCCCTGCTGGTGTGCTGTGCATGTCAGCACAACATCACTTCTGCTCTCAGGTTGCTTTGGCAAAATTTTGTTTGGCAAAAATTTGTGTGTTGCACACACAAATGCAATGCTAAAAAAACCTGCTATGATCACAAAGCTGAAAGCCTGCTAATCGTGAGATGCAAGAGGAAGACTGCGTGACTTGCCCAAGGCCAGGCAGAGTCAGTGACTGAGCTCACAGCTGAACACAGCTATCCCGAAAGCCAAAATCCTCCATACATACCAAACAGAAAGTCCCCCAAATGCCCTGATCAGACAGGATGTAAACCTCCTACCAGGATCGCTGCAAACACAGCTCATCAGGAAAAGGATGTGTTTCTGGGGGAGCTGTTTTTACTAGCAAGGCTGGGGGTTTGGCATTCTCCCCATCAGGCTGCAGCAGGACTGCTGGGATGAGGTTCTCAAGGTGCCTGCACTGCACAGCACACATGGGACATAAATATATCGCACAAACTCTGTCCTTTTGGGTTCTTCTCTTTCTCTCCATATTCCCATGTCACTGTGCGTGCCACCCTGCAATACCAGGTTGTTTATCATCACTGAGTGCCTAGATTGGCCCCACTAGAGGAAAATCAAAGAAAGCAGCAGGGGCTGAGGTGTGATGGGAAGGAAGCAAATTCTTCCCTCTGAGAAGCACACGTACTTCTCCTCAGCTACCCCATACACACCCACACACAAGCACACATTTCAGGCTGCTTGCCTTCCCCCCACCAGTCACTGCTTTCAGCCTGGCGAGTCCCTGCGCTTCTTCCCTTTCTCTGCTCGGATTCGTGCCTCGTTTCTATGGATTTCTGTGTCAGCTCCCTCAAGGATATTCGCTGGAATGGACACATTTACAGGATGACTAACATTCTGAAAGCAGGTGGTGCTATTATAGTCATACAAAAGCCACCTATTTTTGCTGCCTTGCGCTGTCATCCTGTTATACTTTGCTTTGCTTTGTTATCGTACCAACTTCTCAGCACCATTACTCTGGGTTGCTCCAGTTCTAGGGCAGTCTGCAGAGGACTGATAGAGGGACACCTTTGTTCCCTGCAGTGCTGGTTTGGTTCTCCCCAACACAAAGAGACCTGAGAGTTTCTGTCTGTCATAATTCATTTGCTTCATGAATCTTGAGAACATACTGAAAGAAAAAAGTTCTGGTATGTGTGTGTACCTAATGCACACACAGATTCATGTATACATTTTCCCATGCTGAGTAGTAGCTTTAAAATGAAATGTTAGAAAAGAAGTATGTTCTCTTTATCCTTCTATCATACAAAGGATAATCCCTTTGAAAGCCATAAGGTAAGTCTTGAGTACTACCTGTTATTTCCAGTGGTGTCTGTTCACATTAACTACTGAAACATCTCAACTTGCCTTGGCTTGAGAACCCTTAGGTTGTCTCAGATCTCAGATCTTGCACTGCTGGGTTTGGTGTGGTAACAGTGCGAGGGTCTGACCAAGAGCAGGATTTCTTTGTGCCAGGTGCTGTATAAAGCCACAGACTGTCTCTGCTCAAACATCATTTAAGCACCCAGGACTGAGAACACAGGGAGAAACACAGGCATGGAGTTAAAATAAAACTGCATGATTAGAAATCACATTTCCTGAACCTCAGTCCTGAGATCTCATTTAACTACCTAATAAGCAAAGTGACCACAAAGAAGCAACATCAGCGAATGGCAGTTTTAAAGTGCATGTAATAGAGCAGGGACCACTGCAGGAAAAGCCTCAAGCAGACCAAAACCTCCAGAATCTCTTCTGTCCTTTTCACCTTGAAAGGAGAAGCTGGATTTCTGTTTCCAGCTCGGTGCTTTGCAAAACCTGGCAATCCTGACTCCAGCTCCTTTCACTCCTCACAAACCCAGTGGAGGGCAGTGCAAGTTGTATATGTGATTCTCAAACTGGCTTACGCCAATCTAGCTTGTGTGTGAAGGATTTGCATTCAGAGAGCCTACAATAAGTGCAGAATTATTAATACAGCATTGTACTCAATAGCTGAGACTGTGCTTGTTACCAGGGGGGGAAGAAAGCCACTACCCTTCTGCTATAAAGGATTTAAATGGGAATCAGGCTCAGACTTGTTTCATAGTGTAAGTGCCCTGACCTGTTGTTCCCTACTTTATAACACAAATTCAGCTATAATCAATTATTGCTTGAAATGCTCCTTAAATATAGAGAAAAATCCACAGCACATGCAAAGGCCCCTGACGGTAACTGATGCAATAAAGCAGAGCAGGAAACTCCTTTTTCTTATTAAAGGCTAAGTTTAAATCCTTCCACAGACAGATGCAGTTGCTGTGCTGTTTACTGCTAACCTTGAATTCACATTAACAAGTGTATCAAACTTTCCCTTTGCCTCAGAGTGCTCAGTGTGGGAACTCCTCTGACAGTAGCTGCACGTCCTCCTCTCCTCACATTTTATCATGGAGCATTCCCTCCTAATCAATACAGGTCAACTTGGGATCCCAGAGGGATCCACAGTGAAAACTACTGACATCAACAGGTCAGGAATAGACAATATATGATTTATATACAGCAGAGAGCAGAAAACATAAGCAGGAGAAGGATTCCAAATTCTCAGCTGGTATAAATCAACACATCTCCAGATTTATTCGAGCTAAAGACAAGGCAAGAAAACAAAACAGAAGAAAACAAGCATTTTTAATGACCTCAGAGATGCAAACAAGGCCTCATTATAGCACTGTCCCACCGAAATGCTGTGACACAGCCAGGCTGGTACGACAGGGAGGCTTCTCACTGACCTCTATTCCCTGCCACGGCAAGCCAGGACATAGGGTGGACAAAAAGGGAGAGAAAACCTGCTTTGTTCTTGATTTCAGCAACCATCAGGAAAACATCCCCTTCTCTTCAGTCACATGTCATTGAGGAATGAAACGTTTCATGCCAGAAGAGGGCACTTGAACTACAGGCAACACAATATGTGCTGCTTGTGCTGACCCAGGCAGGGATCTGGGGATGGGGAGACCACTTCTTTCTGCCCAATCTGGCTGCACTGCGATGTGCAAAGAGGCACCAGGCTGCTGGGCCTCTGCAGTCCTCTTCAGAGAGGGCTCTGAGTGCTCATCCTTGCTACTTGTGCTGCCTTGACCTTGCTGAAGGTTCACTCACCATGCAAAGACCTTGAGCCTGTGCTCTACGGTCGTGCAGGCTCTGCACGTGGCCAGGTCTATTTTGAAATAATAATTAATTGCCCCACCTACAATGCAGCAAATTACATCCTGTCCATATTCTTGTTTTTATTCCAGTAAAATGGATTATGTGCTAAGTGAAAAATCTCCCTATGATGGTGCTTTTTACAGCAGGGCTCCCTCTCTTGCCCCCATAATAGAATCATAGAAGCACTAAGGTTGGAAAAGACTTCTAAGATCATCCAGTCCAACTGTCCACCTATCTCCAATATTACCCACTAAACCGTGTCCCTCAGTACAAGATCTTCTGGTGCATAATAACATTTAAACTCCATCCAATTTTTCCCCCATCACAGGCCTTTGTTGAGTCTCTCTTTTGCTCAGCTATCTATTTTTAGAAATCTTGCCCAAACTTAATACTTCTGAGAACTGTTTCTTTGCCAATTTTGGCTGGAACCAAAAAAATCAGCTCAATGGAGTCAGTGTATACAATTTACACACACACACTGGTTGCCCATTAAAAGGGCCCTAAAGACAAAGACTGCCTTTTTCCAATTGTACCACCTGCTTCAATATAAGGCTGATCTCCTTACAAACCTTACTTGTAGGAGCACATACTTGGATATACAATCCTCCAAACATATTTTGTCTCCTTGAAAAATCTTGCCAGCAACACAAATTTCAGACATTATGCAAAAAAACCCTGAATCATAGGCAAGAAAGACCAGAAGAGATGGAGAAAAACAAACGGAATGATACAGCAAGTCTGAGAACTTAGGTCTGCCTTGGGGAATTTTGTTTCTTTTCTGGGGTGTTCCCTATGAATCTCAAGCCATTTTTTTTCTTTGAGGTAACACTGGCACAGAGTAACAGCTAACATCTGAACCAGTCCGTAAACTCCCATTCCATCTATCTGTACCACCTAATTCTCAGTGTCTCTCCCAGAGAGGCTAGTCCTCTGCATCTCCAAAGTTTCCAGACACATAAATAAACCAAGCACGGATAAACTGGGACTAAAGATCTGTTTCTCAGAGAATTCTGGCAGCTGCCTCACTTTATTGGCAGTTCATTTATCATCTCAAGAAAAATATTGATGGTTCTGGAGACGCAGGTCCTTTTGCATCCTGGTTGAAGGAAGGCTGCCCTTCTAGGCAGGCTTTGGAAAGATAGTCAATGCAACAAATTCTACTTGGCAGACACATGAAGGATGTGATGCAAGCAGGAATCATTAAGAGAGGAAGAAGGGGCACTAGGATGATAACTCTATTGGCCCAGGAAGGGCCCAACCTCACATACCTCATGGATATCACAGCAAGAATATGAGAATGTGTGACTACTAACTTCAAAATCATAGGCTGCTTCTCGAAGTAAGTTATTACTGCCACACAGTTCAAAACAAGGAGTTTGAAGCTGTATACTGCCATCAGAACCAACCACTTATCATATCTTGGAAAAATCCAAAGAAAAATGTCACTTTACCCATGTTCTCCAACACTGTTTCAGCCAACTATCTGCAGAAATTAGTCCAATGTGAGCTTTTGCTACATGCAACAATCTACTGTCTGCAGATCCCTCTTTGCTACAGAAGAGATCTCAAGTAGCCAACCTGCAAGCTGGAATTCAGAGGGACTGGGAAATGAAGAAAGGATAAATGGGCTGTTACCTATCATTTAGTCTTTTTTTGGCATCAGATGACAGCTTCTGGTTTAATAAAGGTTGCTTGGTTTTAGAAAATGAAATAGCTGGTCTGACAGAACCATACATGCAAACTGACTGTGGGAGTATGTAATCCAGGAGTTGATTTGCTGAGAAAGAGTGATGCACACCAACCGTAATGACTGAAAATATAGTATTTGGGATGTTGCTTTAAAACAGTAAATTTCAAAAGCCATGTATTCCCTCAGCAGTAGTTGATTCCTGGGCTCTCTTCACCAGACTGCCAAAACTCCAGCCTATGATCAACAGAAATTAAATTATCTTAACAGACTTTGAATCCCTCTCAAGTTTAGGAAATGGGAAAGTACAGCAGAACACACAGAGATGGTTAAGCGCATGAGCAAGTGGACACATAATGATCGCAGCGTGTACTCTGAACCTGAAAACCATCTCTCTTATGTTGGTGCTTGTATCTTTATCCTGAGCACAAGCAATAATCACAATGCACAGCAAATACAAACCCTGCTGTTGGAGTCACTGGAGTTGATTCTCCATTGCTTAGCAACTCATGTGGTTGTGGATACCTGGAAAGAAAGTGCTAAGACGATATATCAACTCCAGAAATGAAAGAATGATTTTGATCTAGAAATGTTATTTCACTCAAAGTGCACAGGATAAGTACTCAGAGAATAACTAGGTCGGCTAGGAGGCTTCAAACATGAAAAAATGAGGACTGAGCCCCATGGGGAAAGCAGATGGCATCAATGCCACTTCCAGTGTATTAATTAGGAGTCATAAAAATAATGTTTGAATAATGTTTGCAGGTGATAGGCTTAAAACAAACAAGACAGTGCTAAGCTGTGGAAATCCCTGGCAAGGAGTCCTGTGGATACTAAAAATTTATAGAGGTTCATCGGAGACATCCACTTGAGTGTTCCTACAGATGATAATCAAAAACTCTAGCTCCAGTATTCCAAACCACTAATTGCTCAAAGCAATTCTCAAAGGGAGAATATTCAGGGGAAGTATCATTATTTGCTTATTCTATTATTATATTCTCAGGTACCTGCTTTTGGCCTCTGTCAGAGACAAGACACAGCAGAGGACTGATTTTGATCTGAGCTGATTCTGGGCTGTTCTGTTAAGGGATGAGAAATGAGAGAATCAGCTCATCCTGCTCTTACAGAAACACAAAAGTGACTCTCCTGAATACTACTTCAAAGTTGCAGATTATCTTTACTTTCTGACTGAGGCACGTTCAGACTTCCCTGATCTGAACCCTGGACAAAGTGTCACTTCTTGGTTACAAGAAAAGCTGTTGGCTTGGGGTGAGCATGTAGTGACATTGGCTTGAATGTGTATTCATTTACCTATGCACTCTACCTGCCAGGCTTTTCGCCCCTTTCAACAGTAGCTTGATGGAGAAGGGGCATCTGCTTCTCAGGATAGCATAATATATACTTTGTTAAGGATTTCAGTGATATTAGGGATAAAAATGTGTAGAGAAAAGGAAAGTGAAGGGAGGTCTTTCCTCGTTAATGACAGGCAAGGAAGGCAGTAAGATGTGGGGTCTGTTTCCTTGACTATCATGCCTACTGTCTTCCTCTGGTTTCTAACAATAGAGATGCAGCTGTCCCTACTAGGGAGATTAATTTTGGTCTCTGTACTCATTCAGGAAGCTATTTGTCATGAAACTTGTAGGAACGTAATATCTCTGAGACCTTCATCACTGTCAAATTCAGTTGCGATTGGTCAAGCAACTGAGACAGACATACACATATAGCAAGACACTAATTTCTTTGCTGAGTTCCCTAAAACATATCTCTGATTCCCTTTCAGGAAATTGGTATGAGGAACTAAGGAAGTAGTAGTAAAAAATAGCTTCTGCTCCTGCCCTAGAATTCCCTTTAATCACAAAAAAAGCCCTGCTGAGCCTCTAGGTGGAAAAAATATAAAAGAAAGAAGCAATAGTTTCACTGAAAGAAAGCACACAGTGGGTAAGAAGCAGAAATTGGGTGTGTCTGAACAATGAAACACCACTTGCGAAAAATCAGATGAGACAACAAGAAGTCATGGAGGCACTGTTGCAAGGCGTAGTGGTAATGACCTAAAGCCACAAACAAGATGGACCAGCAGAGAGCAAGAGACCCAGCCAGAAGCGAGGAGACAGAAGATAGAAAAGATGACAAACATGGAGACACACAACCACCACAATGGGCTGGCAGGAAAGCACACAGGTCTAAAGAAGAGACACTATAATTTTTTTCTGTTTATTGCTTTTTGAAAAGCGCCTCATTTTGAATGGCTTTTTCTCATTCCCATTGACATTTGGGAAAGCTCCAAAGCATATCACTGGCGGAAGCCCTCTCCCAACCTCAATCTTCAACCCACAGATGTTACTCTTTAGTCATATTAACCACTCCCCTCAGACATTTCCAACAAATCGTTAATATCTTTTAAACCTTGCTCTCCATTGCCTTTCAGATTAGCCTTGCCCTTTCCTTTGCACTTAAGTTTAGCAAGTGTTACTAATAGGAATTTAACATTTACCAAAGAATTATTTTAACTACATGCCTAATAGCATTTGTATAGCATTCTGAATACCCAGGAGCCTCACTATCAGTTCCATATGCTTAGTTTTGTCAAAGTTGCTGATAAGACAATGGAAAAATACAAGTTTACAGAAAAGCCAGTCCAGAAGAGAAACGTTCAAGACCTGGATCCAGTTCCAAAAGGGATAGCAGTGCCTACAGGGAGCTTTCCTTTTGTTTATATTAGCCACAACTCTTCAATTCCTCATGTAAATCAACCTCCTAACCATTCAGTGAAAGCATCACTTGTACCTGGATGAAGTTATTTTCTTCTGTGGGTAACAGAAACAGTAGTGAAAAAATGTAGCAATATTTATTACTAACAGGCAAATGATTTTTTTATGCCACCAACAAAAACATTTTGAATTACAGAGTTTTGTCCACTAGTTTAGCTGCTTTTATAGCAACCAGAAGTCATTGATAGCTCAGATGGAAAGCACTGGGGAGGATTTCAATCAGTAAAGCCTCAGTGGCAGTCTGGCACAAGTTAGCATGCAGTCTCTCAAGAGAAACCCCAAAGGCTGAATTGGATATCAGATCATTTTTGGAGTTGGGCTTCTTCATCTTGGCTGGCTTATATGTATCAGTCTTCTCATGTCACTGGATACAGCCCTACCTGGGCCAAAGAGCACATTCTCTGCCAGCACAGAATAGAACACAGCTGGCTGAAAGTAAGGTCACTATTTGCACGTGTGCTTCTGTAAGATGCTTCTGCTCCTAATGTCCACGAGGTCCCTATTCCCAACTAGGTTTGTCAATACTGAGAGCTCTCAAGTCTGACCTGCTCACCTTCCTTCCCCCCCAGAAAGCCATGTAAACGCTTACTGAACAGAAGGTATTCAGAGCACCCAGACAAGGGGAGAAATGGACCGAGTATGTAAGACCACTCTGAATACAGCTGCCACCTGCAAGATTGTTTCCCATCCACATGCGTGGTATTTGATGGCTCCCAGCCAAAAAGAAACAGGAATCATCTGGTTAAATCCTCCGAAAATGCTTTGAAGACAGCTTCCAAGACAGATATTCTATACTTCTGAAAAAAATATATCTTTCTTTAAAAGAAAAAAAAAAAATCCTCACCTTTATAACACTTTGCACTTTTATAGTATCTCTCATCTGAGGCTATCAAAGCACTTTGGGATACACATGCTAAGAAATCCATTGCAAAAATTACAGATATTCCTAACTTGACTGTAGTCACTTGCCTTAATTTCCATTTCTTTACTGACACTCCCAGATGATGTCTGCATAGATTGATACAGTCAATGCTACAGGCAAGGAGATAAACAAACCTACGTCCAAACATACCCTTGCTCACCCCCCCAACTCCTCCTCTTAAATTATTTCTTTACAGCACTGTCCACTGTATCGAACTCTGCGGAGGAAAGAGGTGCGAATACAGCAACACCATGCAATGCTTTTCAATTTGGTTACATTGCACTTCATTAAACAGACTTTGTCCTTTTCTTAATTTTCTTTGATCAGGTTCCCCTGTACATACCTGATATGAACAAACACACAGATTCCTTCTGGGTACGAGCCAACAGCTGCAACCCTGAAAAATATCAGCTTCTTATATCATTAACTGAGTTTCCATGGTGCCCTGGGGCAGAGATATTGATGCTTGACAGCATTATCACTATAAAGTAACTTTACAACTCTATAATTTAACTCTATGCTTCCAGTAATATTAAGAGCATTTGAAATTGCGGCTGTAAACCTTGACACTCTTTCACACAGACTGGGGATTTGAAAGTGGATTTTGTTTTCTTTCCTCAAAGACAGCCGAAAACATGGTATTGAGAAAGAATCAAATACTGATGATGTGCAAGGAGGTCACTCTTAGGGAAATCTCTGCAGAATCAGGATTAATGCTATTTTTTTTTTTCTTTTTCTTTCTTTTTTTTTTTCTTTTTTTTTTTTTTTTTCTGCAACACACAGAAAGGAGCCTGTTTTCTAGGAGCTTAACAGAAGAAGGATGAAGAAGAAGACCTCTGGAGGTCTTTTTCTGACTATACGCCTGACTTAGAAATCATCTTGGCAACAAGTTCTAACTCGAGTTCAAACATAAGCCACGCTGGGTAACCTCTGAAGAGCTCCCTCGGATTTATCAGCATAGCCTTGCATATCTCACTGGCTTTTGCTAGTAGTGTTGACTTTACTGGGTGGGAATGAACCTGCGAGGTCTATAACCTGGCATGTGAGGATCTTCCAAGGATACCGCTAACACAGCTGTGAGGATCAAGGCAGGCAGCTGCTAAAAAAGAAAGAAGCTACAAATAGCCAAATACATTGCCCTAAAGGACTAGCAGATAGATGAAGCTCTACAAGTTGTAGATGCTTTTACTATAATTGTTTGCATACAGTTTTCTTTTCTGCTGGACAGGGACTTGGTGAGATCCAAGTATTCTATAAGAAGAATCTGCATATAAGCAAATGACTCTTTTCTCTAGAGGATTTAACTTCTGAAGTCCCCAGAGGTCAAGCAGCAGGCTGGTAGCCTGGAGAATAAGAGTAAAGCCAACTGGCTCCCACCTGTCCCAATGGTCCAAGATTCAATTACCTGTTAGACACCTCAAGAGACTCCAACCAATCCAAGCTGTCATTCTGCATCTGCAGACAAGTGTGCACACAAGATGTAGCCACAAAGACATCTTTTACGTCCATAAACATAGGAGTTCAGCAGTGCAACTGTACCCTGTTTAATGAATACAAAGCTTCCAGTTCAACATATACAGTGAAATGGCAAAAACAAGTCATACCTTTACAAGTCGGTTCAGCTACAGCATTAAAGTATCAAGCTCATTTCTAAGCTGTTTGTAATGTGATAAGACTTATCTTGGGATAACAGCAATAATGTCTATTTCTTCTTCAAATGTGACTTCCAAAGCATAGTTTTGTTTTGTTTCCTTTAAACAAAAGAAGTATCATTGAATCCCTTCTATATACTGAGAATACTACATCAAAAAAGTAAACTGATGTACTTAGAAAAGCCATACAAAGGGGAACTATTCCATGAGACCCCTGGTACAGGGTTCCAGTCTCCTGCTCCACTCAGAAGTGATGCCAACAGTAAATCTACATAAATAGATGATTAAAGGTCTGTCTTTGGGTGGGACCTCTCCTATCTATGGAAAGCTTACCATAAAAATGAAGCCAAGGACACACTGATAATTGTGGCACCCACTCATCTTGATTATCCTTCCCTACAGCTACCAGGCTACAGTCACACCTTGCCTTGTCTCCATCATTTCTGTCTGCTACTTCTTGGCAAGGCTCAGGAGGAGTGAAACCTTTTATACTCTCTTATGGGATGCCTGCTGTGCAGCAGGGATCCAGTTCAAACACTCTAAAAAAAAATGAACCCAGTAGATGTGAAAACTGTTGATGTGAGGCTCCTTTAGTGGCCACTCTTAGGTCAGGCTGTGACAGCTGCTGATCAGTGGCTATTGAGGAAAGCAATTCTGGGTGTGCTATCAGCAGCGCTCAGAGTCTTGCAGCTGTGGATTCATCCTTCCTCCCCCTCTTTTATCCTTTGCTCCCTGCCCAGCTATGAGGCTGTTGTGTACCTAAGACAGCTCAGCAGCTGAGCTTCTGGTAGTGAATGCTATGGAACAGTTTACGTGCCTCGTGTCATAAGCCCAGTAAATACCTAGTAAAACATGGTATTTAATGGAAGCATATCAGCTCACGTTAAAGCTTCTTTACCTTGTGCTGAGCAAACTGTTGCTATGCTGCCTTTTTAATCAGTTACCACCAAATGTGTGTGTGTGTGAGAATGGTGTTAAACATTTCTCTATCCATTTACTTCCATGCAACAAACTGACAAGCTTACAATCCTCTTATTATGGCTTTGAAACACAGTACATTCACTGTTATCTACAGCATGCTATCACAGGATATTCTGCAGAGCCAGGCTTATAGAACATATCCCTAATGTTTCTTGTAAACCAGGTACATATCAGTTGGGCACACTACCAGGTACATACGAACCTCTGAAAGAATGTATAACAGGATGTTCAGGAAGTTACACCTGATGCAATATTCTCATAGTGCAAAGCACAAGAGGCACTCCAGTAATAAATATCACTGATATAATGCTAATTGATGCCTGAGACATTCATGTAACCACATTAGCTCTTTTTATTTTAGAAGAGAACAGAAATTCAGTGCTTCACAGAATGCTGTTATCCCACCACAGAGATCCCAAGACATAAACCCTCTGCACAGACTGATGGAAGGCCCTTCACTCCCAGATTTCATTTGAAGTGAATTCTGCTCTTTGTTTTCATAGAACAAACCAGATATAATCCCCTAAATGCTGAATCTTTGAGGTACCATTCTGACAACATCAGAATTCAAATAATGCTGTTGTGTTAAACGTCTGTCTCCCATTTTCTTGTATGTAAGCTGTTTATCCATTTATTTCAATAATTACTGTACTTCAGCCATCCAAGTCTGAACAAAATGCATAATCTTATCCATTGTAGAAACATATCTAATACAGACTCATGTAGAGGTTGTGATGTAGCTCCTAACCCCCAAGAAACACAAAAATATTTAAAAAAAAATCATACACTTTTACAATGTCATGAAAGGGGGGTGGTACTTTGATCTTATTTGCCTTGAATGCTGTAAAGGAAAGGCTGACAGGTAGAATTACATGCCACCAGTGCAAACAGAACACTATTCACAGTTTATTCAGCTTTTCTCACCTGTCAGATGAGTTTATTTCTACCAGGAACTCTAGAAAAATGTTAGGCTAGATGAATATTTTTGTAGATTCTCAATGAGCCAGTGTAGCTCACTTCTGAATATGGGGTATGATCTCTGTAGTCTCTGTTCAAGACAGTGGGTTGCATAAATTCTGTAGGTTGCCTAATGTGGAAGTTGAATCACAGACTGTAATTTTGAGGAAATTTGTGCAATTCCAGCCATCCTGATCCAGGTTGTATTAAAAACAACAACAAAACAAAAATTGACCAAAAACCCCAAACAAACAGACAAACAAACAAACAAAAAAACCCCATCAAGACAACTACAATAGCAAAAAACACAAAAACAAACAAACAACCCACAAACCAATAACATCACTATGGGATGTTCATCATAAGAAATAATAATTTTTAAAAAGTCCTAAGAGATAAGTCTTTGAAGGCAGATTTCCTGAATACTTTCCCTACCAGTTCACAGTATTTGGGCTTGCTACATTTTCTTCACTTATTTGCTTGACTTGCTGCCTGCATGTAGCTAGATAGTTAACAGAAGCACGCCTGTCCTTGGAGGCCAATGTGAGTTGACTGGCTGTGCCTTTGGTTCAGGTCCATTAAAAAATCTGAGCATTAATTAATCACTGACTCGCAAATAGCTTGGAAGAGTTGTTCAGGCTAAATGGGAACGTTCTGCAATTGTTTTCCTCTTGGTTACAGTCACTTCTGTGTGATGAAAACGTCTCCCTTGCCAGGATACAGTATGCATAAATCCAACCACTCCTGTGCTAGAGCAGACAAGACTAGAGTCTGCATCAAGCAGCTCCTTTTCTTTCTCTAACTAGGAAACTGCACACTTGAGGAAGAGCTGTCATAAGTAGCCCTCCTGAATCCCATTGAAAAGGCAATAATAAAACCTACCAGGGCAAAATGACAGCAAAGCATAAGACATAGGCAGACAGCCTTCTGGAATCCTTCTGGAAAAAGAAACTAAGCCAGCATGACCTGCAGGTCATCAAGAAAAACATACTCAAGGGAATCATGATCGCATTTGTATAGGGACTCTTCCCACTCCTTGCTGCAAAAGCTATTCTTGATAAATAAGAAGATAAATAAGCAGTTGTCAGTACAAAGAGTGCTAAGTGAGGAGGAAAATTAAAAGCGAAAATAAGGCACATGTCTTACAAGGCCAAAATACCAATATAAGAAAATAAATATCTAAACCAACATGAAAATTTTGACCTCAGTGGCAACAGGCAGATGTAATAGTTAAAATGACTGGAAAAAAAGGACTTTATATTCCAAATGCTCAAGACTTCTAAGTCACCTTAACATATTCAGTCTCCTCTCCCAGATTTTACTTTCCATGGAAAAGCTAAATCAAAAAACAGCCATGCAAATGATTCAGAATTATTTTCCAAAAGCTACCAAGACAGAATGACAAAATGAAATAAGATATTCAGGCTTAAAGTATAGGCAATGGTTATTTGAGTGAGGACCAGGACAGGAAAAAAAAAAGAAAAAGAAAAGAAAAAAAGATAAAAACAGGTCATAAGATCACAATTCTAGAAACTGTTGGATACAGTGAGATAGCCAGACGGATACATGCCTTTTCAGCAGTGAGACATTGCACCTACGAGTCCTCAAAAATGCAGACAACTTTGTCAGCTTTATTTGTAGAGCTCGCTTTCCATTTCTTTGTCAACCAGTATTAAAGATCTGGCCCTGAGGCAGCTGCAGAACCTAATGAACCCTTTAGAGCCTTTTGGCAGCAGTTCAAAGGCAGAGAAGTTATTTTAACTCAGTACCAAAGATGCACTTTCAACTTGCTATTAAAACAATAATACAAATGCAGGTATAATGAGCGAATAAGGAGAGAAATGAAGAAAGAAATAGAAGATTGTGGAAAGAAATGGATCAGAGGCTCTCCAGGACTTGTTTCCATAGTAAGTGTGTAAGACAATCTCCTACAAGAGGGAAATGGTTTATTTGATCTAATGTGCCTTTCTCTTCTTGAATTTCCATAGTATGGAGAATCAATATGAGGGAAATTAAAGCATCAGGAGCAGACTCACATTTCCACTTGTGTGTCCCTATCTCAGCAAACTCTTATTGAGATAGAAGTATTTACCTTAAGTGCTCAGTTCACGTGCTCTGCAGGAAGAGCAGAAGAGGCAGGATTTCAAAAGGATACAGGCTTCTTCTGTGTAAGGGACAGCAGCAGTAGTTCCACCCACGATGTAGCTGTAGAATGAGACTTCCAGGGTGTAGCAATAGGACGTATCATTTAACAACCCACCAAGAAAACGCCGGCCTGTCCCTGCTTTCACAGCATCTCGGTTGAAGGATGTACTGGACTGCCAGGGAAAGAACACAGAGACACGAAGAGAGTTCGTGAGTGGAACAAGGAAAGGGTTGGGAAGCAGATTGTTAAAATACAAAACAGTGAAATTCATATTGCCAAATCTCAATTATGTTATTTGAGACTGTAATATTTTTTCAGTGGTAGCCTGGAGAGACCATTAATGGAAATACAATTCTGGCACAGAACTATAAATAAGGCCTTGAAAACTTTCACAAAATTAATCTCAGCTCACAAGTAAGATTAGCTTTTCTTCTCCCCTTGTGGATAACACTTAGAGAAAGCCCGTTGGATGTATGAGTTGAAAAGGAACACTTTTGACCCTTCATTTCAAATGCTAACCCATAAACATTATTTGGATATTGGTTTTCTTCTTTCTACTGCATTCTCCTATACCTCAGCCATTCTCACCAGCCTGGACTCTTTAAGCAAAGTAGAAATACAGCAGTATTTACATCCTAGTGAAACTTTCTCACCTAGGACATTTGACTGGTTCTTAAATTAGGTCACAGAAATTTCCACTTCACTAACTTAAGTGTTAACTGGGTGTTGCTCTCCCGGTGGAAAAATATACTGTTTTACAGTACTAGAAGCACAGTGTTAAACACTGTATTTTGTGCTATTACTGAAGAACTGACTTTAAGAACCATGCAGCTTTATGACTATTCATTTAAGGGATGAAGGGGAGGATTCCAAGTATTTCCAAAAATGAATTTTAGTTCTCTTTTGAAGGCACAGCAGTACAAAAGGGACATAGTTGAGTGGGGAAATGTTCGTAGTAGGTGGACTGTTGGACTGGATTATCTTGGAGGTCTTCTCCAACCTTGGTGATTCCATGATTCTATCTGGATACTAAAGTGGAGCTCACCATTAGGTTAATCAAAGTCTCAGAGCATGTTCCTACCAAAGACATAAAAACGGAATTTGATTTCATTTTGGATACCAGATCCTAATATCCACTAGGCTGAACCACTTTGGGTTAAGCGTAACCTAATGATTGCTGAGGGGAGAAAAACCAACAAAAAACCCTAAGCTTCATAATCCAATTTGCATTGGTTGCATAAAAAGCCTTTATATCTCCTGCTTTAAGACTTTCAAGTTGCCAGAGAAGAGAGAAACAAAAAGGACCCTCAGCATATAGTTTACAGTTCAGTCATTGTTCCCATGGTAAATTATCTGAGCAACCCAGAGTTCTCTGATTGAACCTTATGACTTGCGTATTTTCTTATTAACATAATGTTAGTATGTATCAAAACCAGGGAAAATAAGACTTTTTATCTTGTCTATAAAAAAAATAACAAACAAGAGATGCAATCATTCAAAATGCTAAAATTCTATAGACCACAGAATCACACTAACACTGAAATGAGCAACAATTCTTGATGAATAGCGTATACCAAAAGATATGAAGAATGGAAATACCTGTAGGCTTATTAGCATTCTGAATGTTTTGAAGTCTCTCGTGTTATAAAAAGGAAGGCTTTCCAGGTTAATTAGAATAAGATGGAATTGGGTTTCTTATTAGCATTATATGTAGGACTTTCTAAACGTGGTATTGCCTTAGTGGTAACATAATATTGCAGAAGAAGGTACACTGACTTTATTCTGCTATGTATGTATCCTGTTTTTTTCCTTCAAATTGCGTGGAAGAATCTTTGAGGACGGTCTGAATACTTGGGGGACAGAGAGGTAAGGCACTCTTAAGGACTGATGGGAAAATGAATTGTTAATTTGCTGTATGGAATAAAACACTTGAGGAAGTCTGGAAGAGGGAAAGTTTTCTGACTTCCTGCAATAGAAGCCTTCAAAAGACTAAGACCCTGAAACTGGAGGAAGCTGTATCTTGAGTTAAGATCAAAAACAGAAAGGAAGATGAACATACTCTGGAGATTTCCTCATAATGCAAGGACGTTGATTTCAGTGGATAGAGCTTCACCTTCAGATGAATGTCTATGGTGGAACATTTACTGTACTAAAGCATCCGCTGGTGAATTTGGATGTGTGGAGCCAGCTCAAAATAAGAAGATAACGTGTCAGAACACAGTTACTGTGGTTTGTGAGCACGAGCACCACTCACAAGAAAAATGAGCTAAGTCTATTGCTCTGCTCAGCACAAGTAAAACAACGGAAATGTTGGAGAAGTGATTCAGGGCAGGCATTAGGACAAAAATGCTCCTGTCGTTTGGAAGCTGAGGTACTTATTGTCACTAAGTATCTATGAAGACAGTACGTTTACAAACAAATTGGACAAGTATCTGCCAAGTATAATTCATCTTTCTTTGGGATCCAGTTTGGACTTGAGGTCCTTTTCCAGCTGTAGTTCCCATAATTTCAGTCAAACTAGATAAAGGTTACTAGTTGAATTTCTCAGAGATGATTCTTGATATAAATCTTACATAATATTTTCATCACAGTTCTTGGCACAGTAAAGGAGGACCATGCCAACAAAATTTGCTGATGACACACTGTGGAATGAATCATCATTATGGAGGAGGCTCTGAATATCATACAAAAAAGCAGTGGGATGACTTTAAGGACCAAAGTGATAGTAGTCAGATGAAACTCAGCTGCACAAGTGCCAGGTCGTGTACTCAGAGTATAATAAAAAACAATCTCTGCTATAAGCTGAAACCTCATCAGCTGGAAGTAGATGAAGAGAGTCTGATGCATTACTTCACTGAAGTGATTTTTGCTTTCTGGCAGAAATTGGCTCAGAAGTTGGATCTAGTTATTGGCAAAATTATACTTGCCATATTTCAGAAGTGAATTGTAAGTGGTTTAAGTAATTTAAGGAAGGATTTTTAGATGCCAAGAAGAGAAAACAAAATTTGGATCTTTCCACAGTTTGGATTTTTTATAATGCTATTTGGTGTTGTAATTTTCTCTTTTCTTTTTAAAGAAAAGTTCCAGTTTCACCTGTGCAAAATTATTTCGAATAGTTTTTCCCTGCCAGGTAGTGCTGCAGTTCCCACAGGGTAAAAAAAAAAAACAACTTGCGTAGAAAGGAATATCTCTGATTTGACTTAAGCAGGTTGAGATAGTGAAATATAAAATAACCCTTCCAAGTATGAACACATGGAGATTTTGAAACAATGGTTTGGGCTTGGCTCTAGAACAATGTTACAAGCAAGAATGTGATTTGATGTGCTAGAAGAAAATAAGAAAATTCTAGATTCAAGAAAATTCAAGTAATGGCAAGGTCAGGCAGCAGGTACTTGCTTGAGTTCAAACTGTTACTCACTGTCTCAACTCAAGATAAATGGAATGGAAAAATATGTAAGCACTGATTCCTGATCTTGGCAACTGATAATACTGAAACAAAAAGGATAAAATCCATGTATTATTATTGCAAGGAAATAGCCTTTTGCCTGCACATTTATTTAATCAAACTTGACTCTGGGGAAGAAGGGACAACAAGACGGGGAAAGAATGTAGGTACCAATGTCAGAAAATGAGTCTATTGTTTCTCTCTGGGAGAATCTATTGCTCTAAAACCCTTGGAAAGCTGAACTGAAGTCATCATTAAGCAAATGCACTGAGCAGGCACAGCAGGAGAACAGCTAAACAAATATTTATTTCTCTGAGGCTGAATCGCATGGGAGTGTCAACAACAGCAGCAGCAAGAAGTACAAAATCAGAGGAGGCAGGGTTGGGGAAGAAAAACACCAAAGACTTTGAAGTTCTTAAATAGAGATATTTGTACAGAATCAACAGTAATTCATTATTAAAACACACAGATACATTAAAGCTCACAGAAGGACTCTGCCTCCTAGCTTGTGTGAGAAAATTCAGTACACAAATTAGCCATCTTCAGGGTTAGGAGGTGCCAAGTAATGATAATTCACTGCTAAAGGAGTGGAAGAGGAAGGATGAAAGATTCCCTCACATTCTGGTGAGAAAAAATACACCAGAAAATGACACCTGGATCTTACAAAATTGGGAACCTTGAGGTGTATCTAGCCACTCTGCTTCTCAGGCAGATTTCCCAAGCCTCCCTATCAGATCTCATCTCTCTTCCCCATGCTCTGCTGAACCCTTTCTGTATGACTGATTTTCCCACTAGGAATGACAACAATCATCCAGGTAGACAAAGAAATTTGTAAACCAATTGGACAATTGTGGCAAAAAAGATGCATGGGATGGAAACACAGGAAAAATCTGCATGCGAATTCTTCACAGGAGGAGCCCCCATGGAAAAACAAAACAAAACAAAACATTCTTAGCCTTTGGTCAGACTTCAGTGTGCTAGAATCCCTGTCTCCAGGGCAGTCTTGTCTCTTGGCTGGTAAGGACACTTGACCACAGTGACCCTCAGTGAATTTAACAGCTTAGGCAGCTGTAATATGGCTGATGGATATCCTTGGCTTCTCAGTGCTGCTCTGCTGTCCTGCTAGGAACAATAGAATCAATGTCCTAAGCTGTCCACATTCACATTGTAAAGGCAAGCAGTTTACTATTTCTGCATGTCCATATCAAAGTACAAGAGGGTCTCCAAAAGACAAAGAAGGAAAACAAGAAAAGTCTGTATCTGAGACTGAATATACCCAAGTCTATCCTTTGACTTCCTGGTGTACACTGAGTGGTTCTGCTCAGTGACCATGTGGCTTCACAGGGGATTTGTCCTGCTATAGCATTAGAAAGCCTAGGGTTGCACAAGAGGGAAGATAGGAAGCACATCCAGTAAATGTGGGTCCACTGATCTGTGGAAAAAGAGATGCCAAAGAGGGCCGAAATACCATTCAGGCTCAGTGTCAAGCTGGAGATGGATGGCAGCATCAGTTCTACCTTTCATGGATGGCAGGAGAAAGGGACATGGTACAAAAACTGTTGCTCTCTTATATAGAGCTATTGGGGAATGAATCTTTGTTTTCTTCTCAAATTGCTCAACACATTAGAGAGAAAAAGGATCGAGGCATTACCACAGTCAGACCTTACCAGGCTCCTAGCATGGGAACCAGGCTATAGACTGTGCATCACTTAAGATCAATCTTGAGATGTTTCTCTAACCCAGCAAGAAAGGAACATATAAAGTACAAGATGACTTAGAAAATGAATTAGGAGAGAAATCATCCACCAGACAGAAATCTGCTCACAGGCTCTAACAGATTGAGAAAGATGAGTTTCTGATTTAACAAGGTCTAGGGGGTTCCTGTAATCCAACAGATACATTTTACCAGCTGTTCACATCTACTGAAGAACTATTGATTGCTTTATGTGTCCATGGAAAGAAGGAGCAAAGTGCATAGGGTTTCAAAAACTTAAGCTCTAGTGTGCTTGCAAATGTTTTCCCAAAGATCACTTGTCTTTTCAAAGAGAGTATCTGCAAACTCAGAATAAGGAGATCCTCACATATGCCAATATAGATAGCTGATGTAGGTCTAGTAACTTATAGAAAAGGAAGGAGCATGTTCAATTGTGTGCTCATAGAAGTCAGAGTATCTTGTTAGAAATCTTCCCTGGAGAAGAGCACAGACATAAAAACTTAGAGGATTCATAATTAAAGAATGGTTTCACATTACAACATATAATTAAAAATATGCTGGGTCACCTTATGCCATTTCCATTTGGGAAATGAGTTTTATTTCACAGCTGAAGCTATCTCTTCCTTAAAACAAAACAAAAAAACCCTCCACACCTTTTGTACATTTTGCAGTTGAGCAGTAAGCACTTTACCTACTGGGATAAACTGGGATTACGTATACAAATTGCTTCATTGCACAAGCAGTGGCCAAGTGTGAGCAGGACTAGTGTACAATCTCACCACAAATCTCTATTGATGCTGCTCTCTTAGCTGAAGAGCAAACTTTATTTCTAAAGCAGATCTGACCTCTATAAGCCCTCAACTCACCGCCCCGGTGTAGCAAAAAAAAAAAAAAAAAAAGGGTGATAAAAAAAGTTAGTAGTTAGTGCTCTAGAGAAAAGGAATGACATAGTTGCCATCAAGGAAGAATAGACGTGCCGTTGGGAAATGGACTGGAGCCCAGATGATGTCAAATCTATCTCAATGAAGAGTTTTACGCTACCAGCTATAACTCACTCACTCCCATTTTCTAGAATGCTTTATTGAAGTCTGTGGAAGTTAGAAAGAGAGCACAGAAATGCACTGACTTTGAAATCTTTTCTACAGAAGACTGTAAATAGTGCAGTTACCAATTCTGACTCTTCTGTTAGCCCATCCACAGGGTGCTGTAAGAGGGGTGCAACTGGCAGCTCAATTTTCCCATAGGGATAGAGCTAATTACTGCCATGGCACGGCCAGCGCTCACTGCTTTGAGCCTGTCACTCTCACAGTTATTAGCTCACCAAGCTATCTTACCAGTAAAACTGATCTCCTTACTTCTCCAGAAGCACTGAGGGAACTTCTCACTTCTAAAGCCAACTTAACTCTCTCCTCACACCCATCTCTTACCAGCTCCATTAACTCTCTTAATAGACAGGAAAATGTACGTGTTAGTGGGTTTTTTTGGTGATAGGCAACCAACTCTATGCCAGCTGGGTCTGGAGACATGGAAATCATGGCATTCAGAAAGCTGCTATCAGGTAGCCATCTTTCAATTCATTTCACAAAGAAGCTGCAGATAGCATCTGAAATGTAGATGGATTTAAAAAAAAATGGGAACACAACTCAAAATTGCTGCTTGACTCATCTCCCCTTACAGCTTTGCCATGTTTCTGATGCACAGGAGAGAAATGCATTTCATCTCAAAGTCATTCATGACTGATGAAATCTGGGAACAGGAGATTTTGAAAAGTTCAGGATCGTTTCAAAAAAGGGATCGCTCCTACTTGGAGGTTTTCCAGATCCTTTATGGACAGACAGACTGGGTTGATATTCTTGTGGAAAGAGTTTTCTCACATCTTTCTGACAGTTCCACAGATAACAGCTTTTTGTTTCATAACTTCTCTGCTCGGTAGGGAGCACTGAGGTCATCAGAAAGCCTTGGGTTTATTAAGAAAATATTTTCTGAACTGCAAAAAAAAGAGAATTCAATTTGTAGAAGTCTGAGGGAAGGTGTACAGAGATCTGACATAGTTTGCCCAGAATTCCTAAGAACGTGAAAGAGAAAAGCCTGAAACTGAAATCTTAAGACCAAATATTCTCAAAACGTTATGACCCTACTGCCTGGCTCATTTTAATTCCTTCTTACTGCTTGGAAACAGCATCAGCATCACACTGTAGGAGTACCATGAACTCAACCTGCCTAGCACCACACTCTCAGGCTTTAAAGCTCAGTTCTCCTCAGAGAAATAACAGTTTAAAAGTACTCTGTAACCACACACACATATCTGCTCCCTCGGAGTCTCCATTATTCCTCCAATGTTTGTGAAGGGATACCAACATCTTTCCTTCAACCCTCCCAAGTGTCTTTCAGTCATGCCTGCTTGAACTTGCTGACAAAAACACACATTTGCATGGCCATTAACAGAGGAGCCAGAAGGAGGAAGCTTTACAGGCTCTCAGTTCATGCCTCAAAACTAAATCTACCAAATTAGCTTTTCTTTTAAGATAGACAACCAACTGGGTTTCATGCTTCATGGTTTTAGCTATTCACCTCTGAGAGTTGCACTTGACTTCTCCCAGCTGGTAATCTGTGCTCCCCTCCATACAGTGCTCTGCTGCCTCTCTCTGCATCTTGGACCAATTACACTGGCAGCACCAGCATGGGCATTTGGCCTGTTTTAACATTCCCCACAACCCATCCACATGCTCTGAAATGGGTTGTACATACAGCTCCCACCTCCTCAAGCAGTACAGCACCAAAGTGCACCCCTACAGAGCGGAGCTGATAAACACTTGTAAGGGATCTACACATGCTTCTTGGTAATAATGAAAAAAAAATATCTGCTTTCCTCTCTCTTCCTCTCTTTCTTTTTTAAAAATAAAAAATAAAAAAATAAATGCAACCTCTGCTTCCCACAGAACATCCTTCCCCAAAGATGCCAAAGCTGGCATTTTCTAGTCTAAGCTCTACCGAATAATCACACCATTTAGAAAATAACTTGTGTCTCTGGAGTTCTCACTTTCCCTATTTGTCAGTAGAAAATGAGACGTTTCCACAAAGACACAAATACAGTAAAATAGCCTTTAGCAGTAGCGTGCAATGTTCCTCTTTACAATAGTTTTATGAGCATGTGTGCAGTCTCCTGGGAGTGCTTTCGTAATCATTTATACAAATGATAGAAACTTAGGACAATGAGAAGCAGAAAGGGAAATACAACCACCACACACATGCAGTTGCTTTGAATACTCTGCAGAAAAAGTGCTTTGTTCTGTGGCAGAGACGTTCTGCTCTCTTGTCTATGCAGAGCAGGAGATTACAACCCTTCCTGAGGAGATGCTGTATACACTACATCCAGTCCTCCTGGACTCTCTGACTACTCCAGAAACAGTTCCTTTCTGAACCATGTTTTATTCTACATCTGTTAATAAATCATGTACTTAAAGTGATAATACACAGAAAGAGATACTGGGAAGGGGCCAGTTTCTCAGTTCTTGACCCACTTTTCACCCCTCCTTCATTGCATAGTTGTTCTAGTGCAGTGAAATTTCACAGAACTGTAGAATCATTAGGGCTGAAAAAGGCCTCTAAGATCACCCAGTCCAACCCCAACCCATCCCCACTGATCATGTCTCTCAGTGCCACATCCTTGAACACCTCCAGGGACAGTAACCCCTCCACCTCCCTAGGCAGCCTGTGCCAGTGCATCACCGCTCTTTCTGAGAAGAAATTGTTCCTAATATCGAATCTGAATCTCCCCTGGCACAAGGCCATTATCTCTTGCCCTAAATTTGCAGCACTCTGCAAGAGAGATGACTTGCATCTGAACATGAAGGAGCTCCTTTTATTGGTGCCATTCTAGGAGGCTGCCAACTCTTCCCACCATCTTGGCATTTGGTAAAAATAATGACTGTCTCTCAAAAATGATGTAAATATGCTATAAAATTACTAGAAAAAATTATTTCTTCTGCACCTAGTCAAAATTTCTATCTGTCTGGGGATGGAAAAGGGACTGCAAACTTATATGCACAAACAACAGAGCAAAAAGGTGGTGAAAGAAGATCTGTTTACTCAAACACTTTTATCCTCTTCCTTTTCCTTTTCTTTGTAATACAAGTCAATTCATCTCTCTGTATTAAAAAAAGAGGAGTGGACTGGTTCAGCAGTAATGGAGCAGTTTCATTTAGCTGTGAATGTCTTGTGAGACAAAAATCTATCATGGTCAGAAAAGAACAGGCTTTACAGCCTGTTCCTTGTGCCACCAGACAAATTCTTCCTCTCTCTCCTCACCCAGCCTCCAAGAATAAATAATAAATGTATGGAGAAACTGTCCAGGAAGCAAAGCAGTGAGCAGAAATGCATCCCAGAGGGGCAATGAAGTAAATAAAGCTATATTCATCTTCCTGGAAATGCCCTGCTACAAGATAATAAAAAAAGGAGGTAGGATCATTTCTTGTCCTCCAGTTTTAACAAGATTCTGAGGATATCTGTTAAGCTTTCATGATGTTAACAAAACTACCTGAATGCAATAATGCAACTTATTTATGCTTTCTTGGACAAAGGTCTTTTTGGCTGGCACAATTGAAAAGTATTTAGGAATAGTGGGTGGAGACAGTCTGGATTTTACTTTGGGATGAATTCCAGGTCTGAGAAACCTGCTCGCTGCTCTCCCATTCCCTGCTCAGTCACATGCAATACAAACTGGCTCTTCTTTATTTCAGAACAGATTATTGAGTTTGCTCCTTCACTGTCCACCAGCTGTTATTACTCCCTCTGGCACTTGTGCCAGCACTTCCTTCAGAGACAACCCCAAATGCACTGGAATTAGTAATATGGCTCACAGGACAAAGAAGGAAATGTCTAGCCAGAGTAAGTGACAACAACTAGTCGGGTCTGCCAATGGATAGATAGAGGTTTGCTAGAAGGAACATGCTTCACCTAAAAAGGCTTGGATGTGTAAGGGGGGTACTGTGGAAATGAGTAGACATAGAGGAGACCTAAAGGAAAGCAACAGAAAATATAGATAGATTCAAATCTATTGTTCGGTTGATTGTTCAAATTTAGACATCCAAACTAAAAGAACCCAAGTAAATTACAACAACGACGAAGAAGTCAGTTTTAACAACAAAAATAAAGTAATAGACCAGACCATCCCATGTTTGAGATATTTCATCTTGCTGAGTCAGTGATACTCTCAAAAATATGTTTTAGGTCACTAGGTTATGACACTGGAGGGTTCCAAAAGGAAATTGGGTGGGTCCTTGCTCAGAGATTTTACTACTGAGTGCACAGCATAGCTTAAGCCATGCAGAAGTCTATTTGAACTCCTGCTGAAGATAGTGGCACTCGGGAAACGTGTGTCTTATTCTCTGATTTCCCTGAGCAAGTGCCTTTCGACCTGCTATTTTTCTCTTTCCTGACTGGAAGCTTTTGCAGTATGTGGGCTTTCTCAGTAGGTTTACCTACTGTCCAGTGTAGTGGGATCCCAAGTCACTACTAGGGTCTTTGCTAGCCACAGCACACAAGATAAGATGACAAAGAGTATTTCGAAGGAAGCTGCTCTGCTGGAAGACTGAAAGCGAGAAAAGAAAACAAGAACTCAAAGGTGTCCCAAGTAGCACCAGTTTTGAGACAAAAGGAAAAAACAAACAAACAAAATTAAATAAAGAAACAAACAAAAAAAAACCCACAACAAAAAAACAATCACAAGATTAAGCCAAGTACTTCTGGCTAGTCTTTTTCATCTCAATGCAAAGCAAAGCAATCTTTACAAAATGATAAAGCCATCCATAAAAGGCTGTTGTTTCTTTTAAATGAACCAGAGCGAACAGATGGTCTCCTCTCATACTATCACAGAGGTCAGAATTAGCCACCCCTAAGACTAGCAGGTTCTTGAAACGTTCAAGTGCTTGTATCTTGTTGTTATGACTAATCCACTCTCCAGAACAAGAAAGGTCAAATGAAGAACACTCCTCCAAATAGTGCAACAACTCTTAGCCATGGCTGATGTGTAATGCGCTCCGACGTGGTGTCAACAGCTGCTCCTGAATACCCAGTGAGTCAGCCTTTCAGAAGAGCTTGTCAGCTCTCACTGTTTGAGTTTTCATACGGATTATATTTACTCCCCAGTGTTTAAAAATAGCCTTCCTAGACCCTGAAATCATAAAATGTTTTACTTCCAGAATTGTCCTCTTCCCCAGAGACAGCTGCCCAAGCATCTCTGTCACGTATTTGAGAGCAAACCTTCCTAGCTCTTCTTTCATCCACTTTTCTCTTCACATGCTGACAGCCAAACCAAAGCCAGGCCCCAGTATCAGAAGCCACATACAAATAAAGAACTTCTGTCTCCTTTCACAACTTTTACCTTCAAACCACAGTCAGCCCTCCAGCATACTGTGAGGTTAAGCGATCTGCTCAGCAGATAGAGTACAGAGATGCTGGTTGACTTGCCTTTGGTCCTACAACACGTAGGCACATATCCCCTATTCTAATCACCAATCTCCCTTGCATGCTGTCATTTAAATAAGAGGGTCTATTGGAAATGACAGGTGAAGAAAGCAGTCCAGGCATGAAATGCACCCTAAAGTATATTAATAGAAGGTTGCCAGACAAAACAGCACAAGACATTTGATCGCATCATCTAGGCTTGTTGTTCATGCTCCTTTGCATCTGGCTGCGTGATTTCTGCCAGATTCTCAGCTGGAGGAGCAGGCTAGGATTTGCCTGCTTCCCCTAACCCGTGCCGAGCTCAGCTGCAATCATGCAGAGCACTGAAAGAAATCCCTTTGAGTTGGGATTCATTCTGAACATGTAAAACCCAGACAAATGACTGCTTCTCCAAAGTGAATCCCATTTCACAGCAAGTAGGTTATTAGTGTGGAACTCCATACAAGTAGCCTGCATTCAAAAGCCCTCTGCATTATTAATAGAAGATGAGCTTTTGACATCAAAGGAGAACCATTATGTATGCTAAACGGTGGCAAAAATTGTACCCGCACTTCAAACCTTTTCAATTCTTTGTCCCTTGTAAATCAATCAAGGTTGACAGATGCTTTAAGGAGAGTAATCTTTTCAATGATACTGTCAATGGATAACATAATGGAACATTGTCTCTGTGCTGTGTGAAGACATGGAGCTAGTCAATTATGGACAACACTTCATGCAGCCGCCAGTTTTCACTTGAAGTGCTGCTGTTGAAGTATTATAATCCCAACAAATGGCCGCAGCAGCACACAATGTAAATGAGACCTCCTGAAGCTTTGGAAAATTAATTAGTAACAACAGTGGTCCATTCCCACACTTTCAAACACCCGCCTGGTAATGTTAACGATGCACTTCCCCCCTTCCCTTTGAGCAGTCAATAGGGCATATTTACATACACTATTTTTAATCTTCAACACTTTTCTTTCCCTCCTTTTAGAAAACATAGGAAGCTCTGGATTCTTTTCCTCTATTTCCAGCAGCAATATTCACCCCTGATATTTCTAACTAGTCACATAACCCACATGGCTGCAGCTGAAAAGAAAGGAACAGAAACTTTCCCACTCAGAGCAGTAATATTCACTCCTCTTGCTTCCCAGACACGGGACACTTTGTGGCTGTCTCCTTTTCCAACACCTCTATACCCTAAGCTGTCCTGATAAGAATGACTTGGCTGGATGGCAGGGGAAAGGTTTCTGGTCTCCAGAGATCAATAGAATGTGGGTTGGAAGCTCAGCACTCTGAGTGTAACACCAAAGTCAAACTGTGGTGCTCTAGATGTCAAGATGCATGTCTGATAGCTGGTTTCTACAAAAAGGAGGTTGAGAGTCAAATGGTAGGGAATGCTCTGTATATTTACCTATTGGCTTCCATTTCCTACGTCATTTTCTCAAAGATTTTCCCATTGTCAACTGAGAGTTTCACTAAGAGGAACACAGTCTCCCACAGTAACTGAGAGAAATCCCACCACGATGAAAATGGCCTTTTTTCCAATTATAGCAATTTTTGCTGTGCAGGCTCAACTACTTTTGTGTCTGATGTTAGATTTTGTTTCTCTAGAGCTAAACACATGGAATGTTTCTCCACCACCACTGCCACAGGCTGCTTGAGATGACTCTTCAGAGGAGGCAAGCACTATGCCCAGCTGGAGAAGACTCATGCTTCTCTCTCTGTACCAGGAGGATGAAGTATTAGCAAGAAGGGGATAACAGAGACTGAGAAAATATATAGTGGGGAGCAAAAGTGGGTAGAAAAATAACAGATGTAAAACCAGGACCTAAAAAGAAGTTTATTCCACTCCTCTTTGCTTGGTGCAGGAATCCACAGTGATTTTAAAATGAGTTTGTTCCTACCATATGGGGCCAAATGTCACTCACCGCCCTTCCTCCTGATCACTGAAAGTTGCCCTAAATCCACCAGCTTCTCTGGAGCAACTGCAACAAGTGCTGGATAAAGAACTTTTCCCTCTATTTGAAGCTCACTCCTAAGATATATATATATATCCTCTACCACCTCATTTATAGGAGCTTGCCATCTATTTCCAACTCTCAGGGATAACGACACACAAACTTTCTTCTAAATTACAAGACATATATTGAGCGATTGCAGATTTTCTTGAAAAACATTTTTCCATAGTAGGATCAAATAATTTTAAGAGCTTATATAACCCTTGTCACAACTTGCAAAATTATCTAATCTTTTTCATCAAGTTTATTTTTCTAACCTCTACTTGATATTATACCATTATTTAAAGCACACAAGTCAAAAGTTTGTAAATGTAACGTAATATAAGCACTGAAACATTAAACCTGATGCATTTGATCAAAAAGATCTTCTGATAAAAATTAAATGTACCAATAAATCAGAACCAAAGGTTATAACGTGGAAGATGAAGAACCTGCTTCTAACAATACATGAGATCACATCATACCACTTTGGGAGAAAGTAAGAGGGAGGATAATGGCAAGTCACAACTAAAATTTAAAACAGTCCCATATTCATATTAAAATTAGTACAATTCAATTAAATTAGAAATTTATCATCAAAAATAAACTGGACACACACAAAAATGAATTAAGATAACTTACATAAGAGAAATCTTCAGCATTCTGACAGAGTAGCTTGGGGAAAACAGCCTGTCGCTGAAATCTTTCCTCGTTTTCAAAGATGTTCCCATACATGAAGCCATTCATCATGGTAGAGTGGGCATGGATGTCAATGTAGAACTCCAGGTTAATCTTCTATTAAGGGGGAAAAAAGCAGACAAAAATATAAAAAAAAAAGAACACAACATGAGATAAATCATAACTGTGGTATGCAGATTATGCCTTCTGTAAATCTACCACTGCCATCCACAAATATATATATCCACAGTGCCAATGCTGGGTAGCCATGATGAAGACACTCTATTAATGCATCCAGCCATTCACACCTTCTTTCAGAACCTTGACAGACATTTCTCTATCTGTCCTGAGCAGGCTGAAACATTTATGCAGCACAGGATAACATGCAAAATAAAGCTAAGGCGTTCTTCTTTGCATTACCACAGGGTCAGTGCCACTGATAAAAATATGTACCTTACAGTTCCAGAGCAAGATTGTTAAGGCATTACTGCATGGCTGTGTGTTACAGTACACAAATCTATCCTTTCTGGCAGCTCAAAACTGTGTAAGTAAGGATTTCTTCAAGATTTCCCATTCAGTTTATTTCTGCTTATAAAGACAAATACCACAAATTTCTAATCCTGCTTTACACATGGAAATTTGTTTTACTCTGCTTTGTAGCATCCAACAGAAAAAAAAAACAAAATAAAGTGCTGTGAATGCCTCTCTGCTTGTAGCAACCCTTGCCAGTAAAATGCAATGTGCAGCTCTCCAGACACATCTGGTCTGCACACAAAAGTTGCTCGGGCTACTGGAGAATACTGAGCTACATATCAGTCGAATGTATTACAAAAGCAGTTCATGTGACAGCAGTGTCAGCTCTTCTAGAGAGTCTCTAATGGGGGGAGAACATCATTTGGTATGTGATACTAATATGATACAGATTTACGTTCCCTTGGCAGAAAACCAATGTACAATACACACTGAATGTTTAGTTTAATTAAACAGCCTAGAGAGAGTAATACTGCATCTTATTAAGCCTCTCCAATGTTAAGATGTTAGCTAATGCAATATCGATATCTGACCATGCTTCATAGGAAAAAGAACATTTAATTGTATTTGACTCTAAAACAATAAATTGTCTGCTAGTGCCAAAACATTTTGCTGTGCTGTAGAGGATCAACAGGGCAATAAAGCATGCATCTGCAATTTGGAGATACAGCACTGAAGAGAAAGATTAGCATCGACAGGATGAAACACCACATATGATTTTCTTCCTCTCCAAACACGCACAAATTAAAAATTAAGATTGAATAATGTTGTTTTTTTTTTTCCTCATAAGATAATATCCCCATCAAGAACAGAATTTGCTGAGATCAAATGTACGTCTCTACATCACCATAAAACTGATTGTGTTGTAGACTTCAAATAGTGACTTAGTGTTGAAGGGAGGAGATAATCTAGTTGCAGTGGGTATTTATAAAGCATGATCGTCCTTCACAAAGAAATCAGTGACCTAAGACATGTTTATTCTAGAACAACTAGACAGAGTTCTTCATAGGGACGAAGTTATTAATATAAAGTAATTGAGAAGAACAGCAAGATATACCATAGACTAGTATCATTAGTGTCTTAAACAGCACAATTAAAATTGCTGGCTTAGATGACATAATCCGTGCTGAGGTATCATATGATACCTCTTCATCCATAGTTCTCAAATTGTTTCCAAAAGAAACAAACAAATGCACAGAAGCACAGATCAGTCATACAACTTTCCATATGGTGTTAATTCTGTGATTCTGTGATTATCTGGCAAAAAACCCACACCTGTAGAATATGTGTAAGTGGAACCCCAGCTTAGCTTTGATTTGACCAAATCAACCAGCCTTACACAGTATCAACAGACAATTTTCCAAAGTCTCTTAGGATTCTTACTAAAAAGTTACTGATAAAGGTGTTCAGGGGAATTTTAGATAGTCTCTTGGCAATACTGAAGTTTTTTTTAAGATCTTTCTTGATTATCAAAAACATTTTATGCTGGTAATTATTTGTGAGCAAACACTGTCATAGAATCATAGAATTGCCCAGATTGGAAAAGACCTTCAAGATCATGAAGTCCAACCGCAACCTAAACTGTCCTGCACAGGCACCACCTTGACCTAAAGATTAAATTTCCAGATTGCTTATTTGGAAACCATGACATTCAACATTGAACTCATCACTTAGACAGGTAATGAAACATTTATCCAGCTACTCATTACAACATGTAAGAGTCACTTCTTAAGTCTGCCAACAACCACTCTTCAACTGTTTTTCTCTGGTCTTTGTTCCT
Organism: Meleagris gallopavo; assembly: GCF_905368555.1. Classification (NCBI taxonomy): domain Eukaryota; kingdom Metazoa; phylum Chordata; class Aves; order Galliformes; family Phasianidae; genus Meleagris; species Meleagris gallopavo. The sequence goes on from NC_139413.1 coordinate 22,234,909, forward strand.
TACTCTTCTAGTGAATATATAAAATCTCAATTTCACATATTCCTGCCCACCAAATATACTCAAAATTTGCAATGGTCCACTCTATTCAGTAAGTTTTTAAACATTGTTCGAGTAATTGCCAGTTAGATACACTGCTCCCAGACACTGCTGTATGTGACCAGAACAGTATTTCAGTGTTTCACGTTTCTTTTCTTCTGATCACATTTGTTATTTTAATCAAAAGAAAACATTTTGAGCATTCTCCATTATGGAACAGAATGGCTTGCTCCACTGTTAATATAACACGAGTTCCTAATGGAAAAATTCTCTTTATTCAAAGGCATAGAGATATTCTGGCCTCCACGTGGTAGATATCTGCCTACTACTAGGATATTAACTCAAAGTAGTAGTAACTACGTTTGCAGACATGTTCTGCAGAAGAAATAGGATAATCTGCAGAACAAAAATGAGATGTGGTGAATTTTAAAGGGAAAATAAAGTCAGTAAATGTACTATGTCTATATAAATGTGCAGACATGAACACACTTAGAACATAATCCAATCCAATCCACTGTTGAAACCCATGGACATTTGACAGTATCCACTCAGCAGAACCCATCCTGGCTATGGCTTCTAATGCAGTAGCATCTACAAGTGAGAATGGGAATAAAGTTAGATGTGGCTCAAACTCTGATAGATACATTTGCTTCACCGTTTAAGCAGAAAATAATGAATAACGAAGCTCAAACATTTCCGGCTGCCATCGCTCCTTCTCAGAGACTACAAGTTACATCCTACAACATTATATTAAACTCATCATTTTCTGCTTTAGAGGTAGAATGCAAAATGATTCAGATGCCTTATAAAAGTCATCTATCAATTTAATTCCCCCAAGTGTCTTTTCTTTGTGCTTACAAGCAGCAGCAGAGAGCTTCTCTCTCATGCTCTCTTTTTTTAAGTAAAGCTATAATTACCTGGATGACCCGAGAATACAGAGTTGAGAAAACAAATGCAAACCTGCTATTTCTTTCCTCTGTGTGTCAAAACACTCACTAGATTGACAATGATTGAACCCCACTTCCTAGAAAACAACAGTTAACATCCTCTCCTTTGAAAAGAATGGTCTTCGCCTCTTCTTGACGCTTACTACATAAAAAGAGAGTAAATGAATAAGCAAACAAATTTCTGCTCCAAAGTTTATTTGAATCCCTGCCTTTACGACACATTCTTTTCACTGTTCTCTTGGGTCAGAATAAAACTTCTGACAGCTTGAGAAATACACATATAAATTAGGGAGGGGAAAACGAAAGAAACCATGGATAGAGAATGAAAGCTCACATTCATTGTTACGATGTGAAACAGTACTGAAAGTGTAAATTGGTGTGTGATATCATGTGAAGTGTTATAAGAAAGCTTTCTCACTTGTCTGAGTATTAATTTCATTAGTCAGATACCTTTAGAAGGTCAGTAAGGAGCAAAAGGAAAGAATGATGTTAATAGCCAGTGCCAATATGACCAAAGTTGGATTTTTGAATGGTACAATTATGATTCTTAAGGAAATAGAAATAAAAAAAAAATCAATAAAAGCTGTAATAAAAAGATAAATATGCATTGAGCCCAGAACATGGGCCACTAGAGAGGTAAGTGATGCAGGAAAAAGCCAGTTCTGTCCACCAGCTGTCACTCCAATATGGATATTATTAATTTTTGGACATAGCAATTGGTTTAGATACAGTCCCAAAGCCTTCTTTAGTCCAGTATATCATACAGGGGATGGGATAAACTCCTCAATGTTTTATGCAAGACATTAAAACCATAGCTTGTCGTTAGTGGTAGAGGACATAACAGCCTCTAGGCAGACTTTCCAGCCTTACTGCTCAGTCACTGTTTGAAGCAAATAGACATATAACAGTTGGCACCACATAAGGAGTTTGTCCTTTTTTGGTCAGAAAGGATTCAGAAGTCCTGAGAACACCTGCTCTTTGAAGTTTCCTCAGGTTTAGAGTCTCTCAAAAGAAAAATGTGCAAAGATCTCAGATATATGTCTTCAGATATGTACCATATAAACCCCATGATAATATTTTGGCAGCTCCTACACATGATACCAGAAAACATAAGCACAAGCTAATAAGACAAACCAAGGAAAACTGACCATTCAGCATCACATGTTCAGCAGCTGACATTCAGCTAGAAGCCATCAGTCCTTGCCTTCTCAGCTACAGGGCACTCTGTCCAGTGCGCTGATTCACTCTAGGGATGCACAACACCCATCTATCATGACTACACAAGGGGACATCAGGCAAAATTTGGGTGGTCTGGATATGATTCTTATTTTCAAACTTCCCCTGAAACATCTAGATTTGGATGAAGTTAATTGTACCCAAATCACTTTTCTTTCTTCTACCTTCTTCCACATTTCTCCATAAATCTAATAAGACCAATATAAAGCCTCAAAAAAAAAAAAAAAAAAAAAAAAAAAAGTTGATTCTATAACCTCTGGAACAAGCGATGCCCACAGTGTCTTCTCTAATTCTGCAGATGATACGTGTAAGCCATGCATTATTAGAGGTACTATTTCAGAGACATGCCACTACCCCTTTGTAACCATAGAAGCAACCTCATTTTTCCCCTTCCATTCATCATCTCATGGTGATCTTTTTACCACTGTGCAACACCATGGCAATGGCAGCAATTATTTACATAAGCAATTAATAGTAGAAAAGTTTCTTACAATTTTAAAAAAAACTTCTAAAGGTTAAAAAGATTTAAAAAGTATTTCCTCTTCTTGCTTCTAGCTAACGGGAATATGTCAGTTTAGATACACTCTTATTCTTACTGACATCAAGCACAGAAGTCAATTTCTCCTTATTCTTATAGATATAGACCTTTGCACAGTCTGAGAATGTCTTAAGTGTTCCTGAAAAACAGCTTGCAAAATCAGTGGTGCATCAATGTTTGTGCGACCTCCTAGCAGTTCTTCATGACATTTCATTCATTTTTTTTCAGATTGTTTCAATAATGTTCTGAGAGCTGTTGTTTTACAGAATGGACTAGTCCAAAGCAGCTGTAATTTAGAAGTCGTTATTTACCCATCTGATAACACTCCAATTTCTCTATCTGAATGATACTTCTTAATAATAGGCACAATCTGACATGAGTCAAAGAGGATGGAGATTTCTGTTGGCTCCATGGATTCATGCAGAAAAAGGATGGCATGTCCAACAAGACTGCTACCATCATACCTGTCTTACAAAGAAAGAGATGCTTTTATTGCAGAATAACATAGAGCCTCCTTCAATTAACTTGAAGCCTACTGTGGTACGCCCATCAGTAGGGCTGAAAGGAGCCAAACGTGCTTTTAGACCTGGAGTGGGCAGTCAGCAACCTGCATATTCTGATCTTGGCTCTTCCTCTACATGCTTGTTCCTCTCACCTGCCAGTGCAGATAACAACACCTCCTGAGGATTAGCTGACGTTTGTAAAGCACTTTGAAGGTATAAAGCATCACTGTGAGTACAAGTTAAGTGTTAATTCATCTGCCAGGCTGATTCACTCTTTGACCCCTCTGCAGAGACTTCCAGTTAGTGTCAGCTCTGTCAGCTTTTGCTATTCAGGCACCTGTCCACCAGCTATGGGATGGAAGCCAGCAATTCACACAGGACGCAGAGAAGCCGTCAGATGGTGGTAACATTTGGTCACGACAGGGCTGAATTGGATTTGAAAGGGTGACCTGGAGGTGAAAGGCTCTAGCAAGAAGCAACTGCTGTTCAAATGCATATTAAATTAGGAAGGGGCCAAAGAGACAATTTTAAGACCCAGATCAAGTTTAGACAAGATTTTTGAGTCAGCTGCATAGGAAATTCTTGTATAATTTTTACCCTCGATGAAAAGGAATCAAGAGATACATTCTTTTTGGATTTTGGGCCTGACCTCCAGCCAAAAAATGTGAAGGGTAACTGAGAACAAGGAGAGTTATTGTTCTGTCACATCCTTTCTGTCTCCTCTATACAGGAACAGACATGCAAATAAAGCCAGAGATATGGGTTTTGACCTCAGCAAGCTCTGAAGATTTTAGTAGCCTGCATAATAGGAATAAAGCATTGGGATTGAAGTGGGTATTAGGCCATTACCTCACACTAACTGTACAGGGCCAACTGAGATCATCAACATCTCAGACCTCACTTGCATGTCTGTACTTTGCATCCGTTGACACAGAAACCATACAAGATCTGGATCTCTGTATGCCCTGCTGGAAATCCTGCTGTGCTCACTTGTCTGCAGCAGCACTGGCTCTATAGAGACAGAGCTTTTCTGAGAAGGGAGGGGGAAATTATGGCGAAAAGAATCAAAAGCTTTTGGGGAAAGGGAAAGAACAATATAAAATAGAAGGAAAATTAGTTAACAACAACAACAAAAAGTAAAGTTGTGACAGCATTGTTATTCTGGCAATTAACGACAAAAAAATTGAGATACAAAACAGAAATATCGAAATGACCATGTTGTCATGTTGTCACTGTCATGTTGTCACTGGGCGATCCAGTTTGACTCTTGTCTGGTTCTTCAAATTTTCTCAGTTGAAATGTTCCCAATAGCTGTATCAGGGAATTTAATACTCCTTACTACTTTTCCTTAGACAGTTGCTTGCTGTGTAACCAAGGGCAAAGCATGTAATGTCTTTAGGCTTCATTAGTTGCTGCCTACACCTGAAGCTATATTAAGTTCAAGAGTTCCTGTTCAACTATTCACTTCTTAGCAGCGTTAATATTTTTCTGTTTTACAAATAACTTTTAATTATACCCTCACAGAACCTTCTGACCAAGGTACAGAGTCTTTACTTTTCAAGTACATAAATAAGGCCAGAAGACATTGCCTGCCTCTCTTCCAATTACAAAAGCAAAGATAGATTCAAAAGCGATGGCTAGGAATTAGGACTCGCTGTCCCCTAATCTTCTAGAGACTAATCCAGTTGGGCAAAAATACATGTAAGCAAATCAAATTTTCTAATGACCAACTTCTATTGTCTCTCAAATAATATATGGTATTACTCATTATTTCTCATTAAATAAGTGACAGCTGGCAGAATATAAAGTCATCTGGCAGAAGACCTAAGGCAAACAAAATAAAATACTTTTAAAATTACCTTTTACCGCACAAATCACTGCTACCAGATTTTGTCCAAAACACAAACATCAATTAGATAAATTCAAAGAAAAATATTCCATCATCTCACATAAAGAAGTGAATGCAAATTCTCAATCAGAAAATCCTCAGATAACATGTTGCCAGAAGCTCTGTCCTATTCTTCCAGTCTGTCCCTTAATATCCACAATAAGCGACTGGATACTGAGCCAAATAGACTTTGTACTTGTTGCAGCATCACTATTCTTATTTTCCATTTAGCCCTTAATTTATATTGCAGAATATGACTTTTGTAGATCTTAGAAACTTAATGCAGTGCTTGTTCATGAAAAGCATGCAAACAGTCCTTGAAGACAGACCAGTGTGGAGTTAGAAAGACACAAATATATCTGCATGCAAACTGCCAACCTGTCCAGTCAGGTAGAAGGAAACGACGAGAGATATCTCATTCAAAGCCTGCGTGGCCACCTTCTTCCTTGGGAAGCAACAGGAAGGCTACAAATGGACACTGTGCATGTGTTTTGCTAATGATGGACAGCTGAACAGCAAACTAATGATCTCTCTGCCTTCCTGGCAAAGCAGAAGCCATCCATAGCTGTTAGTCTTATTCTGTTCCTCTGAAAGTTGTCTCCTCTTTACTTGCACTCAGGCCAGTGACAAGTACATCCAAGGAAGAGATAAAAGTGAAAGCAGATAAACAGAAACATAAGGACACTGAAAGAGATTAGGGACTATACAGGAGCCGTAGCTACTTGTGGGAGGAACAACAAGCTAAGAAATAAAAAAAAAGAAAGAAAGAGTTGTCCATGACGTTCTCTTGTTGACCCAGGATTCATTCACAGCTGGTAGAATAGGTTTTCCTGAGTTTTACAGACTCAGAGGTAGCTCACCCTTACATATCAGCATAGCATTTCACATCAAACTGTAGAATATTTTCTCCATGCTTTACAACCAGTGGTATTTATTACCTGTACAGTGCTATAAAAGTTAAAATGTAATGGTCACTTTGGAAGGATCTGCTTTTATGACTAAAAGCACAACACATCATGCCTTCTGCAAGGCACTTATCAGCATCAGATGCATCTGATTTTTTTTTCCCTCCAATATTCCCCAACCCACATTGGCTGATAGGCAACTGTGCTGCTGCCGGCAATACCACCTTGTGTTCTGCCCATCAAACCAAACAGCAAGGCAGCTGATGGAGGCTATAAGTAAAGCCATAAGATCTCAAAGGAAACATATTCCCTCTAAGCACATATTGGGGACTGTAATACATACATACATATATAAAAAACTAATTCCTATAGAAAGAGTACGCAGGTCTCACAAAACATCTGGGACTCACAATTTAACACAGTGGCATAAGAAGTAATCAGAGAGATAATCTGAAGAGTATTCAATAGGGCAGGGCTAAACAAAACTATAATAGCTTGTAAGAAGAGTATTTCCCACCCCAGAGAGTAGCAGCTGCTGACATTCACAGTGGTTGACAATTTGCTCTGAATTATGTTTATATCAGATCAATGTTTGATCTCTCCTAAACTATCTAAACCATGTCTCCTAAACCATTAGCACTGATGGTCCACGTTCTGATTTCAGGTTCAGTCACTAAACACCAGACTGACTAGCCAGTTTATGATGCACTTTACTGACTGCTTCAGTCGATTGGTTCTGCAAAACCATGTAATTTGGGTTTGTCAAGCTACTCTGAAAGATACAGACAATTTTGGTAACAGAAGAACCCTAAATATGTTGTTATCAACTTGGCCATCTCACTGGCATGTAGAATCAAATCTGAATCAAAAGTGATGTTTTCTTCCCACATTGGGCTAAGGACCCAGCTTCCTGCTCAAATTAGGTTTGGAGATCTGAAGTCAGGCAAATCTGACTAATTTTTACTTGCTGCTGTCTTATAATCCGTTTTTCCTCGGTCTGGTTTGCTGCATAAATACAAAATCCCAACAATAAATAGCTTTCACTTTTTGGTCAAGCAAAAAAAAAAAACGTTTTTTGGACGCTATACTACCTCAGTAATCCCAGGAGTTTCTTCAACATGTGAATGAAACTACTGAAATCTGGTGGTTTCTTCTCTGATCGCTGACTATGCAGGGAGTGAACAGTGACTGACCACACTCCTAATGTAGGCTCCTTGATTTACTGCTGAAGTTAGAAGTTATTAATTGTTTGTTACTGATTTTTTTTTTCTACAATCAAGACATGATATGCCCGACCTTACACATATATGCCACTTAGAAACTTAAAAAGTTTCAAATCAGTAGTCAGGAGAAGGGACAATAAACAGTTCATTGAATGGTATCAGAACGTTAAAGGAAAAATGGCAGTCAGCAATATTACTCGCACTTAACATTGAATACTGGCCTGTTGCTTTATGATCATTCCACAAACTGACCCAACCCTTATCTAGAACACAGAATAATACTTGAATAGAAGGAAAGAAATAGTACATCTCCCTCTGAAAAGCTGGAAACAGCAACAAAACACATTTCAGAATAAGACATTTCTCCATAAATGAATGAATGATGAATGAATTATTTATGTGACATATTTGCTGTCTGCTTGTTGAAACTCTCTTGGAAATACAGAGAAGTCACATGTGCCCCATGTTTGTCACATCAAAATAGTTCCAGAGGGCTGATCTCCCTTCCCAAAGATACATCACAGGCTCTGCTAGCCAGAGGAACCAGAGAAATGCCACAAGGTTTACCCTGTTATTCCAAGAGACAAAGAAACAAGATAGAACCCAAACATTCATGACTTAGCTTAGTGAAAGTTCTCTGGAAGCAGAAAGCGATCACATTAAACTTCAGCAGACAACTCATGGGTAAACCAAACTTTTGGTGAACTCGCTCTATTTCTTTATATTTTCTGCAACAGTTTGGTCGCCTCTATGCTCCCACACATCACACTGTGAACGGAGAAAGTCCAGAAGTATACTTTAATAAAGTTCCCATTTCTCCCAAGAACTTCTTCCCTTCAACTTCAGATTTCTCTGAAGGGAGGAGATTTCTGCTATCTCTGATGGTTGGAACCTGATCCTGTCATCATTAGCTTTCTCAGAAACTCTTCATTTGTTTAATGCTGGTCTGTAATAAGAGGCAGGAAGGATAGTCATTTTTATAGCAACTACCTGCCAACAGAATTCATTTCTTTATCCCTTCAAAATCTCACATCTGTCCATGTCTCCAGGCACTAGTGGAAAAAGCTCTGCATTAGTTATTTTTATTATCAACATAAAAATCTTTCCATTTATTTATTTATTAAGAAAAAAAAACCCAGCTATCTACAAAACTCAGTTCATTTTGTCCTTAGGCAGACATTTAAAGCTATCTGCCAACTTCTTTTCTTAATAACAAAATAAGCGAAGTCTTTATTACACAGAGTGTAACAAAATATGTCCAGCTACATTTACCCAGCTTAGACATATGCCATCCATTTATCAGGCAAGAAGTCTGTGACTGAAAGAGGAAATACCTGATAAAGAAAAGGGGCCCATTTCTGAACCTCAGCCACGGATGAATGCAGATGACGGTGCTGAGCCTCAAAAACGTGTTCTGTCCTGATAGGTAGCCAGATCCACACTGCACACTGGAGCAGGGACAGATACCAAGAGTCCAGAACAGTCCAATACAGAATACAGAGAGACCTGTCCATTCACAGCGAGGAGGCTCAGCCCTGTGACTAACCTCCATTTGGGATTCAAGTGTGCATATCTGCAGGATGCTACACCAAATGGCTCCTCCAGTTCTTCTCTAACATAGCAGAGAAGGGAAAAGCTTGTAGAGATTTGCCCTTGGGAGACACCATCACATCCTCAACCACCAGCTCCTCGGCCTGACCAGCCTGCTTTCAGGTCGCAGCTTTGCTTTTGCTTCTTGACAGCATGACATGATGAAGGCTGAAAATACGGACATGGTTTAGTGGGTGATATTGGTAATAGGAGGATGGCTGGACTGGATGATCTTTGATGTTTTATCTAACCTTAACAATTCTATGATCCCAAACCATTTAAATTCCTTGCACAAATGTCTGTTGGACTCTGATATGAGAACATGGTAAGTGATGGGAATTGCACATTCTGTCCAGAATTTTGTGGCCTACTTCAGAGTAAGCAGTCTCTGAAAGGCAGGGAGGATTTGGAGCCCTACCCAGGTTATGTGTCATAGCTGCTGCTTGAACTCTTTCTAGGCTAGCGACTGGCATGTTAAACCCAAGCAGCACATATTAAGCTGACACAAGATGAAACGCATTAGGCAGATGGCATGTTTTCTCTGTGCAAGCCAGCACCGGAGTATTTCCTCCTAATGATCTCCTGTTCTTGTTCTCGCAGCAAAATTAGTTTTAAAGGAAAAAGAAACAGAAAAATACATAGCATGATGAGAGCAAAGATTGCTGTCTGAAAAATACATCAACATCAACAAGAGAAGGATTTTATTCTTTCAATTCCATGGCTTTTATTTATATATATATATTGTTTATAAAAACAAACACCCTATTTAGTCAGACGTGAAAAGTCAAAATTTACATTTAAATGGAGGCATTTAGGTGTTTTTTTCCCCTCTCATCTCTTGAATGCAGAGTATAAAAGACTAAAAACTCTCAATTTTCCTAAATGGAAGGATAACAGGAGAATTTTGCATTCTGAGAGTTATTCATTAAATGAACAATGTTTAAGTCAGTAATGACCAAAGCCCACCTGATCAAGGGGAAAGGAGCACTGGCTATTAGGCCTGATGGGGATTTACTCAACAGCTGAGACCAGCAGAAGTTGTATTCTCATTGTGCCCCGTCCCCAAGGAGTAAATTATGCCAAATATAGCTCCCTGAGAGCAACATCTACATTTTCAGATATACAGTGGGTCACTGTCCAACTGAAAATCACTGCAATTGTAGAGATTTCAGAGCTACAACAGCACAGGGTTCATTGCTGGAACTACTGTGGATGTTTCAAGGCATGAGATGGACTGCTTGTAAGAGAAAATAAGACAACCTAGAACAAGTTCATAATTGCACTGTATTAAAGCTATTGTAAAATAATGGAAGTGGAGACAAATACTGTGATGGCCCCCAAAGCTTGTCAACAATTAACTCTTTTTTCTCCTCCCATTTCTTCCTGGCAAGGAAAACGAGTACTGACTCTAAACTGAGTCAATCAAATACACTGGTAAGTAACATGCACAGAGAATGCCATCCCAGTCCATAGAAAGATACAGCACCATTTTTAACCAATTTATCTCGCTGGAGCAGCCCAGCAGTAACAGATGATGTACCATAGCAGCTCATTCAGTCCAGAGCTGGATTGCCACTCTCTGGCTTTTTCTTAGATGGAGCTGATCCACAGTGCTAAAAGGATATAGACAAAAAGAAACCTCATCATTTTTAAAACCACAGTTAACCACAAATCCAGTCACCACTCTGTGGGGCTTTATATCAATTGTTTTTAACTCTCTCTTGTGTGTTATACTGAGAGAGACTCATACAAAACAGATGAAGAAAAAAAGAATAAAAGAAGAATCACAGAAATAGACTGGGTGCATTTTTTAAAGCAGAGGAAATAGTACACAAATAGCTGGAGAAGGTACACATACAATCTAAACACCTGGGAGGTAGGAGTGCTATCGTTTATGTACCCAGCAGTAGGAAATCACTAACTAACTTGCTCTTTTTAATGTTGAAAACAGTGTTTCCAGTCCTAGCACTGCTTTACTATTGGGAAGTATACTCTAATGTTTGTCCTTCGTGGTATCAGCCCCTCCATCTCCTGTTTGTGAAGGGGTATATGCAAAGGATAAGTAAAATATAAAGGACTGAGAACATCTTAAACTTTTGACTCTGAATTTAAGCTTGAGAGACAAAAGGGTTTAAAGTAAGCCAGTGGGAGAGCCATAACATATGTCTTCAACCTGTACCAGACTTCTCCTCAAACAACCACCAGCATCCCCTCTGATCCCCCGGAGACCACCTATCCTGCTCTAAGGAGTCTGCCTAAGAAATAAAAATTCCTCGTCTCCTTCTCCAAGCTCTTTACAAGGTCTTTACAGCTGTGTCTATCCCTGTAGTACCCTGTGATACCTTCTAGGCCTGTGTCCCACTCCAGCCAAATAACTAGCATGGATGGGTCCTACCTGTGTTCCTTGTTTCCTTTGAACGGACATCCAGAGGTGTGAGCAGAAGCTCCAAAGGACCACCACAAACCCACCTGGGCTGAGGCCTGCCCTGCAAGGAGGAGACTGTACAGATGTGGGTTTTGCTTATTTTGTTTGTTTTCTAACACCCACAGGACTTTGTTTTTATTTGTTTCTCTACTTCAGATGGCAGCACTTCAAATCCATCCTGTTGCCTGCAATCTTCAAAAGCAAACAAAGTCTGTTGACACTATATGGCAGGTTTCCCAGAACCACTGTCCCTTCACTTTGATGAATGAGCTCACAGCCACTAGGTATGCAGTCTTTCCAGACACGCAGGTAATTAAAGCCTACCTGGTATTTTAACCCAAATATGATGTATAACACTGAGAAAATGTTGAGATCTGTATACCATTAATATGACACCGTCAAAGGGTAATGAATATTGTAATGCACCATAGGAAAACAGTTACTGTTCATGGACACAGACATGTTTCGTTTCAGAAAAACCCTTAGGATGCAATTTTAGCCTCCAGAGTGATGCCAGCTTGAAACAACCCTGATCTTAATATTATGGGATCCTGTGAAACATATCCTGCATTGCCATCACTTACCATGACCAATTTTAACAGTCCACAAGGTCTGGTGTATTTATACACATTTCTATGGCATCCATGCCCACAACGTCCGAATCTGACATCTGTTAATTCCATGCAAGTGAACTCAGCTGGACAAGAGGATATAAAATAATATAAAATGTCAGCTTTCATGCTATATGGATTAAGCCAGCCATGTAATCAGACAGACTTTATGATGGGCATATCATGGGTAAGCAGTGATGACAGAGTTTATCAGTTACCAAAAAACAGTAATACATATGCTTGATTCTGTCTCTGTAGGAGATTTTCAATCAGTGGTCCCTAACTCAGGCGCACATGGTTATCACAGCTGGTGGAAACGTTAAACCTTCTGGGTTACCTTCCAGCTCCAGCAAGGTTTAGCATGCCCTTGAATTAACCTTGAATCTTACCCAAGGGAATAGCTGTGCAATAAATTTAAACAGGCAGCTCCAACCAGCTGCAAATACACAGGGATTGGGACAGGGCAAGGCCAATGGAGACTCAGCAACAAAGCTAAGGTACAGCTGTCTACCTTCTGCTTGTCTGCTCGTGTACTGCATTATGTGAGTCATCAGGCTGCTGTGCTCCTCAAGGCAATGGCAACTGATCTCCAAAGGGTCAGGCACCACCTGAAAGTGAATTACATTTCACACTGAGTATGTAACTTCTTTGAGATGACTTCTCTGCTGGCACTGCACCACCCTGGTGTGGAGAAATACCTGTCAGGTTGTGGGCTCACTACAGAAATCCCTCCTATGTACTCAGCTCCTCTGTATTCAGTTACTGGGAGAAAAGCTACATGACAGGTCTGAGTTATCTGAATATTTCTTGCCCCCGAAGTATTTCCAAGGGTTTTTTTGTGAGTGTTGTTTTTTTCCCCCCAGCAAATATTCTTATATCCTTTTTAATAGCCAAGCTGTGGGGAAGACAAGCATTTGCAAACTTTTTTCAAAGAAGAACATCAGTTGCTTCACAGCAAGTGAACCAGCTCAAAGATACAGAGACCAAAGATACGCTGTATAAGCACCCACCAAATTCAAGCCATCTTCTGTACTAGCATGCTGAATATGTACTAAAGATTACCACAGTTAACAACAGTTATACCTTTTCATTTTCGGCAGGGAGGAGTTGTTTGCTTTGTTTTTTAAAAGGTTTTCAAGTTCCCGTAAATGTCATTGAGTTGTGTGTAAGGCAGTGGCATTTTGCTTTCTAATACCAGGAAATTCATATACACATTTGCAGCTGTTTATCTTGTAAATACAGAGTCTGAATGAAAGCACTGTGAGAAAAGTAAGCGGACTGGTTTTTCCCTAACTTTTCTGGAACTCAGTAATATCATCAGTTTCTCTTTCTCTCCCACTTATATTTTGTCTTAAGGCTCTGCATCTTGGAAGACTGTGAAGCTGCTGTGTGATTTTTATCTCCATGATTAAAGTGTTACACTTTATTGAGCTCTTTGCATCAGCACCAAAATCTGCAATGCAGGATTTTACATAACACTTCATTTTCTCCTCGCACCATTACTGTTATTAACCTGGTGGCAATAAACAGAAAATACAGTTTGGCTCATGATGTACTCCTGAGGTTTGTTTTTGTTGTTGTTGTTGTTGTTTTTGTTGTTGTTGTTTTTTTGCATGTGCGCGTGCATAAAACAAAAGGAAAAAGAATGGAAATGAAAGAGCATCTACCCCATAAAAGATTGGGAAAGATTGGGAATCTCTGCATAAACCTGCATTTCCCTCAAAGAACAATTGCAGCTTTTCAGAGTTAAAAGAGAGATTCTGTTCCACAGCATCTGTGTGCAAAGATTTCTTCTGAAACAAGAGATCAGAAAAGAATATCCAAACAACATCAAAATTCTCCACCTCATTACAATTCTTCATTACGCTTCTGAGATGGAAGATTTGACTGATAGTCTGCTTTGGAACTCTGCACCTCAAATAACCCAAACACCCCAGTGTTTGAATTACGGAGTTTGGAGAACACAAGATCTGCCAACAGCACAGCATAAGGGTTTGAATGGAAAGTCAAGAGCTGCATGTGCATGCCATCACAGGTGACCTTCACAGTTCATCGATGGATGGAACCAGAATGTGTCACAGATATGAGATCTCTGAGTACCAAGGAAAAGAGTAGGAGTCAAACATCCACATGTGTAGGAATGTGAGTTACCAATAGAGATCTTTTTTTTGCTGAAGTGGGAAGAGACCTACTGTTTCTTGAATAGAGGCTAGAAGCATGGCTACAAGAGCCACACAGAAAGAGATAGGTCATCTGTGACCAGCTGGTCACCAAAAGCCCCATAATAACAGAGAGAGAACAGACAGAGATAACTATGCCAGTACGGGGAATTAGCTAGATAAGCTTGTCAGAGAAGGAACATTCAGGAGCAAAGCTACTTTTGGTATGAACAGCAATGTTTGGAAGCTTAGGTACCCTTTTCATGGAAAACATAAATAAGGAGGGCAGGCTGCATCGCCTTGCTCTTCTCTGCCCTTCAGATCACATAAGCACTCATTTTAAAGTCCTGAAGTGCCGTGGGTGGAAGCAGGGAGAAGCCTAAAAGTCTATTTGCAACCTGTCTTCAGTTGTTCCTACTGCTCTCCACGAACTGTACTATGCTGCAACATGCACACAAGGCATTTCCTTGCAGGAGCAGTTAAGAAAGGTGATGAAGATTGGGCTGAGTGGTATTGCTACTGCTCCCATCCAACGGATTGCTTACCCTGAGAGGTTCTGGTTATTTTTTGAAGGATTGTTTTGTTGTTTTCTTTTATACCAAAAGAAAGCTTTTAGAAAGCTCTCCAAGCTTCTGCCCCCTACTTTTGTGGGTTCCTGCTCTTTAGTCTCGCTATTTATTTTGCACTTGCTCTTTACTCATAAATGCTGCAGTTTGAAATATAGCAGAACATTTTTCAGTCTGTCAATGTGTTGTTTGCTGTCAAGGAGACGAAATGTTACTACTTTCCTCTGGAGAAGCTTAGGACATGATGGATGAAATGTCACAAATAATTAGACTTTTCTTATGAATTACATTTTTTTTAAACTTGTGTTTTCATGTCAACAGGTATGTTACAGATAGGCTGCATGAAAGGACCTGGGGAAATTTTAGTTCTCTGGAAACAGCAGTAATGTAATATCTGCTAAGCCAAGGCACAGCTCTGGCCAAGACAACCTTTAAACAACTTTCATTATGAAAATTCTGGGCTATGAGAATCTGAATCCATTGGCAAGAACAGAAAGGACCAATCCAGTTCTTCAACAGCATGGACATAATTGTGAATGTAAAGGTTTTCTGACATAGTGCGACCTTAAACCCACCCACTCCAGCATCTTGTTTCTGACTGTGATCATTGGCAGCACTGTTAAGCCCCAGACAATAGCAAATCCAGTGATAATCTAAATAACTATGAGACTTGGAGGGAATAAACAATGCAGTTCACTTTCACACTTCAAACAGAGATGTACTGCAGAGAGGCAGATATTCAGATTGCATAGCATTATTTAGAAGACAGACATGTAGGAATCCTACAACTCTGAACTCTGGCTTGATTATCATGGCTAATCTGCATTTTGTGGATAGGACACACAGCTATGAACATTCCCAATATCTGCCAAATATCTGAGGATGCTGAAGAAAACTGCAGGAAAAAAAATATCACAGGCATTCACATCCTACTTCATTATTGTTATATGAGTTTCTAAAGCTCTCATCATTTTAATCTCTAAGTTTATAAACTGCCAGTTGTTATAGTAGGTAGGCAGTAAATGCTAGATCATACATAACATTGCAGCTGAATTACTGCTTTGAAATCTTGTATCACATGCAATGATTTTAAATTGCTTGCTTTGCTAGAGAGAGACTCAAAGAATGTGAAGCCATGACACCTAAATCACACTAATCAATGATGTAAATCTTAACTGACAGAATGTATCAATAATCAAGAAAGCTCTAGGGGATGAAATCTTGGAAATTACACACTGTTTAGGTCTTCCTTCCATGACAAACTTATTGTCATTTATTGTAGAGTCATGAAGAAAATACAAAGATTAGCAATAAGACAGAAATTACCCTTTGACATGGAAATAAATTATTACTTCTTATGTAGTGCAAAAATAAGTTTCTGCATGCATTTGCTAAGTGATCTCAGCTGATTAGAAATTACTGAACTAAAATGGAAGTGTTGCAGCAAACAACCTGAAAGAATCACTGGTATAACTGCATGCACATATATACGTGCAGAAGGGAGAGGGAGATGTGAGGACCCAATGTTCCTAAATGGAACACAGTTTGCAGGGGACTTCCAGCTATTTCAGATATAAATTCTAAATACTGATATTACTACAACAGGGCCCGAGGAAATGCATAGGTTGCTCCAAAAGTAATGCCTTCTATTTATTTCCACGAAAACTACAGAAGATACAAAAAGCACAACAGCACTGTTTGATAGAGCAAATTCTCAGCTACAAAACGCTATTTTGCAACATAGGCACCACTATTAGTTCTGCCTTTTCACCAGCAATGAACAAGAGCCTGCATGCCATGCTTGTAAAAATCTGCACCAGCAGAGATGACCCACTGTCCCTGACACCACTGCTGAAATGTACCACTCGCTGTCTCATGCTTTCCTCACCTCTTGATCTCCATAAACATTCACAAGCACAACAATGAATGTCAGTGGGTGCCATTTTTTCTGTGTGAAAGGAATTCGGTGTCACTCCTTTGCTTCACTTCCATGTCAGATGCCATTGTGTCAGACTGCCCCTCTGCTGCCATTTTTCGCAATGGGATACTGGCAAGAAGGTTCAACCTCTACTGCCATCCCACCAACATCCACCTCTGACATTGTGGGCCAACAAAACAAAACAGGGAGCATTACTTTCAGAACACCCCTCACAGTTTTCTAATACCAAAACCAGGAAGGGGGAAGAGAGAACCTAAAAATGTTGTGTTTTTGGATTTTTTTCCCTCATCCAGAGAATAGGGCTGAGATCATTACCTCATCCCTAAAGATGACAAACAATGAAAGAACATTGCTTCCCCATGGATAAGAGAAAAGAAAGGGACTGAATACCGTCTTGACTGTGTCACTTCCTTCCAGCAATGCCTAATGAGATTCTATGTTGACGTGGAACCTGCCACACATCCTCTACATCAAAAGGGACCTGCCTCAGACCTTCATGCTACAAAGTATGGTAGGCAGTTGCTTCTGAAACTGAAAGTCCCCATGACTACCAAAAGTCACCTATTGCTCTGTGAAGAGCTTCAAAGTTGATAAAAACCATCACAAAGCACTTCTTTTACTGCTTCAGAACTGTTTATAGTCTAACAGCCATGTGAAGATTTATCAAAGGGAAGAGTTAAGTGCTTGTGTTCTTTTCCTCCCTTCGTACAGCCCATCATAACATACATCATATAGTAGCGGGTATCCTTCCTCTTCCTTCACACTACAGCTAGATAAGGCTCAAGAACATCACCAAATTTTCTGCAGTGAAATCATATCCCAACGTAAATAATATTGGCTCACACAGTATTGGCTCTGTTCCACACAAGTTGTGATGAGGACAAGGCACCAGCTACCTGGGAGCATATCTCTCAGGACTCTGATATTTTGTGGATTCCTGTGGTTGGTTCCTGACTCATTTATCACACATTGAAGGTTGTACTCCTGCCACAATGCTTCAAGGAAGCCGCTCCGCTGTTTTCCAGCCAGCAGAGATGGAAGGGGCAGGAAGCCTCCATATCATGAAATGATATGTGCACTGATTTCTCAGTTCCGCCACAGACTTTGCATTTGACCTTCAACAAGTCACTCAAGTTCCTCTCAGCTCTCACTTTTATAACAGCATTGCCGAACGCTTGTCTGTCTAATCTTCATAAATCACAACCTCCTCCTGGAAGACATTCGCTCATAGTGTATAGCAGGGCAAATTCAATGGGATGCTGATCAGAGCAGGAGCTCCCAGGAACTGCTGTACACAAATAACCTGTGGTTACGCAGACCTCAACGCAACTACCATTCATTGTGTTCTGGAGGGAAGTGCAAGAGTTATTATAATAGGAATATCCAGATAACCTGTTGTTTGAAAGATACTCTGTACTTAAGAAACTGCCCTTGTATTCACTGCTTTGTACCTCAGGTTAAATCAATGCAGGAAATATTCCTTCTATTCCCATATCTCAACAACAATCAAACAAAAGGTCACACGATATATCATCAATAAAATAACATCTCTTGAAAATCAGTTTTGCCTCACAGTTTTCGTATACTCTAATTACTTTTGAAATAGAAGTGTCCTTCTTTAACCCTGTCAAGAAGTTATAGGCACAACGTTCAGTTTCCATTTAAAAATCAAAGCACAAAAGGGTAGGGAAAAAAAAAAAAAATCGCTAACACAATGTCAGTTGGGCTGTAGAAAAAAGAACATGGAGATAAACATTATCCTTTTTAGTTTGCTACCAAAACAGAAGATATTGAGCTAGAGCATGACAATACAATCAAGTACACATATGCAGACAAACTGGCGAGTTGAGCCTCCAGCTCAATCGAAGCTGGAAAAATGATCAGAGGGGTGGGGAAAAAAATAATAAAGCCGTTAGGATAAATGAAAAAATAAATAATGTTTTTTAAATCTTTAGGTTTAAACACGTAAAATAAACTGTTCCTGGTAATGGGAGAAAAGTCTGAGGGTTGGTTTTTTTTTTTCCTGTTAACATGGGATTTTTATTCTGACAATTTCTCTTTAATGTTCCTTGAACATAGGCTACTCAAGCTGCACATCAAAAATATACTGGCTTGGAGTTTAATTTTGGGACATTTAACATTACGTTTTCCCAAGAAATGGCTGTTCTTTTCCTGAATTTCATGGCTCATTGAGCTTTCAGGTAAGAGATGGTTTTACAGGGATATGTCTCTGTACATTCTTTACAGTCCTTATAAAACTGCCTGGCCAGCTGCAGCACTCTGATTGCCTGGGGGACAGTTGGCAGGGGTAGGTTAATCCATGTGACCCTCATAGTTCAACTGAAACTACTGCAAACTTTCCAAACAGCCATCTTTATTTCCTTGCTGTCCTCTCTTCAGTTTCCAAGAGATATCCAGGCACAAACTTTCTCAATGACAGCTGGAAACAAAGAGATAGGTGAACACAACATGTTTCTTCCTGGAAAAACATGCACAGCAGTAGAGACAAAGATTCCAGCATACCCATAGATTTACAATCCCTTAGGTACCAACCCAAGTGAAAACTCACATATGGCACAAGTGTAACAATTAGAGTTGTGCTGAACCGTATTTCTATACCAACAAGAAATACAATTAATCTGCTGGGAGGGGTGCATTACTAGCTGGTAGCTGTCCTCTCCAGAAATGAAAATAACATGCTTACTTTTTGATGGAAATGACAAGCAGATGCAATCCTTTCCAGGTTATCCTTTATCCTACATGGTAGTGCGTTTGACTTTTAAACAGGCGATGGGCTATCTATCATAATTATTCCAACCTGGTGCAAAAGGGTAACTTCACGCTGCTCACACGCTTTTTCTTCCCATCCTCTGAAGCAGTATTATTCAGATTTGCTGCCTGAGCCATGGAGCACTTTGCAGCTCTACCCTGCCTCCTTCCCATCTCTTTAACACCTCTTCTCCTATTCCTCCCACCCCTATCAGCACTGTCCCCCCAGCAGAAATTGCCACACATCTGTACAAAGGACAAGCAGGAGAATAAGGTGACAGTTCTTTAAGGAATGCATAAAAATGCAAATTAACAAACACCAAATTTGCTGTAAACATTAAATACTTCAGACATGAAACCTTCTGTGCTACAAGAGTGCTTTCAGCATTATCTATTCACAGCAGTTCCTCTGCTCCTGAGGGTCATAAACACTGAGAGATGGAGCCAGCAAAAAAGCTCTAGTTGAAATTCAGCTCACAGCAAAAGCAATTTCCGAGTGTGCAAAGTGCTGTCAGCAGGCCTGATGTTTGTGTATGAAATATAGACAATATGACTGGCCCATCGGCAGTCACTGTCAGCCTGATGGATGGTGCCTGAAAAGAAGTAAAGCGGCTGCCGTTAGGGCCCAGTCTATCAGATGCTTGATGGAGATTCGGGGGCTTAATAGAGGTAAAAGTTTCTTCTAATCGGACAAAATTTCCAGCGGTGATCACAAAGAAAATAAAAGGGATAGCAATGTGATACGAGGGCACAAGCAAGGCTTTCCCATCTCAGCCACAATACCAAGCACAAAAGGAAAGCAGTGCAGTCTCAATATCAAGCAAAATTGGTATCTCTGGTCCTCTGACCTTGAATGTCCCAGAGGAAATGGGGCAGCCCTATAGCTCAGTGCATACCCAGGTGTCTTCAGAGCTTCATCACAGCCCATTCTCCCTGGCAAAATGATGTCAGTCAAGACCCATAAGCAGGAAATGTATAGACTGCGTATCAGGCACACAGTGTGGATCAGAGAGCATAGGTGGCAGTCAGTTAATTATTACCTGTGCCAAGAAACCATGAAAATCCAAAGGCTCTGATGAAATAATGTTGACTACCTCAATAAAGCCTGAATGGTTTGCAATTAGACGTGAGGTTGCTTTTCAAAGTTCAGCTGCAAAAATGTATCCAAATTATATATAGTTTGAAACTAAATTAACCCAGAACTTTGATCCATCCCTATTTGCAAAGTCAAAGCAGGACTGACAGCTAGCTCTGTTTTGGTTCCTTCAGATACATGAGAAGGGAAGTTCACAGCAAGGGACAAGAAATAATTACTGCAAGTTCAGTCATGGAGTCACAGAATCACTAAGGTTGGAAAAGACCACTAAGATCATCTAGTCCAACTGCCAGCCCATTCCCCTCCCATATCCACTGGCCATGTCCCTCAGTGCCACATCTCCACGATTCCTGAACACCTCCAGGGACAGGAACTCTATCACCTCCGTGGGCAGCCTGTGCCAATGCACTACCACTCTTTCAGAGAATAATTTTCTCCTAATACCCAACCTGAACCTCCCCTGGTGCAACTTAAGGCTGTCACCTCTCATTCTATCACTGTTAACCTGAGAGCAAAGGCCAACCCCCACCTTTCTACATCCTCCTTCAGGGCATTGTAGACAGTGATAAAGCCTCCTCCTGAACCTCCTCTTCTCCAGACTGAACAATCCCAGAAACTCAACCGATGCTCAACTTTCTTAAGCAACATGAATTCAATCAAAACATACAACAAGAAATTCAAAGCATGCACAAATGGGAAACATTTTAATTCCGTACAACATTTTGGAAGAAGCAACATATATGAACAAAAAAACTTAACCTTAAAAACCTTCATTTTCACTGAGACTTTTTACTTTTGACTTCAGTTTTAAAAGCTTCTCTTCAATTAGAAATAGAGTTGGGAATAGCTGTTGGGGCACGTAAGGAATTGAAAAATGGTTATTTTATCTCAGAAATGTTTAAAGTAGGTCATGCTCTATCAGGAAAAAATAAAAAATAAAAAATGTATGTTTCAGCAGCAATGGATTCTGCAATACTTAACTCCAGCACAGAAGGACAGAATGCATCTGGCTAGTTCCTACCTGACTTTCCAGAAACAGCCTACAGCTTACCAGTGGCTCTCTCACCTGCTGCACACTCTCTAGGAATGGAGAATTTCTCCCCTGAACAGTCTCTCCCCAAAGAGAGATGGTCAGAAATAGATCTATCCCCACTGTCGGATCGGGATATGGATTTGAGACAATCCTCTTGGTGTTTCTGCACTATTCAGTGGGTTTTCTCCTGTGACCCCAGTTTATTCTGCTTCAGACTCAGCTGGATATTCTGCATCCCAAAGCTCCATTCCAGGATTCGTCACAAGGGCTGGCAATTTCCTACTTACCAAACATACGCAAGAGCAGACAGAATTCAGCCTGGTAGCAAAGCAAGCCCTGACATTAATATCCTTTAGCACTGACTCCAGAAGAGTTGCTAACAGTGAGCTTAAAAAAAAAAAAAAAAGAAAAAAGAAAGAAAGAAAAAAAAGATTGCTGCATCTTTAACAGGTTTTAAACCAAGCTCCTTTACCCTATTACCAGCACCTGATGAAAACGAGTACCCTGTTGAACTCACCAGCGGGCCATTAGAAGTGTGTCAGATTATATTAACTAGGCAATTAAAAAAAAACACCCAACCAGCACTAACAAGGAGCAGGCAGCACAGCACACAAGGAGAGCCTGTCTGTCGTTTTGTAAATCCCCAAATTAGTTTTGAAAGGCCACTTTCAGCCTGGAGTTAAGGCCAGATTTACCCTCTGCGCGTCTGCAATTGGCTGAATCTCCGCAGTAACCTGATGAGACTGATTATCTATGATAAGTGACTGACATTGGACTGCTGCCCACGAGGCGAAGGAATGAACGCGGCTGTGACCCCAAATCAAGAGATTTTCTGTGGTCGGCTCACATAAACTCCTAGAAAAATTATGACTTTTCATTCCATGCAGGAGATCAAATAATTAGGCAAACAGATGTGCACATATTAATAACAAAAGGTGTCTGCGTGCGGGGAGTATCCAACTGCAAACAAGCCATTTATTTTAAGACTAAAGTGTTGCTGAAATTCCCAATCAGAAAAAGAAAGAATGATTTTTAAGCGTGGCATGGGAGGCATTTTGGAGAACTGGGGGGTAATTTAAAGCAGAATATGCTTTTTTGATGAGACTGCCAAAACTGAAATGCCTCTGGATAAAAAATAAAATAAAAAAAAAAAAGTTAATTTACATACAGACAGAGCTGTCAGGCGAGTCGTCAGCAGAGAGAGGGATAACAAGTCTTTGGATAACAACTCCCTTGTTAGGAAGATGGCAGCCAGAAGCAGGATCAAGGGAAAAGGAAAGTCACCGTGCAGATGTTTTAAAGGAACAGTTAGCATTTTCTGTGGCTTGGGGGGCTAAGCACTGCAGCTGCCTTCTCAGTGCAAGCACAGAAACCACTTGCATGAAGTATGTGTTCATAGCTGCGGGAAGTGAGAAGAGAGTCCGAGCAAGGAATTATGGCTCCAGACTCCAATCTCAACTCTTCACATATTTGTGCCATTGCAGAAGGAGCAGGAAGGATGTTAGTGTGGGAGCTGAGTCAAGTTTTCCTTGGCTAATATAGTCTGAATTAATTTAAAGAAATAACGGATCAAGTTACAGGCCCTGTCTAAGAAACCTCAAAGAGTAACCTACACACAGTCCTTGAGAGCAGCTGAATGAAAAGTCCATGATTAGTAATAAAAATGAAAAGACCCAGTTCCCCCAAAAGAGCTGCAGAGAGCAGATTTCAGGGCCTCATCAGCACGCCAGCTATTCCTCATCCCCCACTGCATGCCTGCTAGCTCACCAACAGCACAAGGACCACTGATATTCAAGGTAAGGAAGGTGTCCCCAAAGTGCTTCCAACTATCCACATGGAAAGTCAAGCAGGAAACAATATACTTATCACATTTTTACTGACACTAACAGAAATTCAGCCTCTGACAGTGGGAGCAGTTTCAGCAGCAGCCTGTAACCTCTCAAAGAGAAGAGAGCAGAGCTGGGCAAAGTATTACTGATGGAGACTTCCCAGCTAAAGGACTTTAAAACCAAAACATCTTCTTATCTAAAAGGTATGTTTTGCACTGGTGTGTTTTTCTGTTCTTATACCCTAGCAAAATAAATTTTTAAACTGTGTTTAAGGTAAATATCACACAGAGAGCTCATTCTAATAGAAAAAAAATCATGTATTCCACAACCCTTAGAAAAGAGAAGAAAAACCTAGAATCAGAACTCTATCAGTTTTGCTTTACCACGGCCATTTTCACACATGCAGTACAAAGTGCCTACATGCTGCACAGAACTGTACACAGTAGGGTAAGAAACCACTTGGCTGGCTGTGGGGCTGGACTGGCTGATCTCAAAGATTGTTCCCATCTCTGTCTTCCAACTTGCTAGGGGAAGGACAAACCTACTAGGAAGTCAGTACAGGTGACTCATGATTATCTGCCTTCAAGAGTTTACCCCTCGATCATGATGATGTGATTGAAGATCAGATGGGGTCTAGTTTCAAAAAGCAACGTGCACCACCAGCTCACATTGACATTATCTACTGGATTGTGCAAGGAGTTCACTGTATTTGGTCTTATGGATATATAGCAAACCACCAGCAATTTTTTTCAATAATATATCTGTTCACTATTTCTTTTGAAATATTAGCCAGAGAGCAGGTATTCATACATAATTTCAGTGAGGTGAGATGAGAGAGACGGAAAATCTCTAAAACGTATCTTACTTTACTTAGCCAATTTAGTAAATATATTCAGAATAATAAAAAATAAATAATAGCTGAGGTATTCTAGTATTATGTACGTGATGCTATATTTTTGGACAAGAAAAAGTGTTGGACAAGTGTTTTCAGCCATCACCACCATCATTTTTTCAACTTTCCAGTCCATGCTTACAGTTTGTAAATTTACCCTATATTTGGATGGCATTTTTCTCAGGCTCATTCAAATGTCAGAAAGGATATTTTAAAGGAAAACGAAACCAAACTTTACAATACAAAGAATATAAGTGGGAAGGAAAGGAGGAAGACTTCATCTACATGCATACAACTGGCATTTTTCTGAACTTGTCTTTACCAAACAGTATGTGCTGCTGTTCTGACATGATAGCAGTTGATTTATCCACATGGTATTTAAAGTACAGATGATGTGACACTTCTACTCCAGTCAACTCACAAGCCATAGATTTAAAATCCACATATTAAGTGGATATTACGGAAAGATGGAATTCCCAAATATAAAAGAAGCTGCCAAGGTTCAATAATTTGCTTACCTGATGTAACCAACTTTATAAGGCCAGACCCACCCACCACATGCTAAGTATATTTAACAAAATATCCACAATATCTTAGTATGATTCCCATTCTTTCCCGTGTCATGACTCTTACTGAAGTTTTCCAATGCTGTGAAGCCCCAACATAGCAATGTGAACGGTAAACAGAATTTCTTCTGAACAAACATCCAAATATGTGAATGCTTACACAGATCTCACCTGAACTTCAGACCCTGTCTGGCTGAAGCCCTCATTAACAACTATGATTTCAACATTCCACATCAACTGCACTTGACAGCTACCGGTGCTCACCTGGGCTGTAGCTTATGTACTGGAGTAGAGTATCTTTTAGTTTGTCCATAAAGGTTCAAATGCTTGCTTTCATATACAGCTGAAGAAGTTGAAAGAGATCACTCATGACTGCTATTCAGTAAGGCCTCTACCGACATATTTCTGAGTGCTCCAGGCAATTTGGAGAGGAAACACGGTGAGAATTATGGGTAAATAGCAGTAAACATTAAAATGAAATAGGGGAAAACAAACACTGTTACAACAAGAACAGGAACTTTCAGGCTTTGAAATCTGACTGGATCAAAACTACTAAGCAAAAATGAAAGAAAACCTGAAAGTGCTCAGTGAGAAAGCTACTGATTAGAACCATTTATTGATCCCTGCTTTGTCAGTTACAAAAAAATAGCATCATCAAGGAAAAAAAACACTAAGTGTTTTTACCCTTTTTACCCTTGAAAACATTAAAACCACATTACCAGTCCTGGTAAACTTTTTCACTAAAGAAAACCTCTCTCCCCTCCATGTGTTTTCCATATGTATACTTTTTATTATTCACCTTTTCCTATCAATAACTTCCAGCACTTAGAATGTATGTGCAGTATTTAATAAGAGCTGGTGCGAATGTCAAAGGTATCTTGCTAAGATGTTATGTGTCAAAAAGCGATCATGTTACAGCGTGATGGATTAATATGAAGAAACAGCTTGAAGGTAAGGTATTCATTTTTTTTTTTTTTTAATGACAACACTAATACATTTGTTTCAGTTCTGAAATTAATTTCCTAATAGTAAGAAAGGTCAAAATGAATGAGGAGCATATGAGCCTTTTTGTCATCTTTAACAAATTATCCCAAACAAGCCTGCCAGATCAAAAGGGATAACATTTTGAGTAATAAATGTTAGTACTGATTAACTGGTCAAAGTTAATTCTTTTCAGGAGCTGCCATATGCAAAAGGTAGAAACCCATTCATCTGAGTTTTCTTTTTTTTCTTTTTTTTCTTTTTAATTTATCTCTCCTATCATGTTTTCAATATAATTTTTTTGGAAGTAGGCCTACTGTCATCTGTAAATAATATCCGTTAGATGAAAGAAGCCAAAGATATTATCGTTAGTAGTGTTCAGATGGGAATTCAACTCTCAAACAAGTCAAATTAACTTAAAAAACAAACAAAAAGATCCTCCAGTTTGTGCAACACTTTTTAACTTAAATTCATGCACAAAAGCTTCTGTTTTGCAGGTGTATTGAAATTCTAACCAGTTTTTAAATACCTGCTTTTCAGTAGGATTATGGTAGAGATTTCTTCTGAAAGACCTGTTCTCCTAATTATGTAATGAGTTAACATTGTGTTAAAGAATCCAGAACTTGCGATCAAAAAAGAAACGTCTTCATTACACAGGGTTCAAAACAAACCTGTAAGCTCAGACGTTGCTATGGATGAGTATATTTTATATGTTCAGAGTAATTAAACCTCCTTGAAGCAGAGAAACCTCACTTCCCTCAGCTAAACACTTCCAAGGCAAGGATGATACCCAATAACATTTAACAGATTTTGCAGGCTCTTCGCATTTGTCACCTATGAGACTTAATCGGAAAAGGAAAATAGGCCCTTTACTTTTTTTTCCCACAAACATCAAAAATGGATCGTAAATATGCAAGTTATACTCAGCAGGCCTCAAAACTTGTTGAACAAAGTGTTATGAACAGCTGGTTATAAAGCTAACATACCACAATTTAAATAGAGCTTTTAGAAGCCCGCAATTCCTAAGTGAAAATTCACCCCAGCTCTGCAGGGACCAGATAAGATGTGTAAGATGCAAGTTGCTTGCAGAGTGTTTGCATCACAAAACAGAGACAAACTTGCTTTGTTTGTCCAAAAATACCAGCTGGACTAAGAAAAATTATTACCTCTCCTCCTAAAAGCCTTGTTTCATTTCTACTCTGAAAGCAGGATGATCACAGTAACATTATACCTCATGTCACGGGAATACCTCACATCTGCCAGAAGTCTTCCTTGTGTTGTCCAAGAAATCTGAAATTGCTTGACACCAAGTATACGAAAGCCTTTTGGTACACCTGAAAGTGAGGGAAAATTTGGATTGTCTTGCTGCTCAAGTGGTACCTTTGTAGGTGCTCTTTGACATTTTGTACTTCCACAGACTTCTTTTTAAAATAAATCACTGTAACTATACAAATGTGTATCCTGCATGAATATCGGCACTTGCAGCATCAGTATTCTTGCTCTTCCTCCAGATCTCTGCCAGCCATCTGAACACTTCAACAGTCTTTAAAGGGAGCTCAGGTAATGCTGGCTGTTAAAACAAAAATGTGAAGCAGCAAATGCAGGTGATGTACACAGACAGTACAGTGCAATTGCATGCATGCAGAAGATGGCTGGTTTCTGTGCCATACTATACAACTTATTGGCCTGAGAAAGGGCTTCTCTGAATTTAACACATCCAACTGCAGTCATTTTCCTGGGAAGGATGTTACCTTTCTGTCCTCTTCTGGTGACAACCACTTTAAGAGAACCCAGTGCATTCTCTAAGTCTATTTGCAGCTCAGTTTCCCCACTGGAAATTCTGACATAAGTTTATTTATTCAGTTCATAGAGGCATGGACCCACCAGTGCTTCCAGAAACATCTGAGTTGCTCCTATACAGTATCCTCCATAAGAAGTCTACTCCAGCAGCCTATTAGATACCACAGTTAGGGGATTTTTTCCCCTAACTTATTCACATCAATTTGTAGTGTTAAAACTTTGGTGAACACTAAATAAATCCTTTCCTCTTTGGGGCTTATGCAAGTCAAAAATCTAGAAGAGAGCACAAAGTTTGAAGGCAGGGAGGGAGAGAAATATGCTGGATTCTGATAATTGCTCTTCTTAGAATAAAGGGTTTCCAAATTATTACAGTTGGAAGGATTTCTGCAGCACAGAGAAAGCTATATCAGTCCATACATATTAACACAAGATTGGGCTTTCTATTACGATATCAACACTTTTCCAAAACAGACAGCAGCATGACTAATCTCAAAGCTCCAAAAAAAGAAAGCGTCTCCTCTTTGTTTGGCCTCTGAGATCTTCCAAATATATTTTTTTTAAATGTTACTTTCTCTTCACCTCCTCCTACTAAAAAAATAAAATTAAAGAAAAAAAAATCCCCAAGAAGAATTTAAAGGGAAAGTGCACATTCAAATATAAAGCACAAAAAGAAAACCTCCAGTGGTAGATTCTTTCTGGCTGGTGAATTTATTCTAAACTCAGTGTGGAGAAATGAGTAAAATAAAGGTCAGACCCTGTGCTGGGAATTCCCCTGACCTTTCAGGCTGCATCCATCATCGGTATTACATAGAACGTGCCATTTATCACACCAAACAGAGAGCAAATCTTTAACTCCTTTTCTCTTCCCAATAGTACAGACCCAACAATTATTCAGATTTTAAAATGCAATCGATGTTTATCCAGCTTCTTTTTACAGCTCTGCCTCTTTGGGCCTCTCACTTCACCAGCCATTGGACGTACAGTACACAACTGATAACGCAAAGAGCATATGAGAGCTGATGCAGCCTGGGGAGTGGGTGTGAAGAGGTGGATAAAAACTGCATTTGAAAAGGCTCTCAAAGCCTTTTAAAAAGGGCTTGCTTTCCTACTGACACCTGGCTCATTCGAATGATATTTGTGACAATCCTCTCCAGAATTCAGGATCTTATCTAGGGAAGTCTGTCATAATTGAGGAAAAGGGATCTGCGAAAGAAAATTTCAGGCCTTTAGGAAGTACCAGGTGATTATTCTGCTATGCTTTTTACAGAAGTGCTGGCACCTGCTTAAAAGAAATATGGCTGCTCTGTGTGGAGCAGAGGCTCCAGCTGTGAGCGCACCATGGCACACTGGGTGTTGCAGCCTGCTTGGATCTGCCTAGTCCCTCAGTGCACAGCACCCCCCACCACCACACACCTGAGCTTCTCTGACGCATAGATGGGCCCTTCTGACAGCAAAGACTGTCAGCCCAGGAGTGGAGAGCAGAAGGAGAACATGGAGAGGAGACATGGCTCAGCTTCTTTCTCAATGTTCCGCTCCATGCCAGCACAGGGACCTCTCCCCTGAAAGCTAGCTCTACACCTAAGCCATACAGTGCCCTGGTGCCATTTGGTGTCATTGGCTTGCATTTATTACACGCATTACCAGCATTAAGGATCAATTTGGGCACTCCCAAGCATCTCCCTCACAAAGAATGAAGGAAGACAGAGCAGTTGCCAGGATATTTATGGAAGGATGCATGGGGCAACTATATTTACAGAGGGTTAAACAGCCTAATGCACATTATGAGCATCTGTGTCATGAATCAATGATTAAAGTAAAGTTTCTTTCATCAAAATTCAGCTATCTCAACCATGGTAAATAATAGGCTAATTAGGCATCTGCTCATTTAATGTCCAAAGGGACAGGCCAATTCCTGGCGCAGAGTGAAACCGTTTGTCGCAACAGTGAGAAAGTCATTTTGAAGACTGAAACCACCTACAGCAAAAGGGATCATTTACCAAATGATTCTCGTCTCAGAAAGCACCCCCACCTTCCTCTTCGTGCTGATAGGGCTTGCAAACTGACCTGAGTCGGGTGAACAAGATGAGAACGCCCCGATTCGGTGCAAGATGGAGATGAAATGTAAGGCCTAACTTTCAAAATGTCAATTGTTCAGAAAAGGAGTGGGAAGCTGCAATGGTCTGTTGGCCAAAATGCATCAATTATACATTGTCAGGGGGACAAAATTCAACCAGAGAGCAAAGGAGGCAGCTTTGGTACCAAGAGTGGACTAGTTTTCCTTTCATGGAACCAGCCAACTATGACACCCTTACGGCAAAATAATTTAAACAGAGGCACAGTCTTCATTTGCTTCCAGACTGCATCCCTCCTCTACTGCCTCAAAACAGGCTCAGCTTTTTCTATTTTCCTTTGGCTCTTTAAGCAGTTCAGCACAGCTATCAATGTATCACCCTGTTGTGGTGGAAACAGCAGCACGCTCCAAATCTGGTTGTGGCTGCGGTACCACTGAGGTGGGTAAAGTCAACTGAATGATGGCTGGAGTTAAGAGGCAGTCTTCTAAGGTTGACTGAAATAACTGCAAGGATTATATCCCACTAGAGAGGCTACAGATACACATTTATTCTGAATTAATGTAATTTCTTCCCAAGCACTCTTATCTATCCCTTACACATAGCTCAATGTTTCCTTCAAGCAGCGAAGTGTTGCTGCCAGGTGACTGAATATATAAAGGCCACATGGCACCAAGCAGCCTCACAAGCAAAATTTGTAACTAACTTTCTGATTCTTTAAAAATAGCCAGATGAAGTTTCCAGTTCAAGATTCTTTGCTTTGCTAGACATTAGATAGGAGAACAAGTCTTCAAAGGAAACAAACTGGATATCTCTCTTATAATACCATAAAAATAATCACCAGCTCCTCTGAGAAGTCTAGAGAACTGCTTCTTAAAAGGTTTTCTTTTCTTAGCACGCCACCTGAATGCATCAACAAGGTTCTGTATGCTCTGAAATAAGCTGGCCCTGTGCCTGCTGTGGCACTCCCTGGACTCCTGCATTGCTCTCCTGAGACAGATGGGATTTTCCATGGCAGCTTGCAGCAGATTTAAGAATGGAGAGTTTTTCTGAATGCAATATGGTCATGAGTAACACGAGCAGTTTAGTAACCTGCATGTTATTTGTTTTGTTACTGAATTCAATTCATCCACGTTATCACAACTGAGGGTGTCACCTTGCAAAATACAACAAGCTTGCTCAAGTATCACCCAAAGTACAGTAAAGACGTTTCCTCCCCCATTCCATGAGGCTTTTCAAAATTACTTTAAAACACTTAAAAGAACATTCAGGAAAAAACTAACATCTTCTCCCTGCCCTTCTATCTCCATTTGTCTGGCTATTTGTCCTTTTGCACCTTCAGCAAAATTTCAGCATGTTTTTTCATACAAATCTCATCTGAGAATTGTTTCTGAAAGCTACAATCCTCAGGGCCACTACCAGATGCATTTTTAAAGATATTTTGAGAGAGAGAGGAAAAAAAACAGATATTCTTCTTTCATGAATAACATTTCTGATGTCAAACTGTTGCAACCAAATTTTCCCTTTTCATATTCTTAGTTTCTAAACATGTCGTTTTGACCTCTAAATTTGTGTCTTGCTCTCTTCCTCCCCTTTAGTTTTAATGCACAGGGCCTGATTAGCACCACGAGAAAGCAAGCAGTACTGAGTATAAATAGTCCAGATGAACAGTTAATAAATGGGGTTTACTGGTACTGAAATATATGCTTGAATACCAGAACTAGCTGTTTTGTTTATGAAAGTCACAGACAAAGAAGGCTAGTTTTCGGATGTTCAGGTAGAAGCATGTCTTCCCACGTTCAGGAGGGTGGAAATCACACTGTTCATCTTCGAAAGTTTCAGTGTGGATAGAAAGACCTTTTCTAGACAGCCAGATCAGAGAACTTTGACCTGCACATATGTATGCATAAATATGCAACATCCATACTTAGAAGTAATTTTACCCCAATGCTGTTAGACCCAGGTGACACCTCATTTCACAGATCACACCAAAAGCCATCTTCAGAGCATTTTTTTCCCCAAGAAGACTTCTCCTCAGTACTCTCCTAGCAACGTAACTGTTTCCAACTTTTAGGCATCTTGCCAGGAACTTGGGGGCAGAAAGCATGTAAGGGCCATTTCTTGAGTGTGTGGTGCAAGGTCATGTGCACGTCTGGCCTATCTGGGAAGCAGAGGGTTGAAACCTCCTTAATCAGTGCTAGGAAATCCTGGGGCTTGAAGGCAGAGGGAAAGCGGGCAAGCTGTAGTGCTGAAAGCAACTTCCACGCTCAGCCCAGACAGCTGCCAAGCACTTATCTTATCTGAAGGGCTTTCAGCGCACAGAGGGACTGAGCACTGATGTCAGGATGACTTTAAACATTTGCAAACCCTAGGGTAAATCAGTATCACTGTCCTTTCTTTGTGAAATGTAACAATTCCCTAAACAAACGTTTTGAGCTTCCCCTGTACATCACTGCATCAACTCTACCAAGCCAAAGGAAGCAACGAGCAAGTAGAAGCTATACTTATGGAGGGATAATAACATCTGTTCTGCCCACAAACTGGTCTGTAAATTCCAGTCTGAAAGAATAAAATAAAATAAAAAATAAAAATCATGTTCCCCATCAAGTACCAATGTAGTTAGAGGGTATCAACTTTGTTAATAACAAAGTTCACAGAGGCGCAGAACCAGCCAAGCCAATGCCTAGCTTTATTCTCCCTCCAGTGTCCTGAAAGAGGGTGGCAGCCAGCAGAGTGCTCAAGCCAAATCTCCTTTGCACCAGTTAGAGGGGGGACAATTCTTGTCAGCTTAGTGCTGAGTTCTGCAGGATGGCCCCCTACAGCTTACCGAGGATCTGTGCTGCAGATAGCATGGACCCCTCTGATGCTGGGCAGCCTACAAAGCCAGATGGCAGCTCCGACCGAGCATTTTGGGTCTGAGTCCCTAGCGCAGACCACACCTTTTGTGATGATCTGGTAAACAGCTCCCAAAGCTTTATTCCAAACGCTCAGGTCTTTCCCCCAAATTGCAGCATAAATAGACCCAATCACAATTCTGAAACTCCAAGGGGAAAAGATGCAGATAAATATTTTTATAAATACCTTATCAACAGGAAAACAATGTGTAAAGCGTACTACAGGTTTAATATATGTATAGGCACATGCACTTCTTCTTCTAATACTCTTGGTGCACAGATATTAAAGGTTTCAGAGGATCAATCAATCTGAATGGCAAAAAGCAGCCACAATCATCATTTACAATTTCCACTGACTTCAGTAGAAGATTTTGTTCTGGCGATCTCAGAATGAGACTGAAAACTAAGCTAATATTTCATTTGGATGAATTTCCATTTCAGACATGGCAAACTGCATTTGAAGTTATTTCCACTAATAGCATAAAATCACAAATGTCTATTATGATATAAATTTTCATTGCCCTTTGCTATACAATACTGCAGAAATGAACAAAGTAGTTTTGCAAAAACACTGCACGCAGTACCACCTTCTTATACAACAGCAGTATATATCATTTTGACTAACACAGCCAATAATCTCTAAATATTTGTTTTTGCAAGCAACAATCCACTACTGTGACAGATGTAAAATCCGTGCAATAAAACGCAGGGGTCAGACACATCTCTTAGCACTGCTCTCTAGACAATCCACTCCAAATCACACTTTCAAGGGTCTCTAGAGTACAACTGAGCAGGTCGCTGCCTCTCTCCCCTCTCTCTTTGTAATCTTGTTAGAAAGTAACCATGCCACTTGGAGAATGATCTTTGGAATTCACAAAGTAGAACCACGATGATACGGGATCAAGCAATCAGCATTTTCTGGCTCTCAAACAAGCAAGCAAGCAAACAAACAAACAAACAAAAAAGAATACAAAAGAAAAGTTTGGCCTTCAAATCAGCTAATCTCTCCACTACTTTGGTTTCTGAGAAAACACATCTAATGAGCTAATAGTTCTGTACTCTCACTGCCACTCTGTAGTCTCAGGCCCCTTGCTTTTAAAAATGCTCTAAAACACATCTTTTCTTTTTTTTTCTTTCTTTTTTTTTTTTTTTTGTGTGTGTGTGTCATGATGAGACACTTATCATTGCAGAGCTGGAATAATTCTCATTACAGGGGACAACTGGGATTTTGTGCTAGGAAAACCAGATAAGCAGATTTAAATGGTTTTCTAAACAAAGATCCAAATCCTCGAACTGCAGATTCAGCGGTTCTGACTTCTACCTTTCTACTTTGAGTTACTACATTTAAGAATTTCGGCTCAAAATCTTTTCCCTTAGCTGTTACCTTCTACTGAAAATTTCTTGTAGAACTGAGCAAGCAAGGAGATAATTAAGTGATTTGCCTTGAGCTGTCAAGCTGGACAACAGCCCGGCTTCCTCCCCATTCCTATTCTTGCTCAGGTCTGTTTCAGCAACTCAACTTTTTTCATTTTTCAAAAGAAAGGAACGCTTGGCTTATTTAAAAACAAAATGCATAGGTGTTCTTGCACAGCATTGCCAAGGTGGCTTTCATTTCCCAACAGCTGAAAATTAGGATAACCTTTTAGTGTTCCCACTTCACTCAACAGATGAAACAAACATTAAAAAAAAAAAAAAAAGAAGAAGAAGAAAAAAAAAAAGCGCTTTCTAATTTTACAAACTTCCAAGTGTGACATATGCTGGGTACCAACACATGCTATTTTCCTGAGTCACCAACATGTGGCATCCTGCTGCTCCCGCACACCGCGGCTGACGGATGATGGAATGTGTCTGCTGGTCACAGCAATAGTCTGGTACCCTTAGCAACATTTGGCAAATTGTGAACCTTTGCTTACATCAGGCCAGATCAATACAGCCATTACCAAGGGACATAAACAGAATAAAAAGCTGTCTCTATTGCATGAGTTAACTGCAGCAAGAGGAGAACAACCAAGTCCTGAAGGGCAGGTGCACAAAAGGAGCACAGGCAATAATGTTTCCAGAGACTACAAGTCATCTGAGAGGATTAAATCTACTCCTGCTGAGATTTAATTCTACAGTGAGAACCCTGTTTGGGAGAAGTCATAAAACACCATAAATTCCCTAGCAGAAGACCAATACTAAGATTGAGGTGGTTTATTTTCAAAAAATATAAAACAATAGATTAGTTGAACTCAGAACAGAAAAAAAAAATTCTCTACTTAAGTAAACAGCGTTCAAATATTGCTGTGCTGATGGGGTCTTTTCCAGAGATGACTATATTTCAGGAGGGCATAAACCAATACGTAGCTTCCTTTAGAACTCTGGATTTAAGATATAATCAGAGGGGACAGGATCTCAGAAGTTACTTTTGAAAATTAAGACTGAAATGCAAGGTCCATAAATAAAAACATTCAAAGCAACAATCTATTTACCATAACAAAATGGTAACATTAACAGTATTAGGTATTCTGCAGTGATACTATTGAGCTAAACCATCAAGAACAAAAAAAAATATCAAATTCAAGACATGAAAAGGGGAAAACAGACCAAAATACCACGGTGAGGGAGGCAGCAGAGCTGTACTCATGTTACATCCTTTATATAGAATATAGAATTTTGCAGAGCTCTTTTTAGCACCTCTAAGTGCATAGTTCCTCCTCTTCTCAACTGCAAACACTCCATGGTTTGTGTTCACCTTAACTTAGGCTCTGCTGTTTACACCAGGCAACCCTCTGTTTCTCCCAGACATACGTTTATGTTTACCAAAATGTGATCCCTCCTCTTCTTCTTGGCTTATTTTGAGAAGCAATAAATAATTAACAGCCTTGATTCTAAAGGAGTTACCCTGACACAAGTAACCCAAACAGAAAGGAAGGCAGCAGCTCACATCTTGAAGAGCCCCAGGCTTTCTACACACTCAGGTGGCCTTATTGATCACACCATCAGATTCTGCAGCTCAGGCCACCAAAGTGACCCAGATCAGTAATCCTACTCTACACTGCATGTCAGTTTGCAGAAGGTAGATATGCTGAATAGAAAAGGAAGTGATTCATTAAAAAAAAAGGAAAAGAAAAAAAAAAAAGTAAAAAAAAGATGAGTTTAACAAGCCTTGACCAGCACAGGAATAGGGTTTCGAGGATATCTGGAGAAAGATTTGACATGCCAGATGCTCCGGTGAGATAAAATGTCTTAGCTTTTTTAGATCAGTCATTCTCTCTAACAGCTAAGCCACCAGAAGTTGGGGAAGCTCAGACTTTGATGCCCATTTAGGAAAACTATGATGGATGATATTTAGTACTATGTAAGTCAGACTAGATTATCACGGTGATTCCTGTCTGGTTTTAAAAACCTATTGATCTACTGGTGTCAGCACTGCTGAAGACAACAAGTAGAAGCCTTCAAAATACTTATAAGATGGGAGCTACAGCTAACTTTGATGCTGTAAAATTTCAACAATAGGATGCACCTACCAAAAAGAATAAAATTAAAACTCTTCTAATGAATGCATTAATTTTAATTGGATTTTTTTTTTTCACTAGGCACATTGTAATCAGATTCTGGAAAGATGACTGAACACATCCATATAGGAAACAACAGCCTATCATGCTAACTTGAAAAAGTTAAGCTACAGTTTTCTTGTCTGAAGAACTTTTGCCGGTAGAGATTTGCATATAGTGGTCCTTTGGGTTTGGGATAGTTTCTAAGCATACAGTATATATGCTTCACAACTATGCTAGTAGTGAAGGTAGTCAGCAGAAAAGCTTTAACAAGAAGAGGAATTAAGTCTTGTTCCAATGCGGCTTGAGCAGCATTATGAATAGGTCACATACATCATGAAAACCAGCCATGAAATATAAGAACTTACAGCCATCCAGAGACTGATTAATGATTCAAATAAGCAATCTCTTTGTATAATAGCACTTAGGGAACATTATAGACACAGTCCCCATTCAACAGCTTAAACTGGGCTCTAGATCAAGCAAACATGCAAAACTGCAGAGTTTCTGCCTGCAAAAGCCAGCTAATAATGCTACAGGCATTAAGATATTTTTGATGCCTGCAAGTCTAAAAGTGGGGTTTTTCAGTTTGAAGAAAAAATAACAACTCAGGAAGCATCGCTCCTTCATTACAATTCTTGTAGGATGAATTTTCAAAAAGGCAAAGATATTGGCAACTTAAAATCACAAAGTTACAGTTTTCACAAGAGTATTACTCATTCAGCTCTCTGGTCATCCACTCTGCAGCTAAAACCTATCTGCCTGAAATAGCCACACTGGATGCATTAATTCCTATACCTCTCTTTAAGCTGTTAAACAGCTGCTGTGTTCTTCTCCCAGGATTCCCATTTTCATGCTCAAACTCTGGAAGGCAGAGTAAAACAGATGCAAGATGGAAAAGAGCAGTAGAGAATCTGACCTGTAGAATTCTACTTTGGAATTAGATATGCCAAGATATCAAGGGACCTCGCCTATATTTTTAGGTATGATCACATAGAAAATATAATGTCCTCCACTATCTTCCACCTAGGAATATCACACAGTTTTTACGTTTTTCTCTTCTCATTTAGAATATGGTTTCACATATTTTTTTGGCAGCTTAGTGATACTCTATAGCTCTGCATGCTACCTCCAAAAAGTCTCATGTAGCCCCAGGTACCATAATTACAGGGCTGCAGAGGTAAAACAGGATAATTAGAAAGAAAGAGGAGAGCTTTCTTTTACTCAAAAGAAGTCCTATCATTCACCCATGAAAGCAAGAGTCCCAGCCCAGCCATCACTCACTCACTTCGTTCTCCCTTTTCCTTGGAATAGTACAAAAGGCTGTCAGATACTGGTGGCAAAAGTTCATCTAAGAAAACAGTGCAAGCAAAATCACAAATATGATTAATACCGTACCAAGTACTATCCTTTTTTTTTTTTTTTTTTTTTTTGCATTTTGCATTTTGTAGATCTCTGAGCCTTTGCTAGATTACTTGTTTCTCTATTTTTGATAAGAGCACATGCCATATAGATTTTTATATACAAACTATTTCAAATTTCTTGTTTTCACTTTCTTTATCCTTCATCGGAATTTCCCTGCTTAGTAATTTCTGAGATCAGGTTTTCAGAATTGTACACTTTACCCAAGACACAGGTAAAACTATGACGTACCACAGTGATGAGTCTTTGCTGTCTTGAGCATAACTGGCCATCCACTAGAAGCACAAGTGCTTTTGCATTTATTGACACTGGACTTCATCTGCCATTGTACACTCAGTATCATAAGATTTTTCCGTGATGCAACTTTGACTAAATCAAACATTGTGTAACACCAGAAAACTTCATTCGTTCTTTTTCTGAACATTCTGAATATTTTAAATAATCTCAAGTGATCTGCAAATGTAACTTTCATCTGTTGTGAAAATTTACCTTTAACTTAACTTGTCTTTAATCCTACGGAAAGCTGCTCATCTCATCCAGCAACAACGTGGATTCATAATTTCTTTAGAATCATTTGGGTAGCGATTTTCCCAGAGCTTATTAAAATTCAAGATATGCAACAGGCAGTGGCATTTATCTTCATGTTTATCAATGCCTCCAAAAGAGGCTAGCGGACTTGTGAAGTATAAATTCCTCCTCCAAAATCACATGTAGCATTATAACACTCTTCCCCATATAATCTGACTTGCCCCTTATAAAAAGCAGCTCTAATTTGGGAATTCCCTCTAGGCTACTCATAGTGAACACCAAAGCAAATAATTCATTTAGCATTTCTGCAATGACCTTATTTTCCTTGAGCACTTCTTTTACATCTTGATCATCTATCAACCTTATAGACCTTCGGGCAGGCTTCTTGCCTCTGATGTGTTTGAAAAAGTTTTTATTATTAGTTTTTATGCCTTTAGCAAGTTATTCTTCAAAACTGTTTTTGTCCTATATTATTACAGTTTTGCATGTAACTTGCCAGAGTGTATTGGGGTTTATTCCTTAGTTCATTTGAGCAAGGCTTCAAAGAGTGTCCTTCTACTGCTAATGGCCTTCTTCAGTCTAGTACTCCCCTTTGGTAACTTCTCCTGTGGCCTAATTTTTTTTAATTTTTTCTTTTTCTTTTTTCTTTTTAAGGTTGTGGAGTTTCCTAAACAGGGGCAGTATGTGTCTACTCCCTAACGGTAAAGATAGAAAAATGGATTCCTAAAATGGTCTTTTTACATAGCTGTCATGTCACCAGAAAGTGTCATTTTATCCTGCTCTGCCCTCTTAGCTATTCCTTCCAGTTTTCTTCTCCACTTTATGTTGCTCCTTTTTCAAAAGTGAGTGAAAATCTAAAGGTTTTTTAGCCTTTACACTCCACGAGGAATGATGGATTTGAGTATGTTTATTACTACAGAATGATTCTCTGACAGTTACATCTTCAATCAAGTCTTAATCCTTGCTCAGGAATAATAATAAAAAAAAGAAATCTAATTTTCCCTTCTGGGTTCTCTGATTTCTTTCTGGAAGATGACATCATTTTAAAAGTGCATAAGTACAGTTTCTGTACCAAATTTGGTCATGACATTTACCCAGTCACTAGCAATATACTCTGAGTCCTTGTAGCTTCTTCAGTTGCTCTCAGCATGCCATTGAAAGGATGCTTACTGTTACCAGCTTATTTGGGCATGATATTTTAATGCACGAGATTGTCAGATTTGTACTTGTTGATACAATTTCAGTTCCTTGCTTTTTTGCTTCTGAGCTTTCTTTTATCTGCAGTGTCACTCCTCTACTGGCCTGCTTTCCTCTGCTATTCGTGAGTAATTTTACACTGCTATTCCAGTGCCCACTGATTGAGATGCTATTATGTCAATATCCTCATTTAAAATCAGCATTTCACTTTTCCCATCTTCATTGCATACATTGGGCTAATTGTCCACTGGCTGGGTAAGCCTCTATTACAGCTATCTTGCACCAGTAGAATAGCATGAACAGACACAGTTAGGTCAAACACTTGGCCAGCTGTCTGTAAATCGTTTTTGAATACTAAGAGCTCTTTTGTATTAAATAAAAAAGCCCTGGCAGTGACTTTGCCCCTGTGTCTTAAAAGGCAAATACAATCCCAGGCACAAAATTGAGCTGCATGAACAAAGAGCATGTTCCCAATGCTGCCTGAAGTACAAAAAATAAAATGGATCAGCTTGTTCCAGGCATTTCCACTTGTGTCCTGTGAGAAGCCCCATCTCTAAGAATCT
Organism: Meleagris gallopavo; assembly: GCF_905368555.1. Taxonomy (NCBI): domain Eukaryota; kingdom Metazoa; phylum Chordata; class Aves; order Galliformes; family Phasianidae; genus Meleagris; species Meleagris gallopavo. Next base: position 22,274,650 of record NC_139413.1, read on the forward strand.
CTGGCAAGAGCCAACTGGAACTGACCATAGCATCTTGTAAGAGCTCATTCTCTTCTGATCTCGTCAGCTGAAATGCAGCCGCTGACCAAAGCAGACTTACCAGTGCCCTTGACTCTGATCTATTTTATAGAAGCACTTGCTGGGGAGCAGGCACGAAGGGGGAATTTTACAGGAGTAAAAAAAAAAATTCTCAAACCCCGTATTTTCCTTGAAAACAGAGAAGGGGAGGAGAAACACGAAGCTGGAATTGCTGAGGAGGAGCTTAAAGATGTCTCCCAGGCTCAGGGAAACTCTCAACACAGCGCTGAACGTGTCAGCCACTCCCTGATTAATGCTGCTCTCCCCAGTACAGACACTAAAAGAAGAATCTAATAACATTACAGCTGTTGGAATTAAAGAAGGTAGAAGCAGAAGGAAGATGTGAGAGAAGGAGAAAAATAATCTGTATAGAATCTGTGCATACCGGGGGGGGAGGGGGAAAAGTGTATATTATATAAAGGGAATATTTTCCTCCATTGACAAGGGGGAAAATTCTTTGAAGAGATGGGTCTGATTCATCAGCAGGGTGCTGGCAGATGCCCCTAGAAAAACAGAGAACATGGCTGTACATCTTCAAAAACTATTTTAGGAGACATTATTTCCTCAGAGGGATATTTGAGTTGTGTTCAGCCCCCTAGGCATGTCCCAGGAAAATACAACCATGTTTTGATGGTAGAGAGGGTACTAAAGCTTTGATGGATAATATTTTGATCCAAGGTAAAAGAGAAGAAGGGTTTGACTAAAGGCTCTTAAGAGCTGTGGGAAGAGACAGATCTGCTGAGCTGAAACTAAGAAAGTAACAATGCGAGTTCCATGTAATAGCAATAAAACATCCAGAAGAAAAGATAATAAGGTGTACAGTAGATCACTGGAAAGTGGAGGTCATAACTAACATGTCTGCCCCAAACAGAAAAACATCAGTACAAAGATTTCTCAGAACGGTGAACTACAGGGAAGAAAAATGTGCCTGATTTGGATGTACAGAGCAGCCACCTGCAAGTGCTGCTGCACGCTGGTGCCCCAAGTCACAGGTTGCAAGTATTACTACCACAGTTCAGAAACTGGAAGAGTTAACCAGAAGGGTACCAATTTAGGAATATGATAATGGAGAAAAGCTTTGAAGCATCAGGCACTAAGACCACATCAATGCAATGTCTTTGCATTGGAACTGAGAAAATTTTGGGCTTTGTTTTAAATCCTACAAACCAAAGTTTCATTCTTTTGTGAGAGAGGTAGGTTAGCTGAAACACTTCCTACTCTAGATACAAACATTGCCGAAAGAAGACAGAAAAAAAATTAAGAACTACATCTCTGTCAGAGATTACCCCCACAGTGATATGATTCAACAGCACATCGAGTGCAGAAAGAAGCTTGGTAGATGTAGGCACATCCCCTAGGAATCTAGAGTACTTGACAAAAGCACAGTGAAGCAAGGTCCAAATATGTCACTGAGTAGCACAAAAACAAAACAGAAACAAAAAACCTGTTCGGTTTAGATGGAATGCAGGTTGTAACTCCCAGAGCTTTTACAAAAGTCAGGTTGTTTGCAGAGGGTGGCCTAACCAGTACATTCCTTCCACAACCATTACTTTGAGAAGGAGTTCACGGTTCCAAGTGGGACTTCATATTTAACAATGGGAAGAGCTTAACAGGAATATTTTTACTTTGTCTGAAGTATAATGTTAGCCAGAGCATTACTAACTCCTATTATGCTTGTTTAACAGGATGGCACAAAGTCAAAATACAAAGCACTTGGTAGAAAAATCTACAGAATCAGACAATGATCTATCTATTCCGTTGTTAAATTATGACCTAGCAGCAGTGAAAGAAAGGTTGCCCTCACTGGCATTTTGTTCAACAAAGGACTGAAATAAGAAATGCACTTACAGTTCTAAAACGTTACCTTTCAGTCAGCAGGGACTGACAAGATGGCAGTGCATTTCCACAACTGTAACAATCCGGTACAAACACAAACATCACAGAAAGCAGCCACAGGTCAACTTAGTTGAACGCTTGCTGTGTAAGAGATAAAATCTCCTCTAATTTCATAAGGAGAGAACTAAGAAGCAGCATATCAGCCATTTTGCCTCAGAACAACTCAGAATAGCATGCACTAAGTTAGGCTGAGAATTACTGATGAAAATTGGTGCTGATGATAGTTGCCCAGAGTGAAACCCATAAGGTACAAATGACAACCCAGGACTGGATCTGTAGCATACATAGCACTCCCCTAGCTTTGCCACACTGGTCTTCTCCACAGGCAAGCTGTCTCTCCTGTCTTCCAGCAGTAAATACATCAGATGGTGCACTGAGGGAAACCAGCTCCAGAGAGGGGATGTCCACTTTTATCTAAACAAGAGTTTATAGGTGGATTGTAATATAGAACCAACAAAGAGTACAGCCATTATGTTTGAAAGAAGGCAGATTTATTCTTGTGAAGAGAAATGCAACTATCTGCCAAACAATCTAGACCTACATTGACGTATCAGACAAAAGTTAGGTCTTCTGTAGTCTTAGCACATGCACACCCAAATCTATGTGGATCAAAAATAATACCTCCAAAGATGCAGCAAGACTGAAAATTATGATGCTTTTGTCTAAGTCTAAGCCAGCACATGGAATCTTAAGAAAAAATCTCTTAAAACCAAAGAAGTGGTTATTCATCCTTAACTGCCAACCCCATGCCTGCAGTATTATGTTTACTCATCCTATCTTCTTATTAATTCCCTTGTCAGCAGATGCCCACAAAGCCCGTAGGCAAAGCATCCCTTTTCCTCCCTCACACCAGTCCATACCAGCAGCACATTGCCATCAGCAAACTCATCAGCTCATGTAGCAAGTGTTTGTGTGGTGCATCCAAAGGTTCCAGCCCAGCAGATGATTCAGACTTGAGCACACTGGCGTTACGTTTCGGCTGTATGTTTGGTTTTGAATCAAGGAAAGCTTTCACTCGAAATGGTATTGAAAGTATGCAAAGGGTGCAATGCTTCAAAGCGAGGAATTGAAAGGGAAATGTTTCCTGTATAAAAATAATTTAAGACTTTGGCATATGTATGCATGGCAAAGGAGGTGATAATTAGTGAGCACACATCAGGTAGGTGGGGGTTTTGTGTTGGTTTTATTTTTTGTTGTTTGTCAGGTTTCCAGCTCAGTCAGAGCACAAGATTAATAGTGTCTAATACTGGAAACATTTGCATGTAGGTCTCCAGCTTCAATGAAAATAAGCAATGGAAAGCAGGTGAATGACATGAAACCAATCTGGTCCCAGTCATCTTAAATTATCTATGTCAAATGGGTAGGTACTTCTGCTGTATCTGTCTCAGCCTCTGTTCTCGAATCATACAAGTACAATGTAATTGTCTCTCCTGAAAGTGCCAAGAAAAAATAATCAATTTTTCTGAAATGCTCTCATGGTATAGAAATAAACAAAAATAAAAAGCCCACAAGGAGATTAACAATCCTATCTTCAGTGTAGGATCAGAATAATGCACAGTAAATACAGGATGAGGCTGTACAACCAGCACCGAAGCTCTGAAACAAGACTTCAAATGGCTACTTATTCTGGGAAAGTTTCCCATTTGGAGAATTCAGTGAGGCAAGGGTCTGACCAAGAGAATAACACAAACCCCTGTGATTAAAGATCATATGATATACATAATGTACATATAATGTACACGCTCAAGGGGACTGAGTTAGCATTGAGTATGCCACCTAAGTTCACTCAGTGAACTTATTTACAGAGTTATTTGCTCCTCAGGAAAATTGCTGCATGGTTATGCAAAATCAGTCCAGTCAATCAAGCAGTTCTATTGCTCTCAGTTTCTGAGGCTTCATGTTATCCCAGAGATAAGCACTGTTTGATCTCCACAGATCATCTATAGTCTGAGTTTGCCACTGCTGAATATTTGATCCCCTATCCAAAACATTTAAAGACCTGCTTAAATAAGCACACAAGGAACCCTGTTGAAGTCAACCAGACTGTTTATGTGTTTAAATCCAGCTGTGCTTATATGATTTATCAGATTCCTTGCCTGGACTACAGACATCCATTTTCCCAACAGCTCTCTACACTCCACAGGAACTTTCTGGTCCCACTGGTTATAGTTGCTGGAATGGTTCATAAGAACACTGTCTGAGGTACTTCAGGCAAAAGTCAGCTGAATTGGCTTAAATACTCCATTCATGTTCCGAACAAATTCATCTACCCTGGCCCAACGGGAAGAGGGGAAACATCTACATGTATCACAGCTGCAGAGGGAAGGCAGTGATGTCTGGTGTATGGGAAGGGAATGGTACTTGTAAACAGAGATATCTTCAGCCAACAGTAAAAGATGAAGAACAAGTTTGCCACTTCAATTTCATCTGCAGTACTGACAAAACTAGACCTGGAGCTGAGAGTACCCCCTCAATTCAAATAGGACAACAAAATGACAGTGACTTACTATCAGGAGTGATTGTTTCAAAATCAATGACAGAGAATGACTGGAAGCTTTTGGTGTCTGATTTCTTGACCCATCCACTTCCTCCTAAAATGTGGTCACTATGAAATTTGAAACTCTTTAAAAATAAAATAAGCACACATTGTAAAATACGCGAGCAAAAGAGCAAACTAGAGAAAAACAGAACGAGAGATGCTTTCATTTATTTTTATACAGTAACTATAGTAAACACTCAGCCCTGGACCATGTAATGCTGGAATCATGTGGCATTGTGTATGTGCCTCATACCCACTTGACTTATTTAGTCATCCTCCTCACTCCAGAATGAACTTTTTTCAAAGGAAACAGCTTATCTTTCATACTGCAGCAGCAGAAGAAAAATCCTCCTGTGCAGCAATACTTAAAATGTGGTTTTATGCTCTTATGGCAGCTAATTTTCCTTAAATGATTTAAGGGAATGAATATATCTGAGGGGCCTGCACCAAGCCATTCTGGAATAGCAACATGAAGCTGAACTTCCTCTGCTTTAAAGAACATAATCTCCTGCGGGCAGCTCCTCGTGACAGATCTTGTCTAGAGGGGAAGGGATGGAGGTTATTTTTTATTACAGTACTTTGCAGGGATCATTACTTTGCATTTTATTTCATTTCATGTTCCCCAGTGGGGGGAAAGGTGACAGGACAGACCAACGTGGATGCAGATTCTCTGATCCATCATGGTTTGACAACAGCTCCTTACCACTGTGCGTGCAACCAGCCATCACGTGCTGCTCATCTGAAAGGTACACTGTACACCTGGACTGTACTTACAATTTTCAGCAGCCTCAATTGGTTCAAAGCAAGTTTTTATTCTGGCACTCTGTCAGTAGGGTCAGAGGCAGCTGACATGTTTTCCCTTTCTGTCACAGCACTTTATATACAATTTAAATACAAATATTACTGGATCAGGGAGACTAAGAATCTGCTACTGCCTGAAAAAAATGCAATCAAGCAATAATCCCTTATTCAGCCGTGTATTTCTAGGGGTCTCTAAAACTGTCCTCAACAATGGTACTGGCAGGCAAGAAGTTTTTGGTGAGTAGCTAATTCACTGAAAAACGAAACTGAAGAGACATCTGGACTTTGCTAGAAGTCTAATTAAAAAAAAAAAAAAAAAAAGAATCCTAAATTGCATTTTTTTAAAAAATTGAATAACCCTGAAAATGAAATGTTACATTTGTGTCTGAAAGGCTCCTATTCTTTCTCAGAAGGAAATGAACTGGAACTGGTTCATCTCAGGTTGATCACTGGGGAGGGGTGGGAGACAGAGAGATGGAGGAGAAAAATATTTCCATTTCATAACAACTTCAACCAAACATTTCTTCTGATTTTTCATTTCAGCTACCAGAGCAAATAAATTGATTCTTTGCACACAGGGCAACAGGAAACTACCAGAGTCTTTAAAGCTTCCTAGGAATGGGACAAAGTTGAAAATACTTTTCTGCCGACTAGCTTTAGTTCATTGATAGTGACTTTTAACTTTGACAAGAGGTGTTGCTTTACTAGTTAATGTGCTTTCCCTACACCCAACCCTCTCATAATTTTTAAGGACTCTTTGTCCCTAGAAAAAAAACAAAAAGAAAACAACTTTCTTTTCATCTGAAGCAGCCTGCACACTCTGTCTTCTAGAAGGAAATTGTTCTTTGGAGTAGCAAAGATCAAACTATCTGGAATGCTCCTTCCTTTTCAATCCATCATCATCACTCTAATATATAGGATGGATGAAGAGCTTTAGGCACAGAGCTAGGTATGGCACAAACAGAACAGAAAAAAATTGCAAGCCAAACAATTAGCAAAGTTAAAAAATATTTTATATACAATAGGATTACTCCCCTTATTTAGGACACTAACTATTAATTTGTCTTCTTTGTTCCTAAAGCCCCTTCTGTACAGGTGTTACTGTTATCTATCTGAAAAGGTCCAATGAAGATGTACTGGCAGAAGCAGGAGTTACAGTGAAGTAGCTCTTTAGATCTTGTTCTACACAAGATGAAGCCAAGGGTAGGAATACCCTTTCTTTATTAACTCTGGGCAAACCAGGTCCCTTCTTTTTTTTAAAACAAAACACTATCAGAAAGAAAAAAGAAAAAAAAAAGCCTCCATGAAAATAAAGATCCAAAGCAAAAACAAAGGACAAATATCAGGAATTCCATACAGAATAAAATAACAAGCTGTAAGATCTACTCTTATTTTTTGGTAGTGATTTTTTCCTACCCATCTCCATCGTTGTTCAGCAGTTTTTCTTAGGTGCCGCATTCAATAATCCTTCTGCACTTTGATGTCAAGCATTCAATAGCTATCTGCCTGCCTCCCACTTCTCCATATTCCCTGCAATTCATCTCCTCTGATTAGCTAAGATTTCACCTTCAAGAACACCTCTGCTTCTCTGAGTGAGCATGAGTGTGTGCGTGTGTATTTATATAATATTTGCAAATATTATCTCCCTCCTGCTCTGCATGCTACATAGCAACCCCTGCCGGAGCTATGGATTAAGCATCAATGCCATTCAGTAATTCAATTTGGGGGGCCTGCTGTTTCAAATCCAGCTCAGGACATCACGAGAGCAGCTCAATTGAATTTAGGGCCTGCTTTCAGCATTACTTCATATTTAATCCGAGCTGAACTTCATTTCACTTGCTTTCTCCACTAAGATGCTTTCTGCAACCAAAAGATACTTCAGATGTTCCCTGATCTCATGCAGTGGGGGTGGTGTGTGCTTACTTCTCCCTTATATTGGTTTGCCACTGGATTAAGCCATGTCAGGGCTGCTGGCAGCTTGCACAACGCCCACAGGAGCAGGCAGTCTGTACCTGAGGTGAGTGGCTGCCGTTCCCTTCCCAACTCACCGGGTTGTTGTACATCTCAACGATGAGCTGCTTCACTCCGTGCAAGGTGGGATGAGCCCATGGAGATGGATTTGCCCAGTGCCGGTTTAAATCGAAACCCATCAGAGAGCACCTGTGCACACAGATAAAAAGAACACAACAAATATATATATGGGCTTCCGACACTTCTGGCTTCAGATGCAGAACTATCTTTCATTCAGCCTCCTTCCCCTTCCCAGCACAGATGCTCTCTCTCTCCTTCCCCTTCCACCAGCTGGCCACACGAGTGTAGAAAAGCCTGCTTGTGCCTGGGGGTCCCCATCTGTGCCGTGTTGCAGCTGGAGATCCACAGCTACAAGGATGAAGGGCATCTCCACGCCTTTACTTTGCCCTCAGTCAGGCTTTGACTCAGCAAAGCCGTTAAGAGCATTGAAATCAATGGCCATTAAGTACGTGCTTAAAGGATTTAAAGCATGAATGTAACTGTTCCACTAACCCAGGGCCTTAGTTTTTTCCCCTTCTGCAATTGCCTATACAAAAGTTAGCCAGCCAAGACACTAAGTTAGAATGCTTTTTGGCCATTGGATCTTGTGGGCAGTGAAGCGTACATGCCACCTTGGCTTCTCCTTCCTGCCCTGACTCATATACCTCTCAGTAGGCCGTCTGTACGTTTTATTTTGTTGCTCTTGGTCCCATGGAGTAATATTCCATTCTGAGTGAAGCCCTAGTGAAATCTGGGGCTCTTGGTAGGGGAAACACCCAAGAAATTAAAAATCTGGAGGAGGCATAAACAGAAGAAGGAAATCATTCCCCTTTTTACTGCGGAGATCACCCAGACAATCCCTGGCCACTGATATAAGGTGGGAGATAAGTCCCTTCTACTCTCTCAAGCTGAGCTTGGGACCAGTGAGAAGAAGCAGAACATCAGGAACTGCGATCTAAGATCACCACAGGAATTTTATGAAAGATTACACAAAGTTCACAGAAATAACAAAAGCCCAGGCAGAAATGCAACTTTCTATATAATACAAACAAAAAAATCAACTTCATTGCTAAGCCTTAAATCTTCTTGAGAAAACAAGGGCTTTCATTGATCCCTGGTCTATTATGAAAATGCCTGTTCAGCCTTAATCTTTTAAACACACCTATGTAAACAATAGAGATTTACTCCAGCGGCATTATCTTTTGATAAAAATTTTAAGAATCTGAAGACTGAAAAACATTAGTTTAATTGGCAAAAAGAAAGGGAAACGCTCTCACTTCCCTAGCAGTCGAGAAAGATGACTGTGTACATCAATCCCAAACAAAAGCTGCATACAGACAGGTGAAATACTAAGAAAGATGAGGGGATGAAAACAGGACGTAGTAGAGAAAATAGCCTCCCTGTCTTGGCCATTACCAGTCTGCTCATCCACAGAACAGCTGTGTGTCTTCTCTGGACACCCCAGCAATTTTGCAGACAACTAAGGCTGTTGTTTGCACCTCAACATAAAACAAAACATTACACAAGCTCTTTTCTCTCTCTCTCTTTTTATTTATTTATTTTTGTCTTAACATAAACTCTCTCTCCAGTCGGTTCTCCTAATCCTATTTTCTTTTGATCTCACAGACATTGATATAAAATCAGAAGTACTTTCAGAGACATAGGTGGAATTACATTGGGATAAAACTGGTTAGAAGTACAGAATTACAGGAATGAGTTTTCATTTAACAAACAGAAGCTGTGGTGATCATGATGAATCTTATTATATTTTAAAACAATTCCCAAGAAAACAGCATGCACACCCTACAGGACAACTTTCTTCAGATATCAGAACCTCAAATCATATACCCTTATGGTTGAAGTTTCCCATTTAAATATTTCAAACTAATAACACTGTAGAAAACAGGCATATTTTGATTTTACTCTAGTTCCAAAATACACTGAAGTGGGCAAGCTATAGAGAAGCAAAAGCAAACTTAAAATATTGACAACCTATGTGTGAATTTAATCTTGGGCTTGGGACTATTGGATAACATTGTGTAAGTCATCCCTACAGGGAACAGAAGTAAGCGATATCTAATTTTTGTAAAATACCCAGGTGTTGCACTTGGCAATAGCTAAATTTTCTGTGAATCTCTTGTTAGTAATGAATCTCATAGTTCAGGCAAGAAGAATAGTTGAAGATAGTTGTCTCTGCTCAACAAGTCTTTATAAATAGAAAGAAGCGATACTTGACAAACAAGTTATTCATTTGGGAAGCTCCTCTGAGCTCTATTTAATAGGATCCTAAATCAATTTCCAAATATCATTTAGCCAGTCTTTGATGTGATATCACATCTTTATCAATTTAACAACAATTAACTTTATTTCTGATGGAGGCATTACTATTTCTTTCCAGTATGGCAACAGTGTAAAATTTTCTTTTTTTCTTTTCTTTCAAGTCTATTTTTTATTTCCTTTTTGCCTAAAGACACATTTGTATCTACCGCATCCTTATTATTTATCTGCTGCAAACTTGTGGTCTCTCTAAGGTAACATCAACTTGTGTTCCTTGTTACTTCAGATTTGATTATTGACTCTATTACATGTAGAACTGTCTCCCAAAGCTCACGTATATCAGGACATGACCAAAACATACGGCAAGAGTCTCCCACATGCCTACTACAGATCCAGCATTCATTATGCTCTCTTGCTCCCAGATGATGCAATCTCCCTTGTGGTAGTACCTCCAATGCAAGCTCAGGATAACTTAAAAACTGCATCTTGCACTGCTTTGTAATTCCCCCTACCAACCTTTAAGCAGTTCATTTCTAGTACACATTGCATGCTATTTCCATTGCTTAACTATTCATCTGCTCCTTTAAGCACTGAGTAGACAAAGTGAGAATATAGGTAAGCAGCTCTGCAAAGGGAAACAGCTATGTACCGATATAACAGGGTATCTCTCAGTACTTAAGACCAGATCTCTCCCTTACTCAGACTGCAAGTGGCTTCAGCATGGTTCCTTATATGACTGAGTATTTCCCAAACTGGGAAAGGACTTCCAAGTATTTCCTGCTGGAGATTAGATTTATTTTGTGCAGTAATCGAACTAAAGCACTCTGTACAAAAATAAGAGGATAGAAAAAAAAAAAAAAAAAGCAACATAAACCAAGCTAGATAAATTCCACCAAAGGACAGTTAAGAAAAACATTTGAAGAGTGATAAGGAAAAAAACAAAACAGGAGATGTCACAGACTCCAACAGGCTCAAGAGAAGACACAAGTGGTTTCAAAATTAGTGATAGGTGAAGAAGGTGAACATCTCCAGGGTAAGGGTGTTGGAAAATACTACATTCCATGAGGTCAAGCCAATGAACATGGAAGATAATATTGACATAGAGACAGGTAAGAATGATATATACAGACTCTCACTGGTTAGAGAAAGGTGTAATCAGGAGGAATTGAGTTTCCTACAACAAGCAAAGTAGCAAACTGTTGCTATTACCTCACTGCAGACATCATTCATACTATGAAAACCTGATGTTTGTATTACAGAGTAATTGCTGATAGAAATGACATACATGTCATTTAAAATATTTAAGCCATTAACAATTGCTTGAATTTTGGACTGTACTAGTTAGGGTTTGCTAGATATATATGTCACCTATATCTTTTTGTTTTCTGACAATTTATATTTAAATCAGGTTCTATCGTTACTCTGATTGAATTAGAATTTGTTTTTCACAAATGTTCTTCAGTCTTTTTCCAAAATTTCTATTTTCTACCAGTAGATAAATTTATTACAGTGTTTACAAATTTACATAAACACAGTACAAATTCAGTCAAAGTAAATGAGCTTCAAAATTGAAATGGAAACTGAAACATTTTGCGGTATTTATCCCACCCTACTTGGGAGACAGCCAGATCTCAAGAGGTTACCAGCTCAACTCAGTTAAACCAAAAAATGTTCAGACCTGCATTCAGCTTGCTGGGCACCTGTCTGGACAGAACCTCCTTGCCTCGGGGGCTTAACTTATCAGAGGTTTTACAGACTTCTTAGACATCTGCTGTATTGAAACCATTCTCATCTCTTGCTCGAATAGAGAAAGGTTTAGTATCAAGGCATATGCTAGGTTTATTGTTAGGGCTGCTTCCTATTCTTTCAAGTTATGTCTTTACTTTCTGCAATCTTCAAGTTTCAGAAACCTCCAGGACCTCTGCCTTCTTTTCACTTGGGTTCTTCTCCCCACCCTCTGCCCCCCATTCATTTTCCCTACCACGTGAGTCCAAGTCTCTCACTAACAGACCCATTTCCACAAGGTAAGATACAGAGAATAATGGAGGAAGGGAGTTAAAGAAATCCTTTTTCATGGCATATGATTTAATACAAAGAGAACTCTACACTCTTCCCTTCAGCTTTGTAAGGTTGCGTTGGTTCATTGGATCAGTACCAGGTGAATCTCTAGATAATGCTGTGCACAAAGCCAGGGAGTTCAAATCCACAAATGGCTCTACCGACAGGGTTAGGATTTGAAATTGAAAAGGTAGTGGGGGGACCTTAGGCTTATTGCAATACAAGTGGAGACAGAGGGTAATTGGTCTCCATTGTTGCACTTCGAGGCAAGAGTAACAGCAAGAAACTGCTGAGAGTCTGCAGCCTGCAATATCATGCGAGAAGAGTAGTCGTGCAGCAGGAGAGTGAATACAAGAGGAACACATGGAAGACTTGTTTCTTTTAATAAATATATCATTTTAAACCTGTTATATTCACGACATTCTACAAATCAACTCTACACCTGCTGTTGTTGGAGAAGTCAGAGTCTTCATTAGTGCACATTTCATCATTTGGGTGCTTGGGGTTTGCGATTTATGCGTTTGCCTATTATTCATTAAAGAGGATTCATTCAAGCCCACATGTTCTAAGGCAATTAGGTAGCAAGATATTCTAACGCTCCTGCTACAAAGCATCCCTCTCCCATCTCTCTCTCCCCCCTTCCGAGCTTTCTGCATTTTTAATTTAGAGCTCTGGAAACCTTCACAAAGGCTATTTAACATAACCACTGCAGTGTGCTCGAGGCAGAACACGAGTGGCCATACAGAGCAGAATAGCATTAGCTACCAGAGACCACACGGTGGAGTAGATGTTTACAGAATGAGTGCTGCATGGTGTACTGACATAATTTTAAACAGTACATGACGATTAAAGATATGTTTCTCCATTTTCTGTGTAAACAATGTTAAATAAGAATAAACACAAAGGGATATTTTCTCCTTCTGATGAATACGTGCATTTCTCAGAGCTTTTAATAGGCGTTACAGACACACTCACCAAGGAGAATACGCCTCTGCACCTGACATGGGCTGACTCCCTTCTCTGATCTGCAGGATACATCTCAATTCCAATATTAAACTCTCCCTCAACAGCCTGAGTCTTCAGAAATGCCAGAAGGACTCTTGGGCACGAAGCAAAGCACTGGAAATAAAACCCATCCCTCACAGAGGAGAATTCTGCCCTGTGAGTGTTTTGGGGTGTAAGGTGGTAAGAGCTGATCATCAGCACAGTTTCTCCCCACACATTCTCCAGACCACTTTTCAGTTTGTCAAGAAACACCACTCCCAGCACGTCCCCAGGGAGGCGGCCCATAGGTTCACCAAGATCTTTCTGAGGCAGCCCGTTTCTGGCTCCACACGCAGATCTTTGCAGGAGCAGCTCATCTCTGTCTCACCCCAGGAAGGTGCTCTGGGACTCCCACTCCCAGCAGCATGCTGAGTCACACGCACATCAATCTAGAACACCTAGGTGCTTTAACCAAGTTACTGACACCGCCTACAGTGCTTCCATTTTCAGGCTTGATTCATTGTTTGGCCTTTTCAAAACAAAGCATATAGTTCACTTAATGAGAAGAAAACAGCAGTTTTTTCTCCAACTTTTGGATCCCCAAAATTTCCACTGCAGATATTGACCACTGCAGCTTCCCTGATGCAGACCAAGAGCCACCTACAACTCATGGATAACAAGCTGTAACACACTGAGAAGAATCTTAGCTTCACATGAGATTAATTTACCGAATCTCCACCTCTCTGAGTGCTCCCTGCAGCCCAAACTCCTTCAGGTCCTCCTTCCCAGTCTTCCCAACACTTCTCATCTTCCACATGATCTCTCAGAATCTTCCCCTTCAGAAAGGCAGACATGCTTTAAATACATGACACCTCCCAATCATTAGCGAGCACTCCAGCTGCTGTATGCCAACATTCCCCACGTTACAACGTCTATTTCACACAGTTCTTGTCAGATGAAGTTGGCAGTCTTACTTAACCTACTCACCTTCAGGCAAGAGGAAAGGAGTAGTGCCTTCCCTCTAGACCGGTGTTATACAAACATGTCCCAAAAGATGGTTCAGCTCCTACTGTCAGATCTATGACACGTGGAAAGCTGCAGTTCAAGGAGCAAACCCATGCTCTTAAGAAGTCTGGATATGCCACAGCTGCACAGATACATACAGCCTTCATTCAGCTCTGCGTATGTCATTATTCTGACAGCCTTCAACTATGGGAGCACAGGGTGTTTTTCCACAGGGCTCTTACTTTATTCTGCACACAGGATCAACACTGTTCATTAATGAGCAGATTATTCAATATTTTGTCTTTTCCTTATTGCTCGATACACAGCCCTGGGCTCCTGCTTACTGCATGCTGCTCAGAGCTGTTCTGGAGACAGAGCTATTCAGTTCCTCACAGCTTTCCTAAAGTGCTCAGCACTGCAAGACACAATTGCTGTATAAAACACTGATGGACTTCTTTCCCCAGCTCCACTGATACAAGAGGGAACTACATTGTCCCCAGTTCACAGAAGAATCACTGGAACACACTGACTGAGATAAGAGGCGCCTGCTAATTTGGACCATCATATCTAAGAGGCCAAGGACAGATATTTTAAGAGAACTTCATATTACATAGCATGCTACACATTCAGCATCTACCGTACACTGATTTGAGCTGAAGCTGACTGTATTCAAGGCCCAAAAAATGACCACATGAATGAATGGGAAGAGTATTTAAAACAGCCAAGTTTAGGAATTAGGAGAGTTGGAGGTAAGGTTCCTATCAAATGGTAAGATATTAATAGATGATAAATGGCTTTGGGGTGTTTTTCAGTTATACCTTAATTCAGCCATTTTGTGTTTTTTTTTTTTTGTTTTTTGTTTTTAATTCCAGAGCTGCTGCAGTTAACTCTGAGACCTTACATGGTTAGCACCATGCCTGACTTTTGCCCTTACTCTTCTGTATAGCATTAACCAATTACTTCACTACACTGCAGGCTGCCAGACAATTTGCATCCAGAACCATCACTTATGTTATGACAGTGATGCTACACACACACACATTTTCAATAGGTCTGTGTCAGAATCAGCTAGAAGAAATCCATCTCCACATCTCAAAGGCCTTCTCCTGTTTTATACCCTGAAGTGCAAGTCTGACTTATTACCAAAAGTGTCAAGAAGACGTACTCTATTCTGATGAGATGCAAACAGTAAAGCAGCACAGGACTGGCAACCTGCAGTTGAATGCTAACGAGCAAGATTTAACTGCCCAGCATCAGAGAGTTTGACCGCTGGCTTCCTTTAGAACTATCCTTGCTAACAGGCTCCAATATACTTAGGTATTTCCCACTCATACGCAGCCAGTATACTGATTGCATTCCTGCACAGTCTTGCCATATCTGCAACTAGCTCCTCTTGCAAATGTGTTTTGGATTGGATACATAAATATCCATCCATTTTGAGCTGGTGGAAGAGAAGGCTCTTTTATCGTATCTGCACAGGGTTACTCAATCCATGCATGCTGCCTGAAAGCAGCCTATTCATGCATCAGTAGCTAGCAGCAGGTAGAGTCAGGGATACATCTGTTAAACAGGCGTACCAATACAAAGTCCCTTTACCACTATTAAGTGAATTTACAATTTCATGAAGACCTGAAAAAAGCTACAGGTTTCATAATATTACAGAAGAGGGAAAAATAAGCCAGTGGTTAACTTAGGGTGGTAACATAAGACTGTGGGGACATCTTACACAGCCTATAGAAAAACTACAGTGCCTAAGTTCTCCTCTCTTAAAAATAATTTTATTACTGACCCTCCATGGTGTTTTAAGAGGAAATACATGAAGGATTATGAAGTACTTTGGCACTACAGTGATGGGGATATATCAGGCTCTGTAGATGGAGATTAAGTGGTTTATGGAATCACAGGAAGGTTTTCTGACATAGTCTGAATTTTAGTGAGGTTCACTTCCAGTAAGACTGCACTGCTTCACACTTAACATTCTCTTCTGAAATGCTTCTAAAAGCAATAAGATATCCAAGCCTACTTTATGAGAGAAATTCTCTGAGGTTTTATATGTATATGTACAGCACATCTACATATACATACACACAAATATGTCAGCGTTTCCTCTTGCTCTTTCAACCCCCAGCTCCCTGTAACTAAGGATTTTTTTCCCCTCTCAAATGTGTCTCTGTTCTCACTTTAATTTTCAAGGTCATCTGGCCCACTGGGTGTGTTACATATTGCTATCTAATTAAAGAGAGCATATTAACCTTATTCTATTAGGTTGTTTTACTACCTGCCAGATGAATATTGCACATTAGCAAAGGGACAGCGTGGCCAAGTCAGTTAAAAAACAGCAACACACAAAATACCAGAGCATACATCTTTGGAAAGTCCACCAGAAACTCTGAGCATGATGCAAATGTTCTTCCCGTAATCACTGCTACGATAAAATAACAAACATTTCATAACCGAAATAACACCAGCGCCAAGTTTGTCACATAACATTTCAGAAGGTGGCAGGCAAGCTATAAAGCCCCGATCTGCCACTGATTGCAATCAACAAAAAAGCCCAGATGCTTTCAAAGGAAGTTAAATCAGGCTCAGATCTTTTCCAATCACTTCTTAATTTAAGGGGCAGAGTTTTACCATCTGAGCTTCACTGCATGGTATTGCCTCAGCCCAAACAACACAGAAAAGGAGGAACTCTTTGACAGCACGGTGGTCTCTGTTCTATTACCAATTTCCACCTCAGATCACTTTGGCTTTGCATTTTCCACCAGTCCCATTGGTGGAAATGGGACTTTCCATGGGACCAATCCCACGCTACATGCCCTAGACAGCAAGCTACCTGGCAAAGATTTACTTCTTATATTACCCCACGGCATCCCCTGTTACTAAGTCAAAACAGCGTAGGAGGAGATCTGGTGCCATTGCATGAGTTAGGGGTCAGTTGTCTGAAATGGATGCTTGTCCAATGCAGAAGAATGGGAATGTAAAAGCACTCAAATTGTAACTCCTATGAATCACTGCAACACACCAGCAGAATGTGATTTGATACTAAGCCAAGCTGAAACTACACATTTTGATTCTGGTGCACTGAAAACATCTCATTGCAATGAATAATGGTACAGTGAAAGATTAGTCTGAGAATCCTGATGAGAATGTTAAATCAAAAAAAAAAAAAAATAATAAATCAGGGATTTGAAGCATTTGCTTTTTTGTTGATATCCATAGAAAACAAGCATTTGGGGGGGAAATGGCCAGAAAATTTTGTGTCTATCAGTTAATAAAAATTTTTAGTATTATACAATTTCCTATGATTTATAGAAGAATACAACCATTTCTGAGGACATGCAACATCCGAATAAAGGAGCTGAGGATGAAGCACCATGCCAAATTAAATTTGCTGGTAACCTTTATCCATGCAGACCAGGAGAGATTTCAGGTGGAAGCTGATCTTAGCATACTTATTATCCTACTTCTCACATTATACTTGTTGATCAAAAAAGCCACTGTGTTGCCTAAATATTTATGAGTGAGAAGCTTCTTGTCAGCCCAGATACTTGAGTTAAACCTGCCATGCAGAACTGATGCTTTTTTTCTTATGTAATCCTTAAAGAGATCATCCAATATGAAATTATGACACATCACTGGATCAGGCTTTCTACCTCTCTTCTCATCCTTAGAAACTTTGCTTTCAAACTTTGGCAGCCAGAGAGCTCCATAACTGTCAAAGATGCGCACTTCTTTCAGTCTAACTGCATCTCTCTGGCATCATGGTCTATACTATTTTCTAGTGAACTGTCCATTCAATCAGACAAATTATTAATGGGTAGTAAAGCACTAAGATACGTAGGAATACTAAAATTATGCCAGCAAAATGAAACAGAAGTTCTCGGCCATATGTTAATTTCCCAGAAACCTTGTATGCCACTGATCAAAAACTGAAGTATGGCTTCAGTATAACTTCAGTCAAGTTTTATAGGAAAGCTTACAATTGCTTCAGTACCATCTCCGAGAAATTCTCATGCCTGTTGCTGTCAACATCACAAGTGCAAAAGCCAGCCAATATCATCCCCTGTTAAGTGAACAAGTATTCATCATCTCAAGTATGTTACTTGTGAAATTTAAGATGGTGCAGCAGTGGAAGGAAATGCAATTCAAAGCAATCTTGGGGTTAAAAAATACAAATGCTCACATGGTTGTGCATGCTGCAGTACCCAGTACTTTTTGCCTGTGACTTGTATCCTGTAAGTTAAATGAAATGGCTAGTTGGGCCACACTGTTTGTGCCTATGTTATCTTCCAGGAATTTTTGGGTCAGTGGATGACAATAATGTCAAAGACTTTCAGTTCTTTTAATTTCTATGAACATAGGCAACTAAGCAGAAGAAAAAAGGGTGCTCCTATGGTCATTTCTACTGAAGAAAATATTACTTAATGAACTAAGACTTTATTAGGCAACAGCGAATCCGAATGTTCAAAACATACAAACAACAACACCACAATAAACAAACCAAAAAACCATGCATTTCTATCCAGAGACTTTTAACATGTGACTGGAAAGAGCCTTAGGAAACAAATATAACACTAGGGCTAGCTCTTCTTTCAGATAGGAGTCAGACTGAAAACCTCTAGAAGTCCACATTAATATCTTTCTCGTTTAATTCTGTGAAAATCCCTAAATAAATGGAAAGTTTCAATTACTGCTCTTAGCTCAGTAGACACCAGAGAACCCAGCTGTAGGACAGCAGGCTTCACAAGAGACCTCTGGAGTGATTTATTTTTCTTTATGCATATTTGCAGTCTAACACAGTTCAGCACCCTTGAGATACAATCCTATAGCAAAAATGTACAATGAATGAGAACATATATGAGTGGGAAGTGGAGGAGCAAACAGATTTCAATTTCAAGCTTTCATGGCTTAGCATAAACAAACATGAAACAATTCATCCTTAGAATTTAGAGGTGGGAGGCGGATATTGACAGTGTCCTCTAGACACAGAAAGACTGAGAAGTAGGGAGCCTGGAGCGAAGGGAACATTTTAAAAACTGTTGAAAGCCTTAGGAAAGTTAGAAGCAAAGATGAAGCTTGCCTGTTTCATTCACTGGGCTGTAAGTGGAACTCTCCTACCCCGCTACCCCCAAGATTGTTAAAAAATAAGTCAGCCCTGTCAAATGTTGCTTTCTCCTTAACAAACATGACCTTTTAAAAATCTGAGTTAAAATTCAGAATGAGTGAACAGATTCTAGAGAAAGCCACAGGAATAGCTTCTAAAGAGCTTACACTCAGCTAAGGCTCTTTATGAATCTGAAAAGCCTAAATGAATTTTTTATTTCCCCCCCAACATGTTGTTTTTCACAAATTCATCTTTTGCCCATATTCAAGCTGACATGGGACTAAGGTTTTAATGGGACAGTGCAATGATCTTGTAGTGATCATTAAGCGATTAAAGAGCTTTCTTCTGTTCCAGATTTGTATAGACACTCATTTAAGCTGTAAGCAGACAATCTAAATCCCACCTTCCCAGCAGACTTTCCCATTAGCTTCCTTATTCTCTCAACATTAAAAGCAATGAGGCACTGCATAGTTGCTACTCACTGCTTCAGCACCAGCAGTGCCTCCCATGGTAAGCTCATCTTGAAGCATAACTGAAAAAGCCATGGAATATTAGTTCAGACTACATCCATGATCCATCTGCTTCTAATATGAGGAAGCAAAACTTAAGTGCATCCACCCCATCCCACTGTGCCATCTTCCCAGTGGGGTTCAGGAATCAGCCCCTTCAGCTATACTTTGCGTGGAGAAGAGCTTCCATATTCGGCAGGCAAGACAGAAAGCTACTCCATGGTGCTGATATGTGGTTTGTTCAAGCTAAGACAAGGATCCAAGTGCTGCGTCTTCCAGTGTGGACTGAAGTAGTTCTTTGATTTTGGGAGTTAGGGCTTCCACCTTAAGTATTTTGGAAGTGGACTCTTGTTTTTCCTTTGCAACAGAATTTCAAAGCAACTTGTTCTTAAGGCCCATGAAATGGGATTGCTGGAGGCATGTGGAGAAAAGAGCAATTTACTACTTTCAAAATCAAATTGTTCTTCTCTACTGGCCTGACCTGAATACTTGCCAAGAACACTGTGGTATCCCTATCTGAAATTCACATTCAAACTCACAGGGTGGAATTAATCAAATAAAACAAACTCTGACAATAGTGAAATGGGTCACCCTGACCACAAATGAGCTTGAAAGAGAAGATCTAAGTAAACAAATTTAAGGCTTTCAAAATTAAGTAGTTCACCTGTAATGGTAACACATGGAAACAATAGTTCTGTGGCCAGAACAAAGACGAGATGAAAATGACTTTCTTCCATTTGAAAGAAAATATATTGAAGCCCGGAAGACAAGAACAGAGACAAAGGAAAACAAAGTAAAACAGCTCATAAGAGTCCTGACAATTCAACTTCTCCCATCAGCCTCTGGAAAATGGATAACTTATGTGTGGTATGATTGAATTTCACTGTTTTGTCACCCTAGCGGTAGCATCTTGTATGAAACTCTGTTTTATGAATTGAGTTTTGAGATGGGGCCAAGAGAGCAGGAGTTATGCCAATCTAATCAGGATGTGACAAACACATGCATCAAAACGTTGCATTGTCAAGATCCAGAAGCCATTTAATTCCAGAAAGATTTTTAAAGTTGAGAAAGCAGTTTTGGCAACACAATTAGAAATGATGAGAAGGAAGATGAAAAATCCAGGTGGAGAAAGATAAGAGTTATTTTCGTTTTTTTCTTCAAAATATATCTTTAAAAATTTGGGCACATTCCTGCATAGTTTCTTACGTTCTTATGCAAAGTTTTGTTCTATTCAGATGAAGTGCACAGGCACTTTCTTCTATTAGTTCCATTTGTTTTCTAATCATCTGATAAAGATGCAGTGAAAGGTACATGAAATGAGATAAATCACATCACAGTGAAACCCATAAAGCCATAAGATAAGACACCCCACAACACTGAGTAAAATATCCCAACAGAGGAGGTTAAATACAATAAGGAATATGCTAACATCATTGCCACACAAAGAAATAAGCATGCTAATGCCATGCCATAGGAAGGAAAGAAAAATTCACAAGCCTGATTTGTAAGAGCTCCTAAACAAAAGCAGGGCACAGAAATACTCTGTGATTATCAATAACATGACACCAAATTGGAAAGCATGTTCATTTAAGAGAGACGACACCAAATTCTTCCTTCAAAAGAAAAAGAACATCACAATCACTTTGTATTTCCCTGGTCTCGGCTTGCATTTCCTATCTAAATACTGAAGATAGCTTCAAAGGATAAGTACAGATTAGCAAAATACTCCAGGTGATTGAATGGATTAGTATTATTGTTTAGCACAATGCAAGGTGATAGAAAAATCTACAGAAAAGAAAGGCCTGATATCTGGACAGACACTTGAAATTATGCTGCTGAATTTTTACTTTTTTTGTAACAACGTCAAGTGTCACAGTAGATGCCTGAAAGCAATTCCAACTAAAAAGAGGGATTTATAACTGAGGATCTTGAGCAACAACAGGTGGAACAAAAATTCCTAAGTGAAGTGCTATTTTGTCACACACAAAAATCCATATGCTAGTACCAGAAGCAAAAATATCACGTTCTAACAAACTACACATAATAAAAATCTGAAGAAACATTTTTCTGTAGGAGGAAGGATGAAAAGGGAAAAAAAAAAAAAAAAGCATCAAGAAGAGAAAATATTTTAAGAGGAATTCATCCTGTATCTAATCCTGGTCAGGCAGAAAGCATAAATATCTGATGTCCTCACCACACAGGCTAATGTAATCACATCCATCGTCATATTCTCTGTTTTCCCCAGCCTCACAGAGATCCACGCTTTAGTTACAGGCTTACTGATATGTTCCATTTCCCTCAGATCCCAAGAATGCAATATCAAACAGACCAATTCTTATCAAACAGACCATTTCACTGCATGATGTGGCTAATTAGTTTATGTCTAGGTACACAACATTGACCTGAACTTCACTGTCTATTAAACTATGAGCCATTTCACACAGCCTGTAATTAGGGATGGAGATTTTGCATTCAGACATTACAGTTCTACAGTTTCCTCAACTTTCAGAACTAAAGACTTTGTACTTAAAGAGCTTAATCAAAGTCCCTAAAACTCAGACATCCACGGTTTGCATTTCATTGATTCTTGGAACGTTTCATAGGTATTAATGAAATATTCTCCAGAGCAGCAGCAAGGCAGGTGCATGGTATTAGTCTCACTTTGCAACTAAAACAACTGAGAAACAGAGAGAGATTGAATGAATCATTCAAGATCATGCTGGACTTGTCTGACAGAGTCACAAATAGCAAATCAAGTCTCTGAAAAAAAGTAAATAAATCATGTCCCTCTCTGCAAGAAGCAGAAAAATATTTGGTTTATTCTGTGTGTATCCTCCATGTTTCTGGGTTACAGCCAGCAAACAAAACTGCTATTCCAAGCAAGGTCATTCCCACAGAAAACCCAGACAGACCATCAGCTGTAAGTAACAAGTGCACCGAAACAGCATATCCTCACAAGAATTTCATTTGAATGTTTGAGATCCAAGATTCTCATGTAAGGATTTAAGACGCCTCAGTGAATCTCATTTACCAGAAGAGAACCCCAGCTCCAAATTTACTCATGTTTTCTCATGGACAATTATCAAGGCAGGAGTAAAGAGTAAATAGCATTCATCAAGAGGCCAAAGGACAACTAAACATGCCAGGTTAGCCAAACTATCTTCAGACATGAAGAAGCAACTTGCCCTAGACTGAGGCAGGCAACTTTAGCCAAGATAAAAGCAAATTCGTGTTGATGTCTCTTAGAGAACCTTACCCAGTGTGTACAGGTGTGGAGAAAATGAACAGACAAGAGCCCTACTTGCCACAAACACTACAGATTTACCCCCATTCACTGGGATGCAATACACAAGTGTAACTGAAAAACAGTATTTCATTAGGGTTAAAAAGGATGTTTACTTCTCTTGACAGTTCTAACAGGATGACTATCAGACAGGGGTTCAGAGATAGATGTAAAGCAGAAAAAGGCCAATTATCAACTTTTTTCTCTTTCAAAAATATTTGAAACTGCTTCTCTATAATGAACAATACACAAACATATTACTGAAAAGTGAAAGGAGTCTTACCTATGACAATCAGCACAATTACTGGGACAGTTTTCAAAGATGACAAAATCTTTTCCTCCAAATTTGTGACCACAGCTCCTGGAATTAGAAGTCAGGACTCCCATTTGTGAACAATGACATTCCAAGTACAGACACAACATGTGCTCAGCAGCCATCCCTGTGGCTGTGCTGCTCACACTTGGGATGACTAACATGGCTCATGGTTTGTTCAAACAGAAAAATAAAGTTGTAAAAACCAAAGTCCTATTGCAAACATGGTGTGCTTTTACTAATCCATCACTGCAAGAAAGGGACATTTGAGCAAAGTCATTATTTGACTGCTTATGACATGTGGAGAATGGGAGCAATCACCAAGTCTGGCTTTTGAATCTATTTCTAGAGCATTGTGCAAACTCAACCCACAAATGTATCTACTTCTGTCATAACAAATGCCAGGTTGCCAGGAAAAAATCGGATGAAATTGGGTTTTGAATTATGTCAAGATTAAGAGAATACTAGTAGAGAATGGTAGAATTACAGTTAAACAGTGACAAAAATACACCAATAGAACACACACACATGAACCCAACAACATTGGGCCAGATCCAGTCAGCGTAACTGTCTGTGCAACTCTGTTGAGTTGCTCTATACACAAGGATGTCAGTAAATTTACTCTAGCTAGAGAGCAGACCTTCTGACTCATGTTAAACACCTTAAGGAGGGCAGATCAACCTCATTGTAACCCTTCCCAACTCTTTCCACTCCCCATTTTAACAGAGAAATCCATCCAGACAGCAATTTAGTTCACCTGGGACTGTGCTGCCGACCACAGACAGCTCTAAGACATCAGACTAGAATAGATGACTGACTTTCAGCTAAGAGCTAAACAAAGTGAATCCAACTCTCGTTTCAATTTCATTTTACAATTTGTGAAGTAGCTGCTAACAAGGAAGAGAACATAGCAATCTCGTCTTTTATAAAAGGTATTTAAGTGAGTTATATCTACTATGCAGAAATCCAAATCTGCAGTGCAAGATCTGACAACTGAAAATAGCAAACCCCTGATCAGGTACACAAAGTCCTTCATGTTTTTCAAAACACTAAAACCCCAGGGGACACTGGCCTCAAGCAATTTCAAACCATATTTCACAACCCAAGGAGGTGCACAGGTTTATTTTTTCTTCTCTTTTTTTTTTGTTTTCTTTTCTTTTTTTTTTTTTTTTTTCTTCCCCTATTTTCCATGTAGTTCTCAGAATGGAGCATCCAAACCTTTGAAATTCTCTCATGGCTCATTTGTAGGCATCTCACTGCATCCGAGTGAGTGTGGATGAGAGGAATAATTGAAAATGGGACACGTGGGCATCAAAACAAGCAAAATGTCCCCCTCCTTTCTTTTTCTTCTGGTTCATGCTTTTAAATGAAATCCCAGGCTGTCTTCCAACTGCTCCTCAGAGCTGTCACAGAGAAGGAACACGTAGAGAGCACTTAAACGACTGACTGACCTATTTCCATCCTTGTCTATGCTGCTGCATCAAAACCCTTCGTTCTGAATTCCACGCACATACATGCACACGTGTACAGCAATTTTTCTGAATACTCCCACAAGGAACTATTTCCAAAGTCTAACCTCATCTCCTAAAGGAGCTCTCTGTAGCCTCCAGAACAGCTGTTAACCCCACGGCCTAAGTGCCCTCCTTAATTAGGTTAACTTTTGGGAGCTCACCCTTTGGGGGAAACATCAAGAGTTCTGGCTTGCTACCTTGTCTTCTCTTGTATCAGGTCTGTTCCTGATTGGATGCTGTGTTATATCCAAGGAACCTGTGTACAAGGTTATTTTAATTTCTTTTAAAAATGCAAGCACAAAGAACACAACTGCGTATTGAATAAATCTAAAATTACATTAATAGTCAAAGCTCAGTACAGAGCCAAAGACCACCCACACAGCACCCAAATGGCTCTTCCTTTCCCACAGCACTCTAACCAAGGAACCTCCAGAATGACAAAAGGTCTCAACAGCTGAGGGGCTCTCCAGCCTTCCTCGACTCTTATACAGCAACAAAATGAACCTTATTATTCTATGTGACTCCTGTGCTACTACTATAGCTGGCTTCCCAGGAAGCAGCAGTCACTGTCTCACTGATCTGGCAGAACCTCAGAGATATAGAGAAGTTAATTGGATGAAATGAGACTTCAAAAAACAAAAACAAAAAGCCCTCTATGAAAAGACCTTCAACAAAATATTTTAATGAAATCACTAATCCACAGCAGTGTGATGGAGTGACGGCAGTATTCTCGATATTGTAGTGAAACCAATAATGCATAGGAGGAAACTTTGTTGTTGTCTCTCCAAAACATGCCCTTCATATGCTTCCCCCCTTCTTCCACCCCTTTCAATTAAAAGGGTTATAAAACAAGAAATGAAAAAAATGTTAATGAAGGCAATATAGAGTATTATAAAAAAAAAATTCTTTTTGAATACGGCCACATTACCCTTTATTGGCCCCCGAAAAAGGATAAAGTAAATGTTGTTTCATTATTATTTCTTGTTGTAAGAGAGCTCTGACATGAGTGAGTGTAATTATTGCTTCTGTAATTTTGTATCATTCCCTCAGTAAGTTTTCTGTCTACTGAATGTGTTTATTATAAAAAGAACCCCTGGTCAGCAGGGAGCCGAGAGCTGCAAAACACTGTTGATGGTTTGGGAGTAAAGCATGCTGTTGTAGATTTTTAAAAAGCCACACCAAACTGAGCTAGAAAACTAAACTTTGAGGAATCCCAAAAACGGTAAAGAACTTCAGAATATTCATGTATTCTGAATACACCCAGCACACCCTGAAATTCATCTTGCCTGATTTTTATTCGTATTTAATTATTTATTTTCAGTGCAGAACTCGATGACACACCAATCTATACATGTATAGCCAGATAGGACAAAGTTTGGTTTCCAGCTGCACGCTTCATGCGAGGACAACCTGCTACTTTCCATCTTAGCAAATGATCATCTGTGCCCAGAGCAAATTTTAGCTCTTACACTCTAGCCCCATTTATTGCCCAGGAATAAAGCAGCGTATCAGACGTTATTATGATTCTGCTCCTCAGCATCGTTCCCAAAAGTCTCCTGAACTTTGTTGCTACTCAAGTCAAAGGTCAACACAAGAAGTGTGTCCCACACTAGTGGCAATCTTCTCTCATTTCCTACTGGAGCTCACATTTATTATATTTTGTAAGTGAAAGATGTCAGGTCCTTGTCTGTAACAGACTCAGCCTATTGTAAGATAGCTAATTCTTAATTTCTTGTTAGCAGACTCTGTCCCACAATATGTTGCTGAAATAACTGACACAGATTAACTTTAAATACACACCCCAGAGTAGCTGTAGTTCAAGAACATAAAATAAAGAAGCATCCATAGCTGAAAGCTAATTTATATGCCAAAATAAGTTTGCGAATTTGCACTGAGTCCTCCCTGAGGAACCAGGCCTTTACTCCTAATCTCTGGGCAGCAGATTTAATATTTTAGAAAAAGAGAAAAAAGCAGATGACAGCACCTTCCCTCCTGTTCAGTTGTATATAATGAAAGCCTGCTGTCCTTCCTTTTCAGAGATTAAAAGACTGTGAGACTCCTATATAGTTATAGAGACATGCTACACAGGCAAATGCCCATTAAATGATACTCTCTTCAAAAGGAATTTAGTTATTTTAAAAAATTGTGATAAAGAGAGTTCTGAAAACAACTCAAAGCACGTTGACCTTATAGAATGACTTGAAATAGTCTCCAGTAGAGCCTTGAAACATGCAGTTCTTATGTTCTTGTTACTCACAGACCTAAACATTTATTGCAGAAACTACCACGAACTTATTTGTGATGGCATCAACTGCTCCCAGAAATACTTTCTCAGATGTGGATAAAACTACATCCACTTATGTGCAGGATTAACTATAGAGCTACCTCAAGAATTAGAACAGCATAGTTAAATTGGAGGGGACCTACAAAAATCATCAAGTCCAACTTCCTGACCACTTCAGGGCTGATCAATAGTTAAAATATATTATTAAGGGCATTATCCAATTGCGCCCTTTAACAGAAAGCCCTTTACTAGTAGGTAATCTTTAATGATAATTCATAAGCAACCAGAAGAGTTCCATTGATTAAACAAAATATTTAACAAAGCGAAACGCCTCCAATGACATTTGCCAAAGATTTCTTTTCTTTTTGTTTTAAAGCAGATACAGAAGCTCAGGATTCCAAGCTCTGGATAAGTTCAACAGCCTCAAGAGAAAGAGAAAAAAACAAAGTACATTAAGGCATAATGCTGTCATGCAGCTGAATGCTCTCCTCCAAATTTCATTCCTCATATGCCATGTATCCCAAGATGTCTCATCCTGCCCCAGAACAGATCCTTAGCTAACAGGACAGAGGCAGCTGCTCTAGTCTCAACACTGATGCACTTATGCCTGCAGGTAATCCCCGGGGAAATTTTACTTGCAGCTGGTTTAGGCTTGCTCGTCCTATTGGACACATTCACACAAAGGGACAAAATCAGATGGCAGCAGCTGTATTAGGAAGCCAAGCCATTATCAACATTTATATGGCAGAACTGGGTGTCTGGCCTGCAGGAGATGAGAAATCCCACCAAGAAGCATGTACAAGGACACCAATACATGTGCATCTAAATGAAATGAGCAGTAAAATAGGAATCAAAAGAGAAAGCCCCATAGATATGAAAATCCATTTATCTTAAATAACTGTAGAGTCTTTACACAGGACCAATGAGAAGCTACAATTCCAACTCCAAAGCTCAAAATTTCACAATCAACTATTTAGTTGCTTGATCTCAAGATGTGCTACAGAAGGTCTTGAATTGAAAAAAACAAACAAACAAAAAAAAAAAAGCTAAACACTCCTCACCTGGATCCTAGAACCATTTGACATATCTCACTGTCAAAAACTAAAACCATAGCACCTGAGAACCACCCTCTGCTTATGAAAACCTGAGCTCCAGCTTCCAAATCCAGTGCAGATCTAAGGCTTTCTTAACAAGTGGAACTGCATTGCCCAGTTGGCTCTTTGCATCATCCTGCTTCAGCAAGACATAGTGAAAAAGGCACAGGTGCATATAAAGAGCAACGATGCTAATTCATCCTTTGCTGTTTTCTTGAGGTACTGTTTCAGAAACATGGAGTGGTATAAAATAAAGCTCCTAATATCAACCAGTTATACTGTAATAGTTCCAACCATGGAAATGACTGTTTGGCATTTCTACCATATTTTTTTTCAATTTATAGTTGGCAACAGTTCTAATTTGTAAGAAAACTTGTCTTCAGATAATAAAATAGTAGCATAAACACGTACATGGAGTAGTTCAGGTGACCATTTTAGTTAAGATGCCCGACCACAAAATATTCCCCTGACAAAACTAAACACCAGGTTTTACTTTGGCCAACTGGTCTAAGTCAGATTGAGTCTATTCAAGAGTTCAGATTTTAACACAGTTTTTGTCCCAAGATATAGGAAAATACAGAATTGTTTCCAGCACTAAACAAGAAAGGGAGATCCATTTATAAAGAATACGTGCATAATATTTATTTTGCTCACGCCAACACTTATTCATGGCCTGCTTTCATCTTGATTAGTCATTCCCACTGCCACTTTTATATTATAGGTTAGAGATTGTATGTTTTCAATTAAAAAGAGAAAAAGGTTTTGTTCGTTGATTATTCCTTATGTGACTGCTAAAACAAAACTCCGTGTCTAAGTAGCCATTCAGGAACGGCGGGTACAAATCTGTTCTGATCATTATAGCAATGATCAAAATGGCCAGAGCTGACCTTCATCCTGCTTCTGTAGACCTTCTACAACTACAAATTAAAATGCTTATACCTTAAAACTAACACCTTCTGTTTAATACAAGTTTTCAGGAAAGTATCAGCAAAAGTTAACTGGATTATGAAGTTTTATTCCTGTGATGTTTTTTCTGTATCCTACTAAGCTTACATGGTATCAAAGCTTAAAGCCCTCTGCATTGGACAGTTGAAAGAAAGAGCCTCCAGCTTCTACTGATTCTAATAGAATTTGTCATTTGAAAGGAATGAATTGTCTCCAGAATTTTAACTTGTAGGATACTTCAGTTGGATTAAATGATTTAAGTAGGTAGTGTGTCTAACTTTTTTCATTCGGTTATCTAAAGGAAGACCAAGAGATCATCAGACATACAGACCTCTTGCAAAAGAATTCCATCTGCACTGAACAGTGTTTTGATAAACCTACATTTGAAAGCTAAAAAGTGGCTAACTGATCATCTTTCTCAATTTACCACGCCCTACACACACAGATATCTCCCTTGAAGCATTGCCCATTCACAAAAATAACCAATCAACAATGATGACATGGACTTGAAAAACCCAGAGTTCTTAGAATATTGATCCAGATTATTTCAGACAGGAATCAGACATAAGTCTGAGATAAATTCATTGCTTGAAATATCCAGGTTGGCTGGATCAAGCCAGCTGAGGCTCTCTCTCCTCCAACTTCAAGATGAAAAAGGACTTGGCCGAGATCCTCTAAGGTAGCAGTCATTTGAATTCCATGGGAATTTATGAATCCTCAGCTGCATTGTTATTGTTAACAAGAGCTGACAGTTAAATGCATTTCATTAACAGAAACTAGAATAAGAATGACAAGACTTTAGCAGATCAGATCTGTAATTGAAAGGGTGACCAATGTAAGGAATAAGAACTGTCTGCTAGGATTGTGCTTACTTCTCACTTATACCAATATAACGGTGTGTATCTCTTGGGCATGACCTGTTTTTCTCTTACACCAGTTAGCAAAGCATCAGCGAGAAAGAGATGTCAAGAGCAAGCCTACATGGCCATTAGTTTCTCCTGTCGTGTCAACACCAGAAGTAAAGGTAAACTCTACCAGAAGAATTAAAAACAAACAACAACAAAGATTTTAGCTGCTGAAGACATACAGATTTGCAAGGGCATTGCAGAAAACAAAGGAGAAAGACTGGCAGTTTGTCATTTGATTCTTTTCGGTCTTGGAAAAGCAGACAGAAGATCTATCCATGGACAACCACTGGGGTGCAAAACTTGCTGGGAGTGCTTACATGGAATTGATAGCTTTGTGTAAGCATGCTTTGAAGCATTGTGTAAGCCTCCTCACTAGCCAGCACTGCCAAAAGATTGACTGGGCCTTAAACACCTGTGAATTTCCAAAACCTACTGAACAAAACTACCTCCAGCTGCACAAAATGGCAATTTAATCCAGGTGCAAAAAAAATGAGTAGAACCATAATACTGCTCAGCTGCAATAGAACAGCAAAAATCCTAGAGCTAGAATTGAAATAATGCTTGTACTGGGAGATGCCCAAGCAGTGAAGAAAGGGAGAATAGAGGAACATCTAGACGTAATCCATTTTGAAGAAATGCACCTTTTGGTTCAACCTCCCTTTGCAAAATGTATTTTGCCACCGAAAGTTCCTTCTCCAGCTTCACTAAATCTAGAGAAGCCCTACTATCCATTGATATACGAAGATTACTTATCCTGATTGTATAGTTATCTATTGTGTATCCTGCCACTGACCAGAGGGGAGGGAGGAAAAAAAAATAATCACAAAAGAAAGAGAAAAAGCCCTACTATTATTCATCAAATTATATTTAGCACTTTGTCTTTCCTTGCTATAACAGTTCACTTGATTGCCTTGCACACCTGCTGCGCCACACTTTTAGCTCTGAAAGCACTTTGGGAAAGTGAGGATCATTTATGATGTGCTTGTACAGCATCTAGCAGAAAAGGATTGTGGCTTTTGGTGAACGCCACAGTCTTATCAATCATCTGAACATTCAGTCTCCTTTGCTAGCTTGTTACAATTAGAATTAATAAACAACATTTATTATTAATAATACAAAATATTGGAAGTTTTGCACACTTATGTGTCATCCTTCTCGCAGCTCTTGAAATTCCCAATTCAATCTTGCCCTAAGACTTTCCATAATGCAGATTACTTGCTGCCTTGCACAGGATCAGATCAGATCTCAGCCCACTTCGCAACTAGGAGCTGGGCTCCTTGGTTTACAAGGAGAAACCATTCCCTCACCCAGCTATTACTTGGAAATCAAATACAAGGCCTCTTATCTTCCTTTCTTCCCAAAGGCATCACACAGAGGCACCATGGAGAAGTTGAGACTCTTCCTAGATCCAACAGAGCTGGCAGACTCCCAGGATAACTGCTGCATTAGCCTCGGGGTGCTGGAAAGCTTCATCTTTATGCAAACACTGGGATGTCTGAATGGCAGCGATGAAAGGGAGCGGGCAGCTAAACTTCCCCCACCACAACAGCATTCCAGTGTTATTAGGAATCCAGCTGTTCTCTACAAACAGGCAGGATTTACTATTCCCCTTCCCCATCCATTATCATTGTATAATCTATACAATTCATCAGCTCAATGGCTGTGTCAGTAAAGAAAAGGCAAAAAGAGCATTAGTATTCAGAGCACATGCACCGCACAAGACAGCAGGCTTATGATCTGCACAACCTGAAATAAGCACTTCTTTTCCCTGGGGACGTGGGTTAACACTGAGTAGCTGCACATTAAGTCACGTATACTTCTATTAATATACATCCTTTCCAGTCTGGGAGGGGAAGAAGAGGCAGAATACTTGTCCCACTCACACTGGCAGAGATGGATACTGCTTGTGTGATTCAGCACTGTGTGTCCACAAATGTCACATCCATCCCTTTCCTGACCACAACCCATCCATGTCAGCATTCTTCCTCCAGCTCCCGGGCACCAACCAGGCAGAGCCATCAGCTGTCAATCAGATGTCACATACACCTCCTCCCAGGGCATCCTGACATCCCCCTTCTGCCTGGTGCCAGAGGCAGCAGGGAAAAGGTAATCTGCTATGAGATTAATTGCTCCTGCTGCCACGTCAGCACCATTATGTTGGCTGCTGTATTTTAAGGGGGTGGAGTGGGAAAGGGATTTCACGAACAGTTTTTCACTACATATGTAACAGGACATAACAGCTGCATGGAAACAGCTCATCTCCAGCCTCTGACTCCATGAAGACCCTGAGTGGGCAGTAAAAATAACCATTTGCACCTACTAGTAAATGATAAACCTAAGAAAGAGATAGCATATGCAAGGTTGTCTGTGAATGTACCAACAGCACTCAGGAAACCAGTGGTCATCCCGTCCTTCATTTCTAGGATGTCCAGAATAACTACACAACAGCTATCAACATCTCAGCTTCAGAATTACCTTAAGTGCATTACACCCAAACCATTAATAGAAGAGATCTGTCCCTGCTGTGGTCCCATTTTTCTGGCTGTGCAAGAAGCCAAGTGAAAACCATTTTGCCGAGCTGGATTTCTGCAGGATCAATCCATTTCTGGCTCATAGCACTGCCACACAAGCACCAGTTGTGGCACAAAGGAGATGACAGAGATGTGTGGTCAGGAGAGAACAGAGCTGAACTGCCCCTTCAGCTGCCAGATCACACTCTTCTTAACTTAAATCAGGTGTAAAACAGCAGTCTCCAATCACTACCTATTCTAGCAACAAAGATTTGTGTACTAATAGCTACAGAAAAAGTTTCTTTTACGACATAACCTAAGTTTTCACACAAACACCTTGAAAACTCCTTCTAAGATTCAACACATAGTTCATCTTCTGAGAGACTTCACCTATATGAATTAGCATAAGAAAAAGGCACCCTTTCTTCAGCATAGAAGTGATACAACAACAAACTAAGATCCATTACTGGAGAGGACCAAAACAAGGCTCCTCTATGTCACTAAGATTAGGGATTCTGCAAGTCAGTGTGCTAGCCAAGATGCGTTAAGGCATCTGCCCCTTTCCACTCCCCAGAAGTGATGCACATCATTAGGTTATTGAATGCTGTTTTAATAAAACCATATTGTTTTAGATAATGGATGTTTATTATTTCGATTTGTCTCAGAATTTTTTTTTCATGTTATATGACACTGCCCTGAGGTCTAATATCATAAATTATACAGCAAGCTGCCATCATTTTAAGTGCCACCATTTAAAACAACAACAACAACAAAAAGACAACAGAGCAGCTGCCACAGCGGAAAAGAAAACAACAAAAAGCAACTTAAACAAACATTCCCTTAGGCTGCTATTGTTTTCCTAGTAACTTGGATGGGATTTCCCCCTCACTACCCACACAGCAGCAGATGGAACAGGAATACACAACATCTCCATTGATATGTGAGAAATACTTCCAACATAAGCTGAAGGTGAGCACTAAACCCTTTGCTTGTGTCACATCATAAATACTGACTAGAAGCAAGGAGCTTTTCAGAGGCCCTGAGAGGGATCAGTGGCTGCTGATGATCTTCTGTAAATGGAGACCTCTTTTGTATCAGCTTTTTCATCAGTTGCTTTGCCTTAAAAGTGGCAGACAAATCTGTAGGTCTAGGTAATCAGATGCTGATTAAATAAGGAGAAGTGCAGAATGGACACGGTGAGGAAGTTTTTAAGATACTACCTGCGGTGAAACAATCCAAAAATAGGATACGAGCTAAGTACATGCTGGGTGTTCCTACGCTTATGGATAGAAAACAAAACCCCCTCCATGTTATCCCTCTAAGTTGTTCCCTGGAACGAACAGCGGGTGACCTCATTAATGCAAGATTTGACCTCAAATTGGTCATTTCTACAGGAAAATGTTTTGCAGTTTACATTTTTCAGTTACTTTTTGCAAAGAAAAATCTTTTTGGCATGAACCATCAATCAAACGTACCCTGGTAAAGCTAAAATATGACAGCCTGGTTGTGTCCCCTGGACCAACAGACAGCAGCATCTGGGAACCCCTCCAGAGCCAGGAGAGTACAGCCAAGTTGTTCCATGCTAGACAGAATCCTCTCAAAGCAAGGGATGGAGGCAGCAGTCTAGTGAGAGTACAACAGGTTCAGTTGCCCTGATAGCACAAGAACATCTTGAATCCCCATATACAGCCTGGCTGTCTGTAGGGCTGTAGGTGTTCAAGAGCCCCTTCCTGAACCAGATCTTCAGCAAAGCAGCAGTACATTAACGTAATTTGGGGGAAAAAAGGAGACAAAGCCTTGGCACTGGTAAGCTGGATCCCCACTGCTAGCACCTATGCAAACATTTCCCACACAATGCAACATCAGCCCACAGCTGCCGCAGAGACACCTGCTATAGCAGGAGGATCTCTGTTGTAATTGCAGCAAGGTGCAATTCAAGTTAGAAGCTAACCGTGTGCCATGTAAGCAGGCAGATGCCTGCAGATTGCTGATAGAAAAGGCTGTTAGAAGGAAGGCATGCCTTACACCTGCCTCTGGAAATAGCTCAGAAAACCATACCAGCAGATGGCACTTGTAAATACATGGTATACTTCTTAGGTAGTGTCATAGCAATAACTTCCTGTGTCCAGCAAACAGGCTTTTGGAGCAGCCCTTCAGTCTAAAAGCCACTGATGGCAGCCTGGCAACTGCTGTTCAAAAGGTAGAGCTCAGCTTGATACATCATGAGATAGTGACCAGCTCAACGCGTTTCTGCCTCCTCTCACTTGCAAAACCAGAAATAAAACATAGCTTTGATTGCATAGGTATATTTAAGGATGTCATTTTTCTAAGCAATATTGCTTGGTACCTACACAGCGCCTCAAAGCAAAGGAATGAGTGCAACGTGTTATTTAACCACACACTAATAATCGTAAGGTCCACAGCTAACCTTATATATGAGACCTAATTTATTCCTAAATTGCAGCTAGGGAAACCAAAGCACAGATCCACTGTAAATAGGCTGAAGTTAACTGCAAGTCTTTTGCAGATGAAAAAAAACAACAAAACATCTCAAACTGGTGACTTCCCTCATTTGTTTACTACTATGAGCAAGAGCTCAAATCACCATTCAGATACACAAACTAGACAAAGGTCAGAGAAAGAGAAGGAAGTCCAACATCAGTTGGCTTTACAGCTGAAAGTAGAGCAAAGGAATCCAAATAAGATCATTCAGATCTAAGATTAGCTATTCAGGAGAGTAGGAAAAGAAATGAGCATTTAATCTGAATTGACATTAACACCCCTATTTATTGCAAATATATTCTATAAGAGAAAGATATGCAAAAATGAATTCAGTGAAGGTCAAGAATAGGCTCCTACAGCAACACACAGACATAAATGGCACTCGGGTACAAAACTTCGATTCACTTGGCTGGGATTCATGAGTTGGGTGCTTATCCTCTGCATAATGGCTTAAAGGTAATAATCACAAATGGTCCTATTTAAATGGAAAATAAATAGCCCTGTCTCTTTAAGGACATCATGTCTCATTCTCAGTGGAATAATGGCAGATATAAAAATGCTATGATTTCAATATTTCTCATTATGACTTCTCTCCCTGCTTCCGTAAAAATAAAAGGCTACTCTGTAGTCCCTGATCAATCTAGCTAAAAGAGAACGGTTTGCTTATAACAACAAAATAGCAGCTTCAACACTAGTTATGTATTCATCACATGTGAAACTGGTCCCATAATGCTGCCTTCAAGCCCTTGCAACAAGTTGTATTAAATTAGGTCTTTTTTTTTTTCCTGTACCAAAAGAAAAATAAATATAGCTTTATTTAATGCTACTAAAAGGTTCAGATTCAACTGGAACCCCAAGGCATGTGGCTTTGTTGTTAAAGCACATATACTGACTCTATTGATTGGTGCAGTCCTCTGTGCAAGAGAATTTGTCACATCAATAGCAACTGAAAAATACTCAGGAGCTGTAATATGGTTTAAATGAGCAGTTACCACATCAATATAAAGAGCATTTTCAATGGCAGTAGATAGGAACCCTCTTGCAAACCCGGTATTTGTTTTAAGATAAAAGATTACCTTTTTTTTTTTTAATAAAAGGAAACTTTTTTTTGTTTTGTTGTTGTTGTTGTTGTTTGTTTGTTTGTTTAAATTAATAGTGACCACAACCAGTGACCATGATCACTGTTTATGATTATAGCATTATGGGCAATAAGAACCACAATGGAAAGAAAGCATCCAAGCAAGAGAGGAACGACAATGCTGTGAAGAGGAAATCTTCACTGCTTGCTTTGCCTTCCTGGACTTTTCCAGTGCTGATGTCTAAAGCACGCCTGGTCACAACTGAAGAACCACTTCAGATTCTGCTTTCCATGTCCCCAACTCAGCACATACCGGAAAATCCACAATAGATCCAAATGACCAGGGAGAAGGACAGCACAGACCATTTCTGAACATTCCTTAATTCCAAGCAGAAGCTGGGGAAAGGAAAGCTTCTCTTCTGCTATGCCTCATCCCCTCCCACCTCCATAAGGATGGAGGTGATGCAAAGAAATGGCTGTTGCTAAACGTGATATAGGCAGGTAGAAAAAGCAGCTCACTGCCCTGAGCAACCTGCAATCTAAGTTAAGAACAAAAACAAAGAGAAAAAGAGGCCACTGAGCAGTGGGTGAAGCTGACAGCAGCCTGATGTAGGCAGTGCTTCCCACAATGGGGCAGGA
Source organism: Meleagris gallopavo (assembly GCF_905368555.1). Lineage (NCBI taxonomy): Eukaryota > Metazoa > Chordata > Aves > Galliformes > Phasianidae > Meleagris > Meleagris gallopavo. The sequence continues at coordinate 22,310,978 of NC_139413.1, forward strand.
GCTGAACAGCCTTGGGCCAGAGGAGACCAAGTGCCAGCACTTCCCTTATCCGAGTTCAACTGGACAGGTACTAGGAAGATGGATCCACTACACATAATTAATGAAGGAGAAATCCCAACAGCTCAGGAAAAGTATGGGAAGCTGTGAAAGTACATGTGATGAAGAACACTATAAGCATCTCCTGCTCTGACCTTTCCCTTGGCACCGTCCACTGCTGCACTGGTGGAAACTGAACTTGTGAGGTTGATGCAGCACGGCTGTTCTCACAAACCCTTGCAGATGTATAACCTCTGGTTAGAGGTGAATTAAAATCAAACAAACAAAAACCAGAGAAAACTCATAGCAAGGAACAAATCTCCATCTCCTGCAATTGAAACATGCCTCTTTCTTTTAAATAATACCACTTAGTCTTATATTTTCAGGGTATGGAACATACTTTTCCCAGCAGTGTATTTTTAGAGTATAATTCTCTCTCAATCACATCCTTTCATCCCTTGGGTTAATGTACCACCAACATTTTTGTCACTCAAGCGAAATCCCACTGAAGGCAGACGAGAAGCGGCATGTGCCGCAAGTTTTGAAGGAGATGAGAAATTTCACACTATCCTGATATCTTCTGGGTAACTGCTTATTTTATGATGACTAATAGGCAATTACTATGGTAATACTGCAATACAACATGTGTGAGGTTTGGGAATGAGAAATTATAGGTAACTACTTTGGACTCATTTCTATGGTAACAAAAAGTAATTGTCATTAAATACCAGTTATAGTGCGGCTGTACCTGGTAATTATAGATTTTTTTATGCCCAGTAACATAAATAAAACCAATAAATTTATTCAAAAGGTCCATGATTGTTTACTTATATGCTGTTATATAGAATATACAATGACAAACGTCTAATTAGGAAAAATAAACTCCATCGAAAGCTTCATCTTGTCATCTGAGATAGATACGCTGTTTTTCAATTCAAAGCAATGCATGTGTTTCACATTCATGAAATGAAGCTAGGAAAAAACCTTTCCCATCAAAAAAACACATGAAAAATAATCAAGAGATGTTAGGCAAATGTCAACATGCACATGAACAGCTATGTCTCATAAGAAGTCAAGTGACAGTATGAATGACATTGCATATCCAGCCACTGTGAACAGTGAACAATTATGTATGTGGGTGTACACATATATATATCCTCTGGAAGTGTTAATGTCAAAGACCAAAGACAGTCACCAAATGTTACAAGATATAGTTCTAATTCAAAGCTAAGACGTTTTGGATAAAATCCTCTTATGCTTTTACTGTCAAATGACCCTTCAGCCATTACATGTGAACATCAATGTTTCACTTTGACTATTAGTCACGAAATAAAGTTCACAAAAAAACCTTAGTAGGATCAATCTGAAGTATTTAATTTGATCTGAAGCAAAGTTTCCTCATTTTATTTCAGATTCTTCAATAGGGATATTACCAAAGGAGTTTTTAAACATATCACGCCATTATTAAATAAACAAAAGATTTTTCTTAGAAAATGCTAAAACTAATCACTTTGTTTCTCTAAGCCTTTCTCTCTCACTTTTTTTCCCCACACAGAACAAACTGTCAAATTCAGCCCACTTCTGCAAGCAGTTTCGAGTTTTTACAAAGCTATATTTCCAGGGCTAAAATATGCCATTTGTCCAAAACATTTCATGACAAAACAGCTCTCATTTATGTATGAACTCTGCCACCACCTACAGTGAATTGGGCTTTCCAATCTCAGTAGGGTTGGCCTCCTTTTCAACCAAGAAATTGTTTTGTTGAACCCTCACACAAGCAAGTAGGAGACTTTATTGGCTTCAGAACCATAATACCTGACAGTGAAACAAGAAAGGATCAGAACTGGCATGTACCCTCTTCCCCCATCCACACAAACTCTTGAAGTCCCTACAGTCAAGATAGAAGGATATTCTAGTGATGACATATCAGAACATTTCAGCTAATTCATGGCTTTAATTTAGAGAAGGGTGGCACTGCCACAGCTAACACATCAAAGGCAACAAAGAAACATTAAGGAAGGGAAGCATTAGTGGGTCACACAACAAAGCCTTTAGAAAACAGTCAGGATATTTCAAGCACCTTGTCATGGCATTTCTGAGACATCTCAGTGAAGATCTGCCCAGACTAAGAAATACATCCCTTTTGGTGCTAGTATGGGGTTTCATCTCTGGAAGGTGAGACTGACAAATTGGAACTAATCTAAGACAGTGTGGTACAGTCATCTTGCCTGCAGGGACACATTTCAGCATTCAACTGCAGAATGCCAGCTTAAGAACAAGCTCTTGATAAAGGAAAGTTCAGGCCAAGCCTGGGGATGCACGACTTTTAAAGCAAGAACACATTTTTTTCTTAGTCTAACTCCACCTCCCTGGGGATGGTAATAGATTCAGAAGATGATAATGCTATAGCACAAGTAGAGAAAAGCCAAGAAATCTCTCTTCTCAACAGCAGTATTCCTTTGCTTTCTAAAATTGTTTCAGAGTTTAATTCATCAGAGAGGATCGAGAAGTGCACAAATATTTTTGCCATGATCTTTCATGATGAAAAAAAAAAAAAAGTTATGCCCCATCCCCATCAAAAAGGGTCTTTCAATTTTGTTGAGAGCTGTGGACAAATCACCTGCCAGAACAGAGGGACAATCATGCTAAAGGGCCACTGTTTTAGCTAGGATGACCCTTAGCTTTTTGTTCCCAACTGTATGGGGACCAAATACAGTACACTTTCCAAACACTTGCACATACTTGAATACATCAGTAAAGTTTAGCAATCTTTTCTTGCATTAAACCGGATATCAAAGGAATTGACATTCAGTCCCATGATGGTTTCTTTTAGAGCCCCCTCAAAGTATGTGCAACATAGAAACAACATTCCTCACAGGTATTTCTGTGCCGCGAGCAGTCATGTTTTATAGCCGTGATATTAAACTCACTTGTTGCTGGTTATGAACATTGCACCACAAGAAAGCCCCTGTAGAATCACAACCTATTTGGTCTGTTCCCTTGAGAATGAGCAACAATTTATATATAATAGACAATTATTGGTATTATTGTTGCAGTTTTGGCTTAAACTCCTAGATCTTAGTTCACAAGCAACTCAGAACAAAGGAAAAAAATATATATTTCAGAGAATTGCATAGGGACACACCATCCACAAGAGTCCTTCACCTCTGAAAGCAACAACGAAGAAAACCCCATCGGCCAAATGTTACCACATTACCTTGTGCAAATGTGTATGGAGAACATGAGAACTAATACATCCCATCCACTCTACAAGAACTGCTGACATACTCAGACTTTTAAGAGTGCTCACTACACTTGGGATTTCAGAGGACAGCAAAGTCCATTTGACAGCATACTTTGCCAACCGTATAAAGCTGTGCTGTGCTGGGGTTAAAACAAAATTTCTCCCCATGGCAAAGGATCAGTTTACAAACTCAATGAGGCTTAATTACCCATTTCACTGTCTTAACTTGCATAGCTCTGAACGTGCACCTTCAGTGAACCAAAGAAATAGTCAGTAGCTGCTACTTTGAGAGCGAGGGAGATAACAGGAAGGAGAAGTTCAAATGACTAGAAATGCTCTTGCTGCCTATGGCACCACAAACCTTGTTTGCAAGCCAAAGAGAGTTACCCCCAGCTGATACCTCTGTGTTATACCATGCCACATTGAAGATTACTGAAAGTTCTATTTATGTGCTAATCCGAACAAAGACCAAAAGAGATGAAATAGACTTATCTAGTCGATCACAGAGAAGCCAAAGAGTTAAATTTTCAAATACTACCAACTGATCCTTAGAGATTTTTTTTTTCCTTTAAATTCATCCAGCAAATTCAAGCAAATAAATTCTGATGTGCTTGTGGATTTTGTATGAGCAGGAAATAAAGTGTTTGCTGTAAATTATTCACTCAGCATTAGTTAACTACAACGCCGGCACATTACTAGGCTTTTTAATATTCTTCTCAAGATAATAGGTAGTATTTTGCTTATTACCCTCATTTTTAACTTATTAGTTACATTAGGCCTTTTGTAAATAAAGTGAAGAATTGCAAGGAAATCAAATGCTTTTCCAACTACCTCATTAAAAGTCCTTTTAGTTCAGGAGGGCTGAAAATTCTGCATATCATGAAAGGCTAAAACAATAGTATAATACCAGGCTCAGCAATTCCAGATGAATTCACTTGCCCTTTTGTAATACCTGGGTTCCCAGATGGCTTTTCAGGTTATGAACCATATGCATGTCTAAAGCTGCATGCCTCTCAAAGGGTATAAATAACAATGCAGGAGAAAAACCTACAGGGCAGGTGAATTTATGGCAGGAAAAGAAAGCTACTTAACTGCGACTGGACTTGCCTAGGTGCAGGGCACCTGCAACAAGATAATGTAGTAGCAGATTGTAAAGCCATTTTAGGGCTTCATTCCTATATGGTGACACAGCCATTACAATAAATTCCTGGTGCTGTGAGACACCACTACTAGGGTACTGCTCTCTGCTTTCAGATTAGCTGAGCAGAGTAAGTATCGGTGTAGCTGGAGGGTGACTATTTGTCCTTGGAAGTCTCACATATAAAACTTGCATAAGTGTGGTGAAATTACCCAGGCAGTCTCCTAATGCTTCAGTTCAGGAAGCAACAAAGCACAGGCGGACTGAGAATCACACCTGAAAACAAAAAACAGAGCCAGCAGCACCAAACTCTGCAACTTCTATCTTCTTCCTCAGTGGTCTCCCCATCCACACAATAATCTAGTCTTATTCTGCTTAGCAATGCAAAACCTAATTAGATCAAACCTCAAAGTAGCCTGGCTTCAGAGTATAGTGTTATTTAGTCTTGCACTGTAAGCAAAACCGCATACACTGTATTACAATTCTCAAGGGTTTCTTCAGAGAACTGTGTGGTAGATGTAATTGCCCTCACAAACTAATCATCAGCTTATCAACTGCTTTTCATTATCACCTCCAGCAGCACATCTGTTTTGTAAATAAATGCATAAAGAACAAACAATTTTAGGGAAAACAAAAGATTATCTGGGTATGTTCTCAACGGAGGAGGAGGTAAAGCAGTAATTCAAATACTAAAATGAAGCAAAATTAGCATAGGGTGGGTGATTATTCCATTCTATGTATCACTATCTATTACAGAACAATCATAGACTGAAATCTGTGACTTTAATGGATGATCTGGGTAGTTGAAGAAAACTGTGATTGACTGACACATTTACAGAGAGGCTGATGAGCAGCATAATGAATGCATTTATAAAACATAGCTGAGGTCTAGCTCCATGCTGACTTCAGCTCCCACACATAAAGGAGGCTGGCAGAGCAGATACCCTTCTATCTTGGGGAGTTTCTGTCTACCCTTGATGAAAGCAAATTTGCCATTGTGTCCCCTTCCTCAATGGGAATTTCAGGAAGCTTTATAGTCACGTGGGAACCTCCAGTATAAAAGAAATGAATGAAAATAAGCCATTCAGTGACAAAACAGAACAGTGTGTATAAGGTAGATATAACAATATAGAGATTAATTCTCCATATCATACCTGTAATTTCCTAGGTATACTCCATCGGGATTGAGCATAGGTGCAATCTTGAACACCAGGTGGTCTCTCAGTACTTTTGCAATAGGATGCTGGCTCACAAGGAAATCAATTATACCTGAGAAAAACAAAAGATGAACTTGAGGAGAGGTGGTTTATAGCGTCAATAATTTCCAGGTATCTATCTGAAAACTCACATATAAAAGACTAAAATGATCGCTCCTCTTGGTTCCTTGGTTCTGCTTCAAACAGAACCAGCCACTGGCAATCACATAACACTTTTTACTTAAAAAAAAAAAAAAATCTCCAGAAATAACAACATTAAGAATAAATATCCTTAGCCCATCTTGATAATTCAAATACAGTATGACCACTATATTAGAACTAGTCAAGTTACTTCTCATCAGCTCAATCACAAGAAACGTTTTCCTCATAAGTGGTAAAATTGAGAACTAATGACTAGTTTAAACTTAGCACCTTACATGGCCAGCATGTACGTACATGGGCATGTACTGCCATGCAGTTCAGGAGTGGCAATCCGTTGACCTGAACCGCCTCAAATTTGTTCAAGAAGGTATCTAGATCTACCCTAGACACAGAGATCTGAATGTGTGAAGAGGTATAAAATATCCTACTATATTCAGGAGAGTTACATCAACTCTGTACCAGGCACAGGGAAAACTGTGAGACTGACAGTTTGGAATTCATAAGGTCAGATTCATCACTTGCTTTACACCGTACAAAACAGGAACAACTCCGCTTCATCAAGGCAAATCCTTTATCATGGCAGCAAGGAAAATGACAGATCCTAAAATCCCTTCCTCCAGGCACATCCAGCATCAGACCCCACCAGGGCTCCTGCCTCTAAGCTTGCTCTCAGGGAGTAACTCATCCTCTCCTTGCTCCAAGGTTGGCACGGGGGCAGAAGGCAGGCAGCCGAGAAGTTCCATTCATTGCTTATCTCCCACTGAGTTGGTACTGACAGGAATAGTTTCCAGGGAACAAATGTCGAAATAAATTGAGTTCCTGTGTAATCTCAGGACACCCACAGATAGGTCATGACAGTTTGCTATTTATTGTAATGTCCATCCTGTGAAGCAGGAACCATTTACTGAATTTCCGTAGAATAAATCAATCACTATGCTCTAGTAACTGGATAAAATTAAGCAGAGAAAAATTAAGGCTGATCATGAGTAAAATTTCACTAATGGTAAGCTCTATTATACTGTGGAATCATCTCTCCAGGGGAATAGTGGAACCCCATCATCAGAAACATTTAATGTCGGACAAGGCAAACCCTAGGGAATAGATATAACAAGCAATAGTTAAGTACAGAAGAGATGGCATGGGCTAACTAGGTGACTTCAGAAAGTTGAGTTTAAACTTGATTCCTTATGATGCAGTAAAAATCTTTAGAAAAATACAAACTAAAATCCAAATATGTGTCAGGTTAAAAATACTTGCTTATGTCTTGGTTGAAACATTCTGTAAAAACAGGACCCAAATGTCACATTTTGTATTCGTACTTCATTTGGCCTAAATCATAACACCCACTTTGTATTTCAAATATTAACAAATTTAAGCCTATGTTGCTATTGGAATTATTTCCAATTTATTGAAGCATACATAAGGGGTAAAATGAAGTTTATGAAATATCTACGGTGGTCAAGGTGTATCTGACTGTAAACATCACCAATTTTCTCATCTATTAGCGACTAAACCTGAAGACTAAACCCTTTCTATGACTGGATCTTCCACAGGAAAAGAGACTAGGCCTGAATTTCTGAGGCAAATTAGCATATACGTAATAATGTTGCTCAGGAAATGTTTTTTGCAATTATCTCCTCCCAGTGTAAGAAATTGAACACCGATCTGCATTGGGACTGGTGTTCTGTCTTTTGTTCATTATACAACAGCAAGAACAAGAAGAAATGACACAGATGGACCCCAAATAACCAGGTTTCCTGTATGTAAACATAAAAGGCTTAGATAAGTTAAACTGCTGCTATGACCATTCTCTGACAGTGTCTAAACATAACCCATAGTTAGCACAACGGGAGGGTTCAAACCTACTGAAAAGGATTCAGTCCTCCACTTAGGTCCTGGCTTCTGGAGACAGTATGCTGGTTTTAATTTTAAAAAGTTTGCAACTAGACTGAAAACCCTACAGCTATTTGTGTTTTCTTTAAGACGTGGAAGAGTTAACCACCCAGAAACAGAATCACTAAGGTTGGAAAAGACCTTTTCTAATTTTCTAATATCCAACCTGAACCTCCCCTGGTTCACCTTAAGGACGTTACCATTCATTCAGTTACCATTACCTGGGAGAAAAGACCAACCCTCAGCTCACCACAATCTCCTTTCGGGGAATTATAGAGAGAGATATAGTCTCCTCCTCCTCTTCGCCAGACTGAACAATACCGGAATCCCTCATTCAGGAGTTGGCACAAGAGCCCAGTGTCTCAGAGTTTTGCTTTGTCTGTAGCTATCCCAAGAGCCTTGTCCAGACTCTGCTTGTTTTCCTCCTGTTACTGATGCATCCACACTCACAGAGCTTGCAAAGGCGAACCAGCAACTAGAAGGTGCAGTTATCAGCTTTGCAAAGTGAATTATTATTCCCTAACCAAGCAGATGCTGTAGCATGAAAGGCTCTATAAACATGTTATGAGTGAATGCTGGCTCTTCACAACACACTGTTGCACCAGGTACACTAGACAAGAGGGAACAGACTAATCTTGGACACAGAGCAGATTGGTAGAAAATCAGACCCAGCATCTCCCAGTGTATCCTCAATCTGTTAGAACATTCTGCAGTTATGTTCACCCAGTCAGAAACAGTTTACTCTACTTGCATAGTTAGGAGACCATATTACTTAAATCTGACCAAGACTTACCCCCATGACAGAAATACAAAGCAAGTGTTAAAAATAACTGACAAAGAGAAATGTAGCCTGAAAGAAAAGCAACTCCAAGGAGAAGCACCAGATGAAAACGTACATGAACTCACCATAAAACTATTGTAAGCATCCAAATAATCAATACAATTAGCATAGACTTTTGTCTTTCAGAGGAACCTGATGGGCTCTGGATCAATAACATTTAAAGTAAAAAGACAGATATCAAACTATTAGAAAAAAACAAAAAGAAATCATACCAGAGAACTTGGTCTTGTTAATAAATCAATACAAACTAAATTTTACAGCTTCTGTAATCAGCAAGAGACATATCAGTGTATCTCATTAGGCTGGGGTTAGGAATTTGGCAGCAACCAAAGCCCATTTAATATCATTTACTTCAAGGCAGACATGGCAATACAACAGATGCCCTAATTTATTTGTTGATCTTTGTATTAAAATAACAGTTTGCTGGTAAACAGGAAGGGTAATGATGCCAGTCACCCTTGTTAGTGGCTAATAATTGCTTAATTTGTCCACTAATTGACCTGTGCTACTGTTGAAGCACTGGATCATGTTGCAGGGCATGAAGTAAACAAGGCCACTGTAATGTTACTTTAGAGAATGACTTCTGGAAATAGAACTACTTATTGCTATAAATTTTCTCTTCACAGATGAGCAGATTAATTGGTCTGCCAATTAGTTTGCTATTAAAGAAAAAAAAACAGCTGCCCACAGATTACTTGGATCTTCGAACCACAGCCCCAGTTTGGGTCAAATGAAATAATCCAATCTGAATCAGTCACACCATCTATGAAAAATACGACAAGTATTATTTAAAAACAAATCTCCACAGCTAGAGGTCAAAGAAAATGTCCCATTAACTGCATATTGTCTCTTCAAGTCGCTTCAAGATAAAAGAAAGAACTTGGTGGAGTAGACCTACTCGGGCACATGAAAGTGTGTAAAAGTTCTCCAATTAAAAGAAGCAAACAAATAGAAAGTATTTCGGTACACTCCTTTCTGGAAAGTAATTAAAATAATCATTTTTTAAATAATAACATGCAATTATAGATGCTGCCTGGAACTAGAACGGCTCAGAAATCAGCAATCAGCCATGACACGAGAAGAGGCTTATCCATAGGCCACGCAAAATCAAGTGCAGACTTTATATTAACTTTAAGGAGCTTTCCACAGTTGTTGTGAGGGGAAAGAAAGAAAGAAGTAAAAACAGGGGAAAGGAAAACAGTGCTGACAACTGCAAGCTGTTAGATATGCTATCATAAAGCACTAGACATCTTAGCAACGAGCTGTTGTTTTTTTAATCAGTCCTTTCTGGCGAACTTCACTGAAACTGTGCCAAATCTGGACCAGACCTTCTCTAGTAAGAGTCACATTGCTGCCATAATTCTTTCTCAAGACCAGATGTGCTTGCTGGAATTTCTCCTGCAGCTCAGCACCTCGCACCTATCATAACACCAGATCCTGTGACACTTCTCTTCCCTAACCCAGCCTAACCCACCCTCTGCCACCATCCCTCCTCCTGTAATGAAGCAAAGCAACCTTCTCTGCTTACCCAGAAAGAACAGCGGAAATTGTGTTTCCTCAATCAACTGCTTTAAACTCTGTTTAAACTTCCTGCCGTCTCTAACATGACCTCTTCACATTTGCTCCTTCCAAAGCAAAGCCTGCATTATCCTCTTTCTGCCTCACCACATCCTTTCACTCTGACAATACATTTAATTGTATAACTATATCATACATTTGCCCTGTTCCTACTACTGAAAACCTAATTACCACAGATCCTAATGCAATATGGCAACTGCTAATGCAAACGTATCCTGGACTGTGTTCTAGCATATGACAAGAAAGAAGAAATGATTAATATTTTCAGACCCATTTCCTAACATCGAGTGGTTAGCTGATGGTGTCCTACAGTCAGCTTACCAGAGTCTATAGGTTAAAGAGAGCACAACTTTTAAGCATGAACACAAACATATGGTATATTCACTGGAAAATAAGTATAAAAGGGGCCCTGAACGCTCATCCTTGTATAAATATTGAAATGTCCTGTTAAAGGACACTGAAACCAATAGGAAAGATGTTATGCTCGTGCATTTGTGGAAAGTAGGTAAACAAGAATGTGAAGTTTGTTGTCTTGTCATTAGGCATGAAGGAATTCTGTTTTGGAAAAGGGATCCTGGTCTGCTCATCCCCCATCCTTTTCTTGTGGCTGCAAAGGGGAAAAAAATGACAGATAAAAAACACTTCTCCATCCCAGCGTGGCAGGAAAGATATCATCCTCACATTGAACCTCAGTCAGCACAGACCAAAGCAAGGCCATGTGGGGGCTGCAGAATGCAGATGTGTGCTGTCAGAACAGCCCCCAGGCCAGTCAATAGCCAGAAATGATCCTATAATACCTTAGCCTGAAGTGTTTCCAATATTCAACCCCACAGCAAGAGGTGGAGAGGGAAACAAAAAAAAAAACAGTTTAATGGTGATAAATGAGCAGAGCTGACTCACAGCAGGATTACTGACATGATCTAACGTCACGCTGACGCTGAAATTATCTCTACAAAGGATCATTGCATGTGATCCATAAGCAGAGGATCATTGCAGATGCTGATCCTACTTCTTCTCATAGTGCTGCTCCTCTTCTTAGTGCTTAGACCACCACTCAGCTATTTGTGGCTTTCCACTGGGACAGAAATGGGAGAAGATGGGGTATAAGAAGTAAAGAGAAAACAAGAAACCTTATCTTAACAATCTTATCAAGACAGAAGGGATTCATGGGTTTGAAAAGTGATGCTTTATTAATTGCTTTCCAGAAGTTCCTTTGGAATCCGTGGCAAAAATAAAGTTTGTTTCATAAAAAAATAATAAAATATGAGCAGTGAAGGAGCACTGGAAAAGTAAACCAGACACACTGGTTATAGTGTTAGATGAAGAAAATCTCATTGCCTGGAGTATAAATTAACAGTTTCCAGCTCCCAACCCTAAATGTATATCTGCATGCATACGCCTGAGTGGTTGCTGCAATTAGCGAGAGTGGGAAAATCCAGCACACTGCCTGTTTTTCATTAACTCTCTCTCTGGACATCATCTGTGCACACAAACACAGGAGAAATGCTTACACTCCGAGAGGGATGCAAGGCCATGCACAAAGACGTCAGGGAGTATTCATCACACCCTACCTTTCCTCTAGCTTGATGCTCAGACTTCATCTCCCCGTAGGATAGGCTCAGAGCAGAACTGTACAGGCCTGAGGGTGCCACACAGTGAGAACTAATCAAATGTTAGAAAACACAGAGAAGCTGCCAACGGTTCCTGTGAACACGAAGCTCTCAAAGGTGGCAATGGCTAAGCAACATCATTACCCATGACAAGACAAAGAGGACCCAAACGAGGCAAGCAAAATGGAGTTAGAAAGGTGACCTAGATGCATTCCCTAGCATGTTGAGGGTTAGGTTGATCTGGATTACCAGGACTTTTTAATCATGGTTGTTGGTTTTTAATCATGGTAGGTTGTCCCAACCAAACAAATCACTATTTTCAGCACTAAATAAGATACCATTGCTTGAGTGTGTCAATGATTGAAAATGCCTCAAAATATCTCTAGGTTTATTTCAGAAGGGTTATTATTTTTTATTATCTCCAGCCATCATAGCTGTTAAAAAAAAATAAAATAGCAACAGTTACCTGATGGACTGCACACACGGCCCAATTTCAGCTATCTTTAAAGAAGTTTTAATGAACCAGAGGCAGAAAAGTTGTATGCTTAACTTCAAGGATTCAGCTGTGATAAGCATATTGATTAGGAGCACATCAAGCTGTTTTATGGGATATTTGTTCTTTTATTTACCATTGCTCTCTCATCTATTCTCCGCTGTAACTCTATGTCTCTTCAAAACACAGGATTAAAAGCAAAGGAAATTTCAAATAATGGGATAAAATGAATGTGCAGGAAATGAATGGGTGAATTAGATTACAGCAGATGAAACACTGAGGTCTCAAATGCAAAATGCAGGGAGTTTATTTAATTTGTTACTCTTTTAAAATGAAAATATGCTCACTGACTTGAATTAGTAATTTCCCTGTTTTAAGATATGTTAGGCCATTACAGCTAGGCCTGTTTCCAGAGCAGTGAAATAAATGGAAAACAGCCAGTCTCCCAGGGAACACACTAGCTCACTGCATTTTGCCAGCCCAATGAAACAGCGCTAATGTCAGCTCCAGAGAAAACCATGCTTCTGCTTTAGGGCTGTGTGCAAAGGAATTGGTAATGACGAGCAACAAATGCTTAAAATGCCAGAGCAAGGCACTCTGGATTTTAACTCAAGTTTTAATGTGCTTGGTAAGCACTAGGAGTAATTTATCCAAAGAATGCTTAAAAAAAATTAAATCGTTTCCCTCCCTCTCCACCAGTCAGCATGGGTTCCCAGTAATAATTAACCTCGCAGTCAGTGTGGCTGAAACACAAACCCAGATGAAGAAAACAAGAGGTGGAAGCAGCAGTGAAGAGCCTTGCAAATGGATTCTGCCAGAGACACATAAAGTTCTGCAAGTACCTGACCTGATTCAGGGCATCACACCTGCTCACCTCCACCCCATCCCTCCAGGTTTTTCCCATATGTTCTTTGGTGTGTAATTGTCTGAGAACGACAGCTGAGTGGTCAGCCTACCTGGACAGATCAACACATCACAATTTGTAATTAACAACTGCTTTAATATTTTACAGCACTAAAATATGGCCCAAGCATTTCAATCATGTTCCAGAACACACAATAAAGGTATTAAAATCCACCTTGTACTGTTGAACCAGAATGTATTTCTGCCATTACAGTCTCCAGTAACATTAAGACTACAAATTAAAAAACTATTTGGGAACTTCTTGCCACAGTAAAACAACCCAGGACCACTGAATAAGATAGACCATACAGTGCCACTAGGTAGGCTTTCCTGCCCATCTTAATGGGCCCCCTGATTAAGAACATATGGAATAGAGTGGGCTGGAAAACATCCTGTGGATTTATTTACTTACGCTTATACTCTTTGTTTTCACATAAAGGAAATACACTTACATAATCTATCTTTCATGTGCACTGATTGTTCCATGCTTTCTGCTTGATGCCTATGTTTAGACCATTCAAACATCGCCCCAAAATACTGAAGAGTTCTAACCACATGTGCTCCAGATGTATTTCATGCAGGGAGATCATGCAGAGGAATGGATTTCAGTGTCACCTAGTCAGACACAAAAACAGTAACAGAGAAGTAGAATCAATTCAGTGCCAAAAAAATAAGTGGTGAGTATTTGGGATTTCCTTTGTATCTTTATGAGCTTTGGCTCTTTCCTCATAAAAAGATTCACATTTGCTTTGGAGGATATGTGATTGCTGGTGCTAGGGTAGAGTACAACATCTTGATGTTGCTGAAAAGATATATACATTGCCAGTAAAACATAATTGAAGTTGGCATTTCTGATGGCTAGGGTGAGGGACCAGGAGCCAGACTGTGATCTCTAGCACTGCTGATTGTTGGCAGGTTGTTACCGTACCCTGATATTTTACTAAGTTCAATTTGAGAAAGCAATGCCTAGATTTGCAGGGCAACAAAGCTGGTATCTTTGGGGCCAAAACCAGCAGATGGATTTTGCAAACAAATGCATGGAACACGTGAGTGCTGAATACATTTGGAAATATGGTAAGTATTAAGCAACAACAAAAAAGGTTGCTAAGTGCTGTAAGCAAATCCTGAAAATTTTTCTATTCTTACTCAGCTGGAAGAGATCTACAGGAGGTCTGTGCTACTGACTGTCCATTCCCTCTCCCAGCTCTTCCTAAAACCCAGTCCAGCAGAACAGAAGGCAGTAAACATTCTAGCAATTGAGACAATGAGAATTGCTGGACACTTCAGAAATGCAAGCTTGAGTACTCTCAGCACTACTGTCATCTTTTCTTCCACACAAATCAAGGAGCACTAAATGTGTTCCACAAACCATAGGTGGTATTCAGCATCACACAGGATCGCCCCAGGTAAAATGTGGCATTCTGAATTTTTGTCTGTTGAAGCTGACAACCACAAAAGAAGCAATCAAACATTTTGTGAGAGCAAGTCTAGTTTTTACTTTTTAAACTTTCCACGTTCCTTATTATAACTTATCCTGCTTGAAAAATAAAATTAGTAAACAGAATTTGGATGATGGAACAAGACCACAAGAAACATACTGTTACAAAAGACCACCATCATCTAGGTCATATTTTACATAAGGTTACCCTGACAAAGCAGGCTTCTGGCATGCCCTGAGATTTGCTTTGATGTTGTAGCAGCTATTTAACACCTGGAGACCTGGAGGAACTTAGCAGTTTGAGCTTTGCCTCATTCATTGGAACCAACAATTTATGGCCTCAGGACTCATTTTGATGCCATTGATTTTTCAGGTTTTAGAAAAAGGCATAGAGAAAAGGCTAGCTCCTCAACAGCTTGCAGCATGGGGGTTCGTGGCAGCAGCAGGCTGCTTGAACATTTGGTCAGAGAAGCAGCAGGATGTTAATGGCAACATCCACCTCCACCCAGGACAGCACATGGTACTCAATGTGAGTGCAGGTGGTGTATCAGCTTAATCTTTCCCTCTATTTCACTGCACCCATTTCTTTGCTTCCTTACAGTAATGAGATCTCCACTAAATTTGAAAATAATAATAATCAGACCCACACAGGAAAGCAAAATGAGGCCAAGGCTGGATTTGTTTGATAAAAAGTGCTGGAATGAACAGAAGGGAGCAGACTGCCTCCTGACCTCTGCGGAGATGAGCCCGTTCTTCAGCCGCTTAATTACCCTGATGGCTGATGTCACTTGCTTAACTACAAACTAATCTCCCCCAGGCCCCATGAACAGTCATAAATATCTCCAGGAGAACTGGAACAACAGCAAAGCCTGTGGAATCAACTTGAAAGAACATGCAAGGCTGTCAAAGAGAGGACATATTGGCAAGAGCACACAGCTGCTGCAGGATTGCCCGAAGAGTTCATAAATTCTGTGCACAGCACAGCCTGAGTGAGTGGCTTTGTTTTCTTTAATTTTCCTAATATGCTGTAAGGAGCTTGAAGTTCTCTTTGCATCAAAATGAGTCGATCAACATCCCCTAGATGATGTCTCTTTTCCTCCTGGGAAGAAACAATAGAGTTCCTGGGGAAACACTGCAGGAATCAGATGATCTTGCTTTATTAATGAATTACTTGGGATTTATCAGAATCGTTCTAAAGATGTTGCTTCAGAAGATGATGCGTTTGGTCATTATTATTCAAAATCTGTCCTTCCCGTGAGTGCAAGTCCTCCAAGACAGCACTAAAAACATTTGCTGGATTATGGCCCTCAATTTTTACAGAATTAACTAATGTTAAATACAGCTGCAATTTAAGCCTCGGAATTGAACCGATACGCAGGAGATTCTGCCTTCCATGATGTGTAAGACAAGAAGGTCACAACCCAGGACAGTGCCTCAATGGCAGGAGGGAAAAAAAATGCAAGCAAAATAGGAAGATCCTGAATGCGTGAACAAGAAATTAAGCAGGCATATTCATTTGCAGAGTTAACTCAGGCCTTGTTTCCTATTATCACTACCAACTTACAAAACATCAGTCTTCTGATCATGGCACTGAATGGGAATTTCAGCTGCATACCCACAGCTTGCATAGCACAAAGAGGAGAAAAAGAAACAAAAACCCTTCATTCTCCAGTTTTCTATTTGAAGAGTCTTACAAAGAGCAATAATCTAAGTTATTTTGTTATTGCTGCTCCACTTAGGACCAGTCTGATTCCCCCACAAGCTCGAACATGACAATTTTCTTCCCTCACCATAATAACTGGACATCAGGAAGTCAGAAACCCTTCAGGGACCAACAAGGGGACCACACCACAAGTGTGAAGTTTCCAAAGTCACCTGCACCCGAAATACATTCCCAGCAGAGCTCATAAGCAATGAAAATAAACTCAGTTAGGGACTTAGGGAGAACTAGGCAGATTTTGTTCTATTTGGGAAACCACTGAAGTTTGCTGGACTACAAGGAATGGCCAAAGATGTAATTTCTCCTTTCAAGCTTTTTGATGAATTGTTTCACCAGGACTCCAAGCACCCCCTGTACCCGAAGCTACCACCTCGGTATCTGGCAGCTCTGCCTTTCTCTGGGAATACTTCAGGCTCTCAAGTTGGCTTAGTTTAACAAAGGTGGGTGATGGGAATGGAAGGATGAACTAGAGCTACCTAATGCTTCCTTCCCTCCAGGACGTGCCATATAACACATTTTTGCAATATTAAATGCAAATATGCAGCCACAGTTTGCTCTTACTCTTACAGTATTAACTGAAATAAGGTCTACACAAATCTACAGAAGACAAATAATAACTACATAAGAAGATGGATAGATCAGCCTAAGCAAAAATGTGCTGCAAAGCAAGAAGGCAAAAGGTAGATTTCTCTAGAGAGAGACAGAATACATTTACATATGAAAATCAAATACACAGCAAAAAGGAGAAAAAGGCATTGCATAAATAATGCTAGGAAAAATGAAAAATCTGTAATTTTAAACACATTCTAAAAATGGTTTCCAACATCTACACGTATGTTGCTCAGTCAAGCAGAGACCCTGGAGCAATAGGTATGAAGCAGACAGGAACACTAAGCCATATGATAGAGCATAAAAGTCATTCACAACTATCCTTTCCAGTTTCCTTCAGCTGTGGAGAGCCACAAGAACATATCTGGGATCATCTCTACTAAGTTGCCTTCACCTTTAATAACCCAGTGACAGTTGTCTTTGGCTACTGTTGGTCACAAGTGGAGCACTTGGCTATACAGGTTGCTGGTGTGACCAGCTCTGCTTGTGTGGACATAGAGCACACAATGCTGGAAAGCAGCAAGAGCACACAAGGAACGAGCCATCCCTCCAGGTGCTGTGGTGCCTTCACACCCTGGGCCCCTCAGTGTGGGATAAACACACAAGATTCAGAATGAATCAGGAATCTGAGCTGAGAGGAATTTGGGTAGGAGCACACACTGCATCTTTTTGTGCTCCAGCTCAGAGATTCAGCCTGCTCAGCTGAAGAGTAGAGCCAAAGAGTTCACTCCTCAGGACTGAACCCCAGGTCCTGGCCTCTACTGGAACTGCTGCTTTGCAATTCATGTACAAAAATAGCACAAGCATACATTCTCCAGATTCTAATGATGACAGACCTTCTCCACAGAAAACCTGTAAGGTTTTTTGCCCTCCTTCCCCCTCTAGGGATAAGTGATCACTTTCTGTTACTGTCGACACGTGAATATTTACACTAAGTCATCTACAATGGCACCTTTTGGTTGCCTCTTTGATTTCTACTCTACTAGGCTTGCAGTGCATATTGCTTCACTTTTATCAGATTTTCCAGCCCTTCTATAAAAAAAAAAACAACTAAAAAGGTGCAAGGCAGCCCATCTCTTTCCACCCAGGCAAAGGCACTTGTAAAACTCCTGAAGTCAAGTGGGGCAGAACAAAGTCTGCAGGCACTGCGCATTTCTCTTGTCATCCAATGAAGCGGTACCTCTAAAATGGACACCTATTAAATTCCAAAAACAAAAAGAGAACACCTGCTGATTCAATAAAGAGTTACTTTACACTTTCCTGTGGTTGCTTCTGGTCACAAGAAACATAAAAGGGGAATCAGTATCACAGCCAACCTCGCTCTTTGCAAGAGATGGCTACCTTCCTTCTGAAGCTAGTGCCAGCACTCCACCTTCTGTGGGGTTGCACAACAGAAAAACATCTGACAGTGCCACACAGGTAAAACTAAGCAACTGTGAGAGAAAAGTAGGCCTGTATACACTTCCCCCTTGATACACGTGAGCCGATAGTAGGCACAGCAATTCCGATCTAAACTGAAATGAAACAGAAGTCTTACATACATGGCGAAGTCTGTAACTTCAGTCTCTGCAGACAATGAAAATAGGGACTGTGTGAAATATCTGAACTACTTCTGGGTGACTCATGAGCTGACCAGACTGAAGGAAAAAAACAAGAGAGAAATTTATTCAACAAAATCCTAATCCTCTGGGAAGATATGATGGCCAAGAAATTGCTGGCTGCATCTGAATTTTCTCGCCTTGAATTCAAGATGAAAGATGTACATCCTCAGGCTGCTTCCAGAGCTGCTGGAGGGAACTTGTTGGGTAGCTGCTTACACCAGGCTCCAGGAAGAAAAAGCTTTTTTTCTGTGATTTTAATCTTTATTAAAAAAAAAAAAAAAACAACAATAAAAGTAACCATATCTCTACATGAAAAAAACAACACTGCAACAGCTTTGCTTTACTCCTCACCAGTGGAGAGGGATCTCTTTTTATTTACAGTGCATGGCATCCAGGCAAGAATAAGCTCTACAGAAATAAATGAGGGCCACTGTCTATCAACTAAGATGAGCTCCTGGCTGCTAAGCAGCAGAATAAGTTGTAAACCCCCACCTCCCTTCCAAAGAAAGCCTCACTGTGAAAATGAAGCTGCACTGAATATCCTGAAGGTGATGGTAATTAACAATGAAGATGGAATGTTCAGAGAGCAAACTGTCTTCACATGAGTAGGTCTGCCACGAGCATCTCTGCATGAAGAGGTAAAATTCTCCAGGCAGGTAAGGAGTACACATTTCCATCTGAAGAGCACTAGGGAAGAAGTTAGCAAGATATAACTTTCAGGGCTTTTCTAAGCACTGAGGAGCTTTGTTGTTGCTGCTTTAAGAAGAAAACATTTCCTTAGGAACTCTGTTTGGAGACATTTTTATTGCAGAATCTACTTTGAAGCATATTAAACTAAGTAGGAATAATAAGATGCTCTTGTTCCAGAATAAGAATTTCTCAAGAAACAATCTACCACACTCTACATTCACAGCCTGCCTTGATGCAAATGAACTCTCAAGTGCCAGCAAGCCTTCAGACAGAACCTCTCCCCAAGCACTTAGCAGCAATGACTCTGGCAGCACTATGACCACATAAACTAACGTCAAGGTGTTATTTTGCTCTTATCCTTAGACTCTAGGAACATCACCAAGAAGAAGAAAAAATATTAGAGGAATCAGAAGGGAAGGAGTGCCACTGAAAACACCAGAGAAGCTGAGACCTCGGACTAACATGAGCACTGTGGAGTAAAGGTTTATTTCAAAGCCACTTGAAGGAGTCACTTCTCAGCTGCTGGATCCAATGCAGGGCAGCCAGCCTGCCTGCAGTGAATTACGGGTTAATTTCCAAGGGATTCCAGTTCTGACCCAGGAGAACAGAGCTTGCTATTCCCCACTCCTTCCCACAGACATAACTTTAAAAAGACAGTACTCTTGTATCATCTCCCGGGAGAAGGCATTTTTGCAGCTCCAGTCTTCAATTTTGCCACCATTTGACAGATCATAGAATCATAGAATGGTTTGGGTTGGAAGGGACCTTTAAGATCATTGAGTTCCAGCCCCCCCTACTATAGGCAGGGACACCTCTCACTAGACGAGGTTTTGCTCAAAGCTCAAAAGGCCTGACTGGCTTGTTCTGCAGCAAGGAACCTGCATCCTCCTGTTCTCACTTTGGTGTCATGATTTGCCATACTGTTATTATTCATAATGTATCTGTTCTACAGTCACACAAAAACCTGGCTTATGTTTGACCATAATATAAGGCAGGACTTAACTTTTTTAATATTTTGTGTGCTGGCTCAAAATTGAATTTTTCTTCTAACTTTGGAAGGAAACGTTATTGTCATAAAAAAGTCCTACACATTTTTCCTTTCTTCCTTTTTTTAACTGTGAAAACAGATCAATAGTTGATTTTTTTCTTTCTTTCCCTTCCCAACTCCTCTCCCCTTCATAATTTTCTTCCCTCAGAGATAAAGTGACAAAAATGTGGGAAGGGAGACAAGAATACAAGATTAAAAAAAAGAACAAAAAACAGAAACACAAAAGTGAGTTTTCACAGTATTACTAATAAAGCATTCTTTGAAAAACTGCGGTATTAAAAAAATTAACTAGCTTTTCAGCCATCTCCAATCATCTACTACATAAAGAGAAAGCAAAGATTAAACTAATCTCTATGTCAGAGGACAGATGAATACCAAGGTTGTATTACATGTTCAGCAAGGGGTAATAAGATACCAGACCTTTGAGTTTGGCACTATGGGGCACATCTGGAAATGGTTATTTAGCAGCCATTCCTATCACTAAGGGCCCAATTTTCCTGGGAAAGGTGACTTTCAGAGAGGTGGTTGCATCACTGCTCCTGGAGGTATACAAGACATGTTTAGATGTTGTACTAATGGATATGGTTTAGTGGGGAAATATTGGTGGTAAGTAGATGGTTCAATTAGATGATCTTGGAGGTCTTGTACAACCTTGGTGATTCTAAGAATCTATGATCCCAAACCCACGTTCTAATTTCTTATCCATAAAGCATTTAATAGAATTTTGTCCAAGCATTATCCATCAAAACAACTTGCACAATTATATTTCTTTCGAGACAACATTAAGCAGGATTGCTAAGGCATGTATGTCTACTTTTGGCTGGAGCATGTGCCCTGTTACCCCCTTCTCTCAATCCTTAGAGTGCAAACCAGGACCACATTGAAAGCGCAAAGATGACCTCAGCAAAGGTGCTGTTCTCTCAGGGAGGAACTTGCTTTCATCATGAGTCCCTTCTACTTGCCCTCCAAAGGAGATTTAAGCAGCAGAAGTCAAGGAGACTCTTTACAAACGTGTACACAATACTCTGACACGCAAAACAGGTGAGCAACCTGTTCAGGAGCAGAGGAAGAATTTCATCCAGGTGCCCTCATGTCAAAAAAAAGTCTTCAGCAGTCAAGCCCTAGCCACACATGAATGCAGGCTCCTTAGAGCAGCAGCTACTGCAGAGGCAAAAGAAGAAGGAAGGCAAGCACAGGGCATCTCTGAGACAAAGGAATTGAAAACAAAATGAAAACAAAAATCAATTCAGTTGAACTGAGTCAGGGCAGGCAAGGAACAAAGGGTCAGAAGACAAAGCTATAAACGATAGACTAGCAAGATTAATATCAGTTGTGAGGAAGAGCTTGGATGCTACTGAAGGAGAAAGAAAAGGCTTAAAGAAAAGTGTGAAAACAAGAAGAGAGCTAATTGTGAAACCAGACATGCTGCTACAACACCTGCAGCTTGATCAGTACATATCTCACTGCTGCCCTTACAGAAAGGGCTTCAGCTCACAGCACAGACTCCTTGAAATTAATGACAATTACTCACTGTGAGCCATTGCTTTTTCATTGACAACAGAGCCACTCAGGTGGAATCTAAAGACAACACTCAACTTGTTTTTTTACATCCCTGTTCTGATTTTTGCATATTCATGCTCTGGACTAACTCTACTTGGGCAGGACTAGTACCTGACCCACCAGCACCACGGGACCCAAGGATGCCAAGCTCCTTGGGGAAAGCTATATGCACAGTGCAATGGATGCTCTTGGCTATAAGCCAAGTACCTCCTAAGGCCTGCTCTCTCAATGAGGCCCAGAGAAGCTATACAACATGAGCATAATACCACTCCCCAAAAGAGCTGCCCACAGCTATTCAGAGCCATATGCATGTAAAACGGCCTCGATCTAACTGATAGCTGATAACTGGGAAGAGACAAGCATCTTCAAAATCCACCTGGATTCCAGTTTCCAGCTGAAAAACAGACCACATTAAGGGGAGCTAAGTGACCATGAAATTCAGCTATATCAATATTTTCTCTTTTTCCTGTCCTCAGACACCAATGAAGTGCCACAGTGTACTGATACAAAGATGACATGCTCTGGCTTGGAGGCAGATTGGTTAGAGGTGGGAGGAAATGATCTTCAAGGTTAGTCACAAGTATGAGCAATGAAAAAACATTGCAAAACCAGTGTGTTTAAGAGATTAATTGGGCAATCCCACCCGGAGACAAAGCAAATTTGCCTGCTGTTGTGCAGTGGAGCCTTTCTCAATCCTCTCTTGAAGACCAAGGGCTCCTTTAACTCTGATTACTGTAAAGAGGATTAGTAAAGCAGAGGTAGTCAAATGCCTGCCCTGGGCAAAGAGCAAACTGAATCAAACAAAACCAGTTGACATTTCTTAGCTGGGTAAGCAAAGCTGACCTTGTTATCCTAGGGATGAGGAGTTAAGACAGGTCCACTCCTACTACAGAAGATGCAAAGCAAGCATGCAGGTTTAGGCTTATGGGGTGAAACTGTCTGCTGAGCCCAGCTTCACTGTCCCACTGCTGCTGAAGGGATACCAAGAGCGAACAGTAAGAGTGAATAACAAAACTACAGAGCCAGAAAAATTTAACCTCATTATAAATTTCCTCCAGCTCAGGAAACCAGTTGTGTAACCTCTCACGCCTGCCTGAGACCACAGCAATTTGATTCAGAATGTGCTATCTTGTAATACCTAATATCGCTTTGGGTAAGAGAAATTCTTCTTATGGCCTATTTACATCAACATTTCTAAGAGGAGCTTTTATTTCTGTTACTCCGATATGGGCGCTTTATATCCTCAGAGCAACCTCCCTCCCCTGGGATACTTCACACTAAAATCCCATCCAGGAGATTTACAAGGGACAGACAATAGTGTTTTTCATGTTGCTTTAGAAGTCAAGGAGAGTGTTTCCCTTTGTATTAAAGCTTAGGAGCTGTGCTCTTAAAGGAAAAAAAAAAAAAGTCCTAGTGAGAAGGATGAATGCAACTTTAAGAGAGCCCTGCAGCTCATTTTATGGTTGGGCTGTTGAATTCTGTTGTCTTTGTCTGCTTCTCATCATTAGGTTTCCTGAACCCCTATAAAAGAGACCATGAACCTTAGCTTCTGTTTGCCATGCTCCCTCATTGCTTCTAAGTGCTAAGCTGTGGCTAAATGAACAGAGTGCTTCCATCCACTCCCACCACAACATATGCATAATATCTTACGTACACAGGATGCCATTCATTTCATAAAAAGAGTTTTCTTTTTTGTTTTTCTTAACTAAGAGCAGTCACCTCAGGGATGGAACTCTGCAATAGCAGAAATGGCAAATGCATTTTCCTATATATTGCAGCTGGGAGAGGAGGTCTGCAAGGGGTACAGGTGAATACTGAAAAGGAATGGAAGCTCAGCATTTTTGTACTTTTGTGGGAGGAAGACAGTATGAAGCCCTTTAAGGAGGAGCTTCTATTTAGTTTCATTCTCTTCAGTAACAGAAATGCAGTCAGCAAGCTGAAACACTGGCAATGGTACCACAAAGGGCAGTCTTGTATCTGGGAGCTGCTGCATGGCCAGAGCAGAGCACCTCCTGCACTAAGAGATGAATCACAAGCTATGTCGTGATACATAAGGAAATATTCACTTGTTTGAGCCTAGATGTAACCAGCGTAGTATAAGCATTTGCTTCCAGCCGCTTTTATTTAGCAGAGAAGACAGAACTGAAACCTGACATTAATATGACAAACATGTTTGTATAAGATTCATGTATTCTATGGAATTCTATGTTTTTTTTCCTCCTCTGCTATGAAATACAGCTGAGAAATGAAGATTTAGCTTGCTAAAAGGAAAAGTACAACAAATAAAGTACATAGAATGAAGTTAGAACTTACACAAAGCAAGCATTTATTCCAACATAAATTCAGCCTTAGGTGAAGTCCAGCAGACTACGCCCTCAAGCCCTGAGGATCCCATCTCTACCACAAAAGGCACGTTTTGGGCTCAGTGTTTTCCTCCAGCATGGCTGCTAAAACGAAAGCATCCTATACCAATACCTACGGAACAGAGTTCCATCTTTCTAGGTGAAATTTATCCTCTAGAAACTATTTAATTTATTAAATTTAAACTCTAGAAACTAAATAAGCAAGATTATCACCTGTGTTAATTCAGAAAGGTTTTTTTTCATGTGTAATGGCTTTATTAGCTGCATATACTCTTGTATTTAAAACATGCCCTGTCCTGTCTTTCAGCTATCACTTACACTCTTAATGCTCTAAGATTTATGCTTAGTAAAGGAAGCAGAAAAGCAACTTTTAACCCAGGTGCAGCTTATTTCTCTTATTTCTTCATAATGGATGACAGTGTTCAGCAGAAATTCCAAGCAGAAGCAACAAGTTCCTGAATGACTCTACACATTTGCAATGTGTCTCCCACAAAGGAAAAAAAAAGAAAAAAAAAGAAAGAAAGAAAGGGAAGGGAAGTGCCAGTTCTTTTGCAGTGACTTTTCTATTAGTTCCTTCAGGGATCCTCCAGAAATCTATAAACAAATAAATAAATAAGAGAACATCTTGAATCTGTCCTGAAATAAAATCCTTTGTAGCACACAAAGGGGGAAATAGCACCTTAGTTATGTAAAGAGCAAGCTCAAATAACCCACTAGCCTGGTGAATTATTCTACAACAGCAGAAACAGTTGGTGGAAACATTGTTTTCAGGCAGTCTGTCCCCTTCTATCCCACTGTTTAAATATAGAATTAAAATTTGTACAAATGTTGTTGGTTTTTTTTTTTCTTTTTTTTCCTGCCCTCTAGTGGGAAGAGAGTGGGGTTTAAAAACAGACAGAATGTTAACTGAAAACCAAAAGACACCGACCAGTGTAGTCTGGTTTTTCATTTCATATCATCTGATTTAAGCTGAAGCTAGAGGGAGCATCCATTTAAGCAGCGGTAATGAAAAGAGATTGATTGAAAAGTCATTTTTGCTCCATTTCTTATGGATAAGAGTCCCAGGTGCCTGTTTTCCTTACATTTTCTTTTTAATGGCTGCTCCCTGTTCAGCCCATAATCTTCAAGGTCAGCTTCAGGTCAAATTGCATTTAGTACAAGATGCTCTGCATCTGCAAACCCGGCCGTGGGATCCCTCTGTCATCTCTATAGTACTGGGTTTTCCATATTGGGCTCCCAAATCAGCAAACTTTATTTAGAGTAAATGCTTATAGGACCATATTTTATTTCTACATTTAAATGGCATTATGGACATCACAGTGGCAAACATATTACAAAGACAGCAGATAGCTCCCATTCTAACAGAAGATGATGAGTTTTTGAGGACCAGTCCAGCCTAAGTACATCTAGAGTTGCTAGAGCTGCAGGTGCTAGACTTGCAAAAACCAAGGCATACAGGACAAATTTCAACATGCTAGCCAACAAATCTCCTACAACACTCCACGTGCATTTGCGGCTTTCCACAAAGAAAATCTAGCAGGCAAAGGAAGGAAAATAAGACTAAGAACACTGGAAAAAAATACTGTTATTGCCAGATCTTAAATGAAATTCAAGCCTTTGAAAAGCTATCTTAACATCAGCTATTAGAGGGCAGGAACTCATTGACAGATTTTGCGCACACGTGCATATTGCATGTGTATATAGGCATTATCTGATATTTGGTCCCATCTGTAAGATAGAAGTATCTATCTACTTGCTTAAGATACTTGTCCTAGAAGTGCAATGTGAAACAAAGACAGTAAGTAGCATATATTTTTTATATAAAATATTTTCTGAAACAAAAATACTGTTTAGTTTTCTTTATTTTTTTTTTCTTTGAGGGAACAGAGGGGAACTGTTTTTTCACTTTTTAAGAGAGGTATTAAAAAAAAAAAAAAAGGATCCAAAATCATAACTAAAACCTCTCAGAAACTTGAACAGAGATTAATTCAAGTTGTAAAATGAATTCACTTTTATTTTTTTTTAAACGATAAAAACTCTCCAGTAGCAGCAGTGACTCCAGTCTGTTAGAAAATGTTCATAAGAGTAAACTGAAAACCCTCTACATCCTAGACCCTATTCCTACTTTCTCATCCCCAAACATGACAAGCATCAGTGCTCACGATGAGTGTCACAGCCTGAGGAGGAGAGCACTGCCCAACCTTTGGATGTAAAGGGTACTCATGCGATGCATTCTCTGTTGACTAACTCTCCATCTCTGACCTCAAACTTCACAACAAGCAGTTAAGAACTATCAGAAAAATGTCCTAAAAAGGCTGACCTGAAGCATTGTAATAACTCTTAAAAGACCAAAACAGAAACAAAAGGTTCGTAATCCATCTTTCTGTGAAGAGGCCCTTTGGGGTTTTGTCTGCCTTTTAATGAAGAGAGCTACAGCTCAGCAGCTGCACCATGTGTGAAATATTATGGCACTTGTTTTTAACTGCTGGACGAGGTGTTTAATGATTCTAAGGAAGTCTGGCTACTGCTGATAGCACTCCACAGCAGAAAGGAGAACAACGTTTGCATCTGAGTTTACAATATTCTCACATCTACATGAACAAGGAGCATTTTCATCAAAATCCCAGTTTATGATGGATTCTTCAGTATGGAGTATGAAGAGGGATGACTCAAACAATACAGCTCTGAATGGAAAGAAGCATTTATGGTCTTTTCCCACAGGTACACAAATATTCTTGTTTAGGCTTTCCACATCTGGATAAGGTGGAAGACAAAAGTTCCATAGTCACAACCAAGTACATACTGATGCATCAAGGTTATATAAGTTTCATCTCAGGGCATCTTGCTTAACCAGATAGTGGAAGAGTATACTGGTGTCAGACCCTAGGAAATTGGTGTGGGTGCTACACTAGAGAGCAGGAAGAGATGCTAGACCAAAGACAGGTAAGGAGTTAGTTACAAGCTCAGTGCCTTAAAAAAGACGACAGACCCAGAACTGAATAAAATATTCAGAACAAAATAGAAGAATGAAAAATGAAAGCTTGTAACTTATCATTGATTCCTCTGTTGGCTGATTATCCAGGCCCAGGCAGTCAAAATACTGCTCTTCCATATATAAGATGCTGCTTGCACCTGGGGAATCTTTGGGATTAGCTTCCGTATCTTAATACTTCAGGTGGTGAGTATAATCAAGCATTCGAGAAGAAATCTCTCTACCGAGGAAAAAAATCCTGACATGTTCCATATGCACTGACTGGGCTTGCATTTGGATATTAAATCTGCAGTATCTAACTCTGCCAAAATTCCTCCCAGGAGTCCAGAAATAAAATTCCTTATTATGCCTTCACTTGATTGCCCAAGGGATCCTTTTCATCCCTTCTTTTGACCCTACCACGCAAAAGTTTCCAAAGATGGAGGAAGCACCCAATTTCACATCTGGCAATGCTAGAAACAACGCAGCAACAGCCTTGAAATGTTTGCCATTTCTACTTGTCTTGACACTAATTATACACACAAGGCAGCTTCATCTGCACTGGGCAGAATGGCTCGATGCACAGTGGAGTTCAGTGCCTTCAGATCTGTGCATTTCCAAGTGAGTGAAGCGTGCATTATAACTGCAGTCACAGCAAGTTTCTGATGTGCTCCTCCAAGACTGACCCCTCCTTTCTTCTTACATTCCCCCTCTCTTTTTATTTTAATTTTCCTGTAAAATGCAAAGTTTTTCTCAGACAATCAGAGCATGACTTCCATCCAGTTGTTTCATCAGGCTAAATTTGCCACTCGCTTTTTCACATCCTTTCCCCCCCCCCCTTTTTGTATAAACTCTCCATTATCAAAATAATATCACTTACAAAACACCACCTCAGCAGCATGCCTCAGCCCTCATTTCACAGGGCTCTGCCAGCAGCCATGAACAGAATCAAAGCATCCAATTAAAAATCCATATTCATTAACAAACACCATGTGTACTATAATGCTCTACATTGACTATGCTACCACAGGAGACTGAAAACTCTCTGAGTTTCCCTGCACTTACTGTGGAGGTCTGATCTCTAAAAGGAAGTGTTTTACCTTTGTTATTCACAGGTGGGTGAGAAGAGGCTTGGTACTGCCTTAGCCCATCGGGCTAGGACAGCAAAAGTGTTGGTCAGCTGTTGACCTTCTGCTTCAGAGAGATGCCAGATATGGGACTTGGCCAAAATGAGAAACATACAGAGAAGACCATGAAGCCATGCCAGACCTTCCCTACTGAGTTCTTTAGGTACCAACAGGACCAGTTCCAAACCAATCTGCAGCATTACGAGCAGCCAATATAATAAGCTCTGCGTAAGCTTGATTGATGCAACTCATTGGTAAGGCAGGGCCATATCCGAGCTGATGTAGTAAATTAACACATTCCCTTGGTTTCAGGGAAGTTGCATTGATTTATACCACCGACAATTTACCACCGTGAAAAGTCACATACCATAAGTACAATATTTCAGACCTATACAATGAAGCTATACGAACTCTTGCCGGGATTATTTATTTATTTGTACCCACAAGCCTGGGATTTACAGCTCTTTATAAATATGAGCTGGGTAATTTGCTTTCTATTTTTAGCAGGAATGCTTTGTGCAGGGAACAGCTGTCAGCCACTGGAAGCTGTGCTTCTCAGAGCAGCAGCTTCAGACAAATAGAGGCCTCTTAGAATTACACAGGAGAACTAGAGCCATTGCTTCACAGTGGAAAAGATGCTGAAGATAGTAGATAGTGAGAAAAATTATCACTCAACTGAGAACCACTCCTGGAATTTTTCCATCATTTTTTTCCTACAGAAAGGAGCCTTATGCCATATTACATGTATGCATCTTGAACTGTCAAAAAATCCTGAATAATTTCAGAGCCCACTGTTCAGTTTTGACCAAATTCAGCAAACATTCACAAATCTCAGGACTGATATATTCTCACTGAGCTCTGGGTAGAGGTGAGAGACTCCCTAGTATCTTCATTATGGAAAAAAGCATCCCATGAACTCAGCCTTCTATCAGACCAACAAAATTAGGCAAATCCAGCAAGTGGATGTGTAGGAAACCCAATCTGGTATTTCCTTTTCTTACAAAACCATGATGTTGTAGGCACTCACCTTGGCACACGAAGGAAGAAGGCGTTTCCCCAGGATGGACTCGTGCAGTGATGAACACCACTTTCTGTTCAGCACCTGGGCGCAGGTTCACTGCAGCAGAGTGGCAGGTGGCAGAAGGAAAAAGAGAGACAAAAGATCCTTAAACTGGGTTCCATATGTAGGACACAAAGGAACATTAATATTAAAGCATATCCTTTTATTAAAATTGGTCATACATTATAAATAAGCACAATCTATAATTAAAGTAGGCAGCGTCACTGGGTCTCCGTACCAGGCCACAGCAGCAGACTGCACAAGGGCTGAAAATCTAATGACACGCAGCCAAACCTGCAACAACAAAGTTAGCTCTCTTTTTTAAAAAAAAAAAAACGCAAGATTTACTACAGGGAGTTTAACTGCACTGTAATTGCTCTCTCACTTGTGATAAATATCCCTCTAGGGCAACAAGAACAGTGGGGGTCCATTCACATGTAAAGCCAATTGCACCCTGCATAACACTTGATGCAAGCCTTACCAGCACCAAAGCATGGTGAAGTGCTAACCAATTATATTCATTATCACGGGCTTTGCTTTGAGGGATCTTTCCTCTCCTATTTGGGTCCTCATCTGCTCTGATGAAAAGAGATACTCAGGAATATTGAAGTATGGAAAAGAGATCAGAAGTAAACTGGGGTGAGAGAACAACTACATGAATTGCGTTAAGAAAACGACTTGCCCCGTTACATTAAATAGCAAGGACCTCTGAGGTGGACCATAAAAGGTGGCTAATTGAGCACTTAATTCCCTCCTCCCCCTCCCACCCCTTTAAACCGCACTGCTTTGGCCATTTACTTAGTTGTAAACAGGTTGGGTCACACAGTGTGTTCCCTCTGTTTGTGCAGTGATAGCATTCAACAAACAGGAAATAAAAATTATGCCTCTTCAAAATGGTTTTGGGGATTTTAAGGACCATAAGAGGTCAGGACCTCAGTTAGTATCTTTCCTAGATCTGAACACACACAGCAGGGGAAGTACTGGACACAGCAGGATTCAATTTAAATCTCTGCTGTGAAATAGTTTTTACATTGAAAGGCAACTGAAAACTAAATCCAAGCTTTAAAAGAAAAAAAAAAAATTAAATTAGGTATATGCATTACATGCATATCCAAACATAGAAAGATATTTGGGGTCTGAGATCACCTCAGAGTTTTCTGGTTGGTTGTTTTTCTGTTTAAAAAAAAAAAGAAAAAAGTTCCTGGTTCTTATAAACGTTCAGTTCTCTCATCTCAGTTTTCACAGCTTTCATATCTAACAAAATCACAGAAATAATCAATACATTTTGGTTGGTTTTGATTGTTCTCTGGAGGCAATGGGACAACAGATCTCTGCGGGGCATTTATTTCCTCAGTCCTTCTAAATGTTCTACAGCTGCTCACCCCACAACTTAACCAGTCATTCATTCTTTCATACTCCAACTTCACCACTCTGGCATTTCAGAGCCCCAGAGACAGAAAAATACAAGAAAGAATGTCTCTGACAAACATAGCAGATGTGGGGTCAATTCTGACTGCAGAAAAAAAGTGGGAGGCAGTAAAAAGGAAAACAACACCATCAGCTAGAAGTTGATGACCACTCCACATCATTTGCATTAACACTGAGCAGTGTGGGAGGAAGAAGATGCATCAGCAAACCAACTTTAATGAGCAGGAAAGGAAGCCTATGGTGACAAGTGGAGTTTTCCAGGGAAGATGAGGCGTTTTAATTTTAGTCTTAGTTTCTCACTACCTGAGATTATTTCAACTGGAAGTAAGTTAAACTAATTTCCTTCCCAGTCAAATTTATTTGCTTATGAGGGTAATAGGCAAGTGAGATCCCTATCTCTATTTCAACCCACAAACTTTTTCATCTCATTTTCTCCCGTCCCACTCAGTACAGCTGGGTGGGAGTATGGCAGCCAGCCAAGGCCAACCCAGTAAAACTAGCAATAGATACTGCTACAAATCACTATTGCACATTTTAACATTCAACTAAAAATGCATCTTTTCTACAGCAGGATGGAAGAGACCAATAGAATTTGTAAATAAAAAAAAAAAAGGTTAGATATGTACCTTTTCTCAGTAGATGCCGAAACCTAAACTACAGACCCACTTAGCCATGAATTATCCAACTTTACAAATGGAGAGAATGTATTTTGTGGTGCTACAACAGCTACCATAGCAATGAATCTTTGAAAATATCGGATGTAAAAAAATTTCCAAGGAAAAAAACGTATCAATTTCTGGAATTATTTTCTACTCTTACTTCTAGCAGGTAAGTTCAAGACTGAGCTAAACATTTTCCTTCCCATCTGAAGTCTACCAGTGCAGTCACCATTAACTATATTTGCCTTGCCTGAAGAATTTGACTGAGACCTGAACAATTTGCCTCTGTATCTATTGGCAAAACAAATTCCACATTGCCTTCCTTTCTCAGGTGTTTTGCAGTATGAGGTGGGCTGTTGCCAGCATTTTGTATTCAAAACCCCGCGAGCTGAAGACTCCACAGAGGAAATGAAAAGAACTCTATTGCATTACACTTCTCTGCGCTGTCTTGCCTTGTCTGTGTCCAACAGAGCTACAACATCTGCGTTGAAAGCAAACACTGATGTCGCTGCTGTCCTGGCTGTCTAGTCTCTGCCGCGTTAAACCGCTTTAGCAAATCAAATCCAAGCAGCATTTACTGTACTCTGGCTTTTCCCGAGGGAACAGATTAGCACCTAATACCATTTGTTCTTGTTACTTCTGGTCACAGATGTCATTTCAAGTAGGAGTGCACATCTCAACAACACATGTTTTAAAAGAATGTCATTTCTGGTCCCTACCAAATCTCACTGGACAAGGTGGAGTCAAATAAACACAAGCTCTTCTTGCCTGCTTATAGTTGGATTGCAGGCTACTTCCCAGTATCCTCTTTCTTAAGACTCACATAGGCTGTGCAAAGAAACTAAGCAGGTAAAACAGATCCTTTCATACCACAGAAATAAGCAAAGGCTACACTACAATTTCTAAAAGTCAGATGTCTATTCTGAGTCCCTTTTTCCTGGAAGGGGCATAGGCAGGATCTCAAGTACCTTGCAGAAGAACCCACGGAAGGTCAGCTGTGTGCAGGGGAAGTCTACAAGATGCCCTTACTGCTTCTCTTCACCTTCCACCATGTTTAGGTAGTCCCAGGTAGAGCACAGAGGAGTTTTGTTCAAAGCCCACTTGTGCCTGGATTCTACCCAGCAACGATCTTGCTTGGCATGCTCTAAACTGGATCCAATTCTCTCAAGTTCCAGATTTTCATTCAGGCTCTGGCCCTGACTCTGTCAGGTGCTTAAATATATGATTTAGTTTGACAGACTTCTATTGTGTTTAAAAATGGGCTTAAATGTAGGTGTTGGCAAAAGAGCTTTGCTGAACTGGAGCCTTTTAGCAGGAAGCCTGCTTCTGAGATCATTGTCACAATGTTTTAAAGTTGGAGATTGTGCAACTATTATCCTTTATTGCCCATTTTATACCAAAGTCTCTCTTCTTTCTCTTTTTACATCCCTCTTAAAAGCAAAGCTATTTTGGAGCATTTAATATTATTTAATCTCTCTACTCTGGCAGCATAGAAATTACAGGAACCATTACAATGGTCCTTTGTGCGTGTATGCTTTATTGATGTATATGCTGACCTAATATCAAATTGATTTTGCTCAGCTTTTCTGCTGACCATAGAAAAATGCAAATTGGGTATTATATTTGCACACTAATTTTACTGGGCCCTTGTGTCTTCATAAAAAGATAAAGTTTGGGCTAATAAAAATAAAACATTTCTGGTGCTAATATAGGCAAATGTTTATGTAGGCAGGTAACAAATTGGTTTGTCATTTAGGGGAACATAAAGAGCACTAAAATCATCTTTAGGCAAAATAGATTGGGGGCTTTTGCTTAGCTTTTAGCTTTCATTTGCAAAATCAATTTAATGTAACACAGTGTCTCAAAGACAGGGTGACACAGGATTAAGACATTCATTGTATTCTCCCTCCATAACTGCTCCTTACTCAGAGACCATGAGATTTAGGTTTGTTCCTGCTTAAAGCAAATTAAATGTACTCCAACCAAAAGAGAAAAAGGAACGTTTAGGATTGTGCTATACACGAGCATCCTATAGGGACAAGCACAGGGGCGGAGTAGGAATGAGAGGCTCAGAGTGTTCCGAAGGTAGTTGTTGAATGAATTACCAACACAATTCAGTGCCACCAGGAATCTGAAATTGCAATACGTGAATAGGTCTCCTTGCCTAGCTAGTTCTTTATTCCTCCTTCAAGTCCTTTGCAACAATGCCTTTCAGGTCTCTTTAACGGGCAACAACTTCTGCTGAAATGCAGCTAAGTGAACGTCAATGACAGTTTAACTAGACAAGCATATATCAACAGACTAACTTCTATTTGCTGAAATGAGTTGACCTATTAAGTTCTTTACAGAGAGAGTGGTGAGGTACTGGAACAGGCTGCCCAGAGAGGTTGTGGATGCCCCGTCCCTAGAGGTGTTCAAAGCCAGATTAGATGGGGCCCTGGAAAGCCTGGTGGCCCTGCACATGGCAGGGGGGTTGGTGATTCATGATTCTTGAGGTCCCTTCCAACCCTAGCCATTCTGTGTGATTCTGCATTTAAATCCAGAGCAGGTACTATTTCCATCCAGCTTTTGCTTTTCATCCTTTCCTTCCCCTACCCTCCCTCAGTTGCAAGGTATTTTGGAGGGGTTCCATGCAGGTTACATAAACAGTTTTGATGTTAATACTTGACTGCATTTTCAACCTAATAGCCCAGCAAAGGGATCTGACTGTAAAGGAAAAGGCCAGAAGTGTCTCCTGGTAAAAATTGTGCTGAAGCACAGATCAAATGACACTGCAAAGCTATTTGCAAATCAGAAATGGCAAATGATTGTGGGGCAAGATTCTCCTTACCTCACAGACCCCCTTGTTTGTTTTTAATCTCCATTAAGTTTTGGAAGCAATCATTTTTCTATTTGGTCTGATAATGCCAGCTTGCCACTCTTCTGAGGAAGGCAAATTAACCACATGCAAAACCAGTCAAAGTACACTTACATCGTCTTTCCTCACTCCTCCTCTCTGCTGAAAAAAACACTTCCAAAAAAACCTGAGGTTTTGTCTTTAAATTATACATACCCTTTTGAACGTTAGAACATACAGTTCTATGAATAAGAATAGCAGTCTGGAATATGAACAGCACATTATCGTCCTCAAATGGCCAAGGTGATGACAACTCATAATTAAGGATGCAGACAGTAGCATTTAATGTCACCTACCTGCATCACCATCATACCACAACAGTTTAGCAGGCAGGTCCCCAGCCTACTTTCTTTTTCCCTCTCCTGCTTTGCTATTTATAAAGTCAAGTTGGAGTGTAGATAAACCCCTTGCCCTCCAGAGACCACAGGCAGGCAGTAAATTATGGGAAAGCTAAGTGGTACATCAAATGTGTCTCCTCAAAGCTATATATCATCTTGTTAAATTTGATGCCTAATCCCAGAACCCCAGAAATCATTCCCCAAATCCCACAAAACGCTTGTGTCCTTCAGCTGGTATAGAACAAGAAAATAAATTTTACCAGCAGGAAAAAAAATCATTCTAGCCCTCTTTTTCTAAATGTCTTCATTTTACCTGGGTGCCTTTCAGTGCTATTCTGTAGCATCAAAACACACCCATCTGTATCTGAATGTATGGATGCTGATCTGCAATACTCATTTTTTTTCTTGCAGTGTTGGGTATCATACTGCAAACTGAACAAACCAAAACACATCCCACTTATCTCTTTTTAAATATGTTACAGCAGATGCAGATAGAAAAGCAGTATCTTACATACACAGCAGCACTTCTCCAGTTATCATGAATGACAGCATAAAGACCTACAGCTGTTCCACAAACTTCTCTTAACTGAACTCCACAACCACACATTAGCAAGGAGAGGGAGAAACACTAAGGAGCTGCCTGCAGCCACAGAAACAGGCCTCATCTTTAGGGAAGGAATCAGTGCAAACCGGTACCTATCTTGTTCTGTCTTTTCACAGCTATCTTCCCTCTGGAAACACTCCCTGTCCCAGCAGCTTTCACTCTATACAAAGGGCTAGAAATAAAATATTCAGATGGAAGACATTTCCACCTGCAGTACTACAGTTACATTGGTATCTTTTCAGTTTGTCTTTAAAATCCAGGGATTCAAAAGATATTGCTAGGGCGTGTTATAAAGCAATTCTCTATCAGCTCTCTCCAGTGGAGAGGGCTAAGGCTATGTTTGTTTGCTACAAGTATGCATGGGCTGAAAGATAAGGGAATAATTTATGTCAGAATTTCAGCCAAGATAGCAAAGAGGGAATTACCAACCACTCACAGAGTAGTCCAGCAGTTACAGGAGCAGCCAGGACACCTTTGTTCCAGTTTTGCTGTGGATTTGCCTGTGATTAACTTCAGTGT
Organism: Meleagris gallopavo; assembly: GCF_905368555.1. Classification (NCBI taxonomy): domain Eukaryota; kingdom Metazoa; phylum Chordata; class Aves; order Galliformes; family Phasianidae; genus Meleagris; species Meleagris gallopavo. Next base: position 22,346,703 of record NC_139413.1, read on the forward strand.
TTAGATTTTTCCAAATTTAAAAAAAAAAAAAAAAAAGCATAGAAGCATGTGCACAGAAGAGGACTTAGAGCCCCAGTACAGTTTTATCTGAAATTCTCTTAAGTTTCTGGATGCAGAGTCACATCCTTGCACTATGGAACCTTAAAATAAATTTAAAAAAAAGTAAAATAAGAGGGAGAGCTGAAGGGGCTATCTACAGCTGTTTGGAGATGCAACTCCAGAATCTACTAGTCTGGCACTCCTAATCTCACAAGGCCAGTGAACAAAGTATTAGAGAATGGACTAACTGCAAGACCAGCATGGAGAGATCAGGAAAGATGTGCCTGGATACTACCCACTGGGGCTATGCCTCACTCTTCTCTTAAGAAACAGCCTCAACAGACCTCAACAGGAAAAGGAGTGGAAAAAAAAAAAAGAGTAGAGAAGTATGAAGCGATAGACAAAGCTGCACAGATATCTACACAGCTGTTTTGTTCTAAGTAAGGTGTGGCTCATTCTGGGAGGAAAAGAAGTGAAACATAATCACGGTATCCTTCCTCTGCCAGCAAAGCATGCTGCAATGCAACCAATGTTGTCACTGGATTCATCTCCCATATTCTACATCTCAGACACTGATATGAACATCACGAACCATTCTCGCTTATTCTTTCCAAAATACCAGTTATATAAAGGAGTGGGGACACTCCATGCTTAAGTACAGACACAGGAGGTGTTGGTTTTTTCCTTCTTATTTTTCTTTTTGCTGCATCAGACCCACCCTGGGAAGAAGGTGAGGAACTGACAGGGTTAAGAAGAACAAAGTCCTCTGTGTGCAAGGCCTGACTTGAAAGCAGTGATCCCAGGCAGAACGTATAAGGTGTTCTGCAAAAGGTTTCGGCCTTTATTGAACTATGACAGTAAGTTCTTTGGTAGCTGAGCTTGCAGTCAATAAAAAGCAACCTGCTGAAATGAGATTCATGAAGAACACTGCTCTTCAGAAGATGACACTGACCTCCAAGAAGCACCAACACTGCCTTCAGAGAGAGCCTTAAGTCTGCAAGACAAAAAAGATGCTTCTCTCTTCACATTCGCCGCTTGCCTGAAATTAGAATTCAGACCTGAGCATGTAGCACCAAAAAATTAAGGTGCTCAGTAGAGGAGTTTATATATCCAACGCAAATTTCAAAATGCCTCAGCAAGATGGGGGATGCACACAGCCCTCAGCTCACCACAGGGCAAAACTCATACATATCCCTAAAGCAGCCCAGAAGCAATCCTGTCTTCACTGTCATTTTAGACACTGGTTTCAAATTAGGATAAGAAAACAGTCCTTTTTAATGTAAGGGGGAAGGCAAAGATGGGCTGGAAAGCAGCTCCTCACTCATGAAAACTTGAGTTACCAGCTCTTTTGCACACATAAGAGCACTTAGCCTGTACCATCCGTTCTGTGGCCTGGCAAGACAAAGTCCTGCCACATTCTTGTCCTTTCCTTTGTAGAAGAATGGTGAGATGCGTGGCCAGAGGGTGGGCACATTTGTTCCTCATTAAGGATCAAGAATTAAGTAAGCTACCATTTTGATTCACAGACTATGAGATGGCTTTTTCCTCTCTGTTACAAAACCAAAATGTTTAAATTCTACCTGGACACACAAAATCTTCCAGCAGTCTGCACCAGCCTGCTACGTCTGTGCCCTGCCTTTCTGCAAACTAAGAACAGATCCTCACACAGACAGAATTCTTCTCTGCACGCAGCCCATTAACTTCATATGCACAAGTGATTACCAATCCTAGCTGCCCAGAGTGGTGATGCCCTGTCCTTGGGACATTCAAAGTCAGGCTGAATGGGGCTCTGAGCACCTGATGGAGCTGTAGGTGTCTCTGTTCATTGCAGGGGGAGTTGGACCAGATGGCCTTTAGGGGCCCCTTCCGACTCAAACAATTCTACAGTTCAATTATCCTAATTGAGCTTTCTGTCCAAATATTCAGGAGTAAAGTCAAATGGACAGCATAGTGAAAAATCGTTTTGTTGTCTGCATACACATACACACTAGAAGGCTGTGCAAGCTTTGTATCACATAGCTAGTCATCAAACTGTTAAAACCAATCTATACATATGCACTGTCTCTCTCTCAAGGCGATAAGCCTATGGAGAATTTTAATTAAAGTCAAAGGAGCTTTTAAAAGTGGAGGGGGAGAAATCTAGCACAGCAAGAAATAAATTAATAAAAACACACTCCAAGTTGAAGCTCAGGGGGATCACTCTCAGTCATCATTTATTTAAAGGATGGGACACGTCAAAGATTGGAATGTCAAGTGGGAGATGCTGTGAAGCAGCAGAGGACAGAAAAGGGGCCGACGATCTGGATGCCAAAGCACCTGTAGCAGATCATTTTTTGTCACTTTGGTTATATCTGTGCCTGACCACCTGCTGCTTGATATTCACTATATCTCAAAGTTAGTCACCAAAATATCTGTATTCTCCTTATATTTGATCTGGTGAGGACCTTTCAAGCCCATCTAGACCATCCTCATCTGGCAAGCACCCAATTTCTACAGAAAATGATTCCATTGTCTCACCCGAGGATATTTTCTTTGGTATTCATCCAGCAATTTCCTTTGCAGAATTTCAATCTATTTCTCACTTGCCTCTTCTGTTGGTGTTGATATTTTTTAAAATGCCTTAATTTTGCATGCCCTGTTTTAGCTTTTGCTCAGGCAGTGGAATATTCCAGAGGAACTAGGTAACCCCTTCAAATGAACTCCTATATACAGGAACACCACCATACTCAATTCTCATGTCCTTACAATCTTTTTATAGAGAAAGTTTCAATGCTCAGATAAGAGCTGGCATTCTGCTCTTCACTTGCCATTCTCACAGCCAGTGAATCATATCTTCTAGCCTTTTCCATAGCAGGGGGTAGAGGTTTCTTCACTTGAGGCCAGTTGCAAGCAAGCAGTGCCACATTGCTCAGCTTTAACAACTCCCAGTATCAGCTGCTGCAGCAAGCCTCTCATCACCTCTGCCTGTCTGTCTTGTAACAGCTCAGTGGGGTGTAAGATGCTTGTGTGGATCAGTGTCCTCAGCAGTTCCTTAGGTCTCCAGACCTGTATTCAAGGGAATATAATGCTTCTATTTGGTGCTCTGTCACAAACCTCCCAGCACTGGATGCAAATGAAAGTAATCATACATAATAAATCATGTGATTATGCTGGAAACCCATGCGTGTCTGATCCTTCAACTACTAGAATTATGGAGATCCAATATTAACTGCATATCTTGACGCTCATTATCTCATTTACAGAGTGCTATTCTTTGCCAGCCAGATCCCTTGGTAGGGACAAAAGCTTCATGGATTGGTAAGACCCCACATCAATTTATATGTAACTCATTTCCAACATAAAATATTGAAATTTGAAACCTAATACATATATTTATTAATGAATCTAAATTGAATTATGTTTTGCCCTTTTCCACCAAGAAAAAAAAAAAAGAAATGCCCTCGTCATGGAAAGAGGGTTAGAAAGGTTAAAAAAATAAAGAAAGTCAAAGTCATTACATTCCAATCAAACTTGATAAATATGTAAATTACAGCAACTAAACAGTTGGCTTTGACAAATGACTTCCATGTAATGGATTTTTCATAGTAATGAGGCTACAGTGCAATTGTTTTTTTAAAGCGTTATATTTCTCATCAATACAAAATGTGAGTCAGTATGCAGAATGGGGATATTTACTTTAAAAAAATTAAGAGGAGAAAAAAAAAATTCAGACAGTAATTGATATCACAGAGGGATGCCACATCCTGTGATGGTGTCCTTCCTTCCATCTATACTGACATGTTGTTTATTGCTCCTTAATTAAGTAGCTTGAACTTGATGTGCTACTCAATGCCAAAGAAGCATAAAGCCTAGGACTTTATTGCTTGTGATTCATTTTTGATATATTCATCCATCCAACTCTACAAAGGGTGCCAGCTCCACATGCTGTGCAAACCCTACAAGACCCACAAAAATGGAGAAAAGAGGAAGAAAGTCACTTCAAAGAACTTTAAGTAACCCACATGAATCATTCAACCTCCTTAAGGTCTTTGACACTTCAGGCCACATCAACCATTCTGGCATCAGTGCATTCTCTTCTGTGCAATCTGACCATGTCACTTCAAGCTCTCAGCTCAAAAACTCTACTGCCCACAGCCTCATCTTTATCTCGTACAGATGTTCTAATACAGGTTGTATTCTAGAAAAGGATTCATGCAGAACACCCTCATTCACAGAGGGTTCTTTTCAGTTGCCTTGCCACTATCCTGCAAATGATCTGGTATTCAGCAAGACATCTCACAGTTTTACTCTAGGCTTCACCTTTATGTGATGCAGCCTATTTGGGAATCTCGAAAGCAGCAGAGGTGACAGAAGCCAGCAACAGGTTTTCAAAACAAAGTGGCAATGATTGCAGTGAAAACGTGTCCAGAAACTTTGATGTGTGTTTAGCCTCAGCAAGGACCCTACCACACACGATTATGGTTGTGTTGTCCCACTTAGTGCACACTGTTGGCAAGCAACCAGACAGTCATTGGGACTGTAAATGGGACTGTATTTGGACAACCAGGCTCAGTGACCAACTATTTTGGAAAAGACTCCTCTGTTGAAAAACAGTAAGTTTTTCTCTGCAGACATCTTGCTGCATTCTAGTAAGCAAGCATTTCTAATTTTTTTTCTGATTTCAGTGGGAAGACCCAAATTAAGTAAAAGGAGCAAAGAAGATTAGCTCTCCCCCTTATCCCTTTACACCATCTCCTACAAAGCCAAATAACACTGGTGAATGTAGGGACTCAGTTTATAGATGTATAGTACAGAAGTTCCTGGACAAATACAGGGGAACTTTCAACATGGAAGAGTATGTCATTTGATACAGTTTTGGCTGTTCAGCTATTCAATTTGAATGGGGGCTGAACCAATGTCCCCTCAGCAAAAGGATCTTTGCCACCCAGTATTTGCATTCCTGAGCCAGGGCTACAGAACAGAGCTTAGAGTTGCCCCAAACATGATCAGATGATCCAAAGGTCAGCCAATACTGGATAGTGACAACTCAAAGACTGTACTGATGATTTTAAGTTATTTAAGTAAAAACAACCCTTCTCACCCCAATCTGTTGAAAGGACAGAAAAGTGAGGAAGGGAAAACACAGCCAGGGGAAATGTCAGCTGAAAATAAGGACAGAGGAGGTGGAGGAGGGAGTTGCTCGTACATCTTCCAATAAGCCTTATAAACCCTGGCTATAGCTCTGCGTGCATGCATTTATTTTGCTGATATAGGATGCATACTCCACGTAAAGCTATTCTTGTGAGCCAAGAAAATCTGCATGTGATACAGCAGGAGAATGCTAATGGCTTTCAACGAACCTGGAATCCAACACTACCTGCCTTTATCAAAGGTGGATTTCAGAGCAAACAGTCAACCTTGGGGTTCCTCCTTGAGTTACAAATTGGTGAACACAACGCGACCACATGCATGTTTGTTCTAGCTAAGTGTCCCCCAGTAGCAGAAGAGGTACAATCCTTCCCAAATATCCCTCAGGCTATAGCAGAGGTATTTTTCAAGCAGCCCTTTGTCAATAAAAGAAAAGCAATTCCAAGCCCATTCAAGTGATGAATTCAAGTGGGTTAAACAGCTTACCCAATTCAGGCTGCGTAACTACCAGCATCTCATCTTCCCCATCTCCACCAGGCTGTAAGGACTGTCCCTGCTTGGTCTGACCCACATCTCTAACAGAAGCTACATTACCCACTCTTCTCCCATTAAAAAAAACATCTGAGATATTTGGAGCGATTTCAAACTAAAGAAAAATGAATAGATATATACTCCAGACAAGTAGAAAAACAACAGCAGCAACTGATAGCTTTAATCATGAAGGCCCTTTTCATTAGAAACTACCAGTAAATGACAGAAAAGCTTAATATGAATGAAAATCTAGGTCAGCACTTGCAATGACTGCCTTCTGAGTTTATGAACTTATTTAGGAGAAACAGAGAATAGATTACTCTTAATTTGCTTTATCTTTGCATTCCTGATCAATTGATTATAATAACTGTGGCTAATGAGAAGGAAGATAGGTTCTACAAGTATTACCATACAGACAGCAGGCATGAGTCAAAGTGAATTTAAGCAGTTTTGTTTCCAGAGTGATGGTATAATGCAGAACTGCACGTTTCCAAGGCAGAAAAGGAAAAAATAAGATTTGTGACATTAAGTTCAAGCAGATTTTCAAATCACTGCAGAGAACAAACAAACAAAAGCCAACAACAAAAAAATCCCACAGCTTTCTCTCAGATCAGACATGTCCAAACTGACATTTAGGACTATACCCTAAAGAGATTTTTCAGAAGTTGTCAAGGCTGAACCCAAACCACTGTCCTAATTTTCAGAAAGCTTCAAAAATAATGGAAAACTTTTTGAAGGTCATTGTCCTCTGTCAAAGATGTGATGTAGCACTGTCTGAAATATGAGGACTGAAAACCAAAATCCTGTGTTCTTTTTGTTGGTCTTCCACTAAACTGATGAGTAACCTTTCAAAAGACACTCAAGAATAAATCCAAAAGCAGATTTAGCAACTAAAGTAAACTAAATCCTATTTAAGCCCAAAGTTTAAAGCTTCAAAAACTGTATTCAGTTGTCACCAAATTCAGGAGATGCTTGCATCCACAGGCATAGTTCTCCTTTTGGCCAAGTCCCTTCCAAATCCATATGCATCTCTTTCTCCTACTACTACTGTGCTGAATGGAAAGGAATCAAAATAAACTAACACCATAGCTGTAAAAGCACAATGGCAACAACACCCATTTCTGTCAGTACTTAACAGGCTCAACAGTCTTGCCCAAAATATGGGAAGTCCCTTGATACAAGAACTAACTGTAAGTACCTACAGCCCATTTTTGCCTCTCTAGTTTTACAATTAACTTCCCCCATTTTAATAACACTAGTAACAGTTACCTGTGGTTTTTCTGTTTGTTTGTTTTTTAATACATCACTTTGAGGTATTTGAAAAGAACTTTACATCTGCGTGCATTTATTACTGAAAACAATTCATGCATGCTTTTCTCTTTACTGGGAAAATTTGGAAAGCACTTTTCCGAAATCGGCACCTCAATCACTCAGTATTTTATCTACAAAAATGCAGACTTCAAGGTTTTATTTGCTTGAATAGACAGAAGGCTTCAGAGGGAGAAGAAAAATATGGCTTTCTTAAACATTTTGTTTTCATAATCTATTCCTTTCCCACTTATCTGGCTGTGGATCACACACATATAGTGGCCTTTCATGATGTCCAGATGAAACTAGTAAGTCAACAGTGGATATATTATGCTTTTATTTCTAACATTAAATTTACTACTTTTTTGGATAGAAATAGAGAACACGAGCTGCATACAAATGGGTCACAGCATCTCGTGTTTACCATTAAACATGAATTAAATCTGAGTAGCTTGGCATATCTCTATAATAAAAAAGGCACCGTTAATAAGATTTCATTAAATGGAGAGCTAATGTGTAACAGCCTTATATCAGATATGTGAAAACAGAATTTCATAACAAGGCTGGGAGAAGCATTATCAAGGACCTAAGTAGAAAAATCTGTCTTTCTCGATACTGGAGGAATTTATATTTGAAGAGTGTTCTTTCCTATTGAGATCTTCATTGACTTGTACAAAAATACCGCTTTTAATCTCAAATCCCCACTGGCATTTTCATATAAGCACTGAAAATGCTATTGGGCTTTAGAGATTTAATTTAATGAAGGAAAAGTATTTCTATTAAAGTGTGTAATTTTTTTTTTTTTAAGTTTTTTTTTTCTTATATATTTAAACACAACATATTCTGAGGAACCAGGGAAACAGAATTGTTTTAAGCTCTGAAAAACTAACCTGTGCCCTTTTAGAGTTCCTGCCTCACAAAGAAAGCTTAGCAGCAGCAGCACAGCCTGTAGGTGCACCTGAAAAGGGACCCTACTGTCCCAAGTCACAGACGCACCAAGAATGCCAAGCCTGGAGAAGAAAGTAGCAGAAAGAGGAAAAGAAATGTCCCGATGAAGTCAGGTTGTTTATGCTAAACTGCTGTATCATTAAGCTCCATTCTGAAATGTCAAAGATGCAAAAACTCACCAAATAGCTACTAAATCTTCTGCATTAATGGACTGATCCTCCCATCTATTTGTGTCAAAAAGTATTAGATCTGGCTGGGTAGGAAACAAATTCACTGTTGGGGTAAATGAAAGCCACTCCATCAATTTGGGCAGAAGGGCGCCCATTGGCTCCTTTGATGAGATAGACTCTGAATGTGCCACCATGAATTCCCTGCACATTAATTCTAACAGTACTCCTTTTGTGAGGCTAAAAATCTTTGTTTCTTCCATGGAACACAGATCATATGAGTCTCATCTATTGTATGAGTATTCATTACAAATACAAATTCCTTTTCATATTGAAGAAAGAGAGTGCACTTGACACCAGGAGGCCTCTCAACAGGACACTGCTAGGGCTGACAAGATGAACAGTAAACATAAGTAAAAGCAGTTGTTCTGATTATGTGCAGGGCTTATGCAAAGTTAAATTTCCCTGGTTTTTTTTTTTTTTTCTTAAAAAAAGGTTATGCTTCTATGTAACAACAAAACAGATCATTGAGAGACAACAATGCAATCTCCCTATAAACCTCTAAGTTCCCTACTACAGCAACAGCTAAGCCAACGTATTATTTGAGTAAACACAGACAGCAGAAGAAAGTAGTCCAGAAATAAATTCTGGATTTTTCATAAGACTCACTGCTTATCTTATATTCAGACAGCAAACTCTGCAGAGGGATCATTTATATAATGGTGTACAGGCAACTGGGCACCTAGATGCTTTCACAAACAATCAAAAGGATCACTTCTGGTTTCTGAAATGATGTAACCTCAGCAGAAGTAGAGAGTCTAAAGGACTGGGATGAACATCTAGTTCCTCACAGCTGACCAGCAAAGGGGATGTTGGTTTAAGCAGGCCTTTAGCCCCAGATCGTTGTCACAGCACAAACACCAGCCTGCTTTGACCTTTCAGTTCCCTTTCCCACATTTACCCATTGGCCTCATCTGCTTACATTCTGACACCTTTCAGGCATTTCTCCTTAAGCATGAAGTTGTGGACCAAAAGATAATTCTGCCATTAACTTCAGTAGATCTAGGGTTCTCTTTTGTACAGTAGTACAAAATGAGTACATTCCCTTCAGTACAGCAGAGTACCTCACTACCTGAAGTCCTCATTGCAATGAAATAAGCCGACACTGTGATTGGGAATTCACTTAGCTTGCTGCACAAGGTACATGATCAATATTAAAAAACAATGGATCATTTCATAAGTTAAAAAGTTTTGAAGGCATATATTAAATATTACTAATCGGGGACACGAGCAATCACCTGTAGTATTTGGAAGAGCAAACAATGAAAAATTATTTTCATTTAAATCTAATTAAAACATGGATGAAAAAAGAATCTATGAATCTTTTATTAAAGGTAACATTGGTGGATATTTTGACAACTAGACATTTGAGCTCAACAACTATTTCATCCTAACTACCTCAGTTTATTTCTGTGGTGGGTACAGGCATGCATGATAATCCATGGTTTGATTTCATTTATCACTCCTGAAATGCTCCCCTCCATGTAGATAGCTCAGGAGCAAAGAGAAGGACAGTTCTTATGTTTGAAGGAACAAGTATCTGGGAATCTCTGGTTTTATTTAACATATACTCAAAATTACGCAAATAGCCACAAGAGAATGTTTTTTTCATTGAAGCAATCACTATTATCAAGTGCTTCTGCAATGGCAGTTATAGTACCTCACTGAAGCAAAACAAACAAGCAAACATGCACTGAGCTTCACTCTACATAAAAGCCACAATCCTTCCTTGTATACTGTCACACCACCGACAGAATACTTCCATTCTTTTATATACCCAGGAGAATAACAATCTGTGTTGATGTAAAATTTGCATAAGACAGAAATCCAACTAGCCTCTTGCCTCATCTCCAGCAATGGTCAGCAATGGACACCTATGGATATAAAAGCACATGATACACAGAAAGGAATTATTTCCCAGCCATTTCCTCAGATCCTTTCATTTTGGAGATGAGTTTTGTTTTAAAACATCCACAGATTTTCCATCAGAAACAAGACTTACTGTCTACCCAAATCTGCTTACCCAAATTTTGATTCAGAACCATTTTGAAACAAATTAATACTCCAGTCATGAACAGCCTCAAATGTTGGATGCAGGTGAAAACTTCACAAGTGATCCCTGTCACTACAGAGAACCAAACAAAATCCCAGTCCTGTAGAAAAAACACAGGGTCAGGTTCAAACCATGAGGGAGCATCCTTCAACCAGCATATATTGTTATCGCTCCACTGAAGCCAATGGAGCTCTGACTACTTGCCTCAGCTGAGAAACTACCCTGAGTCACTGGCTCATCTCTAATGGCACTGGCAGGGGACAAGGTGGGTGGCAGGGAGAAAACAGTTCAGGAGGAAGGCTGATGTAGGGAGGCAGACAGTATATTTTTTGAAAGAAGTTGGCAGAGTTAATAGAAACACTCTCCCATTGCATTCTTATGCAAAGCTCAGCTCTGAAGGTTACCTGCTTCCCCAGTGACTTGAAATGGAATTTTTTGTAACGTAATCTCTTCAATCTGTCTCTTCCTCTATTTACAGAGCATAAAAGTAACCATAAAATGCCACTGTTTTTGAGCAAATCTAATCTGCCCTTCCAGTAATACCAGGCCACGCGATGATTATCTCATTTTCTCTATGACAAATGTGGAATTATTGGCTGGTGATTGTCAAAAAAATGCATGTCTCTACATCAGATAAATAAGAGTAAAGACAAATAAAAAATGTGAAACACTAAGCATAAGCAATAAGAGGCTAACGTCCCTGACTGGTGACCTGTTCTGCAGAGTTAGTGACACAAAGCAGTCTCATTTTTTAAACTGCTTATGGTTCTAGTCCTTTTTTCCTATCCTGGCTTTCAGTCATAAAAGAGAGGAAAAAAAGTAAGAGAAGAAAACCTTTTTGTTTCTGCACATCAGGGAAAAATACAAGATTTAAACAAAAGGAAAGCAATAAAAATAGCCTGGTTTTGGACATCCTGGTTTGGGGGGGAAGACAAGACCTCTCTGTAGAGAGAAGGTCAAAGGTTTCTAGAGGGGAGGGCTTGCTCAGTTATCAAGGGATGGAAAGGAAGAGTGAGTCAAAGCAAACCTCAAGAAAATGGCAAAGAAAATACAAATTTAGCATCCATTCCAGAGATCTAATTGTCAAGGACTGGGAGAAGAACCTGTCCTTGGAATATCCATCATCAAGTTCAGCAAGAAATAACAAGCAGTCAAAATGAAACGGCGACAGTCTCAGTAGGATTGCTACTTCTGCAGCAGGTACACAAACTGCAGGGAGTGCCAGTACACTGCCGACCAACTTGACATGACCACTGAAAAGCACAACAGAACTCTTTTTCCTTAAAGAGAAGCAAAGAAGTTTCACTGCATGACAGAGCAGCCCATAACCATATCTCGGACAGACTCAGTGCCTCAGACCCTAAACTCAGAGGAGAACCATCTTCTCCCATTTAGCTTGACTCCTACAGGTAGAAGCCTTAAATATGTTTAGTGTGCTGACAGTAGTGAATTTTGTACATTGGTCCCAAAAGTCAAGCAGCACAGAGTCAAGCTAATGTGAGATCCCCTTTGCCAGCACTAGGAACAAGTGTTACATGGAAGAAGGTCGCTTATAGCCTCAGGCAGAGGAATGAACAGCTCCTCTAGTTCACTGGAAAAATACTGGAGAGCAAAGCCTGACAAAGGATGTCCTGAGGCTGCAGGACTGATTACGCAGGAACCGATCCAAGAAGATACTCAGAAACCTTTTTGAATCCATGAGATTTAGAAGTAAAAGAAGAGCCAGGCACCTAAGTGCTTTCTTGTGCCCTGACTTTCAACCAGGATTCAACCCATCTGGCTTCAAGTATTTAAGTGAAGAGTCAACTACCTACAGAGAGCAAAGCAGGTCTTTGTGAGATCAGGCAGCCTCAGCAGTTTCCAGCCTCCTTGCAGAGCGAGCCTGGAGTCTCCAACCCAGGCAGCTCAAAGCTCTCATTCAGCCAAGGCAAATCTGTGGTTTAATCTCTTTCCTTTTCTCCCTCCACAAAACACAACCAGTCCTTTTCCAGTGGTATCACCACCAAACTTACCATAAGGAATTCTCAGCATGAAAACATCATCATGCTTCTGCTTTTCACAGAAACCTCAGCAAAACCTCAGATCAATTCACAGATATGGTGTAATACTCCCTGTTTTGCTCCAAAATTGAGTAATCCAAAGGACACCTTGGGAATACACTATGGTGGGACAAGAGGCAGCATAAATCATGTTTGCGTGGTGCAGAGAGCAAAGAATTACAGTGAAACTACTGAAGTCCTACCCAGGTCCAGTAACTGCATTAAAGAATCCCCATTACAGTCATTACACTTTATTCCTGTACTTTCATTTTCCACTGTCACGAGGCACACTCCAAAGACATATTTGCATTACCAAGGTGTTACCAAAGTGGAGTGAAACAGCTTAAAGTTTCTTTTATAGACAATACATCTATTCATGGTAGATAAAAGGATTAAAGATCCTACTAAAATCCATTAGAATCAGGAGTAATACTGCCACATATAGTTTTATTTTGCACTTTTATTATACCTTTTCTCCTAGGATCTCAGAGCACTTGTCAAATAAGAAATTAGGCTTTGCTACTTTACCAGAATAAAAAGTCTGCTTTCAAATAGAGAGGACAACGACAGTGACAGCTGAAGGTCACACAGAAACAGAGCCTGGGTGCTCTGGCTTGTGGGTTTCTGCTCTAAAGCCCATTCCCTTTTTCAATTAGAGGGATGACAGCACCACATACACATGGTACTTAGAGTAAACATTTGCTTGAGTTCTTCATCTCCTCCTACCATTATCTGCACCATTTTTATTTGAACGCCTCATTTTTTTTCCAGAGTTTTCTGCAAAATTCAAATGAACCGTGAACAAGAGAATGAGAGGTTTATTGAGCCATAGCAGGCTAACACTACCCATGCTGCAGCATGATTCGAATACTTAAGTGGCCCAGATGCTCTCGCATTCAATTAATTAATTCTGGAGATTTGGGGAGGGAGTGGAGAGAAAAAAAATTACACAAGACGTTGGCTTTGCCATTGCATTATCCTAGGTGTCTCACTCTGATGTAGGTTAATGAGAAGAGTTCAAATGCTAAGACATAATTAAATAGCAATAATTAAGGAAGCTGACACTGCTAGAAGTAGCAAACTGAAATAAAGTAAGATTGTTTCCCTTTAAAAGAAAGAAGGCACTTATTGTTTAAACACAACCCTAGCAGGTTTGTGAAACGGTTTCCCATCTTCCAAAATTCGAAGCAAACACTCATTAATTGGTATCATTACATGTTTAATGTTGTTTGCCTTGCCTTTCCCGATCCTATCTGCCTATTTTTGGATGGTAGCCTCAGCACAAATGAAGCCCATTTGGCAAGTCTGCACCCTGATCAGAGACAGACATGTGGTCATCTTGGCTAATGCACAGCTGAAAGGTGTTGATATACTCCACAGGTAAGTACGATATGAAAACTGACAGGGAAAAGAATTGTAAGGCAAGCAGTGCTCTGACCCATAATATTCTGGGAGCACAATTGGTGCAAGACATAAAGCTAAGTCAATGTTTGGAAATTGCAGAATTCAGATCCTGAATGCTGTGGACATTTTGGAGCACTGGTCGTCCTTGCTGATTCAAACAGTATGCAGTAGGGAAAAAAAAAAAAAAAGAAAAAAGAAAAAAAAAGAAGCACTTTCTACTATGTTTCTCACACCAATTTGCAGCTGCTAGTTAACATTCATCTTTTTGTTAATGACATCAAAACTTCCCACTGTTCAGAAAATTTCACTGATTTCCCGCACACTTAAGAATTACTCAGCACTGTCAACAAAGCAAGCACTGCCATGGTAAGCACAAGTTTGCCTGCTTTTGAAATCCAGCTCTGGATTAACGGAAATCAGGAAAAAGCAGTACTCATGTACAATGGTATTCTAAAAGACACAACCATCCCATCACTTCTTCAGGCCCATCCTTCAGATGGATAATTCCAGGTGGATTATTTCAACTAGCAGAATGAAGGACAGTGAAAGTGCTCCATAATTTTGTCCATTCTGAATTCATGTGGTCCTTGTGGGTCCCTTCCAATCTCAGTTGTTCAATGACCTCCTGATGATGACCCAAAGACTTGACAAGGAAAGTCAGACCAAGAGAAGATAATTTCCAGCCTGCAAAAGGATGTTCAGTGATGAATTACCAAGCACAGTACCATTTCCCCTTACATTCTTTGTAGATAAAAATGGATAATTCCTTTCTGTCACCCCATTAATGAATCCCATTTCCTTCCTTTCTGAAATACAACCCAGGTCTGCAAAACCTAATCAGTGCCATTTGCTGAAAGATCTTTCAAAGGAAAGTTTTCAGTCCTCAGATCCAGAAGGATAAGCTCAAATCATCTGAGCTGAGGTGAACCTCATGAGGCCACCCGAGTAAACCAAAACATCAGACCAGAAACTGGATCTGAAACTTAGAAAACAGCATGCTCTTTTTCATCTGAGTCTGACCAGTATTTGAAGGCAGGCTTCGGTGGGTGAAAATCCAGTGCATAATTCCACTGAACCTCTGTGAATGCTTTCTTTGGTCATTTAATCTTACTCAGAGGCAAAACTGATGAGGAAAACACCTTTAAGAATGAGACGAATCAACAGAACAATACCAGCATTCTTATTCCCATTACTAAGGTGTGATGACCTTGTTGAGTGGTGACCAAGAGGAATCTGGTTACAGATGATTGGTAGCTGAGCATCTGACAGTAGAAATGTGTCTCTTATAAGTTTTCCCCTAAGTTAAACCACTCTGCTGTCTCTTGCTACCGACAGATGTTTTAAACTTGAGGCAAGAACTTGGCAGGAGTTTGAAACCAAGCAAAATGCACTATTGTGTATATCCATGGAAGTTGTACAGTTTGAAGCTCTGCAGACAGAATCCTAATTATAACTTAGTAAGTTCTTCCACAGGCTGATTCCCAGTGGTAGAACCTGGATAATCAACTTCCTAAAGCTAGTCACGGAAAAAGACTCGTTCCTAGGGGAGCACCAGGATGGAAAGATCATCCAAGTCAGACAGGGGTTACAGAACAAGACAGCTGGTTCCAAGAGATCAATCACCCATGGCAGCTATGCTACCAGCTCAAAAACAAAACACCACTCACCCATCAACCAAAACCTATATGATAAAGCTCTTGAATCAAGTAATTACACCCATTTCACGATCTGCATCAGCATCCAAAGGTTTCTCACATCATCATTTATCATATTAAAAACACTTGCTCGCTCTTAGAGATTTTTTGCAGAGATTGAACAACTGCCAGATACTCAATTTGCATGCAGGAAGCTGAGGAAGAAGACAACAACCTTAAGCTGTCTGGGGCTTTAAAAGCCATAGTTCTCATTACAATCACCAGAGAGCATGCAGCTATACCTGTACTCAACAAGCCCTTGTTGATCACATTTGCCTCCTTCACCCCTCCCCCCCCCCCCCCCACTTCCCCAAGGAATTTTTTTTTAATTGCTTGGATGGTTAATAATCACTTTATGAACACTCCTCAGTTCAGCAATTGTGAATTACTGAAAGTTTCTCAACAAATTTTTAAAGAATTTACATAGCAGCATTCCAGGCCTTAGTATATTGACCGGAAAACAAAGAACTAATACTGGTTATATTTAACTGTTTTATCCTTTGAAATATCTTTAAAGGAAGGGTACAATGTTGGTAGTCATAACAGTTTATATTAATGGCCTTTAATGGAGTACAACATGCAAAGACTAACGTTGACACTTAATTTAAAATATGATCAATTTGAACCCTTCAGGTAAATGGTAACAACAGGGACAGCAAATACTCAGAATCAAAAACTTCTAGGAATATCTTCTCCAGATACATAGATATCTCAGTATTTTGGTGCTCAAATTTTTTTCCGGACTCATTACTTCTTCATGCAAAGTCCTTTCTTATTTTTGAGAAAATATTCTGGAATAAATGTACTCAACCACCACAATCTTCTAGTTTGCCAGTAGAATATGCAGACAGTAGAGGAGAAAGAAGTGCAAAGAAGAGAAGCAGTACATGGAGCTGAGCTACTGTACAACAGCCAAAGAAAAGTTCGATCAGGTTGGGTAACATACTGATGGTAAAACAGCTGTAAATAATTTAAATAAATATAATTCTGATATTATTTGTAACCTTCTGTCATCTTTTACATCACATGTTCAGCAGCACAAGAATTGTACCATTGTCTTTCACTTACCAATGGCTAGCAGTTCTGTGGAACTCCAACACTATGCTATCATAAACGCCTCTGTGAAGCTTATTGTCAGTTATCCACCGAGCATACTTTTTTTTTTTTTTTGAAAGGTGAAATTAAGAAGTAGAATAAGATTGCCAATATTAAAAAAAAAAAAAAGCTTTTTGAAGAGATCAAGATGATTCCTAAATAACGTGGATAACTGGCTAATGAACAATCAAAAGACTTGACTGTGCTGTAGTTTCTTTCTTTCAGAGTGCTTTTAAATGCATCGTTTCATCTCTCACTGTGATTTATACTACTTTTATATAGCTTGCATTACAAGGAAGTTGTGGCCTCCAAATTGCTAGGTCCTCTAGGAACTCAATTATTAACCCAATGAAAAGCTCCATCTAAAACCCTCCATCTAACCATTTTGTTCTGGCAGGGAATTGTAATGAAGCAGGGTCCCAGTCAAGCATGATGGTAGACAAGTGGGATATTTGCAGGCAGCACATTCAAAATTATATACAAAGAGTATTAGGTTACTGCTGGGCCATCAATTTCACTAAATTAAGTTTTTTCATAATTAATAAGGAGGTTATTTTCAGTTTTCAAAAAAAAAAAAAGTATAATCAAGTATAATCAAGTAAAAGTATAATCAAGATCATACAACTGCTATCTCAGGGAAAATCAGAAGTTTTTGCCCTGTGAAATTGCCAAGAAATTGTTATATTTGAGCACAATAATGTGAAGTTATGATATATGCTTCAACAAAGTATGCACAAGGTAGATATAGGAAAAAAAAATAAATCTAATACTGTCTTTTTAGAAGCACACATACTCCAGCATCCATCCTCCATCTCAAATGAACCCACCACTAAGGGTAATGAATATCCACCATTCAAATTAATTTAGCCAAAAAAAGTTACTAACAGAAAATTTTACTTACGTTTTACTGAAAGCACAATACTGATTATCACATGGGTCTTGTGCATATAAGAACAAATACAATATCCTTTCCTTATTCAAACGTTTCACAATTTAAAAAAAGCGGGAAGAATGATGAAATTAACAAAAATAAACTGAGGTGCAAGTTTCACCACATAAAATACTGCTACAGTCATTAACCATCTGTTTATCATGAACACACACCAAGTTTATTTTTCAAAGTTAGGCCCTTTTAACCCGCCATGCCTACATGATTATCTGGAGATGCACATGCTTCAAAGGACAGCATTTCTAAAGCTATGGGACGAATTCTGCAGTGATTCTGGGAAGGCACCATCAGAGCTTCACTCATTTACATCATTCAGGGTAGTAACCTATGGCAGAGTATCCTCTGTAGTATTCCCTTCCCCTTTGGCATTTAAATGCTAACAACTTCATACTGGGAATCAAGTTTGCACAAAGCTAACTTTCCATAAAGGAAACAAACCATGCTAAACACCCATCTGATGTGTGTTTCACCTGGGGTACTTTCCTCTCATTCCCCCATAACATATTAAATATCCTCAGGAAACAGCACAATATTAATACAATATTCCAGTGATCCACTTATCTTCACCAAATAGTCCCCCTCTCCTCCGTCACTCCCCTGAGCATGAAGACAAATTATATATGGTTTTTAAATGCATTCTTTTGGTAATAAAGAAGCTTATCTTATCAGTTATTGCATGTATTAAAGTGTTGTCCCCTAGAGGTATAATTTTCCACTCTATCCTACCCTTATTTCAGTATCTGCTAGACTGAACTAAATTTACAATCTCTGTGTACTAATAACTGACCTTTGGCCTTGAGGTAGGAATGCTGATCCCCAGCTTTATCTGACAATTCCTGTTTTCCTGCAGTTACCCCTGAAAGTAAATGAAGCTTAGTTTGCTTTCAGGGATTTATTGATTAAGTACCATAAAGAATGGTTGTTGTGAACTAACTTCGGTCATAATCGCTTAAATAGGTCTCAGGAGCAAGAATAGTCATTTTCTTGCAAAGATAACTGAAACCACACAACCACACATGCGAGATAAAACACACGTGGGTTTTTAGCGTGAGCTGGTGCTTTGTGTTATAAATAAATATTGTACAGAGGAGTGTGTTTCCCTTTTCTTTAAAATCTCTGCCACCACTTTTCCTTAAGCTTACAAAAGGAAATGCTGGCGATCATAATCTTTGAGATGCTGCTGTGCAGTCACATATTTTCTTCTTACACAGTGGCTTTCATCATAGATCTCAAATTACTTTTTGAACACTGATTAATCCCCACCTGTGAGATAAGCATTCTCATACACATAGGAGAAAACAGTGTTCAACAGCTTATCCAAGGACACACAGTTCCTGAGTGATAGAACTGGTAACTGAACCCAGACTGGCTGGGGATCACATTTGGTGACCTCCAGAGAACGCTTTCAGCCTTATGCTATTTTATGTAATGTTACACAAGTCATCGCTCACTTAAAATAATTTTTGTAGTGTGCAGTGTGCTTATTAGATGTCAGCCACAGGACTACAATGTGCACTCAACAGCTGCTGAAGCTTCAAGTCTGCATGGAAGCAGTCATCCCCTACACCCCTCATTGGACCATGGTACTGTAGCATCCCTTGCTGAGGTGCATCCCAGTGCTGAGATCCCAACAAATCCTTCACTCTCTTAGGGAGTTTCACTGAACATTCCTCTTTCATGGCCATCTGCCCTGCTCCTTCCAGGTTGATCTCCCTCACCCCTTGGCATGACACTCCGAGCAGATCTAGCCCTCCCAGATAAGACTTTGAGAAGTTTGTCTCCACACCCTGATTTCAAACAGATTTCAGAATAAAATTCAACCTACAGGAACAGCAGTGGGCAGGAAGATGGCCTCAGGCTGGAGAGACATTATGTTGGAGGAGGCTGGAGCGAGTGAGCCTAACAAGAATTTAGGGCTTAAAATGGTTCCTGATGAAGACGACATCAAATCATCTATCACCTCCTGATAGAGTTAAATCCAGGATTTAACCTCAGGCCCTGGGGAAGTATAAGTAATCAACAGAATTTCCACTGAAGAACAAGGTACAGAAAACCACCACTCACACCAATGTCTGGAGGGTGAGGGGACTGCACTGGGAACATGATCAAAGAAATGAACCTATGAAATTCTGCATCATCAACTTGAAATAATTATGTTTTAAACTGGAAAAAAAAAAACAAAAAAACACCAAAAACAAAATTGTCACTTAACTTGCATGCACTGACCATTTCTTAGATTGGTGTTTGATATTTAAATTACTTCTCATGAACTAAGCCTGCTTGGAAAGTATCAGGCAGATATTGGCAGAACTCCTACATTAATATGTACAGATATTTAATATTTTCATAGAAAGTGGAGAAGACAATTGAATTATGTTTAATTCAAAATTAAACTGTTTAAACTTCAAAATTAAGAATGAAGCACATTAAAATCTGAGATAAACTGGATTATAAAGAAGCTATACAGAGAAGTACCATTCTTAGTATGTGCAGAGATACAAGTTAAAGAAAACATGCAAAAGATCAGATCAATGGCATAATCTGTGCAGCTTATTGGAACACTGCTTTGTTTAATGAGCAAATTTCTGAAGTCTTTCATTTCTACATTATGCATTTCCTGAGCATGCATTCTGCTATGCTGAACAGCACTCATCCTATATCAAAGAAAATTTTCAATTGACCAGAAACTAAATCCACATCCAATTTCTCAATCTTTCTGCCTTTCCCTTTCAATGTATGGGTTATTTTCTTGTTCTAAGTTTATGGTTGTGAATGAGAACAGTTTTACCTTTGAACATAATTATCGGGCTCTACTCTTTAACACAAAGAACCAAGTTCATATATTTCTTTGAGATTCAGTACAGATTTCCGTGACGTATTCAGTAAGCACAACAGAATGACAAACTCACCGGGAACGGATAACACGCCTTTGCTCCTCACTAATCACTACACAACTCCCACTTTCTGCTTACTCATACTCTTTTGATCATTTAGGAACACAAAAAGTCAAGATTTATGACAGTTATTTTTGCAAGATTCCTTAAAGAACAAACATCATGGGACTTACACAGAATTATCTGAAAAATTACTAAATCTGGGTTCCCACAGAAAACACTAAAGCCAGCAGTGCTGGCTGAGCATTTCTAACTCAATCCAGTTCAGTTGAATGCTTTCTTGCAAATGCTTTGCCAGCACTACACGACTGTGGTTATGCTCAGTGTTGACATTCTTCAGGCTGCAGAGCGATTTGTAGATCACAATCATTATTATCCTGCTGTCTAAAAATCTTTAGCTGATATTGTGAAACAAACCTTGAGAAAAAAACTCAATCAGTAAGTATTTCAAAACCAATACCATGGAAAGAGTATAAGAGAAGGATATGAATGAGCATTTGCTGTGCAGAAGCAGGTGTTGATGCTGAGTTACCTTTTACAGAACAACAATATGGGGAAAAATATCTGTGCATGCCATAATAAAAATTTCTCTTTCACTAGAAGGTGGAAGAGATTATTTACTGAGTTCTCTGAGGCTGAAATATCTTGTTTCAAATCAAAACTCTTGAAAATATTAGAAAATTTAAAATCAGATGTAGTCATTGAGGATGTTCTGTTGGACTAAGGGTTGACAATTGATTTTTCTGGCCTCAGAAGCTGATCTCATCTAGGATCAAAGTCAGCTGTGAAGTCAAACTCATTCCCTTCAATGAATCTCTCATCTTACAAGAAAAAGGATATATATTTTATACACACACACCACGGTAGCCCCTCAAACTGATTAAAAGAGAATCTGTGTTGCAAGACTCTTAAAATCAATGATACTCAGTAAGAAATGAAGCAGAAACACCAAATTCAATGGAGAAAGAACTCCGAAAGCAGAGCTCCTCACCATTACCCTAAGATCTAAATTTAGAAAGCACATTAACAGACTCTTACTTGGCACTCTGATATAGTTCAGCTAGACATTTCAAAAAGCAAAGATGTTCAGCAAACCTTTTTCATACATCCCTACTCCTTCATTTTAGGATGCAGTTAGAAATAACCTTGTTTACTTCATAAATAATACAACTATATTTCCTGACCTGGGAGAAGAGTATTTGGTGACATTTGCCCTTCACAAAATACAGACAGTCTGGTTTGGTGATGGTTGCATTCACTTGATTTTGGTACAAATGAAAACACACGACAAACAGGAAACCCTCATCTTTTACCTCCAAACCTACTGCTCCTCCAGTTCTTCTCAACATGCCACGCAGTGCGGTTGACTTCCTACAGCACAGTGTGATTTGAGCTTCAGCAACAGGTGTGCATAACCAGCTTTACCAGCATCAGCAGAAATAAACAAAGCATCCAAGAATAAAAGCTCAGACATCAATTACTCAGACATCAATTACTGAGCCTGAGAAGCTACCATGCATCAGCTGAGACCGTTGCTGTGGTTCAGCATATTCAGACTGAGAAGTAAATTATCTTAGCTTAAATCTCAGCAAAATGTGTCCAGGCAGAATGATGTTACTGCTCCCAGCTGATGCAGGTAACCAGATAAGCACGTGCTATTTTGTCGTCAGGTGTCTTTAGTGCAGCTGCTGAAGAAGTATATACATGTGAGAATGGATAAAGTCTGTGTATACACTTTCCATATTATACAACACAAGGTAATATTTTAAGGAATTATCCTTGAAAATCCTCACTGCACATTTGGGTACATGCCTGAGGTGATGAAGGCACTGAAGACTTGTGTTTGGTTGTTTTTAGCAAGCTTTGCTTACAGATTCCTCAATAGTTCTGGTTCAAGATCTTAATGCTTTCCTTAAAGCTTCTTAGTTGACAGAAAACAAAAACTTCTCCCCTAAGCAAAACACTTTACTGCTGGAAAGATGTTTAACTTTCCCTTTGTACTCAGTTTTAGAGGAGAGAGGGGGAGGGCACTGAAATTTCCTGCTCTAAGTTACTCTCATCGTGCTGCATCAGAGCTGGCTGAATCAGTCACACTGCATTACGCTACATGGCTGATTTAGCTGTGTATGATGAGTCACTGCAGTCAAGCGTCAGCAAAGAGATGTGCTACTTAAGACAAATAATAATAATAATAATAATAATAATAATCAGGGCAGGTGCTGTGTGGTGAAAAAGTTATCCATAACAATCATCTTTATTTTGTGCCTAGAAGCCCCCAGTGGGACTGCTGGCCTGAGCACTGAGCGTTTGTTTGGAGAAGTGACAACATCCTCTGCCATCACAAAACATCAGAGCACATAGGGCAAAGTCTGCTCAAAGCAGGAGTCTGCCTCTGGATTCCCAGCCTCTGGACTGTAACAGACTTCTAAAATATCATAGCAGTAAGAAAAACCAGTTTTTCTGATGTTTTTAAAGGAAGGAGAAGAGGGAAGAGGTGAGACAGAAAAGGATATGGGGTCTGCCAATGAACAAGGTGAGCACAGAAGTCAAGTTTCAGTGACCTTTATATCTCACCTGTCCCTCTTAGGTATCATTTGCGTGCCATGGAAAAGCAGGTGAAAAACTAACAGGTCAACAGCATGCTTTGGTGAAACCTCCTTCCTACTCTGCTTGTCAAAAAGACTTTTTGGCACTTGAATTAATTTTTTGTTTTGCTTTTCTACTACATGTAGTGTTTGTATTTCAGTGCTCACAGATCACATCATAATCCCAAAAAAGTACATAAATCATTCTCCCAAAATAGATCTCTTCTTCTTTTTCTCTGCCTTCATTTCCTACTTCCTCTCATTTGCTTCTGGATGCCTGGGTAGATTTAGATTAATCGTAGGACCGAAATGTTACGTGGAAGAGTTGTATTCATGCTTGATCTAGCTACTGCATCCTACTGTAATTCGTGTACATAGGTAATAAAAATAATCCTCTGGGAAAATATTGCTCGGAATGGATTTTTGTCTGTCACTGTCAGCATATGTTCATTCCAAAGAAAACTAAAAAAAAAAAAATATCTGAAATAGAAACCTTTAATGGGAGTGTTTCTAGGTAGCTGATCAGCCTAGTTCATTGAAGAGACAGTTTGTTTTCAGTCTGAAATGAAAAGATCGAAAAAAGTGCAAAAACAAAATATTATTCACTGCATTCTGCGTATTTGTTTCTTTCCTCCATTATTACTTTGCATTTCCTAGCTGAAGAAGCCAAAGATCAGAGTTTTTCCACATACTGCAGAATCTAGTCAAGTACCACTTAATCATTTGCCAGCAGCTAAATGAGTGCTCCAAAAAGACCAAGTCCTGTGCTCTTCACATGAGCATAATGTATCAGAACGCAGGTGCACCACTCTTCTAAAAAGCAGAGTTCACATCAATTTCTCCTACTGTTAAGTCTCATTTAAGCAATCTTCTAAAATAAGCATATTCTAATTGAACTGCTTACAGTACTTGACAGCATATTTTGCTGCAGAAAACTTAAAGCGCATTCTCAGTTTCTAAAAGGATGAGAAAAAATAAAATAAAAGTTCATGCAAGGCCATAAAAGATCACAGATTTCATCAGAACATATATGCATGATGTAGGCCAAAGTAGGTAATAATTTTTAAAGAGTATTTACTTACAGGGTATATTAGCAGAGGAAAGAAAAAGAATTTTCCTTTGCTTCACTACACACTGACATGAACAAGTAATCATTCAAATGCTTTTAAGATATGCAGTCTTGCTAGTACAATTCTTTGGAGTCACAGAGAAATGAATGTAGATTACAGCAGCAATAGAGAAGCTATAAATACGCATACTCTGCCAGTCACATCTGCTGCTTTTATTTTTTTTAATATAAGTTCATAGTATTGATATATTTCTCCTTGTAGATGATTTAAACAGTTATTTAGGATGTCAAGATTAAAAACAGTCTTTTAAAAACAGGTAAAGTTATGATTCCTGGGTTTTCTTTACTACGCTTTCCAGATGTATATTTCACCTCAGAAAAAAAAATAATCCAGCTTCCTTATGGAGTATTTTGGCCATTGATCAAATGTAAGGCCTTTAAAAAAATAGAAAGCTTAAAATAAACAGTATTATCTGGGAAAATACAATCAAATAACACACCAATTAATCCAAACAACTGTTTTGCCAGAAAGGATTAGTTTTAACACAATTTGAATTTCAAAGTTAAGGTAATCTTCTTCAAGTTCCCTGACTGTTCATGCATATCATATCCATATTTTCTAAATGACCTCATGTTTTTGGTTCACAGTTGAAGTGAGGGATGTGTGTCAAAATACCAATGACATTTTATTTCCCTTGTTCTCAAGCAGAGATAGAGCAAATCCTCCCTCCCCTAGCTCAACCCCTCCAAAAAAGCACCCACACTGACTGCTTGACATTTCAGGACTTCATCCAGCTCAAAATAGGAAGCATTTCTAAGCCCTAAAATTGTCAAATGGTGACAATCTTCTGCCTAGCTATCATGAACGCTCTTATAGTTTTCTTTAAATTCATCAGCTCCTGAACTGCCCCTTCCGCCACATATCCAAACAAACGTAGAATGTATGGAAATACATTCTAAGTGAATGTATGTTTATTCACAACAAAAAATGAATTACTCAGACCAATAATACTAGAAGAAATCCTTTCTCTTCTGAAGGACCTGGAAGAAGCACCACGGAACACGGCACACAGGGAAGGACCTCTGGCAGTTTCTAGTCCAACCAACTACTCCAGAAGGGCCATTCTCAAATTTGGATTTACAGATCGCCACCATTTACATAGGTAGGGTCATGGGGTTCAGAGTTCCTGTTTAGTCAGGCCTCATTTAATAGCTGTACTTGAACAGAATATCAACACATCTATTTTCTAGAATAATGCAGCAAGTATTATACTATACAAATACTGTACATTACAAAGATAATAAAGAGTCAAGGTGTCCTATTCTGTTTGCAAGGCACACAACTGCCTCAGTGGCCTCTGCAATTACTAACCTATTGTAATGCAATGGAAAGAGCAACAATGACAACAGAACAGCTAGGTCTGAGGCTGCAGCAAGCGAGGATATGCTCAAACACAGCAGCCCTGGGCAAAGAAATAAAGATTACCTTTGGAAGGTCTCAGGTATACGGGGATCTCCAGCAAGAGATCCCCTTGCCTCCACTGCTAACCCTTAAATGAAGTCTGGGAAGTCACTCTGGTGCACTGCACACACCTGAGCTCCCCTGGGTTGGAGCTGCCTTCCTACCAGGTGCTCAATCACTGTTTCAAGTCATGACTTAGCATTTCCGCTACACCTACCAACCAGCTCTGTCTCAAATACAACAGAGAGCATATTAGCATTTTGGACCTCATGGAAGGTGATCAGAGTGCCATTAAATACCATTTGATTCCCTGTGCCCAATGAACTAGCAGCTTCTCTTGTACACCTTGGACCACATCTGGCAAGCTCTGCAGGCGAGTAGGGAAGTTAATGTGGATAAGATTGATCAAAGCCCAGAAATGAAGTCTCTTGGTGCTCCAGTGGAAAGATATACTAATGTTAGCATCAATGCAACACCATGCTAAATTTTTGTGTAGCTGTGTGTGCAAGACTTTCTAGTCTTGAGTTATTTAGAAGAATGTCTTGAAAAAAAAAAGAAAAAATCCAGCTAGTGTAGACACAGGTGGACACCCAGGAGAGCTGGTATTGAACACACACTCTCTTTTCCAGCATCTCAGGGCAATTATGCATGTTACAGCTGCTCCCAAGGCACAGCTGAGCTGCGTGACTTGCAGTTCCATCAGCAAGTTTCAACAGATCACACTAACCTTGACAACTTTACAGCAGCCATTTTTTCTCACACAGCCCAACTACAATTTTCTGGAATAATTTCTCCAATAGATTGGAGTTAAGTACAATTTTCTTATACAAAAACCAAGAAGGTTCCTTCCTCCCTGTATTTACTATGCATTTATTTTTGACCATTGTGAAGAAAATATCACTTTCTAATTCCCCTTTCTACTTAAATACCTTGGTGTTTCTCTGGGGGGAAATGGTGCACTGCACATTTTTGTTCTGTAACTTTTGATTTTTCAGATACCTTTTTTCTCCCCTCAAAAATCTCAAATGGAGAAAAAGTACTGGCAAATTTTTCTGTTCTATTTACCTATGATTAGAGTGTGCTGAGCAGAAAGAGAATAAGTTTTAGAGGTGGTTAAATTGGCTACAAGCTTGCCTTCCTCAGGAAATTCTGCAGAACTCTGAATCACTCCACAGTTTGACTTACCACTGAAGTTTGATTTAGCAGGTATTAAGATAAAATAAATAAAACCATGACCCAAACAAATGCAAATGAATAGACTATGAAGAGTTACGTGAACCAAGAATTTTCCTCACTATATATTAATTTCTTAACGTGAGATGTAGTCTGTATACACTAAAGATCCAGGACCTTTCAGACCAAGACTATCAAAGCAAGAAATATATCTTGTCTAGCTGTAAACATTAGCAAATGCAACTTTTAAAAGGTAACACCACAAGACCTTCCAGAGCAGTACATAATGCAACTCATCTTTATTAGGAGACAAGCATCATTTTTCTCAGAGGAAAACTATGTCCAAAAAGAACAAGAAAGGAGATAGATCAGTTAATCTTTCAAGAGATAGAGGCAGATCTATGTGAAAGGTACCATGGAAGAAGGCATTACAATGAAGGCTGGTGATCAAAACAAAGGATATGGTATACAAAGAACACTTTACCATAGCAAAGAAAAGGACCTCAGGAGTGAAGAGATATGCGAGACACTTGCAGGCAAAGGCCAATCCAAACTTGATTTAGGACAGTAAATAATAATTGCATTCAAAACACAATGTGACTGTTCTAAACAACAACAACAACAACAACAACAAC
The DNA here is from genome assembly GCF_905368555.1 of Meleagris gallopavo. Lineage (NCBI taxonomy): Eukaryota > Metazoa > Chordata > Aves > Galliformes > Phasianidae > Meleagris > Meleagris gallopavo. Next base: position 22,373,935 of record NC_139413.1, read on the forward strand.
AAAAACAAACAAAAAAAACCTAACAGTAATTGCCAAATTATAAGGAAAATTTGGAAAAATTGCACTTCATTCTTTAAAATATGCACTGAAGGTTTCACGTAGCATGGCAAACTTCAAAAGCCAGTATCACTGGAGATAATATTACAACATGCACAAAGCTATTTGTCGTGCCATAATGAAATGCCAAAATTAGTTCTGATGGAACATGCAATTGCTTACCCTAGACAACATTCACTGTCCAAACAGATAGAGATTTTCTAGTTAGAGAGCAATTTTTTAATTATTATTTTTAATCACCACTGAAGTCATCTCATTAATATGAGCCAAAAGGAACTTGACCTAACATAATATACTATGTCAGAAATGAACAAAAAGAACATTCCTTTCTAATCAGCAACCATTTTCAATTAAAATGTCGACATTTGGATTCGAGCTTATTGCAAGAGACTCACATTGGCTAATAACCTAGCTCTCCTAAGCTAATCAGTTTTATCTGAATAAAAGATCAAGGTAGATCTGTAATTAATTATTCCTTCAGACAATCACATACTATATATGGAGCACAGAAAAGCATATGAAAGGACTAGATGCTAAATCCTGGACTCTCTTGCAGTAAACTTTGTAAAAATCCCTCAGCTTTATCCTCAAACAGCTTAAAATTTCCATTTTTATTGGTGGTATTTTGGTTTTGTTATAGCATCCCTGTTCTAAGGAAGCCTAGACGCATCCAAGGCAACAGCAAAAATTAAGAATAACATTTTACTGCATGTTACAAAGACATTCAGTTTGCTCCCAGAAGTTCCAGCATTTCACATAGCCAGGCCAGACAGATGAGCCCTTTTAAGAACACACAGCTAACCATGCTGCCACCAGAATACATTTTCCCTGTGCAAATTCAAGAAGCTAACACTACAAGTAACAGTGTCTAGAAGTTTGGCGGAGAAAAAGAGGTCATTGCATGTTTGGCAACACATCATTAACTTGCTAATTACGCACTAATGGACATCTGATATTTCAAAAGCACTACTTGATGCAATTATGTTCTGCTTTCTTACATTAAAGGAAAAATGGAACAGCTCTGCATCATCCACCTGCTGCATTTTTGTACACTTTCTAATGCCCACTTAGATCAGAATAAATGAATCGCTTCTACCCACCACTGGTATCAGGCAACGCATACACTAGTTTTAGTACTTAAAAATATATACCTTTGATCAGCAACGGGTATTGGGAGATATCTGCTTACTGAAAGATTTCTGCAGAGTCCAATGGTAATAAATTACAAGGTTAGAGACACACTGCAGTATTGCCAAATTCTGCTGAATGTGTCTGTTAGTCCCAATCCACTATGCCTGAACCAATGCTAACAAAATAATAGCTCTTTCCTGTTTTATCTCATGACCAATTGCACAGGCACCTATTTGGTTAGCTAGGGCAGTAACAGCACAGCTGGCTATGACGGCCCAGAGCTGACTCCACCTACCAGCCAAAAAGAGGAAAACAACACATCCATCAGCCTTCCCAATAATCCATGTGTACCTGATAGCTGCTGTGACTTGCCCACCGCCTCACTGCTGGTTGCTTTTATTTTCCCCTTATTTGCCTTTCTCCTAGCACTACAAGATTTTCCCCTGTGGCATGTTTTACTCAGATATAACAAATACCTGCTTCCACGCAGTCATTCCTGTGGACTTCAAGGTCTACGCCTTTACGTTGCTAATTAATGTAGCATTGTTTGATTGGATTGGAATCTCCTTAGAAGACAGGGCTTCAGCTTTCACCTTCGTCAGAGCTTTCCACTTCAAGCAACATGAACCTAAATCACTTCAGAGCCCTCAGATCTGCGCAAAGAGACCCCATTGCTGACAGACTGTTATCCTCTCAGCCACCAGCAGGAGCGCCCAGCTTCCATACAACATCCAAGGGGAATTAGCAAACATGGAAACAGTGAACCCTGCAGAAAGCATGCCTTCCCCCTCCTAGGGTCAATCGCATGAAGGCCTGCTCAGGCACTCACACACCACAGATGCAAACCAAACCCATCAGCAGATATTTTCGGTGCAATGCCCTAAAAACCCAGCATCTGCCCTTTGAGCAGATGTTGACCCAGCGCACTTCAAACATGAAAGCATTCACGTGACTTCCTGAAAGCACTTTTAAACCGTTTAAAGGACAACTCAGAAGATCCAAGGGGAAAAAAAAAAAAAAAAAAGCCCCAGTGAAGGAGAAATGAAGTCTCATCAGGATAGGCCTGTTTACATCCTGGCCCCAAAGGGCTTTTTCAAAGCTTCTGGCATTCTCAGATAATTTTGCTGCCATGATTTATACATAGCTGGGGAAGACCTCAGATGAAAATCGCATGTAGAAATCTGCAGTGCTGCCAGGTGGCCTCTGGAGGGAAGAAAGTGCTGTGAAACTTCTGGAACAGTTTAAAGCTCTGAGTCCCTGTGAAGCAATTTGGATTACAGGATGGCCCATAGCAACATGCTGTTCTTGAATACACAAAGCATAAATACAGCAAATTGAGTTAATAGGTTTTATACTGCACATGTTGTTTTGTTTGCAGACAGTGCTACTAGAAACAGCCTCCAGTACAGTCCAGCTTCTTTTCCTGACTGTTTTGTCCAGCTTTTGCCTCCTTATGTAAGTATTCATTTTAGAGTAGCAATTGCAAATCTGCAAGCACTATGCAAGGACTGGAAGGAACTGCTCACATCAGTTGCCTTCTCCACCCCAGACAATCATGTCAGATGAGTCAGGATCAGATAATCCCTTAACAGCGTCTGCTTTCCTCCTTTTTTCTCTGCCCCTTCACACAAGCGTTTCAAAGTATGTTTCATCTACCAGAGATGTCCCTGTCTGATACCAAACTGGCAGGTGTCCATCACCACCCATCACCAGCTGAGCATCCAGAGTCATGTATAAAGAGCGCTGCCACCCACAGCAGATGAGCAAAGTCCCGTGAAAGAGAAAATCAAGTTTGCTACACCTATCCATAAAGAAAAAAAAAAAAAAAAAGCACAGATTTAAGAATCTAGTCTCATTTTTTCATCTTGCTATATTTAATTTCTAAGCATCAGATGGTCTACCACACCGCTGTCACCTCAATGGGTGCAGAGTAGCTACAGCTTGGTGTGTGCTTCCTGCCTACTAGGGAGGCCCCAGAACACACCGTTCCTTAGCACCAGACTCTAAAACAGGCCTTTAAAAATGACATTGTATCCTACACATACTTTGGGTAAATTGCACAGATTTATTTTGTTTTCTAGCTCAGAGATAGCCAAATGAGTGATTCCATATGTTTGTAACCTTTCCCCAATCTGTGGCAGATTGCTTTATAACCGTTTGCAGGCAGCTGATACATCGAGGGCTTGCTCACCCTGTGCAGCGGGAGCAGTCTTGTCAACTCGCAGAACCTGCTGTCCATATGCAAGCCTGGGCCCTTTCCAGTCTGCTCAAGGGGCCTGGTCCCTGTTGAAATACTCCAGAAGGTCTCATTTAATCCCAGCAGCTATAACACTTGTGCCTATTATTTAGCTTACAGTGCTCAAAAAGACAGACAGAAGTGCGGTTACAGTGCTGAAGAATGAGGGAGTAGAGAGAAACAAAAAAATCACAGAAGAGTAGGGGGAGATAATAAAGCTTAAATGTGTGTTAAAAGAACGCAACATGTATTCAGCTAGGAAGACCTGACATGACTTGCTTATTGATTTCATAACAAGGTACACAATTGTGAACTGTCCCAAAGCTTTTTTAAACTATAATTCATAGTTTACCTGGCACTTGGCTAGGCAAACCAAAGCCCTGCACTATAAGTGCCTGAAGAAATAGCACTGCTTTCAGATCTCACAGCTACAGCAAGATATTCTGCTCATCATCTCTTTGATCCAGCTCATACCAATACACACAGATACCCCTGAGAACTCTCCCTTGACGGGATATAAAGAGCAGGCTATCAGCTGGAGAAAAAGGCAAGGAAGATTCAACGCTTCATTAACCACAGGGGCTACAAAATAAATAAATAAATAAATAACGTGGACCCACCTCTGCAAAAAGAAAGCATTAGTGCCAAGGGAACAGTGCGTCAGGAGAATGCATCATTAGATACGGCACAAAGCACTTTATGGTGGGTGGATATTTGTGCTAGGAAGTAAGGAGCAGGACAATTTAAATACGAATTTGGCACATGCATCAGCTCACTTCATTGACAAAAACCATTTGAAAAATATACCAACAAGCAATCAAGGGAATGTTCCAGCTGGGTTTCTGTGTCTGTCTCTTCTGAGGCATTATTATCCCTGAGTCTTAATTCAGGGACACTTCAATACAAGACAGAGAATCTGATGTCCAATGTCCTGCTGATTAGCTAGCAGGTTTAGCCAGGAGACTTGTAAGATTCCCTTTTTGAATTAAAAAAAAAACAGTTGCCAGCACCAACTGATTGGCATTAATGCAAATAAGCAATTCCAGAGTCACGTGTCAGCATCCCGTTACTGCATTGCATTATGTAAATCAGCCTCCAAGAAAATGCAAATAGACAAGAAGAGACTCTAATCTCAGCAGGCATCACACTGTCAAGTGCAGCCCCAGCTGCCAGCCCCTTGTAGGAGTTAATACCCCATTTCCTGCAGAACAGGTTGCAGTCTGCACTGGCTCACCATTTACTTCTATTCCTTCTCTGTTTTCTCAGCATTAAGGGCTGGCACCTGAGTACTGAGGAGTGGGGGACTAAGGGAACTCCAATACTCAACCCATGCTTTTAGCACCTAACAAAATGGAAAATGCTACCCCAGCATGTGAAACTGTGCTAGCCATCCTGTGCCACTTCTCCTTTCCCAGATCAGGCCTGAGCAAGCCCAGAGAAGTTTCATGCTCCAAAATGTAAAGGGAAAAACACAGGTGGAAAGATATTTCTTTAATGCTTTCCTGGGAAGAAGAAATTTGCCAAGCACTGAATTCTCCCATTTAGATGCATTCTCAAACCACTCTGCTACCTGCTTTTGCTCACGTCTTATTTGCTCAATCTAACAGTGACTTTTGTTTTAAGAGATCTAGGTCTGACCTGATTCATACTCCCTGTCCGGCCTAGGTGTGACCTCAATGCTCCCTGCCTTTCACTTTCTCTCTGCCCAGCGCTCTTCCTCTATCATTTTGTTCTCTCTCTGCACTGGGCTGTGCTAATCCCATCTTTGAATCCCTCCACTGACTTCATTTAAAACACCACAATAAACCTGGACTTCTTTCTCAACTCACAGAAGCCTAATCCCCCCAGCAGCTTGGCTCTCATCATTTCCTCCTTCCCCTTATATCACATGTTCCCTTTAACACTCCCAACCAGCTCCTATCTTTGCTCTCTCTCAAAGCCCTCCCTTGTAGGCAGCCCCTTAACGCATTAAGGATGTCTATTTGTTAAGTGCCTGATCACACTTCTTCTGTTTACATCTTTCCAGAGAGACACTGCTTCAGCAAGGACTTGCAAACTAATTGTAACAAAAGAGCCACATGCAACTTTAAGACCAAGCTTTGATGATCTGATCCTTCCCAGATACTGCTTGGATGTAATATCCACTGCTCTGCTCAGCATTCTAGAGTATTGAAGCAGGCGCTGTGATTTCCTGTTTCATGAGGCACAGACCACACTGTCAGGACCTAATAAATACTGGGCAATGTTTCACGTCCCTATAATTAATTGCATCATTTGACCCATATTGCAGAAAGAGAGGCACAAAAGCACTAGACAGGAATCTTGCTATCTGTAAAAAACTGATCAAATTCAATAGCAGCATCCAAGAAACACTTAAAGAACAAACCTAAAGCAATCCTACTGCAGGAATTACATGCTCTATTCAGTCAGAAAAAGAAAGAAAGTACAGAAAAGAAAGTTCTGTCCAAAATTGTAGTTGTATTATACAAAACACATTGGTGGGCATAGCGAGTGGGCAGAGGAGAAGAGAGAGAACAGAAAAAACCCTTGTTTTTGCTGTGTAACATATTGTACTTGTTTTTGCAATTCAAGATCTTGGAGTCTTTTCCCAGTGGATAACTGTTGGTTTCACGTATTGCAAGAAAAGTCAGGAACTCTAGAGGCAAAATTAAATGCAAGAAAAGTAACTGAAGCAACAAAACAAAGAGGAGATGCTTTCACACTACCAGGATAGACAAAAGACTTTTCACAGTATATTAAGCAGCCAGGAACTTCTTTTTGTATATCATGATATAAGATAGAACTTACCCTAATCTTGTCCTCAAAACCTACAATCACATCGCAATGCCAGTGAGCACAGCTTTGATCACATAACACCAAACTCATCAGCTTTAGCAGGACTGCTTCAGTCAATCATCAATCCCTTGAGTCCATCAACAGCTGATATTCACAACCTTCCATAGGAAAAATTTATTTTCAGCAGGACATCAGTATCCACATAGAATGACACCTCTAGCTGTTTGTCTTGTTTTCATGGAAGAGAGTGGCTTACTTCCATTTTACTAATACATGTACAAATGTCTGGAAAATTGATGCTGGGAGGGGCTGGCAGTATGAAAGGCAACAGCTGCCTTTAGGAGGGTTCAGTACCATTAACTGTACTGATATTAGCTGAGTGTAAGTCACTCAAAGGGAGAGGCAGCAGAGTTGCAGTCTTGATGACAATGTCTTCAGGAGATTTGTTTCAAGAGTAAGGAACAAGAAGAAAAGAGCATAGTCTCAGCAGAGGAATGATGAACATCTGCTCTGAGGCAGACGACACTCTGGAAGTGATGGCCATGCAAATCACCGTCTGTACAAGCTCAGAACAAAGAGCACACGCAGCAGATGATATCTCGGCTCATGCTGCCACTTAAATGGGATCTGCTAAGAAGCAAACATGCCATTTTCATCCGCACCAGATTTGTTTTATGACATGCTGGGCTTGACTGAGCTTCTCAGCTATAGGCATGAAGAATTCCTGAAGCCAAGGACACTAGAAGGTGGGACATTGTGCCTGCCAAGTCCCTCCTCCTCCCAGGATCTGGAGGCTCCCAGCTCATTCCAGATCAGTTGCAGCACACTGGGCAACCTGCCACCTTGGCTCTTCTCAGACATCAGCCAAACATCATTAAGATAACTACAAATCCATCCACACGAATAAGTGAAAAAAAAAAGAAAAAAAATATGTTGGTTGCTCCAAAAGTAACACCTCCCATTTATTTCTATGGAAACTACAACAGATAAAAAGAGCACAATAATGCTATTTGATAGAGCAATTCCTTAACAACAAAATGCTGTTTTTCAACCTAGCAACCACTATTAGCCAGTTTGTGTGCATGAGCTGATTGAGACGCTCTTCATTTTGTGGTGTAACAGATGTGCAATCATCTGGAATGTAGCTTGTCTTTCACGTCACTGTCGCCACTGCTGGAATCACTACATTCCTCACTGTGTTCACATCCACTGTTTGGTGTCCATACACATTCAGCAAGAGCTGATGAATATCAATGGGCACAATCTTTTTCTGCGTGGAAGAATTCAATGCCACACCTTTGCTTCATACACACTTTTATGTCAGATGCCGTTTTCTCAGGCTGCTACTTTGCTGCCATCTGTTGCACAGCAACTAAATGGAATGGAATACTGGTGGAAAGGTTCAACTTCTGCTGTCATACCACCACCATCTGCCTCTTTGATGGGCCAATATAATAAAATAGGAGGTGTTACTTTCGGAGCAGCTCTCATACATAGTGCAATCAACTCTCTCCATCTGTTTAGGCTTTGGTTTGAACCCATGTTTCAGAGATACCTTAAGAAGAGAATCAAGATTTAATCTGAGTATCCAATAAAGTATGGGGCATGCCAGGATAGATAGCAAGGAAATCTAAGCTATGATACCAGCCACAAGCAGGCGAGCAATTGCATGAGGTATCTCATTAAATCTAAACAGTGCGGTGGCTACACATTTCATTGCAGCTGTAAAATCAAAGGGTAAGATATTGAGCTGGGTACTGGGTCAGCATAGAAGATAGAGATTGGGCTGGCAGGGAGAAAGAAATAAACCTTATTTTGAGAGGAAGACAGAAACAGCTTTTGTGACTGGGAGGGTAACACAGTACAGTGATTCCAAAACTCCTGGAGAAGACATGGCAAACATCTCTCACCCTGGGACAAAGCTACAGCTTCACTCAGATTTCCTATTATTTTCACTCATGCGTTACAGCTGAAGATTGCAAGAGTTGAGTTCCATTTCCAAAACAGCACCACTTTCCCAACTAACATCTTCCAATGCTTTAAAAATCTACGTGTAAAGAGAAAGACAGGCAAATAGCTCACGAGCAGCCCCGAGCAGAAATTGCAGGGATTGCTCTGCACTGCTGCCTTTGGCTGATCAATCCTTGCTCCAAGCTGTGTACCCTCAGGGTACAGACATTGTTTTAGAGGCAGAACATTGTGAGAAATTTGCAGACTAGTTTGTTGTCCCCACAGCTGCCAGTCCAGTACTGAGGATGTAAACACCTAACATGTCTTGAATTAGGATTTACTGCTCTGAGTGGCAGCTGAATCAAGCCTCCATGTCCACTGCTCCCAGCAAGGCCCCTACGGGAAATTTTGATGGTGGTGGGGAGAAGGCAAACCCCCATGAAAGGTCTGAGCAAGAGCAAAAATTGCAGATCACCACCAACACGAAAAACCTCAGCAGCTGAAATTAGGTCTGCACGGGGCAAAATGTGTGTCCCTGTCTGCTACACAAGTCGACACCGTTCAGGTCATACAGGAAAAGCCTTTTTCCCAGCAGATTCACATCTCATCACTGACCAATACAGATAGCCAGAATAGTACAATCTTCAGCTGGAACCTCTGAAACTACAGCTTGGCCTTTCCAAGAGCTCTACCGTGTGAGCTTCTCTGATGTAAGAAGAGCTGAACCCAAATTGCCATCTTTAATTTGGGCAGAGGAAAATGTCATGAAAGCATCCTCTCAACTGTTTTCCACAAAGACTTTAGAAACTCATTTTTGAGACTACCACCTTTCAGATTTGGTTAGCTGATGGTAATCAGCAACTCCAGAAGTTGTGATGGCACACTATGGAGGGGAGGAATAAAAACAAATCACGGGAACAAAGCCTTAAGGACTCAGAGTTGAGTACTTAGGTTGAGGACTTGACAGGTGCTGCCCACACAAGTACAATTTGTATAAGCGCTATCCAGTAGAGCAAGCACTGTATGTCTCAGCTGGCAGCTGAGAGTAGGGACGTAAGTAACAGAAAAGAGTTGTTTTCTGAGCCAGCCATCGCACAGAAGTAACTCTTTGTGGAGTTTTTCACATGCATTGTTAAAGTTGAATTGTTGCTTGAAGGTACAGAGCAGAAAACCAACAAAATCAAAACAGACTTTCAGAAGGGCAAGGAAATATGCCAACAAATGCACTACACAGGGCTTCACCTTGTCAAGATTTTGGCATGCACAGCCTTGAAGAAACAAAAAAATCACCTTCTGCCACTTGCTCTAAGAAATTTCACAATCCTCTGAAAACATACAACGGAATAGCTTGTAACGTCAAAGCTGATAAGCAGCCCCTGGATGGAAGACAAGGCAGCTCTGTTTTGCACTGAGATATTTTGTCATGAAACCAATCGACAACATTAATGGCAAATAAACTCGTTCATTAAAGGAAAGTTCTTTCTGTTCACGTTCTCTGCGCTGGCAGCTGGCCTCCCTGAGATTGCATACTTCAACACTTAGCCCCAGAGGAAGAAATTGGGGGGAACATTTTTCTTTTTATATAAATAGGCATAGTTTGATTTAACCTCAGAGAAAAAGCCATAGATTTCCCAGCTAGCCAAATTATAAGAACACATGGAAACTACGTTGACATTTGGACTAAGCTTGTTTACATTTGAAAAAAAAAAAAACAAAAACATGACAGAACTGACTTTCTCACTGTCATTCTGCCTCTAGCAGTAGTCTTCCAACTAGATCCAAAATACTTGGAGAGAAGGAAAAAGATGCTGTAATAAATGGAGACCTCAGAACATTCCTGAACATCCAAAGCATGGGTTATTATTCCTAATATCCCTAGCAACTTCTCCTGCATTTAGCAGCACATTCAAGCCAAAACCAACTCTTTGGTTGTCTTTCCTACTAGAACGTTACTGTCTCTGCTGAGGTTAAGAGGGTTGCCTGAAAGAAAGAAAAAACTGAGGAGCTGTAAGAATACCTATTAGCCTAACTTAGACAAAAGTGTTTCATGCACTTTTTAGCTTTTAATTCCCTAACTGAATTTCAGTAAGGGCTCTTCTGGACAAGGATCAGTGGAATTCCTAATCAAAACCATGACATGCAAAAAAAATAAAAAGCTACCATTTCTGCTTCTCGACATGAAATATTTAGTGTAAAATCCCATGAGCTTTGGTATAATGACATCACGCTAATGGAAGATGGAGAGAAAACCTAACAATTAAAAAGATTCTCACTGAGGAAACACATGGGAAACAGTCACGCTGTCATTTATGCAGCAGCCACAGCACATCGCACAGTACTGTACAGTACCGCATGCCTGTTTGTCTCACTAATGGGCTGCATCAGGAAACAATGAAGACCATAAACTGAAGGAGGTATTTTTTGTTTGCTTTCAAGCAGAAGGGTAAGGTCAGTTAAAAAAAGACACTATAGTACTACCCAGAGCTGCCATCAGAGCCTGTTCCAAGTGCTGCTCTTCCCTCAACAGTCCCTATGCAAGCACGGAGCAGCTCTGAAAACATCAGAGATACCCCAACGCAAAGGAGAAAGGAGCTGTGTGTAATGCATGTTTAGTTTTCTGACAAAACCAAAACTCACGCAGACCAGCAAGCAAATTTTTTCCACCTTCTGCATCTCTGGCAAAATTGTTGATGAGGGTCCGGTTCCAAAGCCATGACTGCCAATATGATAACACACAAGGCAGAAAGAGCACAGCTTGAGATTTGGATGCCAGACTGAGCATTCAGCACCAGCAGGTACAGAAACCTTGTTTTGACTTTAAACCTGAGCAGATCTGATCTGGGAGTTCACTGATAGAGAATAAATATGGAAGAAACTGACTTCAAATTGTATTTTCTGAAAGCATGAGTTGACAGGACAAAAATAGCAAATGCAATAGGTACCTGACTGCCATCGTTACTTTTGTTTAAGCAGAGATTGCTGCAATGTTCAGGAGCTGCATAAAAGACTCTGCAATATGCAATCAAGTCACAGGTCTGAAAACACACCAAGAAACATCCAGTAACTTTCACAAATGATAAGAGCGAAGCAGATAAAAGAAGTAATTACATCTTCTTTGAAACTCTATTTAGCTATTTTTAGTGCTTTAATCATGGGGCCAATTCTTTTACCTTTCTTTACCTTTCTTCGCATCACATTATCCTTTACTCTGCAACTATTTTCACTGGTAAGGCTACTGGTAAATTCAAAGTTACTACTGAGCCAGAATTAGGGGGGCAGAACCTATCCCCAAACCTTTAAATCAGAAGCAGAGACTCTGACCAAATGCTGTATCATTGGTGGCAAAAAAATAAAAATAAAAATAATAAAAAAATCTCACACATCTCTTTACTTATTGGTGTGATGGATGTAGTCCAGAGCTGGAGGGTAAGGTTTCTCACTGTGATTGTTAGCCAGTGGCTCTCTCCAGGGCTGTGCTAATCAGACCGAGCTAGATCACAGTCTGATGCAGAGAAATACAGATGGCTATTAAGAATTGGACTGGGACCAGCTCATTCACAAATACTATCAAGCTTTCAGACACGAGAGCCACTCCTGGGCAAATCCCAGAGTAAAAGTGAAAATATTTTCTGAACAGTAGGCTTTTAGCATGAACTTCCATATCTAAGCCTGCCATGACTGCCAGGCTTGGGAACGGCTCCATACATTGCTCCACACTGCTTCAGTGGTCTGCATCAGGGTAGAAAGATCCAGAGCCAGCGCAGAAATCCTCTTGATGGCTCTATTTTGTGTTGTGTATACATCAGCATGAGTCCAGCAGCAGCCCTGGGATAAAGGTGAACAAGCTAAACCCTAAGGAGGAGGCAGGTCAGATCTACTTGAGTTTACTTTGGGGACTTGTAAGATCTGGCTGTCAGTACAGAGCCAGGAGATCATCATCAGCATTTTAAATAAGCATCAACATTTTTCAGGCTTTTATTTCACCAAAACATGTCACATTTGGATTAGATTTCAACTTCAGTACTTCATCCCTCTCCAGATTTGGATACTCTGTCTCAGCACAGTGCTTTCAGCCCTGCTTGCTCAAGTAGGGAGAGCTGATTGCCCTTGACTGTTTCTTCTTCAACCCCAAAGGATTTTGCTGTGTGCTACTTTGGGGGAGGGAGGAGAGGAGCAGAAAAAGGAGCAATATAGGAAGCAACCAAAAAGAGGATTAGTGTCCCACTCTGGTATTGGTTAATGACTGTTTCTGAAAGAAGCCATCTTTTATTACTTTTTGTTAAAGCCTTTTTCATTAAATAAGAAAACCAACCCATGCATTCTGGAGTATGCGATGATTCTAAAATAAACTTAAATAGCAAAAAGAAAAAAAGCAGGTTTAAATAACTGAACATGATAAAGCACGGAACACAAAGTCTGCTCCCCCAGGAAGCAGGTGAAGCCTAACCAAAGCTGCAGAAGTTGTGTTCAGGCACAATCCCACTATGCCAACAGCATCACCTCTTTCCTGGGGGTGTCACTTAATGAAACACAGGGAAGATGGAAAAGCAGAAGTGGAAGGACTCTTTCCCCTTTGTCAGACTTGCTGAATTTAAGCAGCAGGACCTTTCCCCAAGGTTGAGAACCTATCTCTTCATGCCAGAATCAGAATAAAAACGGGCATCACACTGATGTGCTGTGGGCTAACCTAGGGCACCCTGGCCCAAGGGAAGGTGATCCAGATACAATGGGATACATTGGGAAGCATGGGATTGCAGCCTGCAGGCTGCCACAGATAAGGTAAACAAAAATGATTCTGAACAACTCTTATATCATATAGAACATGGGCAAAGTGAAATTACTTTGCTCAGAGGAGGGTTTCCTGCCATAGCCTAAGTTACCGCCAGCATGAATGAGGTTCGAGGCAATGTGAATTAACCACAGTCACGGCCCTGGTATGCACTGACCTAAGTCAATTGAATAAATGGGATATTATTCCAGAACTCATTTTTAGAAGAAGCCATCTGACAGCTGTTACCTTGCAAACTGCTCTATAGAAATAGGTGCAACGTGAGCAGAAAGAGCTTAAGTTTCCTTTCCTGCTGAGCCGTAGCACCCAAGACAGATAGTTACAGTGAGGACTGTGCCTTCAGAGAGCTGGAAGAAGAGCTGTGGAGACCCAGCGGCCTCTCCACAGAGGAATGCTATCAGCAGCCATCCTATGTGGTGAGCAAACAAGCTTTGCAGAAATCAGACCTCAAGTGTTGCATGGTTTAATTACATTCTGCAAGGTCTTTAAAGATCATTAGCTAGAAAAGCATTGGAAATGCACATTGTATTACTTAAAAGAAAAAAGTATATATATACATATATCTTTCTTGACTTCAACAAAGCATTATGAATTAAAAGAAGAAAAAAATAATCACCATCCACTTAAAAGGAATGAAGCATCAAACATTAGATTCAGAATGCAATCATAAAACAACACAGTATTTACAAACCATCCTTTTGAAATCACACACAAGAAGGGCAGATGCATCTGGATTCTCAAAAGAAAAGAGTAGCTCACCCACTTGTTTTGAGATTCTAAAAGGATCAAAAGGGCCATTTTAATGCTCCAAATCCTCTAAAAAAAAAAAATAAAAAAAAAACCCAACTCTCAAACATTTCAAGCAGGCTGGATGGAAAGGAAAAAAAACTGATCAGACACATGATGGTTTAGGGAGATCTGAGTGCAGAAACTTGCAAGCATTTCCACTGAATGCAAAGCAGTAATTAAATGCTTCCTATAGAAAATAAAGGTTGTCCCTTGGACACTTCTGTCAATCTGCATTTAACAGACACAGCAGCCTTCTCATTGAAGCACACGAGCACTCCAGTACTTCATTGAAGTGACCTTAGCTGTCAGCCCAGCCTGTCCTATTCAATATCTGTAGCTCTGCTCAGTGCGTTATGCGAACATGTATGGGGATGAGAAGATGCAAAAAAGAAAAGCATGATGAACAGGCAAACCATTGGCCCCAATTAAAAAATTAAACAGGTGTCCTGAGACTGTCAGCCTGAAGATGGAGCATCTACATTTAATTAAAGGGATAAGTTTAGCAGAAAATGCCACTCCGGCTACTGTCAGAATGCATGATTAATTTGTGATAAAATATCCAGCACTGTCTAACAGAAACAGACGGCTGGGGGACACATATTTACACAATCACTTGTTACTTCTTCAAGATATTACCAATGACCCTGGGCTTAGCATCAGTGCATTAAAGTCAAGAAGAACAGACGTGAGAACTTCAAGTCTCACGACTCGCTGGAGGCATTTCGCAGCAGCCCCACGCGATGGCACAAAGAAGCCTGGAAGCAAAGTATAAGCAGTGGGGTCACCTGCCTCCTCCTCCAGTCTTGCTTCATCTGTCCCTCTCCCCATACTGACACGAGGGCATTGGCCCTTCCTTAAGCTCATCAGTGATGCAGGTTCCTTCTAAGTGATTCCTTATCAATAGTTTCCCTGCCACAACGGCGGGTACTGCACCCGCTGCTAATCAACCACTCTTTCTATTAGTAGATTGGGTTTTTCTTTCCCCCCCATGATTGATGTACTCTGCTACTGAGATGTTAAAGAGCTCAATTATTTCTGCTCAATCGTAGAGACTTTTTTTTAAACCATTTAGGTGAGATAATATGCAGAACCATATCTTGAAGTCTCACTTGTCTCCTGCCTTGCTGATCAAAATTACAATTCCATGGTCCTCATTGTTTTTCAGCTGATGAGAGGAGCTGGTTTTACTTCCAGCTTCTGGGACAGCAGGTGAGACTTCCAGAATTGTAGCATTTTCCTCCCAGGGAGGAAAGGTTGCCTTGGGCTGACTTGGGTCACCCAAATGTTCTCCAACCTGTGGATACAGTTTGTGCTTTATTTCATGCAGATACGCTGGAACAGTTTGATGAATCAAGCTAACCAGGCTCTGGGGATGACACATTTATGGAACTTCTGCTGAGTTTTTTTTCTTCCCTAGATTGGTGCTCAGTATACCAGAATAGATAAAAGAACCTCAGGGCTCTCAGCATTTCACACAACAGTTATTTTCAAAAATCAAATACCCAGTTCTTTTCATGCTAGTTAACAAACACATGAGACTTGTACTGAAGAAGCCAAACTCTTTCAGAAGAGAGATTATTATTTCCCAAAACACAAAACAGTACAACTAATATTCAAGAAGATATTATCTGATATAGCTAACATCTGAATTTTAGTTGCTCAGCAAGTCAAGGGAGAAAAAAGTCAGGAATCACTGCCTTCAACTCTGTTTGAGATCAGTAATTTCCTTCTACCTCTATCCACAGTCACGCTCCTAGTGTAAGACTTCTCTTCAGGTTAACTTTGGCAGAGATTGTTAAGACTCCACTGAGTTAACTTCAACTGCTTTATAGATGCAGACACTCAGACAGCCATGAGTCACAGCATGAGAAGTATACATCCTATACATTTTGTGTTTGTATAGGTTTTGATGTAACCACCTGCACGTTCAGAACATCTGGGCAGAATGACCCTAGTTTCTCTGTACCTGCACAGGAAACTTACACGTTCTTCAAAGAGCTAGAGTTTGTTCAGAGTTATTCATATGGATATTTTCAGATCTGGAATCTCAGATGGATGACTGTCAGGCTAAATGCAGACTGTGACATAGACTTAGTTAAGCTTTTTTATAACTGTCTTTGGATTTCCCTTAGCTACTTATGAAGAGATTTCTTTTAGCAACCTTAATCAGAGTACATAATGCCTTTAATAGGTGACAAACAGCTACCTATCAACTACAATCAGCAAGGATATAACCTGGAATATTGCTACTTCTACTTTCAATAGATAGAGGGAGAAGTAGATAATACTATTAAAAATATACACCCAGGCAGGCAGAGTTTGTAAATGCAGACATTTGTGATTTGTACAGCTGTATGGCTGAGCTACTCTCATTGCTCCTGAAAGAGTTCTAAGGACACAGAATGTGAGAATTTGTGTGATACTATCACAGCCCAGCCCCAGTTGCATTAAGAAGTACTAACCGTCAAAGGAATGGCACAGAGCAGCCCTTCAAACATGCATGGTGTATTTGGAACCTGTGTCACCAGCATTTACTTGCACACTTGGACGCTTACATGAATTCATAGTTATATGTTTAATACAAAAACTTATACAGGATGATTTTGGGGGGGGTCAAAGATGCTTCCCACTTCACACAATATAACTTTTCCTTGATGGCCATGTTTAGTAGCATTATGGGGTTCAGCAATCATGAAATTAACTTCTCTGTTTGTCAGAAGGCTGTCTATGATCAGATCTTCTGGTTCTTCTTCTTCTAACTGTGGGACACAACAAACCTCCAGGCATAGAGAGCTCCAGAACTGAGGGCACAATCCAAATACTAGAGAAAGCCAATAAAGAGAAACAAAGGCACAGCAGAAATATATACTCAAGAGGCCATCTGATAACTTCTTGGACAGTCAATATATATGTTATTACTACCTGAGAATGAACTGGGTAATTGTAGAGTTTTTGTCTCCATTCTAACTGTTAGATTTCCATTCTGCTTCCATTTGCTTCTGAAGAAAGAGGGATTTTTGCAGGCTCTCTGCAGTTCTTGCATTTTCAGTAATTAAACTTATCTCTGAGGGAATCACATTTAGGATTACCAGGTTTCCTATCTCCAGGCTAATAGGGTCAAAATGCTTAGTTGCCCTCCTGCCTGCCAGTTTATTGCATTTTGGTAATGGATCATTTCCTTCCATGGGGATAACATATTGGCTATTAGGTGTTCTCTTGTTGCACTGCAATTTTAGGTGGTCAGGAAGCAATAATAAGTGCTCTTGCTATATGGGAGACTTTATTGCCAAATTAAATAGAGTAACAAAGCAATAGGAATAACTTCTTACTCAGTGTTTGCTGTCAAAGACAAGATGGACACCTGTAACTTGCTCAGTAGTTATCCAGCTTCTACCTTGCTTACATTCTCTTTTTTTACTGCGCTTGTAGTCCCAAACCACAATACTGCTCAGCTGACCCTACTTCAACGTCCGTACCATGGAAGATTCCAAGTTCAAAGGGTTTCTATTTAAACTCTTCTCCTGAGAAGCTCTGCACTTGCATTAGTAGTTTTTCCTCAGCATTATTCTTGCCCTTACTTTGTTTTTCCTCCCACTTACTTGCCTAACGTATCTTACCGCAGTAGTCAAATGTCTGACCAAATATACGTTTCTGTATATTAGAAAGGGGGGACAGAAAGACTAAGGAAAAAAAAAATGGAGTATGTGAACAATTCATCTGTACAAAATGGAGTTTGTATGCAAAATGGCATTACTG
Source organism: Meleagris gallopavo (assembly GCF_905368555.1). NCBI lineage: Eukaryota > Metazoa > Chordata > Aves > Galliformes > Phasianidae > Meleagris > Meleagris gallopavo. The sequence continues at coordinate 22,391,439 of NC_139413.1, forward strand.
AGGCCATGTTCATACTCACAGAAATTGCTATTTCCTTCCGCTCTCATCATTCCAAAGCAATTTTTATGTGTCTGTGACAAACTAGAGCTGCAGTTGTATCTAATACATTCTGGTCTTGATGTAAAAATGGGATAATAGTGACTTGCCCTTCCAAACGTTGATTTTCTGGTAGAAGCATTTAATATTACTCATTAGACACTACCAAGTGAATGAGTTAAACTGATAGAACTTTTTTTTCAAGTTTTTTTTTTTTCTTTTTTTTTTTTTCTTCCCCTTTAGTACTTCAAGGCCATTACATTGCACAGAAAGTAATAATCACTTATCAGGCTCTCCACTTTGCATAGAGCCTTATTTCCATAGAGGTGAAAATTTAGTAGTTCACTCAAATGCTCTTATTTTAAAGAATTTGGTGCAATCAATGTGAACCTCATATTTTTGCCTTCTTTTATATATATATGTGTGTGTGTGTGTGTGTGTGTGTGTGTGTGTGTGTGTGTGTATATATATATTAAAAAAAGGACTAAAGACAGCCAATCTGGCAGAGTTTCCATTCTCAAGAGCTCAAGACAAGATGAATTAAAGTTAATTGGGGGTAAAATGAAGCACTTTAAAGTGCATCTCTGGAGCTCAGAAAACTGGAATAAGCACAGAAATCTATTCAATTATCTGTGACTGTGAGATTTGTTTTGTGGAAACCGTAGTACTCAATCCACTTGTTCTTACTGCTCTTGGTGCCCTGATCCCCTCAAACCTCATAGGCTAAACCCTCTATCTGGATCAGTACTACAGCTGGAGAGTCAACAAAACTCAAACTTGGGCTCCATAAGAGATGGTACTGATGGTTCTTCAAACAAGAAAGCTTCTCCTCAAACCAGCCACCTCGCTGGCACCATTTTACTGATCTGATTGAAGTGAACAGGAACAGAGAAGGAAAAAAAAATGACATTTTAGAGAACACAAAACTGAAGGCTTATCGCTTCCTTCCAGAATGGTTTCTGCAAGTAGAGGACCTAACTCCACAGGCCAGCTGCTACCTGAGTTAATTCTGATTTCTTTTGTTCTTTTCTACCAAACACAAACTTACAACTAATCCTAAGCAGTTTGGTCAAAAAACCTAAACTACACCTTGTACCCCAGAAATGGCTACATTTCAGCCTTGGCTGGAACACTGCCACATAGACAGCAGTACCCTAGCATAACAAACACAGATTCCGCTTGCATGCACATACCTGGCTCAGGTCTAACCCTGCTGTGATGTGTACCCAGAACTCTGCATGGTCTGCTCAGCCCCAGCTGTGCAGGGTGAAGGGCAGCAGCCTGCACTGGGCTCATGCATTAGCTCAAGCAAAGTGGAAGTTTGGCAAATTAATTTTTTTATGCCACCTAATGGCATTGCAATTCAAATGAAATGTGCCTCAGACTGGTCCAGGCATGTCTTTGGCTGCAAAACAGATTTATCACGCTGCATACAATCTATGATTTGTTCTGGGATCTCTCTGAGTGAAATCAAAGTCATCAGCATCCTCTAAATAGAGTGGAAAGACAAGAAATAATGATGTACAGATTCAGCTCTTGATGGGATCCTGATTTAGGCATCTTGCTTTTCATTCTCATAGCTTGCAGCAGGTGAGCTGATTTGCTTTCTTTCTGAGAAATCTGCACAACTGGCCAGGTTGTTTTTTTGTTTTGCTTTTGTTTCCTTCATTCTATCTCCCTCTCTCTGTTTCTGTTGGTAGTTGTATATGCACGTTTGTCTTTGTTTTTGTCGAGCAGGCAGCTAATGAGAACAGGGCAGGTAGGTGAGAAGGGAGCTGCTTTTCTGCACTGGGCACACTCTGCCTCCTGTACAGCACTGTTCTGCAACTTACTGGCCAAACTCCCACTCCACAGCAGAGGCTTCAGGTGCCAGTGTGCCTGGAATAGGAAATAAGCTCTACTGCAGAGACGGAGGGCAGTGGGGGAAGAGCTGTGCCCGGCCTTTCTCACACCTTTTGACTCAGCTGGATCTGTAGGTCTTACCTGCTTCTTTGCAGTTGCCTTCTGCAGAAGGCCAGGCCATGAACTAAACTTCAAGGCTGAATTTTCAGTTATGAGGAGACTGGACGTCAAGTGGTCCTTCCAGGCACATTAATCCAAGGTAGAATGGTACAGCTACAGGCGTGACTAAAGAGCATGCAGCAGCAAACAGGCTGTGCAAGAAAGAGCCTTTGCTCTTTCAAAAGCTCGGGCTCTGAACCAGAATGTTTTCTCAGGTTATACTGGGGGTAGATGAGGATTGGCACTGCCAGTCAACTTGAGTTCAATATGACGGTCACCATCTTAAAGGATGCCAAGTCACAGACTGCTGTCACGACAAATGGTAATTCCTCTGGGTAAATTGTTTGGTAGGCAGAACCCTCAGCTCTAATCTGCAAGCTGACATGTGATACAGTAAATCACGCTCTGGTTAAAGGAAATCATCTTGCAAAAACGTATTGAAATGACCCCAAGCTCATGAAGTTTTGATGGAAGGTCTTCATTTAAGTTCTTCTTTGCTTGAAAAATAATAAACATTCTTTTTTCCCCCACTCCCTTTATGTGGTTTCCCTTTGTTGAGTAATAAACAAAAAGGCAGTTAAAAACAGAAAACAAGTGCAAAGCCCTAGATCTGAAAGGGACAAAGACTCCATCTGTCATAGAGAAATCCAGCAATCCGAGTACCAGCACAGAGCCCACCTGCCAAAAAGGTTTTATGTTTATGTTAAGTGTGGCTTTAAGGAACAGAAATGTTCTCACAGATAAAGGCAGCCACAAGAATGACTAACTGAGATGCACAGACAATAATTCCCTCCTTTGATTTCCTTTGCTGTCACCACTATCGGTTAGACATCTGAATGAAAATCAGCTTAGAAACTTTGATCCCTTTAAAAACAGAAAAACAAACCCCATAATCCAGAAATCCTTAGAGGAATATAGAACTTCAGTGGCCTCCTACGTGCTGCCATCAGCGTAAGGCTGCAGTTGTGGGGAGGGAACGCGTGGGGCTCTGTCCTCCCCAGCAACCCCAGGCCCCATAGCCCAGGTAACACACAGGTGTCCTTTGCTCAGACCCATGTGAGGGGACTCTACTCTTCATCTCCATGAGGAACATGACTCTCCTCAAGGCTTGCTGCTTTGTGGGCTTAAAGGAAGGGGAATTTATGCCTGGTATTTCTCTGTAGAGGATTAAGCAGATATCTCTACCAAACTGGAGACGCCCAAAGACTTAGAGTCTTCTAGACAGATCTGTTTTCCACCTCACTATGTTTTGCTCCCAGTGTATCCAGGCTGTGAAGTACTGGCCGCTTGCTCCTCTCAGCCCTCCACCTTGAGTGATTTCCCAAATGTGGATGAAACCACTATACCTCTGCACTCCCCATCCTTGGGTACTGATGCCCCAGAATAAACGCTAACACTGTGCACTGGGTATAAGTAACTCCAAATTGCAGAGCAATCAATTGCTTCAGCACAAAAACTCAAGATCTGCTATGAACCCAGAGAACAACCTGCTCCACAAGTGTCATGGAACTAGAGACTTCACAAGTGACCCCCTGGTCACCCCAGCAAGCTCCTGCTGGGCACAGGATGCCAACACATCTCAGGAAAGCAAACTGAGCTCTAGAGCACGGAGCAGGAGTATGACCTATGGTCCTGTTTGCAGTTATTTCCTCCAAGCTAGTGCAAAGCCATTTCTTTTAATAGCATTGGCCTTGACTTACCCCAGGCAGCCTCCCTGCAGGGCACACAATCAGCATCTGAATCAGCTTCACATGCTTCCTCTCTTCAGTGACCTCCTGGGCTGTGCTCCCGACCATCCCATTAACTCCTCCTTAGGGAACAGAGCCACACATGAAATACCTGAACTTTCCAAAAAAAGCCCATCACATCCACGGCCACTAAGCACAGTGTTTCCTGCCTGTGCCCTCCGCATAGCCAGATATCAGACACTCAAGTCTGAAGCAAACCCCATTTTCCTTCCCTTCTCCAGGACAGCAGTCCTATAAATGGCGTCTCCCTCACCCCCAAACAAGCTAATAAATATTACTGCATTTCTGCAGGCCTTGTTGGAGGGCTTAGCCACCAGAAGTCAGCCCTATCTGCTGCAAATCAGATGCCTCCTCTCCTCAACAGGCAGCTTATGGTGCAACACGCACCCTACGTGATACCCTTCAGGAGGGCTATGGGGAACAACCCCTTCCTCCAGCCCCCATGTCCTGCAAAGGAGTGCTGGCTCCAGTGTTACAGAAAATGAAGTGCAGCTCTGAAAAACAATACGCTTTAACACCCCTGCACCCTGACCATTAACTATAATTGTATTCTACATCAATCACACAAGTTTTCCCCTTAAACGTTATTAAGTATAATTTCTGCTATGCAAATAGTTCCAGCTTCATTAATGGATTTCTGGTTTCCAGTAGAAGTTACTCTTTGATGAATGTCTCCAAATGTCAGTATCTGAAAAAAGTATTGGGGGGAGGAGGGAAGAAGAAAATTCTCTCCGATGCAACGTAAAAAGGTCCACTAGAGAGAGGGGGTTGGGAGAGACAGGAATATAATTAGAACAATTAAAATTCCTATCTCATGACCATTTACAGATGCTCTAAAGTGGCTCTAAATTAAAGGGAAATGTCACAGAACATGGATGCTTCTGCCAAAAAGCAGCATTAAAAATGACAAATTCCAAACAGCCTGAAGACTCTTGTTAAATCCAAGGAGCTTCACAGCTCAACCAAGGCAAACTGAGGGGGTAGTCAAAAAAAGAAAAGAAAAAAAAAGGAAAAAAAAAAAAAAAAGAGAACCAGACCCAGCAGTCAGCTGCAGAAATGAGGGAAAGGTGACAGGGAAAAAGCTATGGCAGAATAACCAGTCAACATGAGATCTACTGATTTTTAGATTTATTCCCACCATATCAGAGGTCTTTTCTATTAGCTGGTCTTTAATGGACTCAGCCTTTCTGTTACAGCACTCTCAGTTATTGCTTTTTCCAGTTTTTGTTTTTTTTTCTTTTTAAGATTCTAAGTGGAAGACATCTGATATTCAATTTTGCTGAATGAAGATTCTACACATCCATCCGAAACAAAATCAAACGTCACAAAACAAGACCCCAAGTCTCAAATCAGTGGAGAGAGGAGGCTGTAGAGTCTGCATATCTTGTGCTTTTTTCACTGTTTTTTTTTTTTTGTTTGTTTTATTTCTTTTTCTTCCCCCCTTATCCGCACTGCTGGGAAAACGCTCTTTTGAAATATTTTCTCATTTGTGCTGCACCTCTGCTGGTGTGCTTGGGTGGGAGACCTGTTTTTATTTGTTTGCTTTTCTTAAAATAAATAAATAAAAATGAAGGGCCATCTGCCTAAACTTCCCCTTACACTTTTCCACTTAGGTTTTCGCCAGAGAAACTCAATTATAAGAAATACAATAAATATTTATTGAACTGGTGAAAGCACTAGCATATGCTGCACACGCTCTGTTTTCCTGGATATTTTTTTCCCCCTGCATCAAGCCCTTGTTCTGTCAGAATTGTTTTCATGTTAGTATTACTCAGTCACTCCCCATGTGTCAGTAAATGCAAAACATGCCTGCTGTGAGACAGAGAGTGCGGGTGCCACTTTGCAGTTCCTCGGGATGCGAGCTGGCACAAAGACAAAGCGCACACAAAGGATGACAGGCACCACAGCCTGCTTTTCCAAACAACAAACTGTGGAAATGATAATACCTTGGGAACGGGGCTGGAGTGTGGGGGGAGAATGCACATAGGCTTCAAGAAGCTGAAATTCAGTCGTCCTTGCTGCGGGAGGGGAGCTGTCTTGGCGGAAAGTGGACCCACGTGGCACAGCTGCTTCAGGAAAGCAACATCTGCGCGTGGGGTCAGGTATTACAGCCTGGTAGCAGAGCCCATTAAGTGGCCATCTGTAGATGGTTTGCTTATTTACAGGCATTTCAATAGCACAGCTCATCATTACCTAATAAATGTTAACGAACTTGGCCGTGTCATGCTGTTGTAAAGGAGGCACGTTTTCATTCCCTTTCCAGCCGACAACAGGCATTAACTCTGGATGCCTTCACTTGCAGCCAGAGTAGTCCCTCACCCCTGGAAGCCTGCCTGTAGATGACCCTAGGAGAGGGGGATTTGGCTCAGGCTGTTTTCTCAGTCCCTGTCCAAGTCACTGAGGATCCAACTTCCAGAGCACTTGGGCATTGCTCAGCACCACTGGGCCAGCTGCTGGAGCCATGTCCAGTACAAGCACTGCAAGAACAATCAACTGAAGTCATCACCAGGGACCAAAGCCGGGCATCTAAAATGACGAGCATGGACCTATATGATCTGATCTCACATCGTACAGAAAGACCATGGTACAGTCCAGAAATTAGCTCAGCCTTTCAGCTTGCAGCACAGTGCCAGAAGAAATTATAGGACAGGAAATTATTGTTGACTGGATCCATCATTATTCTTTTACCATCTGTTACTTTCAGGTTTAGTGTTTTTCATAGCTCATGGATTAGTAGAGAAATGTAGCGCAGTTTTTCAGCAATTGCATTCAATTTTTACTGACCAGAAGATGAAAGAATAAGCTTAGATCTTGATCAGGGGTTCACATTCAATTCCCAGGGAGGATTTCTGTCATGAAAATTGTTACAGAATCGTTAATGAGCAGTTATAGCAGAGACCTGTTTAATCTCTCATCCATGAGATGGCACCTTTGGCATTGCCATGACCCAGGCTTCCCACAACACCTGGTACTTACATAGTGGTTCACCTTCTCTAAGTGCTTAATTGGCATAATTGATTAATGTTTATGGATTAGCTGACTCAAAAGGAGACCACCACATTCTGGGTTTCTGGTATCCCCTTCTTTTGGCATATAGCTGCCTTTAGTTGCCAGCCAGGAACAGCTCATTGACCTCACAGGGTCCAGCATTTTAAAGGTTTTGAGCAATGGGCTACGAATTGTCCCACAGATGTCCATTATGACTAGACCAGTCAACATCTAACACTCAAAATGGCATCAGCTTTCTCTGATGGAAACGAGGAAAAAGGAGATAAGGGAAGAGCAGGCATTTAGGATACCTGGTCGAGTGCTTGGTGACCTTGCACATAGCAGGGGGGGTGGGTTGAAACTCGATGATCATCACGGTCCTTTTCAACCCAGCCCATTCTATGATTCTATGATACTACTGATGGTCAGGTGGCACTACCACCTTCAGCAGGTATCTCCAATAGACAGGATGCTACGTGACACTATGATCATCCAGAACATTATCATAGGCATTTGGTAGAATTTCAGAGTAAGCATATACTCAACCGAGTCCTCAAATGGATTTGTTACTATACATGCCCATCCATTCACTATTCTGAGCACACGTTCATATTGATACCACTGTTAACTGAATCAGAACCAATAAGCAGGTTTACTTAGCATGCAGCATTAGGTGTCTTCCCAGCAGAATCCTCTTAGCTCAACAAAAAGCTGTGATTCCTTTAGTGGCTGTGAGGAATTAGGAACCATCAAGTGACATGCAATGGGGTACCGAAGAAGAGACTTTCTCACAACAATCCCTTCTGACTGCTAAATCATGTAATCTCAGCGGTAAGCATCCTTTATTTCTACAAATAATATCCAAGAAAAGCTCCAGGAGCTCACTTAAATTTGTGCTATACGTTTTTCTCCACCAAATAGCCAGTTCCAGCAGGAGCACCAATTACCCTATCTCCACTGCTGCTCCAGCTCCTAGACTTGAGGCTCATCAGAAGACTCCAGCATTGAGAGGGAGACATACTAAGTCAGGTTCTAAAACTGTGCAAAACCGGTGTTCCTATTAAGCAATCATGGAAGTTTTCAAAAGCCTCCAACCATCAAAACCATGTCACTAGGCTGTCTGGTGTGCGCACACACACACACACCCACACCCACCCACAACACAGGCACCCTCAGCAAGCAGAAGAACGCTGTTTTAAATGCCTGTGCTTCCCTCTTTCAGCAAAGCATACCAGCACCCTCACTTCAGTCAATGAACACTGTTCTTAAAGGATAACCACCAGCTTAAGAGAAGCTTAGCAGGCACAAATGCTGCCTGTAACAAAACACTTTAGGATAGAAATAATATTCTTAGGCACCTTCTTTGGCTAGGATTTAATAAGTGTGAAATCAATGTTATAATCAAATATAATACTCATTTCCTAGAATAATCCTCTGACACAGCAGTTGCTATTTCAGCTGATTAGAAACATTGCTCAAGTAATAGAAATTCCTGATCAGTAACCCAGGAGTCCAAGGCAAGGTTGTTTTTTTGTTTTTTTTTTTTTTTTAAAAAAAAACCTAAGGCAGTTACTTCCCTTCATCCTAAATGTTTACAAGTGGAGAAACACCTGTAGGAATTCTTCTGTTACCATCAACTTAAACATCGTGTTCTCCCAGCAGCAGATAAATAATGGATGATTAAGCTTTTGATGCCTAAACACTGACGTGTTTGGGATTAACAGGCAAACCTGTGCTCTTAAAGTGTGTTTTATATTTTATTTTTCTTATTTCAATAGGCAGGAGCAGGGAGGGAATTTCAGACTGCGAATCTCAGCAAGGGAGCACAGGAAAGACCTCAGGCAACAGCAGTGGGATGCTGCCAGTCCTAGGTGAGTTCTACAGGTGGGAAGCGTCTATCTTCAAAAGGCTCCCCGTCAGACAAGATAGATTTCAATGAGGAGATGAAACTGATGGGAGGTTTTCTTTCTGCATCTGTGTCTGCTTTTGGCAGAGCAGACCTGCGCATGCGTGAAGGAGTTATGACTTGACAGCACATTGCAAAGCTTTCCCTTCTTATCAAGACAGAGCAGCTGAGACAGCCTCTTCTATGGCTGGCTTTTTAATTGAAAGATTAGAAGTTCTTTTACGCAGTTGGCATCAGACATAGCATTTCAGAAAAGTCACACAGGTGCTTGATAATCCAACAGCCTGCAGGATGGCCAGGATCACTACATGGGAGGGGAGGACCCTGGTCCTTTCACCACCGGATCAACTTGTGCCAATGAAGAGCTCCATCTAGCTCCCCTGTTACAGATGGGCTACCCCAATTTGTTGTAAAGAGAAAATTTTTCCAAGAGACATCTCAATCCCTATTGCCTAAGTGCTTCTGGGCACCAGCACTGCAGGAGTAGGGTGCGTTCAGGGCAAGGACCCCAGCGCAGACAGCCGATTCTGGACTGTGGCTCAGGCTGAAGGGGCTCTGGGGACATGTATGTAGGAGGCAGCCAGCTGCAGCTTCTGGAACAACCCTGGGAGAGGGGATTACTTGAATGGAGAGAGAGGAAAGGACAAGCTGGCAGCAGAGCCAGAAACACTTTGTGCAGCTTGAGCACTAGATTTCATTCATTTAACCCATCTTTGACTCCTGTAATCCTCTAGAGAAGCAGCAAACACTTCTTGGCCAACCTCGCCCCCAGTCACTTTAAAATTGGGGAACTCAAAAAGCTCAGACCATGAAGTCCTACCATTGCTGCACAGAAGAGAAACAAAGTAACTGCCAATATACAGAGAAACAGAAACCAACAATAAACACCTTCACAAGAGATGGTCCCTGTCAAAATAAACGCAGATGCACATTTCCACTTGTATTTACACTGCCGTACGCAGCCCAAGATGTTTCCAGACTCGAATGATTCATTATTACAAGGAACAGACAAAGAACATGAAGATAGCGTCATTAAAAATGAAGATAGTGTCATTAAGAGAGAGCACCTCATGCAAACACCCTCTGCTTCATGTTGCAATGCTGAGGGATGAACCACCCAGCCTGCAAGGGGCAGCTTGGCATCCCTGGCACTCCACAGTGCATGGAGGTACAATCACTGCCTATAAAACTTTGTTTTTTTCTGCCTGATGGAAATGGAACACCACTTAAATGGGAGGATGTCAATTTTTCCAGCTGAGAATCTGGTTCTCTTGTGTTTGAATAAAGCCTTAAGGAAAAAAAAGTCGGTAAATAAAAGGAAATTTGCCTCCCTTTAAGCCTTGCAGAACTCATCCATCACCCATCTGTCCACCCTGCACCTCATTATTTATTATTCAGGACTCAAGTCAGCATGCCAGTTAAGATTTTCCCTGAAGAAAGCTGGCATCTAGACAGACAGCCACAGCCACCAAAATGTTTCTTTTCTATTTCTCCAACCTCCCTCACTCCATCCTTCACTGTGGGAATAAATACAAAACCTTTGAGGTAAATAAAATGGGTTTTAACGAAGGAGCAAAAACAAGATGGAAACAAAACAAAACATAGAAATCTATTTTCTTCAGTCAGATTTGACCAGGCCTCCATTAAATCACCCTCGTGGTTCCTTTCCTCCTCTTGAGTTTGTACCTACAAGAGGTTTGGTCTCAGGCACATATAAAGCTTCTGAATACACTATGCACTTGTTCAAACCAGAGGTCCAAAGCATAGCTACAGCCATACTGTGTCTTTTCTAGTCATCACTAAAGAGATAATTTAGCTTAGTGGCATCGTTTCAAAATCAAAATATGATAATGGCCTCCAGGAATCCTCCCATCATGCAGCACTTGATAGCAGTGCCCAGAGGACTGGCTGAGATAGGATCCCCATTGTACCACGAGCCATCCACACAGCTCGTCCAGCATCACAAAGCCCAGGTTGCTCATGAAGGCATGGCTTGTCTCGTGGGTCAACTGACTGCTGCACATCTGAATTGTAGTTAAGGTTTCTAGCTCTGGATTTGAATTCTCAATACCTGATGCACTAAAAGAGATAAATGCATGACAGTAGCCTTCATCTTCTCCATTTCAGATTTGCAGGAGTGTTTAGCAGGGAACATCACTGCCATCCACACAGCACAGGCCAATGTGGGGCCACGTAGTGGCCCAGGTTAAACATATCTTTAAAATAAAGCTCCAGGTGCCTTTGAAAATCAGGCCTTTGCCCCAGACAGAAAACTATCTTGCGGCAAATATAGAACAGGGTAAATGAGGTGCCTTCATTTCCACAACAACATATTCCTGCCTTCGTATCTTGCATCAAATAACAACATGCTCCTTTATAACACTCAGAGCAAGAATATTTATTAGGAAAAACATAAGCCAGAAAAGGTGAGATTTCCCCCCTGCTCCGTTATCTCAAAGTTTCCTGCCTGTCAGTCTCGCACACTGGTTGACGCGTTCTTTCATGTAATACATAAATATAATTTATGCAGGAATGTATCTGCCAGTCAGTGTGCACGCTGCAGGGCCCTATCTTGCACATGCATACAGCACATCCAGGAGCTAACAGCTTCTAGAGACGCTGTGTCAACTGTTAGATGTGATGAATATGGGGAAAGGTGGGTTCTTTTTCCTCAGACTGGAACTTCCTTCCCCTGAGCAGGGCACACAGTGCTCAGGCAGAGAGCAGGAAGTTTGGAAAAGAACCATACAGCTGCACAACATGGGCTGGGCTTCGGTGCATGTAAGCACACAGTGTTTCCAGCCACATTTACAGGTGAGGAACTACCAGATCTGAACAGCTCTGGTGTGTCCTGGTCAGACACACCAAGAGGTGGACACACATATGGCACCATCTGGTAATGCAAAAACATTTATCAGCCCCTCGGTGTTTGTGGGACCCTGGATCCTGGTTGTGATGCAAAGCAGCACTCACAGTACTTCACACCCACTGTGAATTACAGCTGCATCAGGTGTGGTAGCAGAGTTGCCTCTCTATCAGTCTCCCTCCACTAAGCATCATGTCACCATCATATCACATTACAGATAGCACTGGAAGATGTAATACAAACAGTGCTCAGCTTCACACACACAGCCCAAAGTACAGTATTTTGAGACAGAAATGGTCTTCTCAAATATCTTGTCTCTAGAAACAGCAGCAGAGTTTAAAAGTCAATTATTTCATAAATAAAAACCAGCAAGATTTATGGTTCCCCACTGCTGTTCTTTTTCTCTGTATTTTTTTTTTTTTTAATACATATCTACTTTACTCCTCTAGCTGCTTACTCATTTGCACTTACCTTTTAGTCTGATCATGTAAAAGGTTTTAGAAGAAGTACAGAGGAAGAATAAAAACATAATGGTTTCTCACTGCTCGAGGGCATAACTCTAATTAAAAAGAACATTTTTGCTTTTAGCACCCAGACTTCTCTCTCTTCAAAAACTGAACTTTGACATTTTCAAACTGAGATTTAAAACAAGAAAATAATTCTCAGTACTGCAATGAAGGATTGTCTGCACTGTACAATGGAAGAGGGTTGGGGTGAGGGAGAAGGAGGTATGAAGCCAACAGCCTTAGCAGGAAGCTGGTGCTAGGAAATTGTAGATTTGCTCAGCAGCAGGACCTCACCTTCTACTCACGCATCAGCATCACAGCGTAGAGTGAAATGAAAGGAAATCATAGAATCATTAAAGTTGGAAATACCACTAAGATCATCTAGTCAAACCATCAACCCATCACCACCCCTAAATCACGTCATTCTGTTAGACACCTACCCTTTCCTTTAACATCTCACCTCCAGGGATGGTGACCCTACCACCTCTCTGGGCAGCCTGTGCCAGTGCCTCACTACCCTTTCAGAGAAGGCTTAAGGAGTTCCATGCAACACCAGCATGCCCAACGCTATCTACAAGACCTGGGAAAAAAACTGGTGCTATACATTAACCTCCTTTTGTGGATTTTCCAGCTTCTCAATCAATGTGCCAAGAAGTGCTACAAGTGCTACTCGGGGCACCAATACGTTGTAATGCCCTGCTTCCTGCAATACGCCCCAGAACAGTATGACTTTCCCAAATGATTCCCTTTAGTCTTATATGCTCCTCCTCATTCCAAGCCAGGTGACTTGAGAGCCTCTTTAGAGATGTTCCTTAGGTGCTCTTAGCTATATAAAGCAACAGAGCATTTTAGCATTAGACAAACAGGATGTTCATAGCAAAGGCCTTCTTCCACATACCCCAGAGAATGACCATTTTTACTGTGCAAATGAAAAAGAGGCTACTTAGAAATAAGAATAGGAGAACATTACTTAGCAAGAGTCTAACACTGTCTTTTCGCATATCATGGTCAACAAGCCACACTCACACATACCTGCAGAGCAAACACCAATCCTGCAGCCAGAAGCTCCAGCAAAGGCCTCAGGGACAGGGAACTCCTTGCTCACCAAGTGGTTATGGAGGCATCTCTGGTTGCAAAAGGTCCCACATCAGCAGCTCCTAATCAACATATGGCTGTTTTTCTCCTTTAACTGTACATCCTTATAGTCAGAATAGCTAAACAGGTCACAGTGTATTTCTGCTGCAAATTTAGCATCTGCACAGCAAGTAACTCCTCATTTCCTGCCCTTGTCCCTGCTTCAGGGGGCACACATTCAGCTGCCCTTTTATGTCCTGGGGTGAATTGGCAAAGCAAAAACCCAAATCTGCCACAGGTGCTGCTAAGGAGTCACAGGTGTGGCAAACTAACACCTTGATTCCTGTAGTGTTTTTGCTTATGCTCCCTTTACTTTTGTGACAGATAGACTGTAAATTTAAAAGGAAAAAAGCACATTTTAGAATTACTTATTACAATCACCTAAAAATTCATTCAGTCTTGGATTTGGAGTGGGAAAGATATGGAAAAGGAGCTCAGAAAAATAAAATCAGTAGACACAAGATCAAGACAGTTTTTTTCAGGTTTGGAATCAAGATTCATTGAAAGCCACAACTCTGAAAGATGTAATAATTAAAAACTGGTGTCAGTTTAAAGTTAGCATATTCTACTCTATTTTAAGTTCAACAGATCACAACATATTTCATTTCTTCATGTAGCAGGAACAATTCAATTGCTATCACTTTGAAGGAATACTAGCATTGTTTGTTTCACATTTCAATTCACAGGAAAAATTTACTAACAGCAAATAAAAAAACTGCATATGTATGGATTTTCATGCTGAAATTCAGATCATCAGCTAACAAGGGACTAAATTCTCGCACTAGTTCACATCCAGCACATACTACTTTGCAATGTGCTTGTAGGTAGGTCTAATGTGACAGAGCAGACATGCTTTACAAGTGAAAAATCTGCACACCAATGGGCAGTCCCACTGCCTCGCCACTGCAGAAAAACAGATTCTCTGTAGTCCACCATTAACCCACCTGGCAGAAACCCTGAGCTCACAAAGCAGAACACTGATGAAGAGCTATTAGAAGAACATGTGTTGCCCATAGAAACATTTGTTCGTGGAGTATCCTTGTCATAGGATGTGCTGGAGAACTCGGAAGCAGCTGCAGGATAATTTATTGTTGATTTGGAGTTCTCATCCCATGTAACGACTTTAACTAGAGGCTGAATGATTGACCAGCTCCATCTATCAGATGCTTCAAAGGAAAAAAACACACTGGAAGTGTTACTGCAGACAGATTTTCTCCCCTTTGCCGCAGACAAGAGAGGAAGTGTTTTTCTTAGTCTTCACTGGCAACTGCAAATATATATGCACGCATGTTGCTGAGGAAGGATCAGAGGAAGTAAAAGGCAAGCATTTGTCCAGATCAGAAACCTTCAGAAGATCACGGCATGGATCCAAAAAGCCAGCTATCTTAGAGAACTCCAATCGTCCCCAGACTTTCTTGAGATGGAAGAGTGGAGGCATGGACCATCCCATCCCCGTCAGTGAGAGATTTGGATGGTTTGAGAATTTCTATCACAACCACAATTTCACAGTCATTGTCCCCAAGGAGAGAAAAAGTGAAACAACCACCTGTTCTACTGGAGTTTTGTTTTTAGGGGGGTTAATTCACTCTAGCAGTTACATCTGAATGAGAGCAGGGGCTGCAAAACTCACCCGCCAAGCCAGCACCCACATAAGTTCTTTTTTTCCTTCAAATCATTCAAGAGTGATTTAGAACTTGAAAATAGTCTCAGACTTCAACCAATTGTTTGCAACTGAGACATAGTCCAATTGTAATTATTCTACTGATTGATCTTCAAGTGATAGATTTTCAAAAGAACCTAATAAAGAAAAGCATTCAGTTCCCATTCAAAGGTGATAGGATTGATACCTAATCTGTTCAGGATCCTCTGAAAAATCCACTTTAAATTAACCTGTAGAAAAGCTTCCCACTTTTGAGAGTATGAATTAGTAGAATTGACTATTACCATGTATAAATCCGATGAATGCTAAATAAGATGCTCCTAAAGCATCTGTCCATATGTCTCCGTCCTGGGCAATGCTATCAATTCTAATTCAGCTCTGGACCTGTGCAATAGAAACACTCTAATTTCCACTAACCATATATTAGCTTTGCCATATGGAAAAAAAAAATATGCAGCAATGGGAGTGGTGACAGAGCCAGATTCTTTTCCATATGTAATCCACAGTAAAACAGCATTAAACCTAGGTTTCTCCTCTGGAAAAAGCCAGGACACACCACTTCCGTCCACGTGGGGAGAGCCCAAGTTGCCTAGCAAACATATTAAAAATGTTCATGCATCTTACTCATGGGATGAGAAGTCTGCATGATTATAGTACTGTACAGAGATATGAAAACTTGGTTGTATACTGTAAGTTCTAAGACATCAAGATGCAAGTGAGAAACTGAATTTCTTGATATTACTGAGAACACCATTATTACAGAACTTCAGCAATGTCCCGATGGGATTTTTATCAGCTTTTCAACGAAAAAGGAAACACTGTTTATGCAAAAAGTGAACTACAGTTACAAATTTATGTTTTTCAGTGTGTAGACGCTAATAGCGTGGAGCAAACCTGAAAAACAGCTGGGGAAACTGAGTACTTGTCCGTATTTGCCCAACAGAAAGTAGGTTTAAATCACAGGGAAGAGTCTGGTGACCACAGTGTTCCCCCTTACGTGCTTATTTCTCTGCAGATCAGAAGCTCTGAAACCAAGGGGAAGAATTAGAAACATAGGTAAAAGTCTTGGAGAGTTAGGCTGTGTTACTGGGGACCTGCCATCCCCACTGCTTCACTTTATTGATCCTTGGAGATTGTTGTTCCAGGTGGAAAGCCAGCCCAGAGAACACCTGTGATCTGGGAGCAACCGTGCAGCCCAGGACTGCAGACACCTGCCCAGCTTCAGAACTCAACTCAACTCTGACCCAGCATAAGCACCAGTAGACCTCCACTGCTTTGCAATAGGCAGCTCTCAAAAAAATGGCTTCTCTGAGCCAAGGACTAAGCAGCATAAATTTTCTCTGGTTCTGTGTTAGGCTAATTCCTTCCCTCTGCATGGAAATCCATGTCTTCAAACAAAACAAAGCTTCCTCCTTCCTACCACGGGTGCCTCCAAGCAGATGGTCCTATGTTCCCTATCCTAAGTGCTGATACAGCCCAGAAAGGTTATCTAATTACAGAAACAATACTTACTGGATGCACTAATGCTTCTGCAATTTTAATAGCAATATGATATCTAGGATTTATATTATTTTCCCTTTCTGATTAATTATTTACACAGAGACAAGCTGAGATTATTAAGTACGTGTGTGCTTTGCCAAGCTGCAAAGAGATGTGAACCAAAAAAAAAAAAAAAGAAATAATACCGACTCTAAACTTTCAGAAAACAAGAATCTGAGTGCTTCCAGAGTGCAGTACTCTGCACCAGGGCTACTGATACGTTGGCTCAGAGCAAAGACTTGACCCAGCAAACTACAACTATAGCTTCCTAGTTTGATAGTAAGCTACAGCAGAGAAAAACAGCTCATGTGTCAGCCTGTCGACCAAAGAGAGCTGCATTTACCCGCAAGCCTAACAAAATGCCACACAGGAGGACAGACAGCTGGAAAACATTCCATGGAGCAGGCAGCTCCCAAGGACCATTCACCTACTCCCCATGCAGCATGTCCCCAAGGAAGGTAGAGAAAAACTAAGAACAGTCAAGACTGCAGAGATGCATTTATCAAACACCCAACCCGCTTCAAAGCACAGCCAAGAGCTCTTCAAGCAGAACTAACTCTGTGGGAAACACATTTATTTATTTATTATGAAGAGGGGAAAAAAGACCAATGATTTCAGTTTAAAATTTATCATCTTTTCCTAAGATCTAGTGGTTCTTGGAGATTTGCCCCAGTATTTTAATGGGCATGCAACAGTGAGTTAGTACTAAGTGGCAGTGTTGAGCCTGGCATCTGTTCAGGTGGGATGATATCATTTTGAATATTTCATTATAAAATAAAATAAAAGATACTCTTAAAGCCTTGGGAAAAAAAAAAAAGTCTGCCAGCTCATAGAAATCAGAGAACTATAACCACTACACAATTTCCAACACAAATCTCTGTTTTATATCTGAGCAAATTCCCCTGTACTTGTTTATCATTCAGCATACCAAACGTCACTTTGTTAACTTCCTAAAGTCCAGATGTTTATAGGAAACAGCGCCGTTATCCTCCTCTGCTGCACTGGTGAAGCTAAAAGGATGAAAGGAATTAATCCCACAAAGTTTTAATCAGATGGCAACTTCGCCTTTGATTTGTGAAAAGCAGTTTTAAGAAAAGACATTTTGCAGAACAGAACAGTCTCTGCTGCAAAATGCCCCAAAGTCTCCTCCTCTGACGGGAAGTTTCTGGTCATTAGGAACAACAAAAAGCAAAACCACCACCACCCACCTCATCTGGAGAAGATGAGAAAGCAACTCCTCAGAGAAAGAGGCTCAAAAAAAAAAAAAATCCGTGTTGTATGGCAGAGTGGGTATGTATTCCCCTATTTTCCAGCAAGAACTTCACAATAGAGTAAACCTCAGATAGCACCAAGCCTGCTGCATAGGGAAAAGCCAAATATGAATAAGAAACCCTTCCATCACACTGTCACAGAAAGCAGGTTCCCTAGGGCTTGAAGGAAGGCTATGCCTTAAATGATTTGTTCTTTACTGGGCTTTTTCTTTGCAAGCAGCATATGAACTTTAAAAAAACAAACAAACAAAAAAACCAAACCTCACAACAACACTGGTTTGGTTTTTGGAGCATGTATGTAGTCCTGGGCCTGATGAACCCACACAGCTCCTAGCAAATGAGCAACTGATTGGCAACCCTGCCATCCAGAGCTGCCACACAGCTTCTGCATTATGGATTGTATTAAAAATAATACTCTTCTGATTTTAAAGGATTTAAAAGAGGGATTTTTTTTTGTTTGTTTGTTTTTTTAAGAAAAGAAATG
Source organism: Meleagris gallopavo (assembly GCF_905368555.1). Lineage (NCBI taxonomy): Eukaryota > Metazoa > Chordata > Aves > Galliformes > Phasianidae > Meleagris > Meleagris gallopavo. The sequence continues at coordinate 22,409,578 of NC_139413.1, forward strand.
CTTTTGATACACCACCCAAATGAAGCCAAGAAGATGCATTTTTAGAAAGAGAAATATAAGCAAGTAGGTTTGCAGAAGGTTGGTACAGCATATCTGGATGCATGTAGCCCCAGAGCCAGATAGGCTTTGTAGCCCCCTGGTACCAGTGGGGTCTGAGTGGGGGCAATGGCTCCATCAAGGCTGATAGCTATTGCCCTCATGCAGAGAAAGGACTGGATGAATGGAGGTGGCTGGGGAACACAGCCTGTCTGGTGGTAGGGAGGTGGCTCTTATTCCATGCAGTAAACATGTTTTCCAGAGACTGGTAGGCTCTGCTACCTCAGGAGAAATACAGTGGAGTTAGCTGCTATCTGCATGGACAAAGGCATGTGTTAGCACTTGTCACACCTTCAAGACTCCTTAAAACCTCACCTCTATGAAAGGTCATGCAACAGCCTCCAGCATGCTGCCAGAACAGATGGTGTCCTCTAGGTCACATAAGTAGCCTTCAGTAGACCAGAGAACTGACCCTAGTCCCCAGATTACACCTTGACAACTGGACCAACCCTCTTCTAGCTGTGGACTCTCACATCAAAGAAACTAGCTTAGTCTTTGTTGCATTGTATTTACTTCTGTTTTCCAATACTAAGGAAAAGCAAACAATGTGGAAAACCTTTAATTTCACATTTTCCCCCAGCTGGTAAAAATGATAGCTGGATATGCACACATCAGTATAATCATCTCCTAAACAAATGGCACAATGACAAACTGAGGGGGTAGGGAGAGGGGGAGCAGAGCGCAAGCTGGTGTTTTCAATTTAGAAAGTATGCATTATTTACACTGCCATTATTCCACTCAATTTGAGTTCACACTTTAGTCCTAATTTCAGTATAATCAAAGTCAATGAATATTTAATCAGCATTGCTTCCAGAAATTGAGTAATGCCATTAACATAATGTCCCCAGGACTTCAGTGCCGATTTTCCTCAAAAGCATGGGACTTCCACTCCTTCTGTCCTCCCCCCTTCACCTTAACCAGTTGGAGCTCTGATCTCCACCTTGGCCAAGTTTAACAAGGTGGAACTTGTCTAAAATGCAGAGAGTGGCAAAACCGTTTCCCAAACAGAGATGTCTCACACTCATATTGATCCAGCCCCAGGATGGTTAATGAGAGCCTGGCATTTCTCTTTGAGGTGACTCAGTATGGAGAAGAGTCCTAATAACAATAATGCATTTGCACTTCTGAGGAACCTTTCAACAGAGGGGCTCGAGTCATTCTACAAACATAAATTAATCCCTTCCCTTCCCCTGCAAGGGGGCACTTATTAACATGATAGCTAAGCTACAGATAGGAAAAATGGAGCAGGATGAGGTTAAGAGCCTAGTTACAGCTACTGGGAATCCATTTGGGTGGAAGTTTGGAGCTCTGAATGGCTCCAAGTTTCATTTCCGAACCAACAGACTGTACTGCTTCACTAAAATATGATCAAGAGAAGCAGCGGTACCTATGAATATTTATGAACAATGCAAAATTACAGCATAAAAAATTGTACAGACATTTCAGAGCTGCTAAGTGATGGCTCCAGAGCTGCGTCTCTGTATGCACAGAGCACTCAACAGTCTGCGCACACATGCCCCCTCCAGCGGGGCTGCATCTAATCTATCATCTTTTCTAACATGACTATCACTGTAATATCTCAGCAATGCCTTCAGCTGAAGACCTATCACAGCTTTCCATCTATCTGGGCTAGCTTATAAAGCTTTCCTTGGTGGTGTCAGAAAATCTGTGGGGCATATGTTTTTAAATACTAGATAAATTCCCCACTTTCTCTCCCATAAATCTAGCTACAGTCGTGGTGCAACCTGGATCAGAAGCGAACAATCATTTGTTCTGCCATAAAATTAAAATTAATCCTTATGTATATTAATTGGGAAAGAAACAACATTCAATTTTTTTCACTCAAGACACGCAATTAGGAAATCTGAAGTTGCATATAGAAAGTACTTTGAAAGTTGCTCTAACCTGATTTTAGAGGGTTTTGGCAGCTTGGGATCATCACATCTTGATAAAGACTCTTCCACGTGCATTTTCTCATCCAATGTTACTTCATCAGCACTCCCCCGTGGTCATGAGTTTCCACATCTAACACTTGCTCTGACAAGGCTCCAGCATGGCAAAGATATACAGCAGCGCAGGTGCTCTTTATATTAGGAGTGAGAATTGGTTGAGAACCACTGAAAATTTCTGGATTGTACTCATGCACGTGGCATATAAAAAACTTCAAATCCAACCTTGAAGAATGGCCCTCAAAACTATTTTATCCAAAGGTTTCACAAAGTTCTTAAAGGTTTAAACCAGTATCACAAATACCTGATTATTTTGCTGAATGACACCTGGTTGTGGCCAGCTCATTTGTAGTCCTGCTGGCAAGGGCATGCATTTGGACTAAATTAGTGACAGTGGAGTTAATCAGCATCCAACAAATTTATTCTCTAGAAATTTTCCTCACATAGGCAAACATGAAGATCTGGTTTACAGTCATTCACAGAGCCTTATTCATAAGTCACCTAAAGAGTCTTCTCTTGCAGATTGAATGAAGGAAATAAGTGACACATTTGGAGCAGGGAGGTAGGAATAAAACATAGCTCCACAGAAAGAATAAGGAGCTGTACTCCTTAAGTGGGAGTGGTGGTGAGACATTTACTGTAGTATGAGAAAAGCTTGTACATATCACTCTGGCATTAACTATTACACAATGAAAGCTCCCTGAAATCTCAGGGGAAGCACCTCCATAAAGCCAGGTAGCATTTTTCTAACCTATCTTGCTCTTAATACCAACCATTTAGAAGTCAGAAGCATAATGGTGTAAGTGACATATTCTCCCTCCTGTTGAATAAGGTTATGTCAGCCAACACCCTCTGACACCTTCCTGATTATCATAATGGCTTTAAACATTAGTCTTGGAAAACACCCTGGCTACCCTGGCTGATATTAAGATGTCACAGTACCAGTTGTGTTTCAGCAGTAAGATGGAAGAATGATGGTTCTGCCCTTAAAAATCCCAACTTCATTTGCTCCAAAAGAAAAACAAGTACTCTAACAACATCCAGAGGTGCTTCCCTTTAGGAAGGAACAAAAGATACCGTGCAAATCCACAGCCCACCTAGAGCTGGAAGGGCGCTCAGCTTTTGCAGCAGCATCAGGAAAGGCATTTTGCAGTGCACTTCCTGACAGGCAGGGTAAGAGTTAAGCTGAAGGGTTGGGGGAAGTAGAGGATTGCCATAACATATCATCTGTGGGACTATTAATAGGGTACAGGTTATAACTTATTCATGAACTTCTGCACTTTTCACTCCCACAGTAAGGCAGGGCAGCATGGGAACACTTATGAACGACACTACTAATGCACCAAAGAGAATGGAAACAGCTCTGGTGCTGATGCACATTAAACCTATAAAATTTTCCTCAAGACTCTATCAGATCAATCAAGCAGACATGGATACTACAATTAAAAGATCTGCCCTCAGTGCATTACTATCCCCTCTGGGTCTTAGAAGCCTTTGGCAGATACAGGGTACATTAAATCTTTCCATCTTGGGCATACTTGCATGATAACTTGTACAATTCCCATTTCAGCAAATACTTAGGGGCATGGTCAGGCTCAACATGTAGCACACATTTGCCCAGGGCCTGTGGCCACAGAAGCCCAGTGCCCTCAGAGGCATTTCCCTTGCTCTCTGCAAGGCCAAAGCAGTTTAGAATCATGCCTTTCCTTAACCACACCACAGTACAATTCACATCACATCGGTGTTAATTCATTACTGACATCAAGCAGAAAAATTCAAAGACCTTCACACCCTGGAAAATCTTTTCTGTGTTTTTTGATTCTCATGTCCAAGAAGAAGTTTTGAGTGCCCTTGCAGGCTGGTGAGAATAACTGCTCACATTATGAGGCTACAACTGAACAGGCAGCGCCTACACAGCCATAACAGCACTCACAAGAAGTGTAAGAGTCTTATTTGACTTCGCTTTTTCAGCAGACCAGCTCACACTGGTCATGCCTACTATTCTGAAGGAGACCAGAAGTATAGCACAACTAATTTAAGACTTAACAGATATGGCAAAGGTGATGGGCTGAGACAGTAGTGAGACTGAGGAAGGAACTCAACTATACCTAGGGACCAAATGTTTTCTTCTCACCTACTTTCCCGGGAAGAGATTTAGCATTTGTCACTGGTCACTGTTTTATCTCCACTGTCTTAATTGCCTTCCTGCTAGTTAGGGCTCATTGTATGTTATATTGATTGTTTTCCCCCACTAATTGACAGTGGTTGTTGGCCTCTTTAATTACCATCCTGAAAGGCAATGTAAATTGTCCTGCATCAACATTAGTGATGGTAAAAAAAAAAACAAAAAAAAACAAAAAAACAGAACACAACAACATAGAAGTGTCAAGGAATTTCAGTGTTGACACAGCAGGGAGATATCTCAAAGCAGGCAGCTTTTATACCCAGCCTAAATACGCAGTTCTAAGACTGAACTGTACCTATTTTTCAGCAAGGTAACATAAGCAAATGAAAATGAGAAGTGCAATCCATAAGCTCAACAAGAAAATTCCTAAATATCTCCTCTAGTGACAAAAGCAAACCAACCAGTTACAAAAGAAGTTACCTAGATTTTAAGAACAGAGCTACCACCTAACCCATGCGATTTTTGGAGATCTCTCAGTTCATTTCATCCCCTCCTTTTGCTAGCTCATCCTAAAAAGATGAATGTTTTTAAATTCTGACTTTGAATCCTGGTTCAAAGCCATGAAGTTCCATATACATTTACCCAGGTGGTGGATACCACAGCATGTCCTGCCCAAACACATGTGCTCTGCCTGACTCTTCCTCTGATTAACTGAAGTCTGCTCCCAGCCATGGGTATTGTGATATGGTTAATGGGTATGTGCTTTAGGTTTCCAGAAACTTGTTCAGATCCTAAGGCATTCAATGCTTTTCGAGAACATAAGGATGCTGACAGAAACCCAAAGAGATTTCCCAAGGCATATAATTCCTGCTGCTAATGCCTACAAACTGACTCAGTCGTTTTAGGGCTTTCAAAACTATTACAAAGCACTCACAGTCAACTTTAAGCAGTTAAGTTGCTCTACCAGGGTCAGTCCTTCAGACCTCATATCTGCAAGCATGATGTGCATATGCAAATCCAAACAACAGCTACACTGAACAGGAAGAGTCATTCACACAAAACATACAGATATCGTGGAGATGATAGAAGACTACAAGAAAGAAGATAAATCAAAGCCTAGAAAAGAAAAAAATATTTTTAAAAAATATTTAGCTTTTACAGTTGGAATCTGGAATAAATTTGCCCTCATAGATCTCATTAAACATTTAATTAATCACATGCACTTTTATCTTCCAGGGTTTATCCCAAAAGAGTACTAAAACTTAGTTCTGAATGTTGGTTCTATAATGGAAGGGCAGCATGTCAAAGTTCATCAGTTGCTCTCCTTCCTTCAATCACTCCACCTGGATGAATAATTTAATTTTCTTCTCAGATTGTAAAGAAACTAGATTTTTATTCCAACTTCCTAAATTCCCTAAAGTAGTCCATACAAACGGCAGCACTGCAAATACAATGAGGGCTAAATAAAGAAGAAAAAAAACTACCAGTATTTCCAGCTGGGCTGTGTACAAACTTGTCCCAGTGCCAATTATAAAGAACTCCAATAAGATGCTCAGCCAGCCCCATGTCCCTGCACCTGGCTTTCGTGAGATGGGTTGCACAGCCTTCAGCACCTGGCAGACCCCCTACCAACCCAGCTATTCCTACTGGGTGTTGAAAATGCCAGCTTCTTCCACCTTCACATGCACCAATTCAATGGGCTGCTAAAGGCACTGCTCAGTATTGAGGGCAGAGATGCTCATTGAGTACATGCTGATTGCCTCTTTTCCAGAATAGCATCAATACTGCAATTGATTCCAGAACTTTTCTTAGAAGAATCCCAGTTTAAATTTAATCCTGTTGAGCAGCAGCTGGGAGACCACCAAGGGAGGAATGTCACTTATTTCAGCAAACAGCCATACAGAAGTAGGCTTTACAAAATAAAAAAAATATAGCAAGTGGAAAGGATCTCATATCAATCATATCACCTGGCTACTACTGGGGTTCCCAGAACAGCACCATATACAACTGCATGAGGATGTTTTCATCATAAAACCATCTTCCTAATTTACCCAAAAGTAGTGCCATTTCTTACCACCTTTACAAGACTTTTCAACCAGTCAGTACAAGAGTCTGTATTCCAGTTGATGAAAAAAACACTATTTAAATTCACATCTGCTGTTTCTACACATGCTAATCTCTCCACCATTCTTTCTCAAACCTGTCCCAGAAATAAATTAAAAAAGCAACCTAAAAGGAATCTACCTGCAGCACTTGAAGTCTTTTCCCCGCCTTCCTCCAAATCATTTGAGTAGTTCACATTGTAAACAAGGAGCCAAGAGAAGATATGTTTTATCCTGCCACATTTACAGTCCTTTCTTTAATTTCAGGACACTCTTTTTGAGCTGAAACGGAACAATTAGGAACTTGCAGCTGAAGCAGAAAGAGGAGGAATGCAACTGAAGCAAGGAAATCCTGGAATGCAATCCCATCTATCTTCAGATGCCACATCCTCAACAATATCTGCTGTGACCACCAATTCATTAGAGCAATGCAATCTATTAAGTAATAGCCACCAGCTTGTCCCCTCTTCTCCCTCTCCCCCCCCCGGTTGCCTCTACAAAGCAGCCAGTTAAATGCTTACGAGGTAGAAAGCCAATACAGAACCATTTTTCTCAGGCTTCATTGTTTCCCACCATTTACCTTACTAACCTTTAAGCACAGCAAAAGGCTTTGAGCTGAAGTGACAGGTGTGTGGTAGTTGTGCATGGAAAAGGGATGTGCACTTTTCTGCCATGCTGGGCGTAAGCCCACCAGCCCCGTGAGATCAACTTCTCTCTAAAACTAGATTCACACTCTGCAGCTTGGGAAAGAATGATACAAACATGCACACACAGATGAACCCGCCTACTACACATCTCACTGTAGTACTACTGGAGGAATGGTTCATTCCATAAATAGGAGTATATGAGATACTCAGAATTAAACTTACTGAAAGGATAGGCTCACTCAATATTTTTGAAGTCCGATCCAATGTTACATTTCCATCTTCTGACAGTTTAAGCAAGATCATTACTCTTGAGTGTTAACATTCACCTTTGTTCCCAGAACAGACACCTATTATTCTCTTGCCTTCCAGTTCTGTCCTATCACCTGTTGAAAACAGTTCATCACGAGGAACAACAATTATGTGTTCTCCATCAGTCACATGTAGTTTTCATGTCGTGTCCTACATATGACACTGCAGTATTATTTAACAGCAAACTTCTTGCTGGAACCCAACTTTGTATTATTTCCTATATTTATATTTCACTTTGTTGGCACAAGCAGAGAGCGTGGCAGAGGTTCTTAAAACAGGAAAGGAAGCAGAGACAGGAGTCTTAAATCTGTATTTTCAGATGTTGGCAGAAGTTTGCAAGCATATTTTGCTTGCTGTGAACAGCACCCTACCCACCAGTATTTGCTATGTCTGAAGGTGCCAAAAAGCAAGCCTGAAACACACACAGGGAAAGGGGCTGAGTTGAAAAAAAGCCAACTTAGTATCTATCTGCTCACAACAACCATCAAGCACATAAATGAGTCCTGCACTTTTCTTTCCACATTTTCACTCTCCAAAGAGAAAAAGAATGCAGCATGATGAGCCAGAGGAGAGCAAAGCAAAGCATCCCTGTTTCAAGATCTCATTAACTGGGAAGTTAATAAGTGCACTGAAGCTTTCATTCCTCAAGCTGAAACAGGAAAAGTTAAGAGGAGAAAAATAAAGTACTTTTACGGTGTCAGAATTTTTATTTCTCATTTTAATGATGTCTCTGTACATTTTAATAGCTGATCCTCCACACAAAACCCACAGGAGCAAGGTTTAAGGAGCCAGATCTTACTGGAGTGTTTGCATTCACTCTTCAAAAAAACCCCTTCTTTCCACAGAAAATAAGAGTCTGACTGAAAAGCTAAGAGAATCCTCACCTCCATATAATCTAGAAGCTTATTAGTGGCTTTTTGACTCTTGAGTCGTTACAGTTCACTGGTTTCATAGCTTTAGACTTGTCTACTAATATCTTCCTTGGGGCCACATACCTTCCTCAGTCTTTCTGCAGCCATCTAGCGTTTAGAGAGCAGCTCGAAGCTTGAGAAACTAACAGCAAAAATGTAGCAAGAACTAGTAAATTACAGTTACCAGAGATTAACATACGTGAGCAAATACACTACTAATACTGTTCAAAGCTTTTCTAGGACACGCTAAAGCATCAGGACTTCTATCTTGCCAATGAGTAGATACTGACCAGAAGAGGCAGGAGCAGAGGGTGCAGATCCCACCAGGACTTGTCCCTAAGAGTACCTTCACTACGTAGAAATCTCCTTTACTTTGGACCTCAGCTTCACTCCCATTTGTTTCAGAGAGAGAGATTGGGATCCCCTGCAATCATGCTCTAGATACGCCAGGATAGATTTTTTTTTTTCCATTCTAAGTTTAAATATTCTTTAAAAGACATTGAGAGGATTTTTAAGATGCTTGAATTCCTTTCATTTTCTTGAGGGAAACTGAAAACACCTAAACACCACCATAGATTTCTTTGGATGAATGTAGTTACCTGCCTTTAGTCCGCTGAACACCTGTAGAAACCTAGTTACTATAAGTATGTTGATCACACAAAACAACACCAGAAGAGAAACTGAAATTTAGCATTACCCAGCTCTTGATCTCCCCCAGAATGCCACAAATTAAATGGGTATTTCCAGATTCATGCCCAGCATGCCAACAGCACGGTCGCTATTGCTATCCATACTGCCCCTGGAATCGCTCAAGTGAAATCGGGGAATTGTCACTGTAATGGAAACTTGGAGTTTGTGTTATATGGCACTGACACTTGGTGCCTGGGAAGCCACAGCAGGAGCCCGAGTCCCCATTCCTAGCACAACACGTCTGCACTTGGCTTGGCTCCGTGCCCTCGCAATTCCACAGCTCTGTCCAACAGCCACAAAGGCTGTTGCTGGAGGGAGGAATTCAGCATGTTCCCAGTAAACCAGACTGGCTTCCACAGCTTAAGAAAAGTTCTGCTTTCTCTTGTGCCCTTTACGGTTTTCACTTTGTGTCATCTCCCTTTCAGCACCAGGCAAGGCAAGAGGAATCGCCCTGGCTGTTGGAGTCAGCTGCTGACAATACATTAGACTTAAAATCCCTTTTAATATTCTACTTAGACACACTGTACAGGAAGAATGGATATCCAGAATAATTAAAATATGTTTAATTTGCATGGAGCTCAGGGCATTGTTCTGACATCAAACATCACTGTCAACCATATGTGGAATTTCAACTGCCAAGTGCTTCATTTATGTGAAAATTAGCTTAAGTGTACAAAGAATGAAAAATTTATGATTATTTCACATTTTAATAAATGCAGTGCTATGCATTAATTTAGACTTCTAAAACAATTTTGACAGTGACAAGGGAATCCTCCACAGACTAAGTGCTGTACTGTGCTGTGTTTCACATGTCCTGCGGAATTATGTGGCAGAGCATTGAGGCAGTTAGATTTTTATGTTTTTAAACAAGGATATTACATAACTATATCGCTTAAAATACCGCTCCAGTTCGCTCTTTCTTTCCCCTGTTTTCCCATGAGGAAGCATGGAACCCATCAGTAGCTCTACTGTGCTACACAACCACGCTTGCAGGGAGAAGTGCAGATACATTACATTGTTCAGTATAACAGGCGTTGGCAACTTTCTCCAGACTTCTGTCATATGGGAAAATGACTTAGATGGTGACAGCATCTTTCCCAAGGTGCTAAGATCTGACACCAGCACATTATTTTTCATGAGCATCTTCTGCTCTGCATAATAAGATGCCATGTTTTACCAACTCTCATTCCTTATGGGCCATCTGGGCTTTATCTAGACCTAGGCTGCAATCCCTTTAAGTATTCATGTTTAGGGAAACCTAGACCATTAGACAAAATGTTGGCAACACCATAAGGATGACTTCTTCAGACGTTTCCACCAAATATCATCTTTCCAATAAGGACTTTTTTCCCCATAAGTTCGCATTTTGCTTTGATGACAAAATTAATAAAGAAGATAAACAATATGATATAGAAACCTTGAATAAAAGCATAAATGACATAAAGAAAGACGTTTTTGGCTGCTGTCAGCCCACACAAGTCTGACTTATGCACCTTATAAGATCTATGATTTACTGCCATGGTCTAGTGCACATCCTTCTTTAGGTGCATATCATGCACCCAAAATCTACATTAAAAGAAGGTTATTAACACAGTTCTGCAAGAGTTCAGTAAAGAGACCAAAACCAACTTCATTCTGCCATTTCCTAAGGCGGGGCTCTTTGAAAATACACCAAAGAGCTTTGTTCATCTTTTTTTTTTTTTTTTAAAGCAAAGTTATAAAAATGGAAATTCTATCGCATAACCTCACCTTGAGCACAGATGAATTATAAACAGATTTGATCCTTCAGATCCACCTAGAGCTCTCAGCATGTGAGCTTATCTGGTAACCAAAAGCAGTAAAAGCCTTCATCCTATCTAACAATCAGCTCTAAAAGGAGATGAGATCAGAAGTATACCTTGCTATTGGCTTTCAAGGCTGTTCTCTAACAGCAAACTAGTACTAAGAATAATGAAAATTAAGACCCATTCCAGCAGCCATAAAAGGGTTTGATCTCTCAGGCCCAGCTCCTCCTGTACACGCCGAATCGTGAACCATAATCCCCAGTTCATAGTTGGGTTAGTTACAGTGGTTGTTTCTCAGGTTAATACACAAAAGCTCACTTGTTTTTATTTTTATTTTTGCTGTTTTTTGGCATTTATGCTGCAAGTGCAATCAGATGTTTGATACCACTTCTCTATCTCAGCAGGGGAAATGCTGGTGCGTAAGAGAATGCCCCAGCAATAAATTATCTTCATGGACTTTATGCTGGATGGTAGATATCTCATACCAGATAATCACTTTAAGTGGAATTTCAGAAGTATTCTGCTCTGCTCTTAATGCATTTTCACCACAAATTAAAGCCAATTTTAATTGCTGATTTGAATAGAGACACTTACGAACCTTAATATTTCTCCCACACTTTTTCCCTAAGTTTTTATACAGTCAATAAATTAGATGAAAACTGTATCAGTGTATTTGTAAAACCCGCATGTGGATTGTTTTCACTGAAAGAATACAACAGAAAGTTTAAAGGAAATCTAGAAGATGTACGCATTTAAAGACAAATTAGAGGCTGGCATCTGTTTCATTACTCATCTATCAATTTGTGTAAGACATAATTTTCTATATATAATGGAAGAAAAGCTCCACGGATTGTAGTAGGAAGTTTTCAGCTAGCTGATACTGAGATCATTGCTTCGTTAAATAATTGCTGGAGGAGTTTCCACCCATAGCCTTACACCAACAGCCTGCTCCAGGGATTTGCTCCTAGCTCATGCAAAGTATTTTGTCAAGAGCTCTGTCACCACGCAAACTTCTTATACCAGGAACATTGCACTGGAGGGCTGCAAAAATGGAAGAAGCAAAGACAGAACACTACATTTTCACTTTTACCCCCAGTCTCCATAACTCACCCTTTCACCACTGCCCTTGCTCCACCTTCAGACACCAGATTCATAATCATAATTAAGGCTGGAAAAAGCCACTAAGGGTATCTAGTCAAACCACCTACCCTTCCCCCACTAACCACATCCCTCAGTGCCACACCTTGAAAGCCTCCAGGGACAATGACTCCACCACCTCCCTGGGCAGCCTGTTCCAATGCATCACCACTATTCCAGAGAAGAAATTTCTCTCAATACTCAAACTGAATCTCCGCTGGTGCAATTTGCGGCCTTTACCTCTTATTCTATTAGTGCTTTCTGGGAGAAGAAGCCAACCCTCACTGCACTCCAACCTCCTTTCAGGGAGTTGTAGAGAGTGATGAGGTATCCCCTGAGAGACATCCCCCTTTTTATCTGCAAGCTGCATTAGGAAACACTGGCATCACACACAGAGACACCCAGGGAGATCTCAAAAACAGATAAAACAGAAGAACTCAGGCAATGCGAGCTGAGGATCTGCCACAGTAAGATTGTACATCTGCCCACGAGCCAGTTTCCCAAAGAGAGGCAAAAAACAGATAACACATTGACCACATGGCGTACTAATTAGCTAATTCCTATTTAAGTTTCCACCCAGGGTCCTGCTGCATGTACCCCTCCTGCGTGTGCAGATGGTGACACACACACTGGGGGAATTCCTCACGGAACAACGTCCCTGTAGTCCTGTGGCTGTGCTGGTGGCAGAGCTCAGCTGGTGCTCCTAATCCTCCGAACAGGAGGGATAGGATCAGCTCAGTCACTGAAAAACGGATGCTGAACACATCCTTCCCACACCTCCTGCCAGCTGCTTGCAGCAGGGTTGGCATGAGATTTACAGCCAGCTGCTAACCTCAGCAGGAGGTGCAGTGCCACGAGAGCAGGTAGATGAAACAGGGAGAATCTGTCAGGAACTTAAGAGAGAAACAAAGAGGAGGAAAAAAGTAAGAATTAAATAGAAAGAGGGGTTGGGGGATAATTACAAAACAGGTATTTTAATGGTTGCTGGCAGAAGCCCCAACCCTTGTATTTAAATGGCTTTTTTAATTAAAAAACAGCAGGCTTTGAATGCTAATCTTTCTGAGCAGAAAGCTCCTGATGGCTTTCCTGTTTCCAAAACACTAAATCAATCAGCAAGAAGGCTAACCCCATCTCGGGAACATTCATTTCAGAAGGTCTCAAACTTCCAAAGTCAAAGCACAGTGCATTTCTGTATGCACAGAGCAAGATATATACTAACACTAGAAGTACAACATTCAACAAAATGCCCAATAGTGTTCTAGCTTCATGGCTTTGGTTTTTTTTTTTTTTTTTTTTTCCTAGATCTGATCTGTCTTTCCTTGTTACTTCAAAATGTTTTTTTCTTTTTTTCTTTTTTTTTTTCCCTAGCTAAAAATATCAGTGGAGGCCTGCCAGGCTAAAATGTGCAGTTCAAGTCCCTAAGTGTTTGGGTAGGGAATATTCCAATTGCTCCACATTTTTGCCTATGTAAACTATTTAACTTGCAAATCAGAAAGCAATGTTGTATGACACACTTGGGTTTTTCTTGGAACCTCAGCAGACATGCATGGAAAAAAAAAAAAAAAAGTATATAACCAGCAGTGAGAGAATGATGTCAACCATGTAGTACAAAAATAAATTGTTAGCAATTTTTTATGAACTGAGGTTTCCCAAATGTAAAGCAATTTAACAATTTTGTGCCATCACAATTCACAGTATCTGTGGATAGAGAGATTTTAAATGAAAATCTGGCCTTATTCTATTCCATGTTTTTAGAATGAATTGTGTCATTTTGTTTCTTCCCTGCATTTTATATTTGTATGAAGTGTTAGAGAAATAAAGCCTCACTGGGGAAGGCCACCACCAGAAAACAGCATGAGAAAATCCCAACACAGCAGCATGGTGGAAGGCTTTATAAAGATGACCCAAATTAACAAGACTTTGAGCCTCTTTCAAGCCAGCAAGTTCCTGCAGTGATATCCATGCTGGGACTGCTCACCCTGCTATGACTGGGGGGGAGAGATGATGGTGTCCTGTGCTTGAAGGCACACATACGCTTCCTCCTATCTCCAAACACCTGGTCTTTTTCAGCATTCTCATGCAGCAGAGCAGATGCTGTGGAAGTCCCCTGGCCACTGCTTTCTGTCCCCTCACTACTGTGTCATTTCTTCCTCCTCTGTCACTGTGTCAGCTCCCACTGATGGAGCTGACCTCCCTGCTCCTCAAGACATTGCATCGAAGCCCTCCAGCACACACATCCATCTCCTGGCACACCACGCTAAGGAAAGTATATTCAGAATTAGAAGATGATTACACAGTTTGCACTGTCACTGGGGAATATATAAACCCAGCAGGCAACCAGCACAGCCCATGCCTTTCTTAACTGAACATGCCTTGCTCAGGCAAACCACGTGTGAAAAGAATCCGTTTCAAGCAAATATTCACAAGGGAAATAGCAAAGCACAGAAAAGAAATTGGGTATCCTGTATCTGCACACAAGGAAATCTTTTCTACTGGTCTTGTGAAGCATAAAGATGCTTACGAAACGTTTTGTGGCAAGCTGCTATAAAGATGATAAATAAGACCATCACTGATACGTATAATTCTCCTAACATTTGGCTTTACAATCCAGTTTCTGTAGGGTTGCTTTGAAGGTAGCTTACTGTCCATTGAGTAGGTCACTGATACAAGGTCACAGAGTCATAGAATAATTAAGGTTGAAAAAGACCTCCAAGATCTATTAGTCCAACTGTCGACCCATCACTATCATATCCACTAAACTATATCCCTAAAACCATGTCCTTAAAATCTCAAAGACGATTCAAGAACCCTCAGAGATAGTATCACTCAGTTTATGTTATCACCCCCAGTGTATCCAAATGCCCTGCATAGCTAACATCATTACTTTGAGGCACCCTGTAAGCCGCTGAGAAGAAAGACTTGAAGATGTCCTCCTTGGATTGCTTGCTTGGTTGCCCTTTTCTTGAATCAGGCTGAGCTTTTGCTGCAAGGAATTTATCCGCAGATTCACATTGCAGGATGCTGATTTCTCATTATGAGAGAACACAAATCCATTTGACAAGAAATGTTCTCTTTCCATTCTCATTTTATTTCACATCATATGGCCTAAACCTCAGGTGAATTTTCAAATAATAAGCCAGCACTCATAGTTGCAAAGGAATCTCTACAGGAAACAAAGACATAGAGCACATTCGCATCTTATGTATTATTGCAGAGTGCAGCAAGAAAACATAGGAACATACTGACAAAGGCTGGACCTCTCCTTCATATTGAATGCAAGGAACTCAAAGGATTTTGCAGACTTCCTTGAATTGTGCCCCACAACACTGCCATATTAATTTTCTCCCCTTTTTCAGATAGAAAAAAATAGGAGAGAGATGGGGCAAGAGTTGTACATAAAAAAACCTGGGAATGATCCATAATCTTGATCAAATGTACTTCACATGGATCATTCTGCTCCAAAACTATTCAGCTGATGCTTTGTGCAATGACGGACTGACTCCGTATATTTTGCATTTAAGTGTCACACTGACACTTGCCATACTCAGCACAAGTTTTCTCTCTTGGGGCATATTAAAGATAACAGATCTCCTTGTATCTGAGATACGGATTCTCACTGTTAGTCCAAACACTGAGCAGGCCAGCACTACAGCCATACCACGAAGGCTTTCCAGTTTGATGTGCTCTATCCATCGAACAACAGCGCGTGGATCAAACGAGGCTGAGCAGTTGCCATCCACCTGCTTCTCAAGTGCTATGAAGCAGAAGAGATCTACTCTGACAATTTGAAAGGGGACTACAACCAATTTAGAAAGAAATGATTGCAGAAAGTCCAACCCAATGCCTCGAAGAACATCACAAAGCAATCCTCTATCACTTAGTGTTCTGGGCCTGTCAGTATTCTGATTTAAAAATAAGCTTAGGTAAACTAGTGGCACAGCCACGACTCACTCAAACACATTCAAGAGTACAACACTGCCTTGCCGATAACTTCATAATTTAAAAGACTAGTTCTGCCATGCTTTCTTATTTACTGAAACAGATTTATATGTATAAATATGGCAAATCCATCCACGTTGACAACTGAGAATCTTTGGTTTTTTTTGAGGAAAAGGAAGAGCTCTGGGTGTTCATGTAAACAAACGTTTAGTTAGCACACCTAGACTTAGTTTTCTGCCTATGACAGAGCTGCAAGTGTGTGATCAGTTCTAGTTGGGCATTCAGTAAACAATCACAGGGAACAATATTTGTTTTAACACCGATCCTTAATCCTTCAGATTTTCATACAAGAGATTTTTTCTCAGGTCAAACACTCTTGACCTTAGCATCATTTGCTGTCATGGAACTGCATGAACTATTCATTGACTTTCAGACCCAAAATACAGGTCAGCATGTTCTTAGAAACTTCAGAAAGAAGCCTGGTTGTGGCATCCTGTAGTCCCCAGTGCCTTTCACAGTTAATTTCCTTCCCAAGAATCAATGCAGCCTGTGCCCCTCTGTGCTCCAGGAGACCGCAGAGACTGTCAGAGCAAACCTCATGAGACACCACAGGAGACATCCCTGAGAAGTCAGTGGAAAGCCAAGATGAGTACTAATACCTTGGGGACAGTATAAACTATGGCAGAAGAAGCATACCCACCAAAAAAAAAAAAAACCCACTACACTAAAAGCACAAAAAAACTCACACGTTAAAAACCAAACCCATGAGCTCATGCTTCTAGGGAAGCATGAGGAAAAGCATGCTATAGTCTTTTAGATATACGAATGGTCATATAATGCAACCTGGTACAAGTCAACAAAAAGGGATAGAGAGCTTAGCAAGCATCGTGTGTGCCAGTCCCAGAAGCCCTGCTGGAGCTGGTGCTGCTGCTGCCCTGGGTCTCACTGCATGCTTGAGATATGTAAGCTGCTCCCTCCCACCCAGCCCTGGGGCAGCAGTAGTCCCTGATGGACCAGATAAAAGCCAATGCAGCCATGCTTTGCCTTCCCCTCCATACAAATAATTAGCTGGGGAGGCTTTAGATTAAGAAAATGAGGTACATTTCCCTTTTTAAAAATATTTTTAAAATGTCCAATAGTGCATTCATGAATTTATTTACTTAAACATCATGACCTCCCTTAGAGCAAAGAAGTTTGCTTTCTGGACAAAAATCTAAGCAGGCTTTGACCCAATTGCACAACTCTTCCCTTCTTTAACAGCTGTAGATACAACCTCCACAGTTACAAGTTTCAGAGCTGGAAACTTCACAGACTTCTTCAAGAAAGCATCATAAATCGCTTTCCATATACTATAAAGCAAGTTCTCTTTGAAACTAAACTGATAATCTGGAACAGAGTATATCTTAAATGTTAGAATTGTTTCCACAACAAACCAATATATAGTCATTCCCTTTTAGTCTGGCTTCTGGAATTTGACAGAGGGGAAGTCTATCTTGCTCCTACCTGCAAATAATGCAACCACTGTATATGTTGCTACAGATTCTGCTCTCTCAGCTGAAAGATGACCAGATCCTATCATTGCCCTCCAGATCAGACACATACTGAATGAGTGCTTGAGGATCAAGAATCACATCTCTTCACTAGTCCTGATCTACCAAGAGCGGGAAATCAGGTGGTCTGAACATCTCAGGATAAGCAGTGGAAGTTGAGATGAAGCTCTTCTCCAGAGAAGCATGAGCATAACAACATCATAACCTTTCAGATATATCTGGCTCATGCGTTACAACAGGCTCCTGTCACCAAGCCGATTGCTATGTGAACTCCAGGGGAAGAACAAGGTCCTGTGTTCTTCCCCATCCCTACTTTGGATGGGGAAGGCCGCCTCCACCATTCACCAATACCTCAGCCTGGTGACTGGCTGTGCATTTTGCCTCGCTCGTACTACGTGCTCACAATGGTCTCCCGCTCATTCCCTTTTTAATGGGGACATGGACTGGCAGTTCCCCTTTGGTGCCTATCAAAGGCGGTGGCTGCAGCCGGAGAGCTAGCTCTATACTTCACTCTGCTTGGAACTGGGCTTTCAATGACATAATTATAGGCCTATATTAAAATGTTGTATTTAAACGATCTTATTTCTTCATCAGGAAAGGATATTCCTAACCAAAACAAATTCTTCTATATCGTTTATTGTATTTAAGATAATTTAATGGGTTTCTATTCATGCTGGAAGGCAGCAAATGAATAAATTCCACAGCACTATTTAAATATTTTAGAACAAATCTTGAAAGATGTTTTCATTTAGCTGAAAGCAGCTTAATAGCAGTTTTTTTCCTCCACCACAGTAAAAGAGTATGGGTTTCTTTTTATTGTGCTTGTTAAAATAAATGGCATTTTTAATAAAGACTGTCCCCATAACAACATATATGATTTGATCATATTATGAAATAAATGTCATGTGAGATTATACATTTCAAAGTAGACAGTTTATGTTCTTTTAGTTATTAAATTCAATCAACTTTACTCCTTTTTTTTTTCCTGAAGGCAAGCATGGTTTTGATTAAAATGTGACCCCAAAAGCAGAATAATTTAAAGTGAGAGTGTATTTTCAATTTTTGAAGGTTTATCTACCTTCCCATAGGAACATAAAAGTAAAAAAAAATAAAAATAAAAAAATTGTGTCTTTCAGTGGCAGAATTAAAATTTGTTTTTCTTTGACTGACATGTTTATTCCAGAGAAGAATGTGATACAATCACAGGTTGAGAACTTATACACAGTGATAACTAATGAGATATTATGCTTTAGTCCATAAAATGGACTTGATACAAACATACTTGGAATACTACAGAGCCTCCTCAGGGGATACCACTCTTATACAAAAACCCAAACACCTACATCAACTATCAGGACTCACCCTTTCTGATTCTCCCTCTCCTACCCACCAGCTCCTTCGTAAGCATCTCCCTTTGCCAATACACATGTTTTAAGCATGCCAAAACTCCCCATATTTAGCAACAGTTGTTCCATAGGAAGCCCACAAGTCAACAACTGGCCCAAACTTAGGCTTTCATTGTCTAGTCTTAATTCAGGGCAATAAGCTGCATAAAGTCCTATTCCACCTGGTGCATCTGTAATCAGCTCAGTTAAATACCCAGGTGAATAAACAATATAAACAACAGCCTTTTTTTTAAAAAAAACAAAACAAAACAAAACCATCATGCATCCAGAATTCCCATTAGGGTGCTGCTAGATCCCCCATTCCTTCTTTAAGAATACAAAAATAAGATCTTTAGAAAAGAAAGCAACATTATGTCCCTGAAGTCCTACTTGCAACACTGAGATGCGGAACCTAGGTTGGGTTCCCCCAACCTCTGCATGCTATTTTAACCCTACTTCCAGCACTTTGAAGCCCTCCTAGGTGCCTTCCATCCATTTTAGACACCTCCACTACATGTGTCCCACTTCAACAAACAAAGCTTCCATTAACGATCACTGATAACATGGGCTCTGGTATGATAAAGATATTACTTTTAATCAAAACATCACCACCTGTCAGAAGAAAAACAAGGAAAAAAAAAGTGCACTGATGCACAGCCACAGAATAACATTTGAAAGCACATCCCAGCTCAGTCAGAGCATAAACACTGAATATTAAACACACACCTGAAGCTACATGTGCCACCACCTAAAACTATCACTTCATTTTCTGTTACTTGCTGTGACTTAAGGAAACATCGCAGACATTGCCATCTGTGTCAGTTTTAATTACCAATAGACGTGCACTCATGACATATTTCACAGCTCACCCAGAAAGCTGGAATGAAGTAGTGCACAGGGCTGAGGCTTTCTTCCAGTGCCTTAATCTGTGACTTAGGTGCTCACTGGGAGTCATGGTGGAACAGGAACAGCCTCTCATTTGACAAGAGGAAACAGAGGCTTCCAACTGAAACTTGCACGTAGCTCTGCTATCCCCTGATTAACGAGCTGATCGTTAATGCTGTAGATTCAGTGTTGGCTTATTGGTAGCATCACTTGGGTTGAAAAAGACCATGAAGCTCATCACATCTAACTCTCCACCTGAGAAGAGATCAACACCCTCCTTACTGCAGTGGGCAGAGCCATCTCCATGCAGTGAGCAAAGACAGAAAGAGAATGCAGAATCAAAGCCTCTGCCTGGGACCTCAAGCTCTATCAGAGAACACAGAGTCTGGATGAAGAGCAGAACTACGTGCGCAGTCCCAAGAGTGACGGATGAAGTGAAGTTGCTGAGTACTGTCTCATTCATTGCAGTTGGATGGATCAAAAGGGTGGGAAGCTGGCTGGGCTAAGCATTAATCCTAACAGCTCTGAGCATAAAAATCAGGCTGAGGGCAAATGATTTCACCAGCAGCAGGTAGTTTCCATGGTATATCCCTGCTGCTACTCCTGTTTGCCCCTCTAGGAATCCAATGCCTCTGTTATTCCTTCCCAAGATGCTACCAGGGTTTCTCTGCATTCCCTGGCTCCAAGCCCTCCTCTCCTGCCAGAAGGATATGCTAGGGCAGGCTGGATGGGGCTGACAAATCAGCAGAAACCACACTGTTACCTCAGGCAACCAAGTTCAGCTGTGAATAAATCAGAAGCGAATAGCACGAGGTCGGATGTTTTACAGATACTTATCTGATCTCCTCATATCCTGTTAAACCTCTCAGGAAATATTCAGTAAAACCTAATGCCTGTTCACTGGAAGTGACATTCTTCTGCAATTAAAAATGACTGGAAATGGCACTGCGCTGCTCAGCACAAATAACCCAGACCAAAATGAAATAAAACAAATCTCCTCAGAACCAGCTGTGGGGCAGCTGGGGAAAAGCTAGTCAGGAAACTCAACCAGAAACAAGGGCCTCAGACCCACTCTTCTCCCATTTCCCACCCTGCTGCTTGTCCTCTCTTTTATGGAGCTAACTCTTTCCTGCTCATCCCCTGTAGGATTCACACTGATCTCTTCTCATCCAATGACAAAAGGCAAAAAGTGTAACTATACCTACCAGCATCTCTTTGTCTGCTGTGCTGATAAGTATAAGAATAAAGCCAATTAAACTCAAACTTCAGGAGTCAATTTTTTCACCCTCTGTCCCTCTGTTGGAGTGAATGCTGCATCTTCTCCTCAAGTTCCCTCCCTAAGCAACAATCCCATTTACTTTTTGACCTCTGTAAATTAAAAGAAGTTCGGAGCTCTCTTTTTTTTTTTTCCAGAGCTGACTCCATTTACCTTTGAAATTGTTTATTCAGGCAATTCCCACTCTAGCATCAAAGTTTGTTGTTAATAGTTGCAGACCGTTAATCTACATGATGAATATAACAAAGCCTGTGGAAGAATCCCAAATGGGAAGCATGATAAGAGATGGGAAAAGAGGCTGGCAAAGCTCCAGGTACACAATATTTTTGTGCCTGACCTCTTTAATTGCTCAAGCACCAAGTTGACTGGTAGATGAGCTTTAGAGCTACTCCAGCGGCTACCAAAGAGTTCTTTAATTTCTGTGAAAAAAAATGCAATTTAACTTTTCCTCTGCAGCACAGAGGTAACATTTCATCCATTACATCTCACCATAGTGCAAAATTAGTTTAAAACAGAAAAAGGAACCTCACAGCACAGTGAAGGTATACAAATACCTCTTCTGAGCCTTCTTGCCAGAGCAATATCACATTGCCAACAGGGTATTAGGGGATTTATTTTCATCTCAAGGTCCAAGTGCAGGGAGCTGAGGGTGAGGAGCGTGGGATGATGTAGTGGCTGCTGATTGCAGATTCTTAACCCAAGTGACCATCACAGACACCATTTCAGCAGCCACGTTTCCTGGCACGAGGGAAACCAGTGACAAAGCACAAATAAGAGTGTTTAATAAACAAGCATTTTGCTATTACTAGGAATAACTTTTATTTCAAATTGTAACAAACTCAGCAACACTTCAAAATAAAAACAACAAACCAAATAACTACAGCTATTTTTCTCATTTAGTTTGCTGTCTGCATAAAGGCAAATCTCTCTCTGCTGCTGAAATCAATAGCAAGGTGGAATGATATAAACTTCTGGGGCAACTTCCCAAGTAACTGGAATTGGCCTTTCCTCCATCAATCCATCTCCATTCACCACATCGTGATACATTCATTCTTTGAAAAACTGTGAATCTCCTCAAAGACTGTCACAACATACCTGTAATTTTACCCTCGCCTCTTCAGATTTGAAACTGGAAGGAGAAAAAGGATCAAAGTTCTCATAACATGATAGAATCATTAAG
Source organism: Meleagris gallopavo (assembly GCF_905368555.1). Taxonomy (NCBI): domain Eukaryota; kingdom Metazoa; phylum Chordata; class Aves; order Galliformes; family Phasianidae; genus Meleagris; species Meleagris gallopavo. The sequence continues at coordinate 22,431,543 of NC_139413.1, forward strand.
GTTGAAGAAGACCTCTAAAATCACCCAGTCCAACCCCAACCCACCCCACCATGCCAACTGACCACGTCCCTCAGTGCCACATCCGCACAGTTCTTGGACCCTTCAGGAACAGTGACCACACCACCTCCCTGTGCAGCCCATGCCAGTGCATCACTACTCTTTTGGAGAATAAATTCTTCCTAATATCCAACCTGTAACATGTCTCAGCTCATGGAACCAAGACCAAGCTCTTCACTAGTTTCATGCTATATCCCATCTACTAAAATAAATGTCTGTCTCTCCAAAAACTCACATTCAGAAACCAAAACAACACACACTTTGACGATATTCTATATTTTAGAATTAAAAATATTTCACAGATGTGAATTAAATCTCACAAAGCACAAAAGAGTTGTCTATTCACAAGAACATTTACTGAAGGAAAAAAATGTTCAGATGATTGAATTAATGACTGTCAAATGATGAAAATGCCACAGGAATTTATAAAGCAGAACTCCCTCCTGAAATTAGTGAAAACTTCCTGGTTCAACATTACTGACTTCTGCTAGCAATTTGGTTTTGATAGATGCTCCTATTTTTTGACTAAGAAGTAGAATTATTACTGACTTCCAAGGTTGATTTGGAAAAATAATTCCTTATTGAAGTCTCATCAATCCAGAAAATATCAAAACTTGTGCCTGAAATATCATCCTTCAACCTGAGATATGCAAGAAATCTCTATTGCTGAGAAGAGATCTGCAAGATGGATTAGGAAGAATTTTGCCTTTGGTTTGATGTTCAAATTAGATTACTAATTCACAGAGTCCTTTTACTGTTTAATAAATTCAGATGAAAAGGAAAGATACAAATTCGTACAGTTCTCTCGCTACTTAATGCATTCAGATGAAAAGGAAAGATAGACCGTAATCAACACATGCATTAATTTATGCAGATCTTTCCCCAGCCTCATGTTTTAAAATGTCTTTTTAGATAAAAGGCCAATAATACTCAGCATTTTTCATCTTCAAAGTGCTTTGAAAATCTTAACTACTGAATTGGCATAGCATACCCATCAGGTCCATTCAGATTAGTATCCCTATTTTAAAGAGCAATTCCAGGCAGAAAGGTTTCGGTATTTCCTCACTTAACCAGAAGCCAAGGCTAGGTGCTAATTAGCAAATTCATAACTTGCAGTCACAGCCTTTAGATTACATGCCATGCTCTCACTAAGTCACGTCGTATAGACAACGTGTGTTTGTCAAATCTTGAGAATACTTGTCCTCGGGGGACAGAACCCAGCAGGAGAGCCTGCAGTGCTCCAAAGCAGGGCTGTAGCAGCAAATTCACAGCGTTGTGTAAGGCAGGTGTCTTACACAGCTCTAAACCTCACCTCATTTCTGTCAAAGCACCCCAGTCCAGACAGCACAGGTGAAAAGAGGAGCCAAAGGCAGGACGGCACTGCAAAAACAGAGCTGATAAGCAGATTCAGACCTTCTGATTAGCGCCAAGGGTTATGTGAGCAGATGCCTATCTCATGCAGAGGGCATAAACACAACACAGAAAGGACTTTCTGCAGTTTATTTACAAAGAACACTTTCTATATCTGCTGCTAATAGTTTTTTCTTGTAGTCAGAGTTCAATCTGCACTGCACCACTGGAAGAAATTCCACTAATAGCAGCCCCAGCTTTTCTCCACTTAAGTTCATTATTTTCTTTCTGTAATATAAAGGCACTTCCACACAGGCTCAGGATATGAAACAGAGTCAGGGTGCATTGTGATGGATGTGCAGTGGATTGCACATGCAATGGCTGCACAGGGAGGTGGTGAGGCCACCGTTTCCCAGAGGTGTCCAAAAGCTGTAGAGATGTGACACAAAGGGACACGGCCAGTGGCACAGTGGGGTGGATTGGAGTTGGACTGTACGATTTTAAAGGTCTTCTCCAATCTTGATGATTCTATTTCCACTTTCACAGCTGAGGGCAGGGAGAGAAAGAGCAGCAAATATCCCATAGAAAGGCAAGATGCAGACACGCAAGAGCCAGCCAGCTCAAAAATTGTAACTACATGGGGACTTACAGCAGGACATACTCCACAGCTATAGAGAAGTCTTATTTTTTATTACAGTCCTTTACTCTTTTTTTTTTTTTTTTTAAAGACGCAGCATTGCTTTTTCAATTGGGGCAGGAGGTACCCTCTGGCAGATGCAGATTTGCAATGGTTCCTTCTTCAGTTATCTACAACAAGGCACGTTTATGCAGGGTTACACACTGCTTTCCTGACACAGCAATGAGCTGAGGGCCACGAGGTGAAATGTCAGAGAGCTGTTTTAGCCCAGGGCCTAGCAGACAAACAGTGGGATGAGAAAGAAGAGTTCACAGGAGTTCAGCATACAGTAGTACTGTGGTTTGGTTTGCCCTTCCCTGCAGCATCAAACAATGGGGTTGTGTCTTTGCTTTCAAAGCTTTCAAAACTCTCAGGAAACCTCCAGAAACTGACAGCGTTTGGCTGTGGGAGTGCTGAAACCACTGCTGATCCCTTTGATGGTGACATAAAATTGTCTGGCAGCTTCCTGGCAGAGGAACTTCCTCTGTCTGTCCCCAGTGCAATACATCACATGCAAATCACAAAATCTGTGCAGCAGCTCTTATCACATATTGTCTCAGCATCCAGCTGATAGGGCTCTCCCTGGCTGCAGCTACCACAGCACATCAAGACGTGCTTCCCAGACACCAAATCTATGCAGTGCAATTTGGAGAGCTCAGCTTTGAACCAAAGGCCGAACATCACCTCTCAGTACTACCTGCAATTATAACTCCTTATTGCTCTGTCTCCAGGACCCAACTGAAGAACCATCACAAAGATAACAGGCCCACCCCCAAACACATAAGTACCTTCTGACTCTGCAGTGCTTACAATGCACTTTGTCCAAAGTTTGGGCTACTAAAGGAAGGCTGGTTGCGCCTTGAGAAAAGTAATATCCGTTTTAGCTTTCAAACATTTTGGCATTTTCTTATTAAAAATACGTACAACAAAAGCCTTACGCTGTTGTCATATACAAAGGAGATAACAAATGGCATATACAAAGCAGATAACAAATGCTAAGGAGTGGAAATCTGTCAGCTACTAATATCAAAAGGCAAACAGATAAAGAAGAGCAGAGAAGTTTTTCACTGCAGCCTGTTCATAGCCAACAAACCAAGGGCAGCCCCGGCCCCTCCTTGCCTCATATGCCCATCACATATATACCAGTAGCAGGAATGCACTGGAAACTTCACAAAACAACCAATCAACAAAACAAAACCAAAGCAAACTAAAAGCAAAACACTACTACATTCGCCTCTCCCTTCACTGGGCAGTGTTATCCACGGAGTTTTCCCTGTGGCTCCAGGAAGGAAAATTCAGCGCCTCTGAACTCCAGAATCCCACCATAATGTCGCAGGAAGGTTCCTCTCATCTGTAATGCCAACATCTGCCCACCACTGAGGACCCACCCCCTGCCCAGCCATTTGCTGCAGCCAAACCTGCCTAGCTTGGGTTTGCTGATGGCTGTATCTCTCTCGAGAGTGACATATTAACGATGTGTCCTTTTTGGTCTGTTAGCTCCCACTTGCACTAAAACAGCTGTGTAACTTGGCTAGAATCCAAAATTAACATAAGTCATTTTTTAACCTCTTGATACAAAGGCATTTTACATGGTTCCCTGGTACATCTCCACAAATAAAAGCCTGTTATTACAATAAGCTACCACACATGCAAACCACAGACCTTGTGGGACTGCGTATCTTGAGGTGCTCCACCATAGCCTGTTCCTGCATGGCATCTGAACAGTAGGATTATAGAATGATTTGTAAAGACTCACAAAGTTCATAGAATCCAACTCCTGGCTCCACACAGAACCACTCAAAATCCAAACCCTACATCTGAGAGTGCCGTCCAAACACTCCTTGAACTCTGGCTGCAGGTATTGCTTGCCTCGTGTCCTGGCTCATGGTATTGCAGCAACTCCTAAAACCACAACGCAAAACAGAAGATCAGTGAGCCCTGCCTGCAGCAGGGCTATGAACCCAGCCACTGCAGGGCTCAGCCACGACTAGTGAGCCAAAACCACCGATATTAAATCTCTGTCACTTTACAGCAGCAGCCTCCCGTACGTGCTTAAGAACAGCTGTGCTGTTTCAGTTCAGTGGTGGAAGGATGTTGAGACTGAAAGATTGTCTTCTTCCAACTTAGCTCTCAAATGAAGGTACAAGGGCTGTCTACCAGCATCGCTTCCCTTGAAGAACCAGGACATCTCTACTTAAGAGGTTAAATGAGGACTTGGATACATATCTGCAAATGTTGACTTACATAAGGTGTCAAGCAAACGTACGTAGCATCTGAAGGATATACTGGTGCTGTGCCACTTGCAGAGAGGTAATTAGTGAGTATTTCACATTGTGGTGTAGGCTGCTCGTCTTTAACTGCAGGGTCACACAAAGCAGGAGCAGTTATTTGCTTGCATGAGCAACTGCGTCAGCGAGTGGCTATTCAGAGTAAAACAGCCCCGCCTGCACTGCGCTCAGCAGCCATCAGCAAACAAAGTCTGATCAACTACCTCCATTTGTGCCTGCATGCTTGAGAGGCCTGCAGATATTAGCATTGATTCGGTTATCTCAAGAGCTACATACGTGATAACCACATAACCGAGTTTCAGCTGGCCTTCATTTTTCCTCATTCAAAGAGGAGCAGATGAGAAATTACCCATTTACCCATTTACTTTTGGCTTTGGTACAAGGCATCACACTGCAAAGCAGCGACCATCCGCTCCATCAGCGCGAGCAGAGCGCTCACTGCACCCAAGTCCTGGTCCAGCACTGGGGTTGCTAAGCAATATGGAAATACAAATAATAAACGAATAACAGCCACCTGCAAAAGATTACATGCTGAATCGTACCTTACCATGAAAGCTTATGTTTCAGACTTCATCTCATTTGGATTCAAATTTGCTGAAGTTAAATTTTAAAAGATGGCACGATTACTGTGCAGAATGTTTTGAGATATGTAAACATTTTCTATTCTATTACTGTGAATCACTTCAGAATTTGCTCTTTTTTTTTTTTTTTCCTTCAAGGCACTTAAAGCATGCAGCTCTGTGGAATACAATGGCTGCTTTGCTTATGACAGCACAGACTAGAAACCATTTAAATATATTTTTCTGTCAGCGTGTATTTGTGATTCCCATCGTTATTTAAAAGGTGACTGTTGTTCCATGTACAAACGTGTTGTTAGCATGATGTCAAAACTGTGTTTGCACTCCACATCAGAGAAGATTAAAAGCTGCTCCTAAGAAAGCCTCCTCACAATGCACAGCAATGTAAACACACCATAATAGGAAATCTCCCAAAGGGAACTTCCCTCTAAAGGCCACCTCAGATTTGGTGTATCTGCTCTGAGCTCAAGCAACTCTTGTCACAACCACATGTCCCTTAAAAACAGAGAACCCCTTTCTCTGCAGTTCGGGTCTGGAACTCACCAAGAACACTCTCTTTAATGGGTGCAAAAACCAGCTCCACGCTGTAGGTATATTGAGGGCCGGCCGCCAGGCCACAGCCAGACACAATAGAAAAGAGAAAGAAATGCAACAAGGCCTTCAGATTGCAGTTCTAGAGGTAGATTGTGCATTTGTAATTAGAATCATACAGCTTTTGTTGCCACAGCCCCTGTGGACATGCACCTAAAAGCAGAGATCAAGGCAGGAGGAGGGAAATGGACAGACCCAAAACAGGTGGCATGACACAGGCTGCCAGCCCTATGAACGCCAGGTGGAAAACAGAGCAGCCATCTCAGTTGCAAATTATTACAACTTTGCAAAACAATATGCTGTCTGGGTAAAATAGGAAATCCATAAAATCGTTTAGTTTGGAAAAGACCTCATAGGTCACCAGTCCAACCTCACCCCACCATGCCCACTGACCACATCCCTCAGTGCAACATCTCCAAAGTTCTGGAACACCTCCAGGGATGGTGACATCACCACCTCCTTGTGCAGCCTGTGCCAGTGCGTCACTGCTCTTCAAAACTCCCTTGGGGTCACTGTAGCCTTAAATGCAATCGTGGGAACTGGAATTGTTCATATACTCCATTTCCGTTGTTCCCTCCTCCCCTGTTGGGTGCTGATAGCAACTTACTCTGACCACAGGCACTCATCTCACCCCCAGCAGCATGCCAGCTCCTGTTCTCACCGTATCTCAGGAGCTGCAGTAACCCTCCATGTGCACAGCATCACAGCAAACCCCTGAAACAGCTTGACTTTTCTCAGCTTGCTGAGAAGAGGTTTAAGCTTGCATTTACTGTAGACCAAAAGCTCTCATACACAAACAGTCACACAAAGCTATAATTTGTAAGCTGCAGCAATTTAATTGCAAATTTCAACCTTCAACACCAGAAGATTATCTTGCATAGGGATAAACACTGTACTCGACCTTTCTGCACCACTGGGGTGGTCTTCCCATGTACTCAAAATAAACCTAAAAGGTAATTTCCGTAATTTATTTTTTTGGAAGTGATGAACTTTGCAGTTGGTGTGCATTCTCCTCCTGTAGGTCTGGCTCAGAGTCAGGAGGTTGGCTTTAAGGGATGGACTGGTAAAGCTGTGTGCAAACTTCTGTGCGCCAACTGAGTGGCAACTTCTATGCAAGCAAATATGTTTTGTATTCCTGAGAAACAAAGCACTCCAAGGTGGTGCTGATGCAGCAGAATAAACGATGCCAATCCAAACTAGAAGAGAAGTGCCACATTGCACAGCCAGATGCAAAGTTCCGTATTTATTTTTTCCCATGGATGCACTCTCTGTAGCTGGGCTCCTTGGGAGATCTCACTCTGCATTATTACTTAAGCTCGCAATCACCCCTCACCTTGAGAATAATCTCCACAATAAACACCACACTGACAATCAGAATTGGAAGCATAAGGGAGAAACATGGATATTTGCGTTCGGTTTTTTTTTTTCCCCCCATATATCACATGTGCAGCTCAAGAGTTAGTAAATTTCAAATGAATGTTGCCTAAAGTCCTTAAGATAAGTACTACCGAAACAGAAAAATACAGACAAATGTGGCATTAGGTGCTATCAGCTCACTGGACCTGTTAATCTGAAGCGTGTATATATGTGTGCATATATAAAGTAAAAACAACAATGAAGCTTAACCTATTATACTATAATAACAGCATCTATGAAACTTAAACACATGGCACCCCACAAGAGCACACCCAAAGTACTGGTGGCTAAATTATCCAGGCTTCAGTTTAAAAAGCTGCCCAGGAGAGGATATGAAATGCAATTCCCATTAAACTAATCTTCCAGATGGCTTTCCAGATCTCAGCCTCAAGTTTACATTGACATATCCAAAGGCTTTTAGAAAACATGGTATAATCTCCTATTAAAAGGCAGTGTTGTTTGAGTTTTAGAGCAAGGGACCCAGGATTATGCCTTCAGTGCTAATTTTTTACATAAGATGTGACACTGAGCTAGTAACCAGATCCCTATTTCTGAGCATTCTCACTCATTTATTGCTCAGAATAATACCTGATCCACTGGGCAAGACTGAGGCTCCCACAGATCTTTACAAATCGTTTTAGAATAGACAGAAATTTACATAAAAGCAGAGGCAGTTTTGATATAAGCAACGTTTAAGAACACACTCTTGGCAGGAGGAGGAGAAACATCTACTAATGGTGCCATGCTGGAGGTTAACATCAATGTGATGCAGGAGCAGAGGAGTATCAGATGGAAAGAAAACGTGACTTTCAAGAATGGGGTAATGGAGCAGAGATTAAGTTTGACAATCTAAATACAAGTTCCTCGAGACCTACTGAAGGCCAGGTGCACAGCAGAAACCCAGAGAAAAGATAACAATCTCAGCAAAGTCATTGATTACCACTAAATTATGAGTCCTCAGCATGACAAAGCCATGAAAAGAGCAGAAGATATTTCTAGAGAAAGGTATTTCTCAAGAGATAGCGTCACTGCATAAGGTACTGTTACCACTCCAGATAAAACTCAGTACAAAGCATCACTGATCAAGTAAGTCCTGACAAGTACAGAAGAAGTTGAGATAAGCAGGTGAACAGTGAGCACATCTACCAAGTGAAACATAAAAAGCATTTCAGTCTAGGAAAGGTAAAGTATATATAACTTATCTCTCCAGAGACAAAAAGAATTAGAAGAAAATATGCAAAATCTCATTTTAGGACTATACAGCCACATTTCCTCATGAACAAATTGGAACTGGAAGGGAGGGGTAAAAAAAAATATCAAGCCCTGACAAATGATGTTCTAGGCTCATCTATCATTAAGCGTAGAAAGAGTAACACTGGGGCTTCAAATGTACGAGAGAGGTCACTTCAATCTTGCTTGACAAAATCCAACAGCGGGTCTGTACACATTCAGTGCTAAAGAACGACTAGCTCCAAAATCAATAAAACTTTGGCATCTGACAGAACTCTAGGCTTTAGGATAACCTATTTTAGTGCAGCCAAACAGTTTCACTGTAAGAAATTATGGTGGAACAGACATTCCTGGAAAGGAGCGCTTGCTATACTTCCCTGTGCCAAAATGAACACGTTGATCTTATATTTTATAAATGTTTCCTTTCCATAGCAGACTAATGTTTACATTAATTCACCCTAGATGTCATCATCTTATTCCTCCATCAGGTAAGCCCTTCCAAATTAAGTTGGATAATCCGATACAGTAATACACTTGTCTTTGATTTGACCTGCAGCGATGCAATCCAGGCTACAGTTGGAATCATTACTTCACTATTCTCATAAGGGAAAAATAAATATATATTATTATGTATGGATTTCTGATTTGATAAAGTACTTGTACTCTAAATAAACACATCCTTCTCTGGATTTCAGCATATTGACACATCCAGTATCCATATCACTCAAGTCAGCACTCACAGTTTCTATCATCATCTTTTCTACAGGCAAAATACCTCCAGATGAATTTAAGGACACAAGAAAAAGACTGGCACATGCTTGCAGCCTTGGGAGACAGGGATTAACAACAGGACTTTCAACCCCGAGCTCAAACTCCACTAACCAGTGCCAAGGGATTTGTGGTTCTGCAAGGATGTAGGTCAAGCCAGAGGGGACAGAGAGAGTTTTGCAGGAGCCTGGAGGCAATTAAAAGCAGTGATGCAGCTGAGCATCACTTCCCCTGAGATAGGAAATCGCAGGCAAAAACCATCTATTCATCCTCCATGTGTCTGACAAGAAAAGATGACTTGGTTATAAAGCCTTTCAGATGTAATGAGTTACCAGAGAAACTCTCAAAGGATGTCACTGGTTACCAAAATACTGCTCAAGTATTTAACAAAGAAAAAATCCTGCAATAAAAATATCCGTTCCTTTAATTGCACTTTTCAGACTGCATCCTTCCAGTAATTCCAACATGGGCCCCTGAAAGCACAAACAGACAACTCCCATACCCAGAGCGCAGGCAATATTGGCCAACAGGACAACCTTCTGCCCAAACAGTCCCACTAGTTGGAAGTTTGTGACTCAAACCAGATGAGTCTGTTAGCCAGCAACAGAAGGTCCCCAGCTTTTGCCGAACTTCCTGAATAGCCAAGATGCACAAAGTGTATGGGAAGATTCTGAAAGAGGGGAAAAATTATCAGCCACAGATGACCTATCTTGGATTTCTTAAACGGATGGGATCGAGTTAGCATCTCCTTTTCTTTATCACAGGTTAGAGACCAGGGAGTGAACACAGTTGTCCTGGTTCTGTCAGCATAAAACAACTTCAGGGAAATTCCTTGTTAAGGGGGGAGGGCATGGTAGATCCACAGAGGAATGAGCTGAAGGAATCTCTCACAAATCACTGGCTAGAGAGAAACCCACCTGTAAGTGCAAGTATCAAACTCCATAGCCTGTATATCACTAAGAATTCCCCCCCAGTGCAGACGCTCTGTTAATTTTACACAGGTTATAATAACCTGACCATTATTAGCCTTGATATTAAACGTATGCAGAGAGACTGGAATGCCACGAGCAGACAGTGTGGGGGGGTAGATAATACACCACAGAAGTACTAAGGGTTCAAATGCAAGCTAATACAGAAAGGCATACAAATCATCCCAGTGCTATTCACACCTCTGAGGCAACAAGCCCATGGTGTCCCCTGCAGAGCCATGTTGCCCTTTGTGCACTGGCACAAGCTGAGTTGCCATAGGAAGGGGATTAAATGGGACCTCGTGAATCCCACCATGGCTCAGACTATGATGAGACACTAAATTTCTTCTCCAAGGAGAACGAGCAACTGGTATCATCCTGCACTGGAAAGTTGAAATCTTTTGGGTCCAGTTTCTACTCGATCTTCAGAAGAGAAGTCTTATCATTAAGCTTCCAGTTAGTTAAAACCTATACAGGCCTTCCCAGCTCACGTGAGAAGAGGCCACCCTTCAGTATCCGCGAGAGAAAAAAGCCAACTTCAGGCAGCACATTACATGTTCTCCTTGAGCTCATCACCTGAGGGTCAGCATTTGAACAGGACTGGCTCCATGATGCTGTCCTGCCCACATCTTGTGAATGGAACCTGGATGAACCTGCATGTCAGCTAGGAACAGGCAGTGGCTTTCATTTCAAAATCCATAGGAAATACACGAATATCAATAGACATTTAAAAGAGAAACAATTTCTTTTCAAAATGTGCGAAATACAAAATTTCTAACACCTTTTAACAACACAATGTCACAACATTTATAAATTATCAGGTTAATTAATGGAGAATATTTAGAGATGATGAAGGAAACTTAGAAGAACCTTGTCTGACAACATTCAAAATTCTCAAAGGAAGGAAAAGGCTTCTTAAAAAAGGATTAATTACAAGTTTTTTCACTTTACCTTGATGTACTTTGTTTACATATTTAATTCTGTTTTGACCTTCATAATTCTCAAAGAACAATTTTTATTAAACCATCTCAGTGGAGAAACGTAGCAGTTCCTTATCTTGTCTCTGAGGTTAACTGAGAATATTAATTATTTAAAAGAAATAATCAAACAAAATACATGTAATTCTTATCTAAAGCAACCTTTAATTTATTAAAGTATGCATAGCAAGGATTGAGGCATAGCAAGCTCTTCTCCTGGCAAGTCCAATTTCTTTATGTGATTTTGGCCAAAAGCTACAGATTGAGATGATTCCAGTAAGTTATTATGACTCTAAGGAAACCCTCCTTTCCTTCTCAGCATATATAACAACAAAACAATAAGGACTCCTTGCCTTTTCTTGGCAGTTCCTATATATCACCAAACAAGAAACCTCCAAACACCTCTCTCCCAAAGATGACACAAAATTAAACGATGCTAAGATGACTGCAGCCTGCTTTCCTTCTAGTTTCATCATTTTATCTCCACTGCATTAGACACTGCTCACCTGTTGCTCTTTTTAGCCCAGTCCCATATTGCCATCCCCTGTCCAGCTCAGCAGAACACTCTGCTCTAACTACAAGGAGAAACACTTGGACAACTAGGAACAACGTGATCTGTTCATTGTTGGCACAGGTGTAAGACTGAGTCAAAGAGAAAAGAATATAGAGATAAATACAACATTGTCATAACAGAGCTATACTTAGCTACGCAGTTAAAAAAAATAGAAGGGAATTACATTGCAGTATCAGTTGATCAGGAACGAATTAAGTACCTTCCCCCCTCCCCCCCGCCTTGTACAGAAGCAAATTATATTTGCCCCACAAAATTAAATTATAACTGGTGCATATGACATTCTAATACAAACTGACGTGTCCTAAAGCATGAGATTGTAATTAAACTAAATACAGTATTCAAGAGAATGTCAACAACTCTTCCGTAGGTAGCACTTCCATAAAAATAAAATGAATTTGGGTAGACATCGAGGAAATGTATCACAAAAATGAGCTGCCACTCAAGAAGCACAGGGCAGTGGAAGAATGAAGAAACTCAGTCTATTAAGAAGTGCATGAGGTGAGTCAAAAGTATATTAAGATAAATTTAGAACAAGGAACTGGAAATTAAGCCAGAAAAACATACACAAAAAACAAGGCAGAAGTCGAATAGCAAGGTGGCTACCTGCTGGCTGGAATAAAATACTAGCAGAAAAGATGGATTTAACATTTTGTTGCATCAAGGCTGCTTCTAGCTGAAAGCAGCATGCTGCAGCCCAGCAAATACTTCTCTCTGAAGGAAAAGAGGGAAGTTTTCTGGTGGGGACCACACTGCTCCGTTGAATGACCCACCAAGCAGCCACACCGCAGCCTGCACTGCTTCCACCCAGCACATGGCACAAAACTCAACAGCTAAGATGGACATTCTCAACAACTCTACTTAGATCACAAGATCCTCAAATAGCTCTTGCTTCCTGAGATCAACAGGCAGCTACTTTTTGTACAGTAAATGGAAAAAGGGAGTACCATAAGGCAATTTAATGTCATAAATCAGCATAATCTGTCAAAGTGCAAAACGCTCTCCATTGTTTGTAGTATGAAACTGATAATCTTAGCTGGAGTACTGCAGTTAAGTGGGAAACCTGCAGGCTATCTCTGCCTATGGAAAAGAAGCAGGGAAAACTCTGTTTTAAGGAACAATTTCAGATACTGATGAAAGCTCATATTTACAGGAAATTCCATCTCACAACTTTGAGGCCTCCATATAAGAGTAAAATTTTCTTTGCTACATAGAAGACCTGCTTCAGCACAGCAAGAAGAAAATTTTGCTATCTTTTGTCCCTGAACTGCAAAGTGTGCCTTACAGCATCAGGAAGAGCACCAGATCTCCCAAGAAAAGGCTCTAGCTCTGTGTAACTTATCTCCAAAAACAGCAAGTAGATATTTCACTTCAGAACCCTGCAAGCTATGGATTGGGAGGTGCTTCTGACCCCTTCCTTTTAAGGCAAGGACTTCAGACCATCTCCAGCTTGCAAAAGTAATAGAAGAGGAAAAGAAACACCCAGGAAACAGCCAGAACTGGCGAACATCAGAAAACTATCAATTTATGCAATTACATGATGTAACTCTGCAACGCAACAGAAAGTAATGACAACAGAGTAGCAAAGACCTAGGCTGCAGAAAGCGAGGACTTGCACAAAACCAACAGCTGTGGGAACAGAAACAAAGCAAAGAAGCTGCTTACCTTCAGAAGACCTCAGGTGCACAGAAATGGCCATCAAGAAACCCTTACCTCCACTGCCAACCCTTAAATGAGGTCTGGGATGGGGTGTATCCTGGCTCCACCCCTTCGGTCACTCAGACACATTGCATGCACCTGTGTAGGCCCTGCCTTCTCACCAGGTGCTCAATCACGGCTCCAAGCTGTAACTCAGCATTTCCACTACACCTGGCACAGAGTAATACAGAGTAATGGTATGTTATATCTGTACACATACAGCTACGTAACTGCATAAGACAGAGGTCCTGACTGTAGAAGAAAATGCTGATTACTCTACTTGTTAAAGATTAAATTCCTGGTATGCAAGTGATTGAACTTTTATAATTAATGAAAATTCTCACTGATTGTATCCTTAAATACCAGTCAATCGGCTTGAGATTTTGCTCTTTGGCTGCTGACTTCATCTAAACCACATGTATTAGTTCTCTGTGGGAAGGTGCAAAGCACAACCTGCTGCAAGGTGCCCTGTTCCACCAGCCATGGATCCTGCTAGAGGGAATCCATTTCATTTTAAATTTAGGAAAGCTACAGAGTGGAATTTGTACATAGTTACCAATGCTTTGATAAATAATCTTCCCTATGTACCTGCAGAACAGCCATCCCATCAATTGTCTGACCTTACTCCAGCAAGGAGGGCAACTCCTTGCACTGCGCTCCAAAGCAGAGATGCTACAGCCTTCACCTGCTTAATCCCAAATTCCTACATCTCTGATTGCTTCTTCCTGTCAGAATATACAGTGAAATGGAAACTGGTCCTGGAAGAATGAAAGCATCCTTGTAACTGCAAAGAACCAGCAAGTGCCAAAGCCAAAACACATTGACAAACAATTCAGTAAAAATGCAAAATGCAAAATCCCACTTTCAAAAGTTTTTTTTTTTTTTTTTTTTTTTTCATTTCATAATTAAAGGCACTTTAAAAAAATGGAAATGCAAAGCAGTAAGTTAGAGGCTGATGCTTTGCCCATCCACATGTAATGGATGGCAGGCCTACTTACTTGGAGAATTATTTTTTAAAAGGAACTCCCATAAGCCCTGCAGAGAACTCTATGGAAAGGGAAGAATTTGGCACATGTAGTTCACAGATTCAAAATGTCCAGTGAACTACTTGCAATTACCAGAGGACTGATATCTCAAATTAAACATCAAGAAAGGTATATCCCATTAAACTTCAGTTAATACAAGAAAAATTGAAAACGTGTGAAAATACAATTTATTACTTAACTATGCTGCAATTTAGTAAGATTATTTCTGTAAACATTTGGGAATTATTTTAAGATATATTCAACTATAAAGGAAAGACTATGAAACTCTCTCATGTTATGGTTTTCGTTCCTCTGTGTGTCACATGGCAAGGGCTGGCACCAGTGTGATACGGCCATATCAAGGCATGTTCCCAGTGCAGGTTCATTCTGACTACCAAAGGACATTCACAGCCAATTCTTTTGATAATTAGTCTACCTCAGGAAACTGGGACTTTTGGGATGTTTTCTCCATCTCAAAAGTAAAAAAGCTCTTGATGGCTATAAAGGATATGCAAGCCCCAGCAAGCATAGTTTCTTATGTTTCACAGAACTTTTCACAATTCTTGTGCTATAATGAAAGTATCTTTTAGGTGTTCAGTAAATTTTCTGTGACTCAGAAATTCCAAATCACTAAAGAAAAAAAATTCATATTAAAGTAGGTAAGCCCGATTCATTAAAAATAGGTGTAAATACTAACAAAGAGTTTAGTTCCATTTAGGTTTTATTATCAACTCAAGTTGCTATGCCGCAAAATGGGGAGAAAATTATTCCTTTCACAGAAAGAAGTTCTCTACTTATCAGGCAGCAAAGAAAAAAAATTCCTTTAAGGCTCAGCTTCTTCCTCGCCTCCCAGAGTTGCTTTTACCTCTGCATTGGCCCTGCCATTAATAGAACTTCTGATGTCATAGGTGAGGTATTTTCAACTTTTGGATCAACAACTGATGTCACAATTGCGGGACTGTTATTTCCCTAAAGGACTGAACAAGTGGTATCTGATGCACAGAGAGAAAGTTATTGTTCAAACGCAACAGCGGAAATAATTGCAAAAGTAAAGCAAATGAACAGTCAAGTAAATTAATTCCTTTTTGAATTACTGTTCCTGTTTTCCAAGTCCAAATGATTCTCATTTCCTATTTAGGAAGCCTGAGGGGATGAAAAAATGTCCAAGATGGTGAAATTAAAAATTAGCTACTGAGCATGAAACATGCAATAATTGTACTTCATAGCATTTTTATTGCCCCAGTGTTCTATGAATCACTTCACCATCCCACACTGTTACGATGAAAAAAATGACACCAATAAAGTCAAAGCAATTGATGTTATGACTTCATCAATCCAAGACTAAAGGCATGCACTTAACGACAAATATTTGAAAAAAAGAAAACTACCACCTCATTTTGAAGAAGCAGAAATTTCATCTTTATGTCTTCCTGAAAGTTAGCCTTTCTCATACCAAATGATGGAACACTGGAATATAATCCCCAGCATCACTCCTGTGTCCGTATGACACAACCTTGCCTTCTCTTCAAGAAACCAGCCAAGTTTGGGGCTCTCAAGTGACACGAATGCATATTAGCACACAGCCAGGCTACAGCTAATACAGCTGTCCTAATTCCAAACGCTCTCATTCCTTTGAGGTTTTGCATCAAGATAGTATTATTTTAACAATGAATTGCACTCAGCTTTAGTTTTTTAAAGTCTACAAATTCAGGAAGCGTGAAGCTGAATTATCTCTGCAATTTCACTAAAACCAAATAAAGTTCAATTTATTGCTACTTAAAACTTCCAAGAGAACAATAATCTACACTTAAGACAACAAAGCCGTAGCGCAGCGATCTATCAGATACGACATCAAAGGTACGGCACGCAGAAGTCACCTCCCGCAGGGAGATCGTGCCTGATCTGACAGCCATGCTCAACAGCTACCCACGTGCAATCTCAAATTCCTCCTGCTGATAGCTGATATTCAACAGGACTAAATAAATAAAAACATTAGTCTGGATGTGTTTAAAAAATAATAAAAATCCAAACAATCCGCACATAGCTTCTACCTCTACGAAGCATCACTAAATCCAGACCCTTTGTACAACCAAACAGGATGACTTCTCTCTTCAACAAATACTAGCTTTCTTTTTTATTGAGTGGGTAAGCATCTTGACCAAGGTATTAAAATCTCTATTAGGATTCTTCCCTTTAATACAGTAGCTCATTTCCCTTATAAAATCACTAATGGAAAATCAAGCCCTTTTTGTTAATTCTAGTCTAGCTTCCTTGCAGGAGTGCCAGAGGCTTTTTAATACGGAACAGGTCATGAATATACATATTACAAATTGCAGAAGCACTGTGTGGCAACAAAGCACTCAGATCATTCATAGAACAGTAATACCTTTTTTCTATTTTGATGAAAAAAGAAGTAAGCAGCATGCACTGATCAGGACAGAAGTCACTTCCTCTTAAATCTGTGTTTTCATGATGCTTACAAATCCAGGTTTACAGCATGAAGTAATAGCACAGCACAACCCTGAGAATGATGATCCAAGAGTATTACAGGCTAGGAGAAATCCTCTTTCATGTTATGCCACAATTCAGCCCTGCTTCACATGAAATACAAAGTTAGTAGGCACTGCTGCGGCATAATGTTTCCTAGTAGATTCCTGGCAGATACCCTATGAGCAAAGCAAAATGGAGTACAGGCAGACACAAATTCTCAAAGAATTAATGTACCAATAAGAACACCATTTGTCAGAGAGGCAGAATAAAATAGCGACATTCACAGCTAATTTATCAATCAATATTTCAATTCAGAAAAGCACACCCTCTCAAAATGTCTATTTTTCCTTAGGTAATGGTGAAATAAATGACAACCAAACCCTATTTCCTTACTTGAAGCAGGCACTCCGGTAAAGGCTTCTATGGTTTCTGTATGGGTTCACGGGGAGGGAAAAGACAAGAGTAATGGCCAAACTGAAGTACAAAGATATTATTCATACACACCTGCTAACCATTACAGAGCTCTCCACAAACTGCTTTATAACTACAGTGAGTGAAAAACTGGCTCATGATTAGCAAAAGCTTATTTCCAGAAATACAAACATGATTTAAAACACAACAAATCAGCATATTATTTTCAACACATCCTGTTCCTTTACTTCAACTTCAAGCAGTGCTCACGCTAAATGCCAGTTGCCCAATCCAAAGGAATTAGCCTCCACAACACTTCTTGCTGTGGGGAAGTGAACCTTTTTGTGTTACTCTAACACACTCCAGTTTCTTTCAATTCTTCTAAAAACTGCCTGCTGGACCTATGGTGGAAGAAACTTCAGAAGAAATAAATGGAAGTCTTCCAAGATACCTTTCCCAATAAAGTACGTGGGAATTCTTTTACAGCATTAACATCTGATGGGACAAGTCTGTCAAGAAGAAAGCTGAGAAAGATGACACTGGTTTTAAAGATAGAATCTTTGCATTTTAGGGGCAGCTAGTCTCCTTACTTTAATTAAATTCTAATCTACTTTTACCAGGTTTCAGAAAGTGCTGTCTCAAATAGACTTATCTTCTAAGAAACGTAGCATGATCTCCTCATTAGAGTTGTTACAATGAAAACACATTAGTACTAAAGCCATAAAAGACTGAGGAAATTGTGGACATTTTCCCCCCAAACTAGTGGATTTTCTTAATATCGCTTAAAAAAAAATGGTACAATCACAAGTCTGCTTGAAAAGTGGATGCTTGACGTTTAAGTGTTTCTTCTATTCTGTTCCTTAATTAATAAAAGGATACATGCACTGACATTATAAACACTAATTTGCTATTTAGCATCCCAAATTAGGAAGCATAAACATTTATGCACTTCATTAAACACTACCTAAGAACACTTTGAGATTAACAGGAGACAAGCAAGGCTGGTAAAAGCAATTTCAGGCTAAGCATTAACCACCGTAAAAAGACACTCTTTCTCTTGCCCTCGCTACAAATTCTCCCCAGCTCCATCCTAGTGGTACCAGCCCCTATGAAATGAGATTTGGAAATCGGTGGGATCTGACAGACTTGTTCTGGTTTAAGGGAAGAGGTTGGAATGCAGAGTTATGGACAGAGAAAGTACTCTTTGGGCAGTGCGACATACTCAGATTGGCTTAAATCAATCACAGAATTGCACCTTGGAAAGCAAAAAACAAATACTTATGCCCTAAATTAAGACATTGTTTAAGCACACGTGGCATACAGAAACAGACAAGGTGACATTTCCCCCATCTCACCTCCAGCACACTGCATGCCCCATCCCTTCCCTCTATCCCAGCTCTGGAAGGAATCCTGACATCACCCCTCACACATCATCTGTGCACACAGGACACTGCAACAGGTTCCACGTCACGGTGTGCTGGTGCTAAAGGAGAATGAGAAGAGATGACATGTCTCAAATTGACATCAGGAAGGTTTCCATGGTGGAAAAGAACCAAATGGTGACACTCAGAACAGATAGGCTGAAAGGCAGATAATCATGATTAACTAACATCACAAATACATTTCCTCAAGACAGATTGGTACAGGTCCTAAGTTGCCTTATTCTCAAAAAATGTTTCATCCTTCACGAAACAAGAAGTAAGGCTATTTTCTTCCAGTTACAGACAGCAAGATATAATTCAGACACACAACAAATTATGTCTCATATCTTTGTGTTGCAAAGACTAACTTCAGGGTTAAAAATGTATTTTTATTTCTAATTCAAATTTGTGCTAAAATAGCTGAGGTTAAATTACAGACTCACAGGGAAATGGCAATAGATTTTCTATTATACAGAATCTTGCCATAGTGTAGCCATTTTAAAAATCTTCTGAAAATACAAATGTTGTATCAAGAATAATAACATGGACATACTTGAGAGCTTTGTACCAAAACCAGAAATCTGAAAGGCTCCTTGGTTCCTGAAAAAGAACGGTTTATATATATATGTGTATATATATATATATGAGTATATATTTACATATTTTTAAAAAATAAATTACCATGATTTTACAACTTTGGATTTTTTTTTTTTTAATTACATTGGCAATAGTGCTCTTACTACATGATACGAAGTGAAAAAGATGCACTCTTTCTGTGTTTTTGACCAAAGATTTATAAAAACAAGCGTTTAAAATTTCAGATCAGAAAAACACGCTGTAAAATACAATAAAATCCTTTTCTATAGCAAAGTGAATTTTATGGAGTTCTTCCTTTTGAACAGATTTTTCCTGCAGCCTAGATGCACTAACTCCAGTAAAGCAATATGTGCAAAATGGGTTTGTGTTTGTAGGATTACAGCCTATATACAGAAGTGTGGGTATCCCACTGCAACTCGTTGGAAAACCTCTGAAAATTCACTGCTTCATTGTGAATGGACTTACAATTGATCTGACGTGACTTAAAAACAGATTGCACTATAGTAAGGCTTTCTGACAGAACTGCTCAAAAAAATGAATCCGTTATAGAATGAAAGTAACGTCTCAGGGCAGTTTTTCCCATCAGCAAAAATGCCACACAAGTAATAATAAAAAACAACACTTATGTAAAACACTAAGATTTTATTAAAAATCCAAAATTTATTGCAAATTGAACTTTGCACTTTCCCTCCTTTCTTCATTTTTACATGACTTATTGATATCCATGATTTTTTCACAGATGTACTTGTTGACTTTGGAGAGTCTCTGTGCAATTTCAGTTTCATCCACAGTTTCTTGTGCTATTCTATCATATAAACATTCTGGGGAGAAAAGAAAAAAAAGGAAAGCGTCATTAGTCTATTTTTAGAAGAGAATATAGCCCTGTTTCAGGCTAACTGCTCAAGAGACATCACTACTGAGTATTTGTTGCAAAACAACAGAAGCTCTCATTGATTCACTGGCTATTTTGTTAAAGATTTTTTTCACCAGGATTGAATCTTTGGCATGACAACCTTCTATAGTTACACCATGACAGCATTAAGAGGCTTTCTATACAGAAACAATGCTAACTCCAACCTTCCTTGTCAGTCTTGCCCACCTAACTCTGATATTTTTTCATATCTCCAGAGTAAATTTTGAATCTTCTCCCACATGAATGGTTTCACAACTGTTATTTACAGTTTCCTGTCACTTCTATCACTGCATCTTCAAAACATTCAGTAAATAATAATGGTTAGAAAGAGAAGCAGTAACCAGTAGGATAAGGATAAGGCATCCATTGATTTTTTAATTATTATTATTATTTTCTTTTTAAATCTGTACATCATCCATTAGCATCTGCACCTTTATGTTATGCCCTGTCCTGGGGTATACTTTACTTTTATTAGTAAATTAGCCAGGGAAAGTGCTATCTTCTCACAGGTTGCACAGTGCACTTCGTGTTCTCAACTGTTACACAGAAAGCAAGCAATAGTAATAACTGCAAAGCAATGAAGACAACGAGAGTAGAGACAACCCTGTTCATGGTGTTGGCAACTCAGTACCAGGACTCATCACAAGTTACTGAAACTGACACAACACACCCAACTCCTCAGACACAGGCAAGCTCTTCTTTTTGTTTTCATAACCCGAACAATGTGTTTTGTTGAGTAGGCTACTAGCAATAAACAGCTTTCCAGGCTGATTAAACAATCTCAGCTCTGCTTTGCCTATTCCAGTGGCCATTTACTGCTTTATATACAGAAAGCCATAGAGATTATCACTTAATTAACATGGTTTATAACATTTATAATGCATCACATTAAAAAGTTATGAAAATTAAGTACTATGCATGCTTTGTAGTTCACTTTGAAACCTCTCAGTAGTTTTATAAAAGGCTATTTCATGTTAACAAGGTTTATAGCAGTGCTCATGCATCATACTTTTTATAATTTCTTTGTTACATACCACACAGTAGAAAATTTTTATAAAGAAGCCTGAGATACCAGAGTCATTAAGAGCTAATGCTGTTGCTCAGAAATCCATTTTAAATATACTACTGTGTCCACAGAATGATGAGAGCATCTAAAACAATATGAATTTCAAGTTATAAGATATACACTGAATATAAAATAAAATTAACCAGTGTGAATCCCAATAGCTGAAATGCCAACCATAAGGAAACTATGAATTGAAGTATGATGCCTAGAAAGAGGCATTTCACTGAGAACCCGAAGAAACCCAGCATGTTTATGGGATAAACTTGTATTGCTGCAATCTCATGAATGTGGCCCAAAAGGTTGCAGCAGATACACCTAGTACAGTGAACTTCCAGTATAATACAGGCTACAGCCACAAAAAATAATTACTTGACAGAACTAATATATCAGCATTGGTTCTTTAAGTCAGGATGACCCAGATAATCCATGACTATGGATTATAACAGCTCTTCATCTTCTTTCTCTTCCATTTCTGAGAGGCTGCAGAAACAGTAGTTTAGATGGTGTCTCAGGGGCTCCAAAAATTGATTCATGGGTTCTCCTGCTGCTTTACTTCAGAGAAGTATACACACACTCCTTCTTATTTCTGACTTAAGCAAAGATTCAGGTAGACCTGAACTTGAAGGTCTACTCAAACTGAAGTCTAACAAGGAACTTTACATTTTTCTGTGATGCCTTAACAAAGCCACTACCTTCCTTGCATTCCAGCATTTGTCCAACCGTTACTCTTCCTTTTTTTTCTTCTCTATTTCTCCATTACATAACAATTTCTCATTTGATTATTTCCAGCTTTCCAGGAGTCACTGTTAATTTAACGGGGCAAGATCTTGAATATTAACACAAATGAAAAAGACACAGAAATGTGGAAAACCACATTTATGCACTGCCTGCTGCCACCTGAAAGTATTGGCCATGCAGTCTAAGTGGCTGAAGAGGAAATCGCGCAGTCTCTAGTCCAACAAAAAAAAGAGTTAAAGACAAGGTGAAGGAAACACTGAAAAGAGAAACATGGAAAATCAATGAGTAAACAGCAGAATTCAAGTGATGGTGGAGGCAGGAAGCCAAAGTTTGACAAAAAACACAGAAAACTGAGGAGATGGGGAAGAGCTGAATTGCTGGGGAGCATGAAGTTAAGGAAGAGCACTAAAGGAAGAGCTCAATCTGCCTCTCACCATTTATCTGTTGGAGTGCACTTCCAAAATCACTCATCAAAACCAGTTAGAAAAAAGACATCCTTTAAATAGTGTAAGACACACAGACTGGCCCTGACTGAAGTAGAAGAGCAAATTCTCACATAAGTAACCTTGCCAGCAGCAATGAGAAGCAACAGCCTCCAGCTGAGAAACTAGAAAGCTCACTGCAATGAACAATAATCCCTTTTTATTGCAGGTTTGTCAGTCCACATCTGTAAACTGGGCAACTAATTCTTTTTTCTACTAGGAGCAGACAAGACACAGAGTGGACTCCTTACACAGCCAGTCACTACTGTATGTTAGCATTGTACCAAAAGGTCCTGGTCAGAAGTGGAAAATCAGTATGGAACAGCTTGCATTTCTATATTTATTCTCGAGATAAGTTTATGAAAAAAAAACCAAAAACATGTCTTTTACTCATTTCTTATGGAGTAAGAAAGACAACAGCAGGAATACCAGCTTCCAACTTTTCCCCACAACACAAAGACACAGACACGCACACACTCAAAGAGGAATAGTATTTCTTAGTTCCAAAAAGTGGTACTTGCAAGGCACATTACAACTGCTCATGAGACAGTTCACAGTTAAGAGCACACAGTGGCTAAGAACAGGAAACACAGAATAACGAAGCTCAATCAAAGTGCAGAAGAAACTTTAATAGGGAGATTTCTTTCAGCTCTACTGCAATTTAGTCTGGACACAAAACCAAAAATCCAATTTTGCTAGGTATTCCACGAGGAACTGCCTCAGTTCTAACTTAAAAAGAAGGCTGAAATACCAAGACAGACAGAAATGAATGCGAAACACAAGCATGATGATACAAAGGGACTGAAATTCACTATTCATTTTAAATAAAGGAGAAGGCCTGCTCTATCTCTCAGTACTAAATACATAGTTCTGGCTTGCAGTTACTGAAAGTGTCGCTGCAATTTTTTCCTGCCAATGATTTACACTTCCTGTTCAAATTCCAATTCAATTGCAACATTTAATTTTTACTATTTACATTTTCTCCATTTAAAAGAGTAAAACTATTATTTCTCAGCTTTGAAGGCATGCATATTTTTACAGACACAGCTGTAACTGTTTCTGTGCCTCATGTCAGAGTTGGTTACATTCTGGATGGAAGAATGTGGTAAAGCTACTCTCAGGCTTGTTAAAAGCAATAGGTGCATTTAGAAAGACTGTTATGTTACAAACAAATTCCAGAATCATGTGGTATTCTCCAAGCTCAGAGTCCTGTCCTGGAAGTGGTTCAGAATGATGATGATCTTCTAGAACCTTACTGAAGTCAACATACAACTCTTCGACTGTGAAGGACTGTGCTGTGCACAGCTATTGCAATGTGTCTGATTTTTCCTGGATATGTATGCATTGACAATGCAATAGCAATTTTAATTACAGTTTTTAATCAGTTAATTTTACATGAGCTGAGAAGAAGCATCTTTCAACTCAGTGATTAATGGTTAAACTTCAAAGCAGGAAGCAAAAGTTTTCAAATAACCTACCTCTGACAATGCTTAATTTGTGAGGTGAGAGAGGTGGCTTGGGAACGGCATCTTTCTTTTTTTTGGTTGCAACTCCTGTGACACTTCTGTTCTTGAGAACATCTGTTCCCCAAATCATAACCGCTAGATTTTTTGTATACTTTGAATCTCCTTGTGTTACTTGCAGCTGGTGCCATTTCTCCTCATCTACCCAAATTCCACTGCCAAGATGGACCTAGAAGGTAGTAATAATAACAGCTTATCTACGGTACGTAGCACACAACAGTCTCCAAGTGCTGTTTGAACATTAATATTAGGTACTATAATAACAGTAATTAGGGTTGAAAAAAATCCATTTTGCCTAACACTGAAACTTTTCCAGCTTTGTGGGTCAGAGAGTCTCTCTTCTTTTCTTTTCCTCAATTCTTCTTACTCTACCTTTTTAATTTGATTTCTGCCCACCCATAGCCTACCTCCCAAGACTATGGTTAGGAATAGAGATAGAAGAAGGAAACAGGAAATATATCCAGTATTATTATAAAGGTATGCACAGCATATAAACCAAGCACCGGCCTAATTTAGGAGCAAAATAAAACATTTTCTTTAACATGAAAACTTCCCTTTCCCTTTGGCTGAAAAAGACCTGGAGCAGTAGAGAAGGGAGGTAGCAGAGAAGGGAAGCCTAAGCCATATCCTGCTCCTGCATGCAGGACTGAGCCTGATTGTTTAAAGTAACTTGATGAGCAAAAGCAATTTTGAGAGTTCCAATTTCAGCATAAGCCAAGAGACTTCGTAAGTGTTGTAGAAATCAAACTCTATAATAAAGTCTACTTAGCCTGAACAGTCTATCCAGGTAAATACTGCTTTGTGGTAAGGCAATGACCCACTGCTGCAACATCATAAACTTTCCATTACCCAGATACAGAGAGCAGAGATATTGCATTAGAGTAGTAAAAATGGATAATAATACAGGTACTGAGAAATGCAGCATAAAGCCACTATAGTCTCCAACACAAATTTGCTTGAGTATAGTTGTGCTTTGTAGTCTTCAGTGCTGAATATGCTGGGCTGACTCCCACAGGGCTACCCAGCATCCCTTCCTAAATGT
The DNA here is from genome assembly GCF_905368555.1 of Meleagris gallopavo. NCBI lineage: Eukaryota > Metazoa > Chordata > Aves > Galliformes > Phasianidae > Meleagris > Meleagris gallopavo. The sequence continues at coordinate 22,456,419 of NC_139413.1, forward strand.
TCTCAGTGCTTCAGACTTAAGACAAATGCAGGACAAGAACTTGAGCACCGTCCTTAGGCTGGTACTGTGCACATTTGAGCTGATAAGCCTCCTGATAACCAGGCTCTGTCAAGCAACAGCAAGGAAAATGACTCCACCATAATCAGCAGGGATCTGACACGAGTGCAACTAGTAAATCCAACTGGATCCAAATGCTGGCCCTGTGCAGCAGAACCATAGTTAATATTTGTCCTGCATCTGTCTATGCTCCTGATCCCTGGAATACAGTGCAGACACCTGCAAAGCCTCAGCACGCAGAAAACCTTGTTCGCATGCTGATTAACTTCACCCTGCTGGGCCCACACTTGTTCGGTACCCATGACAAGGCAGTGCATGACCGAGCTATTCCAATCACTGATAGAACTCACTGCACTGGAAAACAAGATGATAAAACTTGCTTTCAGAGAATTCTGTAAAAGTGGAAAATACCAAAAATATGTATCGACCGGACTGTTACATCCAAAATTCAGGTTTCATAAAATCTGATTAAATGGAGGTTCTTTCTGTAACAGGAAAACTTTAATAAAGCTTACTGCCTCCTCATCATTAAAAAAAAAAAAAATCCTGTAAACATAACTCTCTCCTTTATTAGGAGAACTTGTTGGGCTTAGCTGTTTTCTTCTTAGTTTTTCAGATTTTTACTTCTTTCATATGGTGTTACATAAACTGTGTCTGTTACCCATATGGATCTGAAGAATATCACATAAGTCCCATTAAATTCACTGAACATTGGACAAAGCTACTGTAAAATTTTATATAGCTATAATTTTACAGCCCATATTCGAGCAAATTCAAGCAAACTTCCATTTTCCTTTAAACGGAAGCCTGCCTTAATTATTATTGTGGGCTATAGCCTGAAGAAATATTTTATTATTACAGCATCTTTCAAGAGTAAGTAGTTGTATAAAAACTTAAACAGGAAAATAAGAATGGTTTGGCTACCAGCTACTTTGTTAAAAAAAAAAAAAAGTATAAAATCATAAAGCAAGCTGCATCTACTGCAGGAATTACTATACTAAGAGGATTCTAAGAAGCTTTTCTTAAGTCCACATTTAATTTACATTTCATAATAGACAGAAATGGAACTAGTAATAAGCACAACATGAACACCCTTTCTTTCTTTCATTCCCTGTTGTTGAGATTCTTCATAATTCTTTGAGATAATTCAAAGTTTCGTTGTGCTCTGTATATATTTTGTGAGACGCCTTCATTCAGAGTGAGTAGCCTGTGCACGGAAAAGTCACTTTACAGGTATAAATTGGCTATTTCTGTTTTAATCTGGAAAAGTTACCAGTAAAAATGAACACAACAGCTACTTATAACTGAGACATGGAATGTCGTGATGTGAGATTTTGGATTGTTATATTAACTCAGTTCTAGAGACTGCCCCCTATTTGATCAAAAATCTGATTCCTTCCTGCTATAAACTTTTAGTCTTTCAAATGTTCATTAATTTTAAGATATTTAAAATAAAACATAAAGTTACAGCAAATATTTTTGATATTTATGGTTCTGACAGATCACTTCTTCTTTGAACGTCCTTCATTTATTAAAAAATAATGATTCCTGATATGAAACCCCTATGGTAACAGGAACGACGTGACAGACAGCCACAGCCACAGAAATCTTATGTCTTTCTTTTTCTATTTCTAGCAGTGTCACAGTAAGAAATTTAATCTGTCTATGTCTCAGTTTACCTCTCTGTAGAACAGGCTTGGTACTGTTTCCTATTACTCCCAAAGTTATGGGAAGCTTACTGTATCAATTCAGAATTCATTACCTTCTTGCTGGAAGAGGTGCCCCATGGGCCAGTCCCTTGGTTTGATGAAATCAATGGGAACTTTGCCCCTGACTTCAGCAACAGCAGGATCAACCTTTAAGCCCAGTGCAACACGAGCAGCAGCAAATTCAAAGCAATGCTCACCATCGTAACTGTGCTAACAAGTGCAATACATTTAAAATGTATCTCAGAAGATGGACTTCCCCCCCTCCACTCCCTCCAATGAATGCCATAGGCTCTTGTTCAGTAACTCTGCTGTCCCTCTGGAGGAGAGAGATTTATCTGCATGGAAAGAATCCTGCTAAGATCAAACACAATGCCACAAAGGGGTAAGATTTCTAAAAAAGTATTTCCACTACTCTAGAAATGTACATCAATATAGAAATACTGGAAAGAAAAAAAAAAAAAGACAGGAATCAGGAAAATGGGGAAAAAAAAAAGCTATCCAACACTAAATAAATTACTATTTTATATTTCTGGCATCTGATCTGGCTGAAGCACCCCCAAAAATAAGAAAAAATTAAAAATACCCCAAAAATACAAAAAATAAAGTAAGAGATCTGTAAAGACAGAAAACTTGCAAGTGCCAAGAGGCTGGCAGATGAAATAAAGGTGCAGAAAAAGTTGCATACAAATACTAAAGGACATACCCTAGCTTACAAACCTTACAGAGAGGAAAAAGTAAACTAAACTGTCACACTAATATGTTGTAAGTTTTCATTGCCAATAATATGCAAATACAAAAAAAAAAAAAAAAGCAAATGACACATGTTAAATACGTGTATTAGGCAAGAAAAGCTACCTGAAGAAAATAACTGTCAAACTGCCAAAATTACACCATTTTTCATATACGTTTTGTCCTCAACAATTATGTTCAATAACCTTTAAGAAAGACAGGCACTTTTGCAGTCAATCTTATAACACAGAAATTGTAGCATGTGATGTTATTCCATTACTAAATTCTACTCCATGTGAAGGCTGAAATGGACACTTCCTCCTAAAGGGTTCTCAGATTGTGGAACTGAATGCCTACATATCCTAAGAGAATGGATCTGCACAGGCAATGCTTAAGGACATATGGTTTTGTAAAAGAAATATCACGTTAATTTAATCATAATGGCAACAGCTATAAAAGCAGGCCTCTGTGGATAAGCAGACAATGGATTAAACATGCTGGAGTCTGAAAAACTATCAGTGAGGTGCTGGCATACTGCAGCTAGACTGCATTTCACCAACTTCATAAAAACATCTGGAAAGCAGAACTACTTCAGCTCATCTCAAAGGCAACGCTCCTACCATATTCTGTGGAGCCCATTTTCATTCCAGGGTTCATAATTATCTGCTGGACTCCAACCAAAGCATGAAGGTTTCTCTGCAATATGAGTATAGCACACTAAAAACATTGAAGACCTTCTAAGAAAAAAGGTATTTTTGTTAAACAGACTAACGTAACTTTACAATGTGCGTCACTGACTGCTGTATACTCAGTGGATTTATTTATGTCATTAACTGAATACTCTGTGCATGCACATTAATTTTATTCCTTGTCTTATACAGCATTCTATGCTTTCAACACTGAGCATAATTTTCAGTGCTGTTCACATTTGCATAATTCCATCATTTTCCTCAGCATTAACAGCACACCTTCGCAAAAACAAGGGAAGTTTGTATAAGCTGGTATCATGCACAATCCCCAGGGTTATGAAAACTCCACAAGAAAAAAACACCTGAAGGACATTTACAAACTACTCATGCCACATTTAATTTAATTTAAAATACCTTTCCATTCTCGAGAATATACTTGTCCATTACTGGAACAGGGGCAGGAAAATACGTTGATGTATTTGCTTCCTCACTGAAGGTCTTCTGTACCTCAGGTTCAGGCTCAATTGTTTCTGGTTTTACTTTTTCAAGCTCAATGGCAGGTCCTAGACAGTTAAGAAAAGAGAGCTGTCTGCTATCCCAGAGAACATGGCATCAATCACTTCATCACCCATGGTTAGCGTAAAATATCACAGTGGTCAAGTTCACAGTAAAGTTAGAAAGAGCCCAAACCAAAATCCTGTGAACATCACTAAGCAAGAGCAGGATAAGTAACTCTGTCTTATAAAGATTAAAATATTCAATTTAAATTTAAGTGTTAAATTTTATTCTTAACACATAAGAACTTTTACAGATGTGGCTAAAATTGTTTCAGTGCACATTACGGGTATTTTGCTGCAGTGGTAGTGAATTTATAAATCAAAAGACACAATAGTAATTCACTAAATAAGAATTACTATATAGTTATGTAGAAGCCTCCATAATTTACTGAGATAATTATACCTAACGTTATATGGATAATTTATATTTAATAGAAATTTGAAAACTCTTTAGATATTTTTGAGCATCTACAAAAATGTCACGAAGGAAAAAGGCTTAGGCTACTTATGCTGAAGTATCATGCAAAGAAAGATTATTCAAAGTTAAAAACAAAATAAAACCATAAATTAGAATTTTGATTCTCCAATCCATCCAAATCCATCCACCACTCCAATTTTTATTTTTAAACTAATCAACAAAAATTAAGCACAAATTAAGTAATAGAATAATGTTAATCATTTGTTTTGAGGTTTCAAAGGAGGATAATTATATTGTCAGTCATCATCTTTTCTTTTCCAGGTCAAATTGATCAAGAGCTCCTAAAAAGGCAGAAGAATAAAAAGAATGTGTGAACTGGATTTTATTATCCCATTCATGGCAGCAGTTAAACCAGAGGTCTAAGAACAGGCTATGGTCTGAAGCCTGTCCAGGTTTCTTGATGCCTCTTAAGCTCACGAGAAGCTCCAGCAGCCACAGAGGTCCCATGCAGAGAGAGTGGTTTGTTAACAGCACAGCTGCCAGCTCAGAGCCCCGACTACAGCCATCACCCCCTTCAAGAACTACAAGGATCAACTCACCTACTTGTAAGAGCTACAGCGTATCAGATATTGCACAGATTCAATAAATGACAATTCAGTAAGCGTATCACCATTATGGACCAGCATCCTTCAGGGCTCGTACACAGACAAAAGTCTGAACTGATCTATGGCTGCAAGTCAGCTCAGAACAAGAGCTTTTGGGTCACTCTCCTTAAACAACTCCTGTACTGGATCAACCAACGTATTAATTTCTCCCACTTTGTGCAGTTTCATTTATAGATTATCGCATGGTCATATCAGCATTTCCCCAACTGCCAGTATTTGACCTTTATCCTATAGCTTATTCTGTACCTACATAGCTAGCTAGCTGTTCTCAGATGACTGCCAGTCAATGCTCAGCAACAAGAAGTCATCCAAAAACAAGAAGCTGACTTGCACAACTACACAGCAGTGCCACCAATAGTGTCTTAAGAGCCATACGATATGCAAGCATGGCACAAAGAGAGAAATCACAAGAACATAACATTTGCATTACAATTTCACAGTCATTTTCATAAGCACTTGAACTATCATGCATATACCATGGTGAGACTGAAACAAACTGACGTTTCAACACTTGAAAGTGTTAAAATGAGTCAAATTGGGGAAAAATCTTGATTGATTGAACCATCCGGAGTCTTTGCACAGATCTTCGTGCTGGCAGATGCAGGGATGTAATTGCCACGTGAATTTAAGATGGAGAAGTGAACTTTTGGCTTTTTAAGAAAACACTGTTCAACAAAGTGCTATTTTGAGCTTTCTTCAAATGTATTATTCTTATACTTCGAAAACTGCTTCGAGGAAGATACCTAAGTATAATCACTTTCTTCCTAGAAGGAAACATTTATCTCATCTAAACACTTTTAGTAGTTGCTACTTAGAAGTCTTTTACTGCACGTTTATAGTAATATATTGACACAGCTGGGTTCTGGTTTCCAGAATCCCCCAAGAAAAATAGCTGACTGAAGTCCCCAGTAACCATAGCTCTAACAGGTCAGAAAGATCTCTAATTCAATTCATGCTTTGCTGCTGAAATCACCTACAAAAAGCCTTGAAAATGTCTCCTTTTATACTCCACTGATTCTTCTTCCCAAACAGAAATCTGTCTCTAAGTAGGTAGTCTTCCCAGTTTCTTTCAGTAAGTACTAAAGAGTGCATTTTCAGCCCACACGTTATGAGTTAGACATGCAACTTGCATTGTTACCTTCATACCAGTGGGTGTTGTATGCCTAATTTATCATGCACCATACTTTAAAAGTTCTATCTCTGTAGCTCTTGTGCTCTGCATCTTATTCTAAAAAGAGCAATGGACAGGGATACGTAGGTATGAAAAAATGTTGCCATCTAGAAGATTAATAACAGTACTTATTACGTATGGATCATGAAAAAATAAAGACAATTATTCAAGACACAACAAGAAACAAATGCTTTCTTGAAAAAGTCTTCTTTCTGATTGTAAAGTTTCCTTACTATCTGAGAGGCTCTCAACTTCAAATGCACTATGAAGAGGCAGAACTCTCCTTAAACACCTCCTGAGCTAACATGGTCTACCAGAATTTGAGTGAAAACAGCAGGAGTCTGAGAAATGATCATGCTTTACATATTCTATTTCCTGTACGCCTACTTGCTAGAAATGTTGGATTTTTTTCATCAAAAAGCCAAATAGATAAAGAGAAGCTGAACAGTAGTAATTCCTTAAGCGTATGGTAAGACGCACAAATACCTGGTCATTCTGTCTATCCTGTTGTCAGTCCCATGACCCTGTAAACTGCATCACCACAAAGACCACAATTAAAATAAGCTCTTTGTGAACAAGTTGAGGTGGATACACTCTTAGGCATCAGAGAAGCATTAACTCCTAGCAGTGCAACACGCATGTCTGAAAGAGATCTACACCCAAACAGCATCCCTGATACAACTTCATTACTTCTGGTCATATACAATCACAGCAAACTATCCATATCTTAATTTGTAGACCCTTAATTTTAGAAGAAGTTCCTGAACTTCTCATCTTTTTTATCTATTTAAAGTTAGGCAAATAGGGAAAAGCCATTGATTTTCAAAGTCACCTCATTCTCTCTTAATAAAACCAGGGCAAATTAGTGTATTTTTAGATGCAACAGAGCAAAGACAAGCTACAAGGCTTCCTGCCATCACAATAGGCAAGTGCAGAGAGGCTCTGGCCACGTACATACTTCAGGGAACATGAGCAAGGGATACTGTGACTGCTTCCACTATCATCATCCCATCCCCACGCTGCCTTGAGCCCTAGAACTGTGGTTGAATTCTTGTATCTTCCAGGAAGTGATCCATACTGAAATGATGGAAAACTTTCTATTATTACCCATGGATTAGTAGTGATTTCACTACCGCTGTTGGCCACAACTGCCCTCAGGTTCTGCTGTCCCCATGTGAAACACTGAGAATCTTGCTCCTCCCACAGCAGCAGCTCAGGATTTAGTAGCAGAGACGAAGGCCTATGTCTGGAGCAGAATATGCTGACTTCTTGATTCTCACTGAAATCAGCATATTGATAGGAAAGTAAGAGACTGAATACTTGACTGAATGTTAACTCAAGAGGGTGTTCTATATTTGATCTGCAAGTTTAAAATGGCAACAAGGACGTGTTTCCCACAGCTGCAATTCATCAACACAAAACAGCTGTCACCCCATGCAAGCAAATCAGAAGTCTCTATGGTGAAAGAGAAATGCAATTAGTTTGCATTAAGTTCAGCCTGCTAGAGGTAAAGCTTAACTTAAATGACATGTCATTTGAAACTCTGAGTTTAGAAGAGCACCACAACAACCAAAGATAGATTTAGGATGTAACCTATTTTCTGAACCATTTTCAGAGATTCTTCACATACTCAAACATACTCCATTTACAAGACTGGAAAAGTAAAGAAATACATACGTAAAGATTTTTTTTTTCCCTGATTAAAAAGAGCACTTTTTCATAGTGTCATCAGACTCTCTAATTTATAAGTCGCTGAAGATATCTCTCTTTCTAATCTTTCTAGAACTTGTTTTTTTTCCTCTGTGAGAGAGGCTACAATGAAAGGCAACAGTTAGCAGCAGTTAGTATACAAGTACACACAACACACACAAAACACACATGACACACACACACAATACAGCCCATTGGGCCAAATTCTACCTTCGTCATCCATGAAAAGTTCCAAAGGGATCCAGGAGAGAACCCACCTCCAGAATGTTTTAATGTTACAACTAATTATTATAAAGGATTTCTGGAAGTTATTCATGATTAGTATTTGTCCAGGCATACAATTAACTTGTTCTCAACGTATTTAAGATGTATTTTCTATTATGTAGCAGAGGGCATACTGATAACAAACAGGTCCAATAGAGGGTCCAATAGAGTGAAGATTCCAGTTTTTTTTCCAGCCTTTTTTCAAAAGTTTTTCTATTTTTTTTTTTTTTAATTTTTTTTTTTTTTTTCTTTTTCTTCTAAGCTTTCTTAACGTGGCTCAAGTGAAAAAAAGCAGCACTCTTTCTTAGAGTGAAAGAAACGAGACAGAATTCAGAAGCCGTCTCCATTCCATTGCTGGTCTCACCACTCAAACTGTTGTCAAGTCTACCAACTAAATTGGTATTTTATGCTGTTTAGCCCCATTGCCTACAAACATCTGGTTGATGTTCCATTCACATAAATTCCAGCTAACTATTTGCAGATGAAGAAACATCTCTCCATCCAAGGAAAATTTTTAGAAAGCTCAGTAGAATCTACTGCCAACCACACTGTGTTTTTTCAGACTGCGGAAATCTTGCCTGTTTTATTTTAAAAGTTAACTATAATGTTTATAATAAGTAATGGCATTTTAATTATGCAGAGCATAACAACAATGAGCGTTCACACGCAAACACCCAGTTTAACTCTTTAGCCTTGAGAACCAGGGTCCAAATTCTGCCAGCACACCTTACCCACATGCTACAGCACAGGCACATGCTCTATCAGGTTCAGGTTTGTACGTGAATGGAACTCAGATCTCCATGCAAACTGCATGCATTCATTCAAGTAGAAGAGCCAATGTTCAACTAACATGCAAAAATTAATTTTCCAGATACACAAAGGCAGACATAAGACACAGCATGCTAAGTTTGGATGCGTAAATTTTAACCAAGTTTCAGTCACCGAGCAAATCTTCAACACAACAGTTCCACATTCTATTAGCAAATAAACATAATTCAGTAAAATATTTGAAGGTATTTCGAGGGTATCATCTTCAATGAAAAGGATGAACTTTTTATTTTGTCTTTTTTTCCCATTTATTCCAACATAATGATTAAATAACTGTTATAAACCAAAACAATTTAGCAATTACTCAAGATATTTAAAATTTAAATCCAAATTACACAAACCTGTATTTTGTAACAAGTGCTGATAACGGGACACTAATATAGAAAGTTTTTTCTTAATTACTCTTTAACAAGCCATTATTTTTCAAACAGCATGGCTGTTTAAAGCCACTGCCAAGAAGTTCAGGTGTATTCCACATTCCAGTGTGCTACTGACGGGAAGTGGGGGCAGAAAATGGGAGGTAACACAGTCACTTACATAACAAAAAACCCTAACTGAAAGAAGTAAAATAGTTTTTGCCCATATTTTCATTGCACTGCCTTTTCTTTCTTCTTTTTTTCTTTTTAAAACTGGAACATACTGGTATATTTTGCAGATTAAACTTTATTATCTTTTTCAGCATATACTGGAAGTTGAAAGACCTGTTAAAATACAGCTGCTTAAAACGAAACTCTGATTCAGCCAAACCAGCACAAAGACCTCTTCTACCATTAAAGAAAAACCCAGACATACATATCATACAAATTCGACGTATATTGTACAGCCATAGCAGAAAAACCCTTTTAACATCCAATGTCCAGTTTAACAACCACTGCTATTCTTCAAAAACGTTTCCATTACTATTGATCACATTTGCAAAATTCATTAAAACTTGTCCCATTTAAGTCCGGCACTTACCACTACCTAGTCTTAGAAGCAGTACATCCTGGAGTCTCCTGTTCAAGTCTCTGAGCTCTTTCATTTCTGACACGAGTGCCCCATATTCCTTTAGCTTCTTTGCTTGTTGCACAAGCTGCCTCCGCGTTCTTTCAAGCTCCTGTTGAATGTGTCTCATTTCTTCTTGTTGCTGTTGGTAACTCCTCAGCAATTCTTCATACAGAATCCGAGGGACTACAGCATCGTCCATGTTGTTCATCCCTTCTGAAGCCTCCATGAAAGCCTCCTCAGGGCTGGAAGTATTACTGAGACTCATCCCATTTTGTTTTTCAAGGCGAGCAACAACTGCTTCGATGCTTTTGTGTGTACCTTCACTTTGTTTCCTTCCATCTTGCCTCTGAATGTTACAATAAAAATAATAATAATTAGAACTATAGTAAGGTTTATTATAAATTAAAATTCTACAGATTTGTGGACTGTTAATATTCTTTTACTTATTAAAAAATGCAAAAAAAAAAAAAAAGTCTGCCTGCAAAAATGTTTTGCCTATCAAATTCTTTTGAAGACACATGCTGTAGCTATCATGCAGGTGTAATTCAGCAAAATGCATATACAAGCTTCTGAGGCACAGAGATCTTTCTTTCAGGTCTTTCTTTCTGCATTTGTGCAACACCTGCAAACTGACTGTGTAATAGGTCACTCCATTCCATATACAAAGCTAATTTATTAAAAAAATAACACTGGATCTAGATCTCTTTTCCATTGAAGTTCATGCTTAACATCTAGATTTCCTACAACAGTGGCTTTTCTGGTAGGTCAGAGAGACAGTCAATTATGTTTGTCACCTGTGATGACATCAGAGATCAAAGGAGCACACCACACAAAGCTGCTGTATGCATTGAGGGCTTGTCCTCCCCACACATGAAGAGACAAAGCCTTCTGGCTTTTCCTCTGCTACATTAGCCCAACGGGTGAACATGTTAACACTATCAGAAAACAATGAAAGGGAATTGAAAACACTGAAGTTGGAGACAGAACGTATCATCTAGTCTCATTTCCCTGATCAACTGATTGTTTCACTGTTAGTTCTACATTGCAGAAGCTTCACCTCCTTTGAACTCTTGGCAGAAATTTACCTTCAGTCTTCTAAATAAAATCCAAACTCTATAAATTAAAGCACACCTGTTTTTGGGGGCCCATACAGCAGTATTAAAATGTAACAGTATGTGTAAAAGTCACTACGTTTTATTGGCCAAATATGGAAAAAGCATTTGGACTTCCAAGCAACTGCAAGGAAAGCAAATGTAGTTCATAGACTAGAGACAAGAAGCTGACACTATCAATTCCCATACCACAATATCCATGAGTAATGTGGCAGAAAATGAGATTACTTCATGTTATGCCTGCTCCACAAAAAAAAAAAAAAAAAAAAAGCTTGCCCACCATAAAGAGATGTATTAGCATCATTCCTGCAGCTGCAAAACACATGAAGCCACAGAACATTATTTTATTCCAAAGGTTGGCAGGCTTTTAAAGAAATCATCCGATATCAAAAAATAAATATGGTTACATAGTGGGCTTCTGCAATCTGGACCCAAAAAGGCAACTGGCAGTTATAATATAGGGATGCTGCCTTGTCACTTTGTCTTCCCAAGCACTGCTGTATTTGAGAAGTCTCAGAGCACCTCTTCCAATTCCAAACAAGCAAAGTGCATTAGGTCATAAGTGCCACCGAGAACAGCTGGTCACTTTTAAAGCATTCTGCACCCAAGTGAAAGAGCATTGTTCCAAAAACCTCGAATAGCAATTAAGCCACGTGAGACCATATAAACAGGAAAGCGTTTGATTGCACACGAATCAGGTTTTTGAAAACCCATACCATATCCCCTCCACTCCTAATTTGAACCAATTACAATAAACACAATGTTTTAAGGAGATCAAAAGCAGGACTGGAATTCTTAAGCTATGAAGTCTGTATATGCCCCAAGCACTTCCTCCCCCCTCCAAAAAAAAACAAAAGAAAAAAAAAGGAAAGTCTTCAGTACCTTACTGTGTCTAAGCTCCACATCTTCTTCCCCATAATCTGTAACCTCCCCAGCTTCTTCTACGTGATTGAGAGAGAGTTTGGGGATTTTAATTTTCTTCTGCATCACACTGTTCTCAAGGTCAGTTTTGTCCTCTAAAATGTATATCGAAAGTAAAATTTTGTTATATTAATCAGTGTTCTTACTTCCAAATGCTACATGACTTCAGTAAGACTCATTTATAAAAAAAAAAAAAAAAAAGAAAGAAAGAAAAATGTCCCATGCTTCATTCCCCTCAAATTAATGCATGGCGTAACTCAACTGATAGCCATTGACAATGCTAGAGTTTCAACAGGAGATCATCTGGCCAAACCCAAGCTTAAGTATTGTAAAATGCCGAGCTAAGTTTACTGGAATCATCAGAAGTGTCAACAAGTGGGTAGTACTATCACTAAATAAGAGTTAAAGATGCTGTAAATAAGGCAACTTCCTAAAAGCATCTGCATCACTTTAAGTTTACCAAAAGTATTTTCATATTCATAATCTGTTGCTATAGTTCAGACTCTGCTGAGGCTTAAAGTGAAAATAAACTTGGTTATTTACCCTGTACTGTACTTGTACCAACAATCAGCAGCACAGATTTGTTTGCTAACATGGCAGATTCTGCAGTCATGCAAAGATCAAGGCAGGAAGAGGAGATGCTGCAGGACATGTTGAAATCTCTGAATCTCAAAAAATTTACGTAAAATATTTTCAAGTATGAAACATTCTAAAATACCTCAAAATTAAGTATTTCCTGAAAATGTTTGAAGCATTTTAGTATTTTTGAAAAGATGCAAAGGGGGCAGGGAAGCAAGAGTACAGTCATCCCAAATGTGTCTGTGACCTGTGAAATTCTTGCAGAGCAAACCAAGTCTAAAGAATTCCCCAGCTTGTCTACCCATGCAGGACTTCAACAAGGAGCGATGCCTTTAAAGTCTGAAGTGTTGTATTTGTGCACTGAAAGTCTATGAATAAGAAAATGTTTTGAGTCTTCTTATCCACCTGCAAACTGTATTTCAGAAAACGTCCCATGAATATTTTTGAAGGTGCTAATGAGGATGACATTTCTTAGTGTTTAGTTGCATTGACTTCTGCTTTCTCACATTAGCATCTCTCCACAGGACCTTGAAATGGTTAGAGTTGACAACACAGAAAAGGGAAACAAAGGTAAATCACTGTTTAATGAGGAGCGAGGCATTCATTAGAAATGAATTACACAGATGAATGCAATTTATTTTGTTACAGATAGAAATGGATCTCTTGTAGGCAAATGGTGATATTACAGCCCACGGCTATGTAAAAAGAAAAGGCACAGAAAACGCAGAATAAGACATTAGACAACCTGAAATGAAATGCAGATGGTTGCAATAAATACTAAGACAGATGCAAAACGAAACAGATAAACAACAGAAAACAGCTAGGCTTATTTTAGATCATTCTCTGTTCCCCAGAGCACCATGGATGCTTATCCCAGTAAAACAAAAAGGCAATCCAACTGTTTCAGTGTTGGGAAAAAAAAACCCACAAAAATACACAGAGAAAGAAACAAACAGAAAAATAACAACAGCACACAAAAACCAACCCTACATTTCCATTTATCTGGAAAATACAGGTTCATCAGAAGAGTGACAAGCTCACTTCTACTGTAAGAGAGCAGAGGATAAGACAGCCCTTACTAAAAAACAAACAAACCCAAACATACAAATTTAATTGAAGGACAGGTTAATGGGTATTGGTATCTTCTTGGAAGATCAAAAAGTGGAAAATAAATAAATCCAGATGGAAAGAAAAATATACATTTTTCTGTGAGTATACACTTTGATGCACTGGAGCGTTTCACTAAAATATGTGCTCACAATTCTTTTGAGTGCACATTTATTGCAGAGCAAGCTTCCCTAGGTTGCTTTGCCAAACCATCTTCCATAGAACATGAAGAACAACATTCTACATCTCTTCTGCGTTTAAAGAATGCAGATCTGTTTCTCTGGTCTGAAATAACCCTTGGCCTCATTACAAGGTGGACATAATCCAATTGCTTCACATAGTTACCTAAAGTGCCTGCTGGCAGCTACCTGAGGTCAGCCCTAGCCAGAACTCCAGGCAAACTGGAAATGGACACCATCAATTCTGCCCACGGCCTGGGAAAAAAAAGGCTTGAAATACTTCTGGAAAGGAGTCACAGAGGAATAAGTGCATGTGCAGGCTACAGTGAAGTCAGCAAATACCTTCTGACATACAAAACATTAAAATAAAAACAATTTGGAAGAACAGAAATATTTTTCTTTTGGTTTTGGTTTTCTATTTTTTAAGTCAACTTGTAAAGGTTAAGAACGCATTCGATGCTCTGAAGAACAGAAATGAAAGAAAAAACCCAGTTTGGGGGTCAAGTAAAACAATGCACTTTATCTGAATTCTTTAGCCTCCATTCCCCTCAGTTTCTCAGTCTGCCTATGAAGTCTGTATTTACACGACTCTACAAGTGGACTGAATGTAAAAGTGTATTTATATACCTCCTTACGAATGCTTAGTTTATCAGTTATTGGTGTCTAACTATCAGCACAAGTCTCTCCTGTGTTTGGCAAACCTTTGCGTTTGGTTTCTTGATACTACTGCTTATCCTGTAAATAAACCAGTGAGTTGAAGAATTACTTTTCCCCACATGCACAAAATTTGTAGAAACAATGGTAAAAATGGGCCTGTGTAAGTTAAAGCTCAGGATTTTTTTCATGTAGTTGATGAACTAATAACGTTATGTTCCTCTGTCTTCCAATAAAACTCCATGCAATGTTTTCTTACATACATTTCTAGGCCTATTTATACCTAACACAATTCATCCAGTGTGTTGGATATTAAAAAGGCCTTTGTTGTTGTTGTTTCTTGAAGTACATTTCTAACTTCTGTTGTCTTCCACATTAGCTGCAGATAGAGCCAGAAAAAAAAATTCTTAATTTTAGCATAATGCTTAAGTACTGGCCCATGTTCTGTAAATATTAATGGTATTTGGGAAGGGGTGGGAGGGAAGTGAGAGTAGACCAGAGGGAAGGGTAGGAGAAACATGAATGTGTCTTTTGATCTGTTCTTCTTAGAACTCCATTTCTGCTGTTGTGTAAGCCCACAAAAGGCAAGGACAAAAGATTAATCCTGAAAATGTGAAACATGCACAAATCCTGAGCCAGGAGAAAACCAGGATATGAACCTAAATAACTAGACAAGACGCAATTTGCTGACAGGAGCTATAGAACACACTGAGAAAGGCAGTCCCAGAAATGCTGTCACTCAGAGCCTTTTGCAATGACGTGAATTGTTTGTCCAGACTTTGCCCCCAGTCATTTAAACTTTGACACAAGTTAAAGATTATACCTTCCCTTTGGTGGTCATAAACAGACTGTCACTAAGTTGTATCTACTGCTCTTCCTGTGTGTGAAATAAGTGTTTTAGTGAAACTGACCACTGAGAACTAGCACTTAACATTATTAATTAGGTACTTGTAATGAAATAATCAGCACAGAAGCACGATGCAAGCATAGACAGCATTGAAGCCCTCTGCCCTTTAAATAGACATTCCAGAAGACACGAAGCATGAAAAACTGCTTTTGTGCACAGTAGTCAAGAGAAAATGGTATTTTGTGATTCAATACACAGAATGAAGAATGCTGGAATAACAGTACACCAGGAAAAGGTCAGGCTTGGAGAGATCTCACCAGTCAACCTCAGCAGGTATTGAAGTACGAGGCTCAAGAGCCAGTGCACGTGACAGCACTTCTCAGTCCACATGGCCGTCTCCCATTGTTCCTCAGCTAGCAAGAAGAAAACAAACTGCTGGGAAATTTCAGAGTGGCTGGGAAGACATTTGCCTTCAGCATTGCCAAAAGAAAAGTAAAGGAAAGAAAAAAGTCAAAAAACCATGCCTGCATTAGAGAATCAGTATCAACTAGCGAAGGATAAACTGTTCCTGGAATGTCTCCTTCAGTCAGGGCCTTCGTTTCTGCATCAGAATGGGTGGATCTGAGCCAAAATGCAATAGCTTCGAGTCTACAGCAGTAGGGAACTGAGGCAGACAAAGTGAGTTTGACAGGGCAGGAAATGAGTTGGTTAAATTCAAGTAAAAATACGTTAGTGACCTAAAATTGAAAACCATATTCCGGGATGTAGAGTAGAAGTATGGAAAACTCAAAGTCTCTTTAAAACATTCCTTACTTTCTAAATTAGTGGTACATACTGAAGAAACTAATCCCTTCAAAAAATAGTTCACATTCTGTTTGTGTGTTTGTTTGTTTTCTAACTTCTGGAGTCAAAGATGAAAAACTAGAGGAAGACTGCTCTGCACCCTGAGTAGATGAGAATGGAAGATTTTGGATCAGCCCAAATAAGGGGCTCAGTGATGCTATAAATCTTACAATAATAAAATGAGAGAACCTTGAGCAAAATTCATCCTTTCCCTAAGCCTTCAAAAAAAATTCCACCCCTTGTGAAAAATGATATACTGACAGTTCAAGAAATTTAACATCACTCTTCCCATTTTTAGGCATATACCCAACACATATGGGCAGCACCTGCAAAGAATTCAACGCAGCAGCATGGGGAGAACTGCCTCACTGCTGCCTGAGAGAACAGCATTGCCTCCGTAGGTTTTGCACTGCTTTCAGTGCACACTTAAAACAAGACAGACTCTCAAGAACTAAACAAAAAACCCACAGACAAAGGTATACTTGGTGCTTCAAAACAAATACAAGCATGGAGCATCACAGGGCATGGATTCCTAAGTGGCACTTAAACACAAATAAACAATAATCAATATCACTGTGACTGAAAATGAAAGCAGTGTGATAATACAACAAAGAAAACCAAGCTAGTTTATTTGAAAATGGAAAGAAATAAAAGAGCCATAAATTTCTTGCATTAGCTAAGGAAGTCAAGAAGAAAGACTTGAAGAGGAAGATGTGATTTCAGAACGTATAACAACCCTGCAGGCTCAGAAGGTGATCAGGACATAGAGAAAGAAAAATTCTTCTTGCACAAACCACCCCTGAGCCTAAGACCTCTACCAAAGCAAAGAAACTCAAAACCACAGCAATATACAACACAATGGAATGGATGGTGTAAGAATGCAAAAGATACGCGAGGAAGTGAGCCACTGAAGTTGAAGCAGCTAAAATGAGGGGAGCAGGCAGAGAAGGGATCAAACATTTCTGCGTAAGGATGTCAGAGAAGGAAGCTGGAAAGAAATTTCAGGAAGTGAGAAAAGTAAGGAATAAAAAGGCAAAGCAGAGTATCCATCAGGCTAATATCACCCTCAAAAATTTAAGAACTAAATACCCATGAAAAACATCCTGAGAAAAAGACAGCAACAGACAACTGAGCGACCAGGGAAATGTCTTCAAAAAGAAGTGTGCTCCAAACATCAGGGAAGAACATAACAAGCAGCAATACTGACAAACAAGGCCAAAAAGCACGTACAGGTGAAGACATGCTCTTGAGAAACCAGCCAAAAGGTTGCTAAACCTTATGAATTGCATTTGAATGGAGAGAATAGAAGCCAGACTGAAAATAACTCTAAATGAAACTGGAAAAAGGCTTGTGAGGTTTGGAGATATTGGGTAAGGAGGACGATGTACCAGAAACCTGAGTCAAGAAAGCTCACTGATGATGTATTTCTTAACTCATAAGTTAATACGAAGCCTCTCCAACAATAATTAACCAAAAGCAACATAGCCCAAAACAAATATAAATAATAATTTATGTAAGTTTTAATTTGTTTATTTTTAACCAATATAGGTTATTATTCTTTTTATAAACAAAACCCTCTTATTTAATTTCTTAAAGGATTAAAACAGTGTCTGTTGGCAGTAGAAAATGATGGAGCCATTAAATCAAGTAAAGACATGCAGATTGAGAAACATGAAATCAAGGTGGGTGATTTTTGGTTGGTTTTTGTTTTGTTTTTTGTTTTTTCCCCCCAAAATGGCGAGGATAGCTTTAATCTTGGATCCAATATTTATTTAAATACAGACTTTGAATAACTTGATCTCTCTGTCTATCTCAGTGTCTCCATCTGCCCCACTGAAGCACTGTGCAGATTTCTTAATATTGTACAAAACTCTGAGCACATCAAACGTGGAATCATAGAATAGCCCAGGTTGGAAGGGACCTCACGGATCACAAAGCTCCAACCCTCCACCACAGGCAGGGCCACCAACCTCCACATTTAATACTAGGCCAGGCTGCCCATGGCCTTGAGCACCTCCAGGGATGAGGCATCCACAGCCTCTCTGGGCAGCCTGCTCCAGCATAAAGGAATATAATTATTCTGGAACAGTTCTCATAATCCTTTTGGAATCAAAAACAATAATGTATTATTTCCATTAAATGAAAAAATATATATTCTTGAAAACAAGCATAAGATTAATATCCTTTAAGTCTTTACTCCGTACCTATATGCAAAACTCAATTATGGGAACTACTTTTCAAAAGCCTGGACATGCTAAGTATTTCATGAAAATTTACCTATTACAAAAGCTGTTTATTTTTCAAAAAGTTCAAGAGTTCATCTCAAGACATCATCCTCTCAATGACAGCTACAGTTTGTCAATTTGCCTGCTATAGGCAGTCAGCCTGAATCACACCAAAGAACTTCATTAGTACCAACCCTCGATAATGATTTCCTGATCATAAAGGCCAGAAAAAGCAGCAGCCTACAGGGAACTCTCCAGGAAACCTCCATAACCTCTCTGCCTGAGGAATGAGTTTGCTATGGAAATAGTGGGTAGATTCATATATTTTTTAGTTTCCATACAAATATTATGTGGTTCAGTTGGTGCTATTTTTAAAGGATTTCCAGAAGCAACAACAACAACAAAAATACAAAAAAAAGCCCCAACAACCCAGCAAATAAAGAGTAGCACTTAGGCTAGCACTGGAAAAAATGTTTTACAGTCAAATTAAGAAAACAAAAACGATAAGTTAAATTAATCTCCCTTTTCACTTCCCTGCAAAATTTAGCGTATTTTAATTAGTAAGTGTTAGTTACCATAGTTACCTTTCCCATACTACCTTCGAAGTCAATTTTATTAAAATCCTGAAATTCATATTTTTATTGTACCATAGCTAAACTTACGCAACATTTACAAGCATAACTTGTGTTATATGCTATAATGTGTGTATTAAGACCAAGAGAAATGACAATGCTGTAAGTGGCCCGTAAGGGCGTGTGTCATAAAAATAAACTAGTAAATGACTTCTGACTCTTCTGAAGCAAAAAGCAAAGGTGACTGAGGAACAAGCAGGTCAGCTGAGACCAAAAGATACTTCTTTCCACAGTAGGATATATAGGAAGAAATAACTAGAGGGTAAAATCTTGCAGTAAAATTGCTTTTAAATTCCTTTTCATTTACACTTTATGTTGCTGATGATACATACCCATCACCACTATCATAATAGTTACTGGATATGGTTTTAAAAGTTCTAAACTCCTTTTTGATGCTGCCACTTAGCTTTGCATTGATGCGCCCTACTTCAACGCTGAATGCTGAACAAGCTCTTTAACTCAGACACACTCCTACAGTACAATATGGAAGAAACGGAAAAAAAGAATCCGTTCTTCCTCTTGAAATAGTTAAAAATTAACAGGAAATGAACTATGTTTTGAACAAGCTTCCTTCAGCACCGCTGGGCTCAGCCCTGCTCAGTGACCAGGTCACCCCAAGGGAAGCCCCAGTGCTCGGGTAGGACAAACTGGGCTGGCTGCTCATGGGCAGCCATGCAAAGTTCAGCCCACAGGTACTCCTGAACTATCCCAGGAAAACAGACCAAAGTCTTTGACAAGCCATTGCTGGAAGGCTTCCTACAACTCCCTCAAGGCACTACCTTACTTGGGGCAACAGTGTGTCTGAGCATGGCACACACCACAGCATCGCTACACTCGGCTCTGCCTAATCCAGCTCCCCAGGCTGTCTGAATAGTGAAAGGATTCAGAATGACTTTACACATCAAGATCACCTGCTGACCCAAATGCTGCACATTCTTGGTATAACCTAAAATCCCAACTTGTAAATTTTCACCTGCTCCAGCACTTGACAATGCTCTCCTC
This sequence comes from Meleagris gallopavo, assembly GCF_905368555.1. Taxonomy (NCBI): domain Eukaryota; kingdom Metazoa; phylum Chordata; class Aves; order Galliformes; family Phasianidae; genus Meleagris; species Meleagris gallopavo. The sequence continues at coordinate 22,476,304 of NC_139413.1, forward strand.
CATTAACTATTCAAAGCAGGGAGCTTCAGCTTCTTAAGATTAATCCACTCTCAAACTTAGTCAAAACACAGCAACAAAATCATTTAATTGAAAACCGTTCCAGGAATGGAGACTTTAAATCTGTCTGAAACACAGCAAATTACCTCATCATGAGCTGTTCAGACTTTTAAAGACTTTAAAAAGAAAAAATAATAATAAAAAAATATCATCAAACCTACTTAAATAAAAAGTGGAGAATCACATTTTATGAAAGGACAAGGAAGAATACAGATGCACACAGGTATTAATGTGCCTGCTGTGGCAGGCAGGGAATTGCAGTCAGGATCTGATTGAGACGTGTTTGCTGTGATGGTGCAGGTGGGAAGTGCTAAGGGCAGTAGCTAGAGAGAGCAATTATTTACTGCAGTCAGGAAAGAATGCCTCCAATTAGAAGACAGTCACTATTAACTTGTCAACAGATGCAGCCCGGAGTAGTAAACTTTCAAAAAGTTCCTGTACATTGATTTGTTCCACCTTGCTTTGCAATGTGATGAGCATTAGAAGTGGCTCCAGCAGGGTCATGTAAGGATCACTCTAAGGTGTACACATGCTTATGGACAAAACTGACAATGATTACATCGGACAGGAGCAAAAAAAGTTGCAAGTGGCACACCTGTTTCAACAAGAGGGACGAGAAAAACAGCTTTTGTGTTTAGATGAAAGGACATGAAAGAAATAAAAATAAAAGGTGTGGATGATCAGAAGGAAGGCTCAAGCTCTTTCTGAAAAGCTGCCTATTTATTTTATCCTCAGTGAGAAAGAGCAGTTAACATGCCACCTCAAGAAACTGCCTTACAGTGCAGCTTCAGTCCACTGAGCTGTATTTTCCATCCAAGAGGTAAATAAAGTGATTCCTTTATTACTACGTAACATCAGTTGCCTGTTAACCAAATGCTGATCTTGCTATGGAACAGAACACTCATTTTAACATGCTTTCTATGGCTAGCTCTCTACAACCACCCTAGTCAGGGGTTAACCTGCTTTGTTTCAGCCTTAGTCTTTGGCTAACTTTTGACATAGTTGAAGGTTCCCCAACCACTAGCAGCAGTTCCCAACCACACACACAGAGGAACAACAGACATGTACTGCTGCTCAGAACAATCCCTCTGCTCTAATACCACTATGTACTACTGTTGAAGTCGTCAGAAGAAAGTATTTATCTCCTCATCATATCAAGTCTATCGCAACTATGTGCTGTTCTGAGCACGCCCAACATTCTTCCCTTTTCAGCTCTTCCTGCCTTGCAGAATCCATAATATTTCTCACTGATGTACAGATTTCTGAACATCCAACCTCAACACAGGGATCAAAGAACTGCTTCAAATCAGGACAATTGTTTCACAAACAATTTACAAGACAAATGCTCCAATAAATTTTGTACTGTAGGTGTGAACATACACCTATCTCTAGGTGAACTAGAGAGTCAGGATGGTAAAAGTGTATTTTTATTTTTTTTTTTAAGACAGTAGAAGAGTTGTTTCAAGTAGCTCTTGTATCAGTATTCTTTCTTTACTCCTTCCTTTTTGATGTTACTAAAGAAGAAAGCTAAGAGGTTTTTTTGTATTCTAACTTCCACTGCAACAACACTGTTAGATCATGAAAATACATATAAGCAGGTACCATCTTGCTTACTTGAACAGCTTTGGAACATCAGTGTGCAACCTGTTGAAACTCTACCAAGAAAATAACAGAGCATGTTGAAACTAACTGAAAATAAAAAGAAAATTCCTCCTCCATCTTTTTTTGTTTAAATTGAATATGTATACTATCACAGTGATCCTAAAGACTGTTTCTAATGGGCAATCCCCAAACCAAAGTAGTAAATCCTTAAAGTCACTGATACACTAATTTGTGCAGACATGGGCTCCCCTCCAGAAATTCCAAATCATCTCAGTATGTACATTTTAAAGATAAAAGCTATTTTACCCACTTTATTTACTTTACTTCTAGCATACATTGTAATGCTTCAGGATTAAAAGTTCTATGCAAGTATGTAACACATTACTGACTTTCAAACTCATCTTTTACACTATAAAAGCAGGTTGCATAACATCAGATTCGTAACGTTTGCTACAAGTTGTCTTAATCTGTTTGCCACACAAACTTAATTGGTCACTAGAAACCAAAAGTTAATCTTACATGAAGATACTTTTATCCCCAGTGTTTTAACCACTATAAAATAAACATCAACATTAAAAATTTGGTGAGAAAGTGAAAACTCTGAAAGTAACTAATCCTTTAACTACAGCGTGTTTAATTCAGTTATGGAATTTTTATATGGTAGAGGAAGGAAAGAAGAACCAGAATAAAGACTCATATGAAAAACATGTAACTTACACATACACATCACATGTATTGAGATGGAGCACACATGATAAAAATAGTTCTGTGTTTCTTTGTGTTTCTGGCTCGGTAGGAAAAGTTCCTGTAAAAACTAAGATCTCTGAGGAGCAATTAATGTAGATCTCTAAAACAGGTAACAAGCCTTGCCCTCTGGAGAAACAATATATACTGCGTGTTCTGGATCTAGAGAGATGAAGAAAACTCTCTAGTAGACTTCTCTTAGGAACAAACTGTCTGGGATGAGTGAGTTGACTAAAGTAGAGCACTTTCTGCTGGAAAACTGAGGCAACTTTGTAGGCTCACCACATGAGCAAAACAGCATCACTGAGAACACTGAAACACTTGAGAAAGGGCACTTCCCCAGTAAGAAAGAAGGTGGTAAACTCCATGTGGGTAACTTCTGAGAAGAGGCCAAGCAAACCCCAAGCAGAGACACTGCTGTCTTCCATGTAGACAGCAGGCAACACACTAATAATTCATATACCAATTCTCCTGTGCTACAGACAGGTCACACACAACACTGCATGTTGGCAAAGAATGACAAAAACTTTGCAGAAGAATCCACTCCTCTGTCAGCCTCTGTTATTTCTGAACTCTGGGGATACTCCTGCAGATATTCACAAATCATAAAAACTCTGCAGGGAAATGATGTACAAGCTCTCCTGTTTCTTATTTGTTCCAAGCATCTGCTTATGGCCACTACTGTACACAGGCCACTGGTACAAGTCACTCTCTGACTCAGGCACTAGATGGACCACCAGCTGACCCACTTCAATAACTGCTGTTTCCAAAAATAAAATAAAAACTAGGAAAACACTAGTTTTACATGCCTGTAGCACTAAACTGCCCTGTTTGGGGATGAGAAGCAGGCACGGCCTTCTCAGTGCAGGAGAGCAGATTCCGCAGCCCAGGCCATATTTGGGGAAATGGCCACAGGGCTGTATTTCTCCCCAAATGTGGAACTCAGGACCGGAACCCTGCATCCTGTGGGCCACACAGTGACACTCAGCTTGTCCCATCCTATGGGACACCTCCACACCAGCCAGTAGCTTGCTCCAAACACCCTCAAACTTTCTTCTCATACCAGCTGTGAGGAAGACAGAGTTTTCTGCGGCTGCAAGGAAACTACAGAAAGTCTTTGTGCTGCCAACAGGACACGACGTGGGTAACCACACAGCAGCACCAGGGTTTAAATGGCCAAAGTATGGGTTTGCGTTTTAAATGTGCAGTTGAAGCGGTGCTCGTAGGCAGGGAAGCCGTGTGTACAAGAATCGTGGAGCAAACACACTGAGCACCACCAAGCCCCACACAAAGCTCCGCTTCCCCTGCTGCTGCCTCCTGATTTGGGAAGTCGCTTAAACTAACACAGCAGACAGAAACCAGCAACACAGCTCCAATGTGGCAACACGAGCTGCGAAGGTGCAGAAATGACTCCATGCACTATAAATACGCTGGGCAGGGAAACCTTCCCTTTTTTTTTTTTTTTTTCCCCCTCGGTGAGGGGGGGGGGTCTCCCAACACGGCCCCACTCCCCACCCTGCGGCCCCCCGGCCCAGCCCTGAGGGTCACTTGCGGGCCCCCCCCTTTTCGCCCCCCTCCCCCCTTAGGGCTCCGTCCGCCGCCCGCCCGCCCCCTCCCTCAGCCGGCCCTGCCCGCGCCCACCTGCCAGCGCCAGGATCTGGGCCTTGTGGAGCAGCAGGCGCTCCCCCCACTCGCCGGTGCTCTCGTCGTCCTCCTCCGCCGCCTCTTCGGGGTTGCGGTACACCGTGTAGACCTTCTGGTTGTCGAAGTCGAGCTGGGACGTGGGGCTGAAGTCCTGCACGCAGGAGACGGGCAGCGCGTAGCAAACGTTGTCCTCCAGGAACCGCACAAAGGCGTACATGGTGCGGCGGCGGGCGGGGCGGCCGCGCCGGTCCCGCACTCCCCGCTCTGTTATTGTTCCTCAAAATCCGCCTCTGCGCTCGGCTGAGCTCGCCTGGCCGCGCCGCCAGCCGGGCAGCCCCAGCGCCGGGCAGACGCGAGCAATCCAGCGCGGAGCGACGCGAGCCGGGCTGAGGGGTGGGCGGGAGAGGGCCGCGCTGTCGGCGAGGACACGACGGGTGCGGCCCTCCCGCGTCGGGTTCGGGGCTGCGCCGGGCGGGGAGGCGCTGCCCCTGGGGGTTCGACGCACCGAACTCTTTGCGGTGCGGGGCCCGTACAGAAGTGGGGCTGTTCCTGCTCTGTGGGGGTACGGGGAGCACGCACGCACGCAGGCCGGGCCAATACTTTGAGCAGTGGGGGAAAGGAGAGCAGGTGGGTCGCAGGCAGGCGGCACCGCAGAACGGCACCTATTGGCTTAGTAGCAGCGCAGTCCGAACGTGCGTTGTTGTGTGAAGGTCTTGAGTGTGATGCTACTGCTGAACCACTGATGGGGCACCGATGGTAACGTCCAGTGGCCGCTGTTGGAAGAACTCAGAGGCTCCTTGCCATCCCCCACGTGAAGATGTTCTATGCAAGTGTATGAAAACAAAGCTGGGAGACCGTGCCATTCATTGCAGCACAAGTTCCCAAGCTGCTGGAGACACGTTTATATTCGGTGTGGATGTTTTGAGCTTTCTGTATGGAAAAAAAATTAATTATAATGCACCTGCACCAGTTACTCCAACTCTGGTGTCCAGTGCTGAGGTCTGCATTGCCCAACTAACTGGGAGCAAACTGACAAAGTGGGGCATTGTGTAAAGGCCAAACAACAGCACAGTGAATAATGAACAGGACAGGAACATTTTTGTTTTTCTGCCTGCAGAAAGCCAACACAAAATGAAACCAGAATACTTTATCTTTCCTGGTTTGCAGATCCATACATGTTTGGAGTGATATCTCTACCCATTATATTGAGTTTAACCAAACCAAACTTGTTTTTCCTAGCTATCTTCTGTAGACTTCTTAGATATGGTACATAAGAGCAGACCACAACCCAGAAAAAAGTGAGGTTTTCACTGAGCCCTGGAACTGCTTGTCCAGAGATTGTGGAGTCTCCTGCATGCTCTGAGATAACACGTCTGAGTGTGGCCCTGGGCTACCAGAAGTCTTAGTCACAGAATAATAGAACATCCTGAGCTCAAAGGGATCCACAAGGTCCCTTCCCACCTCAGCCATTTTGTGAAAGCATCAGAAACTCACAAGTGTGTCTCTTAAGCCATGAGAACATAAGGAATGCATACAGGTATAGTTAAGCTGATCCAAGTATTTCAGTAACAGGCTGTAAACTTCCCATACAATAATGGCAGCTTTATTATTTTAGCAATTACAGAGTTTTGCAAATACTTCAGTGTAAGATTGGGGATTTAAACACCAGTGCTTTATGTTAACAATAAAGTATTGCCAGACTGGTATGTAATTACAGGCAAATATAAGTCTGCTACAAAGTATGGATGACAAATGTATTCTAGAAGCAAGGCTGCAAGGGAAATGAAATTCCAACAAAGATTGTGTTGCTGATCAAACAATAGCAGCTGCTGTAGGGATCCTATCTCCTCCACCTTATGTTATGATGAAGGTAGAAGGAGCTGCAGAGAGATGACAGAACAGGCCAATGGCTAGAATTACTCCATGGACACTGTTAGAATTACATGAAGGACAATTTTATCCCACTAAGTTCAGTGGCCAGAGAGGGATTCGGTACGCCGAATCTTATTGGTACTATATTTCCTCTGCAGCTGAAATCTATTAGCACCACCCTAAGACTGCTGTCAAGAGAAAGGAAAACAAAAATGGAGAAACTAGAAACAATAGGAGGAACTAAAAGAAGCTAAGGATGCAGAAATTAGGGTAGACCTTGAAAAAAGGAAATTTCTCATCAGCCTGGGTAATTTGCCCCAGTGTTTCACAGAAAGAAAACAAAAGGCATTTGTGTAAAGACAGCTAGCATTGCACTGTGCTTTTTTGTTCTCTTTTTTACAAAATGGAACATTCTAAACTAGCATTCACAACATTTTACATTTGAAGGTTCAATTACGCAAAGTCTGTAAAGATCTTTGTGTCAGTGGCAAAGAAAAAGGTCTCAAATCCTTTAGAAAAGCTGTTTTACAGTTCCCCACTGAAGGACATTTTTAGGAACAGATTAAGGGTCGCGATGATAAATGTGTGTTTACACTTGGTCCCCAGCACGCACATTGAGCCAGAAGGCACTATAATGCTAAAGAATTAATAATGATCCCATACATTTCTCTTCTGCCTGCAAGGAACTGTGTTAATTTTTGGCTCTGAAATCTATAAATAATCTGCATCAGTTAGCTGTGAAGCAGAGGAAGAGATCGGTTTAAGCACAGAATACACAACACCGACACTCCTTTCTCCTTCACGCCTTCCCCATTTCCAGCCAGTTGGTTGAGTGCTATCTAGCTGGAGAATATGGCCTCAAGTTTACAGATGTCAAGCTATTTTACGGGCGGGTGTTCTAAAATGCATTGTTAAGGGAATAACCGGATCCTCACCAGATTTAAATCCTGTAGCAATTTCAGCCTCTTAGAAACAATGCAACCCTGCTGAGAAAGAGATTGTCATATTTTCAAAATACAAATGAAGCCTCAGCTTTAAAAAGTAAAAGTGTCACTCCAAGAGTCAGGAAAACCACAAAGCACATCCCCAGCCCTTCTGGGACTTGTGAGCGGCTGTTTCCTGGAACACAACCTATATTTTTCTGCTGCTATTTTTCTTGAAAAGTAAAAAAAGAGCGTGAAAAAAAAAGCTGATGCCTGCTGTTTTGATGTGTTTTCACATAAAAATACAAAATGAAAAGCTAATGGTACCAATAATAGTTACGCAGGTGCTAAATCTCTTCTACAGCAAAACATTAAAATTAGGATCATCAGTCACATTACTTCCACCCTTTGTACCAAAACCTCAAGGGACGCCATATTGACTTTAAATGTACTGGTGAAGAAATTCCAATCTTCTTTTACCGTCCAGGTGAAGGGGCTTCACTACTACCTGACTACTCAGCAATAATTATATGTTGGACTACTATAGGAATCCCTACTTAGATATGTGGTTTAGAAAATTTTATTGTTTTCTTCTGAATTTATTTCTTTTCCAAGCAATACATTTCTTAAATAATTGCTTTAAAGCTCAAACGTACCCTGAGAGATGTGTTCACAATTATTTAGATAATCTACTGCATTTTAACAATAGCATTTAAAGTCATAAAAAAGTCATAAGCTTAAAGACTCTTAACAACAGTCAAGAACTGAAGACTATTCAAAAGCTTATGTATGTATACGTATTCAATCCACTCATAATCTGGTTAAATTTTGATCAAGAATATGCTCTAACAGGTGGTCAGAAAATACCTCAAATTGATCTCTTCCACAGTATCTAATTTTCTCTCACGATAAAGTGCAAGAAAAAGTCATTTCCACGTGTAAATAAACAAATCTCTCTATGAACAAAGCCATATACAACGTCTTGGTATTTTGAATGGGAGAGGGTGGCTGGAAGAGGAGAATCTACTGCTAGACTGAGCAAGGCAGACATTCCCAAAGGTTGATCCTGCTTTAGCTGTTTCAATAATGTTTAATTCTCAAGACAACATTCTTCTTTCAGCATCATAATAACTACACAAAATTCAAATGGAACAAATAATGTCCAGTTGCTGTAAAAACCTAGAAGACAGACAAGGATAATGCTTCTATCCAGATATAATTTCCAAAGTGCTCCAATACCAAGAGGAAAGTACCAAGATTACATAGATAAATTCTTAAGATTTAATCTTTTGAAATCTTTGTCCTTAAACCGTCCCCAGAAGAGAAGGAGAAGCACTGCAAGGCTGTTTAGTCCCAATTCCTGAGAGTGGTCTAACCTTTCTTGAGGCTAAGGATGCTACTCAATCTTCTTTTACATTAAACTCGCATGTCCTAACAGAATACTCTTGCAAAGAAATGAAACCTCAAAAACACTTTATGGCTGTATTCACACAAGAGACATTTATTTCCCAGAGGTAGCTGGTATATTCTGTAGCATGACAAAGTAACGTTTAAGCAAGTGATCACTGGAGGAGGTGCTTTCCTTGCTGTTATTGGCTGGCTGGAGAAAGCAAGGGCCAAAAAAAGTGCGAGACAGTCATTAAATTGCTTAAAGTTCCCAATCCAAAGATCATCATTACAATTATAAAGCTGGAAAATAAATAATTATGTTCTTTGGATTTTTTTCTACGTTGAAAAGACAAAATTCCAGTGTCTGCTGCTATGAATACTGATACTGCGGATACTGTAAGATACTTATCTTTCCCATTCTGGCATGCTATAGGATAGGTGTGAGGCTGGCAACCCTTCAAAAATGGGTGCCAGACTGTATTTTCCTTTTCCAAATTAAAGGTTGAATCTGCTCACAGAAAGTCAACAGGAATCAGGAGGTGCTGGCAATTGGCATGATCTTGCCTTGGCATGGGGCAACGGCTCTCCCCGCTCTCACCCAGTTATTCACTCAGAAAGAGCCAGAAACTGGGTCTTTCAAATCATTGTGACTTCCAGCTCCTACCCTACTGCGCACCATTCAAAATCTTGACAAACACCATCCACTGTATTCCAGCAGTATGCTGTTTTCCACACTATAAACTTGCCCGAGAGGAAAGCAAGGAAGACGACATTTTCTTTGAGCTAACTCAGACGTGGACTCACCTTTAAAATATGTCCTTTTGGTACCATTGCCACCATTTTCTAGAACTGTGCTGAGCACATGGCTGTGGTTGCAGTCCTAATGAACTTGCTACCATCCACCGATGGTTTCAGCCCACATATTTTCACTCGATCTGGAGCTCTGAAAATTTGGTTTGAAATGTTCCTTTCCTTTATTTAAACCAGATTTTTTTTTCCTGGCTTTTCATAGTTATTTTAGTAGTATGACTGTAGCTTTACATATATACATTTCGCACCGCTGCAGTAATGTCATTCCTTCCATACCATATGTATCAAAGGGACTTTAATTTGGCAAGGTCTCAACTCTACATAACCTTCTGGCTTCAGTGTACATTACAGTTACTACACACTGCCCATGATTATATTATGCTTCAGACAGAGATTCTGAGTAAGACAGTAATCGTGATCCTTTTCATATTTCCATTTTGTTTGTTTTTTTGGTTTTTTTTTTTTTGTTCTTCCATCTCTACAGCACTGTTCTATCTGTAATCAGTATTTATATCTCATACTGGCAGGGAAAACAATCCCGTAGCCCTTTTCTGTATAGGCCAGTACTGCTTGAGAGGTTTACAAAAATAATATGAGATACGTGCAGAAGAAAAAAAAGTCAGCTACTACCAACTGCATTTTTCCAGAATGGTACCTCCATATTCACAACACTTTTACTTTCCTTTGTAAGTCTGATTTCAGCAGAAGACAGGACAGATTCTAGAGATGAGTTCTACTTTTTTGGTAAGGTTCTCGACAGTCATCATCATCATCAGGAATGGGCTTGCATAAGTGAGGACAGAGTCAAAACTGCTTAAATTTTCATAATTCAGTGCTTTTAAATTCATACTCATCTTGCTATTTCTAATCCTTTCCAGGGCTAGCTATAGTTCAGTATGAAGTGAGGTTTTAGAAAATATTTCCAGGAATTAATGCTCACAACTCACCACTTCAGAAGAGAAGATCAACTTTCCTACTTTTAATGAAAGTCACATTTGGAGATGGGCCAGCAGCTCCTTTGAAGAACCTCAACTAATGTGAGCAGTAAAATCCCTGTTTTGGAAAGTGAATGGAGATAACAGAGCAGGAAAATCCGTGGAATATTTTAGAGAAAAAAAAAAAAGCCTTCCTCAGCTGTGTCTCATTAATAACCAAATTTAAATTAATAGAACATAATTTGTCATATTTGGCAAATTGAATGTCAAAACTGCTAGAAACAGCATGTGCAAGTGGTCACTGCTATGCAAATCTTTCCTACAGCCCATGAACCTTTCCTCTTCTTCTAAGACCAGACATCACTATCATTTATTAGTTCAGAATGGAGTTGCACCTGCTCTGCACTAGTACGTGAATTAAAACAAAACAAGACGACAGAAAAAATCAGCTCAAAAACACTAACTGGAAGGGCTTGCTGTCACCCAAGTAACAGAAATTCCTAACATGCTTTAACTATAACAGACAGGAATTCCTCTAGTTCTTCAGGGAGGGCTTAACACCAATTACCTCACATAACAAAGAAAATTGGCAATCATCTCTGCCCCACTTGCAAGGAAGTTGTTTCCCCCAAAGTAGAAAATGCTGTAGGAATCCAAAAAAAAACAAGAGGAGTTTGAATCCTCCAGGCAATTCGTGCTTTGCCAATATTTTCCACAAAAGCATGAGCAACATCTACCGTACAAAAATATTTAACATTCAGAAGAATTAGTCTTTTCTAAAGTGTGATCAGAAAGAGGCACCTTCATAGTCTGCCACTGTGTTTCTCATAACAAAGGAAGCTTTGTTTCATGAAGAAATATCTTGTACTAAAATATTGTAGGGAAACTGTGGTTGTTTTTGTTTTCTAAACAAAGAGGAGAATTTTCAAGTTTGAGGTTTCCTTTAAGCACTCTTCTAACACGAATATGTTTAAAGATCCTCTATCAAGTTCGTGCGTGAAATGTCTTCCAGCCGTTAGTACATTTCTATGCAAATACAGCCATGAAAGCTAATAACTGAAATCTGCATTTTTTTCACATTTTCAGCATATTATACAACTTCTTATTCTTTCCTGTTTTGTAACTCACATTAGCCTCTTATCAATAAAACAAAACTCAGGTTATATTGCCTCCTGCTTAAATTTTCCACAAACATCAAAGCTGGACATTTGAATAAGCAATTTAATGTACACATTTTTATTCAGTTCAATATACTGATATTCTCCTGGTAGGAATAAGAATTCCACAGAATGAATGCAGAGAAACACACCATTCAGAATATGAATTGGAATATTCTTGCAATGCTTTTCAGTGAGGATGGTGTGATATTAAGATTAGATCCTGCATATAATCAAATTTTGATGCTTGTATACACAGTCTGGTATTTCTTTTTCTTTATAAGGTTTGTATGCAAAAGCACAGCAATCCAATATTTTGAACATACACTGTCTGCACATCCTACACAGTCCAAACTGATGAAAAAATAATGTCAATGAAAATAAGAAATGGTGGAGCAATGCAGTATACAGACTTTGGTAAATTCGTCATATCTACTTTTACCATTCTGAGGCTATAAAATATTGCAAATCAGTCCTTCTAGAACAGCTAAAGTACACAGGGCTTATGTCCACTCCTAAATTCAATTTTGGTATACAGATTGACTCTTTTGGAACTGTAAATATTTCCATAATGTTCTGAACTCTCCGATATGATACATATAGCATTCTTCCGAGTGGCCTATATCTTCTGAATTCACTCCCTTTTTATTTACCAGTACATGCAAGAGGTAATAAAATAGAAAAGATGAGAGGTGGAGAGACAACAAAGATTATATTACATGCAGAGGTGTTACTACTGAGAATAACCACAGTTTTTAGTGAACATAAATAGAAAGGAAACCTATTTTTTATCCAAAACCACAAGAGATAAAAAAGCAAAACAAAAAAAAGCCAACCACAGAACAAAAGAAGTCTATATTTTGTTCAAAGGATGAAATAGAAATAGCACATTGCAGTAGCTCAAGATACTGCTTTAAATCGTCAGCTGGCTGGAGAGCATGATATATAAATTCTCCACGGGTATATACACAAACTTCTTTTCAAGCACAAACTGAGCTATCCTTACCAACTGGCCAGCAAGGCCAGGCGTGCACCACAGTGCTATCTCCCATCTCTTACCAGATATCTCCCACTTGGGTTCCTCATCTGGCTGAAGAGATTCAGACCCCTACTCTGTGCCTCCAGTTGTAAACATCCTTTTCTTCATTACGCAGTCATGAATTCCCAGGTCAAACCCTCCCCAGGAAAATATATGTTTTTACTAATCTCAGGCTCAGTGTACAATATAATAGTTGACTTCTTGTTGATCACTTCTGAAGGTGGAAGCATAGCAGGTAACCAAGCTACTGCAAGCTAACTCATTCAATTGAGAGCAAACTACTGTGGATTAACACACATTTGCAATTGTAAGAACACATACATGGGCAGCGACTCTAAATCAGCTGATTTGAGGGAAGCTTATTATTCTGCAGTAATTTATGTTGGGGTCTGTATTCTAGAGAAAAGTACTGATGAAGTGGGAAACAATAAATGTAACTAACAATTAGACTTGCTCTTAAATGCCTTAAATACCTCCAAGGTAATGTTTCCCCTGACAAAACGTTCTCAGGCAGCATATTCACTGCTTCTTGCTTTGCATTACATGTTTCAGCTTGTTTGGGTTTTGATTTTTTACATCTTCAGACTCTAAGACAATTGTAAATGGAAAAAAAAAAAAAAGCTGATACATGAATACGCGACTATTTTTTTTAATTATTTTTTTAAAATTACCCTCATTGAAATAGCTCATTGAGATACTCCATATTTAGGAAATCTAAGAAGAGTATTAGAATTTCCTCTGTCTTAAAAACTCCTCTAAAATGGCAACTAGACCTTTGGGATGCTACTTAGTGAGCACCAGTGGAAGATTCTCAGTAATCAGTACTTCTGTGTTGGAAAGTAAAATGAGTTTTGGTATGTAACTTTCATGTTTTAAGTTTAGAAATTTGGATACAACTTATCAAATTATATCCAGACAGTTAAAATGTATTCCATACTTCAGGCTTCAGATGATATATAAATAGACACAGAGACACTCCTACAAGGCAATTTGCCAATCTGAAAAATGCTAATGTTGTAGTCAATAAGTCAACAATCTGCAATGTTAAATTACAAAATCAGAAAAAAATCTAGTTCACATTCAATATGGCTACAAAGATCATTAGAATTCCCAATGTTCTATGCAGGACAATAAAATTCAAAGACAACTGTACTCTGCCTCAATAATCACGATCTGCACAACACTTTCAGGTATTGTCGCAGAGATTAAAAACACAAAAACAGAGCAGAACAGCTCAGCATCAGATAATCACAAGCAATTCTATGTCAGCAACAGACAGCTGGAGACATATGCCAGCAATATTGCAAAAGAGGTAAAATGGAGATTTCATGACAGCAAGGACGTGGGATTCATACATTAAGCTGAAACTCAACCAAAACCATTGAAACTGTTGTTCACAAGTAACAGCTCTCTGTCACAGTGTTCAGAAAGTCTAGCATTTGGCATAAAAAAAAGTACTTAGAGCAAACATTAAATAGCAGAATCTACTACTTCTCTTTAATATTTTGCATGTTGAATATTTGTATGCTTTCAGTTGATTTGTATGCTTTCATTTGATTATCTTGGGTGAACAGATTGGAATTCTTTTTCCAGAGCAGGTGGGAGAGCTGTCCAGTTATGTACCAAACTCATATTTTGTGAAAATTTTAAATGAAAAAGAGTTTGATGAAATTCTATTAAATATTTATTTTAAGAGTTTCACTTCAAATCAAAAGTATTAAAAAAAAATTAATAAATACTCTTTGGTTTCATTTGACTTAGCTTGAGTCACTCTGTTGTTCCCTTCACCTCAAGTTTCAAGTATCCATCAACTATATATTTCCCAATGCTCTCACTTCTTTAAACATCTATTGCTAAAAACTGAATATATCCAAGAAAGAAGCTAAAAAAATCGTTTTATATTTATTGTCTTGAATTAGAAGAGTGAGAACAAGGAAAAATACTTTCACTTGGAAGGCAAAAATAACCTACTTTTCCACCGTTTTCTTTCTGAACCTTCTATGTAGACACCCTCCAAACCTTTTCTTGCTATTTTTTTGCAGATGGCTATAAAAAATCAAGATTAAAAAATAAGAGGTAAAGGATCTGAACCTGAAAAAAAAACAAGTTTCTGATTTACACAACCAAGACAAAGCCTTTTCTGTGTTAGATTTCCTATAAAAATGGAAAATGGCTTGAAAATATTCACAAGAAGGAAAAAAGTTCTCTGATGAATTCACAAGCTCTGCACGCGAACAACAGTTTCAAAGTGATGTTTTCTGTTTCCGCTGGGAGGTGTTTATACCTGAAAATTTTCTGATTTCATTGCTGAAGCTCTGACTTTGTGTGTCAGACATTTTGTCCTGGCATTTTTCCATGATACGATTCCTGAAGCTGTGATTTTCAGGAGTCTAATGGAGATAAGTGGCTTGTGAAGAAACCAAGGTCACTGAGGCCTTTGTATTTTAGGACTAGGCACTTGATGCAGGTTGAAGAACAATGTAATGCTTGAGGCATTGATGAGAGATTTGGAAAAGCCAAAAAAATAAGAGGCAGCAGCAGGGTATGGCAGATTGAGTGCAAGAACGAATGCCAAAACGTTCTTAAAAGAAAATGTGCTGAAAAAAAAAAAATGGATAAGAGGCAATGGATACTAAGGGTTTGCAGGCCTCAGGTAACTTTTTTTCATGATTTATGTGTATCTGGAGCAATTAAGCAAGTGATTTGCAGAACTGTTGTTTTTACATCTATGCTTATATTACATAGAATCATAGAATGACTGGGGTTGGAAGGAACCTTAGAGATGATGTAGTTCAAAGCCAACTGATAGTGGTATCCAGTCTACTTCAATAGGTGGGAGAGACAGGGCCTGCCTTTAACTGAAACTTCAGCAGCTCAACAAAGTTCGTATTTTAGGTGCATGGTGGGTCATTATCTCCCATCAATCTAAAGTAGGAAGAACTACTCCTTCTTCACGTGATTATTGGTTCCTCAACATCTAGCATAGTCAGGCCACCTAATTTTCATGTGCCTGAAGTGGGACATGGCAGAATTTAAGCTATGCAAAATTTAAGCCATGCATTCTCCTTTCCTCCAAAATTAACTCTTACGTTAATATCGTATCTTTTTTGAAAGCCAAGCACACAATCTCCAGCTTGGGGGTGTATTGAGCCTTGCTGAACCACCATGCTATCCAAACTGAGGCACAAAGCCAATACACCTGGCCAGAGAGGGTCACAGAGCTGATGTTTCAGTAATACAGAGCATGTGCGTGGCCTGCCTGCTGTCACAGGGGATGACATCTCAGACCGTCCTACACCTGTTGATGAAAGTTCTGTTTTAACTTGTGTTTAGGGGTGCTACCATGCAAAATACATTACAGTGGATTCCATGCTTCTCTCATTTCCAGCTGGAGATGAGAGCCTGTCAGATGAGCACTACTGGAGAAACACAAAAGCCACTTTGCACAGCCTCACCTTACTGAGGCCAGAACGCTGACTGCTGCAAAAAACATGAATCAAGAGTAGAGCGGAGCGTAGAATACATTAATCAGAATGATCACTGTTGCAAGATCTGCTAAGAACAAAGAAAACAAATCCAAAGAAAGTTAACACTAGAAACCATTTGCACGGCTCTGTGAGTCAGCTAACGAAATAACCGTCAATTGTAGACATGAACCTTTTGTGCTTTCACACAATTTAAATACAAAGTAATTTGCATTCAGGAATCTAAGTCTCCCTGAAAAAAAAGATTAAAAATTGGATTCACTTTCTTTCCACAATCTTTTTTCTCCCTTCTTTCCCCCCCAGGGGTGGCTATGATAAGGTCACCTTATTAATGCAGATCCTCTGTTTTTCAGAAAGCAGCCAGGAGTTTAAGTGTTTCACTGTGAAATGATCTATGAGATGAGAACAGTCCATTTTTTATCCTTGATTGATCATTTCAGCATGTATAACAGAAATCCTAAGGGACACTGCTCAAATCCCTGCTTCAGAATGACCTAGAGACTCAACACTGAAAAGTGTTGCGCTCCACTACGCAATCCTTCATAGCTTTCTCTTAACTTAGCATTTTGCTCAGGACAGGATATAGTTTATGTGCATCGTTACAGTTCTCTACAGAAAAAAAAAAAAAAAAAAAAAAAAAAAAGTCTTACAAATAAATGGAAGTTTTAACAGCTGAGAGTCGTGTGTCCCTACGTCCAGAGGAGGAACAGAGGCAGCAGACAGTTAAAACTTTTTCTCCAGACGCAACATCAGGAAGATGCCTGTGATCTCAGTTCAGGTGTCACGGCTTCTCATTTCCTCACCAGCCACCAGACACCTGTTTCCCTGCTCTTAATAACCTCTGATAGGAACTGCCTAGTGCCAAATCAGGAACTCTGCCTCTTATATGATGAGCTGAAAATAAAGCTATTTCTCTCTCATTTATTTATTTTTAAAAGATATTCACTGCGCATAAACTTCATCTCAGCTCCATTGTTGGGATATTCTTCTCTATTCCATGCACTTCCAGCCACCTGATCTTCATTTTGCTTTTTTTGGGTGACTTTTTACTGACTTGCACAAAGTCCTTAAATAAATCATTACGAATATAATTAGCAATGGCTGGATTACAAAGGATTCTGGAGTGCTTGTAAATTAGTAGGCATGCAAGCCTACAGCTGCCAACAGCTGATGCAATATTTTATAGTATTATTTTCTAGATTGCAGAAGGGACAATTACTGTCCTCCCCTGTTTGTTGTGGGTTGTTTTTTTTAGTCTGACAAACAATTAAGCAATTTGATGCTTACACAAATTTCCCAGGAAAACACCTGGTGGAATTTAAAGGCAAAGGTTCTCTATGCCCATAATTCCCAAACACATGTATAGAGACCAGGAGAGACAGAAGTCTGAGACATTAGCAGAAATTAAAATTTAGGAAAGAATCCACTGGGATATCACTCTATTCTCAGGAGTGTTTCTGAGTGGTTGGGCATTATAACCATGTAAAGAGCTACCCCATCTAGAACTGTTTGACACTGCTCTCCCTAGTTTTTTTCTTTCCTCCTAAATGCTAAACTCTGACTTAGACTTCTGTATCATGGTGGCACAAGCTAGTAATTCCTGTAATCATCTGATAGAGCAACATTAATTACAGAGACTTTTTATAGACCACACATATCCCTGCATCTCCTTATAAAATGCCAACCCACTTCCTGTCCAGAAATGATTACAGTCATAGATGATGATTCTGCAAATACCTCTGTAGGACAGAGCATTTGCAACCATATGTATGTCCAGTTAAGCTACCAGCAGTTCACAGGCATGGGACAAAAAAGCTCTGATTCATGTATATGAGAAACAACCCATGATGACATACTGTCTGTGCAATGATGAAGAAAGAAATGCAAGTAATATTTCCCAACAGAAGTTCTAAGAATAAAAACAAAATTCAGAGAACTGTATCAGGAAGGCCTTGTGTAGTTACATGATGATAACAATGATGTGGTGAAGATAGGAGGAGTGCTTTGATTACAAGTGATATAGGAGATAATTACTGAGATGTGCAAAGACAAGATTTGAATGTGGGCCTTAGCAGGGAGAAGAGGCTTAGCACTGATATAGAAAAGACCGGGAAGCAATGAAAGGATTCAAGGAGCAAGATGTTTAGTTGCGAGCAGTAGAAGAGGTTCTTAACCACTGAGTTGTATTTTGGTAACTGCTCTTAGACCCAAGCAGGGATACAGAAGGTGATGTCACAAAAACTCTCTTAAAAGCCACTGGTTACAAATCGGTCTGCTAGGCTGACTTCCAGAGCCGTGTGACTGTTTCAGCAAGTGAGTAGGTAGTGCAAGCCACGCAATGAGTGAGGCAATATTACAATTACCATCATTAAGCAGCTCAAATAGTAACCCTGAGATAAAATGACCTTGAATTTGTCGGATATGCTATTCCTTGGAAACTGCCTTTCACTTACCTCAATTTTAGGGACTAATATAATCCTTTTGAAGGGATGAGTGGCACATGTTGTAGGTATTTTGCCTAACGAGTGATATTTCACTAATTGAATGTTATTTAATAAAATCTAATATTTTCAGAAGGCACAGCATAAAAACTTATTTGTAATTTATTACTGATGGATACTTAAAATTCACTGAAAGTATCAATTGTCATTCAGTAATAGCATGGTCTGAATATTTATTCCATTTTATTTCCTTATGTCTGATCCATTTCATGGACAGAAAGAATTTTAAGACACATTAGAAAATCATTTCCAATGATAAACAACCAACAATGTCAAAAGGAATCTCTCTTAATGCCTACCCAAAACAAAGCAGTTCTCCCTCCGTGTATGCCCCTCTATTAGTAAAGACCTGAGTTTAGGGAGAGCCCTTGCTGCATTCTCTATTTATTATCATCGGGCCTCACATTTTTCCACATGGAATGAAACTCTCCCTAAAAGATTACCAATATCATGCAATGATCCAGGAGCAGAATAAATCAAGAATAGTGTAAAAATGACTGGCTCTGGTGTAGAGCATTATAAGGTCAGCTGTCTGTTTGCTAGTCAGAGTGACTATTTTTACAATGTGGTGTTAACTGAGACAGGGGCTGCTAACTATTCCAAGGGTTGTGTTAAGGCTCTTGGTATGCCCTGTGGGAACAACAGCCTTCCAGCAGCCTGAAACAACTCACCTCACACTGAGTTGCCTGTCCCTTAGTCTGTCTGAATAGCTTACTGCCTGTTGAAATCTAAAGGTGTACTTCCAATAATATCTTTCTGCAAATAATAGCTAGATCTTTGTAAAAAGCACATTGTATCTCCCAAAGTGAATGATTTCATTTTTAAACCTATTATTATATTACTGAAGAATACTGCAACAGAGTGTATGCACATGCACAGCCAAACAGAAGTCTGCCTAGTAAAGACTATAAATACATATATAAACTCTGCTCCTAACAAACTACAGCTTGAAAGCACAAACGTAGTCTAGGAGAAATGTGGAGACTAAATGAAAAAGGAAGCAATTAAATGAGATCTTCATTTGGACAAAGATAGTTGCAACACTATAAGCTAAAGAGTTTTACTGTCCATTTTCAGCAGCACTAACTTGCACAAAAATGTGAAAGATGGAGATGGAACCAGGAATGGCAATAAGTCAAAATACAACCAGGCAACAAATGTGGGGTGCTCACAGCGAGTGTGTATCATGAAATATAAAGCACTACTGCAAAGACAGGGTGGAACAACTGCACATCTTGGAATAAAATACATAATTCTTGTTCACGTTTTTATTACTGGATTGTTTGGTGTTTGTTGGTGTGGCTGATTTTTTTAATTTGGGGGCTTTTGTAATTTGTATGCAATATCCTGAGTTGAGCCTGGGTTTCATTGAAATCAATAGACTAATTTTTTTTTAATGACCTTCACCTGATGCTTATATATTGCTCTCTTGGGTCCATGAGGATACAGGGAAAAGCAAAATAACAACAACAACAAAAATCAACCAAAATAAAAGAACCAGATTAAGTAAAAAAAGCCTATGCGAGCTGTCTTCAATTATTGACAACTTTTTGAATTATTACAGTTAAAACTGGCATGCCTCCTTGAACAGCAGTAAAACATTTTAAAGCTAATACAGCAGTTGAAGGGCTCAGGTTTTGGACGCCTATCTTAACATAAAACTGTAGTGTTTTGATTCAATGAAACTTGAACAATGAGTAATCACACAGTTCAGCAGCTGACATATTCAGAGCAGCAATACCAGGCAGTGTCCTACACTTGCTACTGGATTTATTTGTCAGAGCATTTGTTTTTTAAATCTGAGTAAAAATGGATTATGTAAACAGAATGAGATTAATTAAATACATAAATTCAGGAACAGAAAAAAAAAAAAAAAGGAAAAAAAAAGAAGCACTGCACGTTTATTTTCAGATCACTTTTTACTGGGCATTTCATGTATCTAAGAAGAAGCAGCTACTGACATCGAGACCAAAGATTTCTTCACTTACATCATAGAGAGAGTGTTTTTTCCACTCATTTTTCTCTACTTTGGCTGCCTGAAAACTGTGCAAGTCCATGAAGTTCCTTCCAAGACAGCTAGGAAAGATATACATATCTGGGGAGAAACAGAGGTTCCTGTTTAAGAAAGAATAGGTTGCTCTCTGGAAGGTCTGAGATCACATTTTTTGCATGAAATTTCTCAGAATTCAGAAGGAAAATATAGAAGAGCTTAAATACATGTTTTTAGTTTTCCATACTTGTTCACATTTTCTTTTACACTAGAGTCTACAAATATCATAGAAGAAGAAAAAAGTGAAGAAAATTATACAGATCTCAGCAAAGAGTCCCAAACTGAAGTGTTGTGGTCCAAGCCTCTTTCTGGAAGCAGCATTTTTCGGGATAGACCTGGGAAGTGCAGGGAGGCAACCCTGAGAAGTTAAGGATGGCATGCATCCCCTGGGGTAGATGGAAAGGGGCAGAGAACAAGCTAGCAAAACCATCACTGCTCCTCTTTTATCATCCCTTGTGAAACTCAACAGTTACGAGGGCTAAATGTAATGCTGCAAAACACCAAATTTATCACTTAAGGAGAAAACATAAATAATCAAAATATTGGGTAAAATCTTTAACGTTAGAATAGGCTGCATCTTTAAAAATGCAATGATATTCCAACGTTTCCTTCTGGTATTTTTATTCAGCGTGTCAAAGAGCTTGTTGTTAGGCAGACTTCTCAAAGCCTGTACCACTACAATTCATGTCACTGCCCCTGCTTGAAGCAGCAAGTCTTCAAAAGCAGCAAGTTCACACAACAGGAAGAACAAATGGAAAGTGAAAAAAAAAGTTCAAGTCAGAAGTGCTGTCCATACTTGGCTTCTCTGGCACAGTTCCTCCAGCACGTTGTTTCCTGACAGCATCTGCAGACAGACTCTCGCTACCTTCCAGCTAGCCCAAAAAGGATAATCTGTCTCAGTGCCTGCAAAAATCACATAATCCTTTTCCATCAGGATTAATATCCAATGCCACAGTAGTCTGATACATACAGGATGAAGTCTGACACCTGTTATAAAGGTCACACAAGGAAACAGTCTCTGCTGTCCTCAAACCAAAACCCTCAGCTGACTGATTTTTATTCCCTCCACTGTATGTGTTAAGGAGGCAATCATCATCATCATCATCATTTCTTTATTTATTCTAGTAAACAATTTTCACCCAGCAAGCTTAAAGCCTGCATCAGGGTATGTTCCAGCTTCAATGATATTTCAAACAGAGTAGAACTAACAGCAGCATCTCTCCTTCCCTGTGCAGTCCAACTCCTGCCTGTCCCCCTGTGGAGATACCTGTTGTGATTCTTGCAGGAGAAAAATGACCCATTTTCAGGTACACAGAAAGAAGCATTACAAAATAAACCAAAGTGCTGCCTGCAGTTCATCACAAGTTACAGAAACCTCATCACCTGCAGAAAATATGTTATTATATACATGGCACAGATCATAACTGAAAGTTGAAGGCTCAATAGTCATAAATTCAGCCACAACCAGTAAGGAAATGTATTTTTCCTCATTCATTTTTTAGCCAACAGTATGTGAGCAGCAGTTTGAAGAGCAGGTGAAGCAAGGAAGCTTGGAACAACTGCAGCACATTCAGACAACATAAGGATAGGATCAGAACTTGTTATATATTCAACCTGTTCTACCTTGTTAAAATCTAATCCAAGTTGTACCACCCTCAAGACCTGCAGGAGGCCCAGAAGAGCAAATCAAGCTTTCCTAGACAGAACAGAGCAGGCAGGTCTTGCCATTTGGGATTATTAAAAGATCCCACTATACATCCTGACCCTGCAGGCTGAAACAAGTGTGCGAGTTACCTTACACAGAGAGATGGAGGAAGCTGTTCCTCCATCAGAGAACAGCTTCTATCTGTAAAAGGTAGGCTAGTATTTTGAAGAGTAGGCACACACATTAACTAATTGAATCACTGTCTTCTAATCTTGAAAAGTCAAGCTGCTGTTACTCCAGATTAAATTGCAAATGTTCCCTGTCTTTGGGACAGTAATGCAAACTGGAAGCTGGGAACTATTCTTTCTGTATGCTCCAACTGCTCTCTTTTCTTTCCAGGTTTGCAAACAGCTGGTATTACACTGCTTAAACTCAGATTGCTGAGCTCAAAACTTCTGTCCATGCTGGTATTTAGCCATTGTTTGTCATCTTCAGTTTCAATGTTTCATAATTTTTCATAACAGTTCAATATTTCACAAACAACGTACCTTAAGAAATAATAGCTATACATACATCTTACTGATACTGTGGGCATCAGCTTACTAACAACATTTCATAGAGACCAAACAATTTATAATAAATGACAGAATTAGGAAATAAGTTATCCAGACTGAGTTTCCTGTTCCTCCCCCTCCATCATTTTCAGGGACTCTGTCATTGGTATCAAACTGAAAAGGCCACAGAAATATTGCAGGACAGGATTAAAATTCAGAATGAGCATGACAAATCGGAGAAAGAGCCTGATGAAAAAATCGTGACAGATCAATAAGGACAAGGTAATACATAAGGAATAACCAACTGTACAAATACAGGCTAGAAGACAAGTAACAAGAGTGCTATTTTGTAAGAAAAACTATAGCATATTTTAAATCAGAAACTCAACACCAGTCAATGGCATCAAACTTTATAAATGAGGCAAATATTGAAAGTGGAATTTCATCTGTTCAGTCTATTCAGCATTTGTAAGGCCTTAGTTGGATCAATGAAAAAAAAGTATTCTGCAGGAAATCCAAGAGAAAGCAAAGTTCACAAGGGCGATACACAGCAAATGACTCAAAGGAGAAAAGATGTTCGGTATCAAGAAAAGCTTCAAGAAAAAAGGAAAAAGAAACAAACTTCTTCTGTGTCAAGAAAAGCTTCAGATGTTTAAAAGTCTGTTGGGAAAAAAAAAAAAAAAGAAGGAAAGGAATAGTTTACTCTCTGTAGTGGACCTCTGTAAGAGGGCAGAAGCAATGGATTTCTCATTTTAGCAAAGTCAATTTAGTTTAGATATCAGTAGACCTTTCTGACCTAAGACTGCCAGACACCATAGTTACTTCCTACAAAGAACAGGAAATCTCTGTCTCAACATTAGAGAAACACCCCTTGAGCATGTAACAGATTTCTCTGCTTTGGGATAGGAGTTGGACTAGATGCTTGAGGAACCTCTTGGCATGGTTATTAATGACTCTGTAGTATGGTCATAGAACCATGTAGTTTGGGAAAGATCTTCAAGATCACCAAGTCCAGTCAACAACTCAGCCAACCAAGTCCCGTCACTTACTGATGCCCCTTAGTGCTATGTCCACACTGCTCCTAAATACATACGGGATTGAGGAATCCACCACCTTCATGGACAGCCCATCCCAATACTTGACCACTCACTCTGTGATGATGAATCTAAACATCCTTTGGTACACCTTGAGATCAATTCCTTGTGTCCTATCTCTTGCCAACAGAGAAAACAGATTGACATTCTCCTTTTTTCAGTGTTGTTTCAGGTAGCAGAGAGCAATGAGATCCAATCTCCTTTGCTGGCAAGGTGTTTACAGTCCTTTTGTATAAGAGTGCTAATAAAAAGGAAGCCATTTACAATTACAATTTTCTGGTCCTGCAAAACCCAGTAATTAGATTGAATATTCCATACTGCATTTTAACCAAGACACCTGGAATTTAGGGGGAGAACAGAAGCGTGATAGCTAGATATTTCTCCTGTACTTTGCCTGCAACAAATACAAACGTCCTTTTGCTACATGGATGGTGTAGGCGTGGCCATGCACATCTTTCAGTGTGGTAGAACTCTGTTACATGGCCATCAGGCAGAAATCAAAGGGATTTGTTTAGATTGAGTTGAGGTTTATAGGCAATAAAATTACAGATGCTGCACAGAAGTGTGATTCCGTCAGCTGTGGGCAGGAAACACCTCAAGCCACTATTCTGGGCTTGCTCCCACAGAAACTAGGAAGTACGGTTGCTTCTCCAGCAGAGAATAAAAGCATCCAGACTAAAACAATGAGTTGGTGGCAATTGTCAAATACTCCTGTTATTTAGTCAACAACAATTCAACTTAATATATGTGCTTTGAAGGTGGGGGAAAAAGAAATAAGAAAATGAACCCTGGTGAGAAAAAAACATATATCCCTTTTAATGCTTTTTGTGACCCATATTTTTAAGCATTTATTCACATTGACTTTTTAAAGTAGAGAAATACACATAATTTACACTTCGGGATAAGTTGAAGGTGTCCATGCAATTTCATGGATGGCAGAATACCAATTTTGCTTAAATGATAGAGTCCCACCACATGTCTCTTATTTAAATGACCTGAAAATAAGAGATACGAAGGCATAAGTAAAAGCAGAAAATATATAAAACTAGTGCATTAAGTGACATTTCCCAGTGTATGTTTCACTGTGAGAACCAAGCCCACACTCAGAGATTGTTATCCCTCACATTAGCTCTCTTCATAGAGCAATCACCATGACCACAAGCAGTGCAGAATTCTGCTGGGTATATGCACAATCACTGGGTCACTTAGAGTAAAAATCCTGACTCACAAACAAAGCCAGGAGAAGCAATTTTTTTTTTCCCCAGAAACAAGACACTAATTCTGGAAGACCAATATAGTCCTCCTGTAGGACCTACAGTACAATAACATCAGCGAAAGTTGGATACTACCCAGGATTCCTGTAGCATTTGAAATGTTGGCATTGCAAGGTATTTCACTTCCAAGTCAGAACTAAAAAATAAGCAAAGAAAATAAAAACACTGAGATATCCTACGGACAATAATACAAGACCTAGTTTCCAAAAACCCAAACATTTTGGTTTTGTATAATTAAAAAATAATTTCAAACGTAGCATAATTCCACCTTTATCTCAACTTCATTGAGTGAACTTTTGTTTCATCTTCTCCTCCTCTTTCCCGACTTGTTTGCTTTCTTTTTCATACATTTGCCCCAAGACTCTGCAACATCCTCTCTCACTTCCCCTTAATGTTTCTCTGTTCCTCAGAGGAACCAGTTAGCAATTAGTTTTAATAAAATTTTCTTTATTATCTCTGCTAGCAATTAGGAGGAAAGCAACTGTTCATCTTCTGTTCATCTTCTGTTCATCTTCTGTTCATCTTCACAGAGTCTACAAAAATCAACATGCTCCATTTAAATCTTCTACTTACTGACTTCTCCTAGCTTTTTCTCTCATACGACTACCAAAATAAAAAGCCTATCCTGGCTTTTACCTATTTGGTAACATCTGACTTCTGAATGAAATTCATTGACATCAGAATCAAACTAGGACATTGGACTGCTAACAACAGCATCCTGTCGGCTGCTCTTACGCGGGGGGTCATCTGCCCTCCTGGTCACTTAGAGCCCATGCACTTCTGTCTATCAACCTCTTGCCTGTTCTTGATCTGGGCACAAAACTCAACTCAAAGACAATTTGGCAGATAAATTCTAAGAAACATCTCAATGAAAAACTCAGTAGTTTTTCATCTCTAGAAAAAAAACGATGAAGGAAAAAGCTTTTTCAGTGTTCAGAATGAATGTGAATGAGGTTTAACCTATTCTTCCTGGGTATCTAATCATCAGGTTCTCTGCTACCGTATGCTTTAATTTATCTATTACTGTACAGAATCTATTCCTGTTTCCATTCACTTCAGCAGAAGCTGGCTGGGGCATAAGATCTTAATGTCCACTAGGAAGAAAAAAAATATCCATGCAGCATCAACTAAGCTGGCAGAGCACCGTATATTATCTGTAACAATTTCAATGGTCACTTGTTCCAGCGGCACAGGAGATCACATTTTTCAGATCTGATCATTTCACGTGGATGACAATTGGGACTGAACCCATTTGAGTTCTGAATCTGGATGTGTTAGGCATAGAGGACTGCGTCTGACTCACCAGCCAGAAGGCTGCAGTAAGCAGCATTTGGGTAAATGAATCAGAAGTTCATTCCTTCCTGCACATTCTTTATTCACTTTCTAAGTGTTTAATAAAAGCTTTACAGTAGTGTTTTTGTTTTGCCTAATTCTTTTTAATTTCCCTACACTTCACTTAGCTGCATTTAATTCATACAATATAAAGTATTAGGTTTGTGCTTCCCTTTGGGCCAAGTCATAGTGCTTCCAGGAATCATTAAGGCACACATGAGTCTAGCAATGTAAACGTACTTGTAATATTAAAAGGACTATTTAACTAGAGCAGTAACTGCTCATTTCCTTTTCAGATTTGTCACAGTTCAAATGCTAAAAGCAAGTAAATGCTATATTTTATCACAGACATATTATTCTATTATTCTGACATTTGTTCAAATAATGTGTTTTGTTTTTTATGACCTTAAGAAAAATAATTGCTTTACTAAAGAGGGGAATACATCCCTTTGACTTTTAAAGAGCAACAGATTTTGGCATGGTTCAGTACTAAGACATTCTTGCACAGTTCTGCTGTAATTAGTTTTCCTGCTTTGGGGATCTTTTTGAGACTTCTTGCTTTATTATAACTATGTCATCTTTATACACTGAAAAACAGTCGCTGTTCATATTGTAAGGAAAAGTACGCTACGAAATGAACTGCAGAGTTTTCAAGTCCTCATCCAACGCACTGATACAAAAGGATGCATTCCCTAGTGTCAGCATACCAGTGCCACAAAGCATTTCTGAAATACTCACCAGCCCTTGGTGATGAACAAAAGTGTCCATTTTAGAAGAACTCTAGAAGTGCAGGTGGCTAGTTCTAAGCAAAGTAGGACAAGAACATCCTTGTTAGACACCGCACAAGTGCAGAGGAAATTTCACCAATCTAACATCTTCCCCTTCTCTAATTGCTCTGAGGGGGAAAAAAAATCCAGCATTGAATATTCATGTATAAATCAAATTCCATGTGCATCAGTCCTTGTTTCTGTGCATTTGTTTTCCTGACTTCATTTTTAAAAGGGCGGCATGCCTTGGCTTTGTCCCTGATGCTGAACTCTTTAGTTGTAGTTCTTGCACAAAGCCACAGTTCTGCAGTAACACTCCCTATCCCCAAGTCAGTGTGTTCTCTTTAAAACAAACTAAACAAAGCCGCCTACAGCCCTAGCGAACCGCTTAGTCACACTGAAGCACTGCAAACCCACCCAACAGTGACATCCATCACGTTATAAATATCCCATTCCCATTCTCTAGCAGATGGAGCACAGCACTTGCTTCACTAATCAGCAGAATATAATTCACCTAAACTCAAACACAAAACATTCTTGCAAGAGGAAATTACTCAAATTCACCTAATGTTTTTCTGAAGAAATGCAAAGTACTGAGGGAAGTGTATGCCTTTGCTGCTGAAAGCTCAAAGGAAAATACTGAAAATTAGTGAAAGACAATGAACAGAAAGCCCCCATATGTTGTGGGGGAAACGAAGAACGTGCTGTAGTACATACCACATTATCAAAATATAATCAAACATAAAATGTTTACTCCTAAAACTTGGTAAATCCAGCAGGCATTAGAAATGGAGCCGTAGTTCACACCAAAATATTTATTTGTACTTTCTGCCTGTTCGTGTACTGATAAGATACGTAGCATACATAGATGGGAAGCAAGAAAGAAAGGTGGGGAAGCACTGAAAATAAGATAAAAAAAAATAATTTGATTGATACTGTTGATTTGGAAACACAATAGAAGGCTAAGCCAGCAAAGTACAAATGCAGAAAATGGATTGGTAAATGCACACAAAAATATTCATTTTCTGTTCTTTTCTGTTTCAACTCTGGTTCCAACTTCTCAGTGCCAGACTTTGGCAGAAAAGCGTGGCAACATTTTTGTTCTTTCTTCCCTCAGTTCTCACATTTCTGTACCAGGTCACATCTATAGACACTCTCAGATGTTCAAGACTAAGTGAGCATGTGTGTTCCTCTCATCCCAATCAGTACCTGGTGTTCTGAAATCTCATGACTAAGGCTTCATGACCCCAGTACACAGGAAAGTCATCAACAGTGGTAATTAAAACACAAGTTTCTTCCTCACTTTACAGCAGGTGAGACAGATCAAGAACACTGTTACCTGCAGGTATTCTTCAATACCATCTTGTGACCCCCCCCACCTGGTGGGACAAAATACATTCTGGTAAAAAATCAAGAACTGTAATAGCATCAAAAATTTCTGCAAGTAGAATATTCCTAAAAGCACAGAGGTTGCCTTTGACCTTGAAAGGGGACTACTGAGAACAAAATTATATAAAATTCAGAAATCAGGAGCCTGATTTGATTAAGCCATACATCTGAGTAACTGGAGACTTTACAAAATCAGCATTGTAATATGTATGCATGCACAGACGGCTCAGTGGAAGCTTGCAGCATGAGATACTTGGGAAGCGAAGGTAATTCCACCTAGAGGTGCGCTCAAGGCCAATTTACAGCACCGTGTAAAGGTCATATTTTATTTAACTGAAAATATGGCAGGAAAAGAGTTACCTTGCCTTACCCGAGGAACTTTTGAGCAATGATTTATCAGCTTCTTCCCCAGTATTCAAACCAAAACACCTACTGAAAATGCCATTCTACCTACTGGCTCATTATCTTACTGGGACTGAGAAATTAAACTGGGTTTTATACACAGCTTGCGTGCATCGGATTGTACACTGCTACCTAGATTTCAATGTTTTTGAGAAACTGACATGGAACTTTGATTTTCTTATTTAATCAAAAATTTCTATAGCAGTGGAGGTTCTATTATCCCCTTCATCCAATCCTGATAAAAAGATAATGATAATAAAAAAAAAAAATAAAATGAATCTCATGCTTAGAAAGAGCCAATTATTCACAAACAGACAATCAGGCAACACTGAACCACAAGAAACCTTTAAACTTTGGAAATGAGAGCGAGCTGAATCCTGCCTCAGGCACACTGTGCTAGCTGCCACCCTTGTAAATGCTGGTGGGATAAACTGCCACCAGACTGGAAATGACACTGAAAGAGCTGGAGGGAGAGATGCAAGGGAAGAGCAGGGACTCTGTAATGCTTGGGTGGGAAAAAAGGTCACTCTGGTGTTGGGGAAGAACCAGAAGAATATTTCTAAAAGGCTTCTGTATGCATATGAGCTTTAACGAGTTGGGTATGAAGCTAAAGGGCCAAATTATGTATTTTGAAAGAGTTCTAAATGAAGGAACATATGTGTTAACATATTTCAAGTGATATGTTTTAAAAACATTATCAAGCTTTTATGCACATGTTGCATCGTTCAGCTCCTAAATTTTGCTGCAAGATCTGTGGGAAGAGATAGCCTGCTTCCTTTGATTCGCAGCCTTGATTTTGTATGCTGCCTGAACACAGTCCCAAATGTGCTCTCAGAACAAAATTAACCCCTGATGGGCAATCGCACAACACATTCACACGGTATCTTGTTTCAGTGATAGAAAGTTATCTATGACATTTTCCTTCATCGCTTGGTAGATCAGCAATGCTTATACTGCAATCAGTGACACTGCACTAATGTCAGACCCAAACTGGCCTCCACAATGGTTACGTAGGCGACATTTTTCCTAACACAATACACAAATACTACATAAGCAATATTGAGAAAATTTATATATGTGCACAGTAATGTTTTAAGGCATTTTATATTTATTTTTCAACTTCTCCGTATGTTGAGAAACAACCAGAGACCCTGAAGGCTCAGTAGGTTGGGAACCTCTTTACCCAGTCCCCATGGGCATTAACATTTGTTCAGTGCATCCTCAGCCAAACAGATGCAGAAGGTATTCCCCTACAAAAAAAATTCTCAAGTCGATCCTAAAGAACATTGACACACACAACTGGTATTTGTACCGAGCTTTTCAGCACCAATTATGGAGATCAAGGGGTTCTTTGATGACAGAACTCTAGGAGCCTGACAGGTATTTACTGTACCAGTCAAATAAAAGACATCTGAGAGCTGCAAGAGCACAAACGCTCAGTGACAGCATGGAGAATGCAGAAATTGGCAACGAAACTTCCCAACAATTACAAAACCCAAAATGATTATTACAGATTTGAAGATATAAATAATATACCACAAAGCCTTGCTCTAGTATGAATGCCATCCTTGCATTGTCTTTAAATGGATATTTGTAATAAAAATATCTAAATTACTTCAAGGTAGTTACGAGAAGCTTGAAGCTGATGTGTAGTGAGTAGGTTTGTATAGAGAAGTTATGGTTACAGCAAAGGCAATGAGTACTTCACATTAGGAGTTGCCATAACACCACAGGTTTTTCAGTTCTAGGGAAGAAGGATCTGAAAACTGAAAATTGGAAGAGAGGTGGTAACAACATGGTTAAGACATGGAGATTCTGGTTCCTGTTCTAATAATTTCCGTACTAGTTTTAGTGGAAATAGAATTGGGATCTTATTTGTCATTTTCATAAAGTTTTTGTTTCTTTGTTTGTTCAATCAGTAGGAAGTTTCAGTTGGTACACGAGTGAAAGTAAGAACTTACGAAAATAAACATGAAACAAACTGAATACTACACAGGCCTGATGTATTGAGGCTTGATCCTGTGCCACAAACCTTGGCAAGAAGTACTACCTACAAGAAGTACTACTGCACATCCCCCTACTCCACCCTGCTCCCTGAGCAGAGGTGGCCAGCATTGCTGGGACCTCTCATTGTCACATGGGAGAAACATTCCCTCTCTGGTAGGATCTGTCTTTACCATACCCACAGCAGTCCAGAGAGACTCTCTTTAGGTTGCTGACAAGGTGCTGAGATGCTTGTTAAACACACAGATGTGTATGCATGCACACACATTTACAGTAATGTTTCAGCATTCAGCTCAAGACCTTCATCATACTTGGGGCAAACTAGATAACAATTACTGTATTTTAGATGCAGTGATGCCCCATTATTTATTGCTTCTAGATACCGGTATCCTTTCATCAAGCTCAGCTAAACACCTCTGCTGCTGAATTGAGAGCTCCTCTCCAGTTTTCTGTCACAACATCTAAACGCTGCCATCTCACCACATCTGCTGTTTATTCCACTATCCCTTTGGCTCCCCCTGGCAGAGAGCACTCCCCCACCTTAGGAGACCTGCGAAACCTTGTTCTTCACCACGAAACTTCAAAAGGTTTGTCTGTCAGATGGATGAGTGGTTCATAGCAGCTAAAATTACTGCTGTGACAGCATTACCTGTTAATTGTGTACCCGCTGATAGAATCTCTTCTTACAGTTATATATGCACCCTCTTTAGGAAGCAGCCAGTTTCACTAAAACATCATTAATATAATTAATATATTTCATTACCTTTGTTCTGCTTCAGTTATTTTTCAATGAAAAAGCTGAATAATTTCAATAGCTAGGAGAAGAAATAATGTCAACTTAAATACAAAATTTCTTCATTATGATTCCTGAACCTGATTTCCAGTGCAGAAGTAGAATGTATTCATCAGGATGATGGCAAAAAAGGAAACAATAGGAAGCCTTTGTTATTTTAAATAGTTAAGTTGTTACACAATATGATGGACTTCTTCTGTTGTACCTTAATGGATAGTAACACAATCAATAAATGGCTGTAACAATTTCGTTCTGCTTCACCTGCTGTAATTGAAAAATAACTCAAGCAGAACTTTGGAGTAGTTTGTGATGTATATTTTATCTTCTGACCTTTTTTTTTTTTTTTTTTGATTAAGATAAAGATTACGCTTTAGTGAATGGAGTAGGTGTAATTGTTATTACAAACACCTTTCAACAAGCTGTTCTACTCTGAGAACAATCCTGCAAGGCTACCATACAAGGAATGAAATCAAGAGGAAAAAACATGGATCTGAGTGGCACGAACAAGAATGTCATTGGTACAGAGAGGAAATAGGAAGGAATGAGGTCTTGACATTTGCTGCCTGAGACTGCTCAAGCTAGAATGGGCGCCACTCCTTCTATTAGAGCTGAATAAAAAAAAACTATTGGACTAAATTCTGATTATTTTGCTTGTGAGAATAGGAAGTAACTCAAGTAATTTCAGACTTTTTTTTTTTTTTTAAACGCATGCATAGAGCAAACATACTACTTCAGTTGCTTTTTTTCACTCAGTTGCAGTATTAAAACACAGGTATTGCAATTATGTCTAAGTAATAGTGTATAAGAAGAGCTTCTGTAAGAGAATCCATAGTGGTGATGCATTAATCACAAGAACTGTAAATTACAGAAATTTGGAATGGAAGTCACATTTAAAAGGAAATGTGGAAACAATTAAAAAGCACTCATCTTGCCCACAACAGTTTAGGTGCATAGGAAAGATTAAATAATAATAAAAATTAAGAAGTTAATTCACTTGGGAGTACAGGCTCATTGGCATTGTGAAGTAGCTGTTCCTGACTGCACTCTGTAGTACAACAGAATCAAAAGTGTCTGAGAGCCTTCATGGAATGAGTTGCCCTGGTGATAGGTGGGAAGAGGTTCCCACTTACTCTCTTCATCAGTTGTTCATGGCTTTTGTATGTATACACTGCTGCCCTGTATTTTCCAATGCAGGAAGATAAGGCCAAAGCAATATGCCTTCAGCTTAGAGCAGAAGGACAAAGAGAGACATTTGTGTTCCTACAGCGACATTTTTCATCACCAGCCTGAGCACACTCTGCCCTTCACCAATGAGTTAAGTTCTGCTGTGCTCTGAGACAACTGCTAGAGACCTCTTGGCAGGAAAGAGGCGGCCTGATCAAAGAAGTGTTGGAATTTAATGGTTTCCAGGTATGACCCCAAGTTTAATGGCAGGAAGTTTTGTTTAGAAGAAACAATAGCAGTAATGATTATATTTTAGTATTTCACACAGCCACCCTCCATCATGTAACATGTTCAAAGACAGAAGAGAGAATGATTTGCTGTACTGTGAACGAAATGCTATTAATGAGTAAGTCTGAGCTGAAGTAGCCAGTGAAAATAATTAGGCAATGCAGCAATAAATCTTAACATAAAAAGTAAACCAAAATACAGACTTGCCTGCTGTTAACTGATATAGTTGCTCTTATAGTAATCTCTTATGGTAAACACTCAAATTCCTGTTTTCTGTTGAATTTGTCAGGCATCAATACTGTTTGTTTAAACAGTTTGCATTCCTTTCAAAGGAACATATTAAAGCATCATTTTTTGTGTGTGTGCTTTTTTTTTCCTCTTTAAAGTATACTTGGGGAAAAATAATCCACTTAAAAAAGCCTTCCAAGCTAAAGTCTTCTCTTTGGGCACTTCAGTCCACAGCAGTCTCATTTTCTGGGTTCCCTCACTGCTCACTTCCCTCTAATTAGAGCCAAGAGAATAGATCACAGCAAGTAACTTACTCAACAAATTTAGCTTCCTTTCTGCTCTCCAAATGTCTGCAAGCAGATTGCAATTTCCTCAAAATTGTTCATTATTCAAATTTACTGTATATATTTTTTCCCCCTCTGAGTATTTCTCTATGGATTGATCAAGAACAGTTTGCTTTAAGTATTCTGTATTCAAATTCCCAGCTGCCTTCGGTAGTTGTGATTAAATATAGAAGTCATGTGATATCATTCCTGCTTCTCAAAAGCGTAACTCTTTTTTAGACACCAATTTGGCAAAGAAGTTAAGCATGTGCCTAAAATTAAGCCTAAACGTTCTACACCATAGAAAGGAGACTATTCACCTCATTAAAGTTTAACATGCTTTTGAGCACTGACTTGGATCCAAGCCAAACAATATCTCCTTGCCCTTAAACAACACAAGGAATTTTACTCATTTACTTAGAGCATTTGTTCCCATGGCTCCAATCTTTTACAAAATGTTTAATATATAGGACATCACCGTATTTATTATTTGCCCCCACTGAATTTATCTCCCAGTCATGTATGTTCTCAGTTATAATGATCCTCCCATTTTGAGAAACTAAATAATACTGTTCTAAATTATATATCAAGGTAAAGGACACATTATTAACATTATTACTGTACAATACTATGGACTATGGCTCATAGAAAAATTCACTATCAGAGGACTACCAGAGGTCCTACAGCTAATACCCCACCAGCAACTACCACCCCCAGGGAGAGTGGCACCTAATGCATTTTAAACTTATAGAACTTACAGTACTTACAGCACAGCCTTGCACTGCTATCTACTAACACTGCTCTATAGAAAAAAGTTTATAGGAACAGGTTCGCTCAAACCAGAACACCCTAAGAGCCAGAACGTTGTTCAGTGGGCATGAACACCATTATGGTTTTTACATGATTCTTCACTTCTAGGCATGTCAGGATTATCAGGTCCACAAAGTCTCTTCAGGTGGATGGTATTTCAAAATAGCATCAAGCTGTATGGAACTAAATAGTTACATAAAAAGCCAATCAAATTCATTTTGGAATACTCTTCCTAATGTTACAAAATCTGTGCTCTAGATCTCATTTCAGGCCATATTAGATTTTCCATTTCATTCAAAAAGGTTTTTCAAAAGGTTTTTCACATCCCTGCTGAGTTGTCCCGAAACTGCCAGATTTCCTAATAGTCTCTCCCCTTTCACAAAGTTTAGGTCTTATGGATCCATTCTTCAACACAAATGGACATAAGAAGAGGTGACCTATGATCAGCAGGCAATGTTAGCAGTCTCTTTGGTACTTCAAAAAATCAGATGGAAATTATTTCTGTTATAATGTGTAGCAGCAGGTCTCCAAGAGGTTGCAGGAGAGTCCATTTGATAAAGTTTAACACCTTTAAGTTGTGAGAGTTCACACATTTCAACTCATACATCTGCACCGAGAACCCAGTGCCGTTCCTAGCAGTCTGAGCTGTGAAGCTTTCTCCCATCCCAAGGTAAAAACATTTTCATCTGGTTAATAGCAGGTAAGATCTCTGAAGAAGAGGAAAAAAAAAACACCAAAACACCAAGTACTTCCAGTGCCCATTAATCAATAGGCATCACATCTGATCTTTCTGGTGCTGTCACCGTGAACAGAAAGAGCAATGACCACAGGATTTACTTGGAGAGGAGATTACAAAGTGACTCAAAATGACAATTCACTGACATAAGATACCTTACACAAACAAACCCAACCTTCAACACAACTTTAAGGGCAGATAAACCTCGGAACCATTCAGTTTTCGATCTTGATAGCAGTGCTCAAACCCTGTTAAAACAAAGTGCTTCTCACTGCATGGATTAGCATGTCTAAATTATCATATCCAGCACAACTCACCCAGACCTGGCATTTGATGCACGTGGTGATGGCAGTCCAAAGGAGGAGTCTCACTGCTGAATCTGTCCCAGATTCTGAGTTCAAATAAGCACTAATTTCGAAGCAATCTTAAATAAAAACATACACATATAAAACAGAACTTGCAAGTTCATTTTAAAATACATTAGTGCATTCAGAGAATGACCAGGAGAGGGTGTCCTCATTGCCTTTCAGCAGTTCTGTGAGCTAAGAGGCACCCAGGCATTGAGCAAGAACCACTCCACTGAAATACAGAAATCCTCAGCTGGTGGGGTTTTAGATTCTGTCAGTAAGTAGGCAGGTTCGAGATAATCACCTAATGAAAAGGAAAAAAATATAAAAAAAAAAAAGAAGAAAAAGCTGATCTTTTTAAGTAAATACAAAAGAAGAGTATACAAACTTAAACAAAACTCACATCTCATAATTTCACTGAAGATCTGGAAATGCACAGTGATGCTGGGTGTTACTTAACAGACTGTATTGCACAGAGTGCCATCCTCCAGCGTGAAATGCAGATTTTGATTACGCTGTCAACTCTCATTCACCATTTGCTATAGCCTGTATTTCTAGAACTGAAAACTATTTATATAACATCCATTTATGTTGCACCTTGCATCCCACAGCATCCAAGAGTGCAAGCCCAACTGATAAACTAACTCCATGTGGGGATCGTTTCACCTGCCACTGAAGTGCAGCAGCTGCACATGGGTAATCCTGCGGATCTCTTTATGAAGGGAAACAGCGTCAGTCTGCATGAGATTGAAATGCATTGACACCAGCAGAAATGTAATTGCTCAGATTGTGATCTGGTGCTAGCACATTGAGAGTAGCGAAGGACCATTACTGCATAACCGCTCTCCCGTCTAGCTTAACATTCTGCAGGTAACTCGCAGATTTTGAGGATAGTGCCCTAATTAATCATCGAGCACCTTTTCAGATCCAGCCTATAATTCCTACATATTTGGAAACAGCCTTAATGAAGTGCACCTATCACTTTAATGCAAAAACTAACGATACAGCAGATTTCATCCTCTGGAAACCAGAGTTTCTAAAACATATTTTGGTGAAACCTTTGGCAGCCAGAGGTCAGGCTGCTTTAATTGTACATCAGCAAAGAAAAAAAAAAGGACTAGCATATATTCACACCTGAAAAGGCCACCAAAAAAGGAGAAAAATGCAAGGCTGGGGCAGTAAATTTTTTAATGCTTATCAGCTGCAGAAAGGTATCCACATAATAGACTTCACAGGACAAATTTATGGTTCTGCAAATGTTCCCTTCATTTAAATCAGCATTTCAGTGACTTGATATCCGCAAATCACCCTAAAATCCTGATGGGCTGCAATACTAAATGCCACAATGGACCATATAACGTTCATTCTTCCTGGTAAACAGGGAGGAGGATCTATCATAATGACACTGAGGCCCTTTGAGGAACCCAAGGTCTGGCAATTATGCATATGAAGCTGAGTGTTTAAGTCCAATAATGGGGCTTTAGTGATGGATGGATCATCCCTTCCTGTACTTCTAAGATGCTTGTGATAGCTGAATTGTCCCCAAGTGGCACCCATAAATTTTGGCCTTTCAGAAAAGCCCACATATTGTGAAGGTATCACCCAAAGCCCTCATTAGTTAGACAGTGACCTTTGCTGCGTGACTATCAGGCAAAAGCCTAGGAAAGGCCTGTGTTCGATTAGCACTGCAATTTGTTCATTATCTCCTGACAGGAATTTGCAAGTGTCAAAGACAATTCTGTTATGAAAAGGTCAAGATCTGAACAGTGGGGGGTGGGGCAGAGAGGGCATCACTCTTAGAAATTCTACCCCAGCACTAACAACCTCCGCCTGAACCGTCATCTGCATCGTTCCCATGTACCAGGAGGCAGGAGCAGGTAAATCACAATTTCACATAATTCGTCTTCACGGGAGTTAAATCACTTCAGGATAAAAACAGGTTTTCTGCTTTTTTACTTAAAATTATGGAAATTGTTTCTGACAGCAAATTGCTCCTAATTAATTTACGGTCTCTGCTGGGAAAACGCTCTGTACTGTTGATTTCTACCTTCTACAGACTTAATTATAAAAAAAAAAGCAAAATTTTCCTAAACTATTAACTTCTGTGCTTCCAGATTTAAGACTTATAAAAACTACAAGGGAAGCTGGTTCTAGGTTACGCCGTGTGCTCAGAAATAAATGTTACCCTCCAGTGTCATCCCAGAAGTATAAGGAGGATTATCACTATTTCAGAAGACTAGATTTAGTTGGGCTTTTTTTGAGGGCTACAAAGATGGTGAAGGGTCTGCAGGGCAAGATGCATAAGAAGCAGTGGAGGTACCTCAGTTTGTTCCTAGAGCAGAGGAGCTGAGGGGATGCTTTATGGCAGCTGTAGCTCCTCATGGGGAGCAGGGGGGCAGTGCTGAGCTCTGCTCTCTGGGGACAGCAACAGGACTCAACTCTGGGTCCACTGATCTCCAACGCGTGGAACACAAATGACACACACCCGGAACAAGTTGGGAAAGATGCAGAGCTAGGAACTCACTACTCATCAAGATATAGACTGCAGCAGTAAAAATTTCATCAGCTCTACCTCACATGAGGGGCTGTGCAGAAGAGCACCATTATTAATTTGAGATAAATGGGCACCGAATGTTTAGGGTTGAGGACCGCCAACACCAAGTAAAAAGGAAGGAAGTAGAAGGACAGCAAAATCTTTGAATTAAAATTAGAGTCAGAGTGAAGTGGATGGCAAAGATCAAGACTAGGCCACTAGTACTAAGAGAAGGAAACATAAGAAGCCTCCATTTTGAGCCACATGCCAGACCTGCCTGCACCTTGTGGACACAGCAGAGTAGACTGGAATCTGGTGGCTGAAGGGGCTGAGAGGGCATTTCTGCCAACATGCAAAGACAAAAACATCCCCTTCCTGATGCTAAAATCTCTGCCATCTAGCCTCCAGCAGAGCCTTGGTGCCAAAGTTCCTCATGGCAACACAGAAATGTAACAGCCATTATCCATTTCTCCCCTATTATTTTCTTGAGACACAGTCCATTCAATTACACTCTTTATTGGAATTCAAAAGTTGTAGCTATCTCCTTGGCAGCTGATGATAAAACCTTTGATAGTGCACACTGGCATTGGGCAAAATGTCAAAAGACCTACTGTACAAGCACAGAAAATTTGACCCACTTTTGTAATACCACAAGGGTCAGAGTCTTACATTAAATCCACTGGGAAAGTTTGGCACAAACCCATTTGATCCATGATATTTAATTCTATGAGTCAGATTTACTCAGCTGCTATCATTTTCTAAGCTGTCCCTGCTGAATGATTCTCATCACTCATCGCATGAGAGAAAGTAGCAGCAGATCACAGAAGAATCTAGAAAATGTTGTTCTAATATTTTTTTTTTTAAATCACTCCTTCACTGACAACCATGACATTTAAGAGGAAGGAGCAATTGGTGAATGCGGATTCGGAGCACCCTCTGAATTACCATCAGTGAAACAGCAGCGCAGGAACATGACGGATGTGCATATTATTAAAGTACAAACATACATACTCAAGCTCGTTACTCTTTAAACCTGAGAGTGCAGAAAATGGAGCATTCAATGCAAACAATTCATATTCTCACACAGAAGAAAAATGGTAGCCTAAGATTATATATGAGCAAATTAGGAGTAAACAAACAACTCTGCAAAAATGTGAGTAGCTATTTAAAAACAAACAGGGAGCAAAAGATCATCATCAACAAAGAACAAATAAGCAAAAAAAACCAAACCATCCCAAGTCGTAAAAGCCCAGAAAAGCAAAATTTAGACAAGAACAATACAGGCACATGATAAAGGAGGCCAAATAACCTTATCTCTGTCCTTTTGCTAACCACTGGAAAAACAGTCCAAACAAAAAAGAGAAATTATTTGATATCAGGATATGCAGAATTGCTCTTACAAGAATAAAAAAAAAAAAAAAAAAAAAAACCCACAAACAAAAAAGACAAAGCATTAAAATAAAATTTGTCACTCAGCAGTCTCCAATATTTCTTTTTTTTCTTATAAACAGTATTCCAATTTATTTGGCCTATGAAGAGTGGATTATTTCATTTTGCAGTAACAGTTTTTCTTGCCAACTATAGATCAAGTATTGCATCTTTGCAAAACTTTTAAACACACATCTTGATCTGAATTGTAAATAAAAATTCACAACACTTATGAAGATGTGCTTGATGTCCTTCACTGTCTCACAAAGCAGGCAAACACCACAATCGGAAGTCATCTCAGAAAATTATAACCTAGGCACGCAGTCAGCTGGCTGAAATGTTGCTTTAGCTAACTGCTGCCATTAGAGAAAAAGCCTGAACTACATGACAGTACTTTATCATACAGCAGGCTCTACCAATTCAGCTTGAAAGGGAGCACTACTCAGTTTTGTGTTTAAGAATAGGAAGATAAGAATGTAGTAATTAGAAAATGGAATATGTTATTCTGTAGGAACTTCTCGATATAGGAAAACTTACTGTTCCTATGGATAAAATGCAGTATGAGCGAACGTGTCATGAAAGATAATCTAGAACAGCATCAGTGATAGCTACTGTGGGTAGCTATAGGTGCAGAAAACAAAAAATTCAACATGCAGTAGGAGACTTTTATCTCAAAACAGACCCCTTTCAGCCCTACGGCACTCCCAAGGAGTCATGTGGAATAATGGAATTCTAAACTAACAGGCTAATGTGAGTTCTCAGCCTGGAGAAAAGAAGGCTGTGGGGTGACCTAACTGCAGCCTTTCGGTACCTAAAGGGAGCCTATAAACAGGAGGGGAGTCAACTCTTTGAAAGGGTAGATAACAGCAGGCCAAGGGGAAATGGCTTTAAGTTGAGGGAGGGAAGATTTAGGTTGGATGTCAGGAGGAAGTTCTTTACTATGAGAGTGGAGAGGTGCTGGAACAGGCTGCCCAGAGAGGCTGTGGATGCCCCATCCCTAGAGGTGTTCAAGGCCAGATTGGATGGGGCCCTGGACAGCCTGGTCTAGTATCAAATGGGGAGGTTGGTGGCCCTGCATGTGGCATGAGGGTTGGAGATTCATGATCCTTGAGGTCCCTTCCAACCCTGGCCATTCTGTGATTCTGTGAATGTAACAACTGGGACAGGAATAGTCAATGAAAGTAAACAGCAAGGAAACTCTTGACTACTACAATGCATGTAGTTATGGGACTGACCCAAAGGACATCTGGCAGCTTCAGCTGGTGCAGGATGTGGCTTCCTGCCATAGAGGATGAGTAAATGGACAAGAGCATATTGCACCTGCTCTTGGACTCATGCTGACTGCCAGCTTCACTCCTAGTGCAAAATGAAGTACTGGTTATTAGCTATGAAGTCCTTAGTGATCTAGCAATTCAGTGACATCAGAACATCAAACATGATGATTCTATTTTCTTGTGGTCTTATTATAGGGTAAAAGCTATTGACCTAACAGAAATATTTCCTGATACCAGCCCAAGTGGCAACCTCCTGATCTTATATTGCTGGTGTGAACATCTCTGGACATGGTACTCAGTTGTCCATCGGAACATTTACTTCCTCCGTAACGGTTTCATTAGATGAGGCATCTTGGACTTGCATTCTCCATGGCATCAGTAGTGATTCCTCTTCCTTCAAAGATCCAACAACTTTTCATGAAAACTTCAGCATAAGCAACACTTTCACAGTAATGCAGATGATGTTTGTTGAGTATGCACTATTTATTTAGACTTAAGCATTTCATTTAATGTCGTGACACTTCAGTACTCCTGCAGCAAGCACCTTATAAATATCTGCAGCTATGAAAGTGAAGTGGTTAGACGGACCAGAAAGATTTAGGAAAAATGAGATTTAGGAATGAGAAAGAGCAGAAATATTGTTTGAGTACAACAACTGATTGGTGCGAGACACAAAACAGAAGCTGTGTCTCCCAAAGCTCATGCAGGCTCTGACACTGAGTCACATCACATCAGTCATGAACCTCTGTTTGTTAATCACAAGAGATGAAAAAAAGCCAGTTCACCCCAATTCTTACATACAGGCCAAGGTTATGAACTGACAAGATACAAAATATGACACTAATATTGCCACCATTAGCATTTGTGAACAACCAGTTTTAACACGAAAATATTTCCAACAACCCAAATTCTACGTGTCAAAACAGCAAGTTATTTAACAACTGAAGACACCATCCAATCTTTCTCATGCTCAAGGGACGTGACGCTTAGATTTCCAGAGTATTCTGCACCTTTCCAAATGCCCTCCCCCTGCAAAATTAGATTACCTGCTGGCCAATTATATCTCCTTTACCACTGTTCTATGCTCTAAAAAGAAATATTTTAAGCTCAGAATTCTACTGACAACATAATATTTAAGGATTCTGTATTACAGGTACAGTGATTGAAGCCAGAATACTCCATAGTTATCTGAAGTATCTTAAAGTGAAGTGTTAGGCTACCAAATTCACTAGATCAAAATCCTCCAATGGTGAATCTTAATTATCAACAAAAAGTCCACTTACAATAATTAAATTTGATGATAATTTTTTTTTTTTTTAAAGATATTTCTTTCTGCCAGCACAAATGCTCCAGGACAGTGTCAGTCTGGCAGACATCAACAAAAACACTCCTCCTTGAATTTGTCCTCAGTTTTCTCTCAGGTTAAGGAAAACTCTATCTCCATCTTTTGTGTGGAGCACTCTTGCATGCAATAACACTTGAAATTGTTGAACTATTACAAACTATTAGATAAAAGATATTGGCCTGCAAAAATAATTTCCTTTATTCTTTATAAAAACAAGCAGACTATTCAAAGGAGAGACTATTAAAATATTTTCATCAGGGGAAAAAAATTGTAGTGTGAGCTCACTACTTATTAAAGATTAAAAAATCCATACTTTCAAGCATGCAGTATTAATCTTGCTGTTAGCAGAACTGCTTATTCCAAAGAGTGCATGGTATTGCTGTGCTTACAAGATATAAGATGACAAATTCATCAAATGTCAAACTAGCTGTTTATACAAAAGAAATTGAGCAGAGACAGGGACTAATAGGGCTTTCAGTGTGCGCTAGGTAAGCTGCTTTGTCTAAGAAAAAACACCCTACAAAACTGAATTCCTTGTGCTTGTTGGTGGGTCAGGAATAGTACCTCTATAGGATGAAGAGCAAATCTTGGGGAAGCAAAGTAGAGCCAGGCAAAATGCAGTCTCTGCCAGAAAGCTTTTTACACAGACCTCACATGCCTCTGCTGGAAAAGAGGTGAGAGCTTTGCATCTGGACACTGCAGCTGCCAAAGCCACCCCAAGAGTGAAAGAGAAAAACATAGAGGAGGAATGCCAAGGGCAGCACAAACATCTCCGCCAGCATGAGAACGTGATGCCAAGTGAAGAGCACAATTGCATGCCTCCACCTTGGAAATGGCATGCCTGTTTAATAAAGGAAATTTGGATGAAGAAACAACTTGCCTGGGCATATTTTTTACACATTTTTAAACTATGGAAGAAGAATAAGTGACAAAAACACTCGTGTCTGCACCTATAGCAAGCCCAGAGGTAGTGTGAAAGCTGCCAGCATAACTAAATGAAATCTGCATTGATGCCAGCCACAATCCTCAACTGAGCAAAATATTGCAGAACTTGGCAGCTGGGTCTCTGCCATTCAAACAGGTGGAGAGGAGTACAAATGAGACCTTAGAATCGGGTGAGCCCCGAGCCAAAGAATCAATGGATTGAAATGATAATGCCAGACGTTGCAGAAAACAGTAGAAATAAAAGGGAAAAAAAAGAAGGAAAAAAAAAAAAAAAAAGGACAAGAGAGAAGCTGTACCATGACACAAACATCCAAGATAGGCCAGAAAATCTTGTAACTCTCAACAACTAAATAGGAAATTGATACTATACTTCCTATTTTTATTTAGGTAGTAGACTTCATAAGGTCTAAAGCACATTGTTACTGGAATAGCCTCTGGACCAGACTGGGCACATTATGGGCACATTAACTCCACAATTCACTGAAGATGCAATATCCGTGTTGTCATGCATCTGTTTGCAAAAATACAGATTATTCCTTCCTTTGATCCCTGATAAACAAAAGCCTCAGATGTCTTTGAGAAAATATCTTCATCGATATTGAAATACTTACAGAGCAAACTACAACAGTCAGGGAAATAACTAAAATGGGGAAACGGAACATTTAAACTGCTGCCTTCCAGAACCTTCTTTATAAACAAAGGAATATGGGAGGAGTTCAGAGAACAGCAGTGAGTCAGGCAGTTTTTACCTTTAGATTTGCCATTAAACCACAGCCCAAGATGGTGGTGAATCAAAGTCACTTCCATCTGCGGACTGTTTGCTGGCAAACTGGTTTAGCAAATACATTTGTGGTACCAGTGCCATTCCTTGCTGTCACAACTGACACTAATTAACACCCTTGCTGACAGCCCTGGGGAAAAGGCCAGAGGCTGAATGAGCATTAAGGCTGGCTTGAACTGTTCTTCCTCCGGCTTTCTTCCTTTAGGGGAATTGTTGAGAGTTGCTGGGTCACTATTGGGGCTGCCAGGGCTTGTTGAGTCTGCTGTGGGCGCACACACTCCCAACTTTGATACTGAAGTCTCTAGCCTAACCGAATCTCCACAAGTTTGCTCACGTATAGGAAAAACAAACAAATAATAACAATAAACAGAGGGCACAATTTCCAAACAATGCTTAGAAGTGACCTCACAAAGCTAGAAATAATTGTTTGTCAGCATTCAGCATACTCTCCATTAAAATTCAAAAAATAACCCAGACCTCAGAATCTTTACGGATAAGAAATGTGCTTCATCCAATATTATTTCTGCTTATGCACAGGAGCATCTTGCTTCTAACACCATTCTGGATGTGTTAGGTTACCCTGTCAAATTTTTTAAGTTTGCCACTGAGAAGAAAAGACCAATGCGGTGATAAAACTGAGGAAACGTTCTCAGACATTATTAATGCACCAGCTTTTGCAGAAGGTAACAACCTTGGTGTGTCATTAAATAAGGTCTTCACACTCCCAAAGCTGATATCTACTGTGTAAAAGAGTTGAGCCCTTATACAAATGAAGAGTAACCCTGGAAGGTAAACCATGTTTATACTAACGAGAGAATGACTGCTACCAACTGAGAAGTCATCCAAACAAA
Organism: Meleagris gallopavo; assembly: GCF_905368555.1. Classification (NCBI taxonomy): domain Eukaryota; kingdom Metazoa; phylum Chordata; class Aves; order Galliformes; family Phasianidae; genus Meleagris; species Meleagris gallopavo. The sequence continues at coordinate 22,520,819 of NC_139413.1, forward strand.
TCTGCTACATGGAGTAGTATTGTTGGAGTAAATCAGCCTCTCATTTGGCTTTAATTCAGACTTCTATCAAGTAGCTTTTCTCCTTGCAGGCCACTTAAGGAATCAAAACTAAACAGATGAATGAATAACAAAGCATAAAGAAACCCTTTTCATTGCATTCATCCACTCTCTGATCAAATTCTTTAAATGTTTTCCCCATCACAACCAAATTAAAAAAAATATCCTCTGTACTGTTTGGTAAGAAGTCCTAGAAGTTCAAGCAGAGAAGAGAAAGAAATGTTTCATAAAAGGGAAGCCTCTAAAAATAATTCACATAGAATATATGATATTTCATTGATATATATATGAATGAAAGATAGTATCAGTGAGGAATATCAAGTCCTTGTTGAAGTGAGATGAATTGATTACTGAGTTACTCAGAAACAAAGTGTTATCATTAGAAGAACAGACTGGCATCCAGCTAACCTACTGCTTCATTAGTAGCACCAATCAATGCCAATTGTTTCCTGAGAAGAAAATGCATTTGGCAATAGAGTACTACATTGTGCTGGGATACCCTGCATTATGAAGTCCTGATGCATGAAATGTGACATGACTTTTTTTTTTTTTTTTTCCCCTCCCAGGCTGTAGAAAATATAGTGCATTAAATTGTAATATCAATTCAAATCAGAAAACTTTGAAAAAGGATTTGAAATCCTGTTTTGCAGTTTTAAAAGAGGAGAGTGGTCCTAGATACTCAGCAGTGCACCTACAGCAAGCTACTCCCATACATCAGATGCAATGTAAGCAGACACTTTGCAATTGCTACTTATAGTTTATCTGTCAGAAGCCTAAAATACTGCATGTAACTTTCAAGGCTTGCAGTCAAACTGCAAGGTAGCAAAGAATGAGTTCTTAGTAGACAGGTAAGCCTGTGATTCTGGCTACACTGGTCCTTTCTGAAAATTAACTGGCCTCTAAAAAAATAGTAAAACATACTTCAAGGTGGGAAAAAAAATAATCAGAATATGAGTGTATTCAATTAACAGATGTATTAATACATTTCTGAATGGTTTCACACCTGAAGATCAATAGTTGTGTTTAGCAAGGGCAGAAGTCTAACCTCCAAGTGATAAGAACTAATAGCTACTAAACATTGTTCAAACAATAAAACACCAAATACTTAAATGCTTGCCTTTCCACATGATGCATTCCAATGACAACCATTATTTTACTCTATTAACAATGATTTTTCACTCACTAAATTAACAATGCCAAAAGTAATTCAATTTCAGAATATTTCTGGCGATACTCTGAGTTATAAACAAAGAAGAGAGATGGAAGAACCACTTGACAATTAGTTTATTTCCTCCATATGACATCCCAAGCACTTTAAGTTTTGAAACCAGCTCTTATCTGCACATCTCATGCTTTGGCTCACATCACAGAGCAATCCTGGAGCACACAAAATGGATTCCCCTCAGATGAAATCAAATCTGAAGATGTGCTCCAACCACCAGCAGACACCAAAGTCAATAGGTGAGACCTAGTCCAAAGTAAAAACCTCCGAAACATACAGTAGAGGCGTGATGTCTTCAACACCAATTGTTCTGCTCTAAAAATCCATTCCTGCCAGTCCACACAATGCACAAGTCTAAACATAACTTTGGCAACATGGTTTAGAATTAGATCTCAGCATATCTCTCTACTGTCACCATTCTTGTGCCTCGTTGGGTTTTCAAAGTAAGTGTTTTCAGGTATTTTAGTTGTACAGAGCAAAGAGGAACAAAAATTTTGGTACTTTTCACTTCTTGCTGCTGTGACATAAGTAGTGGTTGATGGGAAACAAAACAAGTACTGCAGTCTGTTTTAATTCCTGTCAAGGCTGCTCTTAGACTGCTTACATATGAAAATTTTAGTTTAGAAAAAGTTTCCAAAATAACACGGCCACTGCTTCACACTGCTGTTGACAAATAGTCCACACTCTCTCTACACCCCCCTGCTGCATCCCAGGCCCTTCCTTGCTGCCCTGGCAAAGTGTCTGTTTGCATACCTCTCTCTCCTGCTTTTCTTTGCATGCTCTCTCTTCGGATAAATCAAAATGATCCTTTTGGTTTCTGAGCCAAGACAAAATATGCATCCACACCGTGGAGCTTTCTTTGGGAGCATCCCAAATCTTTGAATCCTTGTTGTTCTTTAAAATTACTCTAAGGTTGAGTAGAAGCAGCAGCTTATTTCACTGCATTTGCAAGAGAAAAGGGCTGTACCTATAACTTCTGAATCTGAACATTACTACCAAGGAAACTCGAATATGAACTCCTAAGAAATGCTTTTATTTGTGGAGCTTGCTGAGAGCACTATCCTTACAGGGATTCCAAATCAATCCTACTACAGGAGGTAACTGCCACTACTAATAAGGGTTTTGTTTGTAATTTGCTGTACGTTTCCTCAGGATGTCACTTTTCTCATCAGGCAAGCCTGCAGGCACTCACTCAACTCCAAACAATATAAAGTCATTAAATTCTTTTGCCTTGTTAGAGGGAAAGCCCAACTTCAAACCACACAAACAAACAAAAAAAAGCCTTGAAAAGCAGCAAACCAACATCATGCAAGCTAATTTTTCTTTTACGTTATCAGTTTAACATTGTGAGTTCCCTGCTTCCAGTTTGACCTTTAACTTTGGTGAGATGCTGTCAGAGTTCCACATCTAAAATAAGAGTAATATCATTTTGTTTCAGAAGCATGGCTGCTCTGTTCACTCCTTGTATCTTTATATCTTTTGACAACTTTTCCTTTTCTGGGACACTGAAATGTAGCCCAAAGATTTCCAGTCATAGTTCATCACATTGGACACTTTGTTCAAGGCAGAAGAGGAAGGTAGCACAACAGAAATGTTATTTTTGGTAGACTGCTCAATGGCATGCTGATTCATGTCTTAATTTTCTGTTTTCAATCCATCTCCCCATCTGTGCTATTAACTTCAGAGTACTTTGCAAGACAAATTATTATGCCTTACTCCCATGTTACTTCTGTTTATGTCTTCCTTGTTTAATGTGGCGTGAAATATTTTAGCTAGTGTACATGGTGTAATTGGTCACCCAAAAGTCAGGCAAGAATACACTTCTGAGCCCTGCTTTTGTGTTAAAGCCACAATAAAACCCATGTTTTCCTTCAAAGAATTCTACTATTCTATACACCAAAACCTAGTTCAAAACAGGAATATCAGACAAATTCCAGACCAGGTTTTATTACACTTCAACTAAGAGTGAAAACATATTTACTTTACCAAATAGAGTTGATATTTAAGGATACTTTTCCATTCAGTATGATCAGTATGAGGGGAGATGGTAAGAAAGCTCTGCTTTTATCTGCATTCTCTCCATGCTGCTCAGTTCTCTATGTGCTGTTACAAAATCTTGTCTTTCTTTATCATGGCAATATCAGTGCTCATTTCATATCCCCAGACATATACAGCCAACTATAGCCACTCTCCAATACCTCTGTGCCATTCTTGGATACCTAAACAGTTTATGGTACACATATAGACTTTATACTTTGCAAGATAATTAAAATACTCTGATCCAGTCTAATCACTTGCAAAACTATTCAGAAAAAAAATAGAAGTATTTTTGGCATATAACTTTCCAGACTATATCTAGTTTAATTATATGTCAGTCAGAATCCCAAGTTATTTTCAATCAATGTTGTTCCATTAGGCAGGCTTTGGGTGAAGTCCTGACTTTAAGCAGAAGAACTCTGTATTTTGCAATATTGAATTGCATATAGTGCAACCTGATCCAGCCAGTCAAGAGATCAAGGTTGTGCTGTATGACTAACTGCTCTACATCTTTCTCAACCACTCAACAGTGATGTTTTAATCACCAACAAATCATCATTAGCGACTGCATTGGGCCACTACCGTGAAAAGAATCCCATTAAAAAAGAGCCCTATTGAAGTGAGATTCTCCCACGATGAGTGATTTGTGAGATGTGGCAGCTGACTGATCTTTAACCTATTTAATATGTTCTATACTTTAAAAAAGTTGTAAGGCACTAAATCAAACACCTTAAAAAGATCGTGCAGCTAACTTTATCAACTAAATTTATAATATACTCAAACATTAAGATAAATTACTTGATAAATCCCCTTTCTCACAAAATGCTGACTACTTTTCATTCGTGTTTAACTTTTGCAAACTAAACCTCCATTAGTCTTTTCATTAATTTCCTGGGGGTTGTTGTCAAAATATCAGTCCATGAGAGCCTGAACCGCAGTACTTTCCTTTCTGAGTGTTTGCACAATAAAATGGTATCTCCCCATGTTCCAAACTCTACTCATTACTCATGACTTTGGGTCTCATGTGATCTCAGCTCCTCTAGGACTTCTGCCCAAGGAATGTCACAGCCTGCTGATCTGGCAGTATTTACCTGTAGCAGTGATAAAAACAACATCCTTTTTGGTTACTACTGGACTTGAAAGCATTTCATCCCAAGGCAAAAGAAACCAGAAGAAACTCCTGCTGAACACATCTGCCTTCCCTGCATCCTCAAAAAGAATTCAAACTTGTAGAGTTGTAAAGAGTTACAGTATATTTGCAATAAAAGAGATACTAGCAAATATACTTGAAGTAGAAGTTTTAGCTTCATTGAGATGTTTCCTTCATTTCTATCGCTTACATAAAAAACATAATTATAATATTCCCTCGTATTTAAACTTCATACTTATTTTTGTCTCCTATTTCTATTAAGGACATATATTTGAGTTTTACTTTCTAACACTCTTGCACATTTCTGTTCAATTATTTCCTAGAAATTTTATACAGCTGCAGAAATTCAGCCCTTCTCAAGCAAACCACATTTGAGATTGTAATCATCTTCTCTTCAACTTTAATGAATATAAACTTGTTATGATCTCTGTTGATGAGGCAACCACACACTTTGAGGCCAGTAGAGGCTTTTATTTATTATGTATTTATCCAAAACCATGCGGTTTAAAAAACAGTTACGTGGCACTGGTTGTAGCACTTTTTAAATATAGGAAAAAGAAAAAAAAAAAACCAACCCAATGACTTTACACCTTTAGAAATTGAGTTCAAGCTCTATTTACACTAGTGGCAGATCCTAGAGGAAAAGAAAAAAAAAAAAAAAACACAACACATTTCAACTTGATTTCTTTTTAAATGAAAGCCATTTTACTGATCATCCATGCTGCTTTTTTGCCAGTGTTTTACTAGCTTTACTGTCTATTTTGAGCCTAGGACGACATTGCTACATCTGATTTGTTCTTCAGCTTCCCTAGTATTCTCAAATATTCTACTTACACTTTTGACTGCTATTGTGGTCTGAGCAGACATCTGTAATGACTCAGATAGCATTCTCAAGCAGTAAAAGCTAGGTTAGAACAACTGCATAGAAATTTGGGACAGTGCATCTATTTATCTAAAAAGAGTTCTTTAACTTCTATATTATGGAATATCATCCTGGTAGGAATAACTTGCTTCGTGGATTTCTTTGTTCAAGGTTAAGTCCATCACAGATGAATATCACTCCTGCCAGCCATATTTTAATGAAATCAGAAAATGAAATTATTCCAGCTTAGGATCCATTGTGGTTCGTCTGCCTGAGTTTCCCATTTAGTCCTGGAGAGAACAGAAATTCAATTATGTCTGTCTTCTCCATTGTCCTTAGAAATGCCATGGCAGCACAGGATGGCCTTAGTTTCAATAAAAGAAATCAGGCTACATCACTGGCAGAATTACAGACCACTGCAATTCAACTGTATGGCATTTATACATCCATCTGAACTGAACAAGGTGCCCGACCTCTAGTGAAGTTTGGAGGAAACATCAGAATGGACACTGTTTCATTTTGGAACTGATCATCTATGAACAAAGAGTATGGGGAAAAAACACAAGAAGAAAGTGCCCCATCTTTGGAAGACATTGATCAGTGAACCACTCAGCAGCATAAGGCAACAAAATGAAATCAAAGTCTTATGAATACACTGCAGATTTCCAAAGGCGTTCCTGTGTTTACTGGACAAGGTTTATAGCTAGCCAGATGAGCTCTGCAATCCACTGTCCAGCTTTTTGACTGATCATATAGGTAAGCACATATAGGCAATTTTCATGTAAACAAGAATTTGTTTTTGCACTGAACTTGACAAATAAAGAGCTAAATACACATCATATGCAGATTTAAATCAAAGCGTCTCCTTTGCTGTTGAAAAATGATATGGAAGGTTTCAATAAATAAGAGAAAAATATGCAAACGTTTGAACAAAAAATATAATTAAAATAAATGAGAAAAACTCCTTTTTTCACAGCTGGTCATTGGTGCTAGTTGCCACCCTCACTTCTTTTTTTTTTTTTTTTAATTATCTGCTATTGTGTTTCTAACTTCCCACCTTCAAATGCAACCTAAAGACATTCAAGATACCACCAGCCTACCACTCACTAAGTCCGTTCACCAGCAGTAACTCTGAAAGAATGGAGGGTATGGGACTGATACTCCTTTTTCACTACTGCCAGTGATTTAATTATAAAAGCCATCCCAGTAGGCTCACGCTCTGTATCAAACGCCAAACGGGCAGAAGCTGGGAGACTCCTCCACCCCAGCCTCTGGTATGTCTCAGCCTCGGTGGTGAGGAATTGGCTTCTCCTGGGATAAGAGGCTAATTTATCAGCTATATAATGATGCATCTCTCTCATTTCATCCAGCTGCCTCCTTCGGAACAAATGGATGGTTAAGGAGACTTAGATCTAATTAATAATTAATGTTCAAAGCAGATATACAAAAATAGCTCATATTCAAATGGGAAATCAAATTTCTAGAGATGAAATAATAAGAAGTACAAGAAAATATTTAAAGACATTTATCTACACATTGAAATAGAAGTACTATGGCCTGAAAAAAAATTATGAAAAGAGTTCCTCTTATCTGCTCCTCCTTGCTAATAAACAGCAGGTAATAGTACTCCGAAATTTTGGTTTGCAAACATACAAATACATAAAGTTCTGTCTCCTAGCTCTCTTCTCTCTCAGGAAACTATGCCTGGCAAGGTGGAGGATTTACTGGCTGATGGGTCCTTTGGTAGCACTGCAATAAGCAGGAAAATTATAAATGGTGATCGTGTGCCAAAGGGTGCAGGCAAAATTGGACAAGATGCTTCAAATGAAGCTGATGGCATTAACCATGAACAAGACTGAACACGAAGAAGGAGAAAACAGGCCTTATTTTTAGGGCTATGCTAGCAAAACCTCTCTTGCAGAAAGTGAATAATAAATATGCTGGATGCCAAAGTAATGTCCATGGGGGGAGGTAAGGGATTGCTATAAAACACAGTATTTTAACTACTACAGATGTTGCTGCTAGAATTTACAGCTTTCTCTGCGTGCTTATCTCTCCTCACCAGTTTCTGCACATTGAGTCACATTCAAACATGGGCCATTTTAAGCCATCTTTTTATTATTTTAACCTTTTTTTTTTTTTTTAAATCTACAATTAATTTTTTCTGCACTATTCTGTAGCGTTAAATAGATTCAAGACATGTATTTACAAACCACATGCAATCCCATTTTGGCACATGTAAATTACATGCAAATACATTCTAAATTAGTTTGTTTATCACTCCAGAATTCTAATCCAAAGGCTTTGTGTTTTTTTGTTTTTGTTTTTTTGTTTTTTTTTGTTTTTTTAAGTTTAGTTTTTATTCTGACATGTTTACAAATGAGTTTGACTCTGGAAAATAACTTAATAAACTCAGGGTTAGCTATGCAATTAGAGGAGGCATCTGGGAACCATAAAACCTGGAAAACAACATTTACATCTTTCATACATCCAAGACTCCACTTTTCTTTCTCCCTTGAATACATCATTTCAAAATATTGCAGTTATTTTTGTATGAGGACAGACAGGAAGAATTCATTTTTATAACCAATGACCCCTCTCTCCAATGAGCAATTCATGGGGTTGTGCCGGATAAAATGCACAAAGTAGAAGATTTCATTACAAAAAAAAAAAAAAAAAAAAAAAAAAAGAAAATGAAAAATAACTGAATTAACATTGATCATGACTTTTCAACAGCATTTCTTATTATTACGGCTGGGAAAAGTCTCCTGTGGGCAGTAAAGCTTTCCCATGTATTATTAGCCCTCTACGGAAAGCTATGAAAAGACACAAATCTGTTTTGTCAAAGGACAGAAGAGCATTTAGTTATAAGAGAAAGTATGGTCATAATCCATTGCCAGGTTAAAGGTGAAGAAAACAGAACTATAACACAAAGCCTTAAGAGAGTAATACTCCTGCAGTTAATTCCTGAACACCACAGTCGAGACGCCTGGTTTGTGGGGAGAATACATTCTCAGGGCAACCTGACATCTATACGGTTTATATTTATTAGCAGCAGCGCTATTATATGGCATCTGTTTGTGCTGGGTACAGACGCACAGCACCACAAATGCTTTGGGAGGCATTTGTCGAGATGCCACAAGTGCTCCTGCAGCCACTGCTAGAGCCCTGTACTGCAGTGATCGCCCTCGCCTGGGCAGAGGGATGGGGACGCCTTGCTTTGTTTCGCTCCTACCAGTGGCGCAGCCCAGAGCAGCTGTCTTTGGATGCTCAGGCCGCTTGGGAACCTTGCCTAGAATATAGGATTAACAAAATGCAGAATGTTGGGGTGAGAGAGTTGAGTTGGGCATCATGTGTTAACACAGCCCAGGAGCTTGCTTGCGTCAGATCTTTGACAGAGATTAGGGGTTTGGTTCAGATAAGAGGCCATTTGGGTGCTCTGGATCAAATCCCAGCACAGACTTGTGGCAGGTCTAAGTGACCAGATAGGGATTCATTCTGCATCAACCTGGGGGCCCTGCGCCCTCCCCAGCCCCTGGCAGGTGCAGCAGGCAGACGGGGTGAGCACAGGGCACGGCAGCACAGCAACATTTAGCATCACTCTGAGACTGTCCTAAAGATGGGCAGAAAAATTAGGCTCATTACAAATGATTCCTCCTTTCAGTAGTCCCCAGAGGATAAGGACAATAGCTGCAGCTGAGTAACAGAGCAGGTAATGTGATAAAAACATCAAGAATAATATAATCCCCTGCTGTCTTGTAGATGGTTCAAACACGCTTATTTTCATTTTTATTTGTATGGCCCAGCAAACATGACTTTGTGGCTTACGCTGCCCTCCCCAGGCCCTGCTGCAGACCTCACCCCGTGCTGCCTGCATCCCTGGCACCACTGCCAGCACTCTGTCCCAGCACAAACAGCACCTGCACAGTCCAGTGCTGACATCTCAGCCAGCTGCCACGTCAGAAGCAGACCGCAGTGACAGAAAGGGCATTTCACCTTCTTTTAACCTGCTTTTAAAGGACACTGCAGTGATACAACCGCCTCGCAGTACCCACGTTATCTCCTTTAGCAGCATCTCAGATAACTCCCTACCACACTGCGCTGTGCTGGGTGATGAACAAGTCACTGCTCCACTTTAGGTTATTCTGCACTTTCAATCAGATTTGCAAAGCCATAACACCTTCCCCATTCAAATCTCCTAAAAAATTCCTTTGTGCCTTCAAGTTACAAGCTCAAAATAATAATAAAGCCTCTAGGTCATCCTTTCTTGTGGGTTTCCCAGTGACCTTGGCTGACTGCTTTAATAGAAAGCACTCTGCATACCAAAAAAAATGAGCCCACTGGCAATTCTGAGAAAAAAAATGAGCTAAGAAAAGGTTCTCTTGTGCAGTTCCAGCTTCCCTTTTCCTCAGTCTCATCCATTTAGCTCTGTGTCAATGCTTGACCATTTTCTGTTACAGCAGCAAATGAGAGAAGGGGGTAGTGGGACAGCAGAGGTAATCTTCTCAAAAATAAAAGCAGTTCTATTAAAATCATACTTCATTTTTTACATTCTCTGTCTATTTTTCCTGCTACCACCCCTGCTTTGTCTGTTTCAGGTACCAAATACGGGGGGGGCAGCTTGGTGCCACAAGGTGCACATCCAGCACAACGACATCCTTGTGGGTGGGAATACACAGGCTACTAAAATAGAAGTGGAGCACAGCTAGATGCATGTGCCCACCTAGGTTTAAAAATAAAGTCACAAGCAAAGGTTTGGGTCCAGGTGCAACCCAGCAGCACCAGAATGACAGCACACTCAAGCCAGCAAAATCCAGCAAGAGTCAGGGATTGTTTCTGGCAGGAATAGCACCCAGCTCAGGCACTGCTGCACTGCCCTCCATTTTGTGATGCCAGTGTAACCCCTGCTGCCTCCAGGTAGGGAGAATATACTGATCTTCCACTGAGTCTTGTTCAGGTCACTCAACAGATAATTAAACAGACAGACAAAAAAAATTCTGAATGAACTGTTTCCATACAGATGCCCTTGCTAATTAAAATTTCATTAAAAAAGAAGGAAGGGAAAAAAAAAAAAGAAAAAAAAAAAGCTTTCCATGCTCTCTAAAACCATTTAATACTAAGAAAAGTTGTTGGATATTTTTTGGTCTTTTTTTTTTTTTGAGAGAGAGAGAGGAGGAGATTATTTTAAGTTTTCGTCAAGCTTGCCCAAAAACAGAAGCAGCACAATACACCTCTGCACAAAATTGCTCATTTTCCCTCTAAGTGAGCTCATTCTGCACATTGTGAAGTACAACAGAAAGCATTATGTGCAAACATTTACAGCATGAAAAGCCTCGTCACCTGGGATACTCGCTGCTTCTGAAAAGTCTGATCAAAGATAAAAACCAAGACAACTCCTTGTAATCAATTATGCACAGATAGTCCTCAGTGTATGTGCAATTCATAAAAATAATACTGAAAACATAACACGGATTTACATGCAGAAAAGAAATACGGACACGGACAGAACACTAATCTGCCGATTGGTATCTGGAAGAGACAACTGCAGCTCCATAGGTGAGGCAGCCCTGCCCACAGAGCTGTGAAGGTCACAGCAGGACGAGCTAGATTCGAGTTTTATTTCTGTGTAGACAAAGAGCACTAACTCCCATACAAATGCACACACCCAAACAGCACTTATGGTTAAAGCAAGCCACTGCCTGGCAATCTAACTCCTCCTAAACATGGAACCACACAGTGATGCCTGCCGCATTGGGCTTCACCTTGGGAACAAACCTTCTGTGTATTGGGGAGACCCACACCCATCTCCAAACACATCTGTCTTTGCACTCAGAAGGGCAGAGGAAGATACACTCAAATTTCCAGCTTGTATGAACACCATCATCATCACCCTCACTAATACCAAAATCATACTTCAAGGACTTTTTTTTGCTCATCTTTATGGCAGTCAACCTAAGGAGTTCACGCTGCAACGTCAAGCCTTTCATCAACTCCAACCCTTCCACCTCCCCCAACTATAAAATATTTATATTTCAACTTGAGGATTTATTCCTATTTTGTTCTGGCTGACATCTTTTTGTCACAGGTCTTACACACTTTTTGGCTAGGTGAGCCCCAAAGAGTACACAGGAACCTAATGAGCAAATCAATTACTGGTCATAAGAAAAGATACTGTCTCTTTAAAGGTTATTTGAAGGTTGATTGCTATCTTATTGCTTATATCCTGCAAAACTATTCAGCCTTATGAATGAATTTGACCTTTTTATACTTACTGGGGGGAAAAAAAAAAAAAAAAAAAGAAAAAACGAAGAGAAGTTAATTTAGAGCTCTATAATACAACACTTTTTCCTGGAGAAATGAAAGGGCATTCAAATCGATACCTGCACAATAACACTCTGATGAATGTTTGCACCCAATTTTCTCATTTTGCTAACTTGAGATTGGGCATTTTGAATAGTTCTCAAAGAACATATTCTTTATGTGCTGTGAAGTATGTGGTATTGTGTCCAAACAATGCTAGAGGATAATCATTATAGGAGTATCACTGGGCCTGAAAAGGTCAGTTAGTTAGAAATGTCAGCTTTCAATGCAGCCATGCCGGACCTCCCTATGTAAGGATCCAATTAAAGGGACATGCCAAGGTGCATGGAAACATCATGGTGACCCAGAATAATAATAAGGTATTGTGGAAAAACTTGATATTTTTCTTCAAAAGTAATGGATTAGCCTTTAGTATATCCTTTCTGCAGCCTTATTTTGATTTCGTAAATATCACTTATTCTACATGAATCCAAAAAAGGTCATTTAAAAAAAAAAATGCAAAGGTGGGGATGAAACAGTCTTACTAAAAGTAAATATCGGATAACTAAATGGAAAAACTCTGGTTATTGGAGCAAAAAGGAAAGTCATTTCAATAGAGCTCAGAAGTACAATATTTGAGATGGAGATATATGATGTTCTGGGAGACAGATGGGCATAGATCAGGAGAGACAGACAGACAGGTGAGGGCAAACTTACACTCCTGGGACATGCTGTGAGAGAGGACTGTCCACTCAGGGGAAAGACAGGAGGAACAGTAACACCAGTCAATGGATACCTGGAATCTCTGCAATTGTTCTTTCCAACCCAACAGAGAGGTATAAATAAGAATTAGGAGGATACCAATCTGCACAAATAAGTAATTATAAGCAACAATATTAATCCTCCTTATCACAGCAAATGAAAATTTTTACAGCTGTTCTGATGCTGTGAAGATGAGGAATCGGATACAGTCAAATTTCTTAATCATGCTCAGGACGGCCAAAACCAACCTAATGGCACTAAAATGGCACTGTGCGTTCTCTGTGCTCTCTGATAGTGCATCATCTTGCTAAAGGATCACCAAGTGTGGAACAAATTTCTTCCAGTGTTCCTTGGGTTCGGCTAAAACTGACAACGCTAATTTTACTCTGAGACTTCAGCATGCGTGTTTTATTTTTCATGGCAAAGAAATTCTTGTACCATGGGTTCAAACAATTGGGGTTGATTGCCTTGCAGAGCAGTGAGGTCCGGTTCCTCCAGGCTACTTTGGAATACCATGGGTACATGGGGGAATTAATACCACCACCATATCATAGTGATACAAGAAATGATTTCCCTCCTATTAATCATTTAGCAATGAAAGACTCTTATTAGCAAACAGATACATAATATCTTTTTTCCATCATCTTTAAAAAAAAAAAAAAAAGCATGTGAATTTTCACTAACAAACACAAGCAATAATTATGTCAGGCTGTTTAAAAACCCAGACACTTGACACCTCCTTAGTACAAAATCAATGTCGTATTAATTAATAAGGACCATCAAAAATAGTAGCCAAGTTTTAACAGCAAACAACTTTCTGTCACATTTTATTACTCTGTATCGTTTTTTACTAATACCCATCTTCCAGCTTCATGACTCTGGGTTCATATTATTTTCATGCTTCAATTAGAAAGAAGAGGATAGCCAGACCGTCCAGGAAGGTAATGGAAAAGTCTTGTAGGCGGGCTTAGTGGTGGAATTTATGGCTAAATGAAACTTTCAAATATACTATAAAACTTCTTCCTTTGCTTAGTTTTACTTGAGGTCTCATAAGCAGTAATATGTAGAAATGCAAAACTTAATCAGCTAAAAAATAGAGCAAATCCCACATATCATTTTATGCAATACCAGGAGAGCAGAAATATATTTTCCTAACCAGAGAAAATTAACTAGGCAACAGTCCTATATCTATAATTTAAAGCAGTAAAATATGTATGGCAGAAACTAAAGCCACCTTAAAAGAATTCCTGTAGCAGCATATCACAAATTAATGAAATGGAGACATTTTTAGAGCATGCTGCACTGAAGATATTAAAAGGGGGGGAGAATATTTCACCCTACAGATAAGTCTGATAAATACTTTTTAAATCAAGCTTTCTTCCCTATTTAAAAGTGCAAGAGCTTGAATATTAGGGGACAGCACACACACACAGTCATTAGCATTCCCAATCAAATCTCAGTGTCACTCCACAGAGATCAGGGATATTTCACTCTGTCAGTGTGTGTAAATTCCTAATGTGGTCAGAGGAAAATCTGAACAAATCGAGAGGAAGGAATTATGGACTCAGCTCTTACTTCATTTCTCCTAAAACAGAGCTGAAAGAGACTTAAAATACTTTATATTCCACGCTGTAGCCAAGCTGGGCACTATAGAATATTCAACTACTGCAGGTTTTTTAAATGCAATCAATTTACTGCTGCCAAATGTAGTAGGTTTATATACATCTGGGAAACATGCACCTACGGTGCTGATGAATTTCTCCTGACATTGCACTGATTTCAAGAGAATGTTGTTTTAAATTGGCAGTAGAGAGACTGGTAGAAAAGGATAAAGCCCTGAGGACGAGTGAATCAAAGAGAATTTCAAAAGAATTTTCCTGATGGTTCTTGGATAATATCACGTTAGCTATTTTCAAAGCCAATCGTTTCCAACGCACTTCCATTTATGGTATCAATAATTAAAAATATTTCTGTGGGAGATGAACTTACCTTACTGAAAAGAGAAACTGGAAAGCTATATTATTATTGTAAACAGAGGAGATGCAAAAATCTTTGTCTCCAGGGAAAAGCTATAGAAACAGGGATATCTTATTTGCAACTATTGAGTGCTTACCACGAAACGTGACACAGTTGCATGTGCATGTTCAAAGCATTGGAGAACGTGATCACATAGAAATTAAAGGCAGATCAGATTAAGCCACCTGAAAATTTGGTCCTGAAACCTAAAGTCTAGAAGACAAAGTGTAGAGAAAACGTTTTGGATCAAATTCAGAGGCAGAAAAGCTAAGTTTAAAGAAAATTTAAATTACCAAAACTTAAACCTCATTATGTCCCACTCCCTGCCAGCACGTCCCTGCCAGCTACTAATGAATGTTTAAAATCTTTCCCCCACCCCACTGCGCACATCAGCTCTGAATCTGGCACCCTGAACCATACAGCATGTTGCAGTCTAATTGTAACTCACATGTCAAGGGGCAAGAAGAAAGGAGCGTGGCGAGAGCATTGATAAATTTAACTCAACATTCCTCCAGCTACTCAGCAGTATGGCAGAGCCGTGAACTCCCTTCCAAATTTTACATGGGTGTCAGTTACTTCAAAGGGATATATTCAAGCATGAGGGAGTCTGGCTCGCTCCCAGCTTATGCATCATTTGTGCCTGGCTTTTTCTGGGAACCCACGGCAAAGCAAAGACTTCCTCCAGTTTGGGGCACATTGTAGAGCTTTCTGAAGCTGCTTTCTTAGCTCTGGGACAGGTTAGCTGTGCGCCTTTGCATACGAGACATCTCTTACTCTCTGCATTTCTTCCTCTCCCAACCCCCCCCCCCCCTCCTTCAGAATGCCCTGAGTTCAGATTTATGATGCACACCTGTTCAACTAATCACACACACGAGCTATTCCACCAGTGCCACACATAAGTGATTCAGTGTTCAGAAGTCACCTGGAGCTAGGCAAGAGTGCTCCCCGTTTTAGTGCAGTATGTCTACCTACACAGTCACTGGAAGCTGTTTTCAAATATAGCTATTTTGACCATCCCAATTAACTGCTTTGTTGATTTAATAAGTTGCTGTATTAAACCCAAAAATCTGAAGCAATAGCTACTTACTGCAATCGCACTGATGCACAAAATCAGTGAAGTCAACCTTTCACTGTACCAGTAACTTCTGTATTTAAAATTACAAGAAAGGTATCAAAAACTCCTTTTACAGACACGTCTCATATAAGGTTATTCTGTTTCAACCTTTCTTTGGTCTTATTTAATCAAAATTAAATTAAATTAAAGAAGTAGGTGGTCTTTGGTGCCCTTATCCAAGATCTGAATGCCTTAAGACACTCAGAGGTCTTTTTTCCTTTTCTTTCTCCTCTAGAAGCAAAGAATATTGAAGATATGAAAAATGAAAAAAAAAAAAAAGTGTGCCATGTTTGTCCTTGAAGTTACAGTCAGAATAGTGACAATGGCTGTATCACACTGTATTGTTGCTTTTATCAGCAAGTGCCCTGAGCATACATTAACATAATTGCAAACTGCATGAAAAGTGAACATGCAAAAATGTGATGCAATTACCAATAGCCTCAAACATCTGTCCCAACAAAGCGTTCCTCCTCCTTATTTTAATTCTTATTATTTTAACAAGGTTAGTGAAGGAGAAACCATGTCACAGATGATATCTACATTTAGAGTGTCAGAACAATTATTGATGCAAAATTGTTATCCAAGCAAATGAGTCACATTTTGTTCACTTCCCAAAACACCTGTTCATTTCCTAATACGTTATTCCCAGTTAAAGCCAGAACTCATTAATCCCAGTTAATGCCAAATGGAAAGCTTAATGTGCATATACAGCTGGAAAACTGGAAAAATAACCGAAAGGTAGCGCCATTCAAGCACAGCATATGCCTGGAGCTGGTGGGCAGCAAACTACTATAGTAGCCAACAGAATGAAACTGATACAAAAACCAGCAATAAACTAATAGCCACCCAGTCTTAACAGCGGCGATCAAAGAGAAATACCCAAACAGCCAACATTTTAATCACGGTACTGAGATCTTTGAGCTCACTACGCCAAAGAGCCCACCACATCCACAGTAGAAGATACTTTGGTTTATCTTCTCAACAGGTTAACAAGAAAGGCTGTTATGGAGAAGATCATTTAGCACATCAGGGTTCTCCACACCCATGCCTGGACCTCCTGTCTCCCACCACACGCACACAGGGCCACTGTCCCACTGCTCCCCAAACTGCTCGTATTTGCCACTGAGAAAAGCCAAACTCGCATTTCTGTGATAGTCAAACACACATTGTGAATTTGAGGGCATCTGCCCTGCAGACATACCGCTAACTGTAACCCCAGGAGGCTTAAAGAAATATCAACACTCAAATTCATAGAGTAAAGGTCTGAAGAGGCAGTTCTGTGAACGGATAACTGCCCGGGGCTTTGCCAAGCACAATATAGCTGTCACTTGTTATTACGTGAAAGATTTTCTGGGGAACAGTGTTTTTCATTTTGCATGTCAGAGACTGGGGGGAAAAAAAAATATATATATATATTTAGACAACCATCTCTTTAAGAAAAGAGAAGAGAACCATGCGGCAGACTCACTTACCAGGGCTGGTTATTGTCAGAAGGTCAAGCTGCCGTCTCTGCTGAAAAACAAATTATAAAAGGAATTGTTAAAAGGAGACTAATTTTAGTGGGTGAGCTTAGACCTGTGAAGTAAATGTTCTGACATTTATAGCAGAATTAATTACAAGTTACATGGTTCACAGTAAATCTTTTGGATGGGATCCGCATGTACTTTATGAGAAACAACAACAACAAAAAATCCCCAACAACAAGCTCAGTCCTTTTAATGTGATTTTATTTGCACTTATAAAGTGTTACTATTTCTTCTTCGGAGCATATACTTGAAATGGATAGCTAGAAGCACAGATGGACCGATATAGTTATGAAAGCAGTTTCTGATTCCATAGGGAAGGAGACAAGGAACCAAGACAAGAAACCCCAAGTTCTTTATTCATATCAATCACTGACTCATAGCCTGGATGTGATCAAGCACAATTACATTGCCTTGGGGTAAAAGTTTCAAAGACTTGTAAGGGGATATAGACAAATTCAAGACTGATAAAAGGAAAGTTTCTTTTTATGCTGAGCACAGCTAGCCTGCAGATAGCATTGCCACCAGTTATCCCTCACCCCAAAGCCTGTCAGAATTGATCAGCACTGAATATTTCTACAGATCACAAAATACAGGGATTTATGATGGCAAAAATCAAGTTTAAACCAAATAGTTGTTTCTGGAAGGCCTGCAAGCATCCATCACTAGACCATCACTGGAATGGCTACCCCTCATCTCACAAACAGCCTGTTACTGCCTCTCCTTCCCAGCTTTCTAACTTTCTGTCTTCTCCCTAACTTTGCCCATCATTAGTGTGTCTAGCTGGCATTTCAGATTACACTGTCCAGTTTAATTTCTCTCTCCTAATCTGCTCAATAATGTCTGTGTTACTTTCATTTATTGTCAGTCCTATTGATCTTTTTCTAATCTAATTCTCATCATTGCATTCACTGTATTCTCTGGGTGACAGCTTAAAGTCCTTGAGGAAGAAACACTGACTTGGTACTCCCTACAGTGAATGTTCATCTCTGGAAATTACAGCTGATGAAACTCCTTTCCAAACTCAGTGTTTCTCTGCAAGTAGAGCTTCACTGGCTGAAGTACGTGAACACAGGTGAGCATCTACTGGATATACTTGAGTTGCAAACCCAAAACTGCATTTGCCCTGCTGGGAAGCTAAGTGAGGTGTCAGGCTGAGAAAAACACACTTTTTGAAACACTGCTGCCTTCAGTACCTTAGCTCTTGTACAGTGGATATCACCTTTGAGAGAAACCTAACTCCTATCTGCTTTCATAATTATTCCTTGTTTGCTTAACTCTGACAAGGCATTTTGAGTATGATTTTAGCAGTATGCTTGACATTTGATTTCTTATAAAACACTAAGGTCAAACTAAGACAAGCATGCCAATGTACTGGTAAAATGGAGCAGAAGAACCCGCCCTATTGCCTTGTGTCTCCTGCACAAGAGCCATTCAGAAATGTTATCCCAGCTCTACTGAGTTCTGCTCACTCCAGACTTCTCCCAGAGAGCAATAATGCAAAGTAAGCAATAGTAACAAATGGAGGGCCTGCCTCCCCAGTGGGAGCTGTAAGAAGAAATGTCTCCTAATGAGTTGAATTTTATATAGACTCTGTGCCTTAATCCTGAGTCACATGTATAAAGCTATGAAGTGCTAGGACTTAGCACCCACTGGGCCAAAAGCTTTGCTTACATTTCTCATCACAACTGGAACTCCAAATGCTGTATATCTAATGAACAGCTAGAGCAGAAAAGTAAAAGCTTCTCTACTGGGAGAGAGGGAAAAAAAAAAAGAAAAAAAGATGGAATATAAATAGTCTACATTAAAGAAGGTTGCAGACTGTAGAGTGTTTGAAAAGACAGAAATGCCTGTGCAGCCCAACTGGCCTCCAATCCTGACCTAAAGCTGTTAGCTAGGTTTAGAATAAGCACTAAATAAAAACCGAAATTGCTTAACTCGATACTGCAAGAAGATAAAAGCATACAGAATAGGCTAAACAAAACATGAAACAAAGTGAAACTCTTCTTCCTGATAGGATGCTGCCTTCAAACTGGCCTTGAAAAAAAAAAAAAAAAAAATTAACTACAGGTCCAAGAAATCTTTGTGTACATGTTGAACTTTAAGCACAAGTTATTTCTCTGACTTCAAATGGAGCAGCACTGATATTTCGCATCTAACACCTAAATGCTGTGAGGACTTTGAAATGCCACCAGGCTCTTGGCCCTGACTCCATCCAAGTACTCTGGGCTGCAGCTCTATGCTGACTGCCTGACCTGTGCACCCAGGAAGAAAAAAAATTCCTCTACTCTGACCTTCAGCAGACCTTGAAGAGATTTCTCTCATTTAGCACAGCAAGGGAAGTTTGCACACACTCACCCAAGCCCTGGAGAGAAGGAAACGGCAAAACACATCTCAAAATCATGCATTTAAACATGCAAAAATGCACTAATTATGGATCCAATCACTTTCCGGAAATTCAAGCCTGCTCTCAGATCTCAGGGGCTAACTCTCTGCGGTTTCCAGGGCTCAGCTGGATGCAAGCAGACTAGTAACTATATGGATTTTTTTCTTTTTTTTCATTTCTATTGGCACACTTATGAGTAGCTATAAAAGCAACAGAATTTGGATTTAAAGAGAAAGGCATTACACAAAGTGCCCACAGTTAATAAAATAATTGCATCAGAAATATCATGGCTGTGGGGCTTGATATATCCTCTTCTCCCTTCAGTGATGAAAGCTGCCACTTGCAGCTGTTACCCCCTTCTAGCATGATCACCCTCTCCTTGTTTTGACAGATTTCTTGAAAGACTCATCTCAAGATGTCTGGCTTCTTTTTGCTTTGCCTTTAGTAATTTTCCACTTCTCAGACACCTGCCCCTGCAGAGATACTTGGGGCTATCCCAATCTTCAGGCAACCTCATGTCCCAAGAATTACTATCGGAGCACTATAAAATATAATGATTATCATTCCTGGTCTGAGAAAAGGTGATAGTGTCCCATATTACTAATGCTGCATTTCACCTACACTGGCAAAAAGGCATTCTACAAAGGAAAAAAAAAATATATATATATATATTAAAATGATTTCCACAGCATCAACCATAATGGTAAGTGGAAAACAGAAATACTCCCTTTATCATCCCCGTATCTCTAGTGCTATAATCCTGTGCCACCCGTAAGGGGCAACATTCTCATTTTCACTGGTTATTTGAAAGCCCAAAGGCATGAAGAGGCCATTGGTGATTCATACTGGCTTCCCACTATGTGCGTTTTTCCATCATTGGTGCTATCCAGAGGCACAGTCCCTATAGCACAGGGCTCTGCAGCAAACCTGCAGCAGATCGTGTTCACTTCCATAAAATTAACAGTCTTTAATTAATGCAATAAGCACTGATGAGTAATAAATCATATTAAAATACAAGGAAGGCAAATTTTTAATACATTAAGCATTGATTCACTCAATAAATATTAATCTATTAAGCATCGAGAATTAATTACATTAAAAAAAAAAAAAAGGTTGAAAATTCTAGCTGGTGATCTGGTCTAAAATGAGCAGAATGGTCCCTGTTCACCAATAATATGCACTTATTTTTAACTAATTCTGTAATTTATCACATTAAATAACTTGCCTAACAGCAAATCTGGAATATTATTCTATTGCCATATGCAATTTTCTCGACAGATTCTAATTCACTCCATATATTGCTCCCTAAATTTTTCCTCGCAACTCCCTTTTTGAGTATTCCCTTTCCCTTCCTTGATGTTTGTGGTCCTTATAGCACTTGCCGACTGGTGTCATTTAATTTTCACCTCAATTAACTCAGTGAGAGTTGCAAAACTAGAAAAAAAAAATAAATGTGTGTGTGGGGAGGGAAATTAAATCATTTATTTAAGTTTGGCTTATCTATGAGATGCTCTTTCACACACTGCTCTCTGCAGTGTTCCTCCAACCTTTTACATAGATGTGGGATGTGCTGCAGTTGCTTTGACTCTTATCTACAGATTAGCAAAAGAGAAGGAAAAAAAGCCAGATGTAAAGATGCCCCATGAGACTGATATGGAGCTGTTTCTGTAGCAACCGATGATTTTCTTCTCATGTAAGAATGAACCGTGTCATATCTAATTCTGAATGTATCTGGGCCTCACTTGCCAGCCAAAGCTGTGTCAAGTATAAAGTCAATATAGTTAGAAAGAGTGATAAAAAAAAGCAATTATAAAGTCATCTTCCTTCTCCTACACTCCTCCTCTAACCATGATCCAAAAGATACCCTTGCCCCTGCCTTCAGCCCTGGAACATCACCTCCAAGCACCCAACACCCAGCAAAGATAGGAAGCATTTCACAAAAGCAGCTCCTCTGCTGAAAGCTCCCTTGTTCATCCCATGCACCCTCATCCCAGGAGATGGCAGTGCTCTGACAGGGGTTCCCTAATTGATTATCTATCTATCTAAAAGTATGGTTTTATGTGGGCCACGACAAGTCTCCTAAGTCCAGATCTGAAAACAACTTCATCTTCAGAAAGCTTTTGTTAGGTCTGTGCCACTTTGCTCTGCAGGCAGTGTTCCCTGCAGCTCTGAAGCCAAGGGCAGGCTGCTATCTCACTAGCATCTCCTCCCACAGTTTACCCACACAAAGCTGGAATTGAGACTCTGTGAGCACAGGAAGACTCTGTCTTCCTAATTGTCTTTTATCCAGACTGGTCTCTTCTCTCGATCTCTTCCATCCCAATTTAATGTGGTTTGAACAGGTGTTCTCTTTGTACCACCTTTAATCTACAATGCAATTCAATTAGCTTAAAATTAAAATCAAATGCATGATGACTTTTCTTCCTGGAAGATTAACGACAAGTTGTTGGTATTTTTGTCTCTTCTAAATTAATTTCTAAATTTTAAATTCTAAGTTAGTTTTCTTCTTCTATAAACAGGCTGTGATGACAAGAGAAATTGTAAGCCATGAAGGAAAGGTTTAGGCTGTACCCCATCCATTTGCATTGCCACAAGATGGGTAATGAAGGCTTAAAGTAATGTTAGAAGAAAGTAAATATGATTATGCAAGCATTTCACGTTTGTCTAGTTTCTCAAATGAGAATTTCTCTACTCACACCCTCCCTCCCTTCACAATGCATGACATTGCTGAAGAGAGAATCTCAATTTAAGTAATGACCCCAATAAGATACTAATTCAAATCTTGTTAAAACGGATAATCTGATGCTTTACAGCTTTTTATTATTATTATTTGAAGTTACATTATGATGTCAAGCAATAATCTTTTTTTTTTTTCCCCATCCTGAAATCACAAGCTTTTGTTCATAGAGTGAAACAAGATCTCACATTCTGTACTTCCTTTATTATTAGCTGCTAACGTTCCCTGACTCTATGATAAAACGAACCAGTCAGCTTGTTGACACTTGACTGGGGTTTAAGTAAATTGCATCTGCTGTAGCCTACTCTGTGGAATCAATTATTGATAATATAGGTGTGGGGGAACATTTATAAAGTGGTTTGGGATATGTTGTTGCTCATGTTAAGAGCTATAATGAGCATTTAAAACCATTTTAACAGTGACCTCTACAGACATTTGATCTTTGCAATATTTGATAATTTGATTCTGGTTCAGAACAAAACCAAGCCAAAATGATAAAAGACAGCAGTGATCCATTAAGCTGCTTTGCTCCTCCTTACATTTCACATATTATTCTACTTAATATCTGACACTCGCACATTTCTCTCATAAAACCTTCGTGTCAAGGATATGTTTCTCAGAAACACTGCTGAACAAGTAGCTAAAACATATTCCTCTCTCTGCTTGAACTATTTATCTCTGGAATACAACACTCGTACATAATGTATTATTTATTAATAGGCTCCTCCCTAGTTCTTACTGCCCTGCTGTGCTCAGAAGTTACTTAGAAAGAACATCAACGCAATGGAGACAGGAAATACTGAAAAACCATGTGTGATCTCTTTGGGCATATGAAAACACTCTCTAGTTCCTCTAGTGGTAGCAGTAAGACTCAGCCCCAGAGGCTTGGTGGGCAGATCCACTGAAAGCAGTGGATCACTGTCCAAAGCAACAGCCACGGGAGCTGAGCAGCCACACAGAGGTAGCAATTTTCTGTGTGCGCCATCACTTTTATTGGCCACACAATCTTTTCTCCATATATTCTTCAATGACATCTATTGGTGATTTATCTATAAGTTGCCTTATTTACATACACATAGATAGTATCCAGAGTCTAACTGAACCACTAGGAACAAAAAAGTTCATCAGATCCCTATAAATATTTGCAAATGCAACAAGAAGTCATTAAGGCGCTCTTATGTGTGGAAGGAAGGAGACAAGGAATGAGCTGCTTTGGAATGAACCGATCCTTAACTTTGCCAGTGAGAGTTATAAAGGATGACAGAACATCTCTCTAATTTTATTCTATATTTCTACATCTGTATTAAAAAAAAAAAAAAAAAAAAAACAGCATCCTCATACACTTTGGTGATGCAATATAAAGAATTGTAGCAACTATATCATTAATGATGTATACAGTGACATATAATTATGTGCTCAACCTCTCAGATGAGTACATAAAAGGACACCTTTGACAGTTTCATAGTGCAGTCTCTCAGCCACATCAAAATATGGCAGCCAAAGCCAATCACTTTATTTAACTCAAATAGCAAACATCTCAGAGCTCCCAACTTCATAGGATTCCACCTTCCCAGTTAATGCAGGTCTGAATGACCTGCAGATAACCAGGGCTGTAGTCACCCCACACCTTGTATAGAGAATGTAGAGTACATGCACACACACTGGTATTTGTGCCCCGGTGAAGACTGGAGAAGGAGGGATGATATAGCCAGTATCTTGTCTGTGCTTCGCTCTGCTCTTCCCTAAAAGCTTTGTGCCTGCAGGAAGCAAAGAAAGAGGATAAGGCCCATTTCTCTGACATCCTGGGAGTCTGAGCCCACATCCAAGTTTGATTCAAACTTCTTTGCAGTTCCACAAACAACGAGGTGGCTGCACATACCTATTAAATGAAGCCTACACGCTTAGTCTGCAAGGGTTTAGGCTCTACTCATTCCACAGTTTAACTCAGCATTTTAATGGGCTTGTTTTGGTAACAAACCACCGAGCAGGTTTTTCATAGTTTGGTGTATTATTATGTAGATTGCAGAGCTGAGGTTATAATCCTGTGTTTGTGACATCAATTACTTAATGCCTATAGAGATTACTGTAATGCCACAAGCAGCGGATTATGTCTTAAAGTACATAGTAAGTAGCAGGAGCTAATAAACTCTTCTCCTTAAATTTTATTTATTTTGGGGAAAAAAAGGAGTGAACAGGGCAGGAAATAATATACAGACCACACAGAGTGCTATCAAAAAAACAAAATCCATACATGATGCAGGTTGCTTCTTAGGCATCATGCAGCCATTCTTTAGTTGTGAATTCCTTGTTAAGTCTTAGGGAGGAAAGGAGCAGCGTTTGGAGAGAAAAAGGGATAGATCAGGAAAAGCAATTATGAACTTTGAGACTGCACCATTTAGGGATGTGGGGAGAGGGTAAACAACAGTGTTCAATGAATGTTTAATTAGAAACAAAGCATATCTACCTATAGCAGTAATGGGTTATTGACTAAGGAGCCATTGTTTATGGGTTGTTTTAGATAAGAGACGAGACAGATTAACCTCCAACACATGGAATTTTAGAACTAACAGTGCCACTGCAGGATCCTGTGGACACATGCTAAAGGAAGCACAAACCAAAGCTTCCTGTCCCTGCTCTCCTCCATCTGGATACTGAGCTTGAACTTCAGCCATGCACACCCTGATCAGCAGATCAATTCTCCCAACCCCTCCTTTTCTTTGTATAGTTAATTAAATATTTATCAAGGTTGGGATGTAAGCTCCAGTATCCTCATCTGATCTGAACAATCAAACTATCAGCTTGAAGCATTTGCCCCACTCTGCCCATGCCAACTAATACTGAATTCAACAAACCACCATTGGTCCAAAATAGCTGGCACACTCTGGGGGTAAGAAGTCTGACTTGAATGAAAATGAAATATTGTTCATAGAACCGTGGTTTTCAGCAAAATAGAGGGGAAAACAAATGTAGAACTAGAAATCTGAGAAAGCCAACGGGAAATTTCCTGAAATACAATAAATTTTCTTTCTAGTTTCTTCCTATGGAAGAAGTTAAATATTTCCCTGTTTGGGGAGCAGCATGTGTTTGCACCACGCTGGCTTTTGCTCTGTGTTGGTATTCTGTTCAGGGCAGCATGTAACCACACAGTGAAGTTCTGCATTACAGCATTGGCAGCATCTCCTCCTTAATACACCTGGGCAAAGTCAAAGGAAACACTTATTTGATAAACTTTTAAGAAACAGGACTCCTGTGGCTTCGTACCATAAGGACAGCAATATGAATAGAAGGAAAAAAAAAAGAGATGCATAAAAGATGCAGCACAAAAGTTAAATTCCTTCTGCATATAAATTTTCCAAAAATTACTGCATTTTCATGCATAAAACCTATGAATTATGCGTTAAGAAGTCCCTATGATCCAGCAACACAGTGAAAATAAACATGAGAACACACAGCTTCTCTCACTGCCATTCCCTCTGACTCCCCAGAGCCCCATCTCTCTTCCCTCTCCAAGAGCTCCCTCATTTTACATCTGATTTCATGTGAACTATCCGGTTGTGTTTTATTTCCAGGTCCTGGTTTCAGTGATGGAAGGTATTCTGCAAACATTCAAGATCTATTCTCTTTTCTCTCAAAGATGCCAATATTTAAAGGCAACTGAGTGACTTGCACACAATGGTAATGCATGCCATTTTATTTAGAAGGCCTCAATAGTGTGTTGCATTTCTGGAAACTCTCAATCAAGCATCTTAGAAACATTAAAAAAAAAGATACAAAGACAAAAACAAATAAAAAAAATCCACCTCA
Source organism: Meleagris gallopavo (assembly GCF_905368555.1). Lineage (NCBI taxonomy): Eukaryota > Metazoa > Chordata > Aves > Galliformes > Phasianidae > Meleagris > Meleagris gallopavo. The sequence goes on from NC_139413.1 coordinate 22,546,789, forward strand.
GCAGTGTACAGTTGAGCTCTACAAGCAAAGCAAACTTTTGTCAGTAAGCCTCCAGTAGCTGAGCTTTCTGTATGACACAAAGCAGAGCAAATACTGGGAGAACTTTATAACTGGCAAATGGTGTGCATGAGACCTACAGTCTATATCACCTCCAAAATCTTTGTTTAGTGATTTCTGTTTGAACCATCAGCATTCTGTTTCAAAGCCAACAGTTATCTCACAGCTGCAGCTCCAAGCATTCAAAAGGAAAAGACAGAGCTCCTTACATTTTGGAAGTTACTTTTGCATGGTATATGTGTATATATTATGGTGTGTCTATTTACTTTTGCAGATGGAGTAAATGTTTGTTAAATTGTATACACCTTTATAAGGTACATAGGGAAATGATATAAGACAGTATACTGACAGAATCTCAGCAGCACAACTGCCACGGGTGCATGGTTAGAGAAGCTTCATTTTGAGAAGCCAAAGGAAATCTGCATGAGGGAGTCAATGAAACTGATTTCCAATGCACCAGACTGGAGGATTTCAGTTTCTAATCTTCAGTTCTAACTTCACCTGCCCTCTACTCACATCACGTTCACTTTGCCTCTTTCATTCTCCTTTTTTCATTTCCTCCACGCAGATGAAATGCTATAGACCAGTATCATTTGCATTTTCAAGCTGCTAATATTATGGGAATGTAAATCAGTAGACTGGAAATATCAGATTCCAAAGATTTGCACAACAGCTAGACAAAAATAGCATTTTTTCATTTGCAGCATGGAGGCAGCTAACTCCATTCCTCCAAGTCCTGTTTCAGCTGTCACGGTAGTTTTGTAGCCAAAGATATATGTGCAATAAGGACAGGTAAGACTAAGAGGAGAAAGAACTGTGCTTCCATGTGGTATTTAGGAGGATTGCTTTCTCTAGAAGTATTTTCTCTTCATACTGTTCAAATTTACTTGTTTATTGTATACAAGTCAAGACAATATGATCAAAATAATAGTGAAAAGTTAAATTAGAATCTAGTATGTTTGGACAAATATAAATTTATATGTCCAACTACTGCAGTCTCATCTAATTTCAAGCTTTTCATCTCATTTCAGGTTGAGTCTGTTTTCTTTCACAGTCTCTGGCTGTGAGTTTTTCTATTATTCAAACATATACAACGTCCCTCCCCCTCCCCATTCCCCAAACTGGACCACTGCTTCTCATATTCACTTAAAAAAACCACACAGGGCAGTCCAACATCACTCCTCTAAATACTGAGTTTTAAATTACAGCCACTGTAAACACTGTCCAGAAGTCAAATGGCAGCAATGGGTGCAGGCTATACCCACAGATAAAAAGAACAACCTTACTTTCCAAGCAGACCCAACACTTCCTTATTCCTTTCTAAAGCAATTTCTTTGTAGCTTTCTACGGCATATTCTAAAATCATCATCAAACTTCTGTATCTGAAAAGTCCTGAAGCACAGAACCAGGATCAAGGTCCACTAGGCTGCATCCTACAGCAAAATTCCCCAAAATTAACAAGGAGTGATGAGACTCCTTACAGTCACTTCTACGATTAGTCTGCCTTTGTGCACTTTTCAGCAAAATTCACATTTAATCTGTGGATGGTGATTTTAGAAATGTTAGCAAAAATCAATAAGATGGAGACTGCTGGAACTAGGATGCCATATAACCTTAGACATCCAGATCTGAACGTTTTGATCCCACTTTTGATATTTGGCACTTCAGCCCAAATCCATCTCCTGGATTCTTTAATCCATGAAAACCACTCCAGAGGCATTTCTATTCACAACTGTCGATAAGAGCTATACACATTCTCTGCATTATGTTATAGCCAAGGAGAAAATAAAAACCTGGTTCATCAGAATCACTGAGCTGAGTTAACTTGCCCGAGAGCAGCCTCAGATGGATCCGTGGAAGAAAATGAGGCCACCCAGATATTACTGTTTCATTTCTCTCTTTGGTCTATGTCAGGTTATTCTGACTAATGAAATAAGGAACAACATTTGTCCTGTACAGCTAACAGAGATAAGAGGACTGAAATCCTCTTTTCATTAGCCTAGTTGCTAACTGTTTCAAATTATTGCTCTTTTACTGTTGTGCTATAAGCAATTCATTGGGGGCCTGCTATCTGATATACATCTAATGGTGACTAAAAACACAGAGCAAGAGCTTGTCAGAAGTCTGACCAGTCTAAGCCTGTTCTGTGAAGCACCCAAAGCTCAAGGACATCTGCGGGAGAGAAAAAGGAACCAAATATTAACTCAATGAATTTTATATAAAACTGATGGGTTTGTCTCAGTGTGCAGTTGCTCTGTGGCTCAGTCCAACCAAAGGCTGAATTTCTTCAATTCCACTTCCTGAGACAGTCACTGAGGGCAGACTGTGCTCCTCAGAAATCACATCTTCAGAAGACAAAAGCTGAGATTTATTCACAGACACGTTGCAAACATCTAACAATGAAAGAAGTAAAATAATACATCATGAATCTACTGCAAAGCGGTTCTTAGGTTTACACAGAAAATATATTTATATCAAAAACTTGAAATGTGAACGCTTACTTATGATTTGAGAGTCACTCTGAAACTTGTACTTTTCAGAAAAATATGGTTCTGCATTTAAACTGCTTCCATCAAAGCCACTTAAATTCTTCATTTATTAGAGGAGAACCAATAGGTTTCCAAACATTCACTGAACACCAGTCTTAAAAATTAATTCTCTAGATGTTAAAAGCAACATTTACATACCATTCGGGAAAACATTTGACTTTCCCAACAAGTATAATGTTTTTTAGTTATTGAAAGAGCTCTGCTATGTCAATAGTAATTCACAAGAACCAGTCCATCATTTCAAGCCAATTTCACAGTTACAGGAAAGGTGAACAAAGTTTCATAGGTGAACACATGAGGAAAATTTATCCTTGCTCTTACCCTGAACTCTGTTGTGTCCGACAGCTATATTTCAGGACTTAGTTTAAAACAAACAAAACACCAAACATCCACCCACATCCATCCACAAACATAAACATTCCAATTTACAGTGGCAAAACCAAGTGTCAAATTCACTCCTCACAGAGAGCTTAAGTCTTTCTTTTGGGCACCAAAGACAGAGAACATTTTTTCTTTGGCAGTGGAGGTCCTCTGCAGCATAGGTTCAGCTTTCAGAGGAGGCATGGACCAGCACAGGAGCACGACACACTTCACCCGCTCCTGTCCCAGACCCACAAGAGGACAGGTGTTGGCAGATTTATTCCTTCCAGACCACTCCAGAAGCAAAGTCTCTTTACTGCCTTAGTCATGGCATCAGATACGTATCTGTGCTGTCACAACTGAAGAAAACATGTGAGTTCAAGTCTTTTTAAAATCCCCAAGCAAACAGATGAAACAAGTCAGATGATACAATAGAATTAGTATTTCCCAAAGACGTTTTTAATGGAGTCTGAACAGATTTTTAGGATTTAGGATTACTACCAAAAGGCTTCTTGGGATTAAAAAAAAAAAAAAAAAAAAAAAAAAAAAAAAAAAAAGGTTTAAAACATCTTAGGGCAGAAAAGGCACTTTCCATATTCACAGCTGGCAAAACGTTTCACACAAAATATCAGAGAAGAAAGCGTTAAGAACTGCAGGTAACTGCAGGTGCAGTTAGGAAGGTGGCTTTGGAGGAGATTACATAGAAATAAGATGAAACTTTTGGGAAAAACAAATAAACAATTAAACTTGCTCTCCCAAGTTGCTTGTTGATCTCTCTGATCAACAAGGAAATCAGAACTGTCAGCTTTCATCCACCTTGCACAATGAACTAAAAAAAAAAAAAAAAATTAAAAAAAAAACAACCAACTAACCCAAAATGGTTAAGCTTTGATTCAAGCCACACAAAGCTAATTGTTAGCAACCATTGCTTTTCCTAACTAGGCATTTGGGGCTCTCAGGAACATGAAATTTTCTGGTCTGGGGAGTGCTCTAGTGTTGCTACTGTGTACACTATGAATTATGTGCAGATTTTTATAAATTGAATGATTCCTCTCCTTATGATGACAGGCACATTCACATCATATAAAGTTGGGAATGGGAGAACTAAACAAAGGCACCGAGTTCTGAATTGATCACCTAAAACATCTGCTGTATTGCTCCGGAATTGCAGCACATATGGCATATAGGAGCATCCAATGTTTGGAGGCACACTACCTATGCAGAACATCCACAAAATGTCAGAAACATCCGTTCTGGCCATTTCAGTCTTAACTCTGAATGTTCTTCTTTTAAATAAAATGCATAACGTTATTTGTGGGTTGATTTTTTTCTGATTTATCATGTATTTTGATTACAATCGACTTCGCTGCTGCCCTAAGTCTCCTGTATGTTTCTTTAAAGGACTGAGAATAGTAATGGTGTTCAAAAAGACAATAGGAACATAATGGAGAAGAAGAAAAAGTTATCACCTACATGTGATCCTTTCCATCTCAGCCAATCAACTCGTTGCACTTATTCTGAATCTTACTGCTATTATACTACAACAATCACAAAGCAATCTTCACACAATACCTATTAACAGCAAATCATTGGTATGCGTTTCTAAACTGTATTTTGTTCTGATGCAACTCTGCTGTGTAAAGCTCCAGCCTTGCCAAGAGCAGTGCATGTAAAGTGACATTTTCTAGAACAGTTGACCTAGGAGTGTATTAGACATGCACTGTCTCAGGAGTGTCAACGTTTCTTTGAGAATCTGGTCCTAAGCATTTGAGTCTCACTAAGGAAAGTCATGATGAAGCCTCTGAATTTGCACTTGAAAATATTCAACAGCATATGTCAAATGATCAGATAAAAGTACTTTAAATATATATATACATATATATATATACATATATTTATAAATTAACTATTCTGTAAGTTTCTTCTTATCTGTAGGCCAAGTGGGGAGATAAGAAATCCTAGATTGTCACGTCCACAACAAACAGCATCCCAATGGAAAAGAGAGCCACTGTGCCAGGCAAATACCAAATGGCTATTTGAGCCGTAGAGCCACAGAAGCCATCAGATTGAAAAATTCTTCAAGAGGGAACTAGTCTAGGGAGTAGTAGAGGCTTAGAAAAGATGGCAGAGATCACCTAAAATACTTGTAATTTGTGTGGTCAGAGTTCCCTTTAGCCATTTCAGGCTCAGAAAGAGGTAAGGGTGAGCTATGAATCAACGCTTACTGAGCCTCTCTGGTAAACTTATTATTTGATGCAGTTCTCTGTTGCAGACCCAACAATAAAGCTTTCCCCTAAAGATAAACAGTAATAAAAGAGCTTCTGCTTTTGCAGCCCTTTAAGCCTAGTCTGCTGATAAAAATCAGCAATACATTGCATTCCTAATGTCCCTCGCTAAAGGTTGCCATACAAGCAATTACAAAAAAGAAAAAAAATGTGATAATTTATCCTTTACATCATCCGACAAACTGGGAGGTTCCTACTCAACCTACAAACCATGTCTTTCAGAATAAATCATTCTGGGCTGGATAAGAGGTGAATCAGACCTCACCTCTGATACCTGCAGGTCACATGAACTGAAGGCAGAAGGGACCCATATTAGAACAGACAAAATGATATCTCTTTTCCAGTAAATCCAGTGACCAAACAGTATTGTTCAAGCTTTGAAAATCATTATTTCCAATGCCAGAATGCTAAAATATGATATTTAATGTAAACCACATCATATACTTAATAACATCAGCTAGCTGTATAACTCCAAAAATGAAAAACGTATTTTCTTTCTTTGTGACCTGAAGTCACCGAGAATCCAAAGAACACCAGCCTGACATCTCACATTACCTGTGTCACAAAATTCTTTTCTTCTTAACCAAAAAGGCCATAAGCTTTCTATAACAGCATACTGTCCTAAATTCAGACCTCCTTGAAGAGCGGATCACAGAAGTAAACAGCATATATAATTCTGTGAGGGCTCCCTCTTTTGGTCACAAAAGAAATACATCACAGATCAGCCCTGTAAGGCTCATCATAAGCTCTTTGCTTTCTCAACTGAAAACCTCAGCATCAGTAGCACAGGCTGATCTTACTGCATGGTATGTTTTGGGGAAAAACTCATGTGCATAGAAGCCTTCACTTACCAGTCCAAAAGGGGCTGCTGTTCTTGCTCTGTGATGTTCCCTGTGTGGCCCTTCTGCAGAAACCTCAGACCGCAAGAAACTGCACAAAACTCCAAACTTCCTCAAAGATCTTTCTGGGGGCTAGCCAAGAACAGCCACAAAGAGGAGGCAAGGTGTGATTGGCTGAGATAAAACCACAGGCTTAGACTTGAAAATAGGACACAGATGAGAGACCAAGGAACAAGTGCAGTGAGTGGCTTTTCATTCCCTTCCTGGGAAACGTGCCAGGAAGTACAAAGGGTCCACAAGAAACTTCCTTTCAATATTAAGACCAGCTTAGACTGTGCAGCTCTTCCATGGAAGTTTAACTATAGGTTAAGCTGTCAAATGGAAAAACATCAAGAAAATTTTCATTTCCTGCTGTTGGGATTGCTAGTACAAAAGCTCTTACCTAGATGAAGGGTTTCCAACAGCTGCTGATCACCTGTGAAGGAGCAATGCCCTGAAACCTGGAATGAATTAGCAAACTCACTGCACCTGGCCTTTCAGTTGACTAGGGGACTGGGATTTTCAAGGGAAACATCTTCCGGAGTTGTTACCATATTTCTCAAAAAAAAAAAAAAAAAAAAAAAAAGGGGTTTGGGTCTGTGTGGTGGTTGAGCTTGCTTAAGAGCAGTTTAAGGCAAGTTCTGTAGCATTTATCAGCACAAAAAAAAAACAAAAACAAAAAACAACACAACCTAGAACTGTTAATTTGGCCTTGGATAGGAAAGAGTGAAAAGCTCTGGTGAACTTTTTCCCTTTACTTCCTTGCAATTCACATCAGCTGATATTCTACAACTCTGATTTCACACTGTGGGAGCTTTTTAGCAGTTTTTGTTAAGGGTTATTGAAATCTAAAAGTTCATTATGTTACAATTCTCTCTTTTAGGCCTCAAAGGCTTTGGTATTGCTGCTGTCCAGTGAGGTTGCAAGGCAAGGGGTACTGGCTAAATGAGCTCAGGGAGAACTCTTTATAAAAATTGTAGGTATTGTGGGGTCTTTCCATTTGACTGTCCTGTCTGCAAAAGGCAGATTATTCTAGATTTATATATATAAGGAGAATATCAGACTAACTTTTTATTAAAAATTAAAATCTTTTGAGTCACAACAGAAATCAATATACCACAATTCAGAAGAAGTAGAATGAGGATCCTGTGGTTAAGTAATTGAAAGGGGAATTGAGTAACCTGTCATTCTCTCTGCTCTGTGCAAGTTAGCTCTGGATGTCATAAGCATTGTATCGTAAGCTCCTGAAGGAGTTAGACATTCTGTAAATGTATGAAAACAATATAGACAAAATCTATTCAGGCTCCAGAACAGACCCAAATAAGCTCCAGAATCAGGGCTGATAATTTATTTTCACGACATGCCGTTGGCTTCTTTCTCACATTCAGCTACTACAGCTTATGAAGTAGATTATTTGCCTTCATTTTGAATTTACCTGACTTCTGTCAGAACCTTAATTCCAGTGCATTGCTGAGTATTGTATCCTTATAAAATACACTACTCAGCTGCCAGCAGACATGCAGATTAGCCTTATCCTAAAGCATCTCATCTCTATTTATCCCGGGATAATTAGTCACGTAAATTAGAAGTCATTACCAAAGGCTACAAAACCCTTTAGCAAAGGCTTGTTGATAGGCTAAATGTGTTTAAAATACTTTAAAGTTCTGGGGTAGGAAGAGAGGGGTATGTGGGGGGTGTGGGAATAAATATCATCATAATAAGAAGTAAATTCTGACAGGGAAAATGAGGCTGCATTAATCTGTATTCATTCCCAAAAAAGGACTTACATTATTGTACGCTGCCACGGTGATATATAACAGAGGACATTTAAAATGCCAAGCCATAAAAGTGTATTTTCTTCATTACATTTTCTTTGAATGCTTTGATCTTCTCATTTTATACTATAAGTTTGATTCATCATTACTTTCCAGTAAGAAACTGCCACATTTGATTGTGGGAAGAAGAATTCTTATCTAATTGCAATTTGTAAGTACAGGATTTAGTGTATTGTTGCCTGAAAAATGGAACTGTCTAAATTATTTTCCCTGAAACTAACATCCTCAACAAATAAAAGCAACATATGATAGCTGGGCATAATTAAAGAAATATGACACCTACTGTTACTTGAATAAAGAAAATGTGTTGATGACAAGAAAAAGAAAAAACATGTGATTTCCCTGCAGTTTTGGTGAAACACAAAAGCATCGCATGTTAGTTCTTTAACACATTTGTTCAATGAATTGGACCAAAAAAAAAAAAAGAAAGAAAAGAAAAGAAAAAAGGAGCAATCCCTTTCTACAAACAAGCCTGTAATGTGCAGTTATTTCTGTGCAGTGAGAGCAATGTGTGTCAGACATTTTGGATTTACTGTGCATGCACAGCAATCCTGCCTTAGCTCCTGTGTGCCCAACAGCCTTTTCTGAGCAACAGCACAGAATGAAGGAAACATGGAACAAAAGAGAAAAAACAGCCATGAAAAAATGGGCGTGCAAAAAACCTTTCTTAAAGGACCCGATTTACAGCTTCACTCTCAACAGCCATTTTGATCTTTTAACATCTCTATGCGTATGTTATGCAATCAGTTCTCAGATAACTTTCTGCATCTTCAAACCTGCTCTTTTTGCTTCACACTTTTAAAATTCTCATTTCTGTTCTCTCACACATGCTTATCTATTCCATTCCCCAATATTAAGCAACCCTTATAAAACCCCTGTTAATAAAACATTCAATATTCTGTTATCATTTGGCATTTTACCATCCAAAGTTTAATGTATGTGTGTTTTTTGCTTTTTTCCTTTTGTCTTCAGCATTGTCCCTTTTTACCCTTCCTCACAGTATTCACATACTCATGACGTTGATAAAATAGTTTTCAACTCCATGGGGTTTCAACAGGGTTATGAAAATCACCTAACTTTAACTATTTGATAATAAATACTCACTGATAACTCTGCATCATGTATTCATGTATTCTCCTTTCTGAACAGTGTAAGAACTGTATAATTTGTACTGTGTTGGAAGAAATGTTGTTCTGGTCTATACAAGTTTTCCAGCCCATTCTGAAATCCTTTGAGCTCCAGCTACTTTCCTGCTGGTATGTGCTCAAGACTTGACTGTATATTTCAACCTAAGTTGGCAATGCAGGTCTGAATGCAGAAAGATATATTTAGAAAATAATGTGCAATATACATATAGAGAAATATGTTTAGAATATGGCTAGCTATTACAGAAGGAATATCTATTGACATCTACTATAATTATCTATTACTTGTAGCCAAGTATATATCACAGTGATGAGGAACACTATAAATCCCTACAGAGAGTAAATTATTTAATGATGTTTCTTCACTACTCACAAAGTCTCAGTATCATGCCTCAGAATGGAGGCCATTGCTCTGAGCAGGAGAGTAGCAGTTATGACTGGAAGATTGAAAAAAAATAATAAATTTAAATTAGCTACTTTTTGAGCCATCTGCAAAGTGTGTGTCCACAAACTCTTCAAAATCGCATAAGCATGGTGGAGAGGTATATGCAAATCTCTCTTTTGGAAGAAGATCTCCAGTTTGCATTAATAAATAAATAGTGAAAATCAGTTCTTCTAAGTCTAGAGGATGTTTGTCCAGGTTCTGAACTGGGCGTTTGTAAGCTGTCAGAGCTGGAGAGAGGTCTTACTATACTAATGTGATAATAACCACCTTGAAGATTAGTACCCTTTTTACAATCATTTCACTTATCACAGGTATACCTCATATTTCACTTTGATTCATAACTTGTACAGTCACCCTCAGCACCACTAACCACTAGGAAAAAAAAATGGTAAAAAGGCAGAAGAATCCTGCTGTGCATTAATACTATGTAGCATCCAAGAAACAGCTAAAAAAGTGGTTATTCTAGCCTGAATGTGGGCACTGTGTTTACCAGCCAGGGCCTCTCTCAGCAGCTGTTATGGGTTCCTCTGTAGCTGGTATCATTGCCTGGAGGCAGAAGTACCTTCTGACCATATCTGTTTATGAAAAAGGAATAATCAGATTAGAAAACACTTACTGACATTAAGTGTCCATTAGACGATCTCCCAAGGTCCCTTCCAACCTCAATGATTCTATGAAATATTCTTTTATGCCAATAAACACAAGCAGATCTGATCAAATATTGATTTCCAGCACTTCTCTTCCCGAGGCAGCCTTCCTTCTCTATATAACACTGTGAGTTAGTCAAGTGATGGGGAGGATGAAGGATGTTTTTCACTTCTGTGCCAGTGTCCTCTCTCCTTGAAGCCTCAGGGGGTTCTCTACAGATTCAAGATGAACAAAACACAGATGGCTTTGAAGAGAACTCTTTCTTAGGACTGTCAATACTGCTTTGGGTTTGTGAGGTTTTCCTTGACTTATTCAAAGAAGTTTTCTACCAGGACCAGGATGCCTCCTTCAGCAAGTGACATATGACACAACCTTCTTCACCAAATCTACCACACTAATAAAAGTAATACAAACAAACAAACAAAGACCATTCCCAACATCCTAACCTACAAAGACTTCTTTCTCCTGAAAAGAAAAAAATTCTTATTTTCCCTCAAGTAAGCTGTTCACCCTCAGCAAGTTTGCTAATTATACGAAGTTGGGAGGATTGGCTGACACGCCTGAAGGCTGTGCTGCCATTCAGCGAGACCTGGACAGGCTGGAGAGCTGGGCAGTAGGAAACCGGATGAGGTTCAAGAAAAGCAAGTGTAGGGTCTTACACCTAGGGAGGAATAATTGCATGCACCAATACAGGCTGGGGGATGAGCTGCTGGAGAGGAGCTCTGCAGAGAGGGACCTGGGCGTCCTGGTGGACGACAGGTTGGCCATGAGCCAGAAGTGTGCCCTCGTGGCCAAAAAGGCCAATGGCATTCTGGGGTGCATTAAAAAGAGCGTGTCCAGCAGGTCGAGGGAGGTGATCCTCCCCCTCTACTCTGCCCTGGTAAGGCCTCATCTGGAGTACTGTGTCCAGTTCTGGGCTCCCCAGTATAAAAAAGACAGGGATCTCTTGGAAAGAGTCCAGCAGAGGGCCACAAAGATGGTGAAGGGCCTGGAGCATCTCCCCTATGAAGAAAGGCTGAGTGAACTGGGTCTGTTTAGCCTTGAGAAAAGACGACTGAGAGGGGACCTGATCCAGGTTTATAAATATCTGAGGTGTGGCGGCCATAGTGGTGAGGCCAGTCTCTTTTCAGTGGTACGTGGAGACAGGACGAGGGGAAACGGACATAAGCTGCAGCATAGGAATTTTCGCACGAATGTGCGTAAGAACTTCTTCACGGTGAGGGTGACGGAGCACTGGAACAGGCTGCCCAGAGGGGTTGTGGAGTCTCCTTCTCTGGAGATATTCAAGTCTTGCCTGGACGCCTACCTGTGCGACCTGGTGTAGGGAACCTGCTTTGGCAGGGGGTTGGTCTCGATGATCTCTAGAGGTCCATTCCAACCCCTACAATTCTGTCATTCTGTGATTCTGATTCTGTGATTCTGTGATTCTGTGAGTGTGGCTGATGATATTAATTTCAAATAGAAGATGGTCAGATAGTGTGATGTTAAACAAAAACCTCTCAGTTGTATGGAAGAATGGGCAGTCCTCGACTGGTATGGTAAGATATTTGCTGAGCTGAAGTAGATGTTCTCCATCCAAACTGCACAGGTAGCCACTTGCTTCCTGGGGCACTTCGCAAGAGCACTACAGGTCTCTTATAGCCTGCTCCATGGGTAAGTCCTGCCTAACCTCCTCACTTACTGCTCTTCACTTCCTTTCACCCTCTTATTCTTTCCCTTCTATGCATCAGAGTACACTGCACAGAGTGAGCAGAGTGAAATTCATGTCACCGTTAACAATTCCTTAAGGGCAACGGAGTCCTATGTGTTTCATTTACTTTGCTAACTGTACAGTATTTAAACCTCATCTGAATTGGTAAGTAAAGAGAATATCCCTGGGGCTGCAGAAGACAAATACAAATTCCTACTCCAAAGGTGTGCGGCTTAAAAGGAAAGCTGGGATAAGACAAGATAAAAACCTCAAAAGAAGAATGAAGTCTATGCTATGTGTGCAGCTTTTTTTCTCCTCCTTAGACCCAACAGTGGAAGGGAAATACAAAAAAGCATGGTTACTCCCAACGAGCAACGTAGGACACAACAAGAGGATCTCCTCTGCTCATGCAAGAGCAGGATTTGATGGGAATTCTTCTACTTGTGTAATGATTCTTATTTGTTGGGAAAGATTCCTTTGAATTCCTATAAAAAAAAAGAAATTATCAAAATACAACCTTTTTTCCTCTAAAGATCCTCCAAAGTACCAAGATAGTACATAACGCAGGAGGCGTCACAATCATTTGGGAGGTTAGGGAAGAAAAGGGAAAACCCTCCCACTTTCCTCCTCTCTATCAGAAGCATCCTTCCTTGATCAACGAGTTCTTTTTATACATACATATTTTCATCGCTTTCTTATATTTTTTCAGATTTTTTCCTTGATGGCAGAAAACATTTTGAGCGTGGAATAATTTTTAAGTACTTCATACATTTGTTCTAAAATACAAATAATTTCAAAATATTAGGCTTTCATGATGTGAAAATACATTTTAGACCCTAATGGAGCTAATGCTGTGAAGACTTAAGTGAGTATAGTAAAAAAATGTAATAATAACCATAATATCTCCCACTGATGTGGGAGGAACAGTTTCTGGCCTTTTATACAACCTTTAGGCATTAAGTATTAAGAATGACTTAGAGACACCGATACATTTTGAAAACAAATGTGGTTAAAAGAAATACATTATTACTTAGCAATTAGTAAAAACTCAAATATTTGTTTAAAAAAAAAAAATCTTAGCATCCACAAAACCAAACTGAAATCAGCTGAGTACTGCAGTTGTTCTGTGCTTCTAGAAGTCAGTTGCCCATTTTTAATGGAGAACGGCAAAATACCTCGTGGGGATATAGTGCAATTTAAAGTATTATGAAGACAAAATACTAAGCACCACTTCTTTCAGAAGACACCATTTCATCAGGGCAGTTTTAATCAGCATGCCTCTGAGAGAACTGAGCTCAGCTCCACAATATTTAATGTCAAATGGCTGCTGGTTAGCAGGGGTGGCAATTCTGCTTAGTGGGGACATCTTCTAGTGATTTAGCAGTGATTAGTGTTGCTCAGTCTCCTGCTGTCACTGCTCCTTTCTCCAACAATAGCTGCTTGCTTTCCTCAGCTCTTCTGCCTGTTAATTTTTTTTTTTTAATTATTATTATTTTTTCATCATTTCCCTATTCCTGCATGCCTCCTCCTTTCCTAATAAGACCTTTGGTCCCATGGGTTTTGGGTGCAATAAGCTGCAACTGGCCCAGCTGGCAGCACTGTCTTACTGTGGAGTTCAGTCCCTTTTTCAGTGCAATCAGGATTTAAGTCCCCCTCTCCAAACCCATTCACTGGCAGCAAAATGCCACCAGTTTTCAGCTCACTCAGTGCCTGCCTTGTCTTAGAAAGGGAATCATCTATAACCAACTTAGTTCAACAGATATTTCAGCAAACAGGTCAATTAAGAAATGCAACAGCTGGTCCTGTGTTTTGGACCAGCACAATTCTGCATTGTCCATCTTTAGTGTGCTCACTCTTAAAATAAAAAGTACATGTGTTAGTGCTGCTGGTCTGCCAAATTCCAGGACTGCAATTTCATTCCAGTACTTGAAATGTGTAACAACATTTCACTGTCTGCTTCACAACACAGTTAAATCAGTGGTTTGTTTTTTGGGAGTGGGTCTGGTAAGATGATGCTTCATTAAATTCCTAGGAAAAAAATAATCTTGGAGATTTTGCTAGCTTTATTCAAATTTTCTTGCACTGTAGCCTGAATATAATGCCTATTTTGTGACATGAAATAGCAGAGATGATACTTGTTTTTTCTTTATTTTCAGTACAGAACGGTAATCCTTCTATCTTTGTAGGGCTATTTTGAGCACACTTATTATATCAGAGGAAGACGATCCTTTGTCTAAAACATCAGTTATCCATTATTGGTTTTGCCATCATCTGGTATAAGCTTCAATAAGTTCTTAGTTTCCTGTCTACAGAAATCAACCTGACACTGAATCTGCTGTACTCTACCTATAATAGAGATTATATGGTTTCCTTTATAAATGTAATGACAATAATAGACAGTAGAATATTTTAAAGTGTCTTAAATTAGGGGTGATTCTAAAACACTTACTGGATTTTATTACTAACAGCCAGAAAACTTCAAAAGAGGCCTTTGAGCAATAGTTATATTCCTGGCATCTGCTTCTCTTTGCAAACTTTCAAATTTGTTGGTATTCAGATGTCATCCACAAAATGATCATATATGAACACTTTTTGAAATGCAGAGTGGAAAAGAGAGCAAGCTGTGCAGTAATTCAATATTCTGGAGACTGCAGCCTATGAACCCAAGACAATAAGGAGTTTATAACAATGGAAGTCTACAGTCTACTTAGAGTTTTGATATCAGACTTTTTTTAATCAAAGAATGAAGTTTATCAGTGTTGATCTAAAGTAACCTTGGGCACTGCTAAGATAGCAAAAGGGGGAAAGGAGCCTGGATAAAATAATTGCATATAAATATCCAGAAGGAAATTGCATTTGATCTCAAGTACACATAGAATATATTACCATGAGGATATTTTAAAAATACTTACTAAAACAGATTGAACAACAAGAAACTTCTTGGACATAAAATGGAAAATAAAAGAAGCCTATCTTTAATAAATCTTTCATAAATAGTCTTTCTAATTCTTTAAAGACTGCAGGAGAAATCGTCAGTTGGCGTAAATAGTTCTAGATCTGCATCTTAAAAAAATGACTAAAAGCAAGACCCACTTAGTTGCAATGTTTGAATCCCCAGATTGTAAATTAGAAGCCATTTCAGAACAGAGACACAAAATGACGAATCCATTCACTGTTGAAACTTGAGTTCAGCTATGCTGCTGTATTGACATTATCTAAATTTAGGTACTCAATTTAGGGGCTTTTATTAGCTGGCTAGCCTCTCTTTTTAGCAGCATAACGACAGTCTGATCCAGAAGGCAATTCAGAACATATACGTGATGGTCCTCTGGAAGCTCTCCTTCAGCTCTGCACAGTTATCCGCTCTGTCTTCATTTCCATGCCTGAGTGTGACAGTGAGGGTAGCCCCTCAAGACTGTATTCCTTGTCTCCTGGAACTGGCTGATTTTAGAACTTTATATATTTTTAAAAACTAATCAACTTGTCATCTATCGTAAGCTAGATGACTTGGTTTGTTATTGTCAATAAAAGGAGAAAATCACATAGCTTTACAGGGCGAATTGTTTGATTTCTCTTAGATAAATGGAGAGAATCATCTTCCAGAGATGCTTTGTGCACACTAGCCATTAAAACCAATTGGTTGGCTTGAACAAGGTCTCCACTACGGTTTGTTGTCAAGTGCAATGAAACTCACCTTAAACTTTATGAAAAGTGGAAGGCATGTGAGGACAGCTACTCAACTACTTACCTGATGCATCTGGTTACTGATGCTTCTTTCTGAATTTTGTTTTGAGATTAATTTGAGTAGGAGCATTCTCAAGAGTATCAAAGAAAGGATGCAGAAAACTTCATTTCAAGTTTAAGTCTCTTTAGCAAGAGATGCTATAGAGTAAGGAAAACCTGAAAATAGGGAAATGAGTTTTGAAATACTTTAAACCCCATTACATAAGCACAAATAACAAGCAAAACAAGCCAGATGAATTTCAAGTGGCACTAAATACTAGCATTCTGAATCAGAAAGCCAGTTAACTTTAATGGATATAACTTATATGAGAGAGTAAAAGGTAAGAAGGTTAAGGGTTGAAGACATTTTGTTCTGTTTATTCTCTGAAATCCAATTAAGTTTAGTTTTTTGAGAAGACAAAGCTTCAAGAACACATACAAAGAAATGAAAGAGATTGAGACTCCTGAAGGAACAGGAAGAACCCTTGATACAAACATTGCCACAGCCAAAAGGGCCAATTCTTTGAATTAGGCTTGAAAGAAACAAGAGATCTGCCCAACAGTCTGGAGTAGAAGTTTTTTTGGGGTAATATTTCTGATCTTTCTGTGCCTCTAAAGTCGTCACCTCCAGCAGCTTGAAATCCAACACTGCTGCCTGTGCTAGATACCTATATTCATTAGCACGAGTGTATAACAATTGCTGAGGCTCTATCTGAGCATTGAGGTTAGAGGCTCATTTGTGCTGCACTGGTTGCACAGTTAAGCAGAAAAGCTGAGATGCATAAGACGGTATTGCACAACCGGATAGTTTATGAACAAAAAAGACCTACCCCAAAACATAAACAAGATGAATAATAATAACTAAAGCAAACAAGCGAACAAACGAAAAAGCAACAGATAAGCTGTATTTGAATATAGCTGTTTTAAGAACATTCTTCTCAAAAGTTTCTATGTTCGGTAACTAGGAAAACTTTTGAGAAACATGTACGTGGGTGAACATCATGATGCTTTTGCAGCTGTGGGGGAAAAACACACAGCCACGTTGGTAAACATGAGCTATCATCTTCCAGCCATCAGGTCCACACGTGCTTAACTGGTTGCTATATCTGATAAAAAATAAATATCAGATAAAAATAAATAAATACACACACATACAGCTTCCAGAGACAGATGAAAAACAAAACGCTGCTGGACTGTAATGGAATTAGACATGCTCTACGTTAGTCATATTTGCACATGTATATGAAGAGCACATCTGCATAGAAACAGTTAGTGTGAGAAATGACAGGAACAATGAAATTATTTCCATGTAATTGTTGAGATAGGGAAGCCTCTTTGTAAATAAAAAATATGACAGGGATGAAGTGACTTTCCTGTTCTGAATAAGAGTTTAAAATAATGGCTTGTAAAAGCACTCATTCATTTTCATGCTCTCTCCTCCCAAGTTCTTTAAGTCCATCATGCAGTTTTAGAGTCTGAAATGATATTAACTTCTATCATGTTATTATACTAAGTAGCAGAAATAGTAAGTAAGTTAGGAAATAAGAGATCTCTGTAAAATAAAAGTGACAGAATAAAACTAATCGTAATTTGTGAAAGTAGAGGCATAGGTAGGTAAGTAACTTAAGGGAAACCACACAAATTGACCACTTGTGCTTTGAGAAAGTCAGTAAGATTCTGAGTCATCTATGGTCTACCAAACAGTAAGTTTGAAGGAGAACTATCTTTATAGACATGTTTTGAAAATGGCAGTCTGTCAAGTCACAGTGTATGGGATCTATCTTACTTATCTTTAAAGGATAGGCATCAAAGCTAAGCTGGTCAACTAGGCTTCTTTTAACAGAAGAGAAACAGGCACCTCCAAAGAACAATTAATCTTATCTATCTTTGCCAGCAAGTTCAGAATGGAATAAATTGCCCTGTAGATGAGCTTCTCTCTCTCCATATATTACTGAGGAAATCTGGACAATGAGCTTGGATTAGATGCTTAGTTTTAAATGTTAAAGTTAGGAAAGAAGGATTCTTCCTGATAAGACAACAGACTAGTGTGTTCTCCTTGAGTCACAGATAGATCTGAAAAATAAAGTGTAGACTTGGCTGAGGAAAGCAATAGAGAATTGGAACCCTATAGCGCTAGACAGAGAGTCAATAGCATCAGCAGTAGTTGAAGGGTATGAAACCAGCTCTCTTTTGCATTGCTGTCTATGCAGTACTCTATTCCCCGTAGTGCTAATTCTCCTCTTTTTCCTTAATCTGGTTGCTTTGGGATTAAAATATGAAAGCATCTAGAGGGGAATTTTAATGAGTAGCTGCAGGATGGCTTTGAGCTACCTTGTGTTACTCTGAAAGAGTCGATGCCAATAAATCTAGTACTGAGCAATGGTAACGACATGCGTGGTGTTAGTCTTGGCCTGTTTGCTTGAGAACGATGAATGTCTCACATGAGAATCATAAATAGTCTGGTGTCACAAAACGAACTCAGTGCTTATGTAGCACCAATGCTTGTGAAAACCTCTGGGTTTTCTTTCTTCATGCTTGTTTTCAGAAAGAGGCCTTTGGAGTTTATGTCCACATCAGTATGAACACGGTGAAAGATGCATTGCCTTCTTTTAGTTGGAGAGAGGGTTGTCATGTTTTTGTGAATTATTTTCTGAGCCAGTTACTGTAGCAGTGAAGAAAAATACAGATTAATAACAAAAATATTTCTATTAATTATGAAATCTCTCTGAAATTGCAGATTGGAGATTTCATAGAAGTAGTAGACAGGACTGAAAAGCTGCACAGGACCAAGACTAGGAGAAGAAACAAGCTAAGTAGTCTGGGCCAAGATTGTCAATCTAGGTAGGGCCACATTCTTTAGTGGGGGAGTTGGAGACTCAATAAAATAGACAATACCAGTGGCAACTTACAGGCTTAGCTATCTACATGCAATTGTGTTTGTAGAGATCAATTTTGGAATCAAAATGTCTCTCCTGACAGCTTTAATATTCAATACCAGTTATATTAGAGGACGCATTTACTCTACATTGGACAGTCAAATCTATCTGACTCCATCAAACCAAAGCAGGCAACAGTACCAGTTAGACTGCTTCCAGTTATTGCAGATAAATGTGTAAATGGTCATATATGAATTTCTTTGTCAATTTTAATTTTATTTCTCTAAGAAGTATGTTTTATGACAAAAGTTAATATTGTTTTGAAAATGCTGACACTAGAGGTCTAAGTCTTTATAAAATGGCCTGAGCCTTTATTAAGCGAGAGTTCAGGGTTTTTTTTAGCTGTTGGGCATTAAATATTGCTTCTAATTCCTAAATATATCTAACACCCAAACATCTCTACAAATATTGAGCGATAAAATTTCATTATATCTGTTCAGAAGAAAACAAAAAGCACTTAAAAATGACAAATCTCAATTGCTGAAATATCTAACTGTATGGATAGCCAACATACATAATCTCTATTAAAAAAAAAAAATAAATTAGAGAAACAGTAAGTCAGAGATAAATGTGTCTCGATATATAACCAAGATTGCACAGGCTATTACTGCAGATTTCCCACCCTACCATGTACTGTCAGTATGTCTTTGTTTTCTTCAGCTGAGAGTGCCCTATGAGAAGACAACTGCAGTGGAACTGTATGAACCAGTGCGGTGATTTCCCAGTATCTACATTATGGGAATAGAAATAACACTTGCCTGTTAAACTCCTGACTCCAGAACTCCTACAGCTTTGGTCCACGTCTTCCAAATGTAGTTAGTAACACAGATAAATGCTGCGTTTCCACTGCATACCATAGAGCATCTCTAGTTCTGATTTTTCTATGAAAAGCATAGCCCATACTCACAGTCTGCTCTGAGTTAAACTATACTACAAATTCCTGGGCTTCTTGGAGCCCATGGACAGACTATCCAATCAGACTGTATTTGAGCCAAATTTTCTGCTGCCTTAAGACCATTAGTGTTGGTGGACTCATGCCAGTAGAGAATTTGGCCCTTGAACTTGGAGTCAGTTTTCTAAAAACCTGTTCATTTCTAAGCAACCACAGAACACACTGCTGAGGGAGCACAGAGTAAAGCAAATAAGAAGCATTTTTTTTAAAATCTGTGAGTACTTTTGGTCTGCCACCAAAAAATAAATAGCGCCTTCAGCTTTGCACCATCTGCAGCACCTGTAATTGCATGGTTTGGACTCTGAAAAGGCCTGCAGGCTGAAACTGGTTTTGTTTTAGGTCTTAAATCTTATAAAGCCGCCATCTCTTGTGATGTAATGGAGATTTTGTAACCTCTTTTCCAGGTTTAACTGTCTCATAGTATACGTACAATTCATTGCACACACTTTAATCCAAACACTGTCTCTAATATGTTCTGCCTATCTTTTTCACAGTTTGTTAGTGATCAGAAAAGATTTTCCCACTGTATTCTTTTCCCCTACTGTTCTCTTTTTTGCCTGCTGGCAATAATTATAAGTTGTGCAGGACACAAAAAAAACGGATATTAAATAGACTGTATATTATTAAAGACACTGTCATAGGCTTCAGTCCTGAACCAGAAGTCTGACTAATACATATTTGTCTTCCTTTGGCACATAAACATAGTCATTATTCCTGACAAAACAGAAAAGAGCGGGGAAAGAATTGTAGCTATTTAGTAATAATTTAAGGTTTTCATTTATTTCCTTGCAATGCAATAACGTACATGCATCTGTGTAATTGTTTCTCCTATGCGTTCTTGTTGAAATGCATCCTACTTTCTAGATTCAAGACAATGAAACATTTATACCCTATATTCTGGGATTAATTTATATCAGTTGTTTCATATTATATTATTAATATTAACAAGCCACTCCTCCCCTTTAATTATCCTTTCTCTTCATAATAATAGCTTCAGTGAAAGATTCCAATTTGCTGGAAGTGCCGCACAAAATTTTTTGCCTTATCGTAATCCAAAGATGTTGGACCAACTCTTCAGGTGTTACAGCATTTGCTGATTTATACCAGCTGAAGGTCTCATATCTTATTTCAAACTGTGTTTAACTTCAGCTACCAGCCTTTTAGATAATTTCTCAACTTGATCACCTGCCGTTGTAAAGTTGGGATATTCTTTTTTCCCCTTTTCAGTGTATATAGTATATTCAGGAAGTTTAATTCCATAAAGATCTCTGATCTGATGCACAGTGAAAGAATCTTCTTTACCACCACCACGCCATACTTACTACTTACTGTTTTGTTTTCATGAACAGTGGCTGATTACTACTCAATATAATTCCTACTGAAATGAAATGAATTGCAGACTTGTATTTAACGCCATTTTCTAGCTCTGCTCCATTTTCTATACAATGTGGAAAAGAGAAGAACTACTATTGAATTTCTAGTGGAAGACCAGGATTAAGCTAAAGCAAATTGGGCACAAGCTCTGACTGCTGAGCTTCGGAGTCTAGACGTACTTTTAGATAAAATGTCTCCAATCAATTTAACACCACATCAGCTGAGGAAAGATCTTGTGTCATGTTCTAAGAGTGAGAGATCAGAGCATTCTGAATTTGTATATAGATAATACATAGGCTTGGATATGGGTTTTATTTCTGTCTGATCCAGGAAATGGAATTCACTTCTTAGGCATACAAAGCACCTGATAATACTATCATAGTACTTTGCTTCTAGGTAGTATTTATCCTCAAATGATCTGAAAATGTATTACATTTAGTGAACTGCACAGCGGTTCTGTAAAGTGTAAAGATATGAGTTGATTATCAGACAGAAATAATACTCCAGACATACATATTTCTTTACTTGCTGCATTAAGATCTGGTCACTGTACCTCAAACAGCATTAACTGCTTGAAACAGATGAAAGAAATCCTGTGGATGCATACCTCTATAACAAGAGGGTTTATATCAAAGACTGGGGGTTCTTAATTTAGAGGGAGAAAAAAGATACAGAAAACTAAAAATGATAAAAAAAAAAGGATGAAATTAACTGCCATTTATCATTGTTAAATGCTGAGGTACAAGGACAGTTCTGTGAAAGAGAAGAGAACATCTGGACTGCCAGCTTATCTTCCTGTCCCTGACCTCAATACTTATCTTGTCAAGGCCTCTAAAATAATTCTCTGATGCTACTCAGTCTCTCTATATATAAATGAAGAAAAAATACTAGAGTAGAGTAGAATAGAATAGTTCGATTCAGCTCAGTTCACTTGGAAGGGACCTTCAAAGATCACCAAGTCCAACAGCCTGACCAATTCAGGGCTAACCAAAAGTTCAAGTGTATAACTGAGGGAATTATCTAAATGTCTCTTGAACTCTGATAGGTATGGAGCATTGACCACCTTGCTAGAAATTCTGTTCCAGTGTTTGACCGCCTTCATGGTAAAGAAATTTTTTCCTAATGCCCAGCCTGAACCTCCCCTGGCACAGCTTTGTGACGTTCCCTCATGTCCTACCATCAATTACCATGGAGAAGAGGCCGGCATTGCCCTTTCCGTTCCCATCCTCAGGAATTGGCAGAGAGCAAGGAGGTTGCCTCTGAGCCTCCTTTTCTCCAGACTGAACAAGACAAGTGTCCGCAGCTTCTCCTCACAGGCCATGCCTTCCAGCTCTTTTACCAGCCTCGCTGCCCTCCTTTGGATGCTTTCAAGTACCTTGACATCCCTTCCATACTGTGAAGCTCAGAACTGTGCACACTATTCCAAGTGAGGCTGCAACAGTGCTAAACATAGCAGGAGAAGAGCTCTATTCTGGCTATGCTGCATCCCAAAACACAGTTTGCCTTCTTGGCTGCCAGGGCACACTGCTGGCTCATGCTGAATGTACTGTTGACCAGCACCCTATTTATTATTATCAAATATTCATTTTCTACAGTATAAGCTAATACCCCTTGTGACTTCTATTCTGCAATTACACATTGGTAAGTAGCCATGATACAATTAGCAGCTTGATCTTCTGCCCAGGATGAGGAGAGATTCAGATCAGGACCATGATTTCTAGAATCCACGGGATTCTTACATTGCACAAGTTTCTTCCAAGAAGTAATTAGAGAAGAAGTAAATACAGATACACAAAAAATTAATTTCCTATTTGTAATGTGTCAAGACCAAATTGGGACACTTTCCATTCATCTCAAACCCTTCAGAGTATTAGGAGAGTCACTGGTGTATTCTACTACCTCCAACCAACCTCCAGTGTTGTTAGCAGTACCATCCCAATCTAAAGCATCTGCTTTCATTTCTGATCAACAGCAGGAAGGAAAGCATCCCTATCCCCCATGAATAGCTGAGTTTGACCTGAAGATAAACTTTGTTATTGTCCTCATATTCTCTTATCATTCACTTGATAAATTATTCTGCCTTAGTACCACTCAGGTCACTGTTATGAGTTTAGACAAGAGTGAAAGCTGGATGAAACTCCATAACTACAACTGAAGGCCAGTAAGATGTTAAAATGTAATGTCAGATAAGTTTTGATATTTAATAGAGTGATAAATAGAAGAACTCCTACACATTCAAAAAAAAACCCTCTCATATATATATATATATATCATTCACTGACATGGCATTGTCCAACAAATACTGATACCTTGGATTCTGAGAAAGCAAGCATACCTATCTTTCTGCATAAAAATTTATTTGCTTTTGACCATGTTTCTGTGAAGCCCTAAATATTTCTTTTCAGTCATCTCTGCTAAAGTTTGTATTTAAATAAGCAGTTCAAGTTGTATGAGTAAATCCACTGCATATCTGTTTGGTCTGAAGGCAAATTAATGTGTTCAGTCTACTGGAAGTAGAGCTGTGAGATTAATATTCCCAGTCCGTTTAAACAAAACTTCACAAAATACTTGGAGTAGTTAGTGAGGAATACTGCAGAAGGTAGTTTTCAGTTTCAGAGTCTGGTATGTACTCTTCTCTCAGATGTATGAAAAGATATGTGACATTTACACCTGCCATGAGGATAGATTACAAAAGGACTTTGGGCAATAATATACAAATAACACACTACTTTTCCCAGTGGAGAGAGAGGCTGGAATATCTTGTCCACGTATGCAGTTCACGCAAAGTGATACTAAGATTGACTTTGAGGATCCATTGCCAATTCTGCACTTGTCATTGTATAAAACCTGTAGTCTCTAAAAGACTGTTTTTATTTTTCTTAGCTCAGCATTCATGCATGCACTTACATGCATGAGTATTCACTCTCTCACCTGTCCTTCTATTTTGTGTATACATTCAAAAGACTCAAAAAAGGGAAATATGCTGAAATGACTTAATTTACTTTGCTCCTAAAATTGTTTCACTCATCAGGATGTAGGCTGCTGTTTAATATTAGATGTCTGTCCCTTGGGTAAAGAGCTACCTAAAGGAATGGAACTTTGGGGAGAACTGCTTTTCCTGTGAGAATTCAGACTTTGCTTATGAATTCCCAACTCTCAGGCTTTGCAGCTCACACACCACCGAAAGGGAGAAGAAAAAAATACAGTCAGAAGATAAAGCATGCATCAGTGTCAGAGCAGAAGAGAAAAGTGCAGGTACTTTTCCCTTAAGTTTGGGCTTTCATAGCAGCTTCCTTGTGACCCTGGGGCACTTTTCTGACCAAGCACATTTAGCGTCAGCTCAGCTGGGGCTTTCACAGTAAAGCAAGAGTCAATTGTTAGGAAAGAGAGGTGCAGTTGAAATGCAGAAACCCTGATATTGTCAGTTTGTTCAGTTTCACCGTAACTTTTGTAATTCCACTTTTTTGTTCTGTTTTATGTTCTGGATATTTCTAGCTCCTGCAGAAACCCAGAGGGGCCTTGTGGAGGCCCTGAGGAAGCCCTGTCCGATGGTGGAGACAGGAACAGTTAATGCAGTCACTTGCTCAGAAGGTGGAAGCTCACTTAGGTTCACTCAGACAACTTTCTTCTTGCGTGCCTGTCACTAGATGCTGCTGAAGCCAGGTACTAGAACACACAGACCTGTGGTCTCCCCCTCATTATACATGAGGTCTTCCCTTCATTATCCATAAGATGTTATCTCATTATCCACCTTAGATGCTGTTATTTGGCCAGACACATCGAAGTAAAGAGTACCAGGCTAAAAGCATCTGCAGTATCCAGGAGCTTATCACATGGTCCTGAAGCACAACACTGTACAAACCATTCCAGTCACAGCCTCATTAGTGTATGTGTTAAGGAAGGGATAGTCACACATATCCAAACATCAAAAGAAGATCCATGCTCCACCTAATAATAGCATGCTCCTGTCTGTTGCGCAAGTCTGTGCTATAGACATGGTGACATCAGCATTAGAGACCCAAGGGACCATTACTGATGCCCACGTAACTATTTTTTTTTTAAAAAAAAAAAACAAAATCAAGCCTTTAAATAGCAATATTTAGTCACATCTATAAGGTTTTACTCATGCATTGCTTAGTATTAACATGCTGCGTTTATCTCGGAGTACCAAACTCCTTTCTGTCCAAAAAATGATACTGAAAATGCATAAAAGCAACATACTGTGAATAAACAGCTTATCTTGGGGGAGAATGATAAAATTCACAATACTAAAAATGGGGAAAACCTTCTTCACTGTTGAATTTACCATTTATAGATTAATCTGTCCATTTTGCTTCTATGAAAAGCTTTTCTGGCATTTCACTCAGAAAAACAAAATCTACATTTAAATGAATGTAAGAGTGTACTACAGCAGGAGCCTGTCAGACTGTTTTATACCTCATTGCTATAATGTAATGTTATTGATGCAACCTAGATTATGTTTGAGAAATGAGATCGTGCAAATTCTCTCTCATATATCAACCGATGTGGCACAAAGTATTAGGCTGCAACATTATATAGTTCTGAAACTATTATATGACCTCAAAGTTCCCTAAAAGGCTTCAAATTGGCACAGACTAAGAATTTGCTAAGGGTATGTTTTCAAAGGGAAAAGCTGTTGCTTGTTTATGGCTTAAACATTATACTATGCCAGTAATAAAATACCAGTGATGCATGCAAATGGAAATTTGTGCTGCTTTTTGTGGTAAAAAGGTTAATTCCTTTGGAAGAAACCAAGTCCCCGGATACAAAGCATCTCAGCCACCTGACTAACATACAGAAATTTCAGTACAGTCTTATTGTGTACAAGGGCTAGGAAAATCTAATAATATCCTGCTTTTTTTTTTTTTTTTTTCCTAAGATTCAGCAGGTAAAAGCTCTGATTGAATTTCATCTTGATTTCATTAAATATTCATAAAGGCCAATTAGAAGGGCAGCTAAGTAGGCCACAAGGCCCCCTTCCATCATCCTGTCAAAGGCAGTCCATCAGACAGTCCTGTTTGCATTAGGGTCTGGTAGTCAATATCTTCATTCAATCTTTATGTAGTATCCCTCTAAATCACTGCTCCATCCCACTTTACGGCTTTTATGGACAGACAAGGGGGGAAAAAAATCTAATAATTCTGAAGGCAAGATGCTTACTCGGTAGAAAGCAAAATGCAAATGAGAAAAAACATCCTCAATCAAATGTTGGAATGAAAATCTTTTCTTTAATGAGCAATGACATTGGTAGAGCACTGATTACATTGAAGAAAAACTGTTTAAAATTCATAATCAATCAAGCAAGTTTATTTTAACCTTTCATGACTAAACCGCTGGGTTACAGTTTAATTTATTGATGGTGCTTATCTCTCCCTCCAACCACTAATTTTAAAATTACAACCCATATAGAATACGCTGAGTTGAGTCACAAAAATATATACTGATGTTTATATTCAAAGAAACCTATTAGCTCTGCCTGTTCCCCTTTAAAGATTCAGTGGCCTTTCTATACACGCCATGTTACATATATTTGCAGTTTATGTGGCTGAAATACATTAACTCCACTGGTGCCTGGCTGGATTGAAGTATCATGGCAGTTTTCATTTCCAGCTCTGTTTCCCAGACACAGACGAGCAAATTTTCTTCTCTCTGGATGAGCATAATAAAATGCTTCATCATGCCACTAACTACTCATACATAGTAATGGGGAGCAGAGGATATTTCCTTGCTTGGAAAGTTACTGCCATGCCATTAGAAAATGGGGCAGATAGGCTTTTTGTGTCAAATTTCTGAATTTCTCTGTATCATATGCCACTGAGAGAAAAACACATTTGCTTTACTATTGTGGACTCTCCTCCCTGAAGAACATAAGGATAGCAAGGAAAGCAGGCTAGCTTACACCCTATTTGAGTCAGTTGAAGTGCTGTGAGGTTCAACATCAAAATGCCTTCTCCAGATATTTTAAAAGGACTTTTCAAGCTCTCTCTTCCATTTCCTGAATGTAATGTTATATTTTTTAACCTAACACAGTGCATGGAAATGAAAGTTTAATCACTATCTAATTAAAAGGATGATACTGTAAATTCTGGAGACCTAAAGGGAATGAAACCCACTTATTTCTAAGGGCTTTCTGCTAGTTTCTTATTAGATGGACGTTATCTGTTGAATTCCTCACTCTGCTTTGTGGCAGTTTAAACTCTCTTAACACTTTCCTGTACAGCAAGTATGAGTTTCTTTCCCACAGTATTCGTCAAGCATTCAGTTACACAAGTTTCACCTAATCCTTAACTAAGATTTTCCTTTCTTTTTTGTCCTTAGTTTAAAAAATGTACTTAATTGATATCTACCTACTTCTTTTAATGACAAAGGTATTGAATGATGAATATAACCGGGAGTCATTAGCAAATATGGGACACAATTGTATGTCTCTATTATACAGCTTCACCTGAGGACACCTGATGATCTAAAAATGGATGCCATGAAAATGAATACATTTTGGAATAATCTTCCTTTGTTTTCCCAGTAAAATACTAGGTTATTAAAGTCTACTTTTTGTATTCTTTCTGTTCACAAAATTTAGTTCACTTAATTTCTAACAGAGACCAGAACAGTCATTTCTATTCAGTTATCCATCCTTTTCAGTATGTATACACCTCCATTGCCATTGTATCTGAATCCCTGGGCAATTCTGGTCTCACAGTCATTTCAGAGGTTGAAAAAGATTGCCATCCCATTTAATGTGCACTGTAAACTACTGAGAGACAAAGGTTGTCCTTTCGGTCTGTGTTTATACTGCACCTAATCCTGCTTGTTTATGCCAGGCAACAAGTATGAGAGGGACCATAATACCAGCCAAAGAGGGCTGCCTGTAGTCCAAAGCAAAATGTGACTTCCAGTTATTGCAACAAGCCAGCGTATGTGCTCTGCAGTGTACCCCAGATCTTCTTCCCTCACTGGGCACATTTCTGTGCCAGGTCCACTAGCATATCTCAGATGCAGGGAAGCATCCTGGACGCATCTTGACTTGCTGCCTTGGCAAGTGCCAGTACCTTTCCCTATGCTCCATCCACATTTCCAGTGAATCCAATAGTCTCCATCTCACTTAACAAAATCTCTTGTAAGTAAATCACACAAAAAATGCTGCAGCAGCTGCAGCATGTCTGACAAAGGAAAGATGTTTATCATTTTACTTGGTTTATAAGGAGTTTGATATGCTCTCCACAGACCATTAGAATGGCTGTATTTAAAACATTTGGGTATCATTTTAACTGAATATATATTTCCTGCATGTTCTCTGTTTTCTTTCCTAAATATTAGTTCAGTTTCAGTGCCAGTGAATACAAAAAACAACAGACTTCTCTAAGATAATCTACTCTATTGTTTTTTTTCTAACCATAAACTGCTGGCATTGACCATAAACCATCCTAATCACCACTGGCACTACACTTGTGTTGCTTTCTTAAATTGAGAACAGAGAAAATCCCTGTCCTGTAAAAAACAAGGAAAATGTCAAATAACTCAGTTTGCAGCCTGTGTTCAAATGATTATTTAAAGAGTTCATCCTGAATAATTTAGAACTTAAGTAAACTACTTCTTTCCACTCCTCCCCATCCAAGTTAGGAAGAAATACATCATATATTCACTTCTCACTTGTATTTGCTACAATGACAGCCAAAAAATCCCCAGCAGGATGTTGGGAACCAACAAAAAAAACTCACAAACAAGGCAGAATGATTTTGCTACGACATAGGCTCATGTGAACATGCATTTTTTTTATACCTTGTTTGGTCTCTGCTTCCTGAAAGGGGCATAGCAGAATGAGAGAAGGTACAGGGAAAGGCTAGAAATGCACAAGATGACAGAGGAGCTGCTTAATGAGGAGACTGTGAAATTGCTGGGACTTTTCCAGTTGGAGAAGAGAAAGCTGTGAGATGTGATTGAGGTTTATAAAATCCTGGAGGTAGTGGGTAAGATGAATTCAGAATTCAGAATAACAGAGCTACTACTCTCCAAACCTAACAATTAAATCCAGGTGCTACCATTCTTTCTGAACTTAGCAGAGCAGTGGCTTAAAACAGATAAAAGTGTATTTTTTTAAACAGCAGGCACTGTGCTTCTCAAATTTGTTGCCATGGGGGGCTGTGGAGGCAGATAACGTTGGCAAGTTCAAAAAGAGATTAAAAAACTCAGGGGCAACGGATTCATAAATAAATCCAAAAGGGAACAGGCAGGGATGTGTTCTCTAATGTCCCTAATCCAGTGCTGAGGGGTTGGGAGGGGAAGACACTGCAGGCAGTGGCCAGGCTCATCCACTCTTGTTATACAGCATCTCCTGCTGCCACTGGGAGAACAGTGCACAGGTTGACCATGGTTTGACTCAGTGGGGCATTTCCAATGGTCTTATATTGTTCTGGAAAAGTGAATATGCTCTAAAAGTTGTGCAGCTTGCACTTTTACATGGCTGTTAAAAAAAAAAAATAAAAAATGTTGAGGCAAGAAATGCAACATGATGGTGCAAAAGACTGAAATGTCAGGGAGGCGAGAGGAAGGAAAACAAGAAATTCAGTGGGAAAATGGTGTTCAAAGGACTAAAAACGTGGTCCAACTGTAGATGGAAGCGCATGAAACATTTGTGGCCTCAGTTCTGCTTGTCTGTTAAATGAGGTTTATGCTATTTATCCTGACAGAAAACACAGAAGCCTAATGTCTTGTGTTTCAAAGAACTTTGTAGAAGCTGAAATGCAAATCGCTGTGAGATCCAAAATACACATAACTCAACAGGGCAATTTTCAATAATTTCCAAGAGTGCAGTTCATGCCCTGCAAAACTCAGCTTTTACCTCTGAACACCAGCTTTAACAGTGAACCAATGAATAATAACATTGGTTTCGTAAACCTTGCTCTCTTCATCTTTTGAAGACCACAAGGTTGAATGAACACATAAGTTCCTAACAATGATAGTCCAACTGACACTGAAAGTCATTGCCCCTTCCAGAGCACACTGTTTTACAGTAACAATCCTAGTTCATAAATTAAAGAAAAATGTGGCTTTTTATTTGGATAAAGAGAGCTATTCATGTGGAAAAGCTATTCCTACTCCAGAAATCTGTTCAGGAGCAGGCCATAATGATTTTTGGTAGCTTTCAGATGTGGTTACTGCTCTAAATGTCAAGAAGAATCAAGAGAATATGTTTTGTTGTTTGATTTTTTCCCCCTCTTCTTTTTAGGAACACATTATTCTGTTCATATTTCAGCATTTTTTTTCACATCTTTGTCTGGATACATGATTACCTCCAATAGGCAGCCCAGAAAAACCCAGAGAGAAATAGGAATGTTTCACTTTATCCCCTAAGAGCGAGTGTAATCATGTTCCCTTGCTGATTTGTGTTTGGAAATTACCATTCTAATCCAATAGTTTAATTTTATTATACCCTTCAGTCTAACAGACCAGGCAGAGAATGTGTAATCACAAACAAAGGGCCAAATCCTGCTTGACATACTAATGGGAGTAGTCCCACTGATTATAATGGGACTACATGCAAGCCTTACCCTTAACTAATATGAAGAGATAAACGTACTTAGACTCTAGGGTAGGGTTTTCCTTTAGGCTTTTCTTAAGGCATATTATTGAGTTTTTCATACACGGTCTAATGTAGTGGTTAAAATACAACTGAGGCGAAAAAAACCCTTCTTCATTAGAAAGTGTAGGCATAATATTTAGCTTAGGCTGAGATAAAAAAGCTGAAAAGCTTCCAGCTATTTGGAAGCTAGCATTTATATACATGTACTTGAAGTGTTTAAACATAATATAGTTCAGCACCCTTTCACAAAAGCAGCCAGTTGAGCCTTCAGGTCTGAACTCCTAGATGGTACTACTTTTTGCACTTCAACAGGATTATTTGTAAATCAGAGTGATGATGGGCAGGGAGGTGGGAGGAATCACCAGATCCTTCATTACTTCCTCTGTTTGCTCATAGCTCACCTGTGAAGGGGTGTTCAGCCCAAGCCAAAGCCCCTTTGAATTGCGTCCTTGTTTGGTTACACAGAAGTCTGCAAAACTAAGTATTGGGGGAAATGACCCAGTTATTTCTAAGCTTCCAAACCTATATTTGCATAATATTCTCAAATTATATTGGCAGAGACTTCAAGGTAAAGGAAGAACAAGATATAAACTGTACCTGAAGCTTATAAAAGATGTCAGGAAGCAGAACTGTAAAGACATGTTAAGGAGTTGCAATATAGAGCAAAGAAAGAGCTACAAAGTAAAAAATGAATCCTGGAAAAGTACAGTATTATGCTACCTATGCAGTATACACACAACCAATGCTAGACTGTTAATAACTTACCTTAAAATAATCAAATTGAATACTTATTATTATCTAATGGTCTGTGTAACAAAGATGGAAATATTTGGAAAACAAACTTACCACAGAAAAGAAATGGTAAAAAAGGAGGGGAAGGTTTACCTGCTTGGTTTTTTTTCTTTTTTCTTTTTCACTGTTTTTTTTCCTCTGAAACTATTAGTTCTCAGTTATGTTTCAGGACCTAGCTGTCTATGCATAAAAATAAAATTTTTCAGTCCTTTAGCATCATAATGCATATTTCTTTCAGTTGAGCAATCTTTTTATCCATTTCTCTGATTTAGTATACTACAAACTAAATATAGCTCTAAAGCCATCACACTTATACATTATCAGGTCATATGCGCCCATTTTGAATTTCATTCTTGACTAGATGTTATTTACACAGAACATCTTTCCCTGAACTCATAAAAATGTCTAGCTGACCATGTTTCTGATATACAAGAGTCAGTCAATATAAAAGATGCAGCATAAATTGATGACCAAAAACTTGCCTTCCAAGCCATCATCAGCGGTGTAATAAAAATGATTCAAACACTTAGCATGAGTCATACTGGCAATTTGATGGGATCATTGTTTCTCAGAAAGGAAGCCCATACAGAAGCCTATGTGCTACTCGCTACAGCAAACTGTTTTTCTAATAGTATATATAAGCTTATTAAGTGCCAGGGCTTGTCAGAAATAAAGCCTTACCTAAACGCTACCATTCCTCAAACATCCATGCCATTCCACTCATTCTTCCAAGAAAGCCTGGGGACACTGCAGCCTTACAGAACCTCTCAAAATGGGAAAAAATATCCAGGCTATTTCAGGTGACAGAAGTCTTTTCCAAAATCAAGGTTCCTTTCCAGAAAATATCCTGGCAACTACTCCCTCACCTCAAGATTAGCTTAAGGAGAAAACACTTTCTTTTGTAATTGAATTGATAAAGCTTATTTGGGAATTAATTCATCTTAAGAAACATATACAGCTAAGGAGAGGCAGACACCACCAGAAAGCATCTGAACTAACAAAAGATCAAATTCACTCTATAATTGTCTTTTTCAACACTGATTACTGAGAAAGCCCCAGAACAAGCTCCTAGCTTGGAGCAAAACTCAGCCAAGTGCTGAAACAGGATCTGTTAGGGCTATAGACATGTACAGATGGAGACCAATACCTTAACAACCAAAAGGCCATGCACTTCCACTTTGCACCATTGCCTGTTCTGCAAAGAAAAATTTTGTTTAGCTGCAAGGATTCAAAAAGACATTGAAGCCCCCCCCACTCCTTTTCTCTTATTATTATCCCAAGAGCTCATGTGGAGGGTTTTCTCAGCAGAGAATCACTGAGGCTGAAATGGAGATTAAAGGAGACAGAATCATCAGGACTGAAGAATCTGAAGTGTCTTCCTAAAATAGGACTTGGGAAACTACTAGGAACAGTATGGAATCAGGGAATCTTTCTGTCTTTTAACATACAGAGGAAAGGAATAAAAACAAACAAACAAACAAAAAACAGAACAAAACAAAAACACACACAAAAAAAAACACAACAAAATTATCTGCAAGCAAGTCAAAAACCTTAAGAGGGAACATTTGAATTTCATCCTATGTGCACGCTTGTAAAAGTGGCTGTGACAAAAAGATACCATAAGAGGACAAATGTGCCTGAGCCCTTACCAACTGCTGCAAGAAGAGAACCTGCAAATCCTCATTAGCAGGGAAAATGAGCAATGAATACAGGCTCAGAGGGTGAGAGGCTGGCAGCTGAAAGGCAAAATGGAAAGAGAGGGGATGAAGAAAGGACAGAGCCTGAGCCAAGGAGATCAGGCTTCAGGGCAGCTCCCACAGACGAAGCTATAGTACTGGATGGGGTAGATGGGGTTTGTGCTCATCCAGCTGGCTCCAGGCACATTTAACAGCTCTGCAGGGGAAAATGTGCCACTAAATTTCTCTTTATGGTTCTGATTTTATACTCTTCCATTCTCCCCTGGTGGATTGTAGGGGCAGGAAGTTTCTTTGCAGGACACCAGAAAACAGTCAAAACAGCTTTGTTCTGATCACACTTAAAAAGCAATTTGGGACATCAAGAGGCAGGCAAAAATCACGGATACAAAATGGTGGATCCACAAAACTATAATAATGGTAAATTATACTTATATCAAATTTAATGAATATTTTCATTAGTCTTTGCCAGAGCCACAAATAGTGTTGAGTGATCAGCAACAAACTGATTTTTCTCTGGAAGCTAATGCTGTTCGGTGTCTGAATTGTAGTTATTACTCTACTATTAATTGAGAGCCAAAAATCTACTCAAGAATTTCCTTCCTCATGCACAGAACATAAAATACAGAAGTAAGATCTCAGTAGTGAATTAATATAAGTGGCTAATGCATGTTGGTGAGTGATACGTGCATTTTCCTCCAATTGGAACCACTCGTACTTTCAGTAGTTAATATCTGATTCAAAAAGTCTGAATTTCAGCCATCATATAAAGCAAGGAAAAGGACTCACGGTTAGCTACAATGTGGTATACCAGGGCAAGCAAGCCAGATTTCTATTATCCTGGTGAGATTCCATGACTACATTAAGCCAAGCTGCTTGACAGCTATGAAAAAGACAGCTTCATCCACTTTTATCAGAACACTGACCTTTTCGAGAAATAATAGAATATATCCTGCTATCATTTCTCACATGAAGCTCCTGTTGAGGTCAATAGGAATTTGGCGTCAAAATGTGAAATCAGTACTTGGCCCATGATGTTTAGTGCCACATAACAGGCTATTGGGAAAGGATCCAATGTTAAGCATCAGTTCTCATTAATTACACTGCAGATTCCATTTCTAAAGATTTTCTATCATCTATTGTGCAAATTAAATACTGAGAGCCAGATCTTCAGCTGATGTAGATCAGAATACCCATGATGAAGACAAAGAAATAAGGTCAATAAAGATCAGTCAATGAACTCAATACAGCTAAGTAAAATTATACCACAGAGAATCTGGCCCAATGAATAATTCTCTTGTCTAATCAACATTGCAGATTTTTTATCTGCAGTGTCTGATCTTTGCTGCATACCCTGTGCCTCTCCGTGTGTGGAAGGTCAAAAGATGGAACTGGTGAAAACCCTGTGTAAAGAATATGCAACAGAAAGATGTAGCACGAATAAATCCACTTCTGAATTGCAATACAGCATTGTGCTCTAGTATAACAAATAATATCCTTTTCTGAACTTAGTGAAGGTTTGGATTTTTGTCATTATGAAACAATATTATAGTTTACCATTGTATAGGCTTCTACTTACAATTCAGAATAAAGGGGATGATCGCTTTTGTACCTTGCTTACTCATTGTGCTGAATTATGTTCTCTGAATTACGTTCTCTGTGTTATGTGTCAAAAGAATTAGCTTATATGTTTATTTTTTGGGATGCAGTCACTGTTAAGTGCATAGCGTTCTCTTCCATTGTCTCAATCTGAATTACCCAGTCTGGAGTCAAACTTTCTTCATCTTCAAGAAAATATATTTGAAATATCTTTTAGTTTATGAGCTTATAACACAAGCATATCTGGAGGTCAAAAGTGTTTACGCAGGCATTCACATAATAATATTTGGAGAACAGTTAAAATTCAGTCATAGAACTCATTTTACCAAGCAAAAAATGTTATTATTTTTAACAGTAATAATTAACAATACCATAACTTACTAACAAGAAGACAGGACTCTCATACTCTAAGAACTGCTCAATTGCAAACCAAAAGAACAGTCCCCTCCCAGAAAAATAATAATCCAATTGAGTCCAGCCACAACCTCTACCACGCTCCTCTGATCAAAAAGATTCTCTGTCCAAACATGATGGAGAAATCAAAGATGTATATTGTATGGCAACAAGTCATCCTCTGCACAAGTGTAATTTGGCCAATAGCATTTGCAGTAAGTCATTGCAACTTCAGTATTAATTTTGTAGAATGGAAAGATGGAGATGAACTTGACACATCTCAGAGCATCCAGCATCCTGACTCATCTAGTCAGTGAAGTCAACTCTAGTGAAGCACTAGATGGAGCACTTACTGCTGCATCTGGAAGAGGCCCACAGAAAAACCAACTCTTCACTCTCCTCCCCATTTGTAACAGACTTTCAACTTGTGTTTGAAAGCCATCAAAATACAAAATGATCTTAAATATGGAGGCTGCATGACAACATTTCAATTAAAAAGCTTTCAGGAAAAGGTCGTGGAGAGCATCTATAATATATATCAAAAGGTCTTGGAAAGAAGGAGGTTACAATATGGGTCGCATCACAATTATGGTAAGTTGGGTAAAAGAGAGCTTCCTGAGACTGTTCTAAGCCCAATAAAATTGATTGAGAAAGTCACAATATGACAGATATTAATAACTATTACCTATCATAATGCCTGACATAGTACCTTTTATCTCAAAGGATCCCAAAGCACTTTGTAAAGCTCTACATGGAATTATTTCTTTTATCACTACTATGTTTCCATATTTCTCAGAAAGTGGTGGACTGATGAACTCTACACAGTAACACAGCACGAAATTTTTCAAAATCCCAGAAAATGAAGAATACCTTTTCTGTTTGAAATTTTGGCAGGAAAACTGCATTTGTGGCTTACTTCTAGCTATTATAGTACATTTTCAATAGCAAATATCTCAAAGTGCTGGTGCACTTCTGCCCAAAACCAAGAACATTTAGCATTACTAAAGTTTTAGGAGTGTGATTATATGGGCTTGTCAATATTGATTGAAAACATATCCTAAAAATATGTAAGAGGATCTAAAACAATGTCCCATCACCAGGTATAATATATACTGATGTGGTTCATGCTGCCATCTTCCCACCTATTTGTCTTGACCTCTGTGGTCATTCTTTTTTTTTTTTTTTTTAAACAAAGAACAAAGAAAGGGCAATGCAAAAAGTTAACCCCTTGCTATGCCCACAAGGCTGCAAGAACTCATGCCTGGTGTCAGAAGGATGCAAAGTTACAGGAAAAGATCTTCATTCCACAAAGCTTGTCTCTTGTGTTTTGGGAGGTGTTAGATCTCTCTGACTGAGGATTTAATCTGTAGTTTAATTCCCATGTCAGTGAAAGCTGAAGAAGTAATTATGTCTAAGTAAATGATTTATCTGCAAAGGAAAATAAGTACACCTGCATCTCTAACTCTTAGAATCTCCTTTTTTTCCAGGTCCTACAATTGAAAATGTGCTGCTTTTTGTAGGGATTTTCATAGCTTTTCAAAGATAAATATCTACTTCATTTTCCAAAGTTAAACAGTTCAAGGT
Source organism: Meleagris gallopavo (assembly GCF_905368555.1). Classification (NCBI taxonomy): domain Eukaryota; kingdom Metazoa; phylum Chordata; class Aves; order Galliformes; family Phasianidae; genus Meleagris; species Meleagris gallopavo. The sequence goes on from NC_139413.1 coordinate 22,583,329, forward strand.
CTTTAAAAATCAGTGGAACTCCATTTATTGAATTCAATAAGCCTCATACCAGCATTCAGTTTTCCAAAATATGAAACCCTTCCTTATTTACATGAATAAGCCATATCTGTTGCCTTGAATTTCTCCCTTGTAAGCATGAAAGTTCACAGTTGTGTTCATGTGTTTTAGCAGGCTGTTTAGGTAAGAGAGCATTGCAGTCCTATGGATCCTACACATAACCACTCACATATTTTCTATTATTTCCTAGGGATCACCTAAGATCTGCATGTGGGGATTTCCCCCTCCCCAGCCCACTGCACACGCACAAGCACACACACATACACAAAGGATTATTTTCTACTGACATTCAGCTGCCAGCTCATTTTATCCCAGTCTTTATAAAATAATATCCTAAGTAGCCTATTAGCTTTAAGGTCAAAATCTTTGTCTGTTTTCTAAATCTGTTCTCTGCTCTCCCCTCTCCTACTTCCTTTCCTTTCATTACCCTTTCCTATCAATTATCTCATCCCTGCCTGCTGCCCATCTGAGCAAGCCAGCAGGACCCCCTCAGTGCCCGCCAGATTGTCTCATTCAGCTAGCTCTCAGGTTGCTGCTGATTGCCGTCTTTATTCATTACCAAAACACTTGCTACATGGTGCTTGGGCCCTGGCAACCAAACTCTAAATCCTGCCAGTGAGAACGTAATTACTAGTACACCACAAACAGAGAATGGAGTCTGCTGTGAGTTGTTAGAAGCAGCCGTGAGATAGACCCGGGCTATTTTCCTGTAACTGTAGCTGACTACTTGTTTGTCACTTGGTATGTACTAATGATTGGCCTTCTTCTTCTTTTTTTTTTTTTTCTTTTTTCTTTTTTTTTTTAACAAGCTTTATCTGAGACAAAAATGCAGCTCTAAACAAACTCACAGATCTGTCAAGGATAGCAATTTACAGGTGTGGAATAAGGTGTAAGAGGGGTTCTAAATGAGATTTCATCTACAGATTTATGAAGTGTCTGGAGCCATAAGCACTGCTTCAATGTGGAAGGTATCCTGAGAGCTTCTCTGATCCATGGAGTAAGTTTAGGGACAGAGTTTTCCTTAACAGTCTGCTGAGCCAAAGCAGTTACTAGATACTGTGTGTTAGACAGCACAAAGTCCCTTAGCCATGATTTGCTTTCCTAAAGGAGTCAGACATTCTTTCCAAATGTTCTTGATCACAGATTATTCCTCTTATTATACGCAAATAGCAAGGGTACTCTGCTCTAGTGTACTCCCCTGTATTTATTATCCTTCTCTTTAAATACTTTTTTCAAACTTTTACTCTTTCACCAGGGAACCAAAGCTGACCAGTTTTATTATTTCTAAAATTTATTTTACTAGGGGAAGATCCTTCTGGCATCAGCTGAAAAGTTCTGTCTGTCTTTTGCATCTGCTCTTCAAATCCTTAATCTTTAAAAGTGCTCACAAATGAGGAAATGCCTTAATGCTAAGCAGCCTCTAGCAGATTTGAAAGTGAAATTCAAGCGGCGTTTATCTCCCCATCAATGGGAAGGATTTATCCTATTACCTATCACTGCCATTGACAAGCATTCGTCCTGTCCTGTAAATCTCCAACATGTAAAGAGAATCAAACACATCTACAACTTTACAACTTTTCATATAAAATATCACCTTTGATCCAAGCAATGCAGAATTATATGAGAACACTTATAGTGAGAATACTGCGTATCACAAGAAAATAATTGATATACTTGAAAGAAAGCCAAAAAGATCACTTACAAAAAAAAAAACAAAGAAAAAAAAAGAAGAAAAAAAAAGAAAAAAAAAAAGAAAAATCTTTCATACCATAGAGTTAAAAAGACCTTGCCCCTGGATTTGTTTGCAGTGCTTTGCTTAAGGTTTAATTCTATTGATTACACATTCCATTTTCCAAAGTGCCATTTGCCTGAAGGAGCAGGTGGTGTTTGCTGTTTCCATTTAACTGATATATTAGCCATGTGGTGCACTGCATCAGTGGGCAGTATTAATCAATTTACGGCAAGATGACAGAGAGAATCACTCACAGCAAAATTGTAAGGGGGAAAAAAAAGGACAAAAGCAGGAAAATAATGACCACTAATGGGGAACTTGGAAAAAAAAATAATAATAAATCCGTGCTTTTAATACTTCTCTTTCACAGCAAATGGAATTGGAAGAATTTAAGAACAGCCAATGTTAAAAAGGAGACAAATATCACCATGTTCGGTGCAGTACTTTTTGTAAGCGCTTAACTGTTTGGCATTTTGTAATGAGTGCACAAAGATCTCAGATACTTGCTGAGAAACTTACATTTCTTTTTCTTAAATAAAAGCAAAATGCTTTATGCAAAATCAAAGTTGATTCAGATGTCTTCCTGGAAAAACAATTCAGTTTGTATATGTGAGAACCATCTTTGTGCTATCCTATTCTCTGCATTATTTCAATAAACATTCTGAGGTTTTGATTCTAGTATGATTTCCATGAGAGTGAATGAGATGGTTGGATTTCAAATCACCTGGTTCCTTCTATTTGTAAGATTACATTTTGTATCCATAATTTGATTAAGTCATCTTTGCCCTGTAATTCTTCATCATCAACAATACAAACAGCTTCTGGAAGATGATGGTGTAGAAATACCTCCTGTAACACTGCAAATGCTTTGCAATCACAGCAATCTGAGGAACAAGAGGAGAGGCATGGTATTTATGTCAGGATGTCAATATGTTTTTTCAGCATCTAAGTATATTTTAAGAACTGGATAGACGTTTGATGACCTATTTATCTCCAAGATTCTCTCCCACCTCTCAAAGATGCAGAAATAAAAAAGAAAATCTGTCCTTCTAGGGAAAGGAAAAGAAGAAAAATCATTGTAATTCTAGCAGGTCAGATGAGCTGAGAGAAGACTGAAGACACAATTCTTCCACCAAACCATGTGAGTAGTGCAAGAAAGTCTCATGTAGCAGTGAGTGTAACATAGCTAAAGAGAAGGCCAAAAGATCAGCAGAGCACTTCTCCAGCCAACACATTGGACTCAAGCACGAGGAGAAATGTAGAAAACTTTGTGCATGCCTGTACTTGATCTGAATTTTCACTGTAAATGCACAGTCATACCCATCTAGCATAACACCTGCGCTCCATGAATGGTTTATAATAGCAGGGAAATTAAAAAGAAGTACCAGCTTTCTGGATCCAGTCATAGTAATAAAGGCAATTTAGAAATTTCAAGATTGGAACAAGAGCACCAAAACTGAGAACTCAGCAAATCCACCCTTGGCAACATCACTTTTGCTAAAATGACTGTTTCTCATTGTTTTGTTGCAGAAGGGGGACAAATTCAACACTTTCCACTGAAATGCAGGTTAAAACTGTAAGGAATGTGAGCCCATGTAAAAGGGAAGACTCCATTTAGGAAAACTGTGGTGCACAGGGACATGATTTAGTAGTGGGTTGTTAGAGTTAGGGTAGTATAGTTAGGTTGTGCTTGGACTTGATGATCTTTAAGGTCTTTTCCAACCTGAGCAATTCTACAATTCTGAGTTCCTGGGGGGCATATTATAGGTCTTCTTAATCTTTTTACATATGTTGTCTCCCAGTAGCTAACTTATCCTTGACTATCTGCATGCATTTCATCGTTTAATATTCTATCCCTCCTTAAAATAGTAAAGTATCACAATGCACTGAATCTATGCTTCATAAATTAACAAATAATAATAAAACACCGCTTGAGGAACCTGTCTAAATGATATAATATTAGCATGAATCACAGCCTTAATGAGAAGCAAGGAAACATTTGACAATGGAGTATGATACTGCATAATTCAATACAATAAAGTTATAACAGCTCTCAGTAGCACTACATCATTAAATAATTTTGGCCAACTTTTCAATTAGATGACACAAATAATTTAAAGCTGAAGTGTATGCTTTAATATTATCTGAAACTTGTTAGACAATTAGAACTTAATTTTTTCTTGATATGCATTCAGGGATCTAATCTTAGGGGAGGTTTCTGTATTTTTGGTCTCAATTACACCTGGTGGCTTGAAGTTTCACACTGGATTCCGTACGTAGGGACTATTCCTGTAGCAGAGACTGTTCTTACCATCCCGTGGATAATTATTATTTTTTCTAGGTTTACTTCTATCTGCTGTGGTATTCAGTGTAATGAACTATGTAAAAGAAAATATGTCACATAGCAGCTGCTCAATGTTCCGCCATCTTTGCCAAGAGATGCAGCTCTATTTGTGCATGCAGTTCTTGGGTAGAAGTTATTTATTGATTCAGAAGATGTAATGTGTCCAAACAGCAGTAGGAAGGACTAACCACATTTCTACCCACAGAAATGCAGGACATGGAAATGGAGCTACTGACATCTAATTGAAATTCCTACTTTAATATGAGCTAAGAGCTCACTGCCCAGACATTTAAAATGCTTTTCATGATGATGTAAGGCATAGATTACCAAAAGTCATTATGTAGGAGCAGTGCTACAGTCTTAACACATCTACATTATTGATTTTCATAGTTTTTTGTTTTACGTAACCAAACATATACTTCTGGGGTCTGGGTCCTCTAAGAGAAGAGTCAAAGGAAACTAGAGTGATCAGCCTTAGCAACAGAAGCGCACAGTCCTGCTGCACATTCACTGAACCTTACAAAGCTGCTCTTTACTTCTCTTTACCCCAGTGCCTTCCCAGCATAGTGGGATTGCAGCCATAAGCTGATTCTTCTTTTTCTCCTAGAGAAGACAAGCAATTTATTTTCTCAGTTATAGCACTGTCCTCCTTTGTGGCCTGATGCATCACTTAGAGTCAGTTGGCATGATGCAAGAGAGGGAAAAGACTGGCCCTGATCAGCAATTCTCTGTAGATATGCCCATGAAGAATAAAAGCAGCCCTTTCCATACCAGGCTGCTTATTAAACAGCTCTTAATGGTCTGCAAGACCTTCCTTCTTCCCTCTCCAAAAATGTACATTGTTCTATGGGACTTTTGGGAAGTATAGACTGACTACGTAGAACTAGAAAAGGATGAATTCTAATTAAGAGATAATGTCAGTGGAATAGAACTTTGTCACAGGATAATGATCCCCTGCTGTTAGATAAATATCGAAGCAAAACTTAGACAGTTTTTGAAAATAAACAGTGAGGTGATGCCAAGATGTTTATATTCAGAAAGGGAAACATTTATCCCTCTGCAGTATTTCTGTTTCTTAGGGGGTTTTATAATTAAACAAAACCAATCCTTCCCTCTCACCCAACAGAAATGATCTTCATTAATGACCATGGTCTTGCAAACCATCATGAATGTCAGATCCTTGCTGAAATCAAAATGAGAGCTGTAAATCAGTCCTGAAAGATTCACTCCATGGAAGTAATACAGTTTTGCGAATGGGATCAATAAAGCTTAGCAACTATTACTACCATTTTTCCACTTATTAATAATCAAATTACTAGCTATAATGAGCCAAACTACCTTTTGGCAAAACTCCTTGTCTATGGATGTACGCCAGCAAGCAGTTTGTTCAGTGTTTTACATTTACAATATATGTATTCATTGGGCAAATTTTGATCTGTTACCTGTTTATATTTGGAAAACATCAACAATCAGTGGAATTCCAAAGTGAAAACTATGCAACATCCAGTCATTAAATCTCTCACGGTGTATTTGTTTAATTTACAGTTTCTTGGAACAAAATATATGATCCAAATTATAACGACATTTTAAAATCTCCAAAATCAAACTGTATGTCAGTCTCAAAGTTAGGCCATTTGTTTTATACCCTTTTTAAGGGGAAAGCCCCATTCTTGCTCCATTGCATAATTTGTGATTCTGGCATACAGTTCAGGTAACCTTGTAGATCCCAGGTCCTCAGACGTTTTGGGGGAAATTATACAAATCATTATCATTGACAGACTGATGAACAGGCCTGCCCCAATGCAGCTTCACATCACTGATGCCAGCACTGGAGTTGTTTCTCTACCAGCACCAGAAAGACTGTGGGAGGAAATATTTCAACTGTGCCACCAAGGCATCGACATGCCAACGTGCAAGCAGCCCAGACATGCCAGCAGTTGTAACTCATCTCACATGACAGAACCTACAGCACAAAGATTCAGCCGCTTCCCTTCAAAATTTAGGCTCCACTCTACCTCAAATTACAGATTCTGACGATTGACAGTGAAGTGACAACAGATCTTTCTCCAAGAATAAGCATACTTTTAGTTAAATTGATTTAATGAATCTGGGACACTTACGTATTGTTTTTCTCTTCTGTTATTTTCCCAGGATGGTGTCTAGCTGCCAGAAATAACATTCAGGAAAACTCAGAGGGGTGGTTATTTTTCTATATGAGCGTGTATAAAATAAAATCAATTAAAAAGCACGAAAGCAATTTCTAGTGGCACTTCGCAATGACTGATTAATATATTTTGAATATTTTCCTCTGTAAATTTGCTTTGCTTGATTCTCTTTCCCTTGGAAACTGCTATTTAGCAAAAACTAATCAACATGTCAACATTTTGTTTATTCTTAAATAGCATCATTTATTACTATTATTACAGTGTCACTTTATTTTTTGCCATGGAGAAGGTTCCAGGAGCGCCAGCTCCCCACGCGGCCTGCCTGTTTGACATTCAGGATGCTTGTCCCTTCTTCCACTGCTATGACAAGGTTATACACAGTCTGCAGCCCTGTGAAAACAGGTTCTTTTGGAAGCTGAAACTCTGACAGCAAGGCATGCATGACATCTCTGCGTCTGCCATCTCCATTCTTGCTTGATTAGCTCTTGGTTACCTCAGTGATAATGTCTGGAGGTGCTGATTAATGTATAATAATGGTACATCTCACTGGAAAGATAAGCTTATAGAAGATCAATTAAACAGTGGCAACTTCACAGGCTACAAGCTAGAACAATGGTACTCGCAGCCTTTTCTTGGAGCTATTTTTTAATCAGTTTCTTCTGTCTGCTCTAGAATTTTCATGTAAAACAGTAACTATCATAGAGGGAAGAGGAACTACACTGAAAATGAAAGGTGACGGTACCCATTAAAATTACAAGGGAAAATGAATATGAATCAAGGCCCCTGAACATTCCTTCAGCTGTCAGAAGGTTACAAATTCTGCTTTGATGATAAGACAAGAAGTTTTTTCAAATGCAAACTTGCCATAAATGGTACATAGGAGAATGCCATTGTTTCATGCAATTACATTGTTGCCTGGGCAACCATGTACAAAAGTTAATGTAAGTACAGGTTTAAAGATGAAATGTCTCCTAAATTGGAATAAAAAAAGCTATTTAATAGTATAGATGATCCACAAGAAAAAAAAAAAAAAAAGACTTGAATGTAACTATAAAAAGACCTCTTCTCGAGCAGGAGTATAAATTAAAGGTTACTCTCCTCCTCCAGTTTTTAGTCAGTCATTTTAATGATAATAAAAGCAAAAATCCTCAGGTGCTAGATGTTAGATGTAATAACAATGAAAATTTTAAGAACGCAAATGTTATCTTGCTAGGAGAAAATTTGAAGGAGATTCAGAATGTAAATAATGAGAATTTCAAAAGATGGCTGTTTTTATAATGGCTTTTAAAGCAGACAACAAATTCTATTGCCCTAGAAAAGAATACTATGGGAAAATATTTTATTGAAATATATCCAGAGATTGCTCTTCCAATAATTATATTTAATGCAGATAGAGGAGGGAGAGCCTTTGCTGCAGTGGGCAGCCAGTTTTATTGCTGGAATGATTACACTTCCTCCTATCATTGAATTTAATAGCAGCACTATGGCCCACTCTGTCTATTGCAATGACTTCTCCAGAATATGGTGCTTAAAGATATATTTGATTGTGGAACTAAAACACATACATAGGTGGAAGTAGTTGGCAGGGTATTTTCCATCCCTGGTCTCATGCCAAAGGGGAGAAGCATCCAGAAATCATGAGGGAGAGATCAATGAAACAGGAAAAGAGCAGAAATAGAGATCACTCTTCTTATGCATCGCTCAACATAAATAAATAAATAAATAACCAAAATAGAATCCCATCTACAGAAAATCCAGCATTTACAATCTTATTTTCTAATGAAAAATCTGCCTGTGATGACAATATGAGAGGAAGAACATTCTTTAGAGTAAAAGAGAGGAAGAATACTCTCTAGAGTAAAAGAAAATCTTTCTCAATTCAGAGGGAGGATTTAAAATATTCTATCTCACTTTCCTGTTTTCCCAAATGTGTGTATTATTTTTTCAAGAAAGATAAAAGGCAGAACACTGCCTTTGTCACTGTCACCTTAAATCAGAATGTCTCCTGTATTTTAGAGAGACAAAACACAAGAAAACATACTCAAATGAACAATGCTGAACTATTGGAGACATGGAGTAGCTGCCCTCACAGGTCTTTTCCATCTCTTACTTCTTTGACTTTGTGAGAAATGGTATGAATACATAATAAAGTCCAACACATATTCAGTAAGACACCAAGGAACTGAAATACATAATAGAATAATACAATTTTGCCTGTCTTAGGAAACAGCAACTGCATTTTGCTGGAAAAGTCAGGTACGAAGCAAAGAGATTCCTGGCTGATGTTGAAAGAAAAACCTCTTTGTGCTAATCCAGTTGGGCATGATTTTCACAAGTGCAAAACACTTAAAACTCCACTTGAAGTCAATAGAAGCTGCAAGTGCTCAGCACTTCTGAAAATCAAGCCCTTCGGGAACTGGTAAAGAACAAAGAGCAAAGAATTTGTGCCTCAGATAAACTGACTGTCAAAATTTGTAGAGCTGCCACCGTCTTCTCATTTAAACATGTTCTTAACACCTTCCTCTGCCTCTGAGTGATAGCTACAAGTCACTCCAATCTGGCACTGGTTAGGCAAGCAGCAAGCTAAGATTTCTACTTTTATGCTAATGCATTTGCTTCAGAATTATCATCTTGCTTGTACAACCCCTCCTCTGTCCTTGTTTATCTATTTAACACACCTGTTGTGCCTTGTTTCCTACCCAGATTGATGTTATTACAACAGATACCTTCATAAAATAGCAATTACAGGTAATCAGTTCTCTTTTTTTTTTCTTTCTCTCTTTCTTTTTTTTTTTTTTTTTAATGTGTTATTAAGGCTTTTTCCTAACTTGGAGGACCAGAAAATCCATAAATTATTCAGCTTCAGCACAGTGGTTATTAACCTGAGCTTCTAGAAATGCAAAATTGTCAAGCTGACATTACAAACCACAGGTAATTGGAAGATATCAATCTCAATCTTTGTGCTTATGTCAAATTATTTCAACACAGTTAAGAACTAACAGGGAATTTGACACTGAACCTCACTCTGAAAAAAGGTACTGGTCACTTCAAGAGCTGTAGTTTGCTCCTGAGGAAATGTGGAAGCTTGAAAATATCTCCGTGCAATAAGGAAATTAGATCTTATTGGAATTCTTATGAGGAAGAAACATCTTGGCATGACTCATAAAATAATAATAGTATGAATAATCTTTTGCACTGTTTTAGTGCCTTCTATCTCAGAAGCTGAAAGCAACTTTATAAAAATTTATGGATTAAGCCTGACAATACACCTTTGAGGTGTACCATTATCTCTGTTTTATGGATAGAAAACTGAAGGCAAACAGATTCTAAATGTATCACTAGACGTAACACTTGGAGAATGCTTCAAACACAGTCCTTGCAGGAAATGTAGGCTGCCTGAGGAATCGGGGCAAAATAATCAGTTCATCTGTCATTATAAGCCAGAGCATACGAACTTGATTTTGAACTTGATGGTCATTGACATTTGAAAGATCTTATGTCTCAATAACTGTTAATTTCCTGCTGAAGTCTGGAGGGTAGAGAAAGCAAAGATCCAAGGCAGTGTCCCTCTGATGTCAAGTTCTATATTTTCCATGTTTGTTGGAGATGGGAAGAATTGGGATTATCATGGTGGTTAAGTGAGCACAGATCCACAAGATAACAGGGTTAAATATTTGGGTCGTTCCACAAGTGATGCTACCTATTTATTTCCATGGAAACTACAACAGATACAAAGAGCCTAATAACACTATTTGTTAAAGCAAATTCTCAGCTACAAAACATTATTTTTCACCAGTCACCACCATTAGCTGTGCATTTTTGCCAGCAAAGAACTAGAGCCTGCATGTTGTGCTCATAAATATCTGCACCAGCGGAGATGGCCCACTAATTTACAGCTCCTGTGATGGCATCGTTGCAAGGAAAATGTTGCCCACACAGTCCATCTTTCATTGGCCGAAAGAGATGAAAGTCACATTCAACATCTACTGCCATACCGTCATCTGCCTCTGACATTATGGTCCAACATAATAAAATAGGAGAGCAGCCCTTGTACTTATGCTAATAGAAAAATGTGTACTAAGTTAATAAGAAAAAATTAATTCAGGACCACTCCCTTAGAAAAGAACTTAAAATACCTGAATGCTAAAATGCATCTTCCAATAACTATACTTCATTTCTGCCTAATGACACATGCTTGGGTAGCTACAACTCCAGTGAAATTTGGAAGAGATCTTTGTCTGAAACAGAATAACTGTCAGAGATAAGCCAGAAGATCAAAGTTTTACTAAAAATTGTGATCTGGAAATTCTTTCTGTAACAATGTACACAGTTCCAGCTAACATGCTTTCTGTTGAGGCAGAGGAATTATTTTCAAAGGATACAGAGGTTCGCATACCAAAATGTATGTGAATTTCCCAATGCCACTTATATACTTATCTTTATTATGACTGGGCTCCAATCACAGTGCCAATTTAAAATAAGTGCAATTCAAAAATCTGAGTGACATTTCTGTGCACAACTGAAATAAAACTTCACTTATTGTCTACATTCATAAATGTGGTCGTGCAGGAATGTGAATGGGTAAGCTTCAAACTGATGAAAAATCTGTCTGAATGTATATCCTGGAAACAAGCCAGAATTATGTGTTTATTAAGACCCCTGGATTCAGCCAGGAAAGATCTTACTGACCACAGCAAATTCTGGGAGCATGCCGTTGGTGGTATATTATTCATGCACTGCTACATAAAATTAACACAATGTGGATGTATTGGCTACAAGCCCAGTAAAAAAGCTCACCTGTAATACGTTTACTATTACTAAGATGTGGGGAAAAATTATTTGCTTTACCTTCTTCCTAAAGTGACACAAGAAGTATAATGTTCACAAATGTAACGTGAACAATTTTCAATCTTCTGGAGATTTTAAAGACTACTTTAAGGGTCACATGGATTCCTTCAAATGATGAAGTTTTTATATGTGAGGTTGCAGGACTACCTACTTCATTTCATCTCTGTTGTAAAGCTCTGCTGGTAATATATAAATCATCATGCCACCAGGGCTAGATATCTTTGAAGGGTCTTTATATTTGAAGCTCTCCTAATCTCAAATCTGATTCTCTTTATCTCTTTAGATCAACTGAGCATGAAATATGTTAGACAGCAATGCGGAAGCATAGCTGATGAGTTCCCCATTTAATAAAAACTTAGCAAAAAATAAAAAATGCCCAGGACTTCAGAACTATCCCAGATTCAGCTGCCTTTGCTCATGCTCATCACCTATATTGGTAAGCAGTTAGCAAAAGATGGATTTATAGACACGGCTTTGGAGAATGCCACCAATACAGTGAGTTTACACAGGACCACGGGGTTCAACCAGCTTGACTCACTGCGTGATGTGGCAGTGGCGGTAAGAAGAGGATCCCACCTGCTTTTTTGATTCCTCACCGTAAGGGCTCCCAACTCCCAGCGAGCAAACACACCACCAAGCACACCAGAGGGAGAGCGGCACGGTGGCACCACAGTGACAAGCCGATTCGATTTCAATTAGCATTTCAGCTTCAGCTGACAAGTCAAAAAGACAGAATGGGGGGAAACATGCACACACGGTAGCAGTAGTTGGTGCAGAAGCTCAGGAGACAGGGAAAAAATGTAAAGGCTACTTGATTCACAGATTGACTCATGTGGCAAAATCAGTTTCCTTATTATTATTTTACAAGACAGAAAACTATGGGGGGTGGGTGGGATTGCATAATTAGATGAAATTAATTAAATCTGAAAGAAAATATCAGGAAAATGTGAGTAGTTCAGACACCTTTTAAAAACACTGCAAAAGGAACAGGCAGGGGGAGCTCCTCTACTGGCCAGGGGTGATAGAAAGCCCTCCAGAAATACCACGAGCCACTGCCCTCACCCAACACAGGCAGCAGTGGCCACCTGCTTATTAAAGTGTCCAAGTTTACCAAAATTTTAAGACTGTGGGACTTCCCGCCGGTTACAAACTGAGTAGATGCAAAAGTGAGGATCTCTCACAATCGGCATTTTTGGTGAAAATGAGCTACACTTTAGATCTATTTTCCCTTGGGGTTTTGAAGAAGGAGGACAGATGGTTGGATAATTTATACCATTTGGCATGCAGCTACATTTGGAAAAAAAAAAAAAAAGAGAGAAAAGAAAAGAAACCAAGAGAGACAGACAGACATGAGCTATACATATCTGAGCAGAGATGCAGTCATTTTAGACGCAGATTTGCTCAGGCACACCACCAGCATGTGTCTCTAAATATTATAATGGCAGTTTTAAAGGAAAGATAGGGATTGGTGACTCCACTGCAGAGAAGTTAAGAGTGGGGAATACGAACACAGATTTTAAAAACACTCCCATCTGAATATTTCAAATGTGCTTCCATGAATACAGAGTAGTGCTTTTCATGTCTTGTCACTCTTTCCTCCTAAGAGCTCAGGTTTTAGTGGTTTATTTCTTCCAGTTCTTCAACCTGAAGTAAATACCACAAGTGTCCTGCACAGTGATGAAGCAAGAAAAGCTCTGGTTTTACTTTCAGATGTAAACACACTACAAAAAAATTCAAATGCAGTGCTCATATGCAGTTGCATGAACTTCTGAGCACCTGGAAGTGGAGATAAACTCAATGGAGCACTAAAGGCTCCACATTCTCATGGGGAATGAACTACAGGGCACTACATAGGAAAACACGCAAATCTGAAGGCCATTTTCAGCCTTTCTTCCTGTAGAAATGAGGTTTATGCAAAAATTCCCTCTAGTCTGGCAGTCATCTTAATGCTATTGTACCCACCAGTCAATATTAAGAAAATTTCTCAAAGCAATCTCACCAATATTGCAGATAGAAAGGTTATACAGAGAGAGACAAAGGAGATGCACTCAGAATGGTTTCCTGGCTGAGGGAAAACTCACAACATACACTCAGTGTTGCCATGCACCCAATGAAGCAAAGGCAGTGAGGAATCAGTACTTGCAGCCTGCTGCTTCCACTCCTCCTTGTCCCCCCCCCACCCCCAGCTGCTGATGCTCACCTCAGCAGCCTCCATTCACTGCCCTGGTTCTCAGTAGCTAACATTTACTCTCTTAAAGCCTGTTTCTGGAACAGTCACTTTAGGAAGGTCTCAGAAAAAGCCAAAGCAATCAGAAAACGTAAGGAGAGCTGTGTCAAATCTAAAGCTGTAAATATTAAAAACCTATTGCATGAATATTGCAAAGCTAAATGCTGCATGTAGGCAGAAAGCCCGCAGTTGCCAATGACCTTCTTCAGGTAGGGAAGGCCAACCTCCAAACCACCGTGCAGGGGGGAAATGTTTGTGTTTATCGCGCACATAAAGATGCGCTGCTCTGTTGACCAACACTGTGGGACATTTACAGTAGTTATTAAACCTGATCTGTATTGTTTCAACCTTTCCAGAGCTCTGCTGATGTTTGTACAATAAATGCTCTCATCTACAAAAGAAAACGGGAAAAAATGAAATCGAAGCATGATGAAATAGGACAGGAGTACCCTTGCAGTTTGTGTCCCTTCTGGGCATGGGGCAGACGTGGGAGAGCAGCACAAGGCTCCAGCCCCAAGGACTGCACTTTGTGAAAGCCAAAGCAGAAGGCAGCAGCCCTGTCCTGGCTACACAAGCTGCCACGGAGGCGGCTGTGGCTGGCACAGCCCCTGCTGGGTCTGCACCAAAAATCCCTGCTGGAAGTTGTTGGTGTGGATGGGGAGTGAGACACCCAAGTGGCACTCTGAAGAATGATGAGGAACCTTCAGAAAGGCTTAAAAGAAAAAACTCAGCACTCACAGCGCCAGCAGAATGAAACCAATGTCTTGCTTTGTTCCTTGGACTCGGGTGTTGGGCATGAAACCATTTTTTGACTATGAAAAAGGCAGACAAACCCCACCTACATTAATCAGGATTTACTCCAGGGAAACAAAAATCAGAACAAGTTTTTAAAAATCCCAATCATTTTTATAGGGAAAAAAATACAAAAGAAGATTGTTTAATGATGGAAGTGTTGGTGAACACCTTAGACACATCTCTGGCACCAGAGGTTTTTATTCACTGGGCTTTTAATTTGTTTTCACAGCGGTTTGAACAAATTGAATTTGTTAATTAAAGCGGTAAAATGAAATGCTGAACATTATTGACTAGATGCTAATTACATTAGAAGAGATATCGGGGGAGGGAGGAGTCCTTGTTTTCAATAGCCAGGACAAATCATATTAAGAGAGACAAGTGATCAGTCTGAGCCTAAATTCTGCAGGGAAAATACTGTTTACATGTTGTGGTTGAATGTTTATCATTCATGATCTTCAATTGGCAATACCAATAGAAACATGATTACTGCAGCTTGCTGTTGTACCTCTTTTCAAATTTCACTCAAGTTTATAACATTCAGTAAGCAGAGGTCATTACCCAATTAAATGCAATGATGCTCATTGCGCTAATCAGGGAGGACATTACTTTCAAGTTGGCCTCATCAAAATGCAAGCAGTTCACATTCCACCTCTGAAAAGCCCTTTGAGCCCTCAAGCTGTAACTTTTAGTATTAAAAAAATTAATATCAATTAGATTGTTTTGCTTCTTCACACTGCCTTTTATTTTATGACCTTATTTTCCATTTGAGCATATGATTTTCAATAAAACTTTAATCTCACCTTTCATGTGCTCATGTGAGAGCGTGATTACTTAGAACTTGATAGTGTTATATTCAATGTATGTAATTTAACATAAGTCTATACAATATTCCTGCTGGGTGGTGACCAACACCCAGATTCTGTTATGGGGATAACTAGCCTCCATCGTGCGTACACTTTTTTTGAACAAACTTATGTTCAGCAAATGACAATATGATCACTGTCTTCAAAGAAAAAATCCCTAAAATCTCACTGACATAAAAATACAAAGAGCTTTTCCTTCCCAAGGCACCTAAATCAGGACTGAAAATACCACTGAGACCCTAAATCACTTAATTTGTACTTAAAGTTGTACCCAGCACGTGTAAGTTTCCAAGCTGAAGCTAGAGATACAAAAATGTGAGAGCCAAAATCCGGCTTCTGCTTTCCCAGTTATATCAACTCTGCAGTACCACCAGGTATAAGATTAGTTTCTGTATCACTGCTATCAGAAGGTGATTCAGAATGCAGTGAGGTTTTGCTGAGTAAGAGGAACCATTTTTAGATGGACAGTTTTCTTCCTCTCTACTATGCTTATAATCATGTTCCACTTTTTGAACACCACCAATATACTTCGTGCTTTACAAAGGCGTAGGGAGACTTTTAGAAAGAACGGGAGGCATTTCATTCTAAAAGGCTTCAAATTCTCTACTGCCCATAAATATTCTGTAAACAATAGATGATGTTGCATTATAAAGAAACAAAGAACAACTGTAGCACAGAACTGGTTTTAAAGCTTGCTGAGCAGAGGGAATAGATGCCTTTCTTCCTTTAGAGTCACAGCAGAGAATTGGCAATAAAATGATAAAGAACCGATACATGCAAATGAAATAAGCTGAAGCAACAATTTATATGTCTAGGAAATAGGGGCAGAGCGAAAAACGATGTACTGCAGCCATCAGTAACAGCAGAACCAGCTGCAAAGCAAGGCACTACCACCTGCATTAGCTTAAGAAACGAGTGCAATAAAGCCCCAAGCACAGGAAGGTGATAAATTAAAGGTTCTCAGCTCTGGCATGCTGAGAGTGTCTTAACAGGGACAAAGAGAAAATAAACAAATACTCTTCAGTTGTTAGGAGAATGTGCTTTGTCCTCCTTTGCAGTACTTACAAACAACACATAGAATGGCCTAAATGGCACATTTGTTGTTTTATTTCTTTTGGGGAGTTGATTGCCTGAGAGCAACCCAACCTGGCTGCACTCAGTCTGGTCTCAACTGCAAATGTTCACCCCATGTACAACTTCATGCACTCAGGCAGGCTCATTGAATTTGTGTGCATGTTTACTTGCACAATGAACGGCACTTCAAAACATGGTGCTAAGGAGCTGGGGGGCTCTGGGAGCAGGGCTGCTCCAGAGTATCTGCAGCCTGGAACAAAGCCAGCCAAACTACTGTTCATAGCTTAGAAACTACTCTGTGCATGTGCAGTTAGTCTGATAGAATCAGTACAGACCTGTTATGCATAAGTAAGGCATAACTTGTAGCTGATTTTCACAGTGGTTCTAGCTACTCAGAAAAGTAGCAGCTTCCTTCAAAAAGAGTTAAAAAAATTGTCTCCTGCCTTTTATAAAGGACGTAGAATGTGACCTTTTAATATGGAAAATCAGATACAATACAGACAGATGACAGTTACAGCTTTGGCTGATGAGTCTGCAGAGACCTCTTCAAATTGCAGACATACTACCTGGACCTCTGGGAACCCATCTCTTAAGATGACACACGTTTCAAATAGAACAAGGAACTCATTCTCAGCATATTCCCTTTTAAAGTTCTTACTTAAAGATAGCAGAATAATAATTGAGCCTGATCCTACTTGCCTAACCTCATTCTGCCCTTTCACTGAGCATAACTAAGCTGTTTGGGATCCAAAGCAAACAAAACCTGGATCCGTTAATTTCAAGAATCTAATGCAATTCTTTATATCACCCCCTAAACCAGATATGAATCTAGATCTTAATACATTTAAATATATCTTTGATGTATCTATCAGTGAGTTTTCTTAATTGGATTGGCATTCCAATCCTCCCATACACCAGCTCTTCCCTTTGATAGTTCAGATAGTCTGTGGATACATGCTTGATTTATACTCTAAACTGAGTGGCTTGGGCACATGGTTTGTCTGAGAAGCCTCCTGAACAATATTCCTTGGGCTTTTTAGAATAAGGTGCATATACCAAAGTCAAGTTCAAGCTTGATCCAAATTCTTGGCTAAAGAAATAGAAGAGATAAGAATTAGAAACCTGAAGTAAAATGAAAGGCCATCCAGGGGAAATTATTACCAATAATGCTTCTGAGCTCCTGCTGTGTTGCTGTGGTTTTACAGATACTCAGTGTAGGTCTGTTGCTCAACAAGAGAATTTAGCTCTATGTCTGCATGAGAGAAGGAATAAATTTGTTACAATCAGTAAGCAAAATCCAAAAGGATTGGACATCTGCCTTGGAATCTGCTTGCTATACAGAAAACAGTTTAATTTTGGCAGTGAACGAAATTTAAGAAGTGTACAGGAGCTAATTAAAGGAGACGTGCTTAGAAAACAGATATTAAAAAAAAACAGTCCACTAGTTTTGGATTAGAGAAATCATGAAGAGATAGAATAAGTTTTATGGTTCTCATTTTCCTGATGTTGCCAAATGGCCTACTTATTCAAATTGACTTGATACCGGCACAGTATGACAGAGACATAGACCTGCTGGAATATGCCCAGAGGAGGGCCACAAAAATGATCAGAGGGATGGAACACCTCTCCTTTAATGACAGGCTGAGAGCTGGAGCTGTTCGGCCTGGAGAAAGCCTGGGGAGACCTGAGAGCGGCCTTTCAGTTTCTAAAGGGGAGCTGCAAGAAGGAAGAGAACAAACACTTTAGCGGAGTCTGTTGTGACAAGGGGCAATGGTTTCAAACTAAAGGAAGGGAGATTTAAATTGTAGATAAGAAAGAAGCTTTTTTACAATAAGAGTGGTGAAGCACTGGAACAGATTGCCAAGAGGGGTGGTGGATATCTCATTCTTGGAGACACTCAAGGTCAGGCTGGATGGGGCTTTGAGCACCTGATGGAGCTGCAGATGTCCCTATTCATTGCAGGGGAGCTGGACTTGATGACCTGCAAGGGTCCCTTCCAAGTCAAACGATTCTGTGATTGTAGGATCATGATGAAAAATTAAAATAAAAAGCCAAGGGTGTCAGTACTAGAACCCAATTTGGACAGTCATTTAATTTTCAATTTCCACTAATTCCTAAGTGTGGTCAATGAACATGAAGAATTTCAGTACATTTCCTGTAGAACAGATTAAAGCTACAATCAAAAGCAATAAACTAAAACACAAAATATAATTGAAAAAGAACTGTGAGTCCTTGGTCAGCCTAATGGAGGTAGGAAGCAATTTGTGAGCACTCATTGAGCTCTGTCTGAACAGTTCCCCCGCACTACACCAATGATGAGGCAGTAGACCATAAAGTTTGTCACAGGACTGTTAGAATCAAATTAATGAGGAGATAAAATGTATTTTACCTCTGAAAGAAATTATCTCCAGGTTTATATTAGAAGAAGAAGAAATTTATATTGAAATGGGTTGGTTTAAACCTATCACATATTTGCATTTATTTGGAACTGAATCTGTACTGAAGGTGTTACCAGAGCTCAAAGATTAATATATACATATATAGATATATATACTTACACACCATATTTTCTCATAATATTTTTTCTGGGAAGAATGCACCTGCCCACACAAAGCCTAGACTGTATTCTGAAATACTACAGATCAAGCATGTCAAAGTATGAATCTTCCTGTAAACTTTTTTATTATTATTATTACTCCTGTTCAGTGGGGAAACTGCTTGCTGACATGCAAGATAACCCAAATGCGAGGGCTTTCCCAGCACTACAGCAGGTGACACTGCGAACTAAACGCTGACCTCTGTAGTACAAGGGGTAATCGTTGCGTTCTCCATTACCAGCAACACTGCAGAAGAGTTACCAGTAATGATACCCATCACAGAACACTGTAGCTAGGTGATTTACAGGAGAAGAGTCTGGATTTTGAATTTTGTTTTGTTTTGTTTTGTTTTGCCATTCACATGCTATGGAGTTTTAGCTCTGAAGAGCTGATGTTATGTCAATGCACTCATTACAGTTTAGCTGAGGTCTGTGTTTTGTTCTTCATATATATTCACAGCATACAGTAAACTCTAATTGCTCCTTTGGAGCTGTTACACTGTATGCTGTAAATGGTTATTAACAATACTATTCATTCATTTACATGTAATGGATTCATAATAGCAAAAGTAGAGTGAAAAATCTTATGCTGTAATATGAAAAGTAGATACTGCATAAAGGCAGCATTTTAATACTCAATACCCTCTTTTAATTATTTTTTAAATATCAATAGGTCCTGGTTCAGTAGCTTGTAAAATTACACAAGCCAAAGCAGCCTTGAAGTCAAGGGAGCACAATGAATAGTGAGCACAAAGCCAGAGACTTCCATGGGCCTAATTGCTCCCACAGAACTGCCCATGTTAGGGATGGGAACCCCCTCAGTATGGAGAGTGAGCCAGTGAAATGGTTCCAGGAGGGAGAGCTTTCTGGCCAGACGAGCTCTCCTGTCCCTGGCAGTACCCCATGCTGGACACTCAACCTCCAAACACTCACAGGTGCTTCAGGCAGCTGTTCTCCACGTAATGGAAAATGGAGGAGGAACCAGAGGGAAACCCACCAAACAGAAATTCGTATCGTCTTCCAAAATCGACAGGCAGAACAGCCTGCTCACCCTTAATATGCCAACCTTCTCACATTATAACTTCTGTAGAAGAGAAATTAAAGCCGGCATAAAAGATCCAAACCACTACACATAACTCAGAAGTGAAGCATCTCATCCCCAACAAGTGCTGCCGTAGAGGAGCAAATCCCACTCCCTCTGAACTGGACAAGACCCCAAAACACCTCCTGAGGGAGCACATTAATTTTCTGACATGGTATACACTACAAGAGCCTCATTTTTCCATTGCCTCAGATAAAAATACCAACAAATAAGTCAAATGAATCCAATTTAGGAAGGACAAAGACTCCTCACAGAATATGTCCAAGGTGCCCACTCCCCATAGACATGGGGGAGAAGCCTAATTGACCCTAACAGATGCTAACTCATTATTGGCACAGGGAGTGATGCAGAGAGAAAAGAGCACCTCTGAGTCCCTTTCTAATAAAGTAAAGGAAAAAATGGTCTTTCCTCTCAGGTTCTTTTAGAGTTTCTTTATGTTTCAAGCTCACTAATGTCAACCAAAGGAATAAATTTGAAAACGGAGTTCCTAGTAAACCATGAACACACTATGAGGTCTGACTGACACTGCTGTGAGAAAGCGGTTGAGCTTCCAGGATAGGCTCGTTCAAGTCATGTTTTATTTATCTAAGGTTTTAGTACAGTTGTGAACGTATTTTCCATGGATTTTTTCTAATAACCTAGGATGACTTCTGTAGTGGTTCTCTCAGCACAGCCTCAGATGGTGGAATAACATGAGAAAATCAGGTCTCATTATTTCAGCTTAATAATTGGTTTCTTTAGTCATCCAGAAATCTAATGGAAACTGTAAACATCAATACAAATTTAGCTTTAGTTTGTATCTTCTGAATACCACTAATTTAGCCATTAGTTAGATTGCTTTGTAACCTAAATGCAATGCCTTTGTTCTCAAGCAACAAGATGAAATAGAAGAGGAATAAAAGAATAAGTGTTCGTAGTAGTCAGGACAAAATACACGTCTAAAAGGAGTTTTCACACAAAAAATCTGGGCAGATCCATACATAGCATGTAAGGTTTTGGTGCTTGTGTCTAGCACAGACACAGGGAAAAAATCATGTTTTTAAAGGATTCACCAAATAAGCTGTTTTTTGAAGCTGAATCCAACCCAGTAAAATCCACTAAGTTATTTATCACAGAAGAAGAATTTGCTTGAATAATCAAATACTTCATGGTGAATGGTAAAGAGCAAATGTTGTACCTTCTTTTATTGTTTCCTATTTTCGTTGGTTTGTACAAAGATACTGTAATCACACTGACATAAGCCATGTCCTAATTTACCTTTGTGTTACAGCTGTTGTTTCTGAGCTTACACTAAAGGTCAGCGGCACCATTTGTTGCACTGGCTTGGGCATTCAACACTCTAACAAATTAGCAATATTTTGGGAAAATGGAGTCAAGAAAATTATAGCTGGTATGCCATTTATTTCTGTCTGCCTGTTGAACAACTATTTCCATGTACTTTATATCTGTAACTATTTAATATAATTAGTTGAATGGCAATGACATTTTTTATAGCAGTGGAGATAAAGAGCTAATACGTTAACCCTGAGGACTCAATCTTTCCAAGGTGAGAGTTTGCTCATTATATTCAAATTAGCAGAGATACAAAAGCATAGGAAGTTATACAGCCTATCTTATCTGCAAATATATGAAGACCATTCCAAAATGATTTGATTTTTTTTTTCCCTGGCTTTAAATAACTGAAAAGATATACATCTCGTTCAAGCTAAAACTGAGACTTAAACTATGAATATCACAAAAGAAACCAATTCCTCTTTTAGATCTGAATAACAATGTTTACTTCTATAAGTAACTTTCTTTGTTCATAGGAATGAAAAATAAAGCTTAATATATTCAGTGCTTCATTGCTATTAGCAACAGACAAGCTTGCTTTGCCTCAGATCACAACTGATTAAAAATAATATGCAATTGTAATTATCAAGATTGTATCCAGTCACAAGAACTACTGTATTGCAGGCATATTCAAGCCTTCATGGGCAGAGGGCTGGGAAGGAGGTTAGAAAATCTTAATGTGAAAGCTATTTGTATGATCTGCAGCATGTGTTAATCTACAGCAAAAACAAAGTCATTTATTCTGCATTCCTAGTTTGTACTTTTAACTATGTTCTGAGTAGTGCCAATTACTAGTGTGGTAGTTACAGACTTGATTATCTCCTTGATTTGAGAGAGTCCTGTTCCATTGATAAGAATCTCTGGTATACAGTCTGTATCACACAATGCTGCTCCATGCCTGATATTGAGTTAAAAGGACCATAAATCCTGCTTGGCAACCTGGTCTGCTGGAATAATGGAGAGTGCTTGGCAGCAATGGCTGAGCTGTAATTCAAGCTCATCTCCTCAGACAACTGGAGAGGGACACACATGGCCTCAGAACTCATTTCAGAATCTGAAAGCCATTAAACATCTTTTGCTGGCTTCTACATGAAGGAGTGTGATGCCAGAACCTCAGTGCCAAGGGATACCCAAAGGGAAGGCATATGGTCTGCTTTCACTTGTGCTGAAGAGTTCATTCTTGTTATTTAAAGAAATAATGGAATGTATGAATCTTTCTTTATCAACAGCCTGGCTATTTTAAAGGAGGAATATTGACAAGCGATTAAACAAAATACAATATCACAGTGTTCTTAACACTCTGTGTTGGCCATGTCTGCAAAATAGTGGGATGATCATCAGAGGATGGAGAAGTCCCAGAAAGTAATGCAGCTGATTGCCTTGTTCCTTCAAGGAGCGCCTTGACAAGTGCAAGGGGTATCATCCATCTATGTTCTGCCATTCATGTCATAAACCTGTGTTGGACATTACCTATACATGAGACAAATAATGTTACTCCTGACGTATAGCAAATACAGAAGATTCACACTGACAGCAATGGAAGCTTGTAAAAGCAATCACTGCTTTCCCTTACACGATCACATAAAAACCACCATTTTAGAACACAACTGAAAGCCATTAAAATTCATGTCAGTGTTATTAAAGTTACCAGTGCAGCATGTTAGAGCTATGTGCTGAAAGCCTACAGTTGGTTTAGAGCAATTGATACAGCAAGAGAGCTCACTGTAAGTCCTTATTTCATCCCATGTAGGAAAGGAATTTTTAGTTGCTGTAGGATTCTCAGACCGTCTTTAACATCAATACTGAATATAACCATCAGAAATAAGTTAACAGAAAGAGCAGGTACAAAGAAATGGAAGTTAGGGAGAATAAACTGGAAAGGGGTTAGATTTCTCTGCATCTTTTTGCCAAGAGTATTTACAGAGAAAAAGGAGTGGAGATGGTACCGCATAAGCAGACCAATGCTCAAGCCTTTTAGGTCTGCTACTCTTTACAGCTCATTTGAAGCCTTGGCTATATTTGTTGAATCAATACTCAGGCAGCTGTTCTGATAATTTCACTCTGATGACATTTCTGCTGGAAGGACAGACAAAGGGGGAAAGCAATCATCTCAACAAGGTCCAAAGTCCTCAAAGGTTTCCAAGTCAGAAACAGATTGAAACATCAGATACCAACTCACTGAGATCAACACCATGAAAATTTGCAGCTGGTAGCTGAGTAACAAGTAACATTAGGTGACCTTGAGTCATGATGAGAATGAATGTCGCAAGACAAAGAAAGGTAGCATTTGTAAGAAAAAAATTGAAAGAAAAATGTAAACCAATTTATATATAACAATGCCTTTCAATTAAAAAAAAAAAAAAAAAGTTAATCTCTAAATAACCACATCAGGAACTCTACCAAAATCTGACTTCTAACTTGATCAATGCAAATTGGATGCAAACCAGATTTGAAATACTATGACATATCTATTCCTTCCTGGCCTCATCTTTTTTTCCCTTTAGGAATGAATTTTGCAATCAAATGATTGCATAAGAACAAAGATTCATAAAATAGTTAAAAAACAAGTCAGATAAATGAAAGCAGGTACTACTCAACCTCCCAGAATAAATACACTAATGGAAGGCTAATTAATCCATTAAGACACAGGCTACAACAAGACAATGAAACTGAACATAGAAACGTCAATTTTATAACTCACTGTGCTATAATTATTCTCTGGCTCAGCAAATGCATGCACCTTTCAGAAACCTACAGTGCCTTTCATCTTACATAAAGAATTAAATCTTTAACTAACCCACATAGAGGAAATACAGTTTTCTGTAATGTTCCCACATTACTCCCTGCACACTACTAGATATTATCCATTTATAGTCAAATCTGACTATTTGCAACATGTGTAAATGTCTCTGCCCTGATTACACCTTCCGTAGCTACATGTACAACTGAGCAACAGATTTCTAAGCATCAAACTAGACTATTCATTGGGGAAGCTGGGAAGAACACAACGATCTTTAACATGCACATTAATCATTATATTCAAGAGGAGGGTAAATATATTTCCTTTCCAAATACAGACTTAAAAAAAAAAAAAAAAAAAAAAAAAAAAAAAAGCAATGACAATCTAGATAATAAAGTTTCTAGTATGTCATCTCAACAAGTTTTCCAAGCAACATTCATCCAGTCAAAAAGACAAAACAAATCAGAATACATCCTTCTGTAAATCTTGAACACAAAACAATGTTCCACTTACATGGCAAAACCTCTTAGTTGTATTTTGTTCCTTCTCCATGCATAAGAAACCTAGTGATACTAATAGTTTGTATGAATATAGAAAGGTTGAATCCAAATTAGTCACGTGTACAAGACTCTCCCTGTAACTTATTTGTGACGTTTCCTCAGATTCATTGTGTAGATTCTATTGCTAATGTTATTGTGTTTTTGCATAGAAGTACTAATTCACAACACTTTTCTTTGCCCAATGCTGACATACACACAGTCAATTTGCTAGTAACACGCATAGAGAGAAGCCCTTAAGTTCGTTCTGCATTACAATGCCTCTCTAGCTCTGCAAAACAACAATGAGAAGGAAATCTTTCAAAGGTTTTGCTGCAAACTGAGAGGTTAGTAACCAAAGGTCAACATCACCAGCTTCTTTTTACCTATCAAAGTTAAATCATTACCATGTTACTTGTTTGCCTTGAAGCTGCAGAAATTAGGCACTGACTCCCTACATCCTGTCATTCCTGATCCTACCCTTCCAGTTGGCAGAAGTGCCAGTTCAGTGCTAGCAAATGCAAAGAATCAATATGCTGGCAGACACAAACAGCACGTTGAGCCATCAGACCATAACAGCCTGAGATCATTTTTATTTTTTTCCTTTTTGTTTTTGTGCTGCTTTTTTGCTACCGTCTTATCTGAAGTCACTGGATAGAAGCCATCTATCAATCAAGTGAAGTCTCAACAAGGTTTATTACTCAGCTGCTCAAAACAGAGAAGAAAGATCAAGCCTCATTATTATCACGGAATATGCTAGAATACGCTTTATTTTGCAGTGATCCTTTTTCTTTGCCACATTAACGCAAACAACAGAATTTTACATGATCCACAGGCCTACAGACTCACTAAGAAATGCAGCTGAGAATTTCTGTGTACGAAAAGACTCTGCACAATTTGGAAGAACATTTGCAAGGTCTATGGTGCTGCTGGTCAGCATTTTATTTACCCTACTCCTACTACCCTACCCTACTTACCCTCCTCCACTGCAATCAAAACACGTTTCCCTCCATACTAATGCAAAACAGATAGCTTTCCAAAACTTCCATCGTCGTCTTCTTGTAATGGTACTGAAAATGGTATCTGTGTTTTCTGACTTCAGTAAAACTAATCCTGAAATATTAGCTAGCCATGTATTTACGTACATCCATGGATGTAGGCCACAGAGATTTGCAGAGGTGTGGGAATCTTACGTGAGCCAAACACCACCTCCACACTGAATTCATCTGTCCTCATCTGTAATGAAGATGATCATCTTAAGGATGAGTCAGAGTGGTACAACGCTGGCATACACTAATAGCTTTCTTTACAGCCTCTTAAGGGACTGGAGCTGGCTCTATTTATTTCCCCCTTAAAAACTTAAGTTTTAAAATTAGGCAATCCCATTGTAATTTTATCATAATTAAAGACTGAGGCATATAGTAATAGCAACACTCTCTAAATTCACAGATTCATTCTGGGATTTCTTAGTATCCTGTAATTAACACGATGAAGAACCTTAAAATTCACTTAGCAATTAGCAGTGATGAACAAAAATGAGTTGCCTTTAAGGCTCTTAGGCCGTATTCACACATCCTATTTTAAGAACCAAGCTACTTAATTTCTACACCTGCAAACTACGCTCCTGGATTTAGAAAGGATGATTCAGACAGTTAGGACTGGATTTTTCTTAGAACCAGAATCACAGTGACATAATTTGGATCCCAATGCACACATTACTTCCCAGTAAACAGCTTTCTTTTCTACTGCCAGTCCCACTGAGTTCTATCCTGTTCTCTTATTTTAAATCTGAGATATGCCACATATGGCTTTAAATCCCAGGTCAAATAGCAAGAGAAACCAGCTAAAGGCCAGCTTTGCATGCTGTGGCTGATATTGTCTGGAAGGATTTCCAGGGCATGTCAGTACTATATGTGTCAAAGGACACCATAAAAATGCCCCATACTTTAGGTCTGGGCAATGAGTCTGAACCTGAGGCAGCAGGAGAAGCATCTAGCTGTAAAAGGATACTTTGCATATTTAACTGCTTTATAAGGTCTGCAACAACAACTTAATGGTAATGTACAAATGCCAGGATTGTTGTTATTTTAAATATGAAAAGAGTAAATATCAGTATTTATTGTATTATCTTCCCTGTGCCACCACAGAAGGTGCCAACCAACGTTTTAGATATAAGTGCATAAGTAACAGATCGTGCTAACCACCCTTTTTTATTATTATTTGAGATTTATGTAAAATAAGGAAGCATTACTATAAATTTTTAGATAAATCAGTACTCTACAGTAAACTGCATTTTTCCACATTCCATCAAATGGAAAGACCTGTGAATTTTACTTACTCCAGTTTATGAGAAAGCAGTCCTTCTTCAGCAATTAGATTTATCAAAAGAAAGCTTACCTTTTAAAAATATTATTTTGCCAAATTAAGAAAATAAGGAATCTCTAATATTCACTAAATGAATTTCACAAGGCGAATGATTTTATCTTATAGGAGTAATGTGAGCAACACTGGGCAAAGACCAACAGGAGAGTTCTGTGCCAACCAGTGAAGGGAGGACATCAGTAGTCCTTTGTTGATACCTAATATTTAACATACCCTGCTTAATAACACACACTTCATCAGCCTGTCATACCTTACATTGAAAAGTTTTACAATGACTGCAACTGACATGCGTCATTTATTTCCACTTGAGCCAATTAAAGTGCAATGATTGGAAAAGCACTCTCATTAAGTGATTTACATTTGGACTGCAGAGCTGGGCAAATCTGGAGTTGTGTGATAACCTCATCTCAGTATTTTTAAGGGACTAAGAGAGACGTGAAACAGTACCAAACAGATTAGGGCATTATCTATCTAATTAAGGAAAAGAAAAGAATTCTCAACTGGAGTGATTTGTCCAGTAATGTATTTGTGTGTACTTGTGTTGTCTTTTCTTTACTATTATAAAGCAACAACTGCTTTTGCAGGCATTTTGCACCTGCAAAACTTTACCTGTATAAATATTAGAGCACTTTACTCAATGGTTCAATCTCGTGTCTGTCAACTAGCCATTCTTCACCTCCTTGAAGGTTGGTGGCAACAGGTAGGTGGTACATTGCTTTGAAGGTAAACATATTCACATCTCTTATGGACGTGGACCCAGTGGTCCAGTCTTGCTGCCTCTGTCAATTCGAGGGAATTTTGTCACTGACTTCAAGGGGATAGAGTGAGGACACTGGGCTGCAAACCACCTCCCAGAAACAGGAAAAGATTGTACCCCTACCCAGGGTGAATCAGGCAGTCACTGAAAAGGAAAAATATTTTACATTTCATTTAGAACCTGGGGTACACAAACAGAAACTAAAACAAACCCTTGCATTTAATTCCCATTGCAGACCCAAGCAATTATTAGTCTGCCACTGCTGTTTTATGGTATCCTTCCTCTGGTTGTTCTAACTGGCTGTATTTTCCACCAAATGCCTTTAGATGCCTGAAAGTTCAAATTGTTTTTTTCTAAAACGTGATTGAATGAAACCCAAGTATTCATATTCTAGAGCTGAGGCTCTGATTATTATGGTTACAGTGAGTTGGGCTTTTTTTGTTTGTTTGTTTTCAAGGAATGGGGGCTGTTTCTTTTCAGCTGTTTTTTCTCTGAAGAATTCAAAAACCATACTGGTGGATCAGTTCCCTTTGACAAAATCTGCACAAATACAAAACAAACAAACAGCAATGACTACAAACAAACAACCCACAAAAACTAGGATTTTTCCTCTGTCATAAAGAGTGCTCAGGCCTTCCCTTACTCTTGGTCTGACCTTAGAAATTTAAGAGACAGTATAAAGTAGAAAATGATTTTCACAAGTTTAGGAGCTATCAGTAGGCTTCAAGTGAACTGATATGGTTATTCAGAATAACACTAGAAAAATTACCTGTTGCATCTGATATGCCAAAGCACTTTAGATCATATTTTAGCTGTAACCAAGAAATTCATGAAGACTTTTGGGATGAAGAATGAGTCTGAGAAACAACCTAATCTTTATACTATCTTTCTTTGTGACCATGGGAAAGGCATTCATCTTATTTACTCCATCTTTAAAATCAGGCTAAGTATATATTATTCATCTTCAAGCAGGGCTGAGTTATTGATGACAATGGCTGTGTAACTGCTCACCATTATTTATTATTATCAGAAGTGAAAGCTTTGCAATGGATCAGATAATAAAACAAAATCTAATCATTTCTGTTTATCACTGAGCCAAGTTAAACTGAACTTGATTTTGTTGTAAGAGAACGAACATGTCTGTGCGTTCCTTCTCTCTCTCTCTCTCTTCTGTAATACAATGACTGCACACTCCTACATTTAGAAAAGCTGTTGAGAAAAAGCATATGCAGAAAGTTTACCACAGAAATCTCTGGCCTATAAGCCTGGACTTTCAATGTTTCGTGATTTCTTTTCTATACTACAGACAATTTTGAAAGCTGAAATCAGTCTGGTACATTTTAAATATCATTCTTATTCCATGATTAACGACTTTATGGTGATAAAATGCATATATAACATATCTAAAAGCCATTCACAACAAAACAGATAGATTACACTGATATGAGCAAAACCATATTTTGCAATTTGCATGGGCAACTGATGCAAGTCCTGAAAAGAACTGACGAATTATTGGTTGGAAGTAAACATAGGCCTGTGCCCGTTTGCCGGTAAGGCCAAACATCTCCAGGCTAGAAAATAAGAAGGTTGAGATAAAAGGCACAAAATTGTTATTTCACAATGTTTTTAAATAAAATATTTTTCACTTTCTGAAGTAGGAAGTTCACTGAAGAGGTTGCATTACTGCAGAAGTCATGATCATAAGCATACCTGGGCTAACCTCTTCTCATTTAATGGAAAACAGATAATGGAAAATCACATACTAATATTTATTGTGCATCTCCCACTAGGATCATCGCTGGTCCATCCTCCTTTCCCTTCAACAGAGAGGCTAAACTGCTGCTACTAACCAATATCTACACAAATTATACAGAGAAATCAGAAGGTTGAAGCAACCGTGGAAGATCCATTGACTGCTTGTTATAATTTTATCTGCATACTGGTAGCTATGTAAAGCATTTATGTTCACATAAAATTAATGCTTAGTGCTTTTAAATAGCTGTTGTTTGCCAACAAAGGCTATATTTTTTCCCTTGCCCAAAATATATTTAGAGTAGCCCATCGATCATGAATGATGTATAGGATACACAAAGTGAAGGCTACCAAAGAAATGCTACAGTGTGGCATATTCGATTATTTATGGAAGTCAAGAAAAAAATAAATAATGCTGCTCTTGCTGGATGAGTGTCACTAATGGAAGTGTAGCTCACAACATCTTGGCTACCTACATGAATGATTAATTAAAAGCAAAAATAGTTAATCAAGATAAACTTCTGCACCTAGCTAACAGAGGACTGAAAGTTTATCATGTCTAAATATGTTTCTCATACATTTACTGCAAATTAGTTTTTGAAAGTGAATTTCAAGGTCTACTGACTCTGAGGTTCACTAACTCAGTTTTCATTAAGTTTTCACAAATGATCTACTGTAGCATTATTCTTTTATAGTGGTGCAGATTTAAGGTCTACTATGAAAAGCAATTATGCTGTCAGAAAAGTGTATTTTGACTTATTAAAAAATTGAAAGGTTTCATAAAACTATTTATTTTGTTGTTTATTGAGAGTGCATGTTGTCAATGTTACAGAAGCATTTTTCTGAGACGTATCTCTCAGCCTCTCCTCATCGTACCTTCTTGTCGAAAACTTGAGACAACCTTACATAGCAGGTATGTTTAAAAACTGTAGGTAAAAACAAAGTAAAACAAGCTACTTCACAAATTCGCTCTGCAACTGGTCAACTGAATTTATTTTTCTTGATTCATATTCCAGTAACAATACACACGTGCTAGCTAAAAGTACAATAATTTTGTTTTAGTAAATACTGAAGATGTTTAAAAAGAAACCTTGATATTAAGCAGTCTGATGAGTTATACGACTCATGTCAAGAAGCAATTTTGCACAAATTTTGTGGATCACTTGTTTCAACTGCATTGCATTAACTTTTTCCGATTACCTCATTATCTCCCAGAGTGTTATTTTTATATCCTATTTGAGCACTATTCATCTAAAATAACTATGACTCAGAGAATAACCATAATGCTGTCTTGTAGTAAAGGACTGAGGAAAGCTTAAGATATGAGCAAAGAATTTATCCTTTGCTTGTTACACGGCATCTAGGAATAAATTCAACTATTTGGCCCCTGACTTCTTTTCAGAGAATGAGACTAAGAAGTATTCAAGGAATTTACAAAAAGGAGGTGATAACCGAATCAACTTCACTCCTGATCTCGTTACACAAAAGCCACTGTAGGATACACAAGAGGAAGAAGAGAGAAACTTATTACTTAGATCAGATCTACCTCAAGAAGACGATAGATATGGAAGATAGACAGTGGCACCTAACACCTACCATTTCAAGTCTGGATTACTGGGATTTTGCTATTGTTACTGATTTTCTCTAATTACATCGATCCCAGAGGTTATGCACTGTTATTGTTTAAGCTATAAATACCCATTGCATCCATTAGGATTTTTACTCCAAATTAGTTTATAGAAGACAGGAAGTTTTGTAGTAATTGCAGAAAAAAGTTTTGGTTATGGTACTAGAAATGAATTGTCAGTGGGATTCAATTCTTAATTGTTAGGAATAACTCTTATTTCATTACCTCATTTAACTACTGATTAAGCCTCCAGCCTTGTGAGTCTATAAACATACTTCATGTATCGATACTAGAGCATGTAAGACTAGATGATTATATTCCTTATTCTAAAGACTAACGGACTATTCACCTTCTGAGAGGTTTACAAAGGTCTTCCTATTTGTAATGGTTCCACATCTAGTAACTTGTTCTGTAAATAACCTAATCAGAGCTAAAGGAATACACACAGATTTAAGTGAGTGTGAATTCTTCATAATTTACTTTTCCTATGTTGTGCATTAGGTTTCACAGCACAGAGATCTGGGTTTCTTACATCTCTTCCTTTCTACACCATCTTCCAATGGCTATACATCATTTCCCATTCTGCATCTGAAATAGAACAACTTCAAAGGCTGTGACTAACGTTAGTTAAATATTATAATTTTTTTATCAAACTATTAATAAAGAAAATGATTTTCCCCCAGCCTATGTGATAAAGAAAATCATTCACTCATTTTGTGGCAACGTTTTCTTGGCAACTTATGTTTCCTCTTTAAATCACATATTGTCAAGAATTAGGAAAAATAATCATTTATCTGATGTCAGTAAGTTGGCCAAAGGTATCGGATATATCATCACGTACGAAGCTCTATTACATTAGAAAATTTTTGCCATTCACATTTTTTTGAGTCATTCAGTATTTAAAAATTCATAATCATCTTTGAACCTTTTTAATTGTTCCACTGAAAAGAACAAGTGGTGAAAAAATAAGATTTGGACTTTACTTCATGGGAATTTATTAGAATGCTGGAAAAGTTTGCTTTGCAACAGTATGGGAAAAGCTCAGTTTAAAATAAACTTATGTGTGCTCCTCCTTGCAAAAAAACTTTTCCAGGCTTTTTTTTCTTACACTTCTCAGGTTTTTTTTAAGAGTGGAAATCTTAGTAATATCTTCAAAACACTTTTATGTTAAAATCTAAAGTACTACTCCCATGAACTAGCACTTAGTAAGTAACGTATTAGGCCATGGTTGTTACAGAAAACTCAGAAAACCAAAAAAAAAAAACAAAAAAAACCAACGTATCTATCTATAGAGAGCAACTTTTATGATACCAAACATTCATTTTAAAGCCGTGGCTAGGTCTCAGGCAGTGACTTGATCCCACAGACTTTTTCATCTCCTTATAGCATGTTTTGCCTGTCCAGTAGTACTTAAATGAAAAGGATGATGGCTTCTGCAAAGCCTGCATATCCCCACAAAAGTCTTTTGTACAAGGATGTAGACAACAATACATCGACATCTGTGATGAATCAGAGTGGTCACGTGAGAAATACCAAGCGCAGCATACATTCTGTTAAGAAACAGCTGAGATCTGTTCCAATTTAATAGAACTACTTCTCTTGTTAGCAGAATAAACAAAGTTTGTATTTATTCTACAACTAGTTATATAAAATCATATCATGTGAGTGCCTGCTAGCAGAGTCTGAAGCTAGAGAAAGCAAGCCAACCTTGTTCATTTTCATGACAGATGGCATAAAGCAGTGTTTAAGGCACTGGTGGGAAAATCAAGACGGAGATTTTACTCCTGGATTCCCCATGGTGCTGCAGTACAGCCTATCAGGCCAGCTCACCATTTGGGGCCTCTGTTTACATTTTCCCTTTTCTATGTTTCAGAGGAAAGTTTGTCTTCCTGCGTGTGCTCACACAATGCCTGCACAAAACGGCCCCGGTACCAGTGGGAGCACTGAGCAGTGTCCCAGCGTCAGCAACGCTATTACTTTTATATAAACTTCTTATTTACTCTATAAAGGCACTACAGTGCACAAACAGTATTTAATCAGAAAGGCAGTCTGGTAAAGGTTTTCTCTCGAGCACAGTTTTGGTCTATTATATGTAAGAACTTAAAGTTCACTGAAAGGGTTATCTGAATTCCACGGCTAGAAAATGAGTGAATTTTTTTGCAATAAATTCATGCAAAGCCAAGGCTGCTGAACTTCAACAGCTGACACTGGCTTCTGCAGGTGCGAAATCACAGATGGTTACATGTCATTACTGCCACAGAAGTGCTACTGAATTCACTGACGTTTGCCAGGCTGTGCAGAATACTGTACACACAATATGCTATAGAATTCAAGCAGCCCTGGACACCGTATATTCTGGATACTCAACCGTGTTCAATGTAATTATCTGAATGTGTAGGCCCTACATTAACATCCGCATCTTTGTTCTTCAGATGTCACCTTGTCCTTTTAAAAAAAGTCGCAATTCACCCTCGACAGGAGTTCATTCTGTGCAAGACAGGTGGCAAAGTCAAAATAGATATATATAAAAGCTTCAGTCTCAAACGTGGTCTTCCTGACACCACGTAGTTGGAGATGAGAGCTTGGCCAATCACCAGTGCCTATTTTTTGTCCTTGTTCTCCCTCCTCCTGTGGCAGGAAACAAGCCGCAGGCTACTGCAGGCAGTTCATACGCTGGGACAGAGCAGTCTCTGTAGTTTGGAACTGATTATTTTGCAAAGGAATGGCTGTGATCCTTCCTACCCTCTACAGAATACATCACAGAAACCAACGAGTCCTCTTGTTTGTACAGTCAGCATGCACCTTTCTCGCTGATTTAAGTCCCCATTTTTCTGTCTCACTTAAAGAGGACTTTTTTTTATATTGAAAATTCACTCAGGGTAATAACCAATTTGCAACTTTTTTCACATTCTTACTGCAGCCAAATAGATTGTGATCAGAAGCATCTTTAAACTACAGTTCTACTAATAACATCCACTTGACAAATTGCCCATAATAGGTGAGAAAACCAAACAAAGTTATAATTATCCAGACTTCAGAAAGCAAAAGTATTAGCAGTGGCTCATTCTGTAGTCCATTTTGTTTCTACTCAGATACTTACATTCCTTTAAATGGAACAGAGATGAAGGACAAAGAAATATGGAGATGTCACTGTGTTACTCAATAGAAGTTTTACAGATTGACCACTAAGTTGCAGCCATCCGGAGGGCAAAATCTGTTTCTTATGTATTTTCTGAGATAGAGAACATTTTCTGTAATGGAAGATTATATAAAGAGTGTTGAGAGGATTTTTCTTTTTTCTCTCTTTAAAAAAAAAAAACCACAATAAATGATGAAGAATAAGTAACCACAGACTAAGAATTCACCTTTGCTAACCTGTCTAACATATAGTAATTACAACACTGAGTAAAAGTGATATGGTGCCAACAGAAATCCATGGCAGCTAATCACACTGCTGTGTGGTTGACCATGTATTTAGTGCTAAAAACAAATTAATTCCCAAAAGATAGCTAATCCAGCTTTTTGAGCCCCCTAGTAACATTGTGGAGGCTGTGCACTAATACCTAACAGCATGTACTTTATATCATTTGGTGGCAACTTTTCCAGTAACTGGCAAGCAAGAGCTTTTTTATTTGGATTTAAAAATTCTCAAAGCAAATTTCTGAAGGGCAAAGTTATATAACACCATTTAATTTGCAATTATTCCAGATCCCAAC
The DNA here is from genome assembly GCF_905368555.1 of Meleagris gallopavo. NCBI lineage: Eukaryota > Metazoa > Chordata > Aves > Galliformes > Phasianidae > Meleagris > Meleagris gallopavo. The sequence continues at coordinate 22,617,974 of NC_139413.1, forward strand.
ACTATGTGAGCTCCTACTGAAGACCGTTCTATTTTCCTCAGCCAGAAATTTGCTGTTTATAACAACGGACCAAAGTAGGAATGTGCCTGCAACATCAACAAATTTTAAACCACCCAGATAAAATGCAAATGGAGAAAAATACAATCCAAAACAGCTTCTATCATACATTTTGGATAGACTAGCATTGGATTGAATTAAATGACATACAGCTGCACTAATTAAAACAAAAAATGGCACAAGTCCTATTTCTTCAGTGGAGAAAGGATCTTTCTCCACATGTTTAACCATGAACAATCACTTATATCACACTGATGAAATGATAAATTATTTGCTATCATAGACCTCAAATCATTAAAACCATTTCATAAGACTCTCTCTCACCTCCAAAAAAATACATCAAATTTATCTCAGAAACTACTTTCCCTAAGTGTTCTATTTTCCTTCCACATTATGCAGCAGCATTAGAATACCATAATGTCATGGCAATGGATGTTTAAGAACACTTTGATAGTGTTTAAATATTTTTTTTCCTTTTACTACTGATTCGTTGTATATTCCAAACACACCCTGGAGCAAAACATTTGTTTTGGTTTGGGAAAGAAACAGTGGAAAATATATTTGCTATATTTATCTCACTGTCAAACCCAAATTTGAAATCAGGCTTCTAAAGTACAAAAACAAAACAAAATGAAACAAAACTGTAGACATCCCTTGTTACTGTCATAAGTATATCACTTACCTACCTAGAGGCAACACCTTCCGAGTTAATTTTTTTTCCTGCAAGTGTCTATATTGATGAAAATCTTATACCAAGTTCTAAGGACACTTGCTTACCTTTGCTTTCTTCATTCTTTTTAAATGTTTTATATATATAAAACATTTAAATTTTAAATTTACCTTTTTAAAACAACCTTACACATTCTTTTATCATAAGAATGCACAAACTGATAGTGCAGCACACCTGGATAAATAATACTATCAGTGAAGGAAGGTCTGACAACCCACAGCCGATAAATCACCTGCACCCTGGCAAAGGTAAAGGACTGAAAGGACGGCAGAGACTGAAATTCAGCAAAACTGGTATGGGAATCCAAGTCAAAACAGTAAATATTTAGTATTTTATTCATGATTGTTAAATGGTATTTTTACCTTCACTAACTGCTTTTTAAAGGTTGTTTCCTTTATCAACAATCTGTGGAGAGATGACAAATAGTGGTTAAGGAGAGTGGTGAATTTTTTTGCTCCACTGGCAAGAAAATTGAGTAAACCAAATAAGTAAAATGAGTAAAGGTGGTGGGTTTTTTCCCAAATAAATGTATTTGAAATTGATTGTATCATTTTTAATATTTTTTTGTTTGGATTGAAAGACAAACAGGCATTGAAGACTCAGAACAGTTTGTGCATCTCACTAAACTTTTGAGATTTAGAAAAATACGGAGGATAAATTTGTCTGTTTTGTAGCCAGGAGGAACTGAATGGCCCAAACATAGGAACTTTGTGTAAGTGCAAGTGCTTCCTATTGCCCATATGGAAAGGAGTTATTGTCCTGTAGATCTGTGTCATATTTTCTAGACCACCGTGAATGTCTCAGGTAGTCAAGGGTATAAAAAAAAAAAGCATTAGAAAACACTACTGGACAATTAAGTCTAATCTCAAACAATGCCAACAAACAAGAGTTAACCATATGTAAGAAAGATCAAATGGAAAAGCTCCATCCCTGACGTGTTATAAGTTTTTCACTCTCAAAAGCCGTTAACCACTTTGGCAAAGTTATCTCATTCACTTTATGATGGCTACGTTTCTAGATCTGATAAGCAAATATTTTTCTCAAACTTCTAACTCCATTTTTTGTCTTTGATTATCTTTTATATTTTTCCTAACAGCACTGCTGTATGCGTAGTTCACTGCAAATGCTCTCTCTAGGGAGAAAAGAAATTTTGAAAAAGAGGGCTCTCTCTTTGGGCTAACTTTAAGTGATGGAAACTAACTGACAGTATCTTTCATTTATCACCAGGTCAGAGTGTGCACATAAGCAGTTACTATGGAGCAGCTCATGCATTGCAAATTAACACCTCTGTTTAAATATCAGTAATTTATTCACATGCTCACTCCCTTGATCTCAGCCAGAGAATTGCATCAGCCTACAACAGCCAAAGCAAGACAAAAATTAGTCACAACCTAACCACGGTAATGTATTTGATTTACAACATTTTAAAATAATCCTTTGACATCCAAGCCCTCAATATTTGTTACAAAATTTGTTTTGTAAAACAAAAGCTATATATTGCTAAAGAGATTTATAAAGATAAAATCTGTTTGTGTTTGAACTATTCCACCACCATCCAGCTTTCTAAGCACAGAGATGGGGAAATGCGGTAACTACAAAAGCCTTTGGACTAGAGCACTGCTTATACAGTATGGCTAAAATACAACAAAGAGACATAGTTTTGATAAGAATTCTGTATTAAGAACCCACACCTGCAAATCAGAAGTAATGGCATTTTAGCAGATGCAATTTGTTCTCTCTTCTGATGTAAGTCAGTGGCTCTTTAGCCATAAGACACCAGTGTGAAGCCATGGCTCTATTCCCAGGAGCTTCGTCTCGTTCAAACAACAAAGGAGAAAGTAACAATAGCACCTAGTTTCAAAACCTAGTTTCATTGGCCAAGAGGGAAAAAATAGCTGGGATGTATAGGATGGTGCAGGAAGAGCTGCAAAGTCTCCAGTAGGAGCATGGGGCTATAGGAAAGCCTATGCACAAATATCCAGCTCAGAGCACGATGCAAATCTGAGAATGAACGGCAAAAAGAGATGGTTAGGAGGAATAAGCTAACACTGAGATGGAAATGAAGGAATTACACTTGTTTCAAAAAGAAACTAGAATCCAGTTTTAGACTGAAGAATAGGATGACAGAATTCCAGGCAAGAAAGACAAAGAGCACATTTTGTGGATCTCAAGGTTGTGCTCTGTCCTTCAAAGAACCCAGAAAAGAGAAGTTTATAGAGCAAGATGCTAAAAATATTTCTCAATACTAACCCAGCAATGCAGATCACATTAACATACAGCTTTGTAAGGAATGATATATAAATTAAAACTATTTGCAAAGGACTGGAAATAATAAGCTCATATAGAATGATAAATGTGTGTTATTAATGTTCTGTTTTCTTAATTGCAAGGCTTTTGTTCTCTATTACAGAATGAGAATATTGCCTGCAAAACAATTATTCTCCTGATTGTTGGTTAGATTAGCATTTGCCACAGGGCTTCATGCTTCACAAAATATTTTTGCTTGCATAAAGAAACCATGAAAGACAGGCAGATAGCAAACAGAGAAGTCAAAGAAAACAGATCGTGTTTGCTCTTTCTGCTTTTATTATATAGCTGGTCACACAAGGATGGGAGTACTTCCCACATAAAAAAGAGGCAAATAGAACTCACAAGCTCTAATACAGCCACATTTGAAGCGTGGCTATTCTGTGTGTCATTCTAGCAAAACAGACATTTTAAGTAAATCAGATATGGAGACATTTTATGTGAGACTTTCCCTTAGTTTCTAACATGACTGAACCTGAAATCTTCGTATTTGTTGACATACTGCCTGCTGGTGTTATAATATAAACATTACTGAATTGAATATACAAATAAATAAATGCTTCTTTAAAGACAGTAATGGCTCAGCAGGCTGTAGTTTTCCAATCGCTGATGTGAGTCAGAACTATGACTCTGAAAGAACAAAATATCAACTTTCATCTGCAGAGCAAGAATCGTAGTCCTGACCATTCCTCTAATTAAAGATGCCCTGCCTTGTTCTGGAACATATCCCAGCCATACAACCACTCTGCTACTTTCCTGCCTACCTCAACTCCCTCCTACAGTACCACTGGGATGTGAAAGAGTGTATGCTCTGTGCTTAGCAAAGTAGCATGGCTATCCTGTCTCGATTAGTATTTCTAAACTGCTTTGAGATATTTCTGTGAAATGGAGAACAGGACAAAGGACAAACAGCTAACTTCTACATGGGAGCAAATCAGAACAAGCACAGCACTGAAGGAGATACAAAGGCAGTTTGAGAAAACAGTGCTGTGATGTTTATACCAACACACACACACACACACACACACACACAAAAGAATGCAAATGAAATCTTCCAGCATTATTGATAGTAACATCAAGGTTACGGTATGTGTGCATATCATGTCTTATTGCTGATTGAGATTATTGCTAGTGTTTATTCAATCAATATCAGCATGTCTGAGGGGACTGAAAAGGTACTAATAAGGACACACACTGTTTAGGGTAAACACAGAGCTGATTATAGTGACACTCACTTGATTTGGCAACTCAGATTTAAATGGACTATTTTCAAGATGCTTGGCATAAACTATTCACCTGACAATCAGGCAAACAAACCATACCCTCTTTTGAGCTCTCTTTTAGCCTTACAGCAACAACCCAGTCATACACTAGGGGTATGGGATAAAAGCCGAGACTCAGGCCACTGTGAATATGACAAATATTTAGAGTATAAAAGTTTTCATCATATGAATGTTTCCATCATACTTCCTTTTTCTTTAACTACGCATAGCAGCAGGCAATGAGGAGATACAATCCAGATAAGTTATCCCTACATTATTCCCCTACTAGGTACTCCCAGGTAGCCAAACTGCCCAGCCTTGCCAACTGCAGCTCATGGAGGGATGTGACAAAGGAGCACGTGCCATGAGATAGCAAAACAGAGAGCTCACAGGAGCTCAGGTGACCACTGAATGTAAGCTACAGCATGGCATTCACGTTGTATATAGCACACTGTTTTGGAAATCACAATCTTTTGCATATTGCATACTGCAGACATACTCACCTTGTTTTTATTTAAAAGATCATAGAGATCATTAGAACCCAGAGAATGTCCTCAGAGAAATAGTTTGTTCCAACCATGCATTCATATACATATTCATATTCATGCTGTTTTAAGTGAGGAAAGAATCAATCTTGCCTCCATTGAGTTTATATTCTGACAAGAATGTCAGCTGCATCACATGGGACTTTGTCTAAAAAAGAACTTGGAGGCATAAAATTGAAATCAGGAGGAATTTTGGTACAAAATTTTGGTACCCAGTTGCAATCCTGAATTGTAAATCTCAGCTGCCACCTGTATCCTGTTCACTCAGCATTTTGTGGCTGTAAAGCTGACTACAGACTAACAACTTCTTCTTTGGCACCCACACAGAACTGCCTCCTTTTGACAGAGCTGAGCAGCTTGGCTCATAATCCAATATGCAAAAGGAGACTTGGCATTGCTAATGACAAAAAAAATAGGTTTCTGGAGAATGAAATGCATTTTATGACTTGCTGAAATTGACTAATTCTAATAATTAGCAGGAGTACAAAAAGGCTTGCATGTTGTATTAAAGACTTTGGCTTTTCTATGCAAGCAATGGTAGCAGACTTTGGCAGCTGTGCTCAAGTAGCCCAGGATGATATTACATCTATATTATGATACATCTTTATCTACCAACTGGAGCATATTAGTGCAATACATGAAATCTAAGTAAGTGTAGATTTTTGCTGACATAGGAAGCTAGAACATGACTTAGAAACCAAATTACATACTTTGTTACAAATTACATACATTACTTTGTCATTATTTTCTTACCCCTGGGTCCAATTGTGCCAAATATTTGCCGTTCCTATGAAAGTCCAGTATAACTGAGAATGCTTAACAGTTTGTCAAATTATATCAGAGCAGATTCATACTGCTTGTCAACAGAAAAATATTCAGAAAATTGACATTTGCTGTTTCCTTTGTCACAGGGCAGTATCCCCCTTGTTTGAATGCAAAAGTAAACAAAGAAAAATAAATCACATCATCATCACCCATGGGTAAGTCTGGAAGCTGACACCTGTTGTTTCTTTGGAAGTATATTTCTTTAATAACAAAATAGTGCATTGTTTGAAAGGTATTCCCAGTATCAAATTCTTAAAAGAAAAAAAAAAAAAAGGAAAGTTGCGAGTAGAATCTAAATGCTTTTTTTTTACATTTTATCCATGGTAAAATATGTCCATAGTCACATGAGGTACAGATGTAGATGTCTAATATACTAGATAAGTAATATAGTTTCATACTGTAGTAGCCGAAACTTTCATCTTGTGAATGTAAAAATGAATGCATTCTAACCAGAAGACGCAATCGTAAGGCATGTATCACTAGGGCTGTTTACTATTTGATATTGGCAGTCCATCATTTCTAAGTATGCTTGGAAGGAATATTTGGACAGTGCATTCAGCAATTTTAAAGGTTGCCCTAGTACTATTTACAGGCTGCAGCCAGAAGTTTATTTCTTTAATTTCCCTTTTCTAGCAGTTGTGCCTAATACCTCTCTCATGATAAACACTCTTAGAACTAGTTCTCCCTGCCCGTAGTTCACCACCCACTCCACTTTTGCCAGTCTCAAAAAAACAAATGTTTGCACTGCAAACCCAAGCAGTCCTCCAGTCCTTACTTCTTGTCTTCTTTTCCTAATCACCTTACAGGTGAATATTACATTATTCACAGGACTAAAGGCAATGAAAGAACTTGCTGAGGAAAGAGTGTAAAAGACTGAAGAGAGCATATACACAACAACTGGATGGCACTGCCCTTGGAACCTCCTTTCTATTACATGCCAGAAGGGCACCTGTACCTTCAGATTTGTGGTAAAGCTACAAATTGTAAAAAAAGCACAGCATTCTTCTGTGCATGGCACTCCCATATTCTCACAGTGTATCCCAAGTGGCATCAGAGTTGATGGGACTCCAGGTTCTGATGCCTATCTACACAGGTGGCCAGGTGTAAGGCAATGGCCAGCTGAGTCAGATGTCATTTTGGAGCATGCTGAGAGTAAAAATAAGCTATGCAGAAGCAGCAGGAACAACCAGTGGTATGGTGACTGAGAAGCCCTGATGCAGAGAGAGGGAATGGAAGACTGAGTTTGATGATGATAAGGATAAGAAGTTGGTGAGAAGACTGAATGTGGAGAGAGTTCTTTTCTATAAGCACTAAATTTTGAAATTTAAGAGGCAAAGTTTCTCAGTTCTCTTTAAACAAATTAGAAAACAATGCTCAGAGAGACCTGGAAAAACGATACTAAATCGATACAAAATTCTCTTCCTCAGCACTCTTCCTTCCACAATCCTCCCTCCTTCCTAAAAAGCATTATGGTTAAAAAGGGTGAAAAAAAATGCAGTAACTGAAAAAGTTCCTGTAAACTAGGTACTGACATGACTATCTATCTTTAAGTGCGAGCATTCATTGCTCTGTTTCAAAACCTATTCAAACTTGGATAGCCTTTTGTGGGGACAAATGAAGCTTCTGCCAGTTTTTACCAAGTTATAAAATTTTCAACATCACAATAAATTGCGAGACAAGGAGGAGAGAAATTCAATTTAACAAGAAACTCGTAACTTTTCATTGAAGGAGTGCTCAATTGTGGGACAAGGAAGAAGGAGTGAGAGGTATGGCATGCATCAATATCTTATCCCTTTCTTTCTGGGTTGTCCTTGGATGCTTGTCCATAATTTACTTTCCCAGGGGAAATTTAGCACAAGTGTAGCAATTTTTCCTTTCATCCTGCTGACATCTAAGCTAGCCTCAGAAAAAAAAAAAGGGGGGGATAAAAAAGAAAGAAAAAGATCCATAGATACTATTTACACAACAGATCATGTATTATTTTTACCTTCAGATGCTCATATTTTGATAGTAGTACTAACTGCACACCCACTCACACACTGGGGTAGCATGATCAATGGTAGGGGTCAATAATCCCATTTCAGAAGCAGTCCTACTGCAGAGTGAAATGAAACAGAGTAAAGTCTAAAGTAATGAAATGTGACAGAGCCACACTCGCTGCCATCCTCCAAATATGGAGAGAAATACATTTCTACATGAGGAAATCCTAACCAGCAAGTCAAATCTAGTCAAATAACAAATAAGGCTACGCATCAGTAATGGATGACTCTCATACTTAGAATTTGCCTTCTTCAATTAACTATAATATGATCTCACAAAGTCTGATTTTTTGTTAGAGTATGAATGATTAACCTTCAAGTTTCCTTGTAAGCAAATGGTCTATCTCATTACTTCACAATATTAATCAAATCTTTTATTCTCTCCTCATATTTGTTGTGTCACCAGTGATATTATAACTACTTCAATTGGCTAAATCAAGAAATGATCTATAAACAATCACAATGCACTTAGTATCATAATTGTCAATGCATATCGTTATATTGGAGAGGGCTGGAGATGGCTAGCAAATATGACTTTGATCTATGGGCAATCAAAGACCTCTCTGGAGCCGCCATTCATTCAATATAAGCATCAAAACCAATAGTACTGCATTATAAATTGTCATCTTTGAAACAATGGAAGCCATTGGCCAAAGAGCAGAGCAGATTCAAAGGCTAGGAAGAGGCTGAGTTCAACAGGCCTAGGTGATTTCCTCTGGCAACCTGTAGATGTAAGTGTTAAGACATTCATTAGGTGAAGCGTTATACAACTGTATCAGAGACATAGGATTAAGAAAACCAGCAGAAAAGAGTTTAAGCATATATGCCCCTAAAAGCAAGCTGCACAAGCAGAGGCCTCTTTCTTGTCCTCTCTTTGTTGTTTTTTTGTTTGTTTGTTTTGTTTTTGTTTCTTTTCCCCCCAATTTCACAAATAAATTTCTATGTTCCGTTATGAACAAGAGATAAGTTTTGGTATATAACTATATTCTTAGTTAGGTATTCATCCTAATCCAGCCTTATTGTCCTACCTTCTCCCTGCTTGAGGACAATTAGTTTCCAATTCTACAAAGCGAAAAATCAAAATACAGACAAGAAATGCAACTGATTTCTGCTGAAATTGACTCGTGAAGCTTTTGACTGACTTCAAAATGTCACTAAGATTAAAAAATCTGAAATTCTGTAAATTCAATAAAGCATATGATCAATGCCTAAGAACTAATTAAATGAAATTCCCCAGAACTAGTAATTACAGAATTGTAATATAATGCAGATGTTTTTGATGGAAATACACATAAATAGGTATTACCCTCATACTGCCCAATCTTTTGATTGAAGATCTAGCAGGAAAAGTGGATGTGCTGCAGCTGTCAGCTATGGACAGGCAGATTATGAGGAGCAGGTTAGTTACACAAACAATGTCACTATGTTACTTGGCCGGTATGATCAGGTGTAGGAAACCCAATTATCTATTTAGAAATAAAAACACAGGCTAAAACAAGGACTGACATAGCAATAGAAATTAACTAAAAATTCGGTAGGCATAAAAGAAAAAATTCAAGATAACACGCAACCATCAAGAGGCATGAAGCTTAATAAAATCACATTATAGATATTTCAATAAGAGGGAGATCAAGGAAAAAATTGGTCCACTATTTTAGTAAGGAATGAAATATGATAGATGATGCCAAAAAGACTAACTACTTTAGTCTTTATGACAATGACTGCTCTGAAAGTAATGCCTCCTATTTTATTATGTTGGCCAACAACGTCAGAGGCAGATGTTGGAGGTAAGGCAGTAGGAATTGAATCTTCTGCCAAAACTCCATTTCATTCCGTTGCTGTGTAACAGATGGCAGCAGAGGGGCAATCCGACAGAACAGTTTCTGACATGGAAGTGAATATGAAGCAAAGCTGTGTGATTCAATTCTTCCATGCAGAAAAAATGGTACCCACCAACATTCATTGATGCTTGCTAAATGTTTATGGAGATAAAAATTCAATGTGAGCACAGTGATGGCTGGGTGGTGCCTTTCAGCAGTGGCAACAGTGACATTAGGTGACCTCTGCTGGTGTATATTTTTAAAATCATGGCATGTAAGCTCTTTTTCATGGCCAGTGAAAATGCATTGGCCAGTGGAGGGGACTGTGTTGAAAAATACTGTTTTGTAACTGAGAATTTACTCTACCAAATAGCATTCTTGTGCTCTTTTTTTGTTTTGTACTTTTCATGGAAATAAATAGGAGGCACTATTTTCAGAGTATTGACCTATGTGTAAGGTCAATTGCAGCCATGTAGCTATCACAGTTAATGTCACTGACAAAGAACCAAATTTGAGCCTCAAATGGAGAAGGTCCAAATTTCAGTGTACTTAGCTAAGACAGATATTTTTATATATAGTTTCACAATGAACTTCATCTGAAAGTATTTAAACAGCTAGCTAAGAATCTGAAAGCTATTGGGACTTACCTATCAGAACTTATAAAGGACAATGGAGAAACTGGAAGGAAAAAAAAAAAAAAAGGGCAAAAGTAATATTTATTTTTAAAAAGGAAGGCTTAAAAAAGAGAGAAAGCCTGAGAATCATAGAATCATAGGCCAATCAGCTTATCTTTAATTCATGGAAAAATACTGTAATACATAAACAAACTATTTGTAAGCATCTGGAAGATAATGAGGATATGTATAATATCCAGTGTGGATTTGTCAAGAGCAATCATGTCAAAGCAATCTAATTTTCTTCCCTGATAGGATATAACAGACCTTCTGGACAGAGGAAAAGAATCAGATGTCATGTGTACCTAAGAATATTTTTGACCCTCTTCTGCATTATGTTCTTCTAAGCAAACTACTGAAGCATGATTCAATTGAAGACAGTATGCAGTGTGTGTGACACTGACTCGAAAGGTAATACTCAGACAGCAGTTACCAATAAACTTGTCACTCCCCTCAACAGGAAAAGAAATCTCAAATTGAGAGTCTGAACGAGTCTCTCTTAGGTCAGGTAGCATTTAATATTTTGATTAATGATCCAGAAAATAGCATTATAAACATACTTGCTATGGCAGTGTCTTACTCGGAAGCATTACGGGTGCTTTGAACAACAGATCAGAATTCAGATTAACCTTAGTTGAATTTAAAGGCCTGATTTGTAAGCTATAGAGCTTGGTCAGTAGGGATAAATGTAAAATACTGTATTTAGCCAAAAATAATTAACCTCTTGGGATGAGGTACAACAGACTTGGTAGCCATTCTGTAGAAAATGAGAAGTTGTTTTGGATTACATGCTGGATAACCAATCAAAAATACCATGATGTTCCAGAAAAGATAAACATCCTACTGCAATGCATAAATTAAGTGTAGCTTGCAAGTCAGAAAAGAATCCACTCAGCACTGATAAAGCTGCAGTTGCATTATTTCATCTACTCTGAAGAACTGCACCTCCAGCAAATGAGGCTCAACTGGTGACAATCCAGAAGAAATTGATGAGAATAGTCTAAGTCAAGAAAATATCTCCATTAACAAAAATGTAATGAATTAGGGTTATGAGAGAAGAAATAAAAATTGATATAAATAAAAAGTAGCTGTAAAGTTGTTTGGTTGTTTTTTTTTGTTTGTTTTTTTAAACACAACCACAAATAAAAACGAACAAGAAGCCTAGTCTTTGTGCTGATGTCAGATAGAGCAAGACATAAAAGATTTAAAAAGCAGTCAGGGAGATTCAGGATAGATTTTAGGGAGCATCCTGTTCTAGTGTTTCACTACTTTTAGTGTAAAAAAAAATCTTCCTTATATGCAATCCAAATCTTCCCTCCTTTCATTTGAAACTGTTTCCCTTTGTCCCATTACAATAGACCTGCTAAAGAGTCTGTTCCCTTCCTTTGTACTTTTTAGATATTGAAAGACTGCTCTCAGGTCTTCCCAGAACCTTCTACTCTTCACCCTGTCTTCTAACGGGAGGTATTCCATCCCTTGGGTCATTTTTGTGCCCCTCCTCTGGACACACTCTAACATGTCCTCAGCTCTCCTTTACTGAGGACTCCACATGTGTACATAGTACTACAGCTGAGATCACACGAAGACAAAGCAGAGGAGCAGGATCACATCCCTTGAGATGCTGGCCATGCTTCCTTTGATGCTGCCCAAGACACAATTAGCATTCTGGGCTGAGAGGATACATTGCTGGCTCATGTCCAGGTTACCATCCACCAGTACCTCCAAGATTTCTTTATAATCCAAGATTAATCCTACTCAAGAATTAGATTGACATTTTTAACAGTGAGTAATCAGACACTGGAACAAATTATCAAAGGAAACAGTAGATATTCTGTTTCCTGATGTCTTGAAATCAAGACTGGATGCATTCCCAAAAGACAGGCTTCAGTCATACATAGGTTAAAAGTTCAACAAAAGGCCATACAGTTGTAATTCAAGAATCTACAATGTCCAAGAGAGCTGCCACAACTTTTCAAAGTCCAAAAATTAATTGAGAGCTTGATCTTCTTTTCAAATGAAGAGGACAGCCTCTCTATCCTTAGACTGATATAATTATTGTGACCTGAAAACACTGGGATAATCTCCACTGCACATGGTCTTTTCTTTTCATACCTACTTTTCATGAACATGCAGGATAAGGAGGTATTTTGAGACATCCAGCATGGCTTCACCAAGGGCAGATCATGTCTGATCAATCTGGCAGCATTCTGTGATGGAGTTACAGCACCAGTGGATAAAGGAAGGGCAACTGATGTCATCTAGCTGAAATGACCCCATTCCAATTTATTGCTAAATTTAAAAGATATCAATTTGAAGGCTGGACTATTAAGTGAATTAAAAATTGGTTGGATGGACATAGCCAGAGGATTGTTGCCAATGGGTCCACATCCAGCTGGAGGCCCATCATGAGTGGTGTCCTTCAGGTTTTCCATCTTGGGACTAGCACCCTTCAATGCCTTTAGCAATGACATAGACAAACGGAATTGAGCGGAACCTCAGAAAGTTTGCAGAAAGTTTGAGTGTTGCAGTTGACACAATAGAAGGGAGGGACATTGTCTAGAGGGACATGGGCATGCTCAAAAAGTGGGCATATGAGAATCTGTTGCAGTTTAACAAGGCCAGGTGCAAGCTGTTGCACTTGGGTTGAAGCAATTCCAGATACAAGTATAGACTGGGAAAAGAACTCATTGAGAGCAGCCCTGCAGAGAAGGACTTGGGAGATCCTGATGGACAAAAAACACTTGAAATGAGCCAGCAGTGTGTGCTTTGAGCCCAGAAGACCAACAAAAGTATCCAGGGCTGCATGAAAAGAGTAGTGGCCAGCAGGGACAGGGAGGTGACTGTCCCCCTCTACTCTGCCCCTGTGTGGAACTGTTGGAGTGGGTCCATAGAAGGGCTACAAAGATTATCAAAGGGCTGGAGCACTCTCTCCTATGAGGACTGATCAAGGGAGTTAGGCTTGTTTACATCAGAGAAGAGAAGGCTCCAGGGAGACCTCATTGCAGTCTTTCAGTAATTGAGGGGAGCTAACAAGCAGGAAGGAGACTGACGTTTTACACTGTCTGATAGCTATAGGACAAGCAGGAATGGCTTTAAAGTAAAAGGGGGGAGATTTAGGTTAGATGTTAGGAATAATTTTTTTTACTCAGAGAGTGCTGAGGCACTAGAACAGGTTGCCCAGAGAGGTTATGGATGGCTCATCTCTGGAGGCAATGAAGGCCAGGTTTGGTGGGATCCTGGGTAGCCTGATCTAGAGGCTGGCAACCCTGCCAATGGCAGGGGGATTGGAACTAGATGATCTTTAAAATCCCCTTCAACCTAAGCCACTCTGTGATCCTATAATACACCAAGAACTCTTTTTTCCATAGCTCTATGAACTCAGAAACTTCCTCTCCCATCAATGTGGAAAAACAACAGAAGATAATAAAATAAATAAAATAAAAATAAAATGAACTTCTGTTGCTTAAATTAAAAGTCTAAACTGTTAACTTGAAAGCATATCTTTCTTCTTCAGAACTTTAAGTCTACTATTTAATGTGTTATTTAGTCCGTTAAAGTTCTGTCTACTCTAAGAGCAAAAGGATTAATGGTTTCAAATTCCAGTGTGTTGACCTTTATTCAACATTAAAATGCTTATTTGAGCATTCTGCCATGGTACCAGTAAGCCCCTATCTAATGAAAACTGTAAGGCGATGAAAGTTTAACTCCCATATGTCCATGAATAAAATTATTTTGCAGTAAGTTTAGGGGATCTTTACTACACACAATGTTAACGCTGATGCAAAGAATATTAAAACTGCAGAGTATACATGCTATTACTCTGGTTACGTGTTAAATGTTAGAACAATATTAATGAAGATAATGGAGAATTAGAATGGTTAAGAGCTCCTGTTCCCAAGTTAATGCCCAGAATAACATTGTAATGACAGCAATTTTAAGCAAAATCTAATCATACTAGTTACTTCTGCAATAAATTATAGAAATCTACTTCCAAATACCGCAGTTTTGAAGAAAACCAAAGAAGCAATTTGCATATGAGAATATATGGTCTGCTAACATAGCGAAACAAATTATGGAATAAGTTGGCAAGAAGGATTTTGACTGTTGCTGAATACTAGAATGGGTAAATTATAAACAATAGCTGAGATGGCAGAAAGAACTATGGGAGAGATGAAGGAGATAGAGAGCCTGGATACTTTTGCAGATCTTCAGGGTGCTTACTGAATGCAGATAAAAAAGTGTCTTTACAGACAGGAGAAGACTGAGAAAGCCAGGACTTTGATCACATCAGATCTTTACTGCTGAGATACTGATTAAAGTAACAGCTATGCAAAAAGCTAAGCAGGGGGACATTTTTCTCAAAGACTTTCATTCTTCCACAGTTAGTTTTACAAGTTGTGCAATCAAATGCAATCTAGGATGTGAAACATACAGAGATACCACAGACAATAAATCAAGACTGAAGCTAGTATTCAGATAAGACTTTTGTCCTACAGTATTTTTGTAAGTCCTTTTTCTCCATAAAAGATTACCAGCCAATCTCATAAATATTGAAAAACTATTGGACAAAGATAGTTGATAAAAAACAGATAGCTGGTTAAAAAAATTGCTCAGAACCTAAAGACTTGAAATAATTTCCCTAAAGGAGAAAAAAAAAAATTACATGTAAAGAGAATTTTGAGCTAGCACATTTTAAAATGTAATAATCATATAGCCAGGAATTAAAACATCTCATACCTTAAGTTGCTCATGACAAATAAATTAGGTATAGTACCACTAAAGAAGAGCAGTATCAACTCTGAAGGTATATGAATGCTTGAGAAGATGTGAGTAGTAGATGAGAAATTCAACATATTGCATGACAGACTATCACATGCAAAATAATGAACAAAAAACAGCTTTTGTGGCTTTGAGAAGAATATGAAAAATTATTCTAATTCAAACTTCCCCCTGTATTGACAGAAATCCAGAAAAATATGTACAAAGTGCACCAATGTTTTGCTAAAAAAACACAACTCCAGAACTGCAAATACAACTCAAAATTTCTGCCTCTCTTAGAAGTCTAACTTCACTGTTTATCCACTATCCCCAAAGATAGAATAAATTAAAGCACACAGTGTACCAGACTGGAAGAGGAAGAGCTGGATTCTGCTTGTTAAACAAAAACTTTACAGAAGTTATAGACTGCAAACAGTTTATTCTAATAATTAAAGAAGATGTTGAAAGAATTTATGTAATGTAAATCTGTCACTGTTTGGCTTTCACACAGAATATGCAGTACAGCATTTTACTCATGACAGGACATCTCAGAGTGAATAAGAGGAATAAAGAGTGAGGAGGAATGACAGAAAAGATTCTGGAAAGGCTTTTATAATATACATACTTTTAGGAAATCGTGAAATTCAACATAATTATTTTAAATATATATATATTTCTTTATCGCATTAGAAAAGCACAGAAGTTCAAAAGCAGAAGTAGATATTCTTACTATAAGTCTTTTCTTACTCACTTAGACTGTAGAATAATGAAAACCCATGAGCTTTCATTGAACTCTCTGATTTCATACAGGTGAAAAATGCAGTACTATATACATACTTATTTGCAAAGGAGGATTAGCAGCCAGAACAACTCAATGCTTCCTCTGTGCAACCTCACTGCACAAGGAATGTATAGATCATAGCCAAATCACAGTAATCTCTTACTATTGCCAGGAACGTAGTCTCTCAAATACAAACATTATTGCATTCTGAATCAAAATATCATTTGCCATATCTTATTATCCAATCCATTCCAAATGTTATGCCATACAATTTGAAAATCTGGTCTGAATTTATCTTCAGATGTAGTACATTGGACCTGTGACATGAAATAGGCAAAGTATTAAAGCAGGTTCCTGCTCTTGCTGATTCTCACCATAAATGTTTCTTTCCCTCTTAACAGTTGTCTAAGCACCAGCATACTACAATCAACTTCCAGCTAGTTAGTTAAGATGCTTGCTTGCCTTTCTTCTCTAAATGCAGCACACTCTTGGGAGTATTGATCAGTGACTAAAATAAAACACAATAAAACAAAACCAAAATAATAAAAAACACACCCGAGATGAAATTCCTCTTTCTTTTCTCTCTTTTTTCTACAGCTGCTTTTTTAAAAGGTCCTTTCATCTCCTCCTCTACCAAGAAAGCCTATTACTTGATGAAATATAAGGATAATGAATCTAAAGCCATTCAACACCAAACTACTTAGAAATGGAAGGTAACTCTAGAATTTAGCCTCCAGCATTTCAGTGTGGCAGCACACACATGCACAAATTACTTTCTCAGTTACAGTGTGGAAACTCAAGAAAATCCAGCCAGTAGTGCCACCAGGTTTTATGCCACTGGGAACAAGATGATAGGTAGCATGTCAAAATATTGAACATATTTTTATAGTTTAGGATGTGACGTTTCATGTGATTCCTAGGTCTTTACTTTCAAGTTGATTATGCTATTATCAGAAAGAGTTAACTTCAGCAGGAGTATTGAAAACCATTCCCCACCTCTCTGTCCGTCCCTCCCAACATAGAGTAACAATGGTAGAGGAAAACAGAACAATGTACGTTTAGCCTGCAGTGTTATATAATCTGTCTGTTAACAAATGCAAGACACAAAGTAAAGTCATATAACCCAATTGAAACAGTTAGTACTGGAGGTTGATTTCCCTTGGGACCTGAAACATCAAGAAAGAAACTGAACCAGTTAAATATAACCTTTTTAAAGGGCAAAAGAATTCAAAGGTAATCAAGGATTTTTTTTTTCATCAGAAGGGCATTTATAATTATATTCCACTTTTATTTATAACACATCTTTTAATGTTGATACTACAAAAGAACTCCACAGAAAATCAGCCTTGACTTTATATAATAGGATTCAATCTACACGTGGTTTTCATATGCAAAGCATTCCTGATATAAGCTATACACTGACAAAGATGCATTTCCCTAAAGAAACAAGGGAAATACATTTTCAAAGCAGGTTGTGAAGGTTCAGCCATGTACTTTTCACTACTATTTTTAGGGTCACTTGAGAATAAATCCTTACTTCTTGCTTTGAGAAAGTAATATTATATGACTGCATAGGATACTAGACTAAGCTCAGAATGTAGTGTTTAACATCCTCTGTTATCCCAGAATATGCTTGACCAAGAAACCTGTCTCAGCATATGCTCCTGGCATCTACATGTCTACCAGATACTCATATAATATCATACTGCAGTTTGTTGCCTTTGAATGATAGATAAAACAAATAAATCTAAATATCAGAGCCATGACACAGCAGTGTTGCTCTCAAATTACTCTGTGTAGATTAAAATCAAGCAGCTTCTATTGCCCAAATACTTGCAAAAAATATTATACAAAAACATTTACAGAGAACTGCCCCACAACCACTGTTTTGTGAAAAATAATAATAATAATTTAATTTCAAATTTAAATAAAAGAGATTCTTTGCATAACACCAGCATGCAGAATTCCACAGTGGATTCTAATGTCTATATCTGCTGAAACTCAGCACAAATACTCTGCATAAGTGTAATTGCCAAACAGAGGTGACAGGGCCAGCTTATTTTATTTTTTTTTTTTTCCTGCAATGGGTAATCTGTTGATACACTGAGAAACTAGCATTAGGAGATGCTTTAGTCAAAATGCGGTAGGTTATTAATCACAACTTTGGGTTTTCTGACAGGATGTTTTGATAAAATAAATCTATTTTAAGTGACGGTAATGAAATACTAACCCATTTTTGAAGGGCTTTTAAGATGTTTTTAAGAAGTTTCAGATCAAAGACTCAGTTAATGTAACCTCCACGCATTAAATATTTAGTACTTACTCAGTCACTTGAGCACTCAGGCATCTTGACATTGTAAGAGGGGGAGAGGGAAATTGAGTTTAAGTCAGTTTTGCACTGTGGGATTTTTCAGTTTTTATGTTAAAATCCCAGACATGTAATTTTAATACAAAGGGGTCTATTCTTTACTGTAGCATATGCACCACCCATTAAGAGAATTTTTTTTTTGCACCTGAATAGATGAGAGAATAAATCCTCTATAGAGTCAGTTCAGTGGAAACTGTTGTGCTGTGATTAAGATCATGATTGAACATTATTCTGTCTCTTAGCTCTCTGATGGACAAAACCAAATGCACACACTTCTCTTTCCAGAGCAGAGTAGGGACTTGCAAGAAGACAGAAATTTAACAACAGCAGCTACATTTAAGACTTTTCAACATTTGAATTTTTCATATGAGACATTTCCCCTTTCTGGCATTCCTGAAATCCAACAGTTGTTCTTGAATGTTTCATTTCTTCCAAGGGACATCATCAGAAGTTTTCAATAAAGATCAAGATGAGGGAAATAATCCTGTCAGGAGATTTATTAACATAGATGTCTCAAGTTCATAAACAGCATATCATTAGGGGCTGGAAATGCTTTCTGGAAATTCAGCACCAAATATAAATTCTGCAAGTTCTCAATTATCCTCTTTCCTGTGAAAATTCACTGAACATAGTTGGGATGCAGATGACTACAAGCAGAGTGAAGGCATTCTGATCTCATTTCTTGGCTTACTTGCAGTGAATAATGGAGAGGAGTGAAAAAAATTCACATTAAAAAAGGTCTCTGAAGCTATTGTTATGAACTATCATTGACTCATCTTAATATTTGGTTTCAGAATCAAGATAGCTATTGCTTATTTCAATTCTATTCAACACATATGTGGTCACATTCAGGTTGCTTCATATACCCAGTTCTGATAAGGCTTCAACAATATCAGTGCGTGGAAACAGGCAAACAAAAAACAAAAACCACAATAGTTTTGCCTACATTTCATTCATCACAGACATTTTTCCAAAACACACAATTATACTGAAGATGATTGGACCCTAATTCAAAGTTCAAAAAGCTAAAACTGACCTCTGAAGTAATGATAGCAATACATATTCCCAAACCTGGTAAGCATCATCATTTCACGACCCTATTTGTCATAAGTGTCTTCTGAATGTTAAGCAAGCACAAAGACTGTATGTCATCACTGGTGACACTGAAAGACAAACAGCTACTGAAAACATCTACATGTATCTTATGATAACTGGATGATCTCATCTTTTTTTTTTTCTCAAAGACTTATGTCCATTTTTCCCTGCATTTACTCCTGGCAATGGCTCTAGTACACCTGCTTTCTCTGGCCACATTAAATTATATGAACCAGAGGGGCAAGAAGGTACAAGGAAGCAGATTTGTAGATAAACTTAACATTTTTTTATGTGTGGTTGTTTCTCTGTACACAACACTGTGAGACTGTCAAATAATAAATCAAATAAATGAAGGCTTACACTGCTTAAGAAGAAACTAAGGTAGATTAAAAAAAAAAAAATCCAGAATAGAAGCCAATACTAAACTTATAATGCATATATAGTACTCCAGTAATTCCCCCATTGATTTATCCAAGAGGTAATAAAGATTAATCTGCAAGATACTACCAAAAAAAATGTCTGTGTTTTGTTCCTTTATATTGTTAAGACTAGAAACCTGCATAGAAATCACATAATGAAATATCAACTCACAGGTTATACCAGAAGAATTTAGGTGTACAAGTGGAAATTTAACTTCTTTCTAGAATGTTATAAGTCAGTGACATTCTCAAAACTAGCACAAAGCTTAGGCAGATAATTTAATAATTGGTTAATTCTGAAAAACCTTTGAGAAAATTTTTTGAATGTAATCTTGGAGAATCATTGCTGTAATGAAACACGGCACAAGAGAGATCAGATATCAGCACTCCTTGCATCACTGCCTCTTGAGTGTAACAGACATTACACTCAAAAAGAAGGCAACACTGATGGAGAGAGAGTAATGAGACTGTGACCAATGCTGCTGCGTAGGTGTCATGGGAAATGAAAGAAATAATGGAGGTAGATTTGGTATCAGTGGAAAGAACTTCAAAGGCCTTCGGCAAATTTTATGGAAACTGACAGCAATATCATGAATTATGATTTGACTATGGCACATTTAGGTGCTATATAGATTTGAAAACAATGACAGGGATAAAAGGAGAGCTTTTCAAAACTTAGCAGTATTAAATAACTCCAATAATACTGACTGGTAGACAGGAAAAGCTAAAATTATCGCATAATAAATTTCCCTTACAGAAATTCAATCTATTCTAGTAGATTCTGGTTTATTAGATAGCGTGTTTAAACTTGCCATGAACATGACTTCCTGAAACCAGGATACATTCATATGCAGTGCTTTAGGATGCAAAAGAAGAGGATTGGCACTAAACAATGTCCATGCTAGAAAGATAAAATGGACATCTGAAAAGAAAAAGACTTGGCTATACGTTATCTGTTTATGGGCAAACTGTTTTACATCTTTGGCATTCAGGATCATTGGCAGTAAACAACATAAAAGCAGCTTACCCAATTGTGGTAAAGTTGAAGGTCTCTCCTAGAGAGATTTGACTCACACTGTCCCTGGAACAAAACTGCAAAATTTAGTATTCTTGTTGGCTGCAAACAGGGGTACAGATGGGTAGTCCCAGCACACGGAATATAGTATGAATCTGCTGTAAGGATTTCTATTCATAATCACTGTTGAAATACATCTGCCATCAGCGTTACACTGATAAGTTAAGTGTGGCCAGGGAGATCTGATGATGTATGACCAGTTCCAGAGGTTTGCTAGGAGTTTACTACCATATCTTTTTCTTTGCACTAGACTACAGTCATTACATTGTAATTATTATGGGGCATTTTTGAGTCAAAAAAGAAAACATTTTAAGATCTAATACCATTGTAATTTTTAGTAAGCTCCCCTGTAATAATTTCTGAGAAGCCAAATGATATGAATTGTACATTTGTGCATGTAGGCTCCCCGTTCAATCAAGGACACAAATAAATAATGTTTTCCAATAGCATATACAGTCTGTGCTGCTACTATATAGGTTACCCTACATCCTCACACTTGTAGCACTTGGGACGTTAGAAACAAAACAAAGCCTAAAAGATGAACATCTTAGTAGAAAAAAGAAAGCAAACAATAAATGAGATTAGGAAAGGATTTTGAAGTGCACTCCTCATCCACTCCTGCAAAGGTGTGCTTCTGGAAATTTGGGATTTTTCAGTTTACTTCACTTGATATTAATTTGGTGTTTCATACTGATGTTAAGAGTAGAGACAGTTGTTATTCAGGATAATTACAAACTATCATTTTCCCTTCTTTTCTGATTTAACTTTCTAATAAGAAGAGAGTACACTACGTATTTTGTAACATGCGTATATCAGTTGTAGCTTCGAAGGAATGAAGTTCAGCTCTCTGAGAGAAAAGTTTTTTTTTTTAATCTCTAACTCTCTGGGAACATGAAAAATCTGAGATTCCAGAGACCCTGTCTCATTTTACTTCATTACTGTCATAGCAACAAATGATCTTGAAGTATCGTATGCAACATCTATCACCATTTCTATTATAGCTCTAGATACTAACTTGTTTTTGTTAATAGCTAGCATAAACTAGTCTCTGTACTCTTTGGAATTTAATTGATGAACTGCAAAACAAATGGTTATAGTTAATAAAATTATATTTTGCCATCTGTGTCCAGTAATGAGAAAATCTGAATTATAGGAATGAAGAAAAAATGAAGTTTTCTGCCAAACAGATCAATATATCCCACCTCTTTGTCAGCACTGAATTAGATGCTTTATGTTGCTGCATATTTCCCTCATTGGTTGCCATGGCTAATTGGAATTTCAGCCAAGATAGGACATATAGGAATTCTGTTTGATCACATGGAATATAATATCTTTCTACACGTCTGTGCAGTATAAGCCTATAATGTAATTTGGTCTGTGTGCACCCAAGTCTAATTGGGTCCTCCTCTAAATGGAGGACTGCAGAGGAAGCTCTGCTGTGATATTTGCTGTTAAAAAATCTTATCTATTTCTACACAAGAAATCTAGAGGATACGCGCAGTTTTATTTCTAAAGCTGTGAAGGATTTCAAAATCAGCTAGAGATGAAGACAAATGTGGTGCTGCCAGAGTATCTTGTACGGATGAAGACAACAGCTGAAAATCATACCTTTGAAACATACATTCTTCTTTCAGTAGTTCACATGCTGAGCTGTTTGTACTCTTGAGGGTGAGAATACATACTGTCTGGATTCTTCAATAAGATGAAGAAAACACTTCAATCACATATTTAAAAAAAAACTTACAGGTTCTCTGGGACCCCACAATACCATTAATTCATGAAAGAACAAATGGTCCTCAAGCAAAAGACACCAAAGTACTTTATGTTGGTACTTTAATTGCCTGAGGCATAGTAAAGATCTAGACAATTTCCCTTAAGATGTATGGATGAAGACAGACTACAGGGCGGTATGAAACTAACTCATTTCCACTCACTGCAGGCAAAGATTCAATGCCTTTGAGCAGTAGTGCTATCCTTCTCTGACCATTACCTTTCAGATTTTGAAATATTCATAGTTTGGATTACTATCAATGTCCAGGTCTTAGACAAATCTTGATGCATCTTGACGCCAGAATTCCTCCTATTTTTCCAATACATCACCACCAACCTCTGTTTTAGCCCTCATCTGTTAATCTATAAAGTGCCCTTAATCAGTCATCTCTGACATTCCTATAAATTCTCCATTGCACATAACACCTTAGCGGTCATTTTTCATTCTCACAAGGCAAATAGGAAAAACAGACTTGAAGTTTTGGGTCACATGAACTGTGCAAAGTAACAGATTCAATTTCTAAATATCTTCTTGCATGCTGAGGACAACACTTTGAAGAGCTCTGCAGTTGTAAATGGGGCCTGGTTTCCAAAACATTAGATTTCTTTTTGGTATGTAACTATCAAAAGTTTCACTTCATTATTTTTCTTCTGTCAAAACATCTGAAAGATCAAGTTCGTATTTTCATATTTTCAAATCTGTATGCCAAACTGTGTTTGCCCTGAGGAGACAAATCAGCTGTACTATCCATAGTCCTGACTGCAATGATCTAGTCTGAAGGGAAATTCCTTTTAAATTAATCCTGTTTACTATGGATAAACTAAGAAAGTTTATATCAAAGTCTTTATCACGTAATCCTTCTATTGCTTCTATTTATTTTCAGTTTCTGTAGTCTCATTGCCTACAAGATGGTTGCAATGACACTACCATCAGATGGATGACATATTTTCTGAAACTACTGTTGTTTTTTTTTTTTTAATGAGTACATATGTAAATTCCTGAAATTGATTAAATGCTTCCTTTGTCTTCATCCACAGTACTTGTTTATCATCAGACAAATTTAACATCAGATAAGGTAGCTCGTAAAAACAAACTTTCTCTAAAAACATACGTCCATAATTCTAAAGAAGTCTGAGTGAAAACTTTGGACTGGGCCTAAGAATGATGTTCTTTTTCATAGAAGGTGTCACACAACTGAGACCTTTTCAATGTGTGTTCAATTCTGAGGCTGTTCTCTGCTGCCACAGTATGGTGCTCAGTTGCTGTTTGAAAACAGGAATAAGAGGATCTTTATCAGAGAACACAGTTATTTTCATGTATCAATATAATTGGTTGCTACATAAGATATCTTTTGACAAGTATTTAAAATGCTTTAAATTGTATCTCATATTTCCTAAGAAATGAAAAAAAAAAGAAAAAAAAAAATTACCAACAACAAAACACACCAGCTTACAGTTAAGTACCTACTACTTTATACTGAAAATCTCCTGTCTCCTCATGTTATTTGTACTTTATTTTGTCTTCAAAACAAAGATAAATATTGCTTTCAATATTTCTGAGTAATAACAACACTTTAGAAGTAGCTAGCATTTCCTAGAAATACATTCTTTTTTCCCCTGGAACTATTATGATCTCCTAACATAAAATATATATGAATATAATCTGATGTCTTAAAATAATGGTGACAGCAGCCTCTCTTACATGAAAGCTTGATGTACTTATTCATTGCACTATCCTTTGATTAAAAAGGGCCACTAAATCCACACTGCAAATAAAAATGGACCTCAGGCTATACACAGCATTGTCCACTGTGCTTTCTGTAACTGTAGTAGGTAGTGGCAAGCCTCACATT
The DNA here is from genome assembly GCF_905368555.1 of Meleagris gallopavo. NCBI lineage: Eukaryota > Metazoa > Chordata > Aves > Galliformes > Phasianidae > Meleagris > Meleagris gallopavo. Next base: position 22,642,352 of record NC_139413.1, read on the forward strand.
ATCTCTTCAAGTATATATATTCAAATATTTAGTGTCAACAGTAAGGGCACAGTCAGGCAGCTTGGACCACGTGAACCACACTTCCTTCATCTGCATTAAGATATTTTCTTATTCTTATTATACATTTTTTCATTCCTATGTGGTATAAAGATATAATGCAGGTTCCCTTTTGACACACAAACTGAAGTGTTTTTTAGAGCCATCTTTCAGCATTCAAGGCTTAAGGACAACTAGGATAAAGTATTACTGAACACCTACAAGGCAGGGATAAAGAGCTACAGAATTGGCACTGATCTCTTATGCAGAAGGCCTCAAGTGCACACCTGACAGATACATTACAAAAAGGTCTTCTCTTTACAATTGGGCATTCAGCATATTTACAGCAAGCTGCAAAAAGGGCTGCAGAATACATTACCTGAACCAGTTTATACAACAAGATGTGAATGAGTGATGAAACATCCTAATATAAGGTAGCAGATAAGCGCTTCTTTAAATCAAATTTGAGACTTCCTTTTATTTGTTGAGTATTATCTATTAGGTATATTCCATTATAAGAGAGATGATGAATCTGAAGAGTGCATGCAGGAAGGTTGGCAGAAAACTCACATCCTGACTGAATGTGACAGATATTTTGGTTGCTTGTTATTGAATGGTTTATTTGTTATTTTAAAAGGGAGAGTAACCGGCTCACAAGTCTTAAAATTCAGTCCAGTGGGAAATTTATAATATTAGGAAGTTATTTGAAACCATTTCTATCTCACTGTAAATTTGCTTTATTATTACACTACAAGGAGTGAACAAAACCACTAGACATTGGTTACCAATGACAGGAAGCAAATTCTTTTCATATCCTAGCACCAGTTCTCGAATTCAGCTCTCAGCTTCAGTGTACAGTAGGTAAAGGTGAAATGTTAGATAAGCAAGCCTTTGGGAGCTTACTGAAGCAATCATTTTACAGGAACTGAAATATAAATCAACTAATAACCAGTTCCATTTACATTCATACCAGACTGAAAACATCATTATTCCTTGTTACTTTGTAAGAAGTATGCTTGGCCAGGAACACTGCGATCCTTTGCTCAAAGTCTAGGATTATTTTTTTTTCCTTTATTCATGTTGTTATAGTGCTAGTGCAAGATAATGGCTATGTATTAGGGCACTGAGTCTTTATCTTGCAAAGTCTTGATTGCTTTGACCTTGAATGTAAAGGCCATTCTAGACATATGTGATTTGATTGGAACTATGCCAATAACTTTACCAAGATATTTAACAGGCTTACGTTTATTTCTGTGTTTATGTTTTTTCTGAATCAGAATCATAATATTCAGCTTACACAAATTATATGAACAAGACTTTGCCTAAAGTAATTAGATTTTAATACATTATATTTACATTCTGTATTTACCATAAAGCTAAACCAATACATAGTTCTTTCTTTGGTTAAATTAAAAGGGATAAATTCAAATCCTTTTGCCTAAGTAGACTCTAACACTGTTAAATAAGCCTTCAGTCCCAAGAACTCAACCCTACAGATAATGTGGGCTAGGCTAACAATTTTCTGGGTCTACAGATGAAGAATATACATTAAAATATAATTCTGTTCTCAAACATTACACAACTACACTGGAAGTCTAAATAGAAGTCAACTAAAACATGGTCAGAATCCCAGTGGAATCAATGCAGTAAAGAGTTACCGGGCAAATGCAGCTAACGGCACTGTGTAGCACTATTTCCCCTACATGTGAGTACATTCAGTATCACTATATATATGGTAATTATTGCTTAATGCTGTGCTGGAAAAGAGGGAAAACAAATTTCTGCAAATGAGACTGAAAGAATGAATGTAATCTAGGCAGTTTGATAATTTCCAGGGCCACACATATCTTCAAAATATATTTATGTCCTTCAGAACAAGTAGGTTAATCTTAAAATTATTAAAATTTTTTTAAAAAAAGCTTTACATTAGTGTACCTATAGAGGACCCCAGAATTCCATTTTATTTATTTATTATTCATGAAATAACATTATTTCCCAACCACCAACTGAAAAGGGAGTTCTAATAAGCAAGTCACTAAACGGAAAGTAAAGGAGGTAGACCCTGTCCCCAGAAGCTTACAGTTGCCCATATCTGAGGATTCAACTGACTGTAGACAAAGAAAGTTTGTTTCCAATTGGGGTTACATCATTCATTCATTAAACGAATAACTGTCTTCTTGCATCCAGGTATTAACTCAGGTATGTCAGGATGACCAATATGATACTAACATGTTTCCACTCCAGGTTGAAGCTCTTTCTCTTTTCTCTCCATGACAAATAAATTACATTACAGCTACTTTGAACATGTGGATGTATGTATTAGAAGACGAAATAAATAGGGAGCATGAGAGTCATAAGTAAGAACAAAGAAAGGTGACAGACTGGAATATAAAAGTAAGCAAAATGACACTGGGATGAGACACAGAAAAGAACATGACAATCTTTTATGGCCCTGGAATTTAAAAGGCCTAACAGTTATTTTGGATTTTCCCTTTGTAACAGAAAGAGGCAACTGAAAAGAATGGGGAAGAACACATAGAATAAGTTACATAAGAAGAAGAGTCTACAGGGGAAGACCTAAGAGTGTTTGAGGTCCCTTGGCTTGTTGGATCCAGAGCAGGCTGAGGGGAGGTCTCATGGTGGCTGCAGTTCCCCATAAGGAGTGAAGGGGCAACACTGAGCTCCGTTCTCTGGGGACGTAACAGGCCTGAGGGAATGGCATGAAGTTGCATCAGGGAGGGGCAGGTGGGGTTTGGGGAAAGAGACTGCACCATAGGGCAATAGGCACGGAACAGTTCCCCAGAGCAGAGGGCATGGCCCCAAGCTGCTGGAGTTCAAAAAGCATTTGGACACCTCTTTCAGACATAGGGTTTGAATTTTGAGCGGTCCTCCATGGAGCCAGGAGTTGGACTCCATGATCTTTGTGGATCCCTTTCAACTCATGATACTCTATAATTCTAAGATTTGTTAGAAAAACAACAATATATGTGAATCTTTCTGGAAATGATTTTAAGATAGAAAACACTGTTCTTTCTAAAATTTAAGATTATATATGTGGTAAAGTTTCTCAGTATTGCAAGATCTTAACTTGCAAGACTAACAGTTTTGTCTGCCTTTCCTTGTCTGTAAATCTCACTAGCTAGTTTATCTCCCAGAATTTCCTTTAAATTTTAAGAAATTTTCCTTAAAATGAATATATGTATGGAATAATTCCTTGTTACTTTTCATGTTATTTGACCTAGTGACTACAGCACTCACAGAGCGCAGGGATCATATACCAAAGGATGCTGGGTTCAAGACTGAGGTTCTGCATTTTCTTTTTATGGGGGTTGGCCTCGTTGATTTCCAAAGGTATCTTCCAACCTCTGTGATTCTGTGATTTATATAATTTTGCTGTTTGCACTCTGTGATATTATACATTACTGATTTAATTCCAAAAGTGTTGGTGTTACTTTTAGGCCCACCTCTACCTCTGCTAATACCCAAACCCAGCTAAGAAAATATTTGTAGAAATATATAAAATGTCATTTATAGTTTTGGAATAACATCCATATTATGAATAATATGGGAAAAGCAGTACTATATGTACACATAGATATATAACTGATTAAATGTGCCCTAAGCATATATGTGGGTGTACTTTCGCATTGTAGATAAATGAGAAGCTAGGTTTATAGTTTTGGGTTTTTTTTTAGCATTACTTCTGTGTCCTATTTCAGACCAAGTAAATTACCACAAATTGCATTTAGATGATATTTCAACCTAGTTGCAGTCAGGTCCATTGAAAAGTACAGAATACGATACCAACATGATACATCACATTGAAGCCTATGACTTCTTTTTTTTTTTTTTTTTTTAAGATGAAGACTATACTTTTCTTTTATAGAACCATTATTACATAACCTAACACTGTACACAGAAATGGGAAATTTAACCTTAGAAAAATTGTCTATTTTCTTTGCTTCATGCTTTAAAACAGTCATAACTGAGCAGTTAAAAATAGACCAGTAGATATCAATAGAACTGATTAGCTATTTCTACTGGGGTACCCAGTAGTTTAGACATCAAGTAAGGGATATTTGATCAACGAACCAACAATGTGACATCGACTGTGCAGGTTTACAGTCTTGGGGCCTGATTCTGATTCACTCTGATACCATCATGAGAAGTAACTTAAATAAATTAAAAGCATACACTGAAGTGGTGAAGCATCAGAATGAAGCACTTTGTGCTCCAATCTGTTTCATTCAGTATCTCAAGTCTGACTTTAGAGACTGGCTCACTTACAGGGCTCTGCATTAGACATATTGCCTTCTTGTTTTAAAATATGTACGTTTAATATTTAATTTAACAGAATTCCACGTACTAGTGCCTGTGCGCTGTGGAAATCCCTTTGAGGCCCGCGGTTTTTATGTGCAGTTGCAATATTCCTCAAGCATAATTTGGTAGCACCATTGCCTAACGGAGTAAAAGGAAGTATCTGTCTACAATTAATCTTTTCTGTTTTTGAAGTGAGCAATAAAAATATCGCCAAGCCAGTTGCAATTTGCAGGAGCCAGTCTCACCAATACTTACTTAATTTAGTATGTTTTATAGCGTAATGCCAGTAGAGCTACAGGTCTCATCAGTCGTCCACACACTTCATGTGCAGTTAACTTAGATTACCATCTCTAAACAATGATACTCAAATGTTTTGCCAAGTCTGCAGTACTGTTTATAACACTACACATACAGATTATATAAGTAGCAGAAATTGAGCTTGCGTTTATATTTTCAAATAAAATAATGAATTATTTTTCATTATAATATGCTGTATAGTATTGCCTAATGTCTGCCAAGATGACAGACTCATTCATAATGTGCACAGAAAACAACTGCACAATCTTTTTATTACAGATTTTGAACGTATGATCTGCTGGGACAATCCATACAAAGTCTGAAGTTATCTACAGGCAACAATGGCAGAATGAAAACAGCAGTTTAAATGACACCTGGGTGGCCATCATAGTTAGCTTGCAGGGGAGACTATTTTCAAGATCATTTGGCACATCCAGAGTGTGGGATAGCTCTCTGAAGTAAAGCTTTAAACATTAAAGGTCAGAAGCAAAACAGCTAAGTTATCCATTCACACTGGCAATGGGAATCTTTGCCATTTGGCTCTGAACCATTTTGCCATTCTGCATCCTAATGACAATTACATGTCCCACACTGATATTTCACTTTCAATTTTCATAGAATTAGTGAAAGCATTTAAGGAGTTAATGGAGGCATAGTACTTTCTTTAGAGAAAATATGAAATTAGATTAGAAATTAGATTGCCTTGAAAACATTACATGCAAGAAAATGTGCACTCAGAAAGCCTTCAGGAGCAATCATCTGAGCATGGTTTCTTGTGACTAGCATTTCACTGTTCCATTATAAAGAAAAAAAATAACCACATAGATCTGTGGCAAGATTCTGTTGTCTACAAGAGGCACAGATCAAAACTTCATAATCCAGGAGAACTTAAATTGTTCCAAACCATTCTCCATCCTCACAACCTTAAACTAATGAAGCGACATGTAAAATCAGCTGGAACAAACAAAAGGCATTAGTGGCTGTATGGCATTCAGCAGATATGCAACAGCCTTCCCCTAACATGCTATCGTGATTCAGTCCCACACCCAGCAGGAGGACTTCACAGTTTGTCCTCAGAAGGCATCTCTATGTTTCCTTCCACCGTGTGCTACCAGAGGTATCGTCCCTTCGCCAGGAATAGAGCTTTTAAGGGCCTCGTTATGCCAATCTGATTCCTCTTATCTTACATAAGGGGCCAGCGTGGGGATGGAGCTCTCTTTTTCAGCTCTAAATCTATCCTATATGGCACGCAATTCTCTGAAGTACAGCCAGCTTCTGCTTTGATGAAGTACTGTGCAGCGAAGACTGAAGGATGCTGTTTTTCACCATTTAAAGATGTATGATAGCAACAAAGCTCTATGTTAAAATATTTAACTCACAGAGAACTTATGGAAATTGTCTATTCAAGCTCAGCAAAGACATTAAATTACCAAGCTGTTCTAGGACAGTTGTGTGTGGAGAAAAGCCAGAAATGCTCTGAGATTGTAATGTTACTTACAAAGATTACAGCACGAGCCTGATTCAGAAGCTTTTTATACATATCAGCATGGTGAGCTGCAAAATGTTACCATATCAATTTCTGCAAAACATACTGTGTGTGTACATATAGATATAAAATCAGGACTTGTACACAGCACATTTCCTACCACGTTTTGAACGGCATCTGTTTGTTTAGTTTGCTGAAATATGAAAAATAATGTTTAGCAACTACTGGCAACACAATGTTAACATGATTTAAGAGTTTAGCTCTGTCTGTCAAAATGCAGATAAAAGACAAATCCTTCTATCTCAGTGTTTTAATCAGTCAGATCAGGGTTCTGATGAATATGCAAATGTGACTGTTTATATACTATTTTCAGAGTGAAAGGAAACAAATTTGGTTTCATTATAGAATTAATGATAGCTCTGTCCCCTAAGATTAATGAGTAAAACCCTACACACATTAAAATGATAGCGCTCCTTCCTCCCACCCTCTGAAGATTTTACTTTTTTTTTTTTAATTAAAAAAAAAATTCCCCATGCTTTTGTAATTGTTTGTCCCCCTAATTGGAATGATTAATCATTAATGTCAGTTCAGAGATATGTAACAGTCCTCTTTAGAGCAAAAACTGTGCTTAACAGACAAAAGGGTTAAGAACAAAATTTTTTTGTTAATTTTGGTTTTGCTCTTCTCTGTAGGTTGCACAATGAGTTTTATGCCATGCAAGGAACTCAATGGCCTGACCTAATGGTGGAAACCAGTTCTTTATTCCAGAGCAGGTTATTCATATGATTTTCTTCTCGTTTTTACAATATATGCTGGGATTCTTTTTAAAGCCTGAGCTGCCAGAATCAGCAGCCTTCATAAAAACTGCAGCTTTCGTTTTCTGACATACACATACACTACAAGTTTGGACCAAATCAAATTTCAGAGAAGAGATAAGGACTGTGGAATAGGTGCACTATCATGTCTGAGAAAACAAAAGGGAAAAAAAATCAGCAATTTCTTTTCTTAATCTGATGATTTCTGAATTGATATGGCAGTGGCTGAGTCATGATTTCCAAATCTTCAGGACAAAAAACATTTCAGAGAAAGGTCGTAGCAAATTATGTTCAGCCTTACCGTTAAACCTCCTACCTCCACCAGAACTGTCATATTTCATTTTTGCGTGTCCACTACGGTCTATATATTGAGAGCACTAAACCCGTTTCAGTTAAATCTACCAAAGCAGACATTCTTAAGACTAAATAAAATAAGTTGCTTTTAAAATGTTTTGCATTACTTTACCAGGAAAAGCTATATTCTTGTTCCAAAGACGCTGATTTCCTTCTGAATAGAAAAGCTTTTTCCATAAAAGCAAACAGATAGAAAACTCTAAAAATCACATTTCTTCAATAAAGCTGCTTCAGTTACCTCCTTTAGTAGTCAATTGATCCTACATAGGAATTTTAGCATTGCTTTGCATATTACAAAGGAAATATTTTACATGAAATTAAATTAGCATTTGTCTATATTTCACCATGTGGGTAAAGCTACTCTATGTGTCACTGACAACAGTAAAACAAATATGTGTGCATGTCTACCTTAGCAGGGATGATGAATTATTCTCTGTAGGCATTTAAGGGTAAGCATTCATAATGAAGCCTGCCAGTTGGTAAAAATGCCTATTACTTACCACGCTGAGTCCTAGCAGTTCTCTGCAAAAGTAGTCCATGTTCCTCCTCTGTAGGTTGTCAAGATAGTGCTGAAGGCGAGTATAGGTGTAAGGGTAGCAGTAGGCAAATTGATAAGTGTCGTTCTCACGGTCAAAGCAAAAAGCAAATGACATGACATAGTTCTTCCTGTGGTCCGGGCAGCGATAGTAATACACATTTTTGGAGGGTATTCTTTGCCTAAAAAAAAAAAAGCAACACACATAAATCAACATATATATGTTCATAAGAAATCTGAAAACTAAAGTGCTTTCTGAGATTCCTATTTCCTCTCATGTAAATGAAGTAAAACAATTTTAGACAATGCAGATCCCAGAGCATGCACTCATGCACGCAAATTCCACACTTGGGCCTGTGCTAGGCATGGCTGCTGTGCCAGGTCTGAGCTTGTAGGGCCAGTATAGCAGGAGAGAGTTACACACACTCAGACAAACCAACTCCCAGGAAGTGCTAAAGATACATAGGCAGCTGAGTTGTGTGCTCCTTTGCTACCAAGCTTGTGCAAACTCATAGTGCTACAGAGTTTCCAGGCAAATCTCTGGCTGGAACCTGGCTAAACCCTTTGATACACGACCGATTCATCCATGCACAGGCAAGGCATAATTGGTGAAGGAATTTTAGTACAAGTATATATACAGTACATAGTATAATATATGCACGATATACATATACACACAAAGAAGCTATCCCTCTTAGTAGTCAGGGGATGTATCAGCACCTAGCCAATGAATTGGAGATAAATTCTTAAGGGAAAATGAAAACAGGAAAGAAAAAAAAAAACTTTGGATTGGGAAAATAACCTGGTCCTAAATTAGAAAGTAAAGGAGAAAAGGATGTTTGGTCCTGTTCCAAATTGGACTGCTGCCCTCCTTGAGAGTTCTGGCTTAAAGTGCTGACATGATAAAAATTAATATACATGATGGTAAATAATTACAGCGCAGACATTTATTTATGTCATTGCTATTAAGCTGGTATCTGTTTAAAGAATAAAAAATGTCTGCCTGACATCTTTCACCCAACTTCAGTTATTCTTTAATTTCTCAAAGGAAATGAGTTTCAGAGGTGCATCAAACACTGATTCTACGAAGCAGAAGTGCTCAATATTTCTATTTGTGCCCCTTCTTCATTACATAGATGGATTTTCCACCTTTATTTAGGCAGGAGATTCTCTAGTCATGCCATGTACTTCTAATTTGATGTAACTAACTTACCAGTCTTGTTTGCCAACAAAACACTACGGTCCTGCAGACTCTAACTGAATCAATTACATAATATTATAAACGGGTCTCATCTAATGATTGGAACAGATCTCAGCTAAGCTAGGATCAGGGTGAGGGAAAACGTAATAAGATTTACAGACAGCAGTAGTAATGCATCTCTTTGTAATAGTTCCGAGAAACTGGTCTACTGCAGAGCATCAGTTATGGCCTTTCACTGCTAATATGGAATGGAGGACAAAAGCCTCTCATTATGCAGAAGTACGCTTGCCAGTGAGCAGCAGTTAAGGAATCTGATCAGCAAGACTCAGGAGCTACAAAGAGAAACAGAAAGGAGTTGAGATGTTCTTGAAATAGTACAATAAAGAGCCAGTGAAGCAGTCAATTAGACTTGAAATAAGAATTTATTTGCTGCTTTTATTACTCTGGTTCTTGAACTTTCTGTGCTTCAAGAATTTCCTTCAGCGTTTTTTGTTTTAAATAAGATATGTGTTTATCATTAACATCTGAAAATGATTTTTAAGCCACAAATGCAAAAGATAGGGGAAAAAAAAAAAAAAAAAACTATTCAATTTTTTTTAAAGTAGCAGTAGGGGAAAAGTGCCACCAGCTGTGTGCATGCAGTACCCTAACCTAATAGGTTTCTCCAGTATCTTAATATATTTCTATCATTCACCTTTACTCCGGAGTGCTATAGGACATCCCTCATTTGATCTCAAATCAAGCAGATGATATGGCTCTGGGTAAATGTATTCTAGCTCCCAGTCCTCAAAACATAATGCAAGTTTAAATAGTATGTTGCTGAGTTGTTGAACTTTATTTGTTTCAAAATTAGCATGGGAGAAATAATAAAGGACAGGCCTCTCTTTATGCAGTAAAAAATTCATGTAAAATGAGACCAATAAGGAGGAAAATCAAGATTTTAGAAAGGCTAACACTAATTGAAATTCATCTGCTGATAGTTAATGTTTAAATTACACGTAGTTCTCCTTGGTTCAATAACTTTCTACTTTTAAGCAAGTTGAAGACAACTTTGTTAATGTATTAAAGGCACTTTTGATATTTTGTTCCTTCGCTCCTTCATAATAGAAGCTAAGCATCTGTTTTATTATCCACTTTGACACATCACTTTATGGCTGCATTTGGCTATTATGGCTAATCTTGATGTCTAGGACATCTGGTATTGACATTTCACTATCTGGTGTCTGACACAACAGCAGAAAGCATGCTCAGTTCCTAGGTTTAAATTCACCCTCTCAGGGCAGGAAGTGCCCCCAAACTCTTAATTCAAACCATATCTTCAAAAAATAATTATAATACTACTCCTGTCACTGCTAATCTATTTTTATCTCTCCTAGCACTTTGTCACTGCTAATCTATTTGTGAGTCATATAGAAAAAGAGAGTTAGTGTTTAGATACCAACAGCACATCTTTACACAAGGTAGCCTAATCAGATTGAGATCTTATCAGGGAATTAAAGGGGAAAAAAAAAAAAAAAAAGGGAGTGGGGGAGAGAAAAAGAAAGGAGACATACTGAGACCAACTGAGTTTTTGATAACGAAAAGACATTGCTCAGTTCTTGAATTAACCTTTGTGTCCTAGACACACTATTGTTTACTCTTTCCCTTTTTTGTTCTATGCCTTCTGGAAAAGGACACCCACACACTGTGGCAGCAGCTGCTCCTATTAATTTAAAGCTATTACAAAAATTAAAATTAAACCCAATTACTTTGGCTGGTTTATAGCCGGAGAACGGCTTAGTCTGATTGTTCCCTCTGGTTATGGACAAAAACAATATTCCTACCTAAAGGCAGCTGCCAGTGGAATACTAATGCATGTGGGCCTGGCAGGGACAGATCCAGACTGCGGAGTGCAACTGCATTTCTTACCAAAGGAAAATATCTTATCATGGATCTGCAGAAATGCACCAACTTCTTACACTGTGAGTCACAATGAAGTTGATTTGTAGTTAGAGGTAGGAAAGCAAAACGATAGCGGAAAGCTTAATACTCAGATTTGTCATTTTGCATTTCCAGGCAGCTCGCATGAAGAAATGCACCCTGCTAATTGATACACAACTGCCTGAATTTTCTCGCTTCTGAGCAGTTATTTAAAGGAGAACCACCCCAATTCCAAGTACAGCCACAGAGCACAACATGCAAGTCAGTCAGTTCCAGTCTGTCTTCAGAAATACACTCGCAGAAATGAAGCTTAGTATTATACATCATTTTGAAACAAATTCAGACTGCTTGGGTCTTATCTGACAAGAAAGCTGTCCTAACCCAGCAGATTTGTTACTCTAAGTGTGCAAGTACACGTGCCTGTCTTTTCCTATATGCTTTCTTCATTGCTGTCAGAAATGGAGCCAGAACATAAATCCCACTTTGGCAGAGTGCAGTAAAATCAAATTTGTTAGTTTATCAGCAAATTGAGGTCCTTGGTCAGAGTCAAATCCCTGGGTAACATCAGAGGCCCCAGGATTGTACCCTTTGCTACTACAGTAGGCAGTAAGGAGCATTATGCATAACTCAGTATCCTAACAATACTTCTATTCTGAATATAACCTAATTCCATTTCTAGCTTATCTAGAGCTTTGAGCTTAAAGCTAAATTTTATGTATTTTTTTTTTTAACTGTTGTTTCCTTTTGAAATCTGAGAGCTAATCAAGTTGTTGCAGAACAAATATGGGGGGAAATGTGGTGTCCGTTCTTTTTTAGGTTTTAAACACATAGGGATGTTAATTAAAGACCAAAATGTCTTTTCCCTTTAGTCCTTTTGAGGGTCATTTTCCCTATGTTGCATGACTAAAGAAGAGAATTCTTGCCCAGCAAAATTTCCAATGACTTTAATGAGCAGATTAAATAGTCTTTGGACTGTTCTTAATATGGCACGCAAGAAGTATTTATTCAGTTCCTTGACTGTACAAGACTGAGTTAGACATATCCCAGTCAATAGGCTTCCAAGTAAAATAATGACCTTGGAAGGAAAGACAAAAATCTGCAGGTTCTGTAAACGATCAATGGTCAAAAGACAATGTCAGTGTTTGGACTTGGAAGGAAATGCTCAAGTGAATCTGATTGCAATGCTGTGTTTGCTGTGGTGATATAATGTGAGATCATTTTCAATTGTCAACAACTTCCAGATATAGGGATACAACTTAATAATTCTACAAATTTCCAAGCTTTCTTATATCACTCATAGGAGTGGGACTGAGTCACTGCCTCAAAGGAAATTATGCCTAGATTTTAAAGAGATTCGAAACACAAAACCTGATTCTGGTTGTGAAAATAACCTTAAGGTATTAACCTTATGATAACCTTATTGACTCCACCCAAAATACCAGACAAAGTATTTGGACCTAAATGTCCCTTTTATTAACTGCGAGAAATTCAACCAACTCTGGAGAAAATATAAAGAAGTCAAAAACGTACTGCAAACTCTTCTGGGAGGCAGCCCTTTTAAACTGATGGTCTTAACAAGTCCTTTCTCTGTTGGTGTAAGCCATTACCTTTCTTCTTGCTTATTCTTGTTGGCAAATGGAGCCACTATTTTCAGAATTTCTGGTGAATTCGTGACATAATAAGTTTACAGATTTCTTTTTTCTTTCACAGAATTTTGTATTTGATTCACGGAGCTTCAAGTGACTAAATATATCTGGTGGTGTTAAATATTTTTTGCATAAAACTGAATGGATTTTGGCACAGCTCAGTTTCAAACATTGCAAATTATGTCCTGTTTTTATTCTTGCTAGTATTTATCAGAATATTCTCAGAATATTTTTATCATCTTGCACCACCTAGTCAAGCTTTTTCACCTATGCATTTATCTAATTTCTTCTTCGTAGGCATAAAACTGAAGCACTGTATAAATCAATGGCTTTCATAAAAACCAGGAGATCTAGACATTAAGCATATGGCACTCAAGGGGTTAATGTTTACTGAAATAATTAAGTGACCACTATAAAAGAAAATAAAGATGTAATTCAAACAATAATGAACTGATCCTAATTACTTGTGAGCTTTATTCTTTATAACTTCATGTGGAAAACACTGAGTATTTCACTTTCTTTCTTAAACTTAATTAAATAAGTGACCACAATAAGAAGGCGCATTTAATTTTTTTTTTTGGGGGGGAAGAAGAGTATCTAGATTTTAAACATTTGTAGTAAATTTATCATTTAGAATACCAAAGTCAAAATTGAGAAACAGATTCATGTGAGAAAATATTGTGAGAATAATTTCCCATATTTCATACACGCTTGAATACATTCGGGGGAACTTATTAAGAAAGGTTTTTAACAAAACTGTATCTTCAGCACGGTGCAGTGCTAAGTAAAATTCAGCAGAGAGAAATAATAAATAGAATGTAGCAGTGGGAAATGTTCTTTGTCCTGTGTTTGTGGAATGCCTCACAGAAACTTTTTCCCTGCCCATGGGCCAGTCTTCTAGGTCCCGTGATAATATCAGTAACAACAACAAAAAAAACCATAATGAAACTACTCTACATAAAACTAGAGGGAAATAGCTGAAGTCATTATTCTTATAAGTGACAAATAATGGCTGAGGAAAGTGCGTACCTTGTGGGAAGCATAATGAAGCAGTGCAGAAGGGTCAGCAAGTGAGCCCCTGCTAGCAGATCAGCATCATGAGATATACAGCAATGCTGAAAACCTGTTCTTGGGCTCTGCCAAAAATGAAATCACCCTTTGACTCACTAAAACAAGCATAACATTATAAATGGGAAAGCTGCTAAATTATGACCTGGCAAGTAATAATCTTTTAAAAATAACTGAATGATTCTTTTAAACAGTTTCACATAAGACAGGCAACACTGAGCTGTTGTTTCAGGGTCTCCAAAACTTAACAAGGTTTTGTTGGAGGTTCTCTTCACTGCTGCCTACCACTTATAAGTCTATCTCCCCTAAATACTAAACTTGCTTACTGAGGTCCAGACTTGGCACAGAGCCCTCTTTAGAGAAAACACTTTAATATATCTAAGGGGAGCTGTCAGTTGCCAGCAAAATCCAAAGTCTTTTACCAGAAGCAGGTACAAGTGGGGTTCCCAATGGCAAAACAGCAGATATTCTTCTTTGCTCCCTGCTGCCTACATTATAACCAAAGCTATACTCTCTGTTCCATCTTTTGTTTATTCTGTCCAGTTGCTAAAGATCACAATGCAGAGACTTTCCTCGGAACCACTGGTTCAAATACTACAATTATTCTACAGAAACTCTGTTTTAAACCACAGGGATAATGAATGGTGCTGGTATTTTTTTGCTGTTGAAATATGATTTGCCTACTGACGACAGGTGTTCCAGCCATGTATTGCCTCAATAGCAATATATGCAGTGCTCATAAAAGAAGAATGAAAAAAGCTGACTTTCCACAAAAACGTTTAAGCAAGAAAAGAACACCGTGGAATTAGTCATACACGTACTACAATCATTTGAAGAGGTGATACATGCAAGCCAAAGAAGCAAGAGCTAGCATTTCTGTCCTAGAATGCTGCTCCTGAGAAAGAAACAAATTTAAAATAAGTAATATAAGAGATAAAAATTGGAGAAAAAAAATAATATTAAGTACTGGATAAGGTATGGAAAGTGGGAAGAAACCATCTCTGAATGCTATACCACTGCAGTTTCAGAGTTTGAAAAAGAAAAGCAAGTTCTTTCACCAGCAATTCAGAAAGAATAGTTACAAATACCGCTCAAGAAGTGGAGAGATTTAAAAGAATCAAGTCAACATGAATGATGTTGTACTAGAAAAGGTGAGGATAAGAAATGCTCCACCTCCGCATATAAATCTGAAAACCACATGGCAATGCTTGTCCTAGCTATGACCTACACCAGACTGTTTGGTTATAAAAGAACAAGTCTACTGACAGTGTCAAAAGACAAGATGAATATACCAACACCAAAGAGAAATGAGAATACTAAAGGGAAAAGAAAACTTATCACTGGCTAGACCAGAAATGAAAATAGGTTGGGAAACTGAAGGAAGAAGACAACATCAGTGCACCTCAAGCAAGTCACCTTCAAATTGGCCAGAAACAGGTTACTGGAGTGACTTAGAAAGAAATGACCTTTTCGGACTTCCCCTTTTCCACTATCTGTAAAAAAATATTCTTGAGAGAATCCTGTGCACTAATTTTTTACTTTTTTTAAAGGCTACTCAGTGAACAACAGTTTATGCCCATTCAGAACCTATTCAAAATACATTTACTTCAATTATTTTTTTCTCTGACATTCAGTTCAGAGGAATACTGGAGAATTTCACTAAACAGTTTAGCCATTAGCATAATATTTCAGTTTCTATATGCTCAAATTCAGCATTTTACCCCCTTATTTTTTCTTGTTTCCACTACATCCTGACTTACAGCCCCTCCAGATTATATTGACAGGAAAACATATATTTATAGGAAACACAGGCTATAAAATCAAGTCCCTGCAATGTTTAGAGCATGTGTGGCCGTGGGAACAAGGGATCAACCTCAATCCCAAATTCAAGTCCCTGGACTGCACTACCAGTAGACTACTGGGTCATCTCTAATAGCCTCTTAGCCTCAATTACCTAATTAGCCTTTTCTTCTCTCTTCTTCTCTCTTTCCCATCTGCTCGTCTATTCCCACCACTCCCTGTTCTTCTGCAAGAATAATTTTTAAAATCTATGTTAACTTCATTTAGGTTATTCTCAGGTGACTTCTCTTCTATACAGGAATAATTTATAAGTCTCTTAAGAGCCTCAACTTGAGGAATTATTTCAGTAATGTTTGAATTCTGAAATCCATGTTAAAAATGTTGATGATTTCTCAGTCTAAATACAAAGCTGAGATTGTTAATTTATGTTATTTTGGTGCAACATTTAACTAACCACCGAAGGAAGGAGAATGGATGTGAAACAGGATTTTACCAGCAATATCCTGGTTAGTGAGCTGTTATTAGGAAGCTTTGAAGCCCTCTGGAAACAGTAGCCATATCAACCTATATTATTTCTGTTAAGGATCAGAGTATCACTGTGAGTAGATGATGTATGAAGAGGATAAAGACAAAAGAAAACAGGAAATTGTCACCAAGGATCAGACTTTGTTAGCTCGGTATACTTACCCATAATATTGTGCTTTATCCTCTCCTCTGTCTCCACACAATGAAGACTGAGTTCAGTAATTCATTTTTAATGTCCCATTTCTTACGCCTTCTAGCACCTTGTTCGCTTTTTCCACCATAACAGCATCTCAAATGGCTTCTGTTATGGAACTGCCACCAGCAATATTCAGGTTTTTTTCCCTTCAGTTAGAGGATAAGAATTTTGCTTGGTCTCCTCCACACACAAACTTTCCATTTATCAGGATTGAACTTTGATTTGAGTAATTTCTTTAGATTGCTCAGAAGTTTTTAACAGTGAGCTACAGGATTAAATTACTTAAGTAATTGCATCATTTCTAAGTATTACATCCCATCCTTCACCTCTCTCCCTAGATCATTAATAAATATATTTAGCATATGACCTGATAGGTAACTTTAAGGAATGCAGCTGCTAGCCTTTTATGGTGATGAAAACTGCTCACTTAGCCCTCTGCCTTTTTGTCTCCTTGTCGTTTCTTGATCTATGACGATACTTGCCCTGTCACCATATGTGACTACTTAGCCTTTGTAGCAGTGTCTTGTGACAGACTTTGTCACAAGCTTTTAAAAAGTCAAAATCCATTATATCAGGCAGCTCTCCCCATAAGCCTGGTAGCTGAAACCTGAAGGTGAGGAAAACCTTCCCAAGAATTCCCAGGGGAAAAGGGTATGTCAGCATCTGATAGAATCAAAGAGAGATAAACAGAAAAGACTGATAGACAAGCCAGAAACACTTCTTTTTTTCATGTATTGTAATTATATTTCTGTTAGAAAGGGTTACTTTGTTACGCAGAGAAAAAGTAGGGAAGTCTAGGCCAACTAAACTTTATCCCTCTATCAAACTGAATCAATTCAGGCAAAATATATATATATATTTAAAATATTAAAAACAAATATTAAAAACAGCTGAAAAAGAAATGCATCACGTCAGGTTAGCACATCCCATTTCACTTGACTATCTGGCAATAGCAACTGTTCTTGAGCTGTAAGTGAAGGCAGATGAAAACAAGCTGGTGAACTTGTACTTGTATTGTTAGAAAAAGAAGACTATAGTCACAGATATATTTCAGAACGTGGTTATTGTTACTTTGGGCGTCTACCTTGTCAGACTCCTCCTTTCTCCTCTTTATAAATACATTTTATTATGCCATCTGATTCCTATCTGTGAGGGGGAAAACTTCTCTCACTGAGCACCAGAAAGCTCAGTCCTGGTGTCCCCAGGAAAGGGATGATGTCAGCATGCTCGCAGTGACCACCGTAAATCCAAAACTGGGTCACTGTTCCTGTCAATCAAGTGCAGAGAAAAGGGTTATCTAATTTTTTTTATTCTCTTTTTAGTCTTTATTCTTTATCACATGGCTAAGAGAGGGCATTGTCTGAGGCTCAGTGCTGGGCAAGAGGGACTTGTGGTCTGATGAGGCATGGCCATGCCCATTTCTTTTTACAGGCACATTCACCAAGTTCTGAGCAGTGTAGCGAGACGTGATTCTTTCTAGCTGAAGCTGTTCTCATTAAAGTCTCTCACATCGTGATCTTCCAGGTGTTTTATTATTCCCTTTTAAATTCCTGTTTTGACCATTTGCAATGTGCAGATGTAATGCTTACTGGTCTAAATATAGGATAAACCCCAGATACTTACCAACTCTCTGGAACAGAGCTTGGTTTTAATGAGAGCGCATATCTTTGTTAGTGGTTCAGCTAATTCATTCCTAAGCTTCTTCAAAATTCTTTTATGCATAAATCATGTGGGGCTGATGATTTACTGCTTTTTAATTAATCAATTTGCCCCATCTTCTCAACCTCTGATAGTTCCTCATCTTTATTCCCAGGAAATAACAAATCCAAGGTTCTTCCAAAAACTAGTCTGCTATAAAGACTGATTTATGATGTAGAACCACCAGATTTCTTTGCATGAAGGCATATCACTTTTATAACATATACAAGATGTGACAATGTGAGGGCAAAAAAATTAAATTTAGCATTGCAAACTTTTTATTTTTTCCCCAGTCTACCCATCTTGCATAGACACAAATTCTGTTCTCCATTCTCCTCTAATATCTCCTTCATATTCCATCTTCCCACTTTCCTCTGTTACAAAAACATTATAACACTCAGAATCCTTAATGTTGTCACTGAACAACCATCTCCAAACATATTGCCTTTTCTCCTACAGGGAAAGCCCATATTTCTTTTCCTTTTCTTTTTTTCTTTTTTCCTTCTTCTCCAAGCCAGTATTAAGCCTGCTGCTAACAATGCCAAAACTGCACTTCTAGGGCTAAACCTGCATTATGATCTGTAGACCCACACTCAAGCTCGGGTTCTTCATTCATTTGTTTTGCAGACAGCACTCAGAGCCATCATATGAAACATAGACAGACAAAAAAAGAACACAAAAAAAAACAACCACAAAAAAAGAAGTCTGGAAAGAAAAGTCTCAGTTTTCTTAGCTAAAAGAGGAACAGTAAATACAACAAGCCTCTCTCTTCAAAGATGAAAGTGAAACACATGAAACAGAACTTCAGTACTTTGATTTACAGACCAAGAGCTAGGGCTTTGCAGACATCCTGCCCACCAACTCCACATCATTTTTGTCTCAATCCCTCTCCCCTCTGATGTCATCTCCAGGAAAAGACATGCATATGGCCACCGAGACATTAAAATCTTCATTTAAATAAGAAAAAAATTTTTTTTTTCTTTTTACTTAATTCTTTGCAAGCTTATTCACAGTGGTCTTTCTGTCAGCAGATACCGGTTCAGAAATAACCTTATCAGGTTCTTTTCCTAGGTAATATAGATGAACCCACTGCAAAGGTGTTGGCCTCAGTCTACAGAGGGAATAAACCACAATTCCCTCCTTCTCTCTTTTCAAGCATTCCTAGTTGCTGACCCATGGAGTGGTATTGATCTAAGAAAAGACTAAGTATCTTGCCCTCCCAGTCACTTCTTATTTACAGTACACATGGAAAGATGTAAGCAGACAGAAAGCTGGGAGTGAAAGGACAAGGCAGCCAGAAGCAATTGCACACACATGGGATTTCTCATCCTAAACACCAAGTTAAAAAATGAGATGCTGCAGTGGTTGGTGTTGAAGACAGAATGAAATGAAAAATGGTATGTGTTGTGTTAATCTTGTTTTTCCAAACTATATGTGTAATATCAGTCAGGTCACTCCAATTTTTCACAATAATAGTTCCAGCATCATTTTTCTTGACAGCCTTTCTTTCATACTCATTTGAGGAAAAATCTGTGTTGTTTTCTTTTCCCCTACCTGAACAGTGTTACAAAATGGAGCAACTGCAGGCCTTATGTATATTTTAAAGTATCGTCCCACTCACCCTGCTGTGTTTGTTTAGAATACAAGAGCATTACCTCTCTCTTCTGCAATACTACATAGATTTGATGAGGAGGAAAAGGGGATAAAGGATTCATTTTGTTAAATTACATAAAATTTTATTTAGCCTTGAAAGACTTTACACATTTTCTTACTGTTAAAGATAATGACAGTTCCAGACATGTCCCTTCCCCTTTACAGTGTTATAAAACACAGCAGAGGAATGCACACACTGCCTACAAGTCAGTGAGGAAGCTGATACGTCATGAAAGTATGGTTGTGAACTGCAAATGCAACCTGACTCACAAGATACGAGTCAATGATTACCGGTGCAATGTGAAACTTTGTATTCTGCCAACAAAAGTGTTTTTTCTGTGTTCTCGGGAAATGCATGGAGTTTAAATGACAGGAGACCCTTTCCCCCTTTACCACTGAAAAATTCTTTGAGTCAAATTTTCAGCATATTCTGGGAAGAGGCTTGGCAATTTATGGCAGGTAGTTTGAGATCCAAGCAATAAATATGCACATGCAAGAACCGTGCCTTCAGTGGTTTCTAGGTACACGCTGTAAGGCTCCAGAGTGTTTACTCTTAAAATGGCTGTTTAAATGTTTGTATTTCCAGAGCCTGATCAATGAGATTATCTAAGCTTCAGCTGCTCTAGCCCAGGCCCACAACCACATACTCCTAATATCATGTGTGATGCCTGAAGATTTCAGATAAGAAGAAAGTGGGCAGGCATAACTCCACGAGAGAGTCTTACATTACAATGTGTAACGATATAATTAACTAAAGGAAATACAGAAAACAATCTGAGATGTTTGAACAGTCTGTGTTTCTCAACATTTTCTGCACTGATAACCTCAAAAAAGACCATGATTAACTTCAAGTCATAAATACCAGTCTTCAGTAAAAACTGATGTGAAAAAACCTACCATCAGTTCTATCAGCTTTATCCTTCTGTATTGCAAATGAAATATTAGTAGGCAGTAGCAATGATGGTCAGTTTTAAGCTTTTACTCTACAACTAATATACCAACAAGTTTGACCCCCCTTTACACAACATATCAGTCACAATTTCCTATCTGTTAAATGTGACAAGAATGTATTGAGGTGTTAAATACACATGCATGCATGTATAAACTCTTATGGTGGCATTTTGGCAAATTTAGCTATGCAATACTGAAGATTGAAAAAAAGTAAGGTATTATAACTGAGGTAATAGGGAAAAATACATACACATGAACTTAATTAAAAAAAGAAAGCAATAATCTATTATGTAGCATACTGTTAAAGAAAAGTTAGAAATGTTTGTTTAAGTCTGCTTCAATCTCATTTTGCCTACAGTAGTGTGTTATCTTAGCTCTAAGCAGACACAATCCTTTTGAATACAAGCCACAGATTTGAATAAGGTTTATAAATAGGGTTAATCATTAAAAGACATGAAGGTAGATATCATTTCCTATTCCATGAATTACTACAAAAATTCAGTGTAAGGAAAACTTACACTGAAAGGCCACAGAATCACAGAATGACCCAGGTTGGAAGGGTCCTCAAAGATCATGAGCCACAGGCAGGGTCACCAACCTCCACATTTAATACTAGACCAGGCTGCCCAGGGCCCCATCCAATCTGGCCTTGAACACCTCCAGGGACAGGGCATCCAGAACCTCCCTGGGCAGCCTGTTCCAGTACCTCACCACTCTGTAAAGAACTTCTCCCTGACATCCAATCTAAATCTTCCTTCCCTCAACTTAAAAACATTTCTCCTTGTCCTGCTGTTATCTACCCTTTCAAAGAGTTGACTTCCCTCCTGTTTATAGGCTCCCTTTAGGTACTGAAAGGCTGCAACGAGGTCACCCCGCAGCCTTCTTTACTCCAGGCTGAACAAGCCCAGCACCCTCAGCCTATCTTTGTAGAGGAGGTGCTCCAGCCCTCTCACCAACTTTGTAACTCTCCTCTGAACCCTCTCCAACAGCTCTGTCTTTTTTGTATTGAGAGCACCAGACCTGGACACAGTTCTCCAGATGGGGCCTCACAAGGGCAGAGCAGAGAGGGGCAATCACCTGCTTGTCCCTGCTGGCCACTGCTCTTCTGATGGAGCCCAGGATACTGTGTGCTTTCTGAGCTGCAAGAGCACACTGCTGGCTCACATTAAGCTTTCATCCATCAGGACCCCCAGGTCCTTCTCCACAAGTCTTAGAAGTTAACAGCTAACTTATAGGAAGTAAACACATGTATTACAATAATCCCACTGTCCAGATCGGTGGAATCTCCCATCAGCAGATGAGAGCATCTGTTTTGTGTACATCCCATGCTGACTGTAGGATTTTGACGTGTTTTCAAGGGAACGGGATAAAAGGCCAAGACTTGTTTATAACACTAAATAAAGCCAAATCCGAACACAACTTTTAAGTGACAGTTCCATTTGCACAGTTGCTGTTTTCAACCAGTTACTAGCTCTCAGATACTACAATACACTGTGGCTTTTAAATGACAGGGCAGTTATCACATAGCCAGCCCATACAAAACTGCCTATCTCTGTTATTATTTCAAAATTGCTAGGATTAAATTCAAAAAAGATCATATAAATAGATGCAGAAAAACAATAAGTGTTGTTTTAAGTTGAAATTACAAACAACGGACAGGAAATTAAATGACCTGAAGAATACATAGGAATACACACACCAACAATAACCCATACTTTCTTTCCACGACTCTCTGTCTAATGCGTGACTGGATGAAGGCTGTGATTTGTCAGATGAACGCTCTGTAACATGGCACAGTGCCCCAGAACACAATCAGGAAAAAACTCTTTAAAACTGCAAAGGAGAAATGCTGCAAACTCGAAAACAAAGCCCCAAGGAAAGACTTGTAAATGCAAAATTTCATACCCTTTATACCTGACAAAACAACAACAACTCTTTGATAGTTGCCTGAGAGAGAAACAATGGATTTGGCAAATTCAAGAAAGGCAAGGAAGGCTGTAATATTGTTTATTAAAACAACAAGTTAAGCTCAAAAAAAAAAAAAAAAAAAAAAGGACAAGTCCAACCAGAAGCGTTCACATGCCATAAGGTTTCTGATTCTCTTATCTCATTCAGTTTGTCTTACAAAATACATTACAAAATACATTACCTTTAACCTGTATTCACTTTCTTATATCCTTTTATCAACATTATTCCAACAACACGGCTATGGCAACTTCACGACTCAGCACACTTGTTAAAGGTTAGCTATGCCTTTGATTCCTTTCCAGTCTCTCCTAAGAAACAACTAAATAACTCATCTTTCATATCCAGTTTTCCCAGAATCAAGTCTCTCAATTTCCTCTTTTTCTTCTGTCACCTTGCTAACATGTTTCTTAAGCAGAGAAAACAAAAACCTACGACAAATTTCAGTTTAGAAACAATAGTGCTAAGAGAAATCAAGTAACTTAGAATAGCATCTTCAAAACAGAAGTGTTATCAATTTCCTAGAACATTAGAATCAGAGAAAAGACCTTACCCATACCTTAAAATTTGACATATCTCTTAATTGTTAGGACACATTCCTGCAGTCATTATTCCCCTTGGAATTACTTCTCTTTTTGATCTAAAAATTTTGATCCTTTTCCAAGCTACAAGATGAACACCTGGAAGAACTCACAAAATTGTCAGAGGCAGAACATTACTGGCCAGCCAGCTGACCAGGGAGAATTTCACTTAAAGCTTATAAAGGAGACTTATACTAACGGAGACTCATGCCTAACTTCAACTCTTACAGGTATTACTAAATAATACCCTAAGCCAATCTAAAAAACGAAATCTTATAAAGCAGTAGTAAAACTAAAGATTTCTTTTACATTTTCCACTGTGCCTGTCAGACTTGCACACTGCAAATACTCATACATTAGCATTTAAATGTCTTTATTTCATCTCAGAGAATGACCCTGTTTCTATCAATACCTTGTTGTATCTCACAAGCCTTTTAAGACCAGTTTCAGGCATGTAAAGAATAATGAAAAGTTCAGAAATTTATTTTGATTTCCTGCAATATGCTACCCAACAGTTTTCTGTTGTGTTATATGACCTTTCTGCCTAGCTAGTGTTTTGCTATTGATTTTAATTACTCCGTTTAATTTACTGCATGCCAACACAAAGCTGTTTACTCCTACTTGCCAAAATGTTGTCGTAGTCTCCCAGAGGAGGACAAAATGAAAAAACTGTATATGTTTTACAGTTACATGCTATTCATTATAAAGAATGTAATAGATTCACTTCATATAAATGCCACTGCTCTCACATGTAGCCACTAAACACACTCAAACAGCATACAGGAAAGAAAATGTTATGCCAGTCAGAGGAGAGGTGGAATATAAATGCCTTAATTTATGAAAGACTTGAAATAGTTTGTATTTTCTGCTTTGCCATTCTTCTCCAAACAAGTGAGAGAGTTAAGGCCATATGTTCCCTTAAAAATAAATATGTTCCATTCCCATAAAATCATGGACAGAAACAAAGAAGTTCTGGAACTACACAGTGATTACTGATGAAGGTAAACTGTATCTTGCCTCCATAATAAAACTGTATATGAGGAAGAAGGGATGTTAACTTCTGCCTGATCTTCTCTGTGTTCATTTCCTCGTGTCACATCAGGGAAACTGAAAGTATTACGCACCAGAACAAACTGCTTTAGTCAAGGATCCTACAGCGTTTAGCAGAATGTCGTTTCAAGGAGAAGGAGCTTATTTCTGGGATAATGGTCCAGCCCTTTCACCTAAGCAGCATACTTACTGGTTCAATTACTCTGTGGGTAGTCATTTAGATCAGTATAGTAGGGCTGGAGAAAAACTTGACTCTCTGGTCAGGACTCACAGTGGAGTCATGAGAGTCCCATTACTCTCCCGTAATGGGAATCTAATGAACTTAAGAGACCAAAGCAATTGCCCCAGCTTGCTCCACTGAAGGAGTGAGAATGGCTTTTAGTGCATTTTTGTCATCTCCAATGGACTAAGTGTCATAGTTTTCAAACAACAGGTTATCTACCTTCTATTTGATTAACATTATTTGAAAACATCAACATTATTTAAAAACAAGACGATCTGATGATGACATTGCATTATGAAAGCATCACCAATTTTGCTCATTCTTGTGGAATGATAAGATCTCTGAACAAAACTGAATATCAAAACAATAATGGCTAAGATGATTAAAATCCTCTGTTTGAGTATCTTGTTTGCACTATGAGATAATCTCCTGAAGAATCTCTGAAAACTATTCTTTGAATTTGTGGAAAAAACAGCACAAAATAGATTGAAGGTTTGTGAAAACATTAATATTTCATGTTACTTTGCATTTGTTTATTGTGAGTTTGTTTACCATAACATCCTTCCAAATTTAGAAATTCTAACCTGTGAATCTCACCACCACAAAGCACCTGTGTAAATAATAATAAAGACAAAATCTCAAAACAGCACTTGTTCAAAACCATAATGATTCATGTTGAAAATATGCATGGTTCAAACATTTCTAACGACCTTGATGTCAGCTATAAACTGAGTAAGCCTTCTCTAAAATCTAGCCCTAGGTTTGCTCAATGCAGGAACAAATTTTCTTGAAAGCCTCCACAAATCTGCCCAGAATCATAATGAAGCAGGAATGCTTGCAGTTACTTTGATTTTCTTTCATCGTGCTTTGTACATCTGTAAGATCAAAGTGGTTTTGTATGAGAAACTCTTAGAACATTGAATGGTTGTTTAGAGCTAAATCTGAAAAACAATCACAAATCTAAATAAAGCGTATATTCTGCCTATCCAATGTACAGAGGGACTTAGGCACCTCTGAATGTGATTACACTACAGTCAGCACTGATGGTTAGAGGCAATAGAAAATGCCAAGGACACGAGCATTTCATATGCTTTGCTCCTCTATGAACAATGATCCTCTACAGGATCGTAGGGCAATTCTGATTGGAAGAGACCTCAGGAAATCATTAGATTTAATCAGGGTCAGCTGTGAGATCAGAACACGTTGCTCAGAGTTTTATTCAGTCAAGTCTTGAAAACCTTCCCACAGATGGAGACTGCACAACATCTTTGAGCAGTGTTTTCCAGTGCTTGACAATGCTTTCACTGTGAGGACAGTCAACTTTAATGTTGCATGCTGTTGCCTCCTGTCTTAGATGCGTCATGTCCCTGAACAGTTGAAGGGAATTAGACACTTCCAACTTAAAGTGGAGACTTGGAGACTATTCCTTTCTTCTAACACACAGACCCTGGAGACAGCAGCAGCGTCACTTGTTATGTATTGTTAGTAGTTAGGCCAATAATTAGGAGACCCTCTGCCAAAGTGGTCTCCAGGGAATGGAGCAGCCATTCTGTTGCTAGCTAGGCAAAGATGGGAATGGCCTCTCTCTTTACACACGTTTCATTTTACCTGATGTGGTTAAGAGATGTTAGAAAGAAAGCAGCCCAGTGAAAATCACCTGTGCAGAGAGAATTTGGTAGGGTTCTCTCTCAAGCTACCATATAAGTACTTGTTTTCTGCAAAGTCTAGGAAGTTTCTGTGCTCATCAGATCAGGCAGCGTATCTGGCTGAGGAATACCCAATTTAGAGTTCTTCTCATAACACATTGCTTAGGACTCAGCTACTGATATTGTTATGACTAAAGTACTTAGGGATAAATCCAGACATGGGACTTTAAGCATTCAGGAAATCCATAAGTCAAAACACAGGATCTTACAAACCACAAATGCTTGTAAAGCCAGACAGCTCTATAACGACTTGGACAACTTTGCTACTATACTTGGGTTTCAAAAATTACTGTCATGCAGGATGCTCACTCAAGTCCCTGTAAAGAGATTCATCTTCTTGATAAGACAACTGGTAAACGTTTCATATAGCAAAATGGTAGCTGTACTAAACACAGTGGTTTTGGGGCAGGCTCACTAATACTTTTGAAAAGATTAAATAAATAAATATGAGGAAAAAAAATGAATCAAAAATAATCCCATATTAAAACATTATTCCCAAATTCTCCAGGTGGCACTGTGTACAAAATTATACATCTAAACTTAATGACTAGTCTTCCAATATCCAGCATACAGCATTATTAAAAAAAGTTAAATCTGAAAACACAGTAGGTGTGATGCTTGCTGTCACTAGCACCTATCTAAAAGAACTGCTTGCTGTAGTAAACCAGGGCCCACTCATGACAACAGCCGTGCCCAGATGAATCTATAGATGCCATCATAAAAAAAAATCACATGCTATTTACATACCATTTTATTTTTCTAAATGCATTAATAATAAAATGCCAAACTATGCAGTAAAAATTAATGTGGGTTCTGAGAAAGACCTTTATCTTTTGTGCATACATGCACAGATCCAATGAAGAAATGGAAGTCTGTTCCCCATAACTCTGTAAGAAATAAAGATATACTGATGATGTGAATAGCATATTGTTCCATACTGCAGACTTTGTTGACCATTCTTAAATGTTTTAAGTAACATACAGTTGTGAAGTTTATTCTCCTACATATTTTCTAACACTTTACCATCCTCTGCCAGATCAGCACTTCCACTCGTAACTGTAATCATAGTTACTCCTTCTGTTTAGTAGTAAATACCAAAGAACACCAAACTAATATGTTACTATCAGAAAAAAAATAGTAAAAAAATAAAATGGACAATATTTTTTCAGACTCAAACTTGTTATTTTATTGTCTTTTCCAAGAATCTGCCTATAATTTGCCTATAACATTGAAGCTGCCCTTGCCTTTCTTGGCAGCTGAAGTAGATAATCATGTGCCATGGAACTTCCTTCGATTAAAATAGCTAATTAGTTACCACTTCATGCAAATGGCACCCACACCAAACAGGAAATATCCTTACAAAATGCTTTGTACCCAACCTGACAGGTGAAGTACAGGTTGTTTCTTAGCAGCTCTCAAGTATTTTCAGATTGACTACTGTGAAGAAAGGACTGCATTTCTGAGCATGCCTTTCATACAGCTGAAAAGGCAAGGGAACCTGTGGTTGCAATGGGAGAGTGAATTTCAGAAGACCTGTCCTCTGTCTTCAGATCTACTCATATGTTGTTTTATGATATTTTGAAAGTAATTTCATCTTTCCAGGACTCCATTTCCTGCTTTTAAATGATAACGCTTCCACTTATTAAGATACCTTAAACCAGATATCTTATCACTTATATTACACTTAAAACTGTGAGTTTGTCAAGAAACTTATTTTAAAAGGTGCTTTATATGTTTTTACTTTTAAGAAGATAATAGCCTTTCTACAGGTTCTTTAATTCAATGAAGAAAAAATCCTTGATCCTAGGAGACCAGTGGAATTTGTCCTTTGTCTGACAATACCTAATGGATCACAGCTATGAAGTTCTCAATAGAGCATAGACTAATAATGAAATTCTAACATGACATGGCTTTTTTATTTCCTTTCTTTTCTTTTTTCTTTTTTTAACTAAAATTAGTATTTTTCCCTTGAAAAAACATTACAACATTTCTCCATTATTTCTTACAATAAATCAACCTTCATCCATTAGTAGCTTGGTAACCTTTACAACTTCTGAGCCCAGAATTTCCATATGAATGGGCCATGTTTTTTCTCACAATAACCCCAATTCTCTCTCCTTGAATATGGTTGTCCCTAGCACTACATTAGCTAATTCTTCCAAGAAGCCAGCTAGCAGGACCACAAATTGGAGGTTCAAAGATCATCCCCAAACTGATGCCTCTTCAGTGGCTACATGAGATGAGCAATGACTGAGATATTTTTTTAATTCAGGTTTTGTGTTCTCTGCTGCCAACAAAATTACTCTTTATTACCTTGTAACATATGAACATTTCCTACTTTATACAGCATCTAGTAGCTATTCTGCTAAAGCCTTGATTTCTAAGATTTGAACTCCTGGTTTTACTACATTTTTAAAATACATTGGACTACTTCATTTATTCTTCTCTTCCTTCAACATAATAATATCCTAGATACTTTAAAATGGTATCACTTTTCTCACATGAAATCAGGCTTTCTGCCAGAATTTAGCTCTCTAGCTTGACCTTCTGGTCTTCTTTAGCATTTGCATTTAGTAGTTAGACTATATGGATCTCTTTTTTTTTAACTGGAATACATTTTTATTACACAAAGATTCTTAGAGTATCTATATTAGAAGTGCAATTACATTCACCACAATGTTTAACTTGATTTAAACAGTTATGCACTATCCAGACACTACAAATGTGTTTTTACAAACCTTTTAAATCAAAACAAGCCAAAAGCACTTAAAAATTACTGTGCCCATTAAGGATTTTCAGACTTTCTCCCAAGAAATCAAAGACTTTGAAAAATACCAGATATCTTTGTAAAATGCTCAGTCCTTCAGCCACAGAAAACTACAGAGCAAAGTACTTCATGGACACACAAGAAAAGCTTATTTTCAGAGATTCTTGCTATGACTTATCTCTCTGAAGAATATATAAGACAATGCCTTTTCCCACTGCAAAATCTTTTTATACATTCTATTCAGACCTGGTTAAGAAAAAAAAAAAGTCATTCTATCTCTAACTGATAACTCTTCTGATTCAAAGTAAGGCATTTATCTAAAAGTAAGCTGCAAAATGGGCACTTACATGTGTGTGTATATATATATATACACACACATATATATGTATATATAATGTTATTTTACTGTCTATGTATATGTTATTTTACAGATTGTTGTCATATCTCCTTAAAAATAAGGTAAATACCCTACTCTCTGCTGTTCGTCTATTCTCAAAACATAAACCTCATTTTCTTACCTGTACAAATATATACACTTATGTTAAAAGTTGTTCTGCAAAGATGGTCCCATGATATTATTCTTCTTTGACATTTGGCCTATGAAGTCCAGTTTAAGTTAAATAAATGAATAAATAAAACATGTTTATCTTTAAAAAGATAAATAGGAATATAGTTTTCTTTACATAGTTTTTTAGTTTTTTTTTCATTGAAATTCATAATTTGGCTACAGCCACCTTATTGGTACAAAACAACCTTGCATTATACTTTTCTGGTAATGAAATAAAGAGGAAAAGAATATGTGCCATAATTAATTCTAAAGGTGAAGAAACAGTTCTGTTACTGTTTCCTCTGCAATATCATAGCTTTGCTAATGGCAGCCTGCTGTGCAGTTAGAAAAAAAAAAGAAGAGGAGGAAGAAGAAGAAAGAAAAAGGGAAAGAAAAGAAACCCAGTTAATTAGAGTACAGTTGCTGCTTTATTGCAGCATTACTGCTAAGTGCACTGAGATGCCTTCCCATCGGCAGGTGCCGGTGGTTGTACAGCTCATTTAGCCTGGGTGAGTAATGTCAGTTCAGGAGGAGAGAAAGGCTTGTGTCTTCAAACTTTCAATCTGCCTCCATTATCTGTGATCAAGGTGGAACCACAGGGGAGTGGAATTACTGGCAGGTCTAGGACAAGTGAAGAGGCAGTGAATCTATAAGACATATTAATCATCTTTCCCTTCTCTTCACTGGCGCCAGCCTGTGCCTCCGACTCCCCGGCGCCAGGCAAATGGATTCTCTGTCCCCACAGGTACAAGCAAATGCCTTTCAGGGGCAAGTAATCAGAATAATAATTGCTGACACTGCTGAGATCAGCCCTAACCAGTCCAAAAGGGAAGAGAAAATATTACGGGAGCAATGTATATCCCAAACTTTCCTACCAGTATTTGTAGCATTAAGGTATTTTTTCAATTACATTAAGCATTTTCAAATTATATAGTTCTAAATCTACATATCTCAGTACTGTAGTAGCATTGTTAACATTGTATGAATATATTAAATCTTTAGAGTTTCTCTTCCAAACACCATTTGGATCTGCGGCTGATGTGCGAATACCACAGCATTTATATTACAACAAGTGCTAAAGTCCAGTTGATACCAAAAAGAATGCAATCCTTGCGTACTTAGGTTAGCTTAATTCTGAAACAGAACACAACTCTCTGTTTTGTTTTAGCTATTCCTAATTATAAATACAAAATAAGCATCAGTAGAGAAATTATTGTACACACTATGCAGGTGAACATATATCAGTACATACAGGCAGATATATACTAAAGGCAGAAGCACAATTTAAAGCCAACTAATTTAACACAGGACACAACAAGCCTGTATTTTATTGGAACATTTAGCATTTTTAGTCCCTTCCCAAAGCATTATTTACATTCATGAACACATAAAATACAGTGCCACATCCAACCTGCACAGAACAGAAAAGCTAGTTCTATTTCAATTCAGCAACTGTATCAATACCTAAAGAGATCAGAAAGACAAAAAAAGGCAATTTGTTATATTTTGCATCGTGAAGCATATTTTACGTTACAGCATTCTGCATTTTACAGCATAAAATAGGAAATATTTCCTCGGTAGTGATTATAATCAGTTCAATATCTGACTGTTGACGGTACTGAATTCAACACAGGAGTGAAACAGCAAAATTTCAAATTACTTGCCAGAATTACATGACAAAACTGGCTCATTAACATGCACTGATTGATGAACCCTTCATCTAAACACAAATCTCAGCTTCAAGAGTTTACATCATAAAATATCTGACCTTGAGTTCAGCTTGGAGTTCGCCACACACCTGCAGCCATCTAAGCAATAATAAAGCTAATATTTGTGCAGGCCACTTTGCACTAAGTACCAAAAGCAGTAAAAGAAAGATTCAAACAGTAACATATGTTCATTTATTTTCAAATCAGCAATTTCAAAGTTTACTGACAGAGAGTACAGAGAAAGGGAATGACTTGAAAATGCAAAATCAAATCAAATCGCTGCTTTCTTGGTGCTCAGCTGCAGCAGCCGCCGCCAAGGCGGCCAATGAGCGCTCCCTATTGATTTTTCCACTGGTCTTAAGTGACTTTGGACACTGATCAATGCTTTAAAAGAGAAATATTAAATCTCATAAAGAAAAATGCACATCTGACTAAAGAGCAGCAATGAAAAGAAAAGCTTGCCAATAGATAGAAGGATGTACATATTTAATGATAGTCAGGCTTGCAGAATTCATATGGCCAAGCGAAGATCAAAATTAAGCCTGCATCTTTTTTTGTGAGAAATGCAGAATGAAAATTTCTTTCACGTGCTTTCACATCTATTTAGAATTTCATCTGTCCGAGCAAGTAAGTGCTGTGCCCAGGGTGATCACTGCTGTTAAAGATATATAGATCCCAAGCAGTTATAAAATGGCACTGGAAGTCTGAAGTTAGACTTCTGAAATAAAAAATGTTTCTAAAAAGAGAGGTCATAACTATTATTTTCATACCCTACTGTTTATTGTAGTTTATCTTATCCTTTTTTTTTTTTTTTTTAATGACCGTATATTTTTCAAGACATCCATCATTAATTTATCAAATCGTTTGTATTTTTCCAACTTGGATGTCTACAAAGGGGAAGCCTGATACAAGGGCAAGCCCAGCTAAGACCCTGAGGATAGATACACTGTATTCAGATATCAGCTGGCGTGACAGTGCCTAATCCTGAGTAACGTGCCCAAGAGCCAAGGGAATGCTATTTCTCTCCGTTGTTCCAAACAACAGATGCTGTCAATTAACTTTAAGCAGCGTCCAAGAAAACCCTTTTGTTGTATTTTGCAGTATTATGCAGAAAGTGTCACCTCTGGAAATGAGGGAACAAGCTGTTTTTCATTATCATTCAATTGTCCCAATCAATCTGACAATTACAAAGAGAAAAAGTCTTAATCACTAGACACATGCTAGTTTCTGCTAGTTTTACCAGCTGCAAAGGAAAAATAAAAGAAAAAAAGAACACCTCCACTCCCCCAAACAACAACAACAGAAAACCAGGCTGAAAAACTCAACACAGTTTTCCTACTTTGAGATTTAACCAAAAAAATATACCTGCATTAGAGTGAGAGATAATTAAATACACAGTGTTATGATAAGCATGGGAACAGCCATTGCAACAAATTAGTGAATAAATCAGCTTCCGCTGTTCATTTACTGTGGCTTTCATATAAGTACCATTTGCTGTGTACAAAGAAGCAGTCATCAACGTCTTATTCATTTGAATACAAGAAAAGTTGTTCATTAAAGTTGTGCCTGGTGAATTTCCATACAATTAAAGAACTGTATACACAAGCAATGTAAGAGCTTTCTGAGACCTGCTGAGAGAACTGGTGTAAATACAGATGGCCTGCACCATTTGCCCTACTTGAAAGACGGAGGCTGCAGAGAGGCAGTGCCACAGCAAGGAGGGCAGCGCTTGGACCTCTTGCTTTCCTGATTCTCCTCAGGAGCCACAGGGAATAAACACAGAAATACCAAACAGTGGATGTCAGCACAGTGAGATGGTGCAGCAGTGATGGCAGTGAGTCACCACTGCTGGTACAGATGTTTATGAGTGTGGCATGCAGGCTCTTATTCATTGCTGGCGAAAATGCTTAGCTAAAGGTGGTAACTTGAAAAATAGTGACTTGTAACATAATTTTCTCTATCAAATAGTGCTATTGGGCTTTTAATAGCTGTTGCAGTCTCCCTGGAAATAAATAGGAGGCATTACTTGCAGAACAACCTACATATATTTGGACAGCACTGATGGTTTCAGTATGCCATCAGGAGTCTCTTTTCAGTAACATGAAAATGGACTCTTTCCTATCAACGCCCAGAATAGAGCAGCAGACAACAGTTTTTGGAAGAGAACTGGCATAGAGCCGCGCAGAGACATGTACTGGATGTGAGTGACATCAATTAGAATAGGTATTCCAATAAATGCCAGGTATGTGACATTGAAAGTATCTGTCTGATGCAAGTCCTTTAGCGTATGCCAGTTATGTTTTGTCATATATCCTCAAACAGCTCAACTGTCACTAAAAACACAGAGAAAATTCAGTATTCAGAGTGTTCACAACCACACTGCTCTGGTTATCAGCATCTAACCATTAAGAAAGGGCCACAGATGGAAATTATTCCAGAACTACTGGTAACCTTGCTGAATAGTTCTGCCTGATGCCATTCCTTAAGGAAGCAAGGGTAGCAAAAAGGGCTGGTCTGCTGGGGAAAAAAAGAAAAAGACAAAAAAAAAGGCCCACTTTCTCTCATCTAACTGCATTGGATCTTAAATAAAAAAAGTTGCAATTCAGATAAAAGACTTGTAATCACAACCAAAAGAGTGTAAGCAGACACAATTCTTGTACATAAACCTGGATTTCAGGTTTTGTCCTCAGGAAATCTACTAGTCACAATAATTCCAAACTATATAGGGAAAGATATAAAGATCAATGCACAAAAGAGAGTCACAGTAAGTATTAAAACAAAACACATATTTTACAGAAATCCATAAGATTTAGAAGAGGATGCAATGTTATACCTGAGGCGTGAAGAAGAAAGCCTTTGTTAGCCTTTGTTATAAAAAAAAAAAGAGAGAGAACACTGAGGTACTGCATTTGGCAATCACACACACAAAGCTTTATACACTCAGACCAATAAATCTATGAAATTGCAGCACTGATCTATCACAGTGAGCATGGAAGTGGGAACAACGGGGAGAAAAACGAATACTTTGATTCCTGGCCTCTAGAAGACACACATGGACCCTCCAAAGGCCATCTGCCTAGGATGTAACAAAAATAGTCTATCAAGACCTGGCCTAAAATCACAAGGAGATACTGATGCAAGGGGCAGTGGGGTCCAGAGTTTTCCCAAGAGGAATTACTGTGACTGACTGCAACACTGCTCATTCTTCTCTTCCAACTTTTACAGTGAATGCTTCAGGCTAGTCAGGGTTTCACTAGAGATATACAAGATAAATCTGGTAAAAGGTTTTTGTCTCCCCTTGGCCTTTTAAAGGGGATTTTTTTTTTTTTTATTTCACTCCTGATTAATCTGCAAAATTTATAGAAGTCGCTCTTAAGGGCGCATCACAGTTACTCTGGTTTGCTGACCAATTAAAGAGATTGTATTGCTATAAAAAGCATTTATTTGACAAGCTAAGATCTCTTTTACTAGCTAGACAGTATAAACCCCACATGGAATCACACTACCAAAATTTTCGTATCTTCTATAATATAAGTATAGAAAATGACATTTTAGTTTTATTTTTAAAAGGTTAACATCCATGTATTATCTTTTTAGATAGAGATAATGTATTTTTCTTGTGTGTATGTCTATTCTGAGAACATACAGGAGCATCAAGCTAATTCATCTTTTAATAGATTTTTTATTTGATTTCTAGTTTGTCAAAAGCTAAGAAATGTGAAGGTTTGTGATCCATTTCTCTTTGCAGAAGTAAACTGTCTGTGCCATAGAATGAAATCCTTCTGCGAGATAAATTGGGAAGATGAGGAATCAACATCAGCTAACAACTAACATGTCACCTCTTATATTTTATCTTGATAGTGGCAGCAGAAAAAAAAAAAAAACTTTTACTTGTAATTATATCTGATCTGCATATTTTTCTTATCAGTCCTTCAGCATTTCATTTTATGTTGTTTCCTTCTTGGAAGCTATTCTCCATTCTACTGCCTAAAATTCACAGAATAAGGAAAACACAAAGCAGATAGCAAAGGCAGTAGTACTATAAGGCGTATTATGAGAACTGTGCAACTTCAATTTACAGTGGGATAATAATTGTATTTATGTAAAACTGCAACTTTGGAATATGTGAAACTATTCAAAACAGAGTACAAATAGGAAAAGAAAAAAGGAAGCTTTCCTCTTCTGTTTTGGGCTACGCATCCTGAGAATGGCACATGCAAAGAGCTGGAGGAACAGGAAGAAATTCTTCAACTCACATTGTTTCCTCTTGGCTTTCACCAACTGTAGCAAGATACTGCTACTTCCTCAACAAGATATCTTCATAATATATATATATACATATATATTTTTATTATTATTATTATTATTTTAAGAAAAAGAAGAGAAAAAAAAAAAAGAAAAAGAAAAAGAAAAAACCTTCCAGAAGCCAATTAAAATGTAGGCCAAATGCTTGGGGAAATTTTCTGTAAACATAAGAGGAGAGTGCCAACTTTTTGGAAAGAGGCTGTTTCTAATAAACGTGATGGGGAAGGGCTGCAGAACAGACTGCTAAGGGGAGAATGAGACATGCAGCAGCTTTCTCAACAGAAAAGAGTAAGATCTAGCCAGTGTATGATCTGAGTCAACAGAGTGGGTCTGAGTTCATTTATGTGGGTAGAGGATTGAGAAAATAAGGAATATAATTTTAAAATGACTAGAGAATCATCTTGCTACCAAAATTCAGAAATATTCTTTTCATGAACATTTTCAAAACTGTGAAAGTGGCCCTTTGGCTAGAATACCAACATGTGCTTTGGGTGACCCAGGACCATTTCCTTCACCCAACAGAGATGAAAGGACAGACAGAACCACATTCAGAAACGAACAAAAAACTCATACTTGATAAAGTACATTTTAGTAGGGATGAATTTAAGATAAACTATAGAACAGCTCCTAACCATTAATTAGGCATCTAAGAAGCATGCCCAACGTGCCCAAATCGTACTAAGATCAGGTAGAAAGGACATTTCTTAGCATTTTCAGCAGCATATTTTTGATCATCTCCTCATCCAAACCTACTCCAAGAGAACTCTTAATGCTCTCTATCCATTTATCACAATGGATGTACCAGGAGTTGAGACAAAATAATGATGAAAAATAGCCCACATATTCTGTAGTTAAAAGCACAACGAGAGTCCTCAATGATAATAATAAAGCAGGCATTAATGAAGAATGCTGATTGTTAATTTATTAGCAAGATATTCAAATGACAGTGAAGAATGGTTGTTAGAGAAAATGACTTCCATAGGAAGATAATAACACATAACAGGAATGTTAGACGTAGATATAAGACATTCTATCATGTCCATCTCTAGAAGATTATATGGGCTATTGTGAAGATGACCTTACTGGAAAGCATGCAAAGCACAAAATACACCTCTGCATCAGAAAACTAATTAAAAAGCCACAGAATAAAATAATTGAAAATACCTTTAACTAATTCAGATCTCTGACTGATAACAAAGCAAATTGCAAGGATCTGATACAAGTTCTTATTAAGTATTTTAACTTCAGTTTTTTCTGAATTATATATTTTCTTCACAAAATTAGAGCATTTTCATGCTTAATAACTGAAAGTGTAATATATTTTATGCTATTATAAAATTGTGTAAAGGTTATTTTGCTGCTAGTTCACTGCATATTTTCATATGCAAATGATACAAATTAAATTATCTCACATAGTAGCAGAAATTCCAGCAGAATAGTATTTTTAATATAAGTCATCATCCCCTCAAGTCATATAATAGATTAAGAATTGCTTCTGTATTTATATTTTTTCATTAAAAATAAAATGATTAATTTCACAAGTTAATTTATTTTCCCCATCACAACACCAAAATTGAAATTAAATTTTCTAATGCTTAGAGATATTAAAGACTCGTTTATTGAAAGCAGCTTATTGTTTTAGGTACATTTTCTTGA
The DNA here is from genome assembly GCF_905368555.1 of Meleagris gallopavo. Classification (NCBI taxonomy): domain Eukaryota; kingdom Metazoa; phylum Chordata; class Aves; order Galliformes; family Phasianidae; genus Meleagris; species Meleagris gallopavo. The sequence continues at coordinate 22,679,362 of NC_139413.1, forward strand.
TAAGTGCATGCTACCAATATACTACTACAATATTTTTAATGATTTTATTGAACAAATTGTGCATTGTTGCTTGGTTTTGTTATGCTTATAGAACTCATATTTTTCTCCTTAGGAACACACATAGATCTTACTCTCATTTTTATACCATACTGAGTATTTTACTAATTTTGACTATCTGAATGGGTTATTAGCGTTCCAGTAACCTTGCTCATGGATTCTGCTGAAAGGTTCTGCTTCAGTACAGCAGCTGTTCCTTCTGCAGGCCTCAGCATGCTTAGTGGAAGTGACCTGCTCCCCTCCACACCATGTACAAGCTCAATTTACTTGGCTTTCTTTCTATTATAACATAACCATTACTGCCAATATTAGTCAATCACAGTAATAGATAAGAATAAAACATAGAAAACGTTCAGTATTTTCATAGTCTCTTTTTCTCCAAAATCAAAACATATATCTTTTTAATAATGTGGCTTACTCTTATCCAAAAACGATAGTTTTGCTCTACGTCAGACTTTTACACTGAGCAAAAAAAGGTCAATGAAGGCTCAAGACTGGACACTTCTTTGGAGCAATTCCGTGTAAGGGGAACAAGAAGTACAGATTGAAGGTAAATTATCCCTTCAGTTGGACAAGAATCTGCTTAGGGACTAAACCACTTGAAAGTTAATCAGATCTTCAACCAATCCCATCAACGTGGATGTGATGAATATTTGATTCAGACTAATTAATACACAAATCCAGGCATTCTGTAAGTATTTGGAATAGGTTAGGCAGTGACCCAGAAAAAAATACAGATAGCGGTATGTCATACTAACGTGCTCCAACAATTACTACAGCCCCACCTAGGTCACCTTCACAACTCCAAAAGACTTGCAGCTGCCAATAACAATAACCAATAATGATGGTAGATGAACTCTCATTCATATTTATTTTGTTTTCCTAGAAGCATAACATGGAGCTCCTGGTTGTTTGTGTTCTAGAGGAGAATGTTCTCCAGGGCTAGGATACATATATATGATAGATGCAGTATTTTTTATTTTCAAAATTCTGAAGGCCTGAAATGAGATAATCAAAGGCACTTGTTATATTTTCGTGCAGATTGGTTTAGCAGTCTCACACACAGTCAAATAGTTTACAGGAAAAAAAAAAAAGCATTAATATAAAAGTGTAATGCAAAACTAAAGTTATTAGGTGATGTATGTAAATGGAAATGTCCAAGTACAGTCTTCCTTGTGTGTTTGTAGGATGTCCTACCTACATTCTTCCTTATGGGTTTGTAGGACTGAACTCTAAAGAATAAAGTGATCTAGAGGTCTTCAAAAGATCCCTTAAGTCACGTCAGTTGCCAGTTTATAACTAGATCTCATAAACAGGTGCAGAAATAGAGAAGAGAGGAAATATCCCACTGGAATACAGGAGAAATTGCTTACAGAACATCCCTAGCAGGGTTTGTTTGCATACGAACCTCTGTCTTTCCAGCAACTGTCCACAGAAGCTATATTTCCATTAAAAAAGTATACAGCCTTAAAAATTAACTGCAGGAACTTCCTGGCATTAGTGCATCATAATAAAAAAATCCTGGGAAACTCACCATTCATGTTAAGCAGAGGTATAAAATAAAATGAAAAATAAAACATGGAGATAAATTATTAGAGAACCACTTTATATCTGTCTGAGTTTTACACAGAAAGAAGAATTTACTGATATATATTCCTTTATAAGAGAACTAGGTTTTTTTGTAATGCAAAGAAATTCATATAAAAGATATTTAGAAACTACATAGGCAAATGTTCTCTCTCGTGTTTTCATTACACATCCTGGAAGTATAACAAAAAGACATTTTCAAAACAAAAAAAATGTCTCTGAATGAGCCAATATTTCAAAATGATAATACATGACAAAATATATCAAAATAATTATAAAAGTGATTCAGAGCAAAATGACTGTACATATTTTAAGTTAAATCGCAAGCTGTTAGTCTAACCTAATCTGCTTCTCATTCATTTTTTCTTTCTGGACTTTAAAAAAAACAATGGCTGAGGTTGGGAAGAGACCTCTGGACACAGACTCGTCCAGCTGAGCAGGTTCAGCACAGCAGGATGCGTCTCCCAGTATGGAGACTCCATGATCTCTCTGGTTAACCTGGTTTACCCTTCTCACCGTAAGTAAAATAAAATAAAATAGCTTTTGCCTTTAAGAGAAAGGAAGTTAAGTTAGGACATAAGTTTTAGGTATACCAAGATTTTCAAATTTTGCTTTTAAAGGGTAAATTGTGATCACAGATAGGAAAAGGAAAGTATGTTAACAAGCAACGGGGAGTTGATTAATACACAGCTGAGGACCTAAAAATGCCATGAATTTCCTGGCAAAACATGTTAACAAGCAACAGGGAGCTGATACAGCTAAGGACAAAAATTCCATGAATTTGTTGGCAAATCCATATAAACTGCATGTGTTACTGCAGGACACTAAATGCATAGTCCTGCGAGATGCTGAGTCTCACCATAGCAATTAAACTCTTTGCAAACTCAAATCCTGTTCAGGGTTCAAGACTGATCTGCTTAAGGACCATATTTTTATTACCTCTAGCACACTGTTTACACTTCTTAGAATGAGTCTATTTCCTTCTAATTGCAGTTTGGCAGATCATTGCACTGTTTGTTCAAAGATGCCCTGAAAAACAAGCCTTAAAGTTACAGAAGAAAATTATTTCAACAACTACACACAGTTACAGTCAAAATCCCATCGAGAACATGGACTTCTCAGTGACTGACCTATCACACTTCTTTCTAGAGCCTGGATGATCTTCAAGGAATGCCAACTACTTAGCATCCCAGCTGGGCCAGCGGCATGAATTACAGAAAATTGAAATATGAATTACAGAAAATAAGATAGTGAGTAGGTATATGTTTATATAAGAGCTGATGCATCAAGACAGCCTAAATTTCACCTGACTTTGTATTCAGTTACTAATATTGAACAAGTAAGGAATTTACAGTTTCATAAAGATAACAAGGCATCTGCAGAAATCAAAGTAATGCCATCCAAGAGATCTCTGAAGTAACAAGGAGTCTAGTGAAACCCTAACACAGTGCTGGAATCAGTGTACGTACCCTAGCAATGAACCTCAGAATTAATCCTGCTTCTATAGCCATCCTCTAGCCAAGGTCCAAGATTGAAAGTTGAAGCTAAAGTCATTCAAACTAACAAGAAACTAAGAGCAACATGATGATTATTGACCACCAAAAAGGAACCTAAAAGTCTATTATCTAGCATCTGTCAGTCAAGACTGGAAGCTTCTCAGAGATACACTGTAGTCCAGACTGACATTTTGGGGTCACTGCAGCATTTATAAGACTATTACTTTGAAGTCTGCTCTTGAGATGCAATACCAGATAACCATAGTTGTGCACGATATTCTCAGCATCAACGAAAGTAGCACTTCTTGCATAATTATGAGCATAGATATCATTTTACTTCCCTTCTATATTTCAGTCCTCCTAAAAGCAGTTATTCCATGGGAGGAGGAGAGGAAATAAGCTGTTTTCTTGTGTACAGCCAATGCCATTAGTGAGGTGATCAATATGTAGAACGCTGTATAGTTCACAAAAGATAAACTCTATTTATTCAACTCAGGAAAATGTGGTAGGAAAAAAAAAGGGTAAAGGGAGGGAGATCGTGCAGGGCTGACAAACACAAGCTAGCAGTAAAATGCTTACATTTTGATCCTGTTTAGGGGTTGTATTTTTCAAGTGGATCCAGAGGGAAAAAAAATGCTGCCTGTCTTCTATTTACAATGTATTTTCTTTTAAAATTATAAATTGTTTTAGCTGGAATGTTAGCACTATGCTGACAACGCTTAGTTCTATTGATTTTATGATGGAATATTATCTATTTTGCTGAAGGTTTTGCAGAGCTGTTTCTAATCCAGTGATAGATGTTGGCAAACTATCCTTAGGAATTTACATTCTGACAGTTCTTGCAGTCTGAATATAATTAATAAAAATGCTGTAACAAACTGCTTGGTGAAACAAGGGCATGGTTTGAGTCATTTCATTCCAAACTTTGTCTAACAAATTGGAATCAATTTGTAAAAAGAGAAGAAAAGATTATTTTGGCATTTGAAGTATATTTTGAATGAGCAAAATGTATAAGATGTCTCTTTGTATACTCATATTTAACCCCTTGTCTCTAGGAGATCCATTTTATTACTTCTGGGATTACTTGTTTCAGTTTTCTCTTCTTGCCTTTCCTGACTGCTCACCTGTATCTACCCTTTTCCAACTCTCCTGAGACTCTCTATGAATCTTAGCAATAACTTGAAATATAATGAGCACAAGAAAGAACTACAAAACAACCTTTGGCTTTGTAGCAAAAGAAAAAGACAAAGCAAAATAAATAAATAAATAGGTAACATCATTTCAGTATAGAGCTAAGCTTGTTTGATATGGTTTCTGATATAGTTTCCCAAGAAATGCAACGGAAAATAAAAATACTCCACTTGAGCAAATTAGAAGTGGAACAGGCAGAGCATTAGAGAGCATGCCACGTAAAACAAGGGCAAGGTTCTAAACAATAGAAGCAGCAAGATGTTGGATTTTGTCACACTAAGTCTAGCTTTTCAAACCATCTGCTCCTTTGGGGTGAAGGAGTTTGTAAAATGACCCTATACGTGACTAGACCATATAAAATACAATGGCTAGACACATGGTTCTTAATTAAAATCAGTGACAAAACAACAAAACATCTGCTAAAGAAAATGCTGTACAATGCTATACACCTTTGCAATATAATTTCAGTTCAAATAATTTCTATCTTAATAATCCTATTTGAAATGCTGCAAGTATTTTCTAAATTAAAACAGAGACAACTGTGGTTATATTTTTTATGCTGGAAAGGCCCTTACAAATTTTCTTTATAAGTCATCTCTCTTTTTATCATAAATGAGACATAACACGATAAAAACAGAATAGCAGTGTTACCTCAGATTGGATTTTAACTGTGATTTAAATAAAGGTCCATAAAGCCAGAGCTGCTAATGGTTCTGGGACTTGCAGTTATACTTGGCAGCAAACAAAGAGCAGCTACCAGAGCGAGTGCCCAGATGAACTGATGCATATAAGAAAAATAAAGATAACTTAGAAATATTTTATCAATGGACAGTAAGAAATAACATTTCTAACTTGCACTGAGTCTACTCTTCATGGCCTAAATAAAAAACATTATCTTGGGCCTGTGCAGATGGACTGAAAATGACTCCAGGAGCATTCATTTCTTGTCACTTTTAGCTAAGACACTTCTAAGGTATCTTCCTGGTATTATTTTAATTTCATAGTATGTAATTTTTCTCAACAGGAATTCTCCAGCTTGTTAAAGAAAACACTTGATTTCAACTTATTAAAGTCGTATTCAGTAGCAGCAACTAAACAGTTTATTATTAATTCTAAACAGTTTGGAGATTCTATAGATACATAAAATAACCCTTCTTCAGTTTCATTTCCATATGAGCACACAAAGCAAGTTGCCAATAAAAATAAATTATCTGGGAAGCAATCAGAAAACTTCACAAACGTTAAATAAAATGCCATAAGGTACTGTACCAGGAGTACCATACCATAAGGTATTACATGTGAAACTGTTTTAGCAAATATGCATTGCTAACACTCATCAAGGAACAGAAGAAAATCTAGCTTCTATTCCCCCAATCCTTGGAGAAGAAAGCACACTATAAATAGATGTTTAAAAAACTCCCAATATATCGCTGTTATTCCAATATTTTATCATTGCTCATTTCAGTATCTGACTTGCCTCCTAAATGTATGTGAGAAGTTAATGTTTAGAGCTGTGTAAACACCAACTTGGAAGGGAAAAATATTCAATCTTGAGTTGCAATTAAGGTTGAACACTGCCTGAATCCACTGCTTTCTTTAATACTGCTATGTCCTGTTGATAACATATTGAGTTTGAGCTTTGTTTGCTGAGATAAGATGTTTGAGTTAGACAACAGAATTGCACAGATGCTGGTTTAGAGTGAGCTGGGAATGTCAGATTGGGAGAGAAAGTAAAAAAAATGTCAGCGTCAGTTCAAATGCCTTACCACAATATAAGCTGGTGCAATATGTGCACCACATAATACAGTCTTGGTCACACCAGTCCACTTATGAAAGGCTTTGATTTGGTCTCTAAATGGCAAGCCCTCAGAAAGGGAGTAGCTGGATATGCTATTAGTACCCTCAAGTAGTGTACAAAATATGAGTACACATTGTTTTTCCTAAGCTACCCTGTGAAACTAACAGAATTTCCTATACTCCAATTATATACATACAGACACAATATTAATTTATATTTTCACATCCCTAAAAAATAAGTAAGTATAAAATAAAAAATGCACATTTACAACAAGTTGCAAGACCACAGGTCTGTTCTATAGGACAATTAAGTCTACTTGAGCACCACCATTTCTACTACTGTGACTTAAAAAAAATATGTGTAAGCCTAATCAAAAGCCTAAAGTAAAAGTATAGGTATGATCAGGCATCCCACTTCACAATGACCTCCCTGAATCCCAGTCACAAAATAAGGAATGCCCTTACGTGAAGGCAAAGATGTTTAACACTTGTGCCTACAGATGAGTTTAGAAACCTTCACAGTACTTCTAATGTATCTTCAGTGTCATCTTTGGGATCAGACCCTTCCTTTTAACAGAATATATACCTAAGAGTGAGTCGAGGCCCTAAGCTCTCTAAGTTGAATTCGTGAGTGTTCTCATTTCCCATTATACATTGCCAAATAGACTTTGATTTACAATGTTGTTTTTTTTCTCCTAAAAACAGCTGCCTTGAGAAGAGTGACGTTAAAGTGACATTCAGAAAACTCACTTGCTAATACATCTTCATTAAAAAATTGGATTTGAATAATTAACCACAATTGTTAAGTTTCTGCTGGATTTTTAGGATTCTGTACAAAGCAAAAGTTATTTTCCTCTTTAATGTTAGTGGTTCCCTGGCAGCCTACATAAATACTCCAAAGGATACAAAGGACTTAAAAGTAGCGTTCAAGCACTAATTTAAATGGAACAGCAGTTGAGAAAAAAATAAAGGTTTGAATCTTTTGACATATATTTCCTTGCATTTGAAAGTAGGTTAAATTCTGCAGTTGAATAACTGCAGAAAAAGAAATGAAACTGAAGATATGAACATTTCTATTATTTCTTTTTTGTGAGTTTTTATTCAAAATCTTCCAGTGATAATAATCTAACAAGGCTTCTTTTTTCAATCATATTACATTACTAAGTGAAAACAAACCCTTAAACTTCCTTAAATGGAGATTAGGAAAACAGCAAATTCAGCACCAGAAATAAGTAGTGCTGAAATTTGTCAAACTCTTCACTGGTCGCTGCTACAAGACAGAGAAAAGAAGATTTGGTTATCATTTCAGTCTAAGATTGCTCAGAAGATTTTCAGTTTACCATTATAATGATTGTCAACAAAAAAGAAAGTAGAAAGGTTAAAAAGAAAAGGAAAAAAAAAAAAGGTGGTAGCTTCTACAATAAACTTACCTAAACAAAACATTATTTATTTTTCTGATTTCATGTCCTTGATTAAATCGCAAAGAAACACTGTGGAGCATCAGCATATTTCTTTGTTCAACCAAAGGAACACTGTGAGGATATATCCTCATGCTTTCCTTGTGGCTGACCTTGGAATCAGTATAAATGCAGCTAGCATAACCTTGACCACTGCCTTTTGCATTCAACAGGGAGTTGTGTCTTATGTTGCATATTCCTTCAAGTTATTTATGTCAGTTTTTCTATTTTTGTGTGTTTAGACTGTTTATTAAACAAATAATTCAGCAAGTTAATCAATACTGGTTTGCTAAACAATGCATTTTATTCCTAATTTTTTAAATAAATATGTAAGAGAAATCAACAGAAATATTTCCAAAAACAGAACAAATTTAAAAGATGGAAGATGGGGACCAAAAAAAAAAAGAGAGAGAGAAAGAGAATAAGACTTAACTTCTCATGTCAGAGACTTTATGTTTAAGTATAGCCTTGGATGAGAGCTACAGGTTTTAACACACTTAATGAAAAGATTCCCAGATAATTCTTTTAAGATATTCTCTGTCCAAACAGAGAAACTGAATAGGTCAGATTTTAATTTTTGCGTATGAAAATCCAAGAAGAATAAGAAATCATAAAGACCAAATGAAGCACCCCATCATTTGGAGACTAAATAATCATAATCTTCTTTTTTTTTTTTTTTTCCTAAGTTGAACATTTCTTTTCATTAGATTTGAAGATGAAATCACAGAAATTTTCCACTGAAGAAATTTTGGTTTCAGTAAAGTCCATTTGTAAAACAGCCCTTCAGAAATAAAACCTTCTTCTACAGTTTCCACTAACAGTAATGGTGCCTGTAGAGCCAACAGCATAAAATAACAGCTGAAAACAAGCTCTCTCAGATATTAAAGAAGATGCCAAAAAGGAGATCTGGATGCTTGTACAAATTCAGATTCTCATTTGGCAATGTTGTGAAGGCAAACCTAATTAAAGGTTACACTTGGCTACGTTGCATTATCCAGACATTACAGATTATAACTGTTCTAGGCCCAGACAAGTGTTTTGTTTCTAACAAAAAATACCCCACAACTAAGTTAAACATTTTTTCTGTTTAAGATAGTGGGCAAAACACCACTCAAAAAAAAAAAAAAAATCAGAAATATAGCTGTATAAATAGCTATATAGTTTTGAAAACTTTCAGTAGTTCTAGCAGACAATGGACAATGACTGGAACTTCTCTGAAGTCTCCTGAAGACATCTGGAAAGGCAAATGTGGTCAGGACTATATTTTTCCTGTATTTCCCATGTCATGAGGTCATTACTAACTCACTGACTATCCAACACTTTCGGCCTAATGGCTAAGAGTAAGCTTCCAGACTCCACTCCCTGCACTGTACATTTATCTTACATGGAATATTCAAAGGATGGAAAGAAATTCTGTGGAACAGCTAATGTCTGACACTGTGAACATTCAGGTATTTAATGCAAACCGGAGCAGATTTGAAAACGTATGATGAGAATATTACCATAGTTTGGTTGGTTGGGGCAATTTCTTGGGACTGAGGCTGAAGAAAAATATACATATTCTCAATTTATAATCTCAGTAAACAGCTTTAGTTTCTTAAATACTGGGGATTAAAAAGGAGAAAAGTTATCATTTGCTATACATTCAGAACTGGTTTAAGGACATCCACCAAATCAACAGCTGGTGAAAAGACAGATGTTAGGGGCTGCTCACAATGGAAATCTAGGTGTTGAGTTAGATCCGCACCTACGCAGCTACCTTGGACCATCAGGCCTCTCAGGTGCAACAAGTACCCTAAGACTTAAATCTTGAAAAACCTAGATCTTCCCAGGTACTCAGCCCCTCATCATAGCCCTCCTAAAGTCAGCCTCAAATTTCACATTGATTAGCCCCATCAAAAAAAAAAAAAAAAAAAAGCATGTCAAATGCCTAGTTTCAGCTAATAGTTCATGCTGAGACAGCTATTTGACTTTGCTGTCTTAGACTAAAACTTTCAGAATTCTATTTGCTTAAAAACAATAGGCTTATTTATGCACAGTTTTTCAGTCTCTAACAGACTCGCATTTACAGAGGATGGCTATGTTTAGATATTCAACTATGTAAATATAGAGCCTTTAACAACCGCCTGGGTCCCTGAATAACACATGTTTACAGATAAATCAATGTTTTTTCTTGTGTTCCAGTTGGATATCTTTCACCTGAAATTGTGCAAAGTAGATCCTATTTTGCTTTACACATTATCAGTAAAATTCTCAGCTGAATTTTGACTGCATAACACGTGCTATTAGTGACAAAGGAGGAGGAAGAAGCAGAACATTAGCTACTCTATTTTCAGGAGCAGGAGAAAACTGCAGAATCTGACTGCAACTGTCTATACTTTCCAAGCATCTCTGTGTCATGTGTTATGTCTTGCACTGGTAATAAAAGAGTACAAGTGTGAAACAAAGAATAGCCACAAACACATGTGCTACTCCTTTATGAAAAAGTCATTGTTTTGGGATGCTAATGTTTTAAACTATTGTAGATTAAAATAGAAGATTCATAAGTAGCATGAATTTTTCAGGCTCATAACTTCAAAAAGGACTTTGCGCTGGAAGTAAAACATCCAACACATCAAACAAATTCTAATGCACAGAAACTGCATTATGTTAAAAGCAAACAAGGTTATGACCAAAAACAATAAGAACTTCAAAATTCATGGTTAGTCATGATACACCATATGTCTTCTACCACCTAGCCACAACAGGGTGCCCTTTAATTACTCTGTTAATGTGATCTTTGTGTCTAAGTGCTGGAGGACATATGGTACATTTCACTTGTAACCATGAATTTCATGTCTTCAATGTTTTCTGTCAAAATTCAAGTGTTCTTTTAAATGCGTACACATATATGTTTGAATTAATATGCTGGCTTTGTCACCAATTTGAACCCCTTTACCATTCTGTAGCTCATACTGCAATATACACCATTCCAGGGGTAAGCTAACAAAGGATTGAAATTATTACATTCTTATTGCACGAAACAAAACAAAAACATAACACCTACTTAATGACTGGGAATGGGAGGGGGAGTGATGGGGCACTAACTCACAAATTGTACAATAAGGACATTTAGTTTCAAACTTTACAGCTGAGTTTACACAAAGATATTCTAAGTGAATCAGCTGTACTTCTGCTCTCTTCTTTAGGACTATATCAGACAGCAGCATTGCAATTTGTGACCATATGCTGCTGTCGATTAATGGACAATATTTTTAATATATTTTTTCATTTCAGGTTAAAAGGAAGAAGGTTGTGTCAGTCTGTTCAATTTGTCTTCAAATGACAGTTCAGATAGGCACCAATGAATGAGAATGCCATTCTGATGTGCCTAATGTATTGTAGGCAGCAATCAGATCTTTGGTATAAACAAGGTATAACAGGATGAACATGGTATTCCTCATCCGAAAAGGTGTCAGCATCTAGACAAAGAGGATGACATCCTTTAAAGTGCCTTTGGATATTAGACAGCGATTCAGTGCACCCTGGACTCAGATGGTGGTGATGTGGCTGATGTATGTACAGTCAAGACAATTAAGTTACATTAATCACATTCTGAGTCAATTACAGTTCCAGGGAGATTTGGGATTTGCCTTATGTAGGAAGAAGGCTCATTTTATGTTTCAGTTACAATAAAGAATTCCTCAAGCATCCCCTGTGCTGTTCAGGGGTTTAAATCAAAGACAGCTACCATACCAGCCACTGAATTCTACAATGTTTCCTCCCATTCCCCCGTACATTTTAATATAAACAGCAACCTATAAAGACTTCAAATACTGCTGCTCAGAATAAGAAGATAAAGATCAAATACTGTGCCAGAAATGTAGGCTCAAACTGCACCATGCCATTTTAAAGATTAGGAAACTTACAGACTGCTCAGTTTTACAACGAACAGCAGTCAGCTAGAAAGCTGCAAATGTAGCTCTACGATGGGTCAAGTTTACTTTTTCAAGTTCAGTGCTGCCTACTGCTACTTTTAAATCAACCCGCATTCTGATGCTTGTCTTTGATCTGCAAACAAATTTGAAATGCAGTTACTCACCTGGAGGAATATTATGTACAAAGCTGTATTCCAGCATTCAGCTGTTCTTAACCTGCACACCATAAGACCCCAATCTAAGCTAGTTTTTAAAAGGACCAAAACAAAATCATCTCAGAATTAATCACAGGGAGATCACTGTCAAATCCAAGGACATAACCAGCTTTCTCTATCAATGGCTAATATATTGGCATTTTTATACTGCAATGAATGATTATAAGGAGCACTGTTTCTGGCTCTCAGTATATGACCTCCATTCAAAATAAGGGAGCAAAAAGAATTAAGGCAGGCAGAGACAAAGTTATTGGGGATTTTGTGGGTAAATTCCACACATTCCGACACAAAATGAAAACTCTCTGTAGCCATTTACGATTCAGTTTGCTTGAAACTATGCCAACTGAATTATAGTTGTTTGGCACCAATCTGCCGAAATTCGCAGGATAAAGCTAAATGTTTACAAGATAATGCAGCTCACTACAGAAGATGGCTAACAGCACTCTCAGCTAAAGATTCACAGCTATTCAGGAAAAAAATACAAAGTGGCGTAAACAATTTTCTATGAAACAGCTTTTAAGACGCAGCTCAAGACAGATGAAACCACCAGAGATTACAAACAAATTGTCAGAAATTGCAGGTTCATCGTTTCAGAGACCCTCTAACTGGCCAATATCTTTCTACAATTACCTTCAAAGAAATATTCCATTTCTGTTGACAAGAAACTCAGTTTTCATACTTGCGACTTTAGAAGACCATTTGAGCACCAGACAAGGCTGAGCTGGTAGGTCAAATTAATTACAACTCTGTCTTATTACAGTTTGTATACTGGGAAACCGTAACTGCTCTGAATTCATATATACCAGAAGAAAACATCATTTGAAGTGGAAAATTGAATGGAATAGAATGTGGAGGATTAGTTAATCTCAAACAAAGTAAAATACATGACTTTGAATCCAAGTTTCCTTATGGGAGATCAAGGATTATGCTTATTTTAGTGGTGGGAAAGTGAGTTGGATTTCTTCAGAAAAATACAAGCAGCAAAAACAAAACCAAAAAGGGAAATTCAAATATACTCATTCTTTACTATTATTGTACTTAGAGCTATCAAAAATGTTTTAGCTTAAAAACATGACATTAGCCTTTTTAAAATGCTTGGTGTTTTTATTGTTGTTGATGATGTTTTAGTAATGGATACATAGGGAAATCAACTTTTTATTTGGGTAGACAGCGATAGGACAAGGGGGAAAGTGGTTTTAAGTTCAAGGAGGAAAGGCTTAGATTGGATGTCAGGGGGAAGTTCTTTACAGAGAGAGTAGTGAGGTGCTGGCACAGGCTGCCCAGAGAGGTTGTGGATGCTCTGTCCCGGAGGTGTTCAAGGCCAGGTTGGATGGGGACAGGGGGGCTGGAACTTGATGTGATCCTTGGGAACATTTCCAGTCCAAGCCATTCTATGATTCTATGATAGCACAGGATCATATACCACTCTATCTAAAAATTACAGCAAGTTGTATGCCTCACAGGCTTTCCTGGCATATTCTCATCAACAACAGAGTGCTCAAATAAAGTTAAGCGACTGCACACATTAAAGTTTGCTCAGTTACACATACAGATTAACCAAATGAACCATGTTTATTAATAGGAGACCTAGAAAAGTAAATTATACAGAATGTTCGAGTGTTGAGTTCCTCGTTTATGTCTTAAAAATTAGAGAGTTTTGCATGTCTGTCTTGACTGCCTCAATTCAACAAATGTCTCATCAAAATCACCGATACTAAGCTGCAGCAATGTTGACAGCTTTCTACAGAGTCATGCAGTAAACAGACTTAAACAATGAACTAATTTCTGGCATGGGTATTCCTCCTACAGGAGCAATCCATGCTGAACACACACTTGTCCTGTACTATTCTCTCTCCTATACGAAGCAGTGTTTCTCAAACTACCAGTTTCATTCACAATGTTTATAATCTCTAAACTTGTATTACACCTAAAAGTAGAATCAAACCAGCACCAATTACAAAAACAGCAAAAATTAGACAGAAATAAGTGAAAGTGACAGGATGGACTATTGGAAAAAAAAAAAAAAAAGAGAGAGAGAAAACAGAAAGAAAAGCTCACCATTAAGGAGTTAAGCTAGTAGCTGCAGCTTCATTTTTTCTTTTCATTTTTCCCCTCTTTTTTTTTTTTTTTTTTTTTTAAGTTTTTATTAACTGTTAAACATGAGAAGATTTTTTTTTCTCTTTTGTCCAGAAAAAAAAAAGAAGTTCCCTTGTGGCTGATTTTCATCCAGTTTCTTCATGAAAGAACTATCAAAGAAAGTTACACTGTATATTACTTTTCATTTCAGAAGGATTTCAACAATCCCTAAACCTCCAATGATATCTTCTTGACAACCTAATCTCTTTGTAGTGGTAGCTAAATTAAACCAAACTGTCATCAATGAAAGCTCTCAAGAGTAACTCAAGGATATTCAGAACACGTGGTCGGTAAAAGTACAGTAGCCAATCTTTAAAAAACACTATTTAAGGTAGAACAATTGATTAAAGACCCCAGTTTTCACAAGGTATTTTTATTCAATATTTATTCTTGTCTATTCTCATTCCCAAAATGTCTGCAAAACTACTTATTTGAAGTTTAGCTTCAAAAATTACTTTTTCACTCACAAAAATAAAATAAAATAAAATAGAATGTTGTAAACATTTAGAAGAACAAGCTGTTGCTGATCCAAGCACAAGCTAACTAGGAAATTGCATGTTTATGTATATCATTAGGGTAACCCCAAACACTGATATCTATATAAATATTCACATGACATTACTCGTCTTAATGTATGAGCTCTTATTTCTATAAACTCATTCAAATACTGAAACTCATGCACAAGTGTTATCAAGCCTGGGGTCTCTATGTCCTTCTAGGTTCCTTGCAGATCTACGTGAGTAAAACAACAGACAATATATTTTATAGTCCACTTCCAGCTGCACAACAAACCTTTTCCAGAAACTACCCCATCTCTACCAGGCACATAAAATCTGAGGACTGGATTATTAGAAAAAAGAATAAACTATTCTTCAAAACTATCATAAAAAGCATAGTGATACATCCCACATCTATTACATCTCCACAGCATGACACTTCAACCAAAGAACATCATAGCCTTATCTTACTTGTTCCATAAGCCATTTATGAAATATTAGGGAAGATCTTCTATTCTCACAGCCCCTGGTGGACCATCCCAAGGAACCATGACCCATCTGTTCTCCCTCTTCCTCCAACAGCTGCATTCCTAAAGAGCCTTGAAACACTCTTAATGAACTCTACACAGGTACCAAGGCTTTCTCACCACTGGAACACACCTGCACAAATCACTGCCATTGAGCCAAGAATGATTAGAAAAGTAAATCTCATTCCTGTGCAAGTGAGGAATGAAGTTATTGAATCCTACTTAGTTCCTATAGGTTGAAAGAGTAAGGAAATAAGTATGATATAAATGCTACTTTGTCCACATAGGTCTGTTAACAAGCTTTTATACTTGGCAAAACCTCAAATGTTTGATAGTGGGAGCAGTATAAAGACCCGGGCAGGACGAATTTACAACCACAGAATCCACATACTTCACAAGCTGTGAACTCGTAATTCAGATAATGTCACTTTCATTGAGTTAAAAGTTAATAAGGCAACATGAAACACACTTCTGAACCAGGAAACAAAAGCTCTGAATTCCACAGTGAATTGTTTGCCAGCTCTGTACCTTTTCCTTTGAATGGAAAAAATAAAAAAATAAAAAAAATAAAGGCCATACTTAAATATCAGTCATATTTGTCTTTGCAGAACCCACCTAACAGATTTTCCATGCTTTGAATAGAGAAGGGGATATATACATAATGATAAAGTTTAGTACTAAATGTGACGAACTTTGACTTCTATATTGAGACTCCCTGTAACTACAAATGTCAGTGATGGAGAGTCTGAATGTCAAAGCACCAATACAACCATGGTGACTTTCTCTCTGAGCTTTCTCAGACCAGAAAAATAAACCCATTAGAGAACACCTAAAGATGTTGAATACTAATTTCAATACAAGAAAGGAGGCTTTCTGACTGAAAATCAAACTCCTTTCTACCAGCCATACATGTAGCTTTGTCTGTATTCTCAGTTATACAGGGGCTGGTTACATAACATAGACCCAGAACCATCTCAGACATAACAAAGTGAAGTTGCATACTGTCAGGAGAAACATCGGATATCACTTCTTTATGCTTATATGCTATTCTTCCCAACTTATGTTTTTTTAGATGAACATACGAGACAAGCACCAACAAAACCTCTCAGACACTGTATTATGGTTCACAAAAGTATTTGCATACTGTCTCACTTTGAGGTTGCAGTAACTGTTACCATTTTCAGAGATGTGGACCCATTCGTCAACATTATGAGTAAATCTGAAATTTCTGTAACACAATAGAATATTTCTGTTGATGATGAAGGAGAAACATTCAGAAAGGAAATAATATGCTTACTTTCCCATTTCTAAGAAAACAGTGTAGAACACAGGAGGCAGAAATATACATATAGAATCCACAGCTGGCTGTTCTGCAACACCTACCACAACCCAGGCGCTAACAGCTGGGTGGAGGCAGCACTCAACTCCCAACCTCACCCAGCCATGCAGGTGACAGCTATTTAATGAAACAGCATTCTAAGAGCATGAAGTGAAAAGTCCACGCTGGGTGTTATTAGCGCATTGTTTCTTCCATGCAACTGATAGGAAGCAATAACAGTTAAACGGTATCAATCAAACATAACGATTTGTTGCTGATGCTGTCACCCGTATGTAAGTGTTAGTTGCTCTCCCCATGCTCTGCTATTTACAGTTAGGGAACATACAGCCCGTATCTGTCAAACTGAGGCTCTTTCTTAACTGTTGTCATCTAACACCGTATTTAGACATTGTAGCACATAAAATACCTTTTTCTCACTCATCAACACTTTGTAGTGAAGTGTCAGGGCTGTTTCTTGATTGTCCAAGTTGTTTGGGGGAATATTTTGTTTTAGTCACATGAACATATTTATTTACAGATGAAACAAGCGAACATCCCTGTCTTTTCCTCAGGAACATACAAAAGCATGGCATTGAACAGCACAGATACTAAAAGTTAGCAAAAACTCAATATACTAAAAAGAAAAAAACAAATTTCCATTCAGACTTCACATGATAAATTACTTAAAATGGCAAATAAATAGAGGATTGTCGTGTTCATATCTGTTTCAGAAGGAGCCTTACAGCACAATTTTTATTTTAAATAAAAATACTGCAAAAGTTAAATAATTAAGAAAAATCTTCAAGCCTTAGTAATTGGAAAGGTCCCAGAATCCCTTTTTATTTCATGCTGAGATGCTCAGAGAGTTGCTCATATTTAATTGAAAATGTATTAACATTACAATTTCAAAGGATCAAAAATAAAGGGAGTTTCCTGAAAATTTAAACCAGGCTTTCAGTGTTTCCTGTTGTGCAGAAGAAAGATCTATTTTTAATGGTATAAACTGTAGAAAAGGACCTAAAGAGGGCAATTTCTTCATTCTTCAGTGAAGCTGGTGGGAAGTAAAATGGTACATAATTAGTTTTTGGTGGGTTTTCCTTTCAAATATATTTAAAACTTTCTGAAGGTTAATGCTCCCACGCAGCTGCATTTAAAGACAAACTTTATTTGAATAGTTTTTTTCACTAAATTTAGATCCTACTAATTTGAATTTACAAATGCTAAACACTACTCCTTTGAAATCCTTAATAGGTTTACATTTTTTTTTTTCATGTTTTATAACTCTTTCTTATGAGATTGCATATTCATTTAATGTTAGTTATTTATCCTTCTTTGATAGGTCATGGATACTCATTTAGTCTCACAGAAACCCTTGATAATACAGATAAAAATATATATGAAAGCTAAAATGGAAATAAATAAATGCACTTAAGATCCTTGTTCTAAAAAGCTACTCTACTAAGCTCTACCTAAAGAGAATCCAAGAACACCCCATTTGAAAGAACTTGGGGAACTTGTTGGGAAGAAATGTAGTCAAGACCCTCATTATTATTATTATTATTGTAAATTTGGTTTATTACACTATGTGTTACCTCTTAAAATATAACCTAATAACAACTAGTTACTTGTTGTACATATGATTTTATTAAAAAGTGCAACCAATGACGCAACTGTATTTGGGAAACATCACGCTGACCAAACTATGCTTTTAATTTGGTTTCCAATTATCGGAAAGTTTAAGAGGTTTGATACATAAGCCAGTTTGAATGGCTTAGATCAATATCAGTAGAATGAGCAATTGGCACTTCTTAGCACCATGAATTAAATGATTACATCTATCATTTTTCCTTTATGATGTAAACAAAGTTACGGCAACAGAACACTGCCGCAGGATCAATGTCTCCCGCTTAGAAAATAAATTCTTCAACACTCAGACAGCAGCAGGAGATTATTATTGTACAACAGTCTATGCCATTTTCTTAATTACAGCAACACCCTTTTGCTAATATATGGTCAGCCCCAATTTTCTCCTCTGTTTGTTGTAAGCAAACTATATGGCAACAGTGTCAGCAGAAACCAACATAATTTCAGTATTCCATCCTCTCGGTGCAAATTTTTATTTCAAGCATATATTTGTGCTGTAGAGTAGTGGTAATTTTGACTCCCATCAACACTTCAATGATAAATTACTTAATATCATATTACCAAATTCATGTGTAATGGATCTCAGAGATGCCAGAGGTTCAAGTTACCTTCTTCGAGGGATTGATATGTCTCTGCTATCTAATACCAGTACTCAGCTTTTCATATTAAGCAGAATTTAGATCCTCTCTCCAGGGAGCCACTTTGGAATCACTATAGATAACCTTGAGTGTAAACGTTTTTTCCTCCTTTGTAGTTCTATGTACAGACAGTCAACAGGGAGGGCTTCAGGCACTCCCAGGAAACCTCAGCTCAAATTTCATGAGGTTCAGTGTCTCAGGACATCCCCTGCAGAGGAATACAGCTTCTGCTGTTATTGCTATCTCTGGACAGGGAGAGACTATTGCTGCTCACTGAGCCTGAGAGAAGTGGATAAATCAGCCATTAGCTTCAGTGAGCTAAACACACAAGAAGCTACTGACACTGCAATCTCCTGGGTAAAAAGAGGTATGAGACCTCATACCTCAAGTCAGTCTTTTCCAAGCAGAAGTACTAACGGGCTTTTTATTTAGATAAATTTCATGTCTGCCAATTGCACACCACCTTCTTTAAAGCGTCCTAAACTTGAAAAGGTTAAACACAAAAGATGAGGAAATCAGTTTAGCTGGTTTATATCCATCCATTCTGTTACCACCTTCATTCATTATACATGTAAAGAAACAATTTGGTTTTTTTTAGATGACAGTCACAGCAACATCTGCTAGTGATGCAGCCTTTCCTAAGTTCTCTCCTCTAGCTACCCTAATAACTAGTTCCTGAATTGGCCTTGATAGAAGGACACAGGACCACAACAACCACTGATAGCTTAATGCAGAGCCATCTAGAAATCACATCCACCTTGCTAAGTCACATACAGTAAAATATTATGCCGTCTCTGTTGAAATAAGAATTTCAAGCTTGACACAACCTTGAGTGTGCCCAAAGAAAAGACATAAATAGAGAAAATCTCAAAAATACTTCTGCAGTGTTTTTCATGACCCATTCAAAGAACAGAATGAATGACACTGTTGGGAAGAAAAATGAAACAGAAATCTTTCAAGTTAGAAGTCAAATACCTTGCAGCATTCAAGGAAGAAAAGCAAGAAACAGTAGCCTATAGAGGAACCCCCCAAACAGCTATCCATTATAAAAAGTCTTTGCCACGTCTACTTAAATCCACACTACACAGTTGTTGCCACCGTAGTCATTTTAAAACTATTCAAATCATCCATCCTTTCCTTTCATGTTCTATATTCAAATGTATTTTTCATATAATCTAAAACAGAACATTAAAGAATCCAGAAGATTGCCACTTATCTTATTTTCCAGTTAAAAACATTGGGTAATTAGTGTAGACTTGAATTAACAAATATCTGGTCTTTTTTACATGTGAAAATTCATTTCAAATTTTCATTTGGGAAAAATGTCCAAATATCTGCTCCCACATTTCTCTATGAGTTCATAAGTAGGTTAAAATATAATGCTGTTTACTTAGGCATAAACAAATACAACTTCCAAGAACATACTAAAGAGGCATTTATCTCTCTAACCAATAAAATTGAACACATGGGTTTTGTTCTTTTCATGGAAAAATATAAATAGTTCCTAGTTAGACAAATTATGCTATTTTAGATGTCATGCTCCAGGAAAAGAGATCACATTACATTTCGACAATTAGATTACTACAATAAGAGAAACAAAATATTTTTATCATGTTCTGTCCAGTGAGTATATCAGATTTCACCCTGAAAAAGTCCAAGCTCTGACCAAATTATATTACACTACATGGGCGTATTAGAGAAGCAGCTTATGTTACGAATTTCTGCCCTCATCTAATGAGGCACTAGGCTTTGGGATAGAGTTACCTTTTTCAGAATAACCATCTTCGTATTTGGCACTTCAAAATTATGCCAAATAACAAGAGATCAAGCCCTTGGGAACAAGCATACAATTTCCAGAACTCAGAAGAGACTTTCTGCCTTCTTGTAACGGAACGAACAGTAACGGAACAGACAGACTGAGCAGGGATGAAGCTGGAGGAAGGCCTTTAAAAAGGCCAACAGAGAGTGTTGCACTACCAACTCTTTGTAAGCTGAGCAAGTAAGATGCCTGTGTTACTAAGAACTTAACATAGTTATTGCTTATTTGCTGGAGCCCATGTGGATATGACTAATGATGATCAAGAACATCCGATGTGACAGAGGCTGTGCTGTTCCTGCCCTTCACTACAATACAGTCAGACTAGATTTCTACAGTGATCCTTCTCTAGCACTTAATAATAAAAAGAAATCCCATGTTGAAGATGGGAATCAAGAGCTCAGTTTTAAACTTGAGGTGGTTATATTACCTGAAGCAGCTGGTAGATGGGCTGACTGGGTTACTTGTACCCACTCATATCCACAAAAAGGATTTGGCAGCAGTTACAGATGTCCTAAAGCCAGCCTTTTTGTTTAGAATGACTCACTTTGTAGCTGTATTATCAGAAATTAAGTGCAGTGCAAGTGATACAGCTATTTTGCCATACTGGCATATAAACGAAGATGAAACATCCAAGGGAATGATCCTATTAAGGTCTGGAATGGCTGGACAATTGCAAGGAAAGAAACAAATGGTTTATACATCTGAGTCATCAACAACTAAACTAAATTATTCAAGTGTGAAATCTGTGAGAGCTTTCATTAACGAACACATGGAGGGAAAGTTTTCTCATGATAGCCCATAAAGACAGGTAAGGCAAGAAGTGGCTGTAGAAAAAGCACGTTATCTGTAATAATATTCAATAAGCAGAAATAAAATGCTGGAATTAAACACAGAGCTGGAACAGATAAGAACTGTTTTAAAAACAGTAAGATAGTTGGTTCAGGCAAAGCATTTATCCCTGTCCAGTACACTTTTATGAAGATGTTAAAAGAATTAAGGGTTGCAACTAAGGAATACCATGGCTGAGTTTTTTCTGAACAGATACTTCAAGGAAATATTGTGAAAAGTCCTATTTATTCATAGTTATAGCTGTAAAATTAGGAGGTGCCAACAGCGATTTTACCCTCTCACACTTGCAGTGGCAGGTTATTCTCTTCTATCCGTTTCAGTGATAGCAAAGCGATTTGTGTAGGTGCCAAGTTTAGACCAGTAGCAGTGATAATCAGTTAAAAAGAACTTTATCTACATATTTGGTACCAGACATCAATAGGACTTACCGCTACCACACATGATAAAAATTATGTATTTCTTTTGCAGCCAGTTGTCATTTTGAAGCAGATGAGACAGAGAAGCAATTAGACAGTAAAACACAGGAGTATTTCTAGAGAAAAATTATTCCTAGGTTTGAAAACTGGTTTAAGCCTACGTGGGCCAGTCATAATGAAACAAATTAACACATGAGAAGTGGGTAAACAAAAACAGGAAATGAACTGCAAAAAGAAAAAGAGTACAGGAAGAGGCAGGGAAAGGCCCCCCAAGGGCTGATATACTTGCTCATGGTCAGGGTTTCTCCCAGCTGACCTATCACACTTTTTGAAGCAGACAACATCTCTGGGCTGTGTCTTTCACCTAAAGACATGCTATTCTTCTATAAAAGCAAAAAATCCAGGATCTACACACATTAGTTTCATTATTCAAATTCCTGCTACACTTTGTGATAAATTACATTTTGTTATACATTCACAGACTAGTTACTACCAGTTGTGAATATTAGTAGCTTGTTTTTAGGCAGGACAGCTACGAAGGGGTAAAGATGCTGTGCTGGAATTGGGTATGTGTGCATCACTCGGGCTAATACTTTATCATAATAGGCTCAGTATTATTTTGTACCCAGAAATCTCTGCAGCTATCAGTACAGCCAGATGATAACACCACAGTCAGCTTTTCATCTTATTTTCAACAATTGCACTTACCTAACCCTTTTATAATCAGTCTATTCTACTTCATAACTAAAGCCATTAAATACACACATTTCAGTCTTAATGCTGGGATGTATTAATATTCCTATTCTTGAGCATGTTTCAAGACAAGTGACACTGGGCCAGCAGTTTTAATTGCCTTGAGTTGGTGAGAATCAGATACAGCCAAACACTGTCATAGTGTAAATGAAAGTGTAATGGGTATTGAGATAAACAGAAGCACAAACAACTCAGCTGTAAATGAGCAAAATCTGTTCATGAGGCAGTCTTATGAAATATTTGAGCACTTCTGTGCATTACAGTTTTTCTTGACTGTTAGTAATCAGATTCTTCACCCGTTACCAAGAATTTCAAACATAGTTTGTCATGTATCATGTGAAAATGTGCCCTGAAACGAAAGCCATCTAAACTTCTCTCTACCTGTTTCTCCACTGCTTTTGCTGGCTCCAGAGCTCCCTTCCCACATTTCACACCTGCTGGCAACCCAAAGCTTTTACAAGAGCCTTACAGCCATCAATAATATCACCACTTACCCATGCTGCTAAACACAGTGCTGATTCGGGGCACCATGTGCCCACTCCCACTCTGTTGCTGCTGCAGTCTCATGTAATTGGCCTGTCTGTAGGGGGGATCATGGTTTCCCTTTCAAAGGATTTTCCTAAAAAGTCTCAGCTCCTGTTAATTGCTCCTGAAAATAAATTCCAACACTCCAAGGTTCTTATTTTCCACATGTAGCAGGAATTGGAAAATATATGTTTCTGCCTGGTAGCATACAAAAAAATGTTTTGAGAACAAGGACTACACAGCATCACGTGCTTGACCATAGACCTGTGTCACCTGTTAGAAAGAAGACATTTCCCCTATGCTGGGATATGCTTCTATCCAAGAAGAAGCCCCGTTACACAATCTGACGTATGTACAGAAAACTGCTATATTACGGAGTTCAAACACAATATATGAGAAGATGCTGTTACTTCAGTCCCAATGGGTGATTTGCAGGGACTTGAGGAATCTCTGAGCAACCTCTACAAAGCATTGTGGCAGAGAACAAGAGAGTTAGGTCTGGTTAATTACAGAGTAGAGGGCCACTGACTTAAGATACATTTAATAAAAATATTTTTACAGAAAAGACCTGATAAATTTATAAAATGAATAGAACATAGTTGCAATTCATTACTTATTTATCATTTTTATCCATCCTTTCATTTTAAATGTATAAGTTATTACACAGTTTGAGCAAAACTGCTTAATATAGCCATACATCAAATGCACTACCTAACATGGCTGCCTGCTCAGTTAAAATTATAGCATCAATTCTTTAAATAATTATTCCTCTGTAGAGGTAAATATGTACTTTTTTAAGAATTGCTACCTCGGATGAAATGATTTGCAAATACTATTCATAACTACTGAATACAATCAAAAGGTGGCAGCAGGATTGCCGTATATTCCTCCCTATGCATATTTTTTATTTACTTCATTTTAAAAGCAGACATCATTTTCTTGACCTCTCAAATAAAGGAACAACTCACAAACATCATTACAGACTTAGGTGTTTAGTCATGTGTACATATGAACTAATGTTCAGATGTGAGATGTCTGTACCACCTAGCTTGCTGTGTAAGAAAGGTACTTTAACTTGATTGTTTCAGATTTTCCTTGCAGGTTTCCAGGAATCAGCTCGCTACACAGCCACTACCAGCAGCTAATTTAAACAACCTAAGCTGACAGAATACCATAGAGCAATTTCATGTTGTACCATGACATGTGCACAAGCATTACCATCACAGCCAGTGTTACAGCAGAAACGTTAAAAGGAATACAGGAATAAATAACAAAATATTAATTTTCAGGATGATCTAGTTTTTGATTACAGATACATAACTCTAGGAGGATGCTTGTGTTCCAGTCAACAAAACATTAGCATCTAAAGAGAAACATTTAATACAGGAATGTATGAATCAATGAAAGATTGCAGTGGGTGCTTTGTCTGCTACTGTCATTCTCTGCATGTGACCAATAATAGAAGCTGGCAAAACTCCAGCAGCTGTGTTTAAATGTAATTTTGCACAGATGCCCACTAACACACTGGACAGTCTGTGTGCATGCACGTGGGATACCATGGGAAAGTACAGAGGGTGGAAAAGGAAGGGCATGTCAAAATAGCAGCAAGTTTGCAAAATGAAACATTTGATTGTTTAAATCTTAACTCATCCCTTTTCTGCATATGCAAAACAACAAAATGACACTACCGATTTTCCCTGTTTGGATTCCAGTGCTATTGAGAAAATAAAAGGCTGGACACAGCACTGATTACCAGCTCTTCTGTACTTTTCTTTCTCCTTAAAGGAAATGGCCTTCTCCACACTCAGCTGAAAGGAAAACTGTCAGATTTGTGCATGGGTTCATCAGTGGCACTTGTTACAGTATCCTCATACTTCCCCAGCACTATTTTCATTTAAGCAACACTGCATTCCATGAGGCAAAGCAGTGGAAACTCAGAACTCCTCCTACTTCCAACACGAGATGTGCAGTTTCCCCATCTGTAACACAGCTATGTAGGCAAAGCTGGACATTCAGCAGCTGGGATTCAAAAGCAGAGCCAGTAGGGAAACCTTATTTCACCCCTGCTCCCAGATACCCCCTTGAGACAGCCAGCAAGGGTGGTGGAGGTCACTCCCTGGTCTAAATGCAGCAGTGGCAAACATTCCACCAAGGGCGGAAAAGAAATGATGCAACACAGCTCTCTAGCTGGGACATGCAGAGAATGGGAAAACTCCACTTTTTCAAAATAAGTAGACTGAACCCTCCTGTCAAGATCACAAAACATCAATCTTTACGCAATCTGTGGTGAATTTTAAGGCCTTATACAAAAGTCTAAAGTTCTAAAACACCCATAGATCATTTGTATTTGTTAACATGGATTAAATAAACTGTATTTTTTTTTTTTAAGGAAAAAACAATAGCAGTTCGTTTGACATTCTCCATGGTTAAGAGTGAAACGTGGGTTCAGCCTGATCAACAGCTTCAAGCAGGATCTGCTGGATTCTACACAAGCTGCAGATTCCAAGTTGCTCCCAAAAGTTAATCTATACCAGCCCCCATTACAGTAAACTCCAGAAAGAGGTGAAAATCTATAATTAATGATCAGCGTCAATTTAGCATTTCCCACAAGCAATTCTAGAGTGTGGAAGCTGTGGCATTTTGTGAGTTATCAGAATCAATTTAATTAGTTGAAAAATGGTTATTCTCAGTATAATGACCATTCTAGCTGTTTCTAAAGTACCCAAGGAAACCAGCATTTAAAAGCATTCAAAAGGACTTACCTGTTCAGAGACTGATACGCTCCATGAAGTGGAGGATATGACACAGATATGGTGCAAGCTAAAAGGCTATCAAGAAGATTGCAAAAGGACATACAGTCCTAATGTTTCGTAATAATTAAGTGCCCAGAAACAGCTATCACAGCAATTACTATACATGCATGATTGATGCAGAGTTCTCCAAGTTTTCAAATTATACTCTAAATGATCGTGTCATGGCAATTCCAGAAAATGACTGGTCTTTTTGCCATTAAATTACCATCCAAAAAGAATGAACTGGGAACAAAAAAAAAAAAACGCAGCCTAATCAGTTCTTTAAATAGATAATGCAAGACACAAGAGTTATTCAGGATATTAATAAGACTTAGAGAAGAAAGCAACAAGTCCTGAGACAAAACCTCACCAATTAGGAGACTTATTATCTTCCGTTATGTTTAATTTAGAAGCCTTTGCATCCCTGCAGTCTACAAGCAAAAAATCTCTTTACATAGCAAGTTTCTAAGATTGCCTAACAATCAATATTTGGGAAGAGCTACATGAGAACTTTCCCTTGTGATTTAGCAATGACTCTGATTCCCCAAGGTCTATGTTACAGACACTGCTGCAAATGTAGTGCAAGCAATGAAAAATGGAAGCTGCACATACTGTGCTTTCCCCATTGCCTTTGCTCAGGTCGTAACTCAATCTTGCATATGCTGTAATTCAACCTGTGGAGATCCCAGAGGGTGCTGTATAAACACCATGTGAAAACTTGACTCGATCATGAAAACAGTATAGCATGTTTTGCAGATTATTGAAAGTTTTCTAGTTGATCACTTAGCTGAATTGTCTTGCATTAATCAAGGCTTCAGCTGATTTATCAGTTATGAGCTTTTGTATTAGGCAAACCATCAGAACACTCTGGCACCTAAAATGAGCCAGGAGCCAAGAAACAAAAGCAATATATGTCAAATTTCTGTATGTCAGAAAGACAGCTCTTTTATCTCTCCCCTAGACTGTCCCTTAAGGTGCTGTAAGTCACTTGACACGGCACATCACTGCTGGTTCCGAGGCGCTGGGCAGTTGATGAAGTTCCCCTTGAAAGAAAACCTCTGTATCTGAGTGAGGACAGTGCACTCTCATACACATTCAGCTGAAGCCTGGCGCACACTCAGCCCCAAACACTCACCACTCAAATTGTTAGCAGGTATTAGCTGTCACGTTACATTAGCCCCTCAACATGCTATCTTGCATCATGCCAGCATATAAAGTGATTTAATGGAACATGACGTGACATATGTGATGTGACGTGATGTGATGTGACAGCTACCACTTAAAGGGGAACACACCTATTTTCAAATCAGATGTCCATTATCAATTAAGCTACTCTGGTGATGGTCAGACATTCATATGTCAAGCCCAAGCAAAACTAACCAGCATGTGTTGTCTGTGCTACCAAACTGATGAGCTGGGAATCTGCCAGCTCCCCAAATTATCCTTGGGTAATTTGACAGATCTGTAATAGAAGACCTGTATATCGGTTGCACATCATATTTGCTCAGTACTACTAAAAGAATGTTTTTGCTATTTCTCCTCTTCATCCATCATAATTAAAATCACCTAAAATTCTGACTACCAAGCTGTAACTTCTGCTCTATTATTATCAGCTGCCAAGGTTGATACGTGAAAATAAAAAGTGGGCAAAGGATATTTTTTTCTGTAGCTGCAGTGAACAAAGTTCTGAAAGCATCACAAACACAGTCATTTGACTGACCAGACACAACGTGGAACTAATATGAAAGTTAGCAAGAGTACAGCATGAGTAATAAAACCTTTTTGAATTCACTTCTGCACAATGATTTTTCTCCTTCAGTAGAGAAAAGACATTAAATGCTTTTTCTTAAAACCAAAGATTTGCATAGGGGCAATGAGATTGTCATAAATCTGTTGTAGGCAACAGGCTGTGTAATATATGCATAATTCAAAAGAAGAGAGCTCGTTGATGAGTTTAGCATACAAGTGAAATTCAGACACACTGTAGTGCAGCCGTTTTACAATGCATAAGGAATGCACATCATCCTCGTGCAGATTAAAGTATTGATTCTTCATCATTCTATAGCTTAGCCATTAATATTCATGCAAAGACTGTGGTCACCTTGCAGGAACGCAGGCAGCAGCGGAGAATCAGTCCTGTTCTACGTCAGCACTTTCAGAGCTGGAAAGCTCTCTGCACACACAGTAACATGGCTCCCTGCTAGTGATGTGCCTGCAGTTGCTGCTCAGTTGACTGTTTCTGATGATCTTGCTGCTGCTGCAAAAAGGGCGAAAGCTGCTGCCTCTAGATTTCCCGATGCAAAAATTGCACTTCAAGGCCGGATGGCAGCTTGAAGGTCACACGCACTGACGCCTCGTATGCCAGAGACAGGAAGCCTAATTTTAGCCCACAAGAAACCAGAGTGCTGATTAGAAAAAATGAGATTCTATAATGCTTCAAAAGCTTTACAAGGGAAAACAATTCTTAGCACAAGATATCCCATCACACCTATGCTTCAAAGATGTCAAAAGAAAAGGCTTCTATACCTGGTGGAAGTGAATGAAAATAAATTATATTCTTGTCTAAAGCAGAGAATATTGAAAGAACCTGGATATGTAATAGGATAACACTGTGACTATTTACCCTACGCCCCTCCAGATTTATAGAATAACAGGCTAATCTGTAGCAAGTTATGAGCTAAAGACAGAGGAAATCTGCACCACGACCAGCAGTCTATGCCCCCTTTTCCTTCACGAAATGGTCCCAGTTCTGGTCTGAAGGCTTACACATGAGTCTGTCTTACCAGAACGGCTGGTCTCACCTCACTTGTCAAGATGAGCACAAAGGCTGCATTGTGTCTGCCCAGGATGCACTACAAAGCATCAATGGCTGTTCTGTGAGAAGACTAGCCACATTCCAGACGGCCAAGCACAGCTGTCACACCATGAAATGAAGAACATGTCGATCAGCTCAGCTATATGAATCAGCAGATTACAACCAAGGAACTGCGTGCGGGGCTGAATATTAGCTTCAATGCTTTGGAAACAACAATGGCAGTACAGGAATATTGCAAAGTTTGTGCCAAGTGAGTTGCATGAACATTCACACAGGAACAGAAAGAACACTACTGAACCAATACAAGGCTGAAGGTGGCAGTTGCCTGGATCGCATCATTACTAATGACAAAGCGTGATGTCACCACTATGAGTCGGAATCAAAACAGCCTTCCATGGAGTGGCAACATATGAATTCCCCATCAAATAGAAAGCTCAAGACACAGACCTCAATAGGCAAAGTGGTGCGTACTGTCTTTTGGGATAGGAAAGAGGTGATCCTTCTGGATTACCCGGAACCTGCACAAACCATCAACTCTGATCACTACATCACATTGCTGACAAAGCTGAAGATGTGAACTTCCTGAGTCAGACCAGAGAAGACAACCTTCCTCTTGCAGCATGATAACAACAGTCCAAATTTGGAACCTTCTGACTTCCATCTGTTTGGGCTGATGAAAAATAGATTGCATGGGCAAATCAGTGTTGATCTGCTTTCAGGTTGTATTCCCATGTTTTGCACCTTCAGGAAGAATGTTTATTTGATAGTAAGGATATCTTTACTACCAGGGAATTTCTGTTCCCATCCATGTTTTAAAAAGTTCACATCAAGGTCAGAAATTGCATTTTGGATTTAGACTCAGCGTTCCAAGTCTGAAGCATTTAATAGTATTTTTCAGAATAAAAATACACAATCCCTCAAACTTAGGTCAATCTGGAAAGTCATTCAGAACATAAAAACAACTGTACTGAGTGAAACCAAAGACTTCTAGTGCAGTATTCAGACTCCAACAGTGGTCATAAGTATATATGCAGGCCAAATGCAAGAGTATAAAAGCTGAACAGGTATAAATGATATTTCCCCTAATATTCACTTAAGCTCTTCTTGTTTTCAACTTAGGGAGTTCCTGAACTAGATGTGATATCTACGTGTTTAATTAACCTTCAGTGAATTTCACCTCTATGAATTTGCCTTGTCTCTCCCTTAAACCAATATGAACTTTTAGCATCCATCATTCTTTTGGCAAGATCAACAACCTACCACATGAAACCCATGCCTTTTTATTTGTTTTGAATCTGGCTCCTGCTACCTTCATCTGATCTCCCTTGGCTCTCAGACAAGACTGGGAAGAGAATAAGAACAATTAAGTCTTATCTGCACACTGTAAGATTTTATAGACTACTGTCATAGCTATCAGTCTTTTCCAGACTGGAAGATCCTCATTTATTTAATCATTCCTAACTCTTCCATAGCTTTACTTATCTTTTTAGATCTTTTGTAGAGTGCTATTTAGTTCCATTGTGGCCTTCTGGAGATTGAGGCCAGGTGGGATGGAAGGATTGACACAGACGTGACACAAAAACTGTTTTTTACTCAAGGTGCAAAGAGATCGTGGATTTTCACTTAACAATGTAATGATACTCTCCATTTTATTATGCTCCTTTTCTAATGATTTTTAGCATTAAATTTGCCTTCTGACATTGAGTACCAACACACTCAGAAGCTTTCCTATTGTAGATGGAATATCTTGCTTCAGAACATTCAGAATAAGATCAAAATATATTAACAGTATATATGTACTGATATATTATCAGTACATGAAGTTAGGATTTTATTTTTTTTTTGTCACATGCATCATCTGATATTTATCTATACTGAATTTCATGTGCTATTTTATTTCACACTTAACTGTATTTATTTCTCATTCAATAAGCAAAACAGGACAGATTACCTGTGCATAGTACCAGCAGCCCCTGGACACATTTTTCAAAATAGGCTTCAACTGTCCCATTAACACTGGATGATAGAAATTGCTCTTGCATGTGTGAGGGTTCAGGCGTTAGCCCGAGCTACCCACAGAGGCTTATCATCAGGCTTATTTCATAAAAGTGATATCACATTAGTAGAGGCTACACTGTGTTACATCCTCCATTCTTGTGCTTCTGAATACATCTAAGAAAAGCTGTTCAGAAATCTCACACATATTTTTCACTGAGCATTGAAATAATGACGCTTTCAGAAATAATTACATTTCTAAATTTTCAGCAAAATTGAGGTGGAATTCTAGCAGACTCTTGCCTGTCTACTAATTCCAAAGATCATTCTTACTTTTTCCTACTCATGGTGCTAATTCTTCCCAAGTCAGGAGGATGCTAAAGCTCCCAAAGGTTTGCAGCTTTCAGACTCTTTCCAACCAGCTACAATCCCAAAGTCCTCTGCTTGACTCCCATGGACCCAAAGGTCTTGGAAGTGCTGGTCACTGAAGAACAATTCTTTTCAGTTTCTTATTTTAATACGTGGTTTAAACAAGCTAATCAGTTGTGTTGATGCTGTTTAATAGTGTTCAGCCATGACTAATGAGAATCATGTCATTTTCTGCCTGCAATTATAGGAGTTCCCACAGTCAAAGAATTTGCTGCAGAGTATCTATTTTCTCTCTGAAGGAAGTTTGATTGTCTTTGAAAAGGAAAGCTGTGTGGGATCTTTACCAAACATAAATATTGATTTTGATTTTAAATTTTACTCCAAAGTTGACAGGAGAAGTAGGCAAGAAATACTCAAAAGACTTTTGCAGTACTAATTTTTTGCATAAATTCTACCACACACAAGTTGTGCACCGAAAGCGTTTGGATTCTTACTACCTGCACGTATTTTCTTTTCAATTTCACTGACGCTAATATTAAAGGTGCACATTATTTGATAAATCACGCAATTAGAAGGAATTTTAAAACCAAATGCATTAAGTTGTCAATGGATAGAATAAAGACTTCATATAGATTTCAGCATGGCAATAACTTACTTATATGTTCCCACTGGTAACTATTTCTTGAGAGGAAAAGATGACAATTCACATACATCTTTCTACTCCCTAATGAATTATTTCATTGCCATATGAAGAATTTTACAATTCAATAATCAGCTGCTTAATGGCTTCCCATAAAAAAACTAAATTAACAGTGCAAACATGGCTTAGGTTCCCAAAATAAAAGAAAAACAAAACAACAGGAGAATATCACAAACTCAAATATTCCTAGAGCATATTTTAATTTAAAATTGCCTAGCATATTCACTGCTTGAAAAACTTCAGCTACATTGGAATTCCAAAGCATCTCTGTTTTCAGAACTGTCATCTATTTTGTGTTGGTATTTAAATACGTTTGGAAGTATCTAATTTTATGGGTGAGAACCACAAGCAAGAAAATCCCAGACTATTAAACTTCCTTCTAATTCCCATTTAGATCTTTTCTCATAGGTATGCCACATCTTGCTACTCTAATTCATGCAAATGATCTTTACTCCCACTGATCTAAAAGGGCAATGTGAATGATGTAGGGACACAGTATAGGATAGGTCTGCTGCATTTCAAATGCCCAAAATATGCAAAAAAAAATTAAAAAAAAAAATTGGCAGCTTTGTTAAAATATCTGTTCTTTTTAAAATAGAAGTAACTGCTTCAGCTACTCTTTAACTACACAAATCAGTAATTGCAAAATCATAGCATTGTTTTTTTAGTACGGGAAAGACTCTCAGTAGTTTTCGAGCAGAACAATTTTATGTGATTTTTTTTTTAGAAGACCAAATACAAACATTGTAACCCCCAGATTAAAGTGTCTTTCTCCTTCCATTATATAAATCCTACACTATATTAGAAGACAGAATCATATCTTTTTCTCCATTATGACCTCCATTATGATTGACAGCAATCTTCATCTGCAGGGGCCTGCATTTGCTCTTACTGAAGTTAATGCAAAAAATCTAATTGGTTTCAATGACAGCAGGATATAGTCTGAGGCCCCATTTATGGGTCTTTCTGCAAGAAACACAAGGAAAACATTTGTGACCATTATCCCCCCTCTTCAAATATTTTATTCTTTTTGTTTTGCCCAACATTTCAAATTTTTAATACAGTTTGTCATTATTGCTGGGGCTAAAAAGAAACTGTGATGTGGGAAATATACTCCATGGATGCCTAAGAATGATTTTGAACTGCCAGCTCTCAGATATTACTGGCTGGCTACATTCCTGCTCTGTTTCACAGTGTCAATTTCTAAGTTGAATATTGTTCATTTTTGGAAAGATGTTCAGAATTATATTTGGCTTCTGCATTAAAAATAGAGCTAATTTTTTTACGCGAGTTTGAAGATGCAAAATGTTAGATTAACTGGGTTGGATTTTCATGGAAGTGCTGGAGGGCAGATTCTAAAGCCAGCATACTGACCTCAACCTTGTTAGAGCATTCTCCATTGCTCCATCATAAAAAGCCCTGCATATCTGCAGCCTTTGAAAAGTACTCGTGAGAAGACACAATGGCCATTCACATACCTCCACTGAGATTTAACTAGAGAAAAAGAATTTACCACTGCCCAAAACTTGGGCTTGTGTAGTCAGGGTCCTGTAGGTGCTTGTCTTTGGATGAAACAAATATTTGGTAACTCTCACATTCTTAAAAAGTCTATTCTAAATAATCTCTAAAATTTGGAGGAAATTTCCAAGGCATGAACTGCAAAGTTTGATTCCTAATTGTGTTTAATGAAGATCAGGCATACAGCAGTTTAAAGGCAAATACGCAAACAAAATCTTCAGTCTCAACATCCTTGTAACCAAACATTTTCCTTCACAGAAGAGTCCAGGATTCCCTGCACATTGTGCTCTTTCCACTACTACCATGGCCAGGGGAAAAAAAAAAAAAGAAAAAGAAAAAAAAAAAAAGAAAAAAAAAAAAAAAGAGAGAGAGAGGCAAGTGAAGGAGAAAAACAGAAAAGGCAAAAGTGTTTTCAAGCACAAGATACAAAAGTATCCTGTTGGTTTTACTGGATGCTTTTTGCTGTTACTGGTTTTCTTCAAAATATTTGAAATAAAGCAGAAATATCACTGAGAATGTTAAAAGAAATTCAGTGAAGAAGAAAATTAGAAGGAAAAAAGATTGGCACTTATCTAGGAATGGGAAATCTTATCCACTATTTCCAAACAGAACAATAGAAAAGATCAGAATTCACACTGCTCACATTAGTAACGCAAATCCATAACTTCAAAAATAGATAAGAATTGAACTCAATCCAGTGTTTGCTGGTGTTTATATTCTCAAATCTTCTCTACAATAAGATCTAAACCCAGTACAAGGTGACTATCTCAAGTATCAAGAAACTAACTGCAGAAAAAGACTTCCCGATTACTTTTTTTCCGTCAAAACAAGTATTTCCATATTGCTAAGAAATTATTACAAGGAGAGCCCAGCTGTGATCTATTCACATATAATAATACACAGTTCTTTTCTGAGGCATATTATTTACATTATGGATTTATTATTGTCTTCTGTTATGTTGACACAAAATAATCTTTCATCTCTTTCTATGCTAAAGAAGTGCAAGCATGCTCTGCTCCGTAAATAATTCAAAGACATAAATATTTTAAGAACAATAAGCAGTATATATTGGAGATGTAGAAGAGAAGCGAAATTAGTTATCTGTATTTGAGATCTTGATTGCAGCAGCATAATTGTTTTTCAGTTTTCATTATCCTACGGTGAACCAAATCTCTCCCTTTACTTTCAAACACTGAATGTTTGGTTTCATCTGCAAGAGCAGTTTTGATGAAAAAACAGAAGCACTCAAGCATGAAATTCCAATGCTTTCAGAATTTCTACGCTAAATAAAAGGAAAATATACTTAAAACAATTTGTTTGTCCTGCATACATCTTTTTAAAGTATTGTATAATAATCTTTTTCATAAATATTGTGCTTATGGGTTACTGGATGTAACCTCACAGTGTATTTGAATAAAATTAACTTGTGAGAATTTTTCAGTCAAAAGGAGTTTTTTTCCTTTATCAGACTGTAATAAGATTGAAGAAAATTTCTCATTCTTTTGATATTCATATAGAAACTATAGTTGAAATGATAAATCAAAACTGACTTACAGTCAAAAGTAATAGAAGTTTGGAAAACTAAAGAATGTGCAGATGCAGCAAAAATTCATTTGGGAATCCCTTATTACTAGGTGCTGGTTTTTGGTGTTTTTTTTTTTCCTGTGATCTGTGGACAGTTCTCTGATCTGCAATGCAGATCTCCAAAATTTGGAGTAGATAGGCTACAAGGCCTGGCAGGAGCTCTGCATTAATACTGTCAATCCAGTCACATAGTCTTCTTTTTCCTTTCAAAGATTAACACAAAATCTGCGTACCTCTTTCTCTTCTCAGTGTCGGATAGGCCTACTCTAAAACATGTGGAAGAAAAAAAACAGACC
Source organism: Meleagris gallopavo (assembly GCF_905368555.1). Lineage (NCBI taxonomy): Eukaryota > Metazoa > Chordata > Aves > Galliformes > Phasianidae > Meleagris > Meleagris gallopavo. The sequence goes on from NC_139413.1 coordinate 22,714,270, forward strand.
ATGAGCCTCTTTGCAGTAAGGAATTGAAGTCACAGATGATCAGCTATTGGTTTCACAGTAGACAGTGCAAAAAGTTTCAGAAGAGGATACAAAGCTGTACATTGTATTGGCTCATTGCTTACAAAACAAACAATAACCCGCCTCTGAGCAGCCAACTCCTCTTACTCCTTCTGTTTCTCTATCAGGATATTTTGTAATGGAGTATTTGGCTGCAGCTCCTAGACAGCTGTAAACATCACTGCTATGGGCAAGTGCCTACACTCCCATAAATTTAAAACTTTGATTTAAATGACAATTCTGAGGCCCCCATAGTCATTGCAAAATCCAGAGAAAAATCTCTATTTGATCAAGAGATTTCTATAAAGATGCTTGCAAATGTACTTCTATTTTTCAGCTGTTTACATTCATATGAAAAAAATGAGCATGCCCCACACTTCAGTAATTTCTAAGATGGCTCTCATCCAGCCCCGCACATCACACTACACAGTATGACAAATACAGGACTTGGAATTCAGACAACTTTGTCAAACGTAAGATAATTTTGAGGAAGTGATACGAACATGAGACTGAATTTGATTTCTCTTATGAAATGAAATATCCTGTGTTAATATTTATCCATGTAAAACAGGAAGATTTTATAAGCAACTGTTTTAGTTTTAATCCTTTTTTCATAGCCCTGTGTTGCCTTTCTTTACCTTTTCTGAAAAAATATGGCTTGTTATCCTTTGTTTTCTTCCCTCTTCCTGTTTGGTTTAGAAGCAGAGGGTCATATTTAAAAAAAAAAATTCTGAAGTCCAGTAAGAGTTTAGTAGATGCCCCTGTGACCTTGATAAAGGACAGAATTGAAAAAAAAAGGACTGCTGAAAGGCAGCATAACTAGAAACTGGAAATATTCCATTAGAAAGGACAGGAAAAATAACCTCTTCAATCCCCAGAAATATCAGAGATCAACCTTGCCAAACATTTGCCAAAAATGACAAGCAACTGTTACTACAACCACCTTTTAAAACTCATCTCTAACCCTACAAACATATTTCTAGACCTAAAAGAAAGCAGATCATAAATTGGTAAATAGGCTTTCCAGCTGGTGAAAAACAATTAAATGACTGAATACACATCTTCTCATGGACATTTAAACATCCATTATTTTAAAATCCAGAGTAATTGTAGGAAAATATGTAATCAATATTCTTCCAGCTCCAAACATCCAGGGAAGACATTTTCCCATGGTATAACACCTTTGTTTTGGTCATTCTAAGACTATCTGTGGTGAATTGAATCTGGAAGCCTCTAGGACCAGATGGCTTTTAAATCTTGACTGAAATTCCAATTTATCTCCCTCTTCTTGTTAGCCCACCAACTCTACATTGTCATTTTGGAACAGACTTAATGTTTCAGATGCACTTTATCACAGTGAGAATGGCTGATGAGGGGTCATCACATGTATCACAGTGAAATATTTGAAAAAAGGTTACTGCAGGAACTGTAAGAAGTTGTCTGTATAACCATGGATTTTGTTTAGATTACTTTATGAGGGAAAAACATGATAACAAGACATCCTAATTGACTGTATCTCATGACTTTAAAAGTGTCAGAGCAATTTAGCCTTTAAAGAACTACATAAAATATTTTATCACATCTCTGCCTCAGTAACTTTAATAAACTATACAGCCTTCAGGGACCAGGCTCCTTATGAATTAAGTGCCTTCAACTTGCTGCACAAGGGTCTTTATCTCTTGTCAGCTTAATTATGTGTTTAATTTTATTTTTAACATTTTTTGCATTGACCCACACCAATAGAAGCCTAGATTGTTTAATTAAACATACAAATATGGTTATATCTAGCACAATCAAAGCACTAATTTGTCATACTAATGTTTTATACAGAGCTGATAGTTCCATTGTAGTGCTAATATACTAGTTTAGTTTAAAGTTTATCAGCTCACCTTTCCAGCAATAATTTAAAGTTTAACTTTGTACCACCGCCCTCTTACAACTAATTGGCTGTAGCTTTTCCCCAGTGTCTCAACAGAAGCTAGACTCTAATAAGTTATTAAGCAATTACTTATGCATTATTGCTTACGCGTGTGTGTTCCAAATTTACACTCTAATACAGAAAGGCTCAAATGAGTGTCTGGGTAACAGAACACAGCTACATATCACTTTCTCTACAGCAGCAAAATTTCTATTATAAATATGAGACTAGAACAAAAAAGCTGTGTTATAAATCTACAGAAATCGTACAGAAAGGCACAGCCTTATCTGACACTTGAGGTCGTCAAGACCAATATCACTACTAGCCAGCACGAAAGGTGAAACACACTGACTGCCACCATAGAATGCAGAAGAAAAAGAGAGGAGGTACAAAGCACAGGAGTCAGGCCTCCAGCTTTGAGTTACACTTCATTAAGGAGAGATCCAAGAGCTTTGTGATTTGGGAGCTGCTGGGAAGCCACAGTGGTGAATGTACCCCAGAGGTAGGTCTTTCTTGAAAATTATATCTCCCTTTGGTGGAGCTCCACTTTCCAACTTTCCCCTTTGCATTGTCCCTTTCTCATCATCGAATTATTAGTGTTTCAATCCGATGATCTGATGAATTTTTTTAGCCAATACTGAGATTTTCTTTGACAGGCTGACTCATGATCTGCACGCACAAGGACTGGCAATAACGGTAGGGTAAATTTCCCTATTTCCCTCTTGTGGAACTCTCCTGAGAACTAGTAGCCACATAACATGGTACTGGAGGTCAATTGTTTCAAGTGTTCTGAAGGTCTGCAACACCCTCCTTACACTAGCCAAGTAACAGTTCACACAAGCCAAAACTGCAAGTCTGGTAATAAGATGAAGAGCTATGCACAAGCTGTTTTACTGTTAGTCATGCAGTCTGGTCACAAGTCTTACTAATCCTATGCAGTTAATACTAACTAGTATTGGGGGGCTAACTAGTACTGGGGGCTTTTTACAAATATGGATTTGAAACTCAGATGAGAGGAATTCAAATACACATTTTTTGATGCCTTCAGTGCCAGGATGACACTGGGCAGTAGATAGGAACAGGGCTTAGTGACATGAGTTTGATTGATGATGGCTGCACTGTGCAAATGATATGCACAGTAACTTCAGAAAGTGACAGAAAGCACCTGGAAAAAGTTTGCTTTGAAGGTCAAAGCTGACAGAACCCTTATATACGTGGGAAGATGCCAGTGGAAGAGCAATAACTTTTAAGAAAGCTACAAATAAAAAAACTGAGAAATACAATTGCAAGATCTTGTGAAATTTATGGCCTGCTTGGTTAATATGTCTGTCTGGCTGACTGATAGTTCCATTGTGGTAATAATACAATAGTTTAAAGTGAAGTTCAATTGCCCATCTTTCTAGAAATAACATAGAATTTTCACTTTGTTTCACAGAGCCCCTCAGACCGACAGTGAATGGCTGCCAGCTTTTCCAAATGCATTTCAGATGCTAATAAGTTATTAGCCAATTACTTTTGTGCCACATGCATCCAGGCATATCAGTGCATTGAATTTAAAGATTCACTCACACTTAATGGAAAGTTTGAGAAACATGTTAGTTAGAATGCTTGTTTAAATAAAGCAGAGATTTGGGTATTTTTCTGCACATAACTTTTGAAGCTCTTCATTCTCAAGAATTTCATCTGTTCTTTGGCTTTTGGCTTAATTTGAAACTGTAATGTTTTACTTGTTACTCTCCACAGAGATTAACTATATTAATTGACAAGTTTAAGGCAGAAACAGAGAACAGATGTATTTCAGAAACACTGCAGCTTTTAAAGAAAAATACCACAATCTTGTTTTAGTAGAATTAACTGTGATAGCTACATACTGCAGGTATAAAAACAGAAACAGGTAAAGGTGAACCATCAAATGAAGAAAACTGATTTAAAAAACAAGTATGTCAAGTCAAGAACAAGTATGCTTGTTCTCTCTAGCTGCAAAGCTAGCTAAATTAAAGTTATCATTGAAAGCACCTGCTTTAGTGAAGGATCTTCAATGTGAAGATCCTGAATCTTCACAAGAGTGGTTTCCAGTTGTTAAAATTAACAATTTTACGTTTTACCTTAAACAGTGTAAATCCAAACTTCCCACAGTGGATGCTTGAAGATGTCCCTTCAATTACTGTAAGACTTTTAGACAGGTTACGAACTCTCGAAATCACAAGTTTTCATCTCTATGCAAGTTTTAATTTTTCAACTGAACTCCACAAAATTTCATATTTCATTTTGTGGCAGCATAGAGATAAAAAGGAAAAACACCAACTGGCCTAGAAGTAGTTTAAGATAGGATCTCAGGTTCAAGGGCCTATCCTCTCCACTGTGTAACAAGAGAGGAACTGGATTTGCAACTGGCTAACAGGATGGCTTAGTGATTTCAACTCCTTCCCCATTGGTGGACATTTAGATAACCAACAAAGCCTGCCTCAGAAATGTCATGCTGTTAGCCAAACGGAATTGCATGTAATCTGCTCAAGAAGCACATGCAAATTATAAGTCTGGTCCTATGGTTGTACGGAAACATGTCCAAATCAAGATTTTCCAACATCCTTAATCTTGACTGTTCTCACAGAGATGATTTTGCTACCTTAATGCTGTTTCTTCTTATAAATTGACTTGGGATTATAGTTTTTTATAGATAAAACGCAGTCCACTACCAAGTAGCTACCGGTGAAGTAGGTAGGTGAAACAATGGTAGGTAGGTGTAGTAGGTGAAACAATCTTCACCTACTACAACTGTTAAATACCATATCATAAATTACATTTGCATTTATAAACCAGAAGTAGCAGGTTCTCACTTTACGTGCTAAAACCATCATTACTTCAGGTAACGGAAGGAACATTACTTTTACTTACAGTTAAGGAATTGATTTCTTCTGCAATTGTTTGCTTTCAGAAGTTAAGCATGTCGTGTAAAGTCAACAACTACTTTACTTAAGAACTCCATTCTAGGTCAGTATCATTTAAATGTCCATTTGCCTTTCTCATTTGCTGGAAGCTTGGACAACTGCACCCCTTAGGTTAATCCTAACATTTTAATTAGTTCAGAGCTGACAGCTATTTGTACTTTCAGTAATAAATTTTAAAGTCATTGGAAAGTAGATTAATCTAATTTAGCAAAGCCTGCTCATATGTTTCACTTCTCTGTTAAGGACAGATATACTCATCAGATGAAGGTCTGGACTGAAAGGGAACCTGTTTTTAATAGCACTTATCTGACCTGATGGCAGCAAAGAGCATAAGACGAACTCACTTGCAAGTAGGGTACCTGGAAATGTGGCCTAATACTTGGAGATAGTGTCTTTCATCAATCTATTTGGCCTTCCATAGCTCTGCTTTGTTGCTTCTTTACTGCTCCACTACAGCTATCTATGGAGATCACAATGTTTGCAAGCAAATTAAATTGTTTTCCTCCTTTCACATCTCTGACTAATCTACCTCTTCATACACATTGCTAAAAATAATCCATACTACTGGAATTCTTGTCCATCTCAGGCTACAGGACAGCATTTATGACAAAGAAAACTAGTATGCTCAGAGATAAGGTCTTAGTGGAAGGGGTGTTTTATTTGTGAGGAAGCTAATTCTTCAAGTACAGAAAGCGACTCTGGCAGCTTGATGGGGTCAGGTCAGATTTAGCCAGTGACAAATTATGCACCAGTCATTATTCTTCTATGTATACTCCAGGGAATGAAAGAGAAATGAAAGTTGTTCCAGAGTACACAGTTATTCCTCTGCTATATTTTATATGCTATATAAACACATTTGGGTTTTGTTTTTGTTTTGGGGTTGTTGTTTTTTGTGTTTTTTTTTTTTCCTTTCAGATCTCTTCAATAGTATGAAATGCAAGACAAACTGAAAAAAGAAAATATTGTAACTTTACAAATTCATTCATTGTTGTACCATCAGGTTTGAACCCTGCATGTTCTCCCACAAATAAAACAGGAATGCTCTTGCAGTTTCTGAGGCTGAAAATGACTTGATAATGCATTTCACAACCATGCCAATGGTTATTTTCTTTCACTCATCATCTTTTGTTCACTACCAGTTATTTCAGTTGGCAGATGTGGTTTTGCAATCCTCTATAACTGTACATGCTAGCATTGCATAGCTGAAAGTTCTTCCCAAGAGCATCTTTAGATATTTCTTATGTCCACTGCAGGTCTGTTTTCCATTAGTTATTTCCTTACAGAATAATTTCTTCAGTAAATGCCTCTTGTCCAACTGTGGAAGGCAATCTCTTTATCTGAGTGCGATAGAAAATGGTATTATACATTCCCTTTTCACCTTCTGGCTAGCCTGGCACAAAAATGAAGTGACTCCTCAATAAGAGCTCAACGAACCCCACTGCAGATGTTTCTATAATTTCTTTCTATAATATTCCTCTAAATTCCTGCAGGGGTGGAATAGAGAAGAACCTATCAGAGGATATTGCTACCAAAGGGGCAAAAGGAGCAGAATAATATAGAATATGCTAGGTCAAATCAGTTTCGTGATACTAAATTCACATCGAACTACAGAATGATTTAAAATATTTTAAGATATTCTCCAGATGCTTTGACTGTAGATATAAATTTGTGATACTCCAGAGGTGTCAGTTATTAATTCAAAAAATTTTTTCACAAAATTTAGGAATTTATCCTTTTTTTTTTTTTTTAATTTACCCTGGCCCTATATATGATCAAACAATATCTATTCAACACACAACGTTTTCACAACCACTTAAATAAAGGTATTTAAAATTCACATCAGTTGTATTAGCGATAAGAGTTCAGTTTCTCTTGCTAGAAATATTTTGCAACCCCACGCATATATACACAGTGTAAGTGAGAGTAAATAATTGCTGCAAATATGCTGAAAAACTGCTAAAATTTAGACTTTGCTAACAACTAATTTGATTTCTCTGTTACATTAGAATCATCACAAACACTAATTTACAGCTGGTAGTCTCAACTGTTTATTCTCTTGCTTGTTATTAAAGATGAGCATAAAAGTCTAAAACAAATGTTGAAATATTAAAATTGAAATTTCAAAACATTGCTGAAATTTTATTTTTCCAAAACATAATTATTACCATAAGAAGGATTTTTAAAAAAAATTCCTGCTCTTTTTCAGGAAAAATCACTTTACCAAGAAACATCAGCCAGTTCTATAAAAACAATTGTGATTCATTTTCATTCAGAGGTGGTAATTCATGTCAAAGCAGTTGCCCACTCCTGGGCAGCAGATGTACAGAGTACTACATAGCACAAGACAGTGCATTTGGATCTCTCCTGTTGAATGGAAATAACATCTGGGATACATTCTAACAGCATCCAGGCTGGGAAATACAGATGTGGATCAACTTTCGGAAGTGTTACCCAGCAGTGCCACTACAACAGAGACAGACAGCATTACCCACTCCCAAGTCCTTCAGTCAAACAGTCATCAAGTAGCACCTTGTACTTTTCTGATGTGAAACTCTCAAAAACGTCCAACAGTTGGGTGCTGTCAAGCATTTTGCTGAAAAGTGAAGTCCTTCAGCAAGAAAGCCTAATAGGATGTGTATAAAAATCATGCAAAGTGTTACTGAGGATGTGACAAATCACAGGATAGGAATATCTTCAAAGCCCAGCAGCATGTGCCAGTCTGTGCCCTGATTACTGATTAACGTTCGGAAACATTTCAGAGAGAAGCCTGACTCCAGATGGAATTGGAAGCGATATATGTTACGTGAGATGTACATTCATTTTCATAAGTGACTCTTCAGAGACTTTTGAAAATTCCCAGAGGGACCTCCCTCCAATGATTTAACAAAGTGATCAAGGATCAAGGCACCTAGAATTCATGAACAGCATGACACTACCTCCCTTTCATGTCTGACATCCTAAGGACAAAGAAACTATGAAAGGTTCACAGCCGTAACAAAACTGAGAGTTGTTAAAATACAGCACTGTAGCGGTAATGATGACAGTTAAAAGGGAATTAGTATGAACTCAGCAAAAACTTTCCATAAAACAAATTTTTCTAGAATAATTACTCTCTAAAACCTTTCAGTGTTAATCAGTGATACTTTTCATGCATCCCATATTCTTCCATTATGACTCCAATAACACAGCAGTATATCAGTTGAACTATTATTGTTTGATACTCAGATCAGTAGGGCAACCTTCGTGTCTATTCCTTTTGTTATACATTGCCTGTAAGACTACCTAGCTATTCTCAGACACCACTGGCATCTACTTTCTTCAGGTTATGCTCACATTTAGATAAAGCACAGCATAAACTGATGCAATGTCATAATAATGATAAAGAGACATCTGTATTATGCCACATTCAATATCCCAGAATGCCGGGAGTGTTGCACTAGCTGTGGTTTACCACGAAGATCCTGAAGTTTTGCTAGAAGAACATTTCCAACTACCGAAGAATTCTCCATATATTCATCAGTAGAAATATAATGAAAGCATGGACGGATATAAGAACCTAGAAGGACTAGATGTCACTGAAAAAAATGAACTAATAGTTTCTCAGCATCTTGCAAAAAGTAGACACAAACAAAAAGGATGAAATAAAGTAGACGGGGATGCTAATGTCCATATGTTACTGTAAGAAAAATTACTTTCAGGGATGGGCATCTGGGGCCAAAGATGCCAGGTTTGTTTCATGAAAGGCCATGGCAGTTAACAGTGCAGTGACAGAATGAAAAGGGAAACCAGCTGACTCTCGAGTACAATCCACAGCAGCAAAATGCACTTCTACCTTGGAATGCTGTTGCCAGAACAGGTTAGGACAATATGATATTAACTTTAAGACAATGAAAGTACGTTAAAAAGCTTGACTATCAGACAGATGTTTATAACTCCCATATTCTGCAGTCTAAGTTTGTTAGCAATGCAATATTTGCATATGATAATTAAGCACACATTTCTCTGCCACATATAGAATTGAATCCTAACCTCTCTTCCCACATCCCTGTTGCTTAGCAGTTACTAATACCATGTTCTCTGATTCACTGATTCAGTACAAAGCTTCCCAAATTTGGCCTCAGGTCTGTTCATTGGACTCCTGAAGGCACTTATTTGCCCAATTAAATTTCTTTAGTTGTTGAGAAGGTGAGAATATGCTTCAACAAGTCAGGATAGGTAACAACAGCTCCACACAACTCCAACTGAAGTCTATGAAAAGCACATAAAAGAAGAAAAAATAAGGAAAAAATTAAAAAGACAGGATAAAAATTGATCTATTTAGCATTACTAAACATTAAGCATGGAAACATGATGCAAGTAAGGATTGCAAACTTGGACCCTGACTCAACACAAATATATATTTAAATATAATTTGTTTTAAACAAAGATGAGACATTTATCAACAGATTAAGAGACTCTAGTCCCCAATATTTTATTCATATACTATTAATTTTGTTGGTTTCTTTATGCTCTCTCAAAGAGAAGCTTATACCTGGAATTGCTATCAAATCAGGGAAAAAACACTTCAAACCGTTTACATTCAGATTTGCACTTTCTCAAAAATGCTTGGATCTGGACTCATGCTCATCTCCTTTTATCCTTTGTAGGATCTAACACAAAGAATTTTTAACTTACTTCACTGTACAAAATCCAGTCTCTATAAAATGATAAAAGAATCCTCTTTGTCCCTAGTGACCTTGGGATAAAAGGAAATATACACAATAGCGACTGCAGCTGTACTGTATAGTTTATATATAGTTTTACTGCTCTTTCCATTTACTATATCACTATCTTCTCCTGTATTAATGGGAATGGCTTGCCAAATTTACAGATCTGGCAAGCATATTATATTTGGAAAGTACTGTAAAAGCAGGTATATTTTTAATGTTTTACCATCTGCTTGGTAGGCTATAGACAAACACATAATGCCAAACATTGCAGTTTTCAGTGAGAACTCTTTTGGTAACCTCTGTCTAAAATTTGATTACTGTATTTGGAACATTGATTTAGCAATGAAAGTAATGACAATGCCATCATTTTAAACTTTCATGCAGGAGCAATGAAGAGATACACTTAAGTTCATGTTTGCCTAGTCTTCCCTGTCTGCTTTAAATTATGAAATGCATTATTTAAGGAGAGTGACAACAGCTCTAATTGCAAATAAAAACAGGGTGCATCCTTGCAAAATGTCCCTGTGAGACATTACAACTAAGCCCAGTACTATAAAAACAGCATATAAAACCTGATAGATTATTAAAAAAGCCCAGTGACAGATTTCATGGTCTGTTCGCTCAATATTGCATTTCTGAAGAAAGCATTCTTGTTTAAATTTGCTCAGCTAGGAATAGAAATGCTTACCATTATTTGTGTGTACGTAAAAGATCCTGTGATAGACTAACACCTCACTGTACTGCACAAACACAGCAAAAGACTTGCCTAGCAACAACGAATGGGTGATCTGAATATTATAGATACATTCTGTGTCCATTTCTTTTGCAATTTTTCTTTTTACATTTCTCACTTCAGACAGTTCCTGCCTAGTACCAGATACTTGTATTGTCATACTGGATTCAGAGGTACCACAACAGCTCTTGTTGACCTAATGTGTTTGATCTCATTACTATAGCTTTACTTGTTCTTGAGGAAGAGTACCTTTTTTGTCTAAAGTTCAGCTCTGGCAACAATCTCTAATTGTTTCTATCACACCATGACCGTTTTCACTTCTGTCTTTCAGAGAGTGCACGGGCATTCCTTAGAACCACCGAAAACCTGGAAAACAATTCCCCCACTTTGCACTCATTTTAAGGTCTAGTCATTATTGCTGCACAAGCCAGCTGATTTTGTTCCCAATAGCATAAAAAAGTTGACCAACAATATCAACAGTGGGATGAGGCTCAATGTACTACACAGCTACCGTTGCCTGATAGCAAATCTACTTTATTCTCCCTTCATTTATTTTGTCTGAAGTGTATTTGTTCCAGTTTAACCCAGCCAGCAGCTGAACACCTGACAGCTTTTTGCTCTACCCACCCACTTCAACTCATAGTGCAGATAAAAACTATTTACTAAGACAGAGAAGAAAGAGAGAAATAACAGTAATGATAATGAAGTATATATGTATAAATAGACATAAGAAGAAAATCATACCCCAGCTGACACTAGGACACTATGCTTCCTTACAGGTTTAAAGCTTCAACTTTCCAGAACACATGACAAAATAGGCAATGTTCTCACAGCATCATAAGTCTGACAGATCAGTGACTTTGCTTTCCTTCTTAGCTGTCTCTCAATCATCAGGAATAAAATTAAGAATAAGATTCGTTTATCAGTCAGCATTCAATTGTATGTTCTTTACCTCATAATTTATCTCAAGTTTGTCAAGATTCTGTCAAGTTGCCTATTGTTACATGGTGTCTTTCACTAGCTCTGTCCATTGATATGAAAGTCTTGAAATCAGGCAGATGGTTTTGTAAGGCAAAGACTGTTTTGCCTCAGGCTAAAAGTGTGTAGATTAAAGGAAAGGTTAATACAAAAATAATTCAAGGTAAGATAAAAATTTGACAGATGTGTGCAGTTCTTTCACCAATTCATTTTCTACCATATCACTGTAGTATTTATATATTCTAGATCATACCTATGTGAAACTGTGCAAAATTTATCATGGGAGTGAAGATCTGAAATTAATTTCTAATCAGCAAAGAACATCCTGACAACATTGCTAGTTTAAATCCCCTTAGCCCATAGGCCAGGAATAACCACAGTAGCTTTGCTCTGAAAGTCCTCCGTGCAGATATTCTGAAGACCTCATGATATAGATTATCTGCTATGACAATATCACGTTCTGCTTATGGGGAATGTCAGTGCAGGCTTGTGAAATGATCTTTAAAAAGCAAATTAATTTTTAGAAAAACGCTATCATCTGCAGCAATGTAATCAAGATGTTGCGTGGAAATTGCAATGTCTCCCAGTTTTAAAAGTGCAGGGAATAAACCTCTCTCCTTTATGCAGAGATTCTGCCTATAAGTTAAAAAGTTGTGCATATGTAATTAAAAATCTAGCAAGATGTCTTAAGCCTGTATATTTCTATTTGGGACAGAGGGATGGAGGAACATGAAGTAGATACCAAAGCAAGCAATATTCTAATGGAACAACAAATAAAAATATTATTTCAGATTTGCCCTACCAGCTGTGTCCCACTAATGCCAAAAGGGTCTATAGAAATATTTATGAGTTAAGAGTATATCTTAAGTTCTTGCTGCTAGATGGCTCAGAATTGTCTTCCATATAGTGTATTTTCCACAGCGTTTGGCATTATTTTAGAAGTGTTTTGTATGTCTGTAGTTTTATTTTAGAATTGTCTCAAATAAACCAAACGAGACTTCAAAACAAGATAATTTAGGACATATGTACTTTGTGATTAAGCCTAAAATTTAACTAAAACACTTTTAACACAATAAAAGCAAAGTTTTTGATAATGCTTTCTTAAGTTGCATCTCAGGTTTTGCACTGTCCTGTCTCAGGAAAAGGAAATAACTTGTACCACATCCTTTTCGCTACAAACAGTTCAGGCCTCGGTGTGTAGGACCACTATGCTGACCCTAAATGCTTACCAGGTTTATTCAGAGGCTACAGGATCACAGCAGCTGGACAGCCAAACTGCAGAGGCAAAACTTTTCTGCCCACACAGTTTACATGTTGAAAACCCAGCCAGGGACCTCAGAGCAGAGAATAAGAATGGCAAGAAAACTTGCTTTGGAGTCACATAGCTAAGCCTGACACCTAAGCTTGAATATAGACACCAAGATCCACCCAAAGGAGCCTAAGCTTTATATTCAGAAGTGACGAAGATTACTGGAAACTCACTGCCTTAGCAATAGAAGCCACATTTTGTAATGCTGAATGAAGCAATGTCTAAATACCTTAGAAAATCAAAGCCTCAGAACTGAAGCAGGTCTAAGAGCTGCCTGGATAAACCCATGAAAGATTTGTAATCCCCCAGACCCTTTCCACGCCCTTCCTTTCTGACCACAAATACTATCCTTATTCAATTGCACTACTTTGACATTCCTCTGCTCGTCTCAGTTTTACTCACATTAGTGGCATACCATTGTTAGGTGACTTCCTTAGCATAGATTTTGGGACTAGATCCTACCTTTCTTTGCCAGAGGGAAGATTTTGAACTCCAGCATTTTCGGAGCTTTCTTCTGCAGTCAGGCATATCTAATGGTAGCTATTCTGAACCAGTCAACATCTGCTTCAGCACTTTTATCTCATTTTTATCAGCTGTTCATGATGTCCACCACTCATTTTCTCTCATCTGCTGTTATTTTATAGGATATTTTCTCCATTTCACTTTCACAAATACTGCTTGGATTGAGACTATAGTGAACACGTGCCTTTGGAATGTCACTAACCTGCAATGTTTTGTCTGGCTTACTCAGTATAATACTCAAAGTTTAATGTAACAGAGCCACGACTTCTATAGCTTTAAGAAAGCTGTCCGTGCTAACCTTAGTTTTCCCTTTCAGCATGACTTCTAATTTGATCAAACCATATAAGTATCTAGTGTGAAACAGATGGTGTGTGTTTGGGAAAGTTTAAAAAGGGAGCATAATATACTCCCTTTGGCGGGCGACTCTGAAATGCATCTGTTCTCTCTGCAGCGAGGCTCTTCTCCCTACTGCAGGCAGGCACTGCGAAAGCCTCCACGCACAGCGCTCGCAGTGTGCTGTCTGAATCATGCTGCTCACATTACCTTCAAGTCCTGGGTCCCTTTCGAGCTGAATGCTAATCAAGGTGGTATTTTTGATAAAGGACAAGTATTTGAAAAATTAAGAGCTAGGCTTTCAGAAAACCATTTTGCTTGTGATCTTCAGACTGAGGTCTAGAATGTCTTCAGGATATTCTGTCTGAACAGTAGTAATGAAAACCACATCAGGTTTTAAGACAGGCATACACAGCCTGCGGCCCACACAGCAATGTCAGTACAGGGGCAGGCAAGGCTGGATCTGCAGCATCTGAGTTAGCAACACCCACCTTGCCATTTCCATCAGATTCTGAGCCCAGCAAGAGCCAAGAGACAATTGAGCAGCCAGGGTGAGGGGAAGACCCCACATGAGTGCTTTCTGTCACAGGTTACCTCTTATGAGGGGAAAAAAGAGAGAATTGGGCGTTCCATTTTCAAAAACATGAAGCTCTCACTAAAATGGTAACAAAACCACATATTCCTTCTTAGCCAAAGTAACAACTATGAACTTGTTCTGGAGTCCAAGGAGAGGGAAAAGGCGAGTAACTGGGTTAAATCAACGCTCACACTAACATTAATGTGGTTTCCTTTGTACCTTCAACAATACAGATACAGTTTTAAAACTTAACCCCACACAGAGTGTCAGAGCAATAGAAGAGTCAGTACTTGGCTTAAAGATGCAAGCAGAAGCATTTTTGGGGCCCAGTCCGGGGAATGGATATAATAAGTTTTAATGAAATGACCAGAAAGAACGCTAAGAATATCGCAACAATCACCTTTCCATTAAAATACTGGTGAGTCACAAGTGATTCTTCTTGAATATCCAAAGCTACTGTTTGCACAGACACTAGCTTTAAGGAGAAACTGTACCTGTGATTCCAAATCCAGTGTTTGAGAAGCAACATCCAGATCAGGAAATACAATACAGAGTCCATATCAGAATAAGACTAGAAAAAAGGTAATCTTGTGGAGTGCTCTTTATCCGGATTGCTGTTCTTCCTATGCAAATTCTGTTCTCAGAAGAGAGGGAGAATCAGTCTGTACACGGATTGTGTGAAGAACTCACTGGGATCCAGAATTCATCTATTTTATTCCCAGTATTTTGGGGCATTTCTTTAAATTCATCAGCAACCGCCCAGTGGGATAAGAAGACAGATTTATACATCTGCTTCTCAGCAAAGCAACTTCTTGCACTGATACTAAAAAATTCCTAATTCAGCTAAGTGCTTTGTGCCTTGCAGTATAATAGCCTTTAAAACTGACTCATTACAACATTCTGTGATACTAAATGTATAATTTTGGTTTTGAACTTTACTAGTTCAAGCAACTTATTTTGTTTTCTGGCATTTCAAATCAGATCTTTTCTTCTCTTACATTTTAACCAAAGGTAGAGGAACTAGAAGCCTAATCTCAGCAGCACTTCAGAGCAGTAATAATGACCTCTTGGTTACAGTATTCCCCAAACGCCATTTTTCAAAAGTCTCTTTTTAACATAATATAAAAATTTAATTAAAGTTAATAAAGTGCTTTGAGACTGCTGGATTAAGACAAAAAATACAGTCAATGAAAAACTGTATTTAGTACTAGAAGTAGTTCACAAAAATTAAAAGGCAATGAGACAAGCTCCATTGTGAAAATTCAAAAGAATGGTACATTTAGTTATTCCCATTTTTATTTTCTTCTTCAGTTTGCAGGATAAAGGGTTAGCCATGAAATGCACAGCTGTTAGTCAGATACATAACGTATAAGCCAAGTTTCACAAAAAGCATTTGCCTGCTCTACAGATATTACTTCATTAATCTGAATGATTAAGCACTCTATATTATCGCTTTCTAAAAGCATATAGTAATTAAAAACTATGAGGAATTTCTGGAAGATGGAATTCTGCACTTCATACTGTAACCCCCAGTCTCACTTGTTATAAATACTTAAACAGAAAAAATAAACTTTATTATTTAAAGGCAAATAAAACTATGCTTCTCTCAAACTGGAAGGTCCCAAAGGCTTCATATTCTGAAGGCTTTCCTCTAAAAGATTTTTCCAATTTATTTTCAAAATAGAAATCAGCGGGACAAAGCACTAAAGGGTCCCTACGGAATAGAAGTGTGGGAATGATCTTCCCTTACTCTGTACTCAGCTTTGTTTAACTACAGAATTGCAAAGCATTTGGCTATGATTGTGACGAATCAACTCAGCAAACACAATGCTGTCCATGACTTTGTGGTCAGTATAAAACAAGACAATAAGAATTCAACACTTTTATCTAACTCTATTCAAATACAAGAACGAGAAGATCCGAATACAAAGTCAAATATATAAATCATGGCCAGCTAAGCTGATTCTTCCATTCATCTGTCCAAGCATCAAAACAGCTACTTGTCTTTGGAGTCAAGAGGGAAGCTCTAGGACTCATTTGCAGCTGGAGATGTAGCACCTCAGCAAGGTGCCATGAGGGCAACAGACTCCTACAAGGCTCCTGCCTCTCCTGCAAGCTAACACTGTTGCCCCTTTCCTCTCATGGCTCTTGGTGCATGGGCAAAACTAACTGTATTCAGTAAGCAGAAAGTCATCTTTCAGGGACAAGAAAGCTGAGAGATTTCCTTACTATCAGTAGTAACAGCAGTATTTGTGCCAATATATGGCACAAATAATATATGTGCAAGATCCCAAAATTTAAGTATTCCCTCCAGATAAATGTTCAAAGGGTTCAAGATTTGCTCAAATAAATTTTAAGCTAGTTCCTGTGTAAATCTCACAGAGTGGGAAAACTTACTGTGATAATCAATCATCAAAATTCAGGACACCCTACATAAAGTTTGAATAGATATGTATTCAGGCACCTACTCTTTGATTTCATAAGGATTATTTATGTAAGAACTGCAACATGTGACAACTTGTAAGTACAAAATGGTGACTGCCTTACACTTTCAGGCAATGTTAAGAGCAAACAAGAACTACGTATCCTAATTAAACATATGCAACCCTGATGATAAGGATCTGGGTAATAAAAAAAGATCACTTTAACATACTGTTAAGACTCTATCATTAAAATGAATTTTGCACGAAGTGAGACACTTGCAAACATTAGCTTTCTTAAGAGTACCAAGATGAATTTGATACAGCTTTGTTGTTTTTACCAAAGCTACTTTCAAGCATTTATTGTTTGCTTGCCACGGAGGAATACTAGTGAGTTTGAAAGCGACTGAATGCTCTGATCCAGTAGTGCTGAATTCAGTATGCAATCTTTTGGGGAAACACTGTGCCTCCAGTCTAAGTCAGCAGAGCAAAACAACTGGCTCATTTTATTTACAGGTTCAGATGTATATCGATAACCCCCAGTTATGTGACTGATGCTCAGCGTCGCTCATGAACATTATTATCAAACCCCTGAGTACACTAGTTTTCAAGTCTAATGCTCAATGAAAGTATTTGCTGCTGCAGTTTTACTTGTATCAGAGTAAATTGCATAATTCGTAAAATCTTTGGCAAAATGTTCCTTTCAAAGAACAGTAATATATAGAAACAATATGAATATAATTTGCTTTTAATTTACAGCTGCAATAGAAAGCCATATATGAAGTTTATTAATCTCTGCAATATTTCTGAGTTGCAAAGGTAGACTTTAGTTTTGCAAACATATGGCACAACTGTAAAATACAAGAAAATGTAAGATGGAAAAATCTAATTCTTGCACGTACTATCAGTATCCAAAAAGGGAGGGGGAAAACCAACCCAAGAAAACAGGTATTTCATGTACACACAGGAATTATATTTAAAAATAAAAACATTTAGAGCACATGCTATACCATTAAACGTTACAGATAATTACATAGCAACTGAATGTTGATTATTAACTGAATATTAATTTGAATTCTTTGCAATGCATGTAGCTAAAAATGACTCTGGCATTAAAACCAGAGCTAAAGCCAAGCAAGTAGATGTTCTGTAAAAAACAACCCACTATTTCTTTGGTTATAACAGCAAAGGGAGAGGAAACGAGACAATAGCCATGACTACACCTGGCTTTCAGCAATCAATTAATGGCCAACAGAAACACCAGCTTGCAGATGGACCAACAATGCTCAAAGCTGCTCCTAAGTAGCTGCAAGTGCTGCAGCCAGTGAACCTGAGCACGACCACTGTCAGAATAAGATAGCAAATGCTGCTGCCACTTACAGAATTGAGCCTGTCAGAAACCTCACTTTGTGCCATGATAAGAATGTGATCTTCAATATTTTTCCTACAATACTTTCATATTCCAGTGTGAAATACCTGTACAAGAAAAATTAATGACCTCT
Organism: Meleagris gallopavo; assembly: GCF_905368555.1. NCBI lineage: Eukaryota > Metazoa > Chordata > Aves > Galliformes > Phasianidae > Meleagris > Meleagris gallopavo. Next base: position 22,732,276 of record NC_139413.1, read on the forward strand.
TGTTTGAGCTGTTGAGCTACAATATAAGAGTCAGAATCCACCCTCCCACTTAGGGCTTATGGGCCTCCTGACTAGAAAAGCCTTCCTGTGTCATTAAATCATACTTCCAAGGAACAAAAACCAGTACATTATCTTATCTACTTCAAAACTGTCTCAAACTAAAAATGAGGTAGATTTCCTCTACTATCAGAATCTCTTTTCTAGTATTCAGAAAGACTCCTAACTTACAGTCTAAATTTATTCATTGACAGTGTTACCTATTTGTTTTTAGCTTGATGCCAATTTTCCTTCTTGGACATCAATCCTATAATATATTTATATGAAAAATCCTATCCTTTTTCAGGCTTTGCTTTATTGGAATAGACAAACAAAGCTCATTCGCTGTGTTTGTTCTTTTCTTCCCTGACCTTCTCTGCAGCTGTGCCAAGGGTGGTCACCTTTTATGAAAATAAATGGTAAAAGATGTACACAAAACTCCACAGTGTGTCCTTTGTTATTAATGAATACATAGTGTACCCCAATTCAGCCTGGAGAATGACTTTTTTCACATGTGCACTAGATAGACTAGATATGCATGAAAAGATTTACCTTCCTTGAATGAGTAATTCTAAGCTAATAAGCTACCTTCTTCAATGAGCTGTGTACGATGGTTCCTACAATAGAGACAGCCACATAATCCACAAATGCCAAACTGAGAAGTGTGTAGGTGTAGATAATAAGATTTCACTTATTTGTATGTAGTACAAATTGAGCTCATGATATTTTGTCCCTCCTGTCTAGCTTCAGTATTAATTGAAAGAGTTACCATGTCTATTAACTTAAGAGAGCTGAGGCAGAAGCTCGCTCTTCTACCGAAGAGTATAAATATATTTGAACTACATCTTGAATGGACAAAATAAAAATTGACCTGAATTTGACTTCCCACAGATAACAGTGAATCCAGTTAACACTGGACCACAGGTGAAACATATTCTTAAAAATACAATAGAAAATGCCTCAGTAGATCAAAGTCAATAACCTTTTCAATCTCCTCACTTTAATTCCTAAACAAGCATCATAAAAGTATTCTGTACAGTGTTTCTCTAGTTCGTTTTTGTTTTTTTTTTTTGCATTTAATCTTCCCCTATAATACAACTTGTCTATTTTTTCTACGTTGGAGATGAGTCATGTCACACTCCAGTCACCACTAAAATCCTACTCCTTGTACCTACATGTGTATCGACATATGCTCAGGTTATTAGAGATTTCAAGTATAAATAAAAGAAAAATACCATAAGGCATTCTAGCTTTGTCCATTAACAACTGGTCATATAATCAATACCTGAGGTATACTGGAAGCATTAATTATTTAAAGGAGTAATGAAGGCCATTCTGTTTATGTGTGCCCTTGTAACTGCAAGAAAACTGTGGTCTGAAAATCTGGTTCATCACACAGCTCCTACTTGATCTGTTCCCAGAGATTTTTTTTACTCTTTGAAATTAATTCTAAATTTAGGGAGACTCTGAAACTCAAGACAAGATAAAATGCTATGAACCATGCATACCTTCTTTTTCACTCCTTTTAAGTGCATATGTTATTTCCCACACACATCTAGCATATAATTGTTGGCAGTGATGTTTTTGGCTGGCACTTTCCTTAGTGGTTTAAGGGTTTTTTTTATTGCTAACATGAAATGGTATGATTGCCCCAGAGACAGAATAGGGAGTTCGTACTAACACACTGCACTTCCCAAATTATGTTAAATATCATCATATTCAGAACATGCTGGTAGTCTGTACCCTTGCTAAAGGATTTTGGGCTCTTGTTGGTATTTGGTAGTTTATTTTACCAAACTACACAAGGCTAAGGGACAAAAATGATTCTATTATATTTCCATCTGGCACACTTACATGTGCCCAAGAGTAGATCCCTGAGATGAACATTTTAAAAGCTAGAGTGTCTCAATCATATTATTCAGTTACAGCTGCTGTGAATATTTGGTATTCCCTGGCAATCAGAGGGCAGAAATTGCACATTGAGCATCTGAAAAAAAAAAAAAGAGGTCATGTAGAACCCACTTCTATGTTTGTTTGTTTTTTAAATTTACAGGCTTAAGGTCCTTTGATTAGACAAAGGATAGATAAAACTGGGAGAGTGACTACAAATTTCCACATCATCCTGCCAATTTGCCTCAAGTCTAATCTGAAATCTGCTTTAAGATGTCAGAAGGAAGTTCATCATCATGCTCACTGAAGCTGCCAAAGTAATGTAATTGTGACAGGTTTCGTTCCTTGTTGTTCTTTTTTTTATTTTTTTATTTTTATTTTTTTTTTTTTATAATGTGAATGCCATCAGCTCCTTTCACACAGACTCCCAAACAACTATCAGATGATAATGTATTTCTGTCAATACAGACCCAAGCCAAATCTGAACTGGCAGCTACAAATGAAAGATTATGTGTCTGTTACCTATCACCTGGGCTATCCATTTCTTCTTACTCACACTTATTCTTAATTTACAAATAAACTGCCATTCAATGCCAAAGAATAAAATGAGTTAGAGAAAAAAGGGAACACTTAAGATATGCACTTCATGTCCAATTTTATGGCAGCAATAAATAGTGATGACATGAAGTGGGGAGGAAATACCTTGGGTACGCTATTATTTTAACTACAAATGTTTTCTGTGAAGCATCAAGCCCAATTCAATACCCAGCCATCTCTTATGGTCCTTGGTGACATCCACTGTCATTGAAGTGGGACACTGGAGAAAACCTATTCTTGTAAGTTAAAGATTTTTCCCAAATGACAATTCTCCAAAGTGAACCTCCATATTTCAAACATGTCACAGTCACAATCCAACACCACTGTAAGCTCATGAAAACAGTTGTAATAACCAAAATGATTCCAGAAATAGTTATCATGGCAGACAATTTGATACCAACTGTGATTTCAAGCTTGCTATGTAAGATGGTTCATTAGACTTGTCACCAGGAGATAACACAGGTAATGTCAGTTCCACGGTATTTTACTCAAATGCTCTCCAGGAAATGAAACTAGTACTACTGGGTTAATTTGTTTCCACCTGAGTGGACTGGATCCTACTACAGGCTGATTTTATTTTAATGCATTTTGAGATTCAAAGGACTAAGATATAACTGGCATTAAAATGCTAATTTTGCAAGACAATTTCCATTTTGTGGTTAGGCATCATACACTGTATTTTAAAAATGTATCATCTATTGAGGGTTGAATCTCTTCTCCAGGTACTCTAAATGCCTGCTGTTTTGTTTTGTGATTCAGTGAAGATATTGCTTAAAAAGACTAAGAAAGTGTGGATATAGGAATGGTTCTTGGACTGATAGATACACTTCAGCATTAAATGAATGGGAAGCTTGGAAGAACACCTATTCAAAGCCAGTCACAAAGTATATTCTTAGATGAAGTTAATCGAGATAATGAGTATGCAAAAAAGAAAGCCACCTCAGAGTCTCTCAGGCATGTCTTTCTAAACAGCAAAGCCACCTTTTAGAAGAATTAGGTTCAAAAATCAGCATGTTCTTATATATGATTCTCATGGCTTTCATGACACCATAAAACTCAGTATCATTAAAATCCTATTAAAAATTTTGTTGCCAGTAGGCAGAATGAAATGAAGGAATAACTGTGACTCCATTAATTTAACAGGTGTATGAAAGGGATTTTTAAATGTAAAGTTCTTTGTCTGTATGGAGAAACTATAGGTGCTACAGACCAAGGGGAAAATCAGTACCAGCATTTGATTATCTTGTGTACCTGTGTTTTCTGGCTCCATTTCCAAGTAGGGAGCTTCCAAACTTCTCCTAACAGAAGAGAGTCCATACCACTTGATTTAAATTGAAGATTTCTTAACCTGAACTCTCTTGGCTTTATCATTAGGATTGCTTCCTGCTAGGTCACTGAATCTTTGCCTTCAGTGGAGCTGGTGTGTAGCTATAACTGAGCCTCTTGCTGCCACCTGTAGCACTGAATCTGCTGAAACAACCCTAAGCCTACACAGTATTTTGGGAAACTGAATGCAGTGACAGCAACCCACTGTGCTATACACAACTCACCTGACAAGTTTTTACAGAAAATTGAGTCTAAAGTAGTAGTTCAAATACTGAGAACCACCTGACAAAACCAAAAAAAAACTAACAAACCCAAACCTATGTTGCAATGAAACAGAAGAAAGGAAAACAATCATCCATTTTATTAATTAAATGTCAAAGAAGTAACTAGAGTTTAACATCAATGCCACATAAGTGTGACTGTGTACTGTGGTTTTCAAAATTTCTGTCAGTGTTTTTACTTTAACAGAACAATTCTATCTGTAGGTGGAAGCCTCTGTTTTTCTGTCACCTACAGCCCCATAACCACTAGGAATCTGGGCTATTAAATGTGTGGTTTACAAAACATTAGTATTTCATATTCCTCCACCTTAATTACTAACGGAATGCAATTAGCTGATTCTCTCATGTACTGTGATACCAGCTATAACAAGTCTGATTCCTTTCTTATTGTGGAATAAATTATCAGTAACTTCATTAATGTCAATATTATATTGTGTAAAAAGGATGAATGGATGTAAATAGAGAAGAACTGGGACAATCTAATATTAGGGCAATATATTAGCAAAATATATCAAGACAAGGAATAATAGAAAAAAGGTATTTTACTGGCCTAATATATTTTTAAAACATTTAGAAAAATGTGTTCAAAGCTGTATTCATTACATTATCTAAAACGCAAGACCTGCAGAGTTTAGCGAATGCTACCTAATGTCTTGGCAATCCAGTTCTGAAAGGCAGTACTAACCAATGATTGTGTTTCTTTTTTCACTTGAATGGTATTCTCCCTCCATATTCATTTAAAATTTCACCTTAAATTGCCTCTCTAAGCTGGGAATGTGTTGGAGTTTTGTAATTAAATGTAAATATTCATATGCATTCATATGTATAAATCTGTTTTAAAACCTATAAGAGAGTCATATCTAGTCTTTAAAACGTTACCTGGGAAGAAAAGGAATTAAGTAAAACATTTGCACGAATTTGAAGGTTTGAAGGTCATAGGTTAAATGTTTAATTCCTGACTGCTACCCAGTATCTTCCTGACAAAAGACCAGTGCCACAGCTTTCTGACTGAGGGCTTTCAGGTAGTCTCCAAAGGTCATTATCTTAAATGTGATGAGAATTTAAAAAAAAAAAAAAAAAAAAAAAAAGATTACAAGTACCTTTGTACAAATTGCACTTATGTGCAATTTGGCACATAGACAGTTAAAGGCTCTATGTGTTATTAACTTGTCCCTGATTTAGAAGATCTCCATTTATCAAGATACAAACTGTACAGTCTGGTTGGAGGAGAATAAAAGTGGATAAGAATAAGAAATACCATCCCCCTCTGGCTACACACCACTGATTCTTTTGCACCTACCAAGTAGAAGGACTTGACAAGATATATTTGTTTTTCAGTTAATATTCATAAAAAGTGTGAATAAGATTCAGAACTTTTTAGTACAAAGCAAATCCAAACAAAAGGAATACTCAAATTAAAACTCTTTCATTTTTTCAAGACACAGCAGCCTTTTCTAAGCTTTATTAGAAAATTATCATGCCAGCTGTCTCTTTTCCCAGACTGTTATTCACACAATATGCCTCTCTCTTGTTTCTTTTCAGCTTTGTACATGTATAATAATGAGTTTTCTAGAATGGAAAACCCAGTGGAATATTAAAATTGCAAAGAGTAGCTCTTTGAGTTAATTTCACTAAAGTGCATCACAACACAATACAATGTTGTAAGAATGAATTTCTAATAGGAATTCATTCATGGAAAAATTAATTAAAGAAAACGTTATTGTTAATATAGCTTTTCATATATGTACTTTTATAGACTAGCAATAGTAAAAGCCAAACATTTAAAACCTGAAGTGTTCATGATGAACTTCCTAGCCCATATAGCAAATGGTATCTTTTTGTGATATCATAGCAATATTGACTTAAGTACTTTTTTAATGATACCGTTAAAGCACAAAGTCTGGTCAAGCTCACTCCCATGGTATTATCGTTTTACTAAATGAGAAACGACCTGCTCACCAAAATGATAGTCACTGGATTCAAGCTTTTCATGACAATATTCACTACAAAAAGGTAAGAATACAATGGAATATACTAATGAATAAAAAGAGAAGCTGTCAACATATAAGAAGATTAGGAAGTACATACAAAGAACCAGAAAGCCTTGATGAGTAAAGCAATAGAAGTGTGATGAAATTAAGTGCAGCAAAGGCTATGCAGCTGGAGGTTACTAAGGATTTATACCATAAACCACAAATACTATAAAGTAGAACACAGAAGAAAAAGACATAAGGTGATGGATGAACTCAAAAAATGGCAAAGGATTTCAGGTAGACTGCACAAGTATATTCACAGCTGAGATTAAGAAAGTATTCATAGAACAGCATAAAGCACTGTAAAAGTCCTATCTAGATCCTTGATTACAAAAATGAATTGGAAAATATGCAGATAATTATATTAAAATAATTAGAAAGGAAAATCCTATCAAATAAATGGAACCTGTGGAATCAGCTTGCTTAGAAAAGCCAAATCATACTTTAAAAACAAACAAACAAACAAAAAAAAAGCAAAAAAAACCACTAAATTGTTATTTATTGATTTGTATTGATAATACAAAGCCAAGGAGAAGAAAAAGTAAAGGCTAGTACTGGAATAGAAGAAAGTGGCCACAAACAAAACCAAAATAAACTGCCTATGATTAAATTTACACTAGAAATTAGAAGGTTTCTAGCATTCTATCAAGAGTCAAAGCATACAAACAGCATCCCAAGGAGCTGGAACATGGTAGATTATGAAAATGTTAAGTGACATAATTGCCTGCAACAGAAGAGGACAAGGTAACATGCTATAAGAAATTCCTTCCAATCACAAATTCTTAGATTCATATTAAACTATGCAAATTACACTCACTGTATCTCAAACTGCACTCACATCTCTTTCTCTGATAAAGATAAAATATTTTTCTTGTTTTACTTAGTTTTTAATTAAAACAAGCTGAAAAAGAAGTCTTCAATGCTTTAGGGTTGTTTTGTTTTGTTTTCCTAACAGCTAAACCTCGTCTAAAATCTTTGCCCATGATGCCACCATTAGATATCTGAATACCTACCACAGATACTCACTGCTGAATTACACACCCCTGATGTAACAAGACAACCAGAAACAATCCCAAAACAAAGGAGTTCATAGTAAGATACTTCATGAAAAACATGGGTTTTTATCTCCTTAAGCCACAGGGATATCAAACTTGAGAGCTTACACGCCACATCAAAATACCTGATACATCCCACATGAATACGTCTAAGTTAATGCACATACGAAGAATTTATTTTTTTTTTAGGAGCGTGCTCAGAGGAGATAGAAGGTACCAGACATCTTGAGACAGGTCTGGACTGTAGAAGTTAAGCAGATGGGAATGGCTCCCCAATGTCCTGGGCAAGGTAGCCAAAAGGAGATGTGGTGAGAAAGACTTAAGTCCCATAGAGATATTCAGGATTTCTACTGATTCCAGACAACCACTTCGGAGTCTCTTGACTACAGACTCCACCGAATAGAGTGAATGTTATGTTATCACATCAATTGTCTCAGTACACATAAGTACATTACCAAATGCTCTGGATTCTACCTTGCAGGCTTTTCTAGATATACACACAGATTTAACTTTCTGAATATTTTAAACAGAAGTTTCTAGTGTTTAGCTGTGTGCAGGAAAGCAAGGAATGAGCAAACAGCGATCAGAAGAGGATAGGCTGCTAGCACTTGAGAGGGCAAGACAGATAAACCATTTCCTGGCAAGCTGCTTCTCCCCTCTCCTTGGCCTGCTTTTTCAGTACATAAAGTGCTGGTCAGAATATCTGATAAATAAAGAAAAGCAAATAATGGATAATTTTCCTGGAATGTATTACATACATTACTCATTCATATATCAGCATGATTTAAACCTATTAGAAGTGAAAGTGATCTGAAAAGACTCACTGTGCACAGAGCTGCATACTTACAAACAAGTTCTACAAATCTGTATTTTAGCTCTTTGAGGCTTTTTGTAGCTTGTACTTTTATTTCAAGGTCTTTAGAAGTGCTCTTTTTTTATATTGTCTAAACATTAAAATCGAAGCTCCCTTAGGAAGAATGTCTTGTGCTCTGAGCTGACTTTTTATCAATCATGTTAATTTGGAAATAAGCTATTGATTTGACTTTTTATTCATCATAGTCAAAAGTGGATTGTGTTAGCCCTGTCCCATTTGCCCTTAATTAACAACCATTGAATCCCCATATTAATTAGCGGAGCAGAGCTGTTAGATATTTTACATCACTCTTCACTACAGTGGATAATTAAAAGTCCCATTAATAAAACTCTGATATTCATAATTTTATAAACCTATTATGAAACAATAAACCTGATTACACTATAGCATTTTACATGCTTGTTTATTGATACGGTACTACTTTAATTCAAAAATTATTCACAGTCTTCTAAAGATTTTTAAGTGGTAGAATTATTTTAATTCAACTAACACACGAAACCTGTGAGATGACTGACTTAAATATTTCCTGAAACAGTCCAAGAAATAATTGTCACTACTGGAAATGAACAACGTTTTGTTCGTGCTCTTTTGAGTTTGGATGACTTTGATTTTTGGTGCTTTTAGAAAACCACAAACCTTCTTTTTTATTTATAACGCTGAACAAGAGACTGATTGATTCCCACTTGTGCACAGGAGGTGCAGTCCAGAAGACAGCAACTTTAAATGACAGCTACAGCTTAATTGGCATCATCCAAGGAAGCTGTCCTGCTGAAGCACTGAACCATCATTTCCCTAAGGCACCTTGGCCTTGCCATGTCCCCAGTCAGCATCACTTTTGCATTTTCAGATGAATCGCCTCAGGGCCCTTTGCTTGAGGAGCAATGCCAAGGACCTCTGAAACCATGAAGTTCGATGTCTTAAAACTTTTTGTCACAGTCTTTGATGCAAACTAAGTAGAAATTTACATTCATAAAAATCCAGACAGGTGACAATTGCCAAAGATGCTCAGGTGATGGTGACAAGGTATTAAAAGCTCAGTTAATCTTGCTCACCTCACACCCACAGTACAATCTTCTGAAGATTTAAAATAAAATCATTGGGCTATTCATAAAACTTCTGTTAACGCAATTTGATCCATTTCAGACTCTTCTATCACAGGCTAAAAAGCGATAGGATTGTGATTTGTAAGGGAATCTACAGTTCCTGAGTTGCAAAGGGCAGAATAAATCATAAATGCAATATTTTGGAAAGGGGACATCACATTTATTTTCAGTTACTTGCTCCAAACCTTTCTTCAAAAGAAGCATTTATCTCTCTGTCTCCCTAATAGTAGCTCCTTTATTTTTAACTGACTTTTAGAAAAGCTTAGTCACTGATTTCAAGGGCTTCTAAGATATCCTGTGAAATTTGCTGCCACATCACTCTTCTTATGTGTTTTCATTCTAAATTAGTCTAGAGTGCAAACTCACCAATTAGTTTTTTTCTTTTGGGAAAGCTTCAAAATATGGGGGTAAAAGGCTATCCCCCAGATTTTGAAACCTTCTCTGTGAAATAGATGACTCTGACTCAAAACAGAACATTATGACATTTCATGCCAGCCCTGAAAAAGAAAATAGGATGGCATTCTGGAAGTCAATTTCTTAACTGAAGAAATTCACTTAAATTTCACGTTTTAAAGTTAAATCTAATTCTGCAACCCTGTTTAATTAAGCAATCTTTAGCTCTTTTCACTGAGGATTTGTTATTCTCTGTTGCATTCTTACTAGGACTAGTTAGATTTGCTGAGTTTAATTTTTATCACAGTTCTCTGGCTTTCTACTTGTCATGTTCTCCCAGGCAAAAACCACCTGTTAAAAAAGATCTACAAGCTTTCATTTGTGGTAAGAGGTTAAAAATTAGAGAAAAGAGGCAGAAATGTATGCCAACTCTGACATTCCCTCAGGAAACGTTGCAAGTTAGGGAAATTTTTCAATATTATGAAGTAAAGGCTTGGGCTGTCATTTCTGTGGGAACTGCTGATATTCTACTGCTATGACTTTCTTGAAAATGAAACTCTGTGTGGGTGAGAGCTGTATTTAAGTAGAGTGGCTGTGAATTTATAAAATGCAGACAAGATGTTCTGCTGCAATTTAAAAATTTACTAAGAATTTGCAACTGCAAACAAGCAGAAAAGACACCTCAATGCCAGCCTATCAATATGAAGGTGAAAAATGGTAAAAAGAGCATTTCCCACCAAGAACCTCTCTATTCCAATCATTCTTTCAGCTAAACACAGGCTCATGCCACAAGTTAGTGCTCAGGATTGTGCTAATGTAAGTCAAATACAATATGAAATGATACCTACCTAATGTCCTGGAATGATGCACACCTTGAGCTAGCTGTGTCTCGTAGGAAAAAAGATATATCTATACCACATTCTGCGTTTGCCATTTATTGTTCCTATATTCAGAATTCAAGATGGTGACTCATTCCAGTACATTTTCAACACAATATGATATTGATTTAATGAAGTAATTTCCTGACCCTATCTTAGAGTTTTCAGTATCCAGGTATTCTAATGTTCTCCACTGCTCTCTACAACTCTTCAGGAGCAGCTATGGGCAAAAACCAAATGCCCAGGAAGTTATTTGTAATTTGAAAACTCAATACTACTTAAAAGCTTCCTAATATTTCCTACAAATACCTATCTCAAGGGATTTTAAAGTAGTCACATATACCAAACTCCTGAATATGTTTTGTTTTGAAATCAGAATTGTTTTCATCATTTTCCTAAAGGAAGAATAAAAACATACTTATCGCTATTAACTGTTTAAACGTTTTTAACTGCAGTATTTCAAGAGTAGCTGAGAAGAACAGGAAGCTTAGTAAGGCGAGTAGCTGACTTACAGGCATGAGTTTCAATCATCCATCAAATACCCATTTTTGAATGATCATGCAATGAATGTGTTAGTAACAATTAAATTATAGGATTTTTTCTGCTTTTTTCTGATATTAGTGGAAACAAATACTTGTCAGTATGTGTAAAGTATCAGAATGCAGTTTGAGGACAGATTAGTATGTATGATAATCTGGTGGAAAGAAGAACTCGCCTCATTTTATACTCTAAGCACAAATATGTAGAGACTCAACTTCATCACTGCTATATTTAAAATACCTTCTCTATAATCAGTGCATCACACTGACACATGCTAGTCATGGGTGCAACCCTCCATCTATAGAAACACTTCACTCATAACTGAAATACAGCCACTTCAGATGCAAGACACTATCAGGCATTTCATAGAAACATGACATGACAGTACTTCAGAAAAGAAAGTAAAGAATTGGAACTTTTAAGGGAAATTCTTGGGAAGAATGTAATTAGTTGACTTGTAATGTGGCCAAGGACTGAATAACTCCTCCTTTGCTGGCTATCCAAGGAACACTGCAAGACACCATCCACCTATATATTAAGCATATATGAAAGTAAATTGTAATAGCTAAGTCTGTCTTTCTGGGAAACAACTAAAGCCTAACTCATTTACAATAATGTCCTCTTCTTATCAAAGTTCATGAACTCAGTAGTCACGTAGTCATTCTGTGATTTGTCATATTCTTAGTAAAAGATGATATCTGCAAACGAGGAAAACAGTTACAGATTGGTGGGTCTACAATCACCCAGACTGATCCCTCTGCTTGTTCTTTTTGAGTCAAGATAACTAGGGCCACTGAAGTCCACAACAGATGCACATTTCCCCATCTAGCTATTTTTATCGCTATACAGAACAAAAATTTAAGGAGCTGTTTTGTATTATTAAAAATGCAACAGCAAAGATAATTCGAGTAACTGCTCCTGTTGTGATAAACAAACACAGAATAGAAATTAAAACAATAATTGAGAAACCTGGAGAGCTATAATGACATTTTATTAGAAATGCTATGGACTGTATGCCAAGAAGATTCCAAACTGAAGTCTTTCACCCTATGGCAACTATGTTGTCATTCACCCTCTCAGTTAATTCTCCATTATGAAGGGGCCCCTAAGTGGGAAGGGGATGGCAAAGGGAAGACAAAATAATATATAAACTAGTTCAATAAGTATGCTGAAAATTTTCTGTTGCCGTAGTCTGCCATCTTGGATGCTGGAATGCAAAGAAAAGGAGCATTTGGAGTTGTGAATACAGATCTGGTGTAGTGCATATTGTTTTTACTTCTATGAATTCATCACTCTTCTACAAGCTGATGCCATCTACATCCCATAAGATCGTAAGGCAAGAACCAGGAATCATCCGGCAAAGCTCTTGCAGAAAATTTTCTGTAATCTGCTACTGAACTATGTAGTGCTATAGATTAGCATCCCCTACCTAAAAAAGCAGACTTTGCTGGTTCCTGAACATAGTTCAAATAGGTTCAATGCCTCAAATAGGTGAGAATGAGTAAATCTTTCTTCTGCCTTCACATCAACAGTTCTTCCATCCAGCATGACAAGTGATAAATTTTTATTCAGCTTCAACCCTTCAGCCAGTCTGCACAGACACCTCCAGGAGAAGTAGATCTACACACAGCATACCCTTAGATTGCTATAAAGACTCACAAAAGACCCACAACAGCATGGCATCTTTGTGAGTAGCAGTAGATCCTTGCAGGTTCTACAAAGGTTTTATGGTCACTGCAGAGGTGTGCATATGTAGGAAGAGAGAATCTCTGCCACCAGATGACTGAGGCTTAGCTATGCCTTTGTTCTACACTTATTTTAACACAGTTTTTAAAAGCATCTGCACTTACAAAGAAATTCTGTGTTTCAAGGAAACATTTAGAAGTACACAATTTGACAGTAGAAAAGCGTGCAGAAATCCCTCCACCAGTAAAGAACAGAAGAAGAACCTTTTAATAACATTTCTAGAAATAAACACTCTTGATTTTGAACCACAGACTTTAGCTTCACGTGAAGTTATTAAACACACCAAAAGCAGACTATAGAATCCCACCTCTCCCAGCAATAAATTAAAAAAAAAAAAAAAAATTAAGATAGGAACTAAAAAAAAAAAAAACTAAAAAGAGATTATTTGCAAACTTCCATTTCTGTATTTTGACTGAGGACAATAAGCAGAGGACTACTTCCCTGAACAAATATTCAGCCCATCTTCCCTACACCACTTTCTCTTCCCAAAAAGTTCTTTTTTCCTGTGCATCCTGTCTAAAAACATCCATCCTTGTTATGACAGGTCCAGAATAATTTCAGGTTTCACTGTCACATCCCAACATCTGCCTTCACAGCTGTCTCCCCATTGACACCATACTGCCAGCTGTACATTGTAGCTGCAACAACCTGGAGAGCCAGTATAGTCAGGTGAGCACTGCTGAATACCATTGCAAAGAACAAGATGATCAGGCACATTGCTGCTTCCCAGCAGCACTGAGGTCTGAAATACTGAGGCTCACCAATAGCACCATGCCACCTTGTAAATCCTTTCCTGTTCTCTCTTAATGTAACCAGCAGTTTAATTTAAAAGCTCAAAATCCCTCTTTTTCTTTTTTTTCCCCCCATCTTGACCATAGAGCAGATATTAACAAAGAACAAATTATACTAGCTTTTGATCCAAAGCACATCCTTTCAGAAACAAAGCACCACTGCATTATGTCACAGTGGTTTATTTTCTGTGGCATTCAGCTCAGAATGTTCCTTCTGGAAATTTATAGCCACATTAAAATGAGTCCTTGTAAGAAGGTAGAAGAACAGGGTGAAAAAACAACAAAGGCAAATACAGTTTCAAGAAACTGCAAGGCTACAGATTTCTGCCAACATAGCTGCAATGATCATGGATACAAACTGGCTCACTCCTGAAAAATTTTCTACTACAGGAAGACTTCTCCAGCATTCTCATAACCTAGATCTTACAGATAAGCAGGAAGTGTGGCAACTTGGCTGTAACATTATTCTGAGAAAAAGTTTCTCCTACAGATGCAGACCTACTATGTTGAATCACATTCATCATATAACATTCTGCAAAATATTTATTCATTATATCGGTACTTTCTGTCTGCTAATTTTAAAATTTCCACTTCTCTAACTCAATAACATACATTCTTCAAAGGAGTTCAAATACAATCTGCAGGTCAGAAATGCACAGTAGACATGGCATTGAAGTCTATTCAGCAAATTTTTAGATTAATGAATGCTTGTCACCTTACTGCCCGTTGTCATTCCTCTCTCGCAAATGAGGCTGCAAAGTGATATGGTAGGAAAAAAACTGGTGAGAGGTCAGTAGCAATGCTGAATCAGATCTTCCAGAGCATCCAAGTTGGTATCATTGCTACACAGTGCAGTGCCAAAGTGACTCATTCACAGTGGGACTCAGTGTCCCAGTACCTGCAGCCTATTTCCCATCCATCAGCTGGATAATCTACACTAGGATATTTGAATCACCATTGTACTATTTTTCCATCTAAGAGTGAGTTTGGCTTTGAACACAGCAATAGTGACTTTGCAAAGGCTGATTTACCAGTGATCTTAAGAAGCAACTGTATTGCTTTAGTCTCCACTATAAACCCAGCAAAGGATTTATTATACTCATCGACATTGATATTTCTACCCCACAAACTTAAAAAATCCATGATATAATTTCAGACAATTCTAAGCTGTTCATATTTCCCTTCTGTATAAAATTTAACTAAGAGTACTGAAAGTAGCTTTTAGTCATCAGAAAATCACATAGAATGCTTAATTATAAATTTTGAGGGTTTAGTTTATCTGGAAAGCTTTTGCTTTCTTGAACATTTTTCTAGAATATTTACTAAGAAAGCGTTCCTCAGTGAAGAAATTTAGGACTCTAGGTTTTGATGAAGCATTTCTGAACCTTATCTACTTTAGCTGCAATTTGATTGCAACTCCAGTCTCTGCAATGAAGAGATGGGCCTCTCAGATTATGGAGTTCACATGGTTGGAGCTTCTACAAGCTCTATAGGCAGGAGATGGTAAAATACCAGGCAATCTTAAGATACAATGGAAGAACACCATTATAGTGGAAATGTGTTTTTAATAAACTGACTAAATTTCCTTATATGCATCATAAGCTCTTGTATCCCCAAGAGGGCTTATTAGATCCAGATAAAATGTTTTAGAAAATTCCTATCACCTAACTACTTTAAGCTGCATTAATCATTTTAAATTCCACCCAAATCATGAGCAAAAAGTCTGCTCTCATCTAATGAATACAAATGCTTTCCCTTCCATAGCTAAATTTCTCAAGCTGAAGTTTTACAAACATTAATGGATTTTCTGTGAACATCTCCCATTAAACAAATAAAAGATTGTGTGTGCAAATTTCCTGTGCAATACATGGGGTGGAGATTCAGCCCCTTTATTGCTTAGCATTTTCTTCTCAAATATCAGGGATGGATTTTAAGTATTTCGAAGTCATTTTTGGACACTTTTTTTTTTTTTTAAATCTCATTATTTATATCACTTGAAAATTATTTCCTTGTAAAATCATCCTGACACTTCCCCAGCTAAGCAAGAAGAAAAAAGAGGAATGGCACAAATCACACAGGTCATCTTAATTCATTTACCTGGGTCTCTGCATAGCATGTATAGCACAGGAATACAGATGTTTTGTGTGAGATTAAATTCCCCTGTTCCAGCATTTGCTGTTATCTAAACAAACAGTACTTAATTCCAGCAGTTTTGATTGACTTTCAGACTCCAAAAACTCTGATCAGAAACTTTTTTCTTTTTGAAGTTCATAGACACTGTTATTTCCCACTTGATAATTTATATTTCTCCTGAGCTTCCAGCAGATATCACATGATGCCAGGGGTACAAAAGGGAGAAGCACGCAGATGACAGTTACTCATTCTACTCTGACCAGCTGTCCCAGTGTAAAGTGACACTAGCAACTTGATGAAAACAGCTGGCTGAAGCAAAATCTAGATCATACGATATCAAATTAGTCAAGGATTAATGGTGAAAGCACTGTACTGGGATTTGAGAGTTCTCAGTTCCTGTTTATGCTCCATTTGTGACCATAAGTAAATTACCCAGGTCCAGATTGCTGTGAGGTACACACTAAATTTCTAAAGATTTCAAAAATATTTATTTTTCCAAAATTAAACTTCTCAGATCTGATTTTAGCCATGTCTATCAATACCAAGGCTGTCTTATTCATCCCAGCACTTATCACTATGAGAGTTTTTTGTTGTTATTGTTTTGGTTGTTTTGTTGTTTTTTTTTTTTTTGGTCAAGGCTACATCAGGCTCAGTGTCGTTGATGGACTCTTCTCAATTGGACTAGAAGTCTTAGCAGCCAGCATGCCATTCAGACTCACAGCAGAGAAACAGCTCAAATGACTATTAATGCAAGATTCAGCAGAGTTTAGCGCTGTAAGGCACCCACAAAATAATTTCTAGAATCTCATGAATGAATTCAGTTAGATGGAATATAAAATGAGACAAGCCAACCAATCCGGAAAGGACTCTGCCTTCTCAGTGTGAATAAGTTATGAACCCTCTAGCACCACTTACATGGAAGATGTGGAAACAAACACCTACACAAAGCAGGTTCTTCTATCCTTTTCTGACTGGGAAAACATGTTACAAATACCAGCCACTTACATTCAGGAAAAAAACACCAGTTCAAGAGCTTCCTCTGTGTGTCATCTGGTGCTCTTGGGATTCCCTCTTCTCAAACACTGAGTGACTGGCTGACTTGAGTAAGTACAATATTTTTTTTAAAGTTCAAGAAGGATCAGTATTCAAATGCAAGAAATCACAGTGCAGGAGCTCTGCGTTTCAATATTCAAATACTTAATGCTGAACAATTAAAGCAGTTTTTCCCCAAGCCAGCGCTCAGCTGACACGTTCTCATAGAGGTGGGTTTGAAAGAACCAAGAGCACGTTGTAATTAACGAGAGATTTTATGTTTAACTCTTTTAAACCTTCTGTAAAATTTCTAAACAGCGTTCAGAGGTGCAATACAGTTTTGACTTCGAAATTTCTAAGTTTGGGCATACTTTCTGTATGAATAATATGAACTCCAATAAAACTCATCCATGCAGTAAGCTCACTGAAGCCAAAGAAATTACTGTTATGACTACTTCGGTCTACTGTCTCTTAATTAGCTTCTTTCACATTCAATTGACTGCGCTTTAGCTAGCTCTACAAAAGCAAAGGTTATTGTACATAGAGAAATTGGTTTGCCACAGATATACCAGCTCTAAATCATACTGATCTCCCCAAAACAAGGAGTCTCTGCACACACATCTCTCCACCTCTGCCCAGAAACAGAAGGTAGCTGTCCCGTGGTTCAGGCAGCTGGGCTGTGCAGAAGGTTCTCAGCAGGACTGAAGATTTGCAGCTGGGTGGAAGCTGGCCACAAGCACAGGGCAGGTATGCAGCCAAACATCCAGAGGAGAATGAATACAAGCAGCATTTGTTTTTTCATCTGCACTGGCAAATTCTCTTTGAAGAACACCCTGGAGATACATGCTAGCTAGGAAGCATCTGATGCTGCAAGTCTCCCCTGGGGTGGGGAGAAAAAGAACTTTTGCAGTTGTAGCGGGGGTACAGGGACACTTATTGACCTTGTTGGATGTTAGGGATCTACACAAATCTCAGAGAAGCAGAAAGGTATAAAGGCTATATCCCTAGAGTCTTATACTGGAGAGGAAAAAATATACATTTTCCCAAGCTGCAGAAAGTCAGTGCATACACTAATGAGAAGAACCATGTGAAATTCCTTGGCCTCACCACAGATATTCCCCAAAAGTATACAAAGTGGGTCACACATGAATTTAGACGAGGATTGATTTCTTATATCAAATATTAAGTAGCCTGAGCAACTTTTTGAACACAAAACTCATTTGATCAAGCATTCATCAAAATGTTTGGGGTTAGCACCCAACATTTCAAATGTTCATACAAGCCTTCTCAAAACTCCCTAACACAACAAAACACATTCATGTTTCTCATTTCACACATCTCTTTCCAGTTCATCTTTCTACACATACCAGTAGTACCTGACATCTCTTCTTTCAGAATTTTGTTTGCTTTCTTTTTAGTTTTCTGCAGATGTAAACTGAATGGATCTGCTCTCTCTTTTCCAGAGATGAACCAATCAGTCTTCTTGGTTTTGAGCTCTCCAGGTATTGCCGCCATATGGCTCAACTCATTTGGGTCTGCTCTTTGAGTCCATCATACATAGCATTTACTCACCTAATTCCTATTTTCCATTACAAAGATTCTTTTGTACTTAAAAGTTTATATACATTGAAGATTAGAACACAGTGTGAAATGCAGTGCTTCACAAATCCAAACAGAAGTAGAAGTTTAGAGAACCAGAGCATTATCCAGATAGGTGATAGGGGTTACAATTTTTCAATAGTTTCTTCAACATTTGAGTAAGGATTCAGGATAGATTTTCAAAATTATTCAGGAAAATTTCTATAATTGTTGCTTGTCCAAGCAAGCCTAATTCAATGCTTCCTTGTGCATATTTAAAATTAGGATGTGTCAGTACTTTAAAGGGTGCGTACTTGAACAAAGACATAACACGTCATATAAAGGGTTTGCAAGACACCATCAAAATCAAATAGAACAAATGAAGTTCACTACTACTTAAGCCATGTCAAGGCAGTGTTATTCTAGTAGGGCCAAAAGAAATCAGGAAATGCTATTCTGGTAAATCAGGTACTGAATCATGAAATACTTCCTTTATATTTTAAATATATATATAAATAAAAAGAGTATAAAGTTAAAAATCCATTTTTAAAATCTTCCAGTTGGAATATAACCCACAGTGATAAAGTACAATACATTTATCTTCATTTGCAGGGATGACATAACACAACTTATTCAGTCTGCTTTGCCACTTGTGAATTCTGTCAGCACCCCAAACGTACAAAAATCAATGCTGCCATTGTACTCATCAGCGCCCTTTTTTATTTCTTCTTCTTCCCATAATGTATATTTTTTTCATCTTCTAAAAGGCACAAACAACCTGTCAGATATAGTCAAGCATATGCAAACTTCTAACTAGACAGACAAAAATAATCTTTGTTCTTTTCCCCCCATGTGCTCTGTGGGAGTTTTGTCTTGTTTGTATGATTGATCAGTTTACATTTTACTTCAGCAAAACTGTTTTTCAAACATACACATGCAGTTTAAAAGCAGAAGAAAAATATTTGATACAGACCTTTTAATGGCCAATGCAGATGCAGTAAAAAAGAACTTAAGACTGTAAAGTGTATCAAAAATAACATTAGAAAGCTTGGGAGAAATGTTTTTTGCCACAGTACCTTGGTACCCAAAGTTGTATGCCAACAAAATTTCCAGAAAGAGAAAACTGGATTTCTAATAATTACTTTATTTCCTGTGTGTGTGTGAGGGGGGAGGTGGGAGGAAAGTCTCCTGGGGATTGAATGGCAAGTGAAACATCAGAAAATTGGCAAAATAAGTTAAAAACAGCAATGATTGCATCACCTTTGGAAAAGGTCACGTTTCTCTTGATCGCTCTAGTGTGCTATAATAAGAAAAGCACACTCGTACTTCTCATCTATTCCTCTACATGTTTTCTTCTCACATATGACCTTACAAAAATAGTATTAAAATATACATATATTTTCTAGCTTTTGTATCAGAGCACAGTTGTTTGCTTCTTTTGTCAGCAGTGAAGGTATAAGTACTGTACTACTTGAAAGACATTTCCTTGATTTTACACTCAGCAACATTTAAAATCACTTAAGATCGCTTCTCATAACCTACCCTTAGCTTCAATCATTTTCCAACACCAAGTTTTATGATTTGTATTCCTTGTACATCTCAAAATTCCATGCCTATGAAAGTCAATGGGAGATTTAGGTATACACTGAATGCAGATTAAATTAATTGTGCATTAATTACTTTTTATTCACAGCAATTCTACAGTGATTTTACTGCAGATGCAGTACTGACTACACGCTTTCCCAGAACTTGCTTTTGCAAAACACTAACCTGAATTTCTTCAAATTTGTTACAGTGGTATTTATCAAACTGAATGAAAAACTTTGAAAATTTTGACAGCTGGAGGGTTAATAGTCATGAAAATGAACGATATCACTACAATACTGCAAACATTTTGTACAGATTTCCAAGGCTAAAATGGCACTTTGTCCTCAGCATAACATTTTTTCCTTGTGCTAATCATAGTCGTCACTGCATACTCCTTCCCTGCTGAATGACGGGGTAGACGATCTTTCATTCCTAAAATAGCTATGATTTTGAGTGTGCTCATCAGCTAGTTTAGACAGTGTAATTTAACTGAAGTCAATCCCTGAGAAAGTATTAGGAAACAAATTAGAAAACATGGTGAGTAGCAACAATGCAGTGAGCTATCTCAGCCTTTTGCATTAACAGTATTTGCTGCTTTTGCAACACATTAACTAGTTTTTTTTTTCTAGATAGGAATTTAGAAACCTCTACAAATAACTCAGTATCAATAGTAATAAGCACAGCAGGAGCCAGCATCTTTAACATTCCTATCTTTTCTTTCAGAATGATGAAAAGATAGGAATGTTGTTTACCTTGAAGATTAAAGGAGAATCCTATAATTTCCAGGAAACAAGTAGGTTTGTTCCTCAGTGTGTTTTCCAGATATCCACCCCTCATTCTGACACTCTGAGTGACCTTAGGCATTTCAATTGACCTCTGCAAAGCTCAGCCAGAAGGCAGAATCCCTTTGAAAAGCAGATGTTACATCAGTGCCTAGTTTTCTTGGATAAGTGCATTTAAATTAAAACAAAGTTATGACTGCTCAATGACCTTTCAGTACACTTAATGTCAAGGGCCTTTCTTTCAGAGACTAAGTGTCTATCTGGAATTGCTAATGCAATTTAAAAATAGGAATAAAGAAAAGAAATCAAATTGTAACTGCTCACATACAAACACAGAGGTAAGGACAACATTTTCTTTCACCCCATATGCTTTAGCTGTATTGCACCTCTCCTTTTGGTTTATTTCAAGATAATTCATAATATTGCAATGTCTTACAGCTTTTCGTTTGATGTTATGTATTTATGTGGAATCTTTCATGCTAAATCATCTCAAAACACATCCAAACAAACTCATAGGCAGAAAACTTGTAGAAATTTTGTAGAAATATGAATACAGTTTAAAAAAAAAAAAGTTGAAAAAAGAACAACGTTAGATATATTTTAAAACCTCCAGTTCTATTTAACAAGGACACATTCTCCCACAGCATTCCCAGTCCCTGCCATCTCAGCATGGGCATTTTCACCTGCCAGGTACCCAGTCCTCTGGCTGCATGGAGCAGCTGTGACCCACAGGAAGAGCGGGCAGAGCAGGGCTTGGTGTGAGTGACTGACAGCCCCAGGCTGGGGAGACTCTGCAAGTGGAGACACCTGACCCAGTCGGAAGTAGGTGTTAATCAGCTCCTCAGTCAATGACTCAGCGTGCACAAGCATATTTCAGTATGGTTCCACTGTAATCCCATCTGGATTTAAATCCTTTAAATCACTGCTTGCTCTTCTCAGGGTTATATCCTCCTTTTAAGACAGGGAAGTACAATGCTCATCTTTTCTCCTCTCAAATAGAGCAAATCAGGATTTTTTATTCATTTAGTATGTGAAATTGGTTAACAAACAGTTATTTTCTAACCAGATCTACATGCCTTTATATGAAACTGTTTTTAGTGCAGCTCCCTAGGATGCATCATTATAAACCTGCTGAAATTCTGCTTACTAATTTATGCTGTTATTGAAGTGCTACTACTTGCAAGGAAAAATGTAGCACTAACATAGAAAGGTCACTCCAATTTTCTCATCAACAGTGCTCTGAAGTATGAGGAAAAAAAGAGAAATTAAACAGAAGTTTACAAATTCCTACATCCATCCCCCCTAAGACTGCAATGCTTCTAAGCCCTTACTAATGATCTATCTATTGAGCATTATGCTAAGGGTGCTAGTACATCAGCCTTAGAGGCAAGAGATACTAACTGTGTCCATAAATTCCAGAGAAGAATAAGGAATGTTGTTTTGGTCCATGATTGCCTTTGTCCTCATCCTCATGCAACATATTTTTCCAGAACTAACTGTTGCAGGCTGATGTGGTTGAAAGCCTGTGCAGAAAGCATATTCTTACATACACCATGAGCCATTGTACAGGGAAGGAGGAAGTGAGAACAGAGCAGAAAGGTCTGACACTTTCCCAATTGGCTGCTGCCAGCTTGCTTAAAGAAGAGCATAGTAGAAGGTTCCCTTCTCATCTCCCAGCTCATAGCCTAATCACCTATCGATACAGTCAATAAAAACAAAGTATTCTTGCCTTTTTTCCTTCTTCCCCCTATTCTATTCTATCCACTCACAGATATAAACAAACAATTTTATGAATTTATGAGCTGTGTTTAACCACACAGAGAGACTGGGGAAGAACCCTCGAGAAGACTAAGTAGGCCAAGCACAGGTTAAGAATCAAAAGTTTAATTCAATCTATAATATACTGCATAATATTTTAAAACATTTATTCTTATATTACAATGTTGGTCTGTTGAAAAATGTGCTGTTGTCAATAATAAAGGAACATAGAGCTTCAACCACAGCTCTGAATTTCCTAATTAACAAAGTGTCATTTCCAGTGTTTGATGACCGCCTAGTATACAGTGGGTTTAACCATAAATAAACAAAAAAATAGTAATTATTAATAAAGAGGGATTATAAGTTAGAGCTTTAATGTTATACTGCTACTATTAAACAAACGCAATTAGTATAGTTTTAATGCATGCTCTTCATTATCTTCTGGTTGTTTTTAACCTGAAAAATGAAATTGCATGGCCTTTAATAAAGAAAATCCAAACATTGTTTATGCTTTCCAACCCTGTAAAGAGTAAGTGACTTCATCACTTGAAAACATTATACACATTTTTGAATCATTCTCTGGAAATTAACTAAATTCCCTTCAATGTGTTCAAGACTTTGATTTTCAGATACCCGAGTTGATGTCTGAGGATAGTCTGATCACCCATTCACTTAGACCAAAGCAGCTTACAAGAATACTGTCAAAAGACAGTATCAAATGTTTTGTTAAAGTTGAGGTAAATAATCACTTCCCTCTATCATCCCCAACTTCTTTTATCAAAGAACGCAACCAGTAATGTCTCATTTACCTGTGGTAAATCCACACACCATCCACTTCACATGCCCAGCATTGTCCTGCCAAAGAACCTGCTCCACGATTTTCCCAGGAACCAAAGTGATGCCGCCTGGCATACGGTTCCTTGTGTAGATCTCTTGGCAATTTTTGTACATGGGCAAAACATTTGTTTTTCTCCAGTCACTAAGAACCTCCCTCAGTTTTCGTTACATTTCAAAGGTGATAGGCAATGACCTCTCGAGGACATCTGCCAGCTTTCAGCACTTTGAATGCTACCCATCTGCTCCCATGGACCTGAACAAGACAAGTTCCCTTAAGCAGCCTCCGGCTCAACCCTCATCCATTGCTGCTAACTCTCCTTGAACCTTGCCACTAAACAGACCCTAGAGGCCTAGAAGACCTTGTCAGCAAAGGCTGAAGGAAAGGATGCAGTGATAGATAACGAAATTATTATTGATTGTAGGAGCCAAATTCAGGCCTACACAGGGGGTGCTGTCATACTAGCCACAAAATTACCATAATGAAAAGGTGAGCATTAAGCTTAATGTATTTTTTATGCTTTCCACCTCTCACAACCTTATCACTTCCTCACACCAAATGATCAATCAATTTCATAAGCAATTTCTTCCAGCTTGTTTTTGAAATTAAATGGCAGGATAGCCAACACCATAATCCTCACATGCTCATTCATGTTCAGTTTCAACAATTCCGACATGCAGGTCATAAGGTTGAATTGAGAATAACCAACAGTTCATAAAGTTAATTTGAGAACATCCAAATCTGTAACCTGTGATCAGCTGAAGTAGGAACCTCCAGCTACACAAGTGGTACAATATATCTACCCCACACAGAATAGGCAGGAAACATACTCAACAACTTTTGCAGTAAATTTGTGATATGTACACAAATCCATTGAAACAAAGCATAAACATTTCCTGAGAGAAGAAAAAGCAGCCAGATGAGAACAGTTTGCTATGATCTACAACTATTTCATGTCTTCTCGATAATCATGTATGATTTTGTCTTAATCTTGCCCATCATATGTTTATCTGTGCTTACTGAATGCTCAGGTACCGAGGTACTGTGACCATCAGATATTTGGATCTAGAATCATATATTCATTGTGCCTCTGTGGCTTTATTTTTCATAATGGCAGTCTGTCAAAATTGAGTTACCTATCTGTTTCTGCAATACAAACAATGCCAGCAAAATACTGCCTCTATCCTCTGCTAGGATTGCATAGTAAATCTGGACAGCAGATTGCCCTAAACAACTCTTACAATACGGTCTTCTTTTAGGCACTCACAAAAATAACTGAAGGGACCTAATTAGGACACTGTTGTTTGAACATATAGGCACAGTAGTAGCACCTATACTTAGAACAAATTGCAGCTTTTGTGGATTCCAAAAGCTAGCTGATCTCTAACTCTTCCCATCCTAGAAGTGTCACTTCTCTCTTTACAGTAGCATTTTAATGTTTCCACTTCTATTACCAACCTAAATGTTCTTTCCTACAGTTTCTGCGTTTCCTACTGAAGAAAAATCATACTGAAGCTGTTCCCAAAAGGGGACTACATTGTTCCCAATTCCTCCCCAGAACCCTATAGTATTTGCTCATTAGTAATTTCTTCTGTAGATTCCCTTTTACACTTTTATACTCTTTGTTAGATTCTACCAGACTGCTTGCCCCATTTTCTAATTCTGATGTTGCCATGGTATCATAGTAAGTATCAGAAGTAATGACTCTACAACAGCAGATCACCTTTTACTGAACCACCTTTCTACTAAAAAGGACACAGTTCGCTTCGACGACTATTGCTCTCACTAACCCTATTTAGAATGCTTATTTTATGCTTACAGACTATATTCCTTTAAATCAACTGGAATTTCACGCACTAAGAATTCAGATTTATCTTTTGTTTCATTACTGATGTACACCTATGACACAAAAGAATTTACTAAAATATCTGCTCATTTGCCCTTTCTGCTTTTTTCTTATTTGAAGTCTTTCATCAACAGATGTTTACCAATAAGCTAAGAATGAGTACACAAAGAACCTTTTACAATAATAACCCTTACTAGACTAAGAAAATGAAAAAATCAGAATTTGAGAACAATTCACGATTTAACTTGCTTATGCAATATATACAGTTTAATTCTTGGAGTGAATCATTTGTATTATTTCCTCACTGTAAAACTCAATTTAGTATCCATTAAAAACCCAAAATGGCTAGATTTTAACCTACTATTTCCTTAGCAATGGGGCACTACATGATTGACAATGCAATTACCACTGCAAAGTTTCTGTTATGCTTAGCAATACTTAAAATAGAACTTCAATATTTTCACATACAGCACTATGGGTTTTGTAACTCCCTATTTTTGTGCATCTCCAAAGATCTTTTCAGGTTTGAGAGAAATTTCTGTTACCTTCGTATTTGCAAAGAAGGGCATGAATATAAG
Source organism: Meleagris gallopavo (assembly GCF_905368555.1). Taxonomy (NCBI): domain Eukaryota; kingdom Metazoa; phylum Chordata; class Aves; order Galliformes; family Phasianidae; genus Meleagris; species Meleagris gallopavo. Next base: position 22,757,948 of record NC_139413.1, read on the forward strand.
ACATTCTACCATTACTGGCAGAGTACAGTCACGCTTTCGTAAACCTTTCTGAATTTTAAGGATCTTATTACTTAAAAAACAAGACTCATTTTCAATGGATTTTAGGTCTAAAATTATCTAATCTAATCCCAGGTAGTTTACATTCAAACTGCCTTGATATCCACTCCTTTTCCTTTTCTACCATTTCACTTTAATTTGCCAGGTACTTCCAGACATTTTAGAAGCCACTAAAATTTATAAGAGTCAACATTTATCCCTGAAATTCACCCATGAATGTCAAGAATATACTGTACTTTTTGTTCTACTACTACAAATTTTCATTTTGCTTTTAGACTCAAACCTTCATTTTCATTTTTCTTTTCATATGTTGCATTTCTGTTCACTTGTCTGTTGCTACTGTGAGATACATAGAACATGGTCTTTCCTTTTGCTGTTTAAAAATATTCTAGAACATTAAGAGCACTGGAAAAAAAAAAAAAAGAAAAAAAAGATATTTACATTTCAGTCCCTAGTTCAGAAAATAAATAATTTAGGAATTAATTCTAAACTCTAGATTTCAGTGAAGTGTTAATCAGGAATGGCAAAAGATTTCTTTAGACATAGTCAACCTGAGTATTTGCAGTTTTTACTCAAAGTCAACCCCTTTTAATTTGTACAAAAATCTAATTAACTATGACTAATCTCCTATGCATACAGACAGAAAGCACATAGCTTCGTCACTGAGCTAGTAGAAGGTGCAACATGTAGTGCATAAACACATTAATAAACAAAAAATCTTCCTTAAGTTCTTAGTAGCAACTATCCAGTCTAGGATCAGAACCTTCCATATTCACTTCTAAGTAAAGTTAAATATTTTGACAGGAAAGATTTAAGGCATGGAAGTCTAGCTGCTTGTCTCTGTAGGAGTCCTCCTTCCATACCACTCTACAGGGTTTCATCAGTAAGGCTTCTACCAATCTCCTTGCAAGAATACTCAGGCTAATGTAACTTATTGCTGACAACTTTCACCTCAATTAAAAAAAAAAAAAAACACCACAGGATTTATGGAATTCTTATGAAACTGTTTTGATAACATGTCATTTCAAAGGCACAGGCATGACTCAGCAGTTCTGATGGGAATCCATCAGGTTCTGATGGGAACCCGAGTTCAAGGTTCCGTTAGGACTGGCGATTTGTTACCATATCTTCTTAGAAGAAAGTGTATAAAGCTGTCTTAAAGCTTCTCTTACTATTACAAAGCTCCTTTTTGATTACTGATCTGTCCCATAACAGTTTTTACTGGCTTTCATCACAGTCACTGACAAAGGTTCTCCATTCCATTACAGAGGACAGTGAGATTCCTTACTCTTCTAATTGGTTCCAGCAGAAGAAATCTAAAACACAAACCCCACTGAGAAATTGTCTTCCATAAACTTGAACTTTGATACATATGACCTCAGTTTTCCAGAACAGAACTACCACTTAGACAATTGCAAAAAGTGAGCCCAGCTTATGCTCTTAAAGCAAAGTACAGGGCAACTTTTTTGGCTAATCAGTGCTGTTGGGCCTCAGTATTTTCTGAGGATGCAAAGAAAGATGATTAAGCAGCTGATATAGTTGAAGAGAAATTGCAAGTTTTTCTTGGCACATATGCAACCTGTCTTCTAGGTCAGAGAAGAAAGAAAGTGAATGGATGACAACTTAAGTAATTTTTGGGTGTTGTTTTTTTTTGGTGGAAGGGACAACCTTGTGGGGTTTGTTGTTGTTGTTTCTGGGTAGGGTTTTTTTGTTGTTGTTGTATTTTTATTTATTTTACACACTATGAGTATATTTCAGAAGCAGAGCATCATTCAGAAGCACCTTTTAAAATAAAAGCGCATTCCCATTCTTGGAGTGTTTGACTTCACCAATCTCATCTCTATGCCTTTACTTCAGCCTCAGTCTGCTGTTCTACACACAGCTGCTGATCTCATCAAGGCAGAGAGTATTTGGGAGACAGTTATTTGGATTAGAAGCAAGTGTGAATACACAGCTGATGACAATCTCTGCATGGCTGGCATTTGAGAGGAGACTACTATATCCAGCAAGTCACTTAAATTTGTGCTTCACTTTGACTTCAGTAAACTACTCACATTTTCAAGATTAAGCAAGCGCTTCACTGGACTGAAACCACAATATCCCATAATATAACAGAGTAGAGGTAAGTAGCCTATCTTACGGTGATGTAAATCTAAAATAACTCCAGCTAAACCCCAAGGTTTCTCCACATTTATGCTGACAAAAAAACAAACGCTGACCTACTGTATTCAAAATCCCTACAGCCACTATATTCAGTTCTTTATATTACAAGTTCATCCTTTGCTTTCTCAACAGAAGTACCTATATAATCATTCTGCACAAGTTATATTGGCTCAGAATATCAAGTAAAACAGGATTCAGCAGGTCTAAGAATTATGCAAAGACAGTTTTAATCAGCTTAATATTAAAAATAAATTGGTTTTAAAAAGTCTACCAAACGTGCAAAAAAAAAGTTGTTTGTGTACCAGCAAATTAACAACATTTTTTCTGTTCAGCTAAGGCCTGAATACACCAGGAATCATAAACAGTCATTCCATGAGGAAAAACAAGAAGCATAATTAGAAAAATGTGGTGTTGAAACAAGCGCGTGAATTTCCACATCTTCTTGTGTGTAAATTAGAATTAGATGAGAGAAAGAAGGAAAGAAAAGAACATTTGAAGTAAGCTGGAAACATAAGACTCAGTACAAAACTTGGTCTAAACCCACATCTGATGGACCCAGTTTTGCTGCAATTAGTGGAGACATCTGTATCCTTGGTATTGCCTAAATATACTCCAATTCAAAACAGCATTACCTTAAAGTTATCTTCTCTATTGCTAGTTTTTATATGCATAGCATACCTTGCTGCTGTTTATAGATGTAGATGGACGGGTTACGGGAAATGAGCATTTACTATTGTGTTGTGTTTACCGCCTCCAGCAAACTTATTAACTATTTGGAACAACAAATCAAATTAGCAGTATGAATAATTACCAAAAATTTTTTGTTCGAGGAGTCTGAGAAAAGATGGTTTGAAGCCAGTTGTAATCTAGAAGGGAGGTTTTTTTCCTTAATTTTTCTACAGTTCAGAGATGAAGATGGGATAATGTTCCTCACTCAGCAATGAATAGCAACATCTTCATACATGACTTTCCAAGTCATTTCACCAAGTGTTTTGCAGGTTATTTGGTCTCATTCCTTGACAAGTGACCCACTACTTCAAGGTGGGTTACTTGGGAGATCAGCACTGTCTTTGGTGTCCTTAGATTAATTAAAGAAAAAAGTTATTTCCTAGCCTATTATTCTTCCCTTTTTCTTTACAATGGCATTTTGGCCTTATTACTTGTTAGGATCAGAAGCAAAACATCCATATCCTTATAAATTAGAAAATGTTTAATAAGAATGAGCTTAAACAAATTTTTATTATAATGAAAGGATTAAGGTGCATGATAGCATTAATATTTAGGAAAAATTAAACAAAATTGCTTTTTATCTGCTGCAAACTATGTTAAATATTTAATATGCCACATTATAGAGGTACCACTTCAAAGGGTATGACAACCTTTCCATTATGAACCTCCATTTCAGCAGTTCAGACTTAGTGGGAAAACTTCTGACTGCTAAATCTTAACATGATATGTGAGTTTTCTAGGCAGTTAGAACTGAGACAAGCTTCCAAACTGCACAGAAGTTCTACAGCAGAAATCCCTGTAAAGACTAGATCTAAAGAGGCCATCTCCTGTGGGCTCTACTGGCCCAGCACATAGTTTATTTAGAAGGGCACTCTAAGTTTAATTGTTCTGGAGCTTATGGGAAGCCTTTTTTATTGCTTTGGAGTGTCTGGGTATATTTTTATACAGGTTTAAAACACTAAAAGTCATGCAAGTATTCTGAGGTGGGTAGAAATGTGATTTTTCAGAAATCTAGTAGCAGAAAACTTCCATGTAAGTATTATGAGATGCAAATTCTGGATCCCAAATTATAATAAATGAATATAAACGTTCCCTTATAAATAAAAAGATGTGTTAAATCCTGATAGGAGCAGCAATATGCTTCTGAAACAAAACAAACAATTTTCTGCACTGTGAAGGCCTGGAAACTTTCACAGTTTATTTTTTAAAGCTCCTAGAAAAATCTGAAAAAAATAAAAATAAACAGCCCAAATTGAGACAGACCTACATACCAGACTACATATTGGATGTAGTTTTAAGATAATAAAGTAACAGCATAATGTAGTAAATTTAGTAGTAGATTTTTCCTCCTTTCAGATCACTGAACTGAGAAGCAAATGAAAAAATTCTGAGTTTGCTCCGAAGCTGATCCTTACGATGACCTTGAAAAAAATCTATTATCCTTTGCCTTTATCTCTCCTCCTGTAAAATGCGATAATAAACACTAGTTAAGCGTTATATTTTTATCTTGTGATGGAATTCAGTGTGGAAGACAATGAAATGTTACAACCACCTTGGTTAGAGACGGCTGATTCCCTGAGATCAGCCTTCTGCTCATGCCCCACAAAACCTCAAGCAAAAATACACATCTCCTCAAAACCTGTCAAGATCTTGTTATTTACTTGCTTTAAAGCTCTTATTCTACTGCAGTTGACTTTCATTTTATCCTCTCAAGGCAATTGTTTCTATCTATATGCACAACCAAGACAGCTATTAGCTATTTGACTGGATGGTACTTCCAGAGATATGCTTTCAGCTCTGTTGTAGAATCCAAATGCAGTAGCACTATTTTAAGTAGTAATATATTTTTTTTTCCTTTCTTTATTACACAAGTTTTACTGAATAGTTTATTTGTTTGCAATTATCAACTTCACAATTTGCTTATTACTACTATGCACATGAAATATGACTTTAGCTTCTAAGTATGGTTGAGTTCCCATGTCTGTATGTTCGACTTGTTGTCAAGGAACTGTTTTCTGAAGCTCTTGCATTCAAGAAAAAAAAAAAAGAAAAAAGAGCAGAAGTCAAACTGTCATAGACACAGCAGTCACTACTAGCATCCAGATTTTCTGACTCTGGCCTACATTTGCCACATCTGCCACAAAAATGTGAAGCCTGTGTATTTCAGCATCTTCCAGTGTTATATTCTCAAAAATGCCTTTCAGAAAATGAAGGTAAAAAATGGGTGTTCAGCTGCAGGTTGAGGTCCAAGTTTCATTTACTACTAGCAACGCAGTAAAAAGATTTTATTTAATGGAACTGACTTAATGCTTTTATTTTTTAATATTGCTTAATCTTGACTTCAGTAACTACTGTGCTAGGTGTTGGAGGGCTTTGACATTTTTAATTGCTTATAAAATGACTTTTACACTTAAAAAAAATGTTCAGATACCAACAGAAGTAGTGCTAGGGAGTGCAGTTTCAAAGTAGAATTTAAAATATCTGTGCTTAAAGATTCATCTTAAGCATTTCAGTAAACTGCTTTTATTGAGGCATTAGTGACCATTAACTTCTCATGCATGTGGCTCATGCTGTCAGGCAGAACGTATTAGTGATACTTGTAAATGTTGTCCGTGAATATATACACCACTTGTGCATCTGCTGTAAAACATCCCAGCTTCACTTACCAGAAGGCTTTCTAAGCCTTGATCCACATTTTTTGATGGCTTGAAAAGAAATGGCTTTTATTAATTATGTGTTGAGTTAAAGCTACAAACAGCCTTTATGTGAGCAAAAGATTTTGTCAGTTAATGCGTCTTTCTGGCATTGCACTGTATAAGAATTAGAACCTTGTAAGGAGATTTACAGCAACTTTGGGGCTTGAAACCAAAATAGTCTAGCAACTTTTAAAACAAAGAAAAAATAAAAGCCATACGACTTCAACTGTTAACATTAAGGAGCTGAAGAAATATATATACACACTTGGACAACAGAAATTTCATAAGCAACACCCTCCTCCCCCCCAACGGGGCAAAACAAAAAATATACAGCAGATGAGTATGCATCCTGAAATACAAGCACCGTGCCATTTTAGTGTCACCACTTCTCTCTCTCCTACACACAGTGCTTTGACTGTGATGAAGAGTTGGTAGAAAATGGTTTTCCTCACAGGCAGAATTTCAGAGGAAGCCACACAGTGGCAGTACTGGGAATGTAAATGCTGTGCTCTATTGTGCAGCAGGATTAAGAGTCTTTAAGGAGCTAAAATACAGTTTCCTATGCATGGTTGCAGTTAAGTTCAGTGTTACTTTATATAGAAGACATCCTGGTTTCTATTGCTCTAAGACTGGAAGAAAAGCACACAGTCAACATGTAATTTATTTCCTTCTGTAATTTTAGTATCAAGAGGCCTCAGACACAGAGTTAGTCACACATTTCACTCTGGGCTACTATTTTCTCTCCATTTTTATCCATGCTTTCATTTCCTCTCTTCAGATATGTTTTTGAAGCCCAGCCTAAACTTGGAATACTTTGCCAAAATATAAGGAAAAGTAAACAAACTGAAGAAGCATCCCCCACGCACAAACAGACACACACCATAGACATTTCTGATTCATCAGGCTTATTGGTTTCTGTACTTCCCTAGTACACGGAGACGAGTTAAAGAGTATTAGAAATGACAAATCCAGAATGATCTATTTTCACAGTACTGAGAGAGTCCAGTCAAAGAATACCAGCCGCACAGATCAGAGATACTAACTTCTAACATACAAGCATCTCATATCAGGGCAGGTAAGGGAATACTTTAAAATAAATCTGTGAGATTCACGGTTACAGAAAAACACGATGACTGACTGCTACACAGCACTTTAAGATTTTTTCAAATATTGATGAGCCCTCTCCCTTGTGCACCCTGTTCTTCACTGGCAGATTTGCAGCTTGGCATTCCCTTTCAGACTGATGCACAAGCCTCCAGCCCCAGGTTTACTAATAAAGATAATGGCAGGAAAACAAGGCTCCATCTGTTACAAACTTCCAAAAGAAAAGCTATTTGTACATTATTCTAACTGATGCCTGGTACTTTTCCCCACTTATCTCTGTGCTTCAAGGGGGGCAGGGACAGACCACAGACCCTTAATTTGCAATGGCACAAAAGCAGCAATTGGACAGCTTTCCACCAGGTAACCATTTGGTGACCATACTTGGTACAACATGATGAAACACCAAAGTGCCAAGACAGCATGTATTAACTCACTGTAAACCCTACATGCTCTACAGACATAATGTAACAGTTACCATAACCATATATGCACAAAGAGTGTGACACAGCACTAAAACAAGGTTAGTCTTACTTTTACAGAAGAACACACTGTAATCATCTGCCTATTTATACCCATGACTCCCATCTACATCAAGTCTTTGATTTCACTGGGGGCACCAACAGTATTCCCTCTAATTGATTCTTTCTTTTAAAGAAATATCAGACTTCTGACTACAGGGGTTAACACCCAGTAAATTTGAGATGTCCTTTCCTGCTTATCTTGACTTAGCTTTTATTGACAGAAAATAAGGCGAAGCCCATCTGACAGCACCTGCAGCTGCACTTCTCCCTTTACTGAGTCACTCCTCAAGTTCATGAAACCCATGTGAGCCAAACACTTCCCAAGCAGGATTTGCACTGCAGCCTCCTCCACCAGCACCCCCAGAAGAACAAGAATCTGTTATGAGGGCCCAGAGAATTATGTTTCTGTATTAATAAAAACCTACACACAAACACACATATGCTGTATGACTCTGCTTCAATGACTGAATGACATTTAAAAAAACATAAGAACATTAAACTATCCAGTAGAGTAGCAGATGGGGAAAATTTCTTCTCCTTATCAAAGCTAAATTGTTGTATCGCTACTGGTCTCAAAGCCATGAGGTAACAGTGCTTTTTTTAAGTACACTGAGAAAAATATTAGGAGAAGATTTTATACAAAGAGCACAGTACATTATTTTAGCTTGGATATTCCTCAACTTCTTTCTATGGTGACTCTATCCTTTCAAGTTGAATCTCCTTTTATCTGGAGTTGCAGTGGTCTTTCCTATATATTTGCTGAAGGGTATCACACACTCCCAACAGCCAGCTCTGCAAAACTCTTTGTAGGATGAGTACGATCTTCCTTTTTTTCTGAGCAATGGTAAGTCTTATTTATGAGACTAACATAAATAATTTTCTTTCTCAATTACAATAGCATCTCCCAGTTAACTTGAGAAGTTTAGGAAGTTATTAACTTCTCCATCTGAAATCACATCCTGGAGAGTCCAGCAATGCAAATTTAAATGGTTTGCGTTACTAGGATTTTGGAGCTGGAAAAACATCTTAATGGTCAGTGCAAACGAAGCACACTGACATATCAGTCTCCCATCTGCAACACAAGACAGATGCAAGCACCTTTTTTCATGTTCTTGTTGTATTAATTCCAAGATTGAAGAGCATTTGATGGTCACTTAGGTGTGTGTTGCTTTTCTTTTTATTTTAAAAGGAAACAGAGGACCTCCATCATTCCCATTGCAATTCTTTCCCAAAGGGGAAGAAATGCAGCCACAGCTTCCAGCTGCAGCAGGGCACCACAGAACCTTGATCTGATGATTATGACAGGGAAGACTTGGCCACTTACAAAAGAATCAAAAGCATAAAATTGTGCACCCACATCAGATTCTGGGGTAGTGGAATGCCTCCACTTTGCCTCCCGTGACAGGAGAGGCCCGGCCACATGGCTGTGCAGAATAAAGCTTAGGATGTGCAGTGTCATCTGACTGCTGTGAGCTTCCAGGAAATGCTGCATGCCCACAAACCCACAACACACTGATAAGTGAAACAATTGCTGACAAAAAGTTGTAAGAGGATAGGATGAGCATTTTCAAGGTTTTGAAACCCTTAACCTTCCCACGCTTACTTACAGCCTGGGAGGAGGGTTTTATAACAAACATACACAAACTAGTAGGCTGGACTTGCACATTTATTGAAGGAACAGAGCAAGAAAGGGAGCACAAGCATGAAACCAATTTTGCCATCCTCCATATGCAACACTCATCCCAAATATGATGAGTCCAAACAGAACTGCATGTGGATGCTCTGCCCAGCACAGAACTACAAAGGCCAGCATTTAAGCTTTATTTATATCCAACAAATATAATGCCCTGTGGCTGCACAAATACACTTCAGCCACAGCTCACCTGCTACTCACCTGCACACATGCTATAGATAAGCCCCAGACTAAGGGGTGGTACTAGTGACACTGCCTAACCTAGCTACCAAAGAAATACAAACTCCAAATTCCACCAGAATTTTACTAAGAGAAAGTGGTGATATGCACAGAGCACTAACAAAGGGGCTGCTCTGTTGACACCTATTTTAATGGTTCATCTTCCCAATGGACCATATTCAAACCAAGAGCCAGCACCTTTCAGTTCCCTCAGCCAGCACAACTCTTCTTCCAGAATGACTCTCACTTCCCAAAGGTAGGAAACCCTCAGCAAAGCCATCAGCTTTCCACTGAGATCCCGGAGCCTCACCTTCCCATTAGACCAAGCGTCTGACAGCCAGTTATCCTGCCTGAGCAGTACTACACAGAAAGACTGGAATTAATATTTGCTGCCAAAAAATATTGGATACTTTCTAATCACACTAGGGAAACTCGCTAGGTTTTCAATCTCAGATACTTAATACAGTGAAGCAGGAAGACATTTCACTTTCAAGCTAGAATTCAATAATCTTACTTGAAGCAGCTCGAAAAACAAGTTTTAACCACTGCCTCAGCATCTAAGATGCAGAAAAGATCTTTATCATTAAAATTTAATTCTCTCAAACCAATGGCATATCATACAAACATTAATTCATAAATTAACCTTTCTGGTTGCAGCATTAAAAAAATAGGATTTTGTATTTCGTTGTTATATGCAGCTGTAAAATCATGTGAGAAAATTCAGGATATAGCATTCAATATTTTAACATTGTTCTTACAATATCAATGGGCATAGTTATTGCTTATTTTTTCCACGGTTCTCATTTTCCACAGTGCAGCAAAAATGTTTATTTTCCATTATATTGAAAGAAATTGAAGTCATCGCTTTGGCTTTTACCATATCACAGCAAATTTCAGGTGGGTGCAGATGACCATTTTACTTTTATCAGAAGTTCCCAACACGCATTTCCCCTTCACTTTTGCTCTGCACTGAACATTGTTACTGGTTTGTTTTTTTTTTTTTTTCATAGCAAGTGAATGAAAAAGGTTGTTAACGATTCAAACATTTACAAATGTTAGGTTGGCCATTACGGCTAACTTCTCCTAAAATATTATTTCTGATATATAGCAAAAGCACAGTATATGCAATATATAAATTCAACCAGTACTATGGTTGGTTTTTTGTTGTTGTTGTTTAAATATGTCAAAAGATCTTTAAAGATGCAAGTCTAAGTGAAAGAAAGCAAAAATGTAACCAAACTATACTGCGTCCTGATGCATTCTCAATTACATTGCCATAGATTATTACATCTTGTTAAATTCAACTTGTCTAGCACTCTTCAGACCATTAAAACAAACTTAAAGAGATGTTACATTTTCTGATTACAGTTTTTGGGTCTTATTTGTATAGCCTTGTGTTAACAGACTGATTTTCAAGTACATTTCTTGGTGACACTCAGCTTTGTCTGTGAGGGCTCTTACCACTAAGTACTTACGACTGATAAATGCCATTCTTAACTGAGGTGATTTTCATTCTGCTTCGCTCCATTAGTTCAAAGTACAAAATTGCAATGAAAAGCTGCAATGTCCTCTTTGGTAGTTTGACTCTGCTTTGAGTTCACTGCTGCCTGTATTTGTCTAACTTATAAACTCAATCTGGGAGAAAGCGCTTCAATTTTTATACAGATTTTGTTCCACCAAACCTGCCAACGTTAGGGTCTCACTGTTTTTTGAACACTTCATGCAATCAGTTCCACCAAATACCTATCACTTGAGAAAGGAGAATGACCTGTTTCAGGATGGGGTGCAGCACACAGCTGCAGTCATATTTTGCAGACATTCAACTCAATTCCATGGACTGCAGCAGGGGGAAAAAAAAAAAGGCTAGATTTCACTTACTTTAGACTTCCAACTGCAAAGTTTGTTGTGCTTTGCACTGGAGTGAGGGAAAAGTATTTTTAGACAGCATCACCTCTTTAAGATTTCTAATTTCTCACCAAGACCCCCATAATTATTTACCACAGACCAAAAATGTACCTAGTAGAAACAGACTCATTTGTTTCCTACATGCTTCAAACCTTTCATGAATAAAGTAGCACCAAGGGTAACCTTTCATGAATACAACCTTAGGGATCACAGAGTGCCCTCAATCAATGCAGGGAACTCATGTTGACAGAGTATATGGGAAACAGATTGAGGTATTAAAGCACATAGCCTCTGGTGTTTTAGTTGTAAATACTATAACCATCAAATATTTAGACTCTTATGTAAGCAGTATGCCATTTTTTAAACAGTTACTGCTTGGAATAAATCTTTAAGGACGGAATTTTCAGAAGTGCTCAGTATTGGCCTAACTTTGCTCTTACTAAAATCAATCATAAAATTTTCACAACTCTGGAAAAAGGCATTGTCTATTTATATGTTTCCATGGCACTGAGCACAATAAGACTTGATCCTGACAAGGCTTTTGCACTCCACTATAATCTAAATAAAATGATATATAGGAAATCAGTAAGATAATGATGAGGAAACACACACACACACACACACACACACACACACAAAATGCTCAGTTTTTAAAATAATGACTGTGTAGCCATTTGGAGCTGCTTATTTTCTCCAAATCTTAATTCTCATTTGCTTTTATATTAATCCAATTTCTTTGCTATTAACTTTCCCCAGTATAACTCTGTGAATCTTAAACTTCCAGCACAGTATCCATTCAGTAAAACATAGCTTGCTTTCTTGCTATAAACTATTCCCATTTCATTTACACAAACACACATTAGCGTAAGGATGCAGTTCATAGTTTCATAAGCAAAAGATAACCTCTCATCTATTTCCAAAGGCTGTTGCTGATAAGAGATATATAACCTGCTTTAAACTCCTAGGAATAACTACTTTGGCTGGGTTGGAGAAGGGAGCATTTGTTTTTATGGTTTCGCAGACTCAACCACTCTGTTTTGTTATTTTACAATATGCACAACACTGATTTATGCTGCAATCAACATCGGAGGCAGCTGTTTTACTTTCTTATATACATACTCCCCAAAACTACCTAAAAAGTCTTATTTTCCTTCAAAGAACACTTCACTGAGACCAAGACAAAACTCTTCCTCATTGTTTAATATGGGATTCTAAAAGCTCAGTAAGATCATGTCCTTTTCCCTATTTCCTCTAAGTGAAAAGCTACAAGTTACTGAATTTGAGTCTGTGGTTCCACAGACAGCTTTCTATATTTTCCTAGCAGCTCTCCTCATTCTCTAACTACTGTTTCAGACATTTACTGCCACCTTCCTCCACTCCTCCAGTTGCATCTATACAGTCAGTCAGATTTGGATCTATGTGAAGCAGACCTCCTTTTCTAAAAGAATTTTAACCATGGCCAGAGACCAGCATGGTGACCCTATGCAGAGCTGCACCAGAGGGAGCAGCTCTTACTAGATAGGTCCGCACCTGGCTAAAACCTGCACTGATATACATCTCTATATTTCAGAGAAAATATGTTTTTGAACCTCCAAAGGCATGCTTACCATATCCCTCAGAGTTTAAAAAAAAAAATTAGCAGCATTATAAAACTGGCAAAGGCACAAACTTCCAGAGAATAGCCAAGGTTGTAAAACAGGCAAAGAAAGAACTAGGTAATAATAAAAGAATCTTCTTTACCTAAATTCAAGTTGATACCATCAACAATCCTGGTCCACCATATATTTTACAGTAAGCATTACTAGTCTTTCAGATTAGCAAGCCATATATATATTTAGTGCTTTATTCTCAAACTGTTTCACCACAAGTGACAGCTCATTCCACAAACAGCTTATCTTATGGCTAAAGATATATAAATACATACTAAAAACGCTGTTGGAAGTCTCTGAATGTATAATGCAGCCTGATAGACATGGTAGTGATTGTAACACTGCATTGTAGACAAATGTTAAAGAAACTTGGCAAGAAACAACACATTTTAGCTACTCAAAATGCAGATTTTCTCAGTCTTGTCCCTTTCTGATGAATGGAACATATGGGAGTATTGTTCATAAAACTTGCATTGCTGTTCTCCATGTCTACCAAAATTCTTCATCATGACAATATTTACCAAGTTGCATATACTCTCAAAATTGAATTAACTGGATTTTTTTCTGTATTTCCAGGTTTACTGCAAAAGGAATGCACTTTAGAAGCAATGTGTTGTGAGAATTTAACAGTAGATGTTATAGCAACAGAGGTAGTAGAGTGCTTGCTGGCGAAGGCAGCTATCCAGTTAAAAGCTATCAATGCTAAGTGAGATAAAAGACGGGAAAGAAAGTGACGGCTTTGCCAAGAAGCAGTTTAAAACCTGACATTATAAACAAAACACGTTTAAATCTAGACATAAATCTTCTCTTCTGTGATGTAGCCTCCATAGCATTTGAGCTAGCATTATTACTTACACACAAACATTTCCTGAAATACAGTATCACAAGTGCAGAGCAGCCTTTAACCTTGTGTTCATCCACTCGAGAACCATGTTATTTATTATCCTTTGTCCCTTAATTATGGGGACTTCACCTACTGCTCTCTGCTCATTTGAAATGCAGAATAAAATACAATGGATGTCTGAAGACTTAACAGGTGTCTACCAGATATTTGCCAGCTACCACTACTATTCTACTGGGAGGAGTTGCTGTTCTATAAATACTAATTAGACTTCTGCACATGATCTTGCTGAAATACCTAAGGTGATGAGTGGCCAGTTGTTACTTTTAAAAGATTAGCACAATTTAAAAAACTAATGTCCCCAATGAGGCAATGCTTACATTGAATAATCAAGAGTTATAGCTGTTCTCTGTCCAAAGGGAATATTTGCTCACTTCATCATTTGGAAAATCTGCTGCCTCTCTAACAACTCACTCTTCTATTTCACTTTGAGAAAGTTGTAAAACTTCATAGAATAAATATAATGATGTGGTATATGTACTTAAACAGTCTTCCACAGCCATGCCCACATGATAGATTTTAATAGCTTCTAAGAATAGAGATTTCAGTTTGAAATGATTAAGAAAACACAGCCAAAACAGATCACACTAAAATGAAGCATAAAAGAGAGATTACACTAAAAACTGCATCAGCATAACAAAAATGCTATTTACTGTAACCCATCTCAACCTCAACTCTTCACCTCCACAAATCAGAAAGGCCCAAACAGAACAGGTGCCTGTTACACCAATCCTCTGTATTTGAAGTAGTCATTATCAAGGAAGAAAAAAAAACTATTTACTCAAAATCTCAGTGTAATAATTCCAGATTAGCAGATAATTGTCAGCAGAAATGCTAAGTGACCATACATGGCCCATTCCACTGGCTTGAAATAAAGCCTTGATTTTCATCTTGAAACGTAACTGATGTAAATGGTGTGACAGCACTGCATTTCTATGTATGAGCTGTGATTCACTGTGGTGAGATTTGACTGATGTAACTGACACAATCCTATAACCCAGTAACAACCTAGCATACCCACAAAAAAAACAAACACCCTGGAAAATAGGAATAGAGACACAGAACTTGTTTCTATTTTTTTGCCTCTATTTCTTGTGAATAAGCATTCAGTAAATCCATTAACATTTACGGTGGAAATGCATATCTTTTTAATCATTTTTCCAGTTTTCTTTTTAAAAAATAATCTTATTCTTTACCATGAAATCTGGTTTTTCCTTATCATTCAGCATACTTCTTCCCCTTTTTAAGTAGCTCATTACTGGAAATATTTGGCCTTACTTCAAAAGAGAAGAACATGTCAACACCAGAACATCTGTGTCCACACAGAGTGCTTTGATGACAGTGATATACCCCATTTACATCACTAACACTGAGCTAAACCTTGATGCTGACTGCATTTAAAGATCTTACCCCACAGGGCAAGAGAATACAGGTCAAAAATGTTGATCTGTGTTTGACACACTACTTCAAGAGCACTCGGCAATGATTTGTTCCAGAGTCGAGAATCAAACTTGCAAAATAACGCAAAGCTCGGAGCCATGTTCACATAACCACATTTGAAACAAACATTAAAATTCACTGTCTCTGGAGGCCAATCTGCTTTTGATACAGAGGATTTTGCTAGCTATATGGTTAAATTCTACCCTGAATACAGCAGCAACTTTTTTACTTGAGTCAGAAGGACATAAGGCTGCTCAAATGCAAGACAAATATTAGATACTGCCATCATAAAACTCAAATCTGATTGTATTCAAAAAGGCAGAATAGTTGTGTATGACACAGCATTGCTTTTGTCAGTGTGGCTAGAGGAAGTTAGCAGA
Source organism: Meleagris gallopavo (assembly GCF_905368555.1). Lineage (NCBI taxonomy): Eukaryota > Metazoa > Chordata > Aves > Galliformes > Phasianidae > Meleagris > Meleagris gallopavo. Next base: position 22,773,405 of record NC_139413.1, read on the forward strand.
ATTTCAGTATGTATGACAGGCCTCCACAGGCCGGCACAATAATGGTGAGTTCCTAAAATATTTAGTACAGGAGAGTTCAGAGATGAAGCTATGGAAAAATCTGTAGAACACGGCTTCTGGTAGTTTTATTTCTTGAATTTTTTTTAATATGTTGTGTTTCTTCAACTTCCTGTAATTAATATCTGCTTTTCCTACCAAATTACATTATATTTACTAAATCACTATGCTTGTTTAATTTTTAGTATAAGGTGAAGAGTCCTAAGTATTTCTCTTTAACAACTCTGAACCCAGAGTACGTTCATGTAAACCTCAGTACTTCAGCAGCATTAAGCAATTCAATTCAGTACTGCTTTCTAGATTCATAAGAAGCATCAAACAAGACCAAATCAATGCAAGCCAAATGTTGTCCTACTCTTGTTCAAGCACCACAACTACCTGTACACTGCATGTGCATAGAAATCTTATTTCATTTCAGTACAGAAACAGAAAATTTTATTTACAGATTTCATTAGAACACCATGGAAACAGATAAAGAAGCAATTGCAAGAGGCACAAGCCACGTGGATGGCAGCTCTAGTAGAAAGCACGTATTCAAAAATAATCAATGTTTTCCCTCTTGAAAAATATACATATAATTCCTATAACATCAAGCCAATTATACTGAGGAGACCCCAATATCACTGAGGGCCCTGATAACAGTATGAATTAATTCACACCTTCAAGGTACAGCAAGTTTTCATACCTGGGCTATCAGAAAAAGAAAAGATACTTTAATGCAATAATTATCTTTTTTAAAGAAAGAAATTAGAGATAGGATTTCTGAAATAGGATTAAAGTATGGTTGTAGCCCTGTAAAAGGAAGCTGCATTGCACCTGCTGCCTACACTGTGCATGGCTCCAGGCAATGCTATTCATTCCTCACTTTCATAGGAGCAAAATACATCCCCCTAAAAATATAAAACACAAAAATAAATAGATCTCCTGGGAAGTGAAGGAGAAATCAGTTTTAAAAATAGTGAAAGAGCCTATATGTTCTAGAAAAAACCATTTTGCATTGTTTTGTAAGATTTACACTTTAATTTGAAACCAAAGTAAGGCATAAAATTTGTATGAAAGCAATATCTGATTTATATATAGACTTAACACACAATGTACTTAGCTGCAAATACCAGACTCCAGTGAGAGAAAGAAAAGGTTCTGAAATATGACTAAAGTCAGTCTGACATTTCCCCAAAATACCCCAAGAAGGCTTTTTGGAAGTTAAATAGTAAACAAGTAACATGATTTTTGCTACCAAAAAAAAAAAAAAAGGTTTTTTTTTTTAATTAATTTTCGATGTTATTACATACACCTATTGAGCTGAAATTGACTCCAACTACTGGCTGTTTTCTGAGGAAGCTTTTTTCTGTCCAGATGACCTTTCTATCTAATTTTAAAAAATAAATATAAATAGCCCTACCTGTTGGTCAGACAAAGAGGAAGCAATCTCACGATCACAATAGTTAAAGACTCAGTGAACTGAAATTTTCTGATTGTTCAAGTATTTAAGGAAAATATATTTATAAGACTCAGATTACATACAGATTAATAATTAACCAATAAAGGCTTTCAAGAATATGTTACTGTACACTTGTGGTCTAACCTCACTATCCATATTCAAATAAATCTAGCTAAAGGCAAATTATATAATTCTTGAAAGTCTTGCATACATTTAGACTCATTAGATTTACATATTACTCACAGTAGACATTTCATTACAGTTGGTCTAAAAAAAGTGCACCATCTATTTGTGTTCCATATCTGCATGATTTTCTGTGTTGTATATACTGCATAACTTATGACTAAGTTGTTTGACCTTCTGGTGTTTTCAGCTGCATCTACATCAATGTATGAAAGACCAAATATTGCTTATTGAATTGAAGTCAACTCAGAGGGCAGAGTTCATACTCTTAACTGCAACTTCTCAAAAACAACGGGACCAAATCCAAAAAGCCTTTTAGAAATTCTGTTTACCTCATAGCATTTGCAAGCACTTGGGAGACTGCAATGTTAAACAAGCCAAACCAGAGCCAGAGACCATGTTCACAGCTGGATGGTGAGGAGATGACTGAACAGCAATTTAGCCAAAACCTCCGCTGTTCAATGTGTTCAAACAGACATAGCTTCAGTCACACTTATTGGAACAAGATACTAAAACATCATCACAGCAAGGCTGGAAGAGGCCTCTAGAACTCATCCAGATCACGTGCACCAAAGAGAACCTATTCTCACAACATTGCTCACACGTTCAAGTTCATTCCTACTCTTACTAAAAGCTACACCTGAGCCAGAAGGTCTTCACTATAAAAGAATCCCAAGTAAAACAGTTTTTCTCCTAGTAAGCAAGCCTTTGAAATGATTACTTACCATTTTTGTCTGCTTGTGGATTTCACCATTGGAGCCATTCCATCTCTATAGAGGCTTTTTGTTTTACTGAAGTTGACGACATTGAAAATTACTCTCTAGAAAAAGAAATAAATCTCAGTTATAAATTATGAAATACTCCACATTTATCGTATATCCAGCTGCATAAAAACATACAGAAAATATGGAATGGATATGTATCTTATGCTTTGAAGTACTTTTAGTCTCCATAGATCTCAGATAATACTGTCTATTCCTAGTATTTTGATAGCCTACATTTTACATCTAGCAGCAGTAACGTACTTTGAATGTAAGCTTGAATTTAATGCACTGGTTTTCTGGTAGAAATCCTATCAAAACAAACAAATATGTTACTCAGATTCAAAAACAGAAAAGCAAGTCCAGCTTATCTGCTAAAGATGTTGGTGGAAAGCAGGCAGATAGGGAAACTAATCTCACAAAAACCTTTCAACTTCTTCATCTCTTAAAGATTCTTATTTCTACACAGCGATGGGAAAAATAGAAACTTCTGTTTTTTTTTCCCCCCAAAGAAAAGATTATTTCTCTTCATTCTGTCTGACAAAAGTAAGAATTCTTTACTGTAAAAACTACGCAACACACTTATACATCAGAAATTGCACATAGCCATCACTGGTTTGAATATGGTAGTGATGAGAGCCCAACTCTCATCTTAGTATACACTGATAGCTTGGGGAGACTACAGCTGGCATTTATCGGTTCAAAGGAAGAGAAAAGTCTAGCTGTTCACTGGTAATGGACTGATACCAAAAGTAAATTCATGCAGAGGGAAGAAAAAGAGACAAAACCTTCTTCCCTACCATCTGTCTGCTGTAAATCACTTCATGCAGAATTACTTATCCTGTTTCTGTTAAGAAAGTCTGGAGTAGACTGGGCTCATTTCATGTATTACATTAGCCTTACAGATATTAAATCCAATATAGCTGGTTTCTCACACTTCTGATATGCAACATTAGTGTACACAGAAAAACTGAAACATGAACACTAAATTAACTTTGATACGATGTTCCAGGATATACTAATACATTTCATTTGTATTTCTCTCTCTCTACATTTATTTTCCACTGGTATCAAGACTGAAGACTGCTAAAAATTATATTTGCCCCTAGATATTCACAAATATTTTTACAGTGAACTATTATAATATTTACATTGTTAAATAATGTCTCATGAGAAGGCTGAGAATTAAGTGGCCACTGCTTGAAATCTAGCAATTTTGACTGAAGCAATAAGATCAATTAAGCTTTCATATGTAAAATTTCACAAAAACAAACATGGACCTTCCAAGGCAGTCTGTTCAGAATACAGTAAATTATAACACTGAAGTGAAAGCAATCAGCAGTGGGACACTGACAACAGGAGCCAGATACAGTTACATTTGCATGTGGGGCAGGTAAGAATCCAGGCAAACTATACACATATAGTTCTAATTAAGCTCTGTACTCAAGAAAGAAAAAAAAACGGTTTTTGGAAGCATGGTAGCACTGAAGATTTCATAAATGGAAGCACAAGCTGCTACATATGCAAACTCTGCAAATTAGTCAAAATTTAAGAATAATCTGTTGGTTTCACTGGAAATGGCTCAAAGTCAGCTAGTTGAAAAAAAACCACTTTCTTAAAGCTGCTAATTCAGTTTTGTATCAACGTTAATGAGCAAGCTACATATCTATGCACATGAGTTTACGGGTATTGAGCAGTATTTTGAGTTTTTGTAACAGCCATGAAATAAGTTATAAAAATAAACTCTTAGTGTTTATAAACACAGTTTATAAACTTTATATTTGTTTTATTTTTCAGCACCAAGGATGTTGCTTATTTGATGAAATATCTATCTTAAGACATCTCTGGTTATTTTCTATCCTACACTTACAATATAAGGCTTTAAGTTAGATAATTATATTTAGGTATGTTTAAATATATACACACATGCTGCATGCACTTCACAACCTACATGAAAGCATTTTATTTTCCTATACTACAGCGCTGAATTTTTCCTCTGTTACTCCACTTCTTTCATATTTGTGAAAACAAATTAAGTTGCTACAAATTGGTTTGTCAATCTCCATGTTTGCAGAGTGAATGAAACAAACAAGATCTCCAAACCAATTGCCTTAAACTTTGGAAGCAATCATGCCACTGTTGGAAAGAGAAAGTTGCTAATTTTGTTACGTACTGACTCAGAGCAGACAGCTGGTAGACAATGTTCTTATTCCAATCAGGCTTATTTTGTATAATGAGCAGGGCAAATGTACACAACTGGGTAGGCAACGTATACAAAAACAAAAACATGCAGCCCATTTAACAAAGCACTGCAGATTATAACATTTCAGCCACTCATGTTCATCACGGAGTAAGCAGTTAGCAATGCATGCAGTTCTCTCAGCACGGCATACAGTTAGATTGGCAGAATGAAAAATTTAACGGCGCAGAACAGAACTTTATCAACATACACCGCTGAAGTAATAAAGCACACAAACCAAAGCGCTCAAATAAGCAGCAGAACTCAGTCAAGTATTCCTGGTGATAGTTGAAGTAGCCCATGCAGCTCAGTCAGTGAAGTGTGCAAAAACGTAATGACTACAGTACACACACCTCAGCCAGAAAAATATGCAGCTCACTCAATAAGGTATGCAAACTTCTCTGAACTGAACACTACAACAACAGCTTCTGATATAGCAAGCATAATTTTCTGAACATAACTAGTTTTATTTTTTTAATTTTTGCTTGTTCTATAATATATCAGTTGTAAAGAATAAAGGGCAACAACACTAGATATATGCTATGCACATTGAAGAACTCTCTTCTAAGAAAATTATCACTATACTTTTTTATGAATTATAGAGGCATACAGCGGGAGGCATTTAATGAGCAATATAATTTAGGAGCTTGAAAAATGAGAAACTACTCGATTTTTAAAGAGGAGTGCAAAGTTAAGAAAATAAAACTAGATGAAATGTTCTTACAAATTCCCTAGGAATTGCTCTTGTCTCCAGAGCATCAATCCAGTGAAAAACGGCAGAGAAATTTCACAACAAAAATACTTCCTTGTATTCACTTCGGAAGGTATAAATACCACTAAAAGAAGCAATATTCTAACTTGTTACTGAAGTGAAATCACATAATGATTGTTTTTGGCATAGCATATTTTAAACCTACTACATCATTCTGACAAATGGCTGCAACTTCTGGGTTGGTGGAAGAGGCACAATGCAGAAAAGCCTCTCAGAACACCAACAAGCACAACTGAACCACTTTGGGGCACACAACATGTTGCACTGGATCTTCACAGTAGGAAGGAAGGCATCTGCTGCAGTCTTAGGTGCTGTGCTTGGACTGCTAGGGGTGGGAGATACTGGACAATGCGAGACCACACAGGTACTTTCTGAAAAACAATGTCCCCTTTCCATGATGCATGCACTAAGCATCTTGGAAGTATCATGCTGTTAAATTCTTTAAGATAAAAAAAATTAAGATAGATCTGTCCTGCCCTTATCTGAAAGTTTACTGATAAAAATCTGCTTTTCTGGTAGACCTTTGCAAAGTTGTTTCAGGAATTCAAAGCACAGTCAAGTGTTAAGGTTTGCTCTGGTTTTATTTTGTTTGGATGGTTCTTTTTTTATGATTTGTTTTTTTAAAACATGAGTGAGGTAAAAAACAAGCCCTGAACGCAGGCAGAAAAGATGGCTAAAGCACACAGCACCATTGGTATTACCAGAAACACAGATTCCTGACTGGGGCTGGAAGAAGCTGGAAGAAGTTTTGGAGGAAGTAGCACACATCTGGGTGGTTTGGCACCAGAGCTGAAGTCATTAAGCATGGATGGCCATATCTTACATCATATTCTAACATGTTTCTGTAAGCACAAGGTAAGCCTTAAGGTAAAACTTAAAAGTTCATCATAAATCACTCATATTGTGGCAGGTTTTCCATTTGAATCTACCAACACTGACGCACATCTCCAGCAGATCAGTCACCCCTTCACTAAAGGCTAAGTGCCTTCCCCCAGGAGTAGGTCACACTAAGCCCCTTAAAAAGTGTACCAGGTTTATTTTGGGTGATTTTCTCCAGCAAACTTCTCAGGAATAACAGAGTTGCTATAGTTGACATTAAAAGGAGAAAACAAACAAACCAGAGAACACCACAGAATTCAGCCTGAGGCAGACACCTGGCACAGTCAAATAGCTACAAATATGAGAAGTTATATCTAACTCAAAAGAGGGTTGCTAATAAGAAGGGCTTTCTTAGTATTTATGTGACACATTTTAAATATTAAGGACTATATCTATGTAGTATTAATAACATAATGCCAATTCGGTGGACAGTGCTTCGTGCTACCAGAGTAATGCAACCTTCACTACGCAAGGACTAAGAATTCAAAGGCAGACAGGAATAATTTCATCATTTAACCAGACAAGGTAATCAGGCTGGGCACAAAGTAGCAATACTGGAATGCATCTGATGACATTAAGTCCGCACTCTTGTGCTCTGAACAAGCGTTAAAGATTCAGAAGGCTATGGCTTCATTTCCTCTCCTGCTGATTCTTTAGATATTATAGCATTTGGGGAATTCCTGAAATCGGCAGTATTTTGCCAGCTGAGATATCCTTTCTTTTCTCTCTCTCTCTTTTTTTTTTTTATAGCATCTTTCCCTTCTGTTCTATAAATGAAAGCTTTCCTCCTTTTTAAGGTCAGATCTACTTTAGAATTACATTCTATTAAAAAAACAAAAAAACAAACAAACAAACAAAAAAAAAACAAAAAAAAAACAAAAAAAAAAACACACAAAGCAAAGAAAAATGAACTTCTGAAGCCAACCCCACAAGTTGTGAGATTTTAGACTCACCATTTCTGAAAGTGAGAAACTGGCAACATGGGACTGCTGCCTTCTCACAAAAATAACTACATTTTTATATTTGTGTCAGGAGGTCTTTAGGATCTTTCATGACAAAGCACCTTATATAAGGCTATATAAAAATAAATTAGACCAAAGAGACTTCAAAACAGAGAAGAAAAAACAGTTACCTGCAACTGCTAAAGATGCTGAAGATCACAAATAATACAAACACCCATTCTGTGCAAAATCCCCAATGAAATCTTACCAAGGTCATTTTTCTGACCTTTTAGAATTTAAATCATTCATTACTGCTAACATTTTAAAGTAAGTCACACTTCCTTTTCTCCTTTGCAGGAATATACATCCTTTCAGGCTGAAAAGTTCTAAACATTGGTAACATTTAGTCTTTTCAGCTAAAGAGATTTCAAAACCTGCTGGCACACAGAAGGGGAAAATAAATACTCACCTACTGAGAGAGGATGTTAGCAACCATCTTGGGCTCCACCAGGCTCACTAATCAGTTGCACCTGTGTCTTGTTAACTTGTGAAATTGCGAAGCCCTTGTAAGGTAACGAAGTCTTATAAAAGCGATGCAGAAAATGGCTCACAGATTGTGAATTATAGGACTTTTTCCCTCAGCAGAGATCTTCACTTTGCTACTTAAAAGACTGAAATGCTAAAATTGAGGATGCTACAGAGAGCAATATAAAAATAAGACTCAAAGGATTTTACTGTAGTAAGACCTCAGATATAGTGCTATGCAATGTCCACATCGCAACCTCTGCTGGCGACCTGTTCCAGCACCTCGCTACCCCTAACACAAAAACCACGTTCCTTATATCCGTTCTAAGTCTCGCCTTTTTCGGTTTGAAACCATTTCCCCTTGTCCTCTCACAACAGACCCTTCTAAAGAGCCCATCCCCTTCCTTCCTATGGCCCCTTTTTAGATACTGAAAGGCCGCTGCCTGAGGTGCTAATGACAAACTTCACAGTTCGAAAAAATTACCAAATCAGGCCTTCGCCCCATTTCAGTGTCAGTTCTTTCATCGCCTCCAAATTAACACCGAAGTGCAGACCCACAGTTGCAACACCTGTGTATAGCAGCAATTCTCACTCAGAATCTCACTGTTGATGTTAATTTTGCTCACCTGGGCCCGGGGAGAGGGATAGTGTGCAGAAGGCCACCTTCTAACATAAAGCTTTCAAAGGGATCTGAGCAGTGATTTAGAGAAATCGGTAAGTAGAAGTTTAACAGCAAAGTTTTGTTACCGTTAAGCAAGGTATTCTTTATTGGCAGCACTGGGGTAGCATCGAAACAATGCTCCACCAGTTTGTCGTTCGTGAACAGGTTACTTTTTTCACATGTATTACATATTCATTACAATCCCAAATTCATTATCCTACCCACACCCAACGAATGCCCAACATACACAGCCATATTTGGCGATCTTCAATGTCATCTACCCTTCCAGCACCATGATGGTCCCCTATCAGCCCATTGTTAGTCCTTGGAGTGGTCATTTACTTCCTCTCAACAATCTCTTTGTCCCAAAGATTGCTGTGAAATGCAAGGACAATCGAGAAGACTCTGCCCACACAGGTAAGGAAGACAAAGGGAGATATCTTGTCTGTCACATTCTAGGCACTCCGTTGCTTTTCCTTTTCCTTGCCAGCCTTACAGCATGTACCCTCATCTACAATACTACATCATAATTATCATCCGCAATATCTAAAGACTACTGTGGTGCTGCAAGCAAGCATTAACAGAATATTTTGTGTAATTGCTTCTTCAAATCAGCAGGAACCACTATTCTGTTCAGTGTTATGCTGTGGGCTGACCACTAATCTGTGTGTTGCTGGACCTAAACACCGAGTAACACAGTCTTTCCATTCAACCGTTCTTGGGAAAATAGCATATTTATTAGTTAGCACCCTTTCCCACCGACAGAAGCCAGCTTTCTAGTAATGTTTTTACTTGCCATCAGAGCATCAATAATCTGAAGCTTCAAGACCTCAAAAATGTCTTTTTAGAAAGCTGGAAGTGGAATGAAAGATGAATTCAGGGTCCTTGCTTGCTTCCTTAGGCCAGGATCTCCAAACTTTTAAAATTCTGTCATAAAGCATAATTTGTTTTGTGCTGATTCCTCAAAAAGAAAATACTAAGAGTCTTGACAGGGCATATAATCAGGCTACAGATGAACTGAAAACAGATTTGGTTTCTTGCCAAAACTTTCACTTCTTTTTAGCAAAATATCAACAGAGGTGTAGGAAAAATAAAATAAAACTATCTTTATTTAATCAGTTCTGGAAAAAAAAAAAAGATACTTTTATTTTGTTTCTTCTCTTTTCATTTATGCATAGACTTTGAACAATCAATCCTAGTTACATTACTAGCTAATTGTAGTACTGTAGGAGCAACTTTTGTAGTACATGAGCAACTTTTATCTGACCTTCGACTGGATGCACAAACCCTGCTGCTTGTGGCATTTACTTTCTCAGCATACCTGGGTAATGTTTTCAGAAATCAGTTGAAATATTAAATAAAGAAACAATGGGTGGTCTTCCAATGAGACTTTCTATACTGGCTAAATTGCTTCCTAATTTAGACAGTATAGAATATATTCCATGTCATGTTGCAAAAGTTGCCAGATGACATTTGAAGTATCGTCATGTATTAAACTCTTTCCACATAATCACAAAAGCTATGTGTGTTTAGGTTCCATACTCATTTCCATCAATATTATGGCTGCAGGTGGGTAGTAACAGCTGGCTGTTCTGGAACACATTTGCAAAATTTGCTGATATCTTACATCCCTCAAGAGGAAGCAGCTGAAAAGACTCAAGTTTCTTTTTCCTAATGGATTTTTTTTAGCCTGTGATGAAATGCTGCAAAGTTTCATATGATTTAAAATAATAATACTGATTCTTTGTCATAAAAAATAACAACAAAATGTTTTCTGATCCAAATACTATCCACAGGATAGAGCTCGCAGGAGGCTTCAAAACAATGAGACCAGTCTGGAAAAAGTGAAAAGGACCAGAAATAGACCCTGTGCCATGGTTACCGGGAACCACTGTCAAAATAATAAAAGCCCATAAGCACAGGCATAAAATGTGCTACTGAAGACCAGAGAATGAAGTGGTAAGTACTGACTTGTGGGAGCATCTTTCTTTCTTCTCTGTAAGTCAGCTTTTATACTTTTCTAAGCCCATCAAGAAGTGCAACAGTCAGCCTATGATCAAGAATCAAAGCTACTTCTACTAACAAGAGATTCACTCATCAACAAATTAGCCATTTGTGATGGATAACTGATGCACAGCCATAACTACTCAGGCTTAAAGCATACAGGTGGAGTGCTGACAACTGTCATTCTCACTAAAATGCTGCAAGACAGTAGGTGAAAGTAGCACTAGAAATGACAGAGAAGCAGTAATATTTGTGTGGATCAAGATTTTGTTCAACTTGTGAGAACACAGACAATAATAATCACAATTTAAATAGTATTCAAACACAAAGGCAGTAATCCAACTGATACCCAAGCTGGACAGTGAGAAAGCAAATGCTTTTACATGTGGGATTGCAATAAGCAAAAGAAAGATAAAGAAATCCCTGTTAGAAGAGAGATTTGGATGTTTTTCTAGCAATTGTTTACTTGTTTTTTTGCAGCTGGCATTAAAGCTATTGTTTGTTTAAAAAACAATTTTTTGTCTCTGAAGCTTGTGGAAAAAAACATGTGGTAGAAAGAAGGATATTACAAAGCATAGAAAGCTGAAAGGCACAATATATAGAAGAGCTCAAAACCAGCACCAATATACTTGCTTCAGTATTCTCTGAAGCACTGCAAAAGCAAAGCCATTTTGGTGTAAACAGCCAAGCATTACTGCTGCCAGTGGCAGTGGTTAGGTTACTAGGATCCTAGCTTTGCAAACATATAAAACAACTCTAATTATGGCTCCAGAAAATAAGCACAGATGGGCTCGGTGTCCAGGTCATTCACAGAGGTCCTTGGTTTTCTCTTCTTTTTAATTGAAGTATTCTGATTGTTATTACAATAAAACCTTTGAATCTTCTCTGTTCTGCCATACATAGTGAATGGTAATGGAAAAAAGATTTGCTCATATTCTGCTTCCCCTATATTGAGACAGAACTGGAATAGGATCCTTATATCCCAAAGAAGCTGCAGTGTCACTGGAAAACCACTCAGAACAGTTCTTTGTGGAAAATATAAACCATGTCATCATTTTCATAAAATTAAAGGATACTATTATGGCACATAACCTCTTTTTTTCTTCTATGAAATTAACAACCCTTGCTGTTAAGGATTGTGGACTTACAATCAACTCCTTTTTAAATATTTCAGCAGTTAAACAATTCACCTATTTCTATAAGGAAACATAATTGATATGTTAATGTACATTGGACTCAGCATTGACAACTAGAAGTTTGTCATACTAATTTGAAAAATTGATTTCTAAATTATTTCTAAAGTACTCCAGCATGTTTTCTTGTGTTTTCAATTTTCACTACTTAAATTCCACCCCAAGTGTTCAGCTTTTATAATAACAGACTATTCAACGTTTTGTACAGAGGTAAGTAGAAGGAAATCTGATCTAATTCCTGCTATTTTCATGTACCTGTCTATTTGACATTTAGAATAAGAATTCAGAATAAGAACCTAACTAACCATAACAGGAAGGGAATATCTGAAATGTCCTCTTGGCTTTGAAAATCCTGTTCTAAAGCTGAAATGCTGAATGTTAGATTCAAATGATGATCTCTGTCCACTTGTAAAGGTGATTTACAGCCTGTAAAAAATGTATTTTGGCAGTGCAATGTCATGAGCTAAACAAAAGAAACTGGAGGATTTGAAGAGGAGAGTTCAGTGTCCTAAAGCAACATGACCTGTGCTGCAGTTGTATAACACAAGTGTCATTCCAACCACACACTGACTCCATATTCAGAAAGGAAAAAAATGACAATGAACATATCAGTATTTGGGCAGGCAGCATAGCTGCAGTCCTGCAGTTAGATCCTTTTAAAAAAAAAAAAAAATGTCACTGGTGTAGCTTACATCTTATCCTGGCTCAGCTTTAAACATGAATGAAAGGATATTCGTATCCGAAAAAGCTCCCAAACATATCTATTTGGCCACACTTTTTAGTGCTCCCAGAGGCTTCAAGTTAAGTAAACACTCACAGTTCCTTCCTGTAGAGGGGGCGGATTTCTGATTCAGGTTTTAAGACTGTCTAGAAATATGGGGGAAAATGCTGGATTTACCAAGATCCCATAGTCTCATTTACGCTTAGCAACTGATTACTGTATATTGGAAGTGACACTTCTGCAGCTTTGGGATTCGGGGACATTTTTATTACCATAGAAGATCAACTGTAAATGCAATATTGTTTTGGTAGTTTATGTAGAACAATCTGAAATGTTGTGTGAATAAGAGGAATTTGAGAGTTGATCATTCATCTTTATTGACTTTGAAGTACTTTGCTCAAACTATTATATTATATTATCAGAAAGATTGAGTAGATACTGAGCAAGACTGAGCACAACTTCTGGTAATTTTCCACCAAAAATGAGTCTCCAAAAAGAGATAAACATGGAACAGTACTGAACATCTTATAAGAAATTGCATCATATTTGAGCAAAGTCCCTTTAAATATTTTACGGATTAGATTTTGCTTCAGTTCACTTCCAAAAGCTAGTGCAGAAATCTGTTTCAAACTGTCCTCTCTTGGTAGAGAAAGCATTAACTGGAAATGCCTGCTTATTCTTCTACAAGTCAGCAATTGCACAGAGTTGAGGCTACCACAAATGCTCTGTGCATGTTAATAGATCAATTCCACATTTATTAATATGCCCATTTGGTGGAATATTAAAATTGCTAAAATCTCTTCTGAGGAAATGCAACCTCACAACCAAGTATTTAAATACAACATCTTAACATTAGCCCTAATACTGAGGAAGAGCTTTTAGACTTTGTGTTATTCAAGCTTGGTCTGTTAAAAAGACTTAGAGAAGTGGTTTCGGAAACCATATTCAAATACAATTCCTTCAATATTTTCATGCAGTTGAAAATCACAACAGCAGAAGACACAGATTATCAGCATCAGATTAGTAAAAATATTTGTAAGCAGAGATCTGAGACATTCTCAGTTCCCTCATGAAGTAACCGCAGCTGATCATCTTCATTTTTCCAGAATATAGTTGAAACTCTAACCATATCATCTCAAAATACTGATGCAGTTTACACATATTTTTGTTTTGTTTTACTGAAATGCATATGATAAACCTCCCTTTAGTTTCACTTCTAATGTATAGTAATCATATGTCAAATTTTGCACCAAGAGCCAGCCTATAACTAACCATCACAAAGTCAAAAATTCACAAGACTACTTTCATGGCCATGCACAGGGAAAGGAAGTAATCCACTTATCAGAAATGAGGCAAGAAAAAGAAGAAATTTGTGCAGAGGCATGAGTAGGAGATTATGAAAAAAGAATACTAACACAAGCTTCAAAAATAACAAGGAGTTTCTCACAAAACTGGGCAAGTAGTCTCCCAGCTAAACACAAATAGCCATCACGTAGGAAAACTCTTTTCTATGCTCCTTACGCGATTGACACTGATGTCAACAGGAATTTTAGATATGCCAGAAATGAAGATTTAAGCTATAAATATGACTATGAGAAACAAAATGTTGATTCAGATTTGGGGTGTCAGCTGCAAGAAGAGTATGCAGAGTGTCTCAGGAGGGTAAAATACTCGGCTTAGCTCTGCCCTAGCTCTGGATCATCAGGGATTTCCTCAGCATAAATCAAAGCAATCTGAACACTGCGTGCTCACCCCAGCTGCTGTAATCCCAGCGTGGGAAAGCTGAGTCATTCATTCTCTCTGATAGCACTGAGTACAAATTTTGGTGCAAAGACTCCCTTGAAGTGGACATCTTCTTTCTTCAAATGACAATTCAGCCCAACATGTAGAACCTGTGTACACCACAAGTTCAGATCAATATCTGCAGATAAGTAACCCTTTCCCATCAAGAAGGTTTTGTTGTCTTTATGTATAAAGGAAGTTTAATAGTAACTGTGGGCTTATTTGTCTCTACCATGGCCAACTTCTATGAAACACTGACAAAAAATTGACTATGGGGTCAAATATAGCCCACTACTAAACATTGTCCTCCTCCTAAAAATGTAGGCCAGATACCTTCTCTTGGAGAGAGCAATTCCCTTTCTCACATTGTGTACCACAGCTCATGTTTAGAGATGCTTTTTTTCTTAAGTAATTGACTGGGAAAAGTGACTATAGGGAAAAAAAAACACAACTTAGATAGATTAAAATTTTGTCCAAATTTGTAACTCAATTATCCTAACCATAAACAAGATTACATGATATCTTACTGGAACGCTGACAATTCTAAAACCTATTAAAAATATGAACAAATCAATAAAGGAGAATTATACATATAAGGAACATCTTTATTGAACGATTCTTATAGATTGTCTTGAAATAAAATTGTTATAGACATTTGCTTGGATGATCTTATTGCTAAGTTTTAAGGTGATAACTATAGTAGTTTTGCATTATGTCCACCCCAACTGCAAACAAGCAGAAAAATCCAAAAACATTCAGACAGAAACATATATGAAGATGTCTATAAGGAGTTTCAGGGTTTTAATCGCATTACCAAGAAGTGGCGGAAAGGAAGAGCGTCTTTTTATAAAAATAACCAATGGTAAATGTGTTGAATAAGCTTGTCACTTCTGGTAAGGAGTCTTATGTAACTTACAGGTGTTTTTTTCTAATGATGGTCATTTCTATCTTCATTAAATGTAATCCAGATAAACAGTCTTGAAATGGTCTGATAAATTTTAAAAAGCTGTTTCAACATCTATTAAAACACATTTTCTTTCAATTTCATAAATTTCCATATATAAATGCAAGATTGTAAGGGCAAATTGTGGTTCAAAACAAGGGCAGCTGTTGTACCAAGAATTTGGTATTGCTGATAACTGGATTTTAAGATATATTTTCATCTCAGTAGATGTTTAAGTGAGCTAAAATGATTATTTCAGCATCAGAATGTCTTATGGCAGACCTTGATGTGTTGCACAGTTTCTCAAATAAATACACTATTTCACATACAGATTTCCCTTATGGAAAAAGAACAACTGGGCAACTCATTTCTCTTTTCTTCTTTCACCTCAAGGACAATCTCTCTCAAGAAAAAATATGTCTTATTTATAATGGCAGATCTCAGGTTTGATTCTGGCAGCTTTTGATCTCTTGATGGCCCAAAAGCTTTAAATACACGAGAATCTGATGCCTTTTTGGCATCCTGCAGCATGCCTGAACCTCAAAAGCAACTTTTACTCCCAGAAGTGAATTACTGAAGCAGTGTAAACAAAACACAAACATCACGCAATGATGAATACCTGAAACATTGTCTTTGTCAAATAGATGACAATTTCTGATCACTTGAAAAGCATTTTTAGAAACTAATCTGCAAACAAACAGAAATATAAAATATCGAATTCATAACATTTCAAATACTCCTTTTGGAAAGCCATGCAAAATTTCAAATATGCTCATTCTTTGAAATAGTTAGACCCTGAGAAAAAGATCCTACATCACAGAAATACAAATACCTTGGTTATGACATAACTGTCAGTTAATTGGATATAGAAAATTGTCTTCAATGAAGCTTTCATATATGATATATTAGAAAATTAGAGAGACATAAAATATTTTATATCACTTGGAGAAGTAAATTCAGATTAGAATGTGACAATGACAGCTATTTTATCCCTAGAAAACTCTTTTTGGATGGAGTGTATTGATTAGATAAGACTTCTAGACAAATACTGAATATTGTTGTCCTAAATTTCAAATGTGAGAAAGCTTAGCTTTTTTTTTTTTCTCTCTCTCTCTTTTAAGAAGTTATTCATTAGCTCTTATGAAAGCTGAGGGGTGTTTTGTTTTGTTTTGTTTTTCCTTATGATGAAGGGAAGGGAAAGGACAAGAAATAAAGAAGGATGAGACAGCACTATGGTACATAATATTTTGTTTGTTTTTGTTTTAGCATCAAGACACAGTAAAACTGGGTCACTAACTTCCTGGTTAATATCTCTTGGTGCTGCTTTAAGAATGCAAGAAGTCATAAACTGCTAGATACATGCCTCAGTCTAATAGGCACTGTCCGTTATATTTGTAAGGAAACTGGAAACAAAGATAAAATGTTGTAGACTAGTAGGTTTGATTCTGTAACCTTTTATCCTACATGAGAATAAAGACAGTTGATATAACATCATTACTGGGAAGCAGAGCACTTTGAAGATGTCTGTTCCTTATGCCAATTTATAGTGGAGTTAAATTAGCAATGAAGTACTGTACTGGTAATACATCCATTAATCAAAGGAAACAAACAACACAGACAACAGATATGTGAGAGCATATCTGAAAAATATTCAAAGAGACTGGGGAGTGGCTGCAGAGGATTTTCCAGTCTAATGAAATTCCCTGTTCTTAGTCTTCAAATGTCTGCGTGCAAAGCAACGGACCCTATTCTGACTAAACCTGTACAGTTAAGTTTACAACAAAACCTGCTAAGTCTTATGCATTATTGATCAGTGCTGGTGTGCTTAGCCTACGCATCCTATTTACATTACATTTCTTTTTATACTACTAGGATCTAACGTGGCTTTTACAAAATGAAAGCTCTTTCCACTAAAACTCTGCAGTTTGTGTTCTTTGTACTTTTTAACAGTTGTGAGAAATTTAGAAGGTTAGTCTTTCAATACTAGATAAAACTGGCAATATTTCTTGGTAAATAAATATCTAATCATCATAATTTAGGAAAATTTTCAATCTCTTTTTTTTCCTAAATAAATAGCTGGAAAATGATCTCCTTTATAAACAAATGCTACTTAAATGGGAGCTGTGTCACAACTTATTCTGATGTTCTAATGCAGAGATTTTGTACCTAATTCTAAACTCAATGCAAGAACGTTTTAAATTAAAATAATAATAATAATAGAATGGGCATTCAAAGATAGTCAATTCATTCTCTTTTTTTGCAGAAGCAGACTTTGTCCAGTAAGAACCTGTGACCGTTCTTGCCTTCCCAAGGCTAGTGACAGAGTGGCTATACAGCCCCAGAGGCAATGGGGGTGACGTGAGCCAGGTCATTGAAACATTTCTTGTTTCAAGACACGATCTGAAAAATTCTGATTCCTTATGCTTGCTTCAGACTGTCTAGAGCAGAGGATGTAAAGTTCAAATCTCTTTTCTAGTAAGTGCAACCAAATTCGCACACTTCCTGACTTATATTATTGTACAAAGCCCTTACAAATATCTGGAGAGAAAGTTTTAAAACAGTTCCCTGGTTTCCAAGTCTGCTGAGAGCATTCACAAAGCAGTTTAAGCATCAGTGTTTCTGAAATCAGAAAAGGAAAATCAGCCACTTCAAGCAGGTCCTGCTTTGACATCAGAAAGTCAATTCACTCAGCTTAGCAGCATTCAATTCTCAACAACATTTTGTTCTGGGTCTCTGTCAAGTTATTCTAGGCTGTGAAATTGTCAGGAATGATGGATGACTATCAGCCTTCTGCTATCTTCTTTCGTTCTCCTTAGAGATTTGCGGCTGCTGACAGCAAAGCAAATTCCTCTTTTCTTTCCTTTTTTTTTTTTTTTTCCCCATAACATACCAAATGAACAACAGTAATTATGAGAAAGCCTACACTACAATTATTTTAGCACTTAACTTTGTATTGACATCCGTAAGAGACAGAGCTCTCTAGATTGATTAGCAATGATATAGCTTCCTGCCTTTTACTAATATTGCTGCAGTCATCCTATAAATGCAATTTCTCCCCTCAAAAAAAAAAAAAATTAAAATTGAACTAATTGAACTAATTACAGAAAAATTCTAATACTTCATGAATATAGCATATTGTCATTGTGTCAGTGCTTCCAACTGTACAGTACTTGTAATATAATCAGAATTGACATAAGAGAATAATTTAAGGATATTAAATGGAATTTTGTTGGGACAGATGCTAAAGCTGCATTATTGTTCCAGGTCGAAATCCTGACTTGAACAAATCCTGTTTGGCCAGCCGATTGCAGCCCTGGTGTGCACAGGGAAAAAAATTACTGCAAGCAGCATTAAACCTACTTACACATTGACAGAATTTGATGTCAAGTATTTAAACCATTTACTAAAACTAAGTATGGGAAGAAACATCTGGTCTGGAGAAAAAACAGTTTAGGGAGGAAAAGAGCAATTGCGAGAAAACATAAACTGGGACATCCTTGAACCCCATGACAATTATAATGCAGTCTCTCATGCTCTCATTGTGTACAAAATTCCTGCAAAATTTATCACAAACAATTCTCTAGCAATTACACAACATTAATTAATCTCCATTACTCTCAGTCACATAGCTGTTCTTTTCAATTAGATGTCATATTTACTCAGCTCGTACACAGGGCTACATATAAAAGAAAACCTATTCCATGTCATCTGATATGGTGAATCCTGAAAATATAGATTGCATGCACCCAAAGAAATACTCATCAGATATCATAATTGCAAGTATCGTTAAATTTAAAGAAAAACAAAAAAACTCTGCTTTCCAAAAATAATACGATTTATTTTTTTTCATCTAGCCCCTTAATATACCATGGCAACATTCATCAGGAGTTTTCCTTGATCATGTTAAATACATGTGAGGTAGAAATCAATGTTTCTCATTCCCAAGCTCCTATTGTGAAGTGGGAAGCATTTGCGACTTATTGTGGTTTAGAAATTGAAGATGAAAGTGGGTGCATTAAAATGAGGTCATATTAAAGCAGAGATTTCCTCCCCTCCTCAACCTTTTTTTCTTTTAATTTCCCTTCTTAAGTCAAGTAGGTCTATGCTCTGTTTCTTATAAATAGAAAGTGTTTAAGTCATTAGACACTTAATGCAGATTTTGTAGAGGTTATTAACTAATTTGCTATTGTCTCAGAATTCTCATGTTTCCTCCAGCTTTACTAATGGATAATCATTTGGTTATGAAATTATTATCTATGAGTACATCCAAAGGAAAAGAAACTAGAGAAAGACAGAAGCTGCTGCTTTCCAGATTTATTTTTTATAAATCTAGGCTATAGCGTCAGAATTCACTCAGTACCTTCGCAAGATGTTCTGCTACAACCAGTGGATTTGTCAGAATATTTTGAAGGTTCTATCTTTGATGTGTATTTTTATTTATATGAAAAGTAAGCTGTCCGCTGTACTGAAGTACTCATCAAGAAACCAGGAATGGTTTCAGCTGGTATAAACATTAATTTACTTTCATGCGCCAAACTCTTGTGACAGAATCCTGTCATATCACTTACAAAGGGCTTATTAAGTGCTTAAGCTGCACAGTTCACTGTCATGAACTAGACAAAAAAAAGGTCAGTATAATTGTTATTATCTACGTATAATTATTAGTTCACTTAGATTACAAAAAACTTTCATCTGTGAGCAAGAAGGGCTCTATAACACATTTGCTTGCAGGGATTTGGCTGTTTTAATTGTGAATAAACTTTGTATAGTTGCAGTATTTTATTATTTTATTTTTTTTTAGAAAACTTTGACTAGAAACAATGCAACTCAGGGTTAGAGACTGCAGAACGTGGCCCCACAGAAAACTGCCACTATCTTGGTAACAAATATACTTTCAAAACATCATGCCAATGCCAGATCAAAATGTACCAAGCTATTTAATCCAGAGATCTGTAACATATGAAAGACTTTTTCAAATTTTACGTTTAAGGTAGCAATTGCTGTGACCATATTATCGTAACTAATCATTATTTAGATAAATTTACTTACTGTTATTTTCAAATAGAATTTCAATCTTTTTGTGTAGTAGAAAAATGAATATAAGTCCTCCTAGGAAAAGTCTTAAATGTCTCCCTCAAAAAGTCATAAATGGAATCTGTGGTATATAGTAATTTAATGTTAGAAAGCGAGGTAACAGACATAACAGTCCCATAATGAGATGAAAAGCAATTTAAACAGTAATCTCATTCCCTAAAAGTAAATAAACCTCTTCTGCTTTTCCTTTTTGACTTAGCTTAGCCCTATTTGATTTATCTACATTTAGGCTTCAACTTTAATCATATCTCAGAAGCTTTTACACAGAAGAACTGCAGCAGCAACTGAATTCATCTATAGTATTTGCCTGCTTGTAGCTGTTTACTCTGAAATTTCCCATTTGCTGCCGACTAGAATGTCCAAAGTCACAGACCGGAGATAAGGGTTTAAATTCCACTATCAAGAGAATCACCTTCTCCACCAAAGAAGCTGGAACAATATTTAAAGATTCTCAGTTACTTCCAACGCATTCATTTATTTTTCTTATACCAATAGTAAGATCCAGATATGTGTATAAGTAAGCTTTACATCAAGTAGTGTAGAATTTGTGTTGGTAATGGCATTTTCTTAAATAAGCAAGTAGTTGAAAAAAAGTAGATGTTATGTACACATATCTGCCTGTATGGGTAAAAAATGAGAGGAAGGGAAAGGAAAAAGAGTGTACGTTCTTCTTCATGCATATGATCAATTAAATACTAAAAATTAAAAATAAGAAGAAGTTTGAGTTTACATTTCCAAAAAGAAAAGCGCAATCCTCACCACTCCAGTGGACATACATGCACTCAATACAGTATAACCAGTCTTTGAAGGAAACCATATGAAATTCAAGCAAAGTCAACTTGAACCTAATTTCCTTGAAATCTCAGGTACACCATATTTTCCTCCAATCCATCAATATGCTCCAGTCAGACAAAAATGTTATGCCTGCCAGGATATTTTTTTCATCATCATATTGTATCTAATGTATATACTCTACATGTCAGGTAGAAATTGATGCTTCTTCCTCACAAGATCTCCTCATGAAACACCCTGACTGTACCTACTTTGGGGACACACAGGAAGGGAACTTTGAAACACCTAATAATTCAAGAGGACAGCATTTTATTTAGTATGTCATGTTCTTCTCTAAGTTGTGCACTGAGTATTAGACTTAGTTACCTTAAGCTGGAACATATTATTTAAATCAAATTTATAATCATTTTTGGAACTTTCTAACATGTCTTCTGTTTTAATAAAACCATAAAACCCTTTGCATGCCTTACTGAAAGAGCTACTCTTTGTCTTGATGTATGTGAAGATAAACCAGACATCAGTTCCACACATTATAAGAAATTGAGAAAAACAGATTTCAAGATTGAACATTTTCTAGCTGAAGATACCAGAAGTATGCATGGAAAACTACAGGCCATGGTTATTTTCTTCTCTGAACTCAAATACATGTCAGTGAAGACAACTTCAGTCATTTCTTTCCACTCCATCAGGATTTCTTTTCAGATGAGCTACATTTTTAACAGAAGAACTCATAAATGCTTTGTTGTAACATATCCTTTAATTCTTTAAGGCATTATGTACTGTTTGAGCAAAAATCCAATTTTAGGCAGCATCAGAAACAAAATGTTTTAAAACATTCTGATGCAAACCTCAGTAATGTTTAACCAACACTGAATCATGCTCACCTTTTATTTCTCAAAAAACTTTAAGACTCAAATTAGGCAATCATCACTTAACATGCAACACATTCACACAAATAGATGGAAGAATTTTTAAGAGCCATTTTACTACAGAATGCAATAATAATTATCCGATAGACATGCCTCATCATTTCCATGTGTTAAAGCTTGACCAACTGAGATACCAGCAATATTGCAAGGAAAAAAAATATGATAAAGATTTCTGTTGTATGCCTATAAATAATGACTATGCAGAATATTATGAAAAGGGCAACACCTGAAAGCGAATACTTATTCTTAGTTTCTGTTAGTCTGCAGGCAGACTGATGTCTCTAAGTTAATGCCAGAATTATCACCTGAAAGGGTCACACTTTCAAAGTTCAAACCATTTGGTAACATTCTCCCTTTTATACTTCTGGATAATTCTAAAAGACTTTCACTTTCTTCTTCTAAGTAATCAAATAACTATGTCGGAGTTAAAGTGTTAGAATCATTTGACAGTGCTGTTTTGAAAAACCAGTAGCCAAGTAGAATACAATTTTTTAACCAAACTTTAAATTATTTTTTCCCCACCTGAGAAAGTAACTAGCACATTTTTTACCATGAAATCTTATTTATATGCATCATTTTAGCCAGTTTGAATCCTGAAGGAAAATTTTACTTCTATTCACAATCGAGTGACCTACCTTTATGACTACGTATAATGCAGCTTGCTGCAGTCAGTTTATTCTTTTCATACTTTGATATTTTTTAGCAACAATATTTTGTTAGAGTTAGAGTAGTTCTGATTTTGGAAGCTCCAGTAGAGTCATATTTGTGATCCACATTGATCTGGTTTTGATTTTTCTGTGACATTCCTTGCTTACTGTGACACTACTGAGAAGCGTGGTCAGGTCTTAAGAAACCAGGACAAGATGTCGCACTTGTTGGGCCATCTTGTAGCATGCAAAACAAGATGACACAAGCTCATATTGCAACATCTCCATCTTTTCCACCTTTGCATCATTCCATTTGCGTGGTTCACTGACCCATTCAAAATAGTTATTGTATGTAACCATTTTAGGCTGTGTTTCTGCCACCTGCAGAGATGGATTGTGCAAAACTGAAGATGTCTGAACAGTACTATGATGACCTTTCTGTAGGTTTTTAAGAGTCTATAATAATCTAGATTTATTCTGCAACACAATCACATTTCACAGTCATTTCAAACATAATGACACTCCCAACACTGAAAGCCCTCCATGAACTCCACCATGTCTCCTTGAAAACCTCACTGAAACTGCCAGCACTCCCAGGGGCAACAAAATTCAATTTTGCTTACACTGCTGAGAAGACTTAAGCTGTCTCTGATACGAATAATAAGCAATGATCCCATTGGGCTAAGTACTGCACAGAGACGTAACAACAAAGTTGGTCCCTGCCACAAAGAGCTTACAAGCTAATTAACAAAAAAATAGGTTTAGTCATATCTGTAAAACAATGTAAAGATGTAAGTGGGATTTCCCATTGTGTGTGGTCCAGCATTGTATAACATTCAGCAAAACTTCCAGTCCAAAAAAAAAAAAAAAAGAAGCAGGACTTTACAGGTACGTTCTTAAACTATCTTTTTAAACATGGTTTCTTAAAACTACCCAGAAGCAGTGAGAAGGGATACGTGAAAGGAACGTGTCATAGATGTCTCAGTGTTACAGCCAGCTTTTCTCACATTAACTCACTGTGTTGTTCTTGCCCTCACTGTGGTATTTAAATATTCTCTGATTCTTCCCCTTTGCTATAAACTCAGTAAGATCACGGTGAAGTATTCCTCCCTCATGACTTTTAACACTTTAACAATATGAACAGAATATAAACATAATCCAATACACTGTTATATCCTCCCAGGTCTACAGACAGGTAGAGGTGATAACTCTAAGCTGTGTGAACGGCACTTGTTATCTCACTGATGTTACTTTTATTAACTATTTCACTGTGGATGACATTAGCACAAATTTACCTTACAGTCAAAAAACAACCACCTGCCAAAATTGACTACATTTTTTTAATACTCATTTAGTGGACCATATGACAAATCTGCAGCAGCATGAAAACAGACTATTAATTCAATGAAATATAAACAGTTCAAGATGCTACTGAGAAAAAGGATGAAAAAGGGTACTCTAAATGGTGGGTGGAAATATCAGTTCCAGTGGTATTCCCAGTGGTAGGACACTGTAAGTGCAATGGCACAAAGCCAGTAGGATTCATTTGCAAAAGTGTCCACAAGTGTTTTCTCAAGGGGTAACACTTATCTGCCTGCATCGGTTTACAGTGCAGGAAATTCCCAGGGCCATACCTTAGTGTCTCATTCTTTTTATTACAGATTCTGCATGGCTGCAGGCTCAGAGGTATCATTCCTGTAAGTACCAGGAGGACTGAGGAAAAGCTCCTTGAATAAAGCCAGGTAAAACTCTGTCTAGACAGGAGAAGCAATGTAGTTTTGAGTCAGAATGTCTTGGGTTCCAAGAGGAGGAGTGACACCCAACTGTATACCAAGATCTTTGCCCACAGATTTCTGCCTGACTTCAGCATCCTGCTTAATGACTTGCTGCCTGCAAGTCAGCATTGGTTCTTTGTTGATTCTTACAAACTCTTAGTTTTGCCATCCAGTTGCCACTGGGATTATCTTTCCTTTTTTATATAAACTTTAAAATAGTATTAAAATTCCAGACAAATCAAATTGGCTTTCTAGAGAGCATGTTAAAATCACAAGTTAATGACAATGCATGCAAGTGAGATGGGATTATAGTAGATCCATTTAAAACTCAGTTTTCACAATGTAAAACACATGGACTGACCACAGTTTTTCTCTTGAAGCAGGCAGTATGAAAATGCTTTATCTTAATGTGCTACAGTGCACAAAATTAAGGATGCAAGCCTATTATTTCAATCCATAAGGGAAATGCTGTTTTTAATTTTATCTAAATTAATTAGAAAGACAAGGTTCAAAGAATAAGTAATGTCATGAAGGGGATGTTACTAGAAAAAAAAACACCTCAGTTGTTCATGAAGTAGTCAATAAACTATGGTGTTCTTTGTACATTCTCCTGTCTTCCCCTCCTTTCCCCCTCCCCAAAAGTTCAAAAATCAAAGCTGGAAAAAGACACAGATAAAATTCCTTCTAAATAATTTATTTGTTTTTTTTTAATATAACAAAATTACAGGAAAATATGCACTATATGACTTTTTAGATGCAATGGGAAAATTCAGAGTACTGTTCTCAAATCTCTCCGTTTTTCTCTCTCAGTTTACTTTTGCTGCTCTAGCAGAGAGAAAATCTGAAATTTCTGAGATCAGGCAGAATGGATCTCTGAATTTAGTGTCTGTTTTAGAAACATATATCTTAAAAAACTGAAAGCCCTATGCATTGCCTTTTATTTTTGAAATTTCTATCCTCTAACAGGATTTTTACGTTATTTTTGGAAATGCAGGCAGAATCACCCTTATTTGCCTTTTCCCCTTGTTATATGTATGCGTTGAAATACATTTCAGCAAAATGCATCATTTGCCATATATTTTCTAAAACCATACCCAGAAATATTTGGGGAAGGTTGTCCCTTCAAACCCTGAAATTTCCAGCTGCTTCTTTAGGCTCAGACTTATGAATTTGCATTCTATTCTCAGAACATTTCAGACTATCAGAACTGAATTGTTTAAGATTACAGTTGTGGTGGAAAACAGTTTCTGTGTTTCCAAATACTTTCATCTCTTCTTTCTTTTCCAAAACTTTAAGGCTCTATTCTATTAATTTTTCTTTGCCTGGGTGCACAGCTAGCTGCAATATAAATCATCTAAAGACATGGATTTATCACATCTGTAAGATTATGCTCAATACTGTCTAAAAGGTACAACTTTTACTTTTTCACCCAGCTTGCATTTCCCATTTCCCCCCCTCCCCCCCCTTTTTTTTTTTTTTTTTTTGCACATTAAAAACTAGATGCAAAATACACTTTCTACTTAATCATGAAATAACTCTGATAGGATATGACAGCTGTGCAAGATGGAGAAGAACCTTTAAAAGGTTCACAAAACAGGATACGGGGAGCCTGAGACACTGCCACCACATGTACTGCCAAACAGGAGTCGATTAATCAAGATAACCTGGCAGGAAAAATGTTTTCTCAAATCTGTGACACAGACCTAAGGCTGGTTTGTCACTGCGCACTGTTAAAGAAGAGTATTCAGTCCCAAGTTTCAACCCTGATTCTGACACAGATAACAACACGTAACCTTGTGGTAAGTCATGGACTCTGTGAACCCCATTCTTCATCTGCAAAACATGAGTGGTAGCACTAACCTGTCTTTTCTGGATATTATCAATCTTAATTAATGTCTGTAAAGCTCTGGGACATAAAATGGAACATTTTTTTTTAGATGCAGTTACTGTTTAATGTATTAACAGGAAAGAAAATCTAAAGAGAGGGAAGAGCAGCTTCATTGCCAATGCACCAGCTCTCCTATTGCCTTCATTAATCCTTCCTGCTTAAAACACTTTTCCATCAGAGGAAAAACAGTATCTACTTCATAAAGACAGAAGTATATTTGCAAATGAAGTGACGTGTAATACTGTGCAACAGTCAAGTGGAAAGTACTGCAGAACTAAGGTGCTAAGGTGAAGAGCATCCAACCACAGACAGTGCAATGGGATTTTGATCCTAATAATACCACCAAGTGACAAACACGCTGGCTGCTTAGATCCAAAATTCTTCAAAACTTTTTCAGTCTAGTACTTCAGCACTAGTAGCATAACAGCAATAGAAGCTCTGTTTTGTAACCCTACATGATCATTTCAAAGAGTCCTCTCACACCACAGATGCTCAAGTAGAAAAACGTTGAAATGTGAGTTAAATATCAGAAAGTATAAAAACTGACGTTTATCTGAAGGTATCTTTAATAATGGTTTCACTTCTTTTAATTCTTTTAAGACTGTTCTCAATAACACCTGCCTCCTTCTGTTCCCCAGAGGAAACATTTCTATGACTCCAGTGTGAAAAAGGAAAAATAAAAAAAGAATGGAGCAAGCCTACATGTGTAGCTAAAGAAAACAGTTCCTGAATTAAAACAAATTTGACATGCATTTTTCAAGCTTGCTCAGCCTAGATAGGTTTAAAATATAAGCAGCTTTGCCTGCATATAAGTAAATAAACAGCAGAGGAGGGCATGACAAGGAAAGGACCAAGTCAACACATGCCTTGTAAAATGAGAGCCTACAATTAAGAAATAAGATAACACCAGGAGGCTTATTCCCATTTCAGTCACAGATGTTTCTTTATGATTTATATGTGAAAAACAATATCAAAACAAACCAAATCAAAACAGTCTTCACATTTAGGGGCTGTGAGTTTGTACTTTTTCTTCAGTTACAGAGTGATAATTAAGAGAAGACATTTGAAACACCCACTTCAAAAACCGAACATACTTAATATAGGGTAAGATAACGCAGAACTTAGTAAAGATGTCAGCTCAGTCTAAAATCATAATTACTGTGTACAACTTGCTCCTGAGGGGTTTTCCCAGTAGAAATAATTACATTACTTCTAGTTCCTTTTATTAAAAAAAATTACAGATAGGCATAACATGTAATTTTGCAAACAAAAAATAGTGTTTTCCTTTTATTCCCAGATTTTATATTTCCCTGACAAAATGCTGCAGACTGCAGGGAAAACAGTAACATGCAGCTTGGAATAAACTTTAACACTTTGAATCAGATTATATTTAAATTAAACAGCTGCACAATTAATGATAGAATAAGCAAACTTCCTAATTACCTGAAGTATAACTAATTTTTGTGATTGTGTTATCTGTAACCTACCAGCTGGACTACTGCATTCATTTCTGGCCCACATCTTAGGCAAAAGAAAATTCTGGTTATTCTGAAGAAAAGAACAGTAATAGGAGGGTGACTAAGTAATATATTTAGATTGCAAACACTATGAAACTTCTGCTTTGTTTCTACATAAAAAAATGTTATCTAGCCTTCTGTGGAGCACTTAGCATCACCTCACAACTCTCATAAAACCTGAAACTTTTGATGGAACAATGCATGCTTACAAAAGATATCAGGTTGTTTAAAGTCTTCAAATGATGAAGTCTACTACGCTCCTAAGTCAGTTGATCCAAATGTTGAACGTGACCCACTGTTGCAAGTGTGTTCTTCCATTCTACAGGCCCTATTTATTTCCAGTCTCTTGTTGCCCCTATGCCTTGGTCAATGAAGACTAAAGATGTGTGTTGTCCCCAGTCTGTGTAAATATCCTTCATGAGTATTGGTAGCGTCTGGCACAGTGGTTTTCAGCTCCTTGAATACTACAGCAGTAAAAATAATAAGCTGTATTAAGAATAAAATTGGCATTTATGGTATTCTCATGGTTTTATGTTGGCAGGTTTGTTTTATATATACTAAAAAAATTTCTTTCGTTAGGGAGTCTCTTCAGCTCTGTATCCCTCACTTGCATTATGCTTGGCTTCCATAATAAACATAACCCATAGTCAGTATACTAGTTCTATTTATTATCTGTTCTTGTTTAAAAGTATACCTCTGTGCTCACGGAGATATGTAGCATCTACCAAATCACATGCAACATATTAATACTGGATAATAGCAGAATTTTTTTTTTTTCATGTATGTGCTCACCAAACAGCTTTTATACAGCATTCACAAATTTACAACCCTACTTGTTGCAAATCAATGGAAAGAGAATACAAAAACTCACCTGGACTCTAATGATTACACATTGAGTTTATTCCTTATATTTGAAGTTAGGGAGAAAGGAGGTTTTTCTTTCAGTTTTCAGTGAAACAGCATTCATTAAACAAAGCCAGGCAACTGACCACAGTCACACTTTCCCTAGTGAGTTTCAAGTCTTTGAGCCTGCAAAAGACATATTTTACCCCTCCGATTTAAAGTAACAAGACTAGAGGTAGAGTAAGGAGTGCAGCAAAAGTGATAACTCCCTGACTGTTGTAATGTCTAGGCAATTCAAAAATAAATATCTATACGCTACGATGTTAAAACTGGAGATAAAATCATATAGTGAATTTTAAATTAATGACTGAATGCATCCATCTGAAGTTTACTCTGCACCAAAACGCAGATAGCCTGTCCTCATTTCCTTCTATGCAACAGGATATGACACTGTCAATCACCATGAAACAACTTGTAAAACAAAATTCCAAAGGGCGACTCACAACAGCACCTCAGGCTCAAACACTCATAAGCTGAGAAAGAAAAAGATAGTGTAGAACATTTATTCCAATTGCTACAAGTAGGCTGAGCATGAAGAATGATCCAAATAAACCTTCCATGTAGGAGAAGTTCACTTTTGGTTTAGAACTCTGGGCCTGTCTTCACAAATTTCATAAATCAGCTGTGAAAACAATTCCATTCACAGTGTGAAGAAAATTTCTAAGCTATTCTATAACTCATTAAGTGTCTGTTAAAAGTCAAATCAATTATTTCCTCACAGACACCAAACAAGCTCTAACTGCATAATAAAAGGAAGAAACACTATTTATTAAGTAACAAGTCTAATTATTTCCTGAGCAATCACATTCTCTTCCCCTTAGAACTATCATTTCCTTTGTTCTCCCAGCCTTCAGCTCCTTCCCCACTCATTTCTCTCTCCTTTACAAATTTCTTTGTACGTTGCTCTCTTTGGTTGTAGAAAGCAACTAAGAAAGGACTTTCTCTCAAGCAGCTTTTTCAAGAAAGAGAATATTTATACCCACAAGAACTGGGTAAAACCACATAGGACTTCATGTTTTATTTCTTATTTTGTCTGAGGAGAATTTGCCATCCTCTAAGGAATAAGCCTCCCCCCCTATGGGTTCTAAAACTCATGCTAGCTCTGTGAAAAATTGAAAACAACCTGATAATTGAAATGGTGATGGAAAACTATGTATTATCTCTGGATGACCTCTGTGCACAAGTTCACTGAGCCAATGTGGAGCTTCATTGTTCAGTAGCAATTATTTGATCAAATGAAGATGATGACAACTTTACTTTCTTTATCATAATCTTCTTCTCCGATTCCATCTTCATTTTGAGTATTCAGCATTATATATTATTAAGCATAACCTGATTACGTGAAGACACAGTGATGATATTGCTCTTGACTAGGGTATTAGAATGACCTTGAAAAACATAATTCTTTTATAACATTAAACAATTGTTTTAAAAGCTTTGACCTCTGCTCCCTGCTATCACTATTCTCCATGGACTCGGTAACACAGAAGTAAATACAAATGAGAGTGAAAAAGTGCAGTCTTTAAATATACTTAGAAAGCACAAACTACCCATTCCGTTCATTCCTGAAGGTCAACTTTCACCTGGAGGTTGATGATTCAAAGATCAACAGTTTCCAGAAGTTAAGTATCAGGTTGTAAGCAAAGGGGGAAATTCTTTACAGAGAGAGTGGTGAGGTGCTGGAACAGGCTGCCCAGAGAGGTTGTGGATGCCTCGTCCCTGGAGGTGTTCAAGGCCGGACTGGATGGGGCCCTGGGCAGCCTGGTCTAGTATCAAATGGGGAGGTTGGTGGCCCTGCATGTGGCAGGGGGGTTGGAGATTCATGATCTTCGAGGTCCCTTCCAACCCTGGCCATACTGTGATTCTGTGAATGTTGTTCACATCTGAAAAAGAACAGGCTGAAGAGAAGAAACAAAGTTTCCTCATAGGTGGCAAGCAAAATACCCAGCAGAGAGTCTCTGTGATTCTGCCTTCAGCAACCACTGCATTGGCTAATTCCTCACCAAGAGGCAGCGTCATCTGTAGTGATGGCAATGCAGCTTTGACATCATGAAGTCCTATTTTTCACTTCTGAGCTCTGGATTCCCTCCAAGGGGTCCAGCTGAGTAGGGTACAAGCATTCCCAACTACATGCAAGCCCAGCTCAACCCCAACCCCCTTCTACACAGTAACCTGCATATACTTGAAAACCATATGCAAACTTGAAAAATAAGCAACAATAGGAAAAGCTTAGGTTTAGCTGGTAGAAAGGAAATATAAGGCATGAAACACATGAAATAGATGTTCAAATACCTGATTTCCCAAGCAGGTAGCTGACTAAGAAGTACAGAAGTTTGTTGTTTTCAAAGTAGTTTTCTATAGGCTTAAGAAACTAGCTATAACAATTAGATCTCACTACCAAAAGTCAGGAAAATCACTGTTGGATATCTCCATTGCCCTAGAGTCAAACAGAACATATTTCAAATTATCCTTCCATCTCTCAGTTTGGGATTCTAGCCACTGGTTTAGAGGCTATTTGCAGATGTGAATCCTCTCAGCCATTATTTTGTATTTCCAATGGTACAACACTTGGTATCAGATCAGTTCTGATTATAGATTACAGCAGTTCATAGCTCTTCAAGACAGCTGCAAAGTTTGTTCTCCCAGTCAGCTATTTTGACCATATTACTCTTTGAATTCATGTACTGGTTTTGTCTTCACAGCTACATCCAATTTACTCTCTTTCACTTGCAAAACTTTTCTCAGGATAAGATTCAAGCATGCATTTCAGTAATTTTAAGAAACTCCTCCATCTCTAAAATATTATGCATATCCCTGTCTATTGTGTATTTAAATTTGACATGCTGTAATGAGAATAAAATAATAAATCGTCACATTCCTAACACTCCTATTAAAATGATACAGTGGTTAAAGAATTATTTAACAAATAGAACAGATCGCTGCTCTGCCACAAGAGTATAAATCTACAGTAACTTCAGTGACACTGCTGAGATTTACATGGCTGTTCCTGGGGACAATATCTGACCCATAGACCTTTGCAAAGTAGATTTGTTCTATGAGGTTTCATAGATAGGACATAAACGAGGAATACATCACATTTTAATAAAAGACTGTTCTTAGAAGTGAATGATTTTGCACTTGTTGGAAGGTGCTTGTCAAATGAGAAATAGGAGTGCAGGAGGAACTGAAGAATAGCAGCCTTGTGTCATGGGTAGTCTTATGAAAGGCAGCCTTGAATAGAGTGCACTATAAAGAAAGAATATTGTTACATTTTCTGACAAGGATGTGGTTTGCTAAGTGATTCTTGAACTCCACAGGGGAACTTGTCTCTTCACCTTGATTTAAAAGAACGTACACACAATACCACTTAAACTCAAAATATGCCCAAGCTGTCTTCTGATTTTACTGAAAGAATCTCAGAACAAGACAAAACAGATGGTACCAAAGCCCTTTTCTTTAGCTAATACTGACTGTACTTACAACTCTGAAAAGAGTGAGCAGTGTTTTAAGAAAAACAGGCCTTGCATTTGGATTTTTTTTTTTTTTAATTGTCAGGGCTTATAAATACAGCTATTAATCTGATTATTTTCCACGGTGTATTGATTCAGTGCAGAGTCATCCAAGCTAACTGATAGCATGAGAAACTAGTTCCTCCATTTTCATCAATTTCAACAGGAGGAAAGAGCTTACTTAGTACATATTTGAAAGAGAAGATAATTTCTTATTTTAAAAAATGGAGTATAGATTATTATAGTTTTCATTAGGAGCAACTCCATAGATCTGCAGTTTCTTATGTCAACCTAAGGAAGCACGAATTCTTTGTCGTAGCTGTAGGTATTACAGTTAACTCTAAATTGACTAGTGTTCTTTTCTAAAAATAGAGTACTTATTTTACCCTTTCTGTCTCACATTTTGAAGTTATATTTACAAGTAAAAAACCAAAAACTGCACTCTAATGCACTCTAACCTGTGGAGAACAGTCCACACAGCGGTAGGATGCTCAGATTACTACAGAAAATTTACAAAGAAATAGCAACAGAAATTAAAACAGACTGTTAAAAATATTTATTACCTATGCTTCCTGAGGATAAAAGAGCACCAAGAATTCAGAGATTGAAGAGAGCCTTTGTTACCATAGATACTGGGCAGGTGTGTCATTTTCAACTATAAGCACACATTTGATAAGAGGCTTTTGACTACAAATGCACCTGAATAAAATAAGGAGTTGTAAGAAAAAAATGAAAGAAATAGAGAGACCGAACTATTTCACACCTCCAGCTTATCTCACATTTTATGTTTTATCAAGTCTCTGAAATTTTCATCTAAACAAAGAAAGAGCAGATTTTCAGAATTTACTGGGTTGTGAGCTTTCAAATCTGTTCACTCCTTCCCTCCACCACTTTCGTCTAGATTTTTATACAAAATACTAATGAGACGAGTGGCATTTCTAGATATCCAAGTCTGTCTTTCAGACTTTTCTGTCTGGATACACACAATTAAAAATATTATTTTTTCCCTGGAGGTCTGTGAGAAAAATACGGGAGAAAAGTATCTGATGGCAACAGTCATTGCTTAGAAAAGGTGAAGAGACAAAATGTTTAAAACTACAATTTCAAAAAACTTATAAACATATATTAGTAATGCACTTGCTAACACTCAGCAGCAGTAGCATCCTACACAAAAAAATGATAGAAAATTCATTCAAATTGTTAGTCTCAAAACTATATTCATTAAATACAAAGGAAAATGTAAATATAAAAGTTAAAGGCAGAAGTCAATCTTCCTTGGACGTACATGTGATTACCTGCAGAAAACTATTTAAGTTGTTTTAATTAAATGACATCCGCCATTATTCTTCAAAAACAATTGATAGTCTGTATCTGCACATCAAAAGAGACAATAAAAAGTAAAGTATATTTTTCTTTTTTTTTTTCTTCACTGTAGCGGGAGTATATTAATTTCCTTGCAATTAGATTCAGTGGGCATAATGGCTTGAAATATGAGCTGTAAACAAAAGTCCAATCTGCCCACTAAATCTACACATTTGCTTATTTGTGAGATTACTCTCCATTAATTTCACTTGTTACTTTCTGACAAGCTAAAGGCCGTCTCTTACAACACTTTGCTAGAAGTAAAAAATAAACAAAAGTCAAAAATAAAACACTGATGTAAATCTTTCTAGCCTACAAAAAGTTTTCTTTCAGCTGTGGACAGTAATGTATTTTAACTATTTTATGTGTCTGTACAGCTTACCTCCTTTATAACAGCCTTGTGAACATTGTGTCAAGATTCTCAAGATCTTTTTTTCTGTGAAAGAATTCCAGCTTTATTGAGACAGCAGAGAACACTGAGCAAACAAAAGCATATGCCTTTAATGCTTTCTTTATGACTGTGAATAATAACAACTTGCTGTACCTAAGCTATGTTTTTAAGTGAATCCACAAGTGTAGGCAAGAAATGACTTCTGCTACTCCAGTCATGCTTCCAAGGACATATATGGAAACAGGCTGCAATCAGCTTTTCTCTAGCTGGCCATTCCATGGTCTAGAACAATAGTTTTAGCTCCACCTTGAATTGAAGAGCAATCTTCTGAGATAGAAAAAGCAGTTTTTTCAACTTCTCTCTAATTTTTCATCATAATGTTTCTAGGAGGTCCATATCATTAGTCCAATCTTTAATGTCTGCAGATGACATGCTATAGCCATAGGTTATATGCTCATATTTCACATGCATGGTTTTCAGAAAGCGCTGAAATGTCTTCATTCTTAGGCGTTGAAAATGCCTTCTATCAAATAAAACAAATTGTATCCTGACCACATGATGTCACTGAAGCTCATACTTCACAAGAGCATGAGATATTACATTGTCGTCCTAGATAAAATACAATACCTAATCCTTCACATTGGTTTTAAGATACAGTCATGTTCTTCAACTTGACAATAGTAGAGATTTCTATGACTAGTTACTCTCAGTAAATCATAATACTAATAAAAATCTTTGTTTGCAGGAAATCATCCATTAATTAATTGTTAATCTCATGAGGCCATTTTACTGATGTATCCATTTATATGTTTCTGCTAAAAGCAAACAACATATATATGTTTTTCAAAAAGGCAGAAGCATAAAATATTTCCCTGAAATTATCTTGAGGCTATGTTCCAGATAAGAAAACTTAATTCTTCATCTGTACCCATCAATTCTCACCAAAGAACTATTCAAATTCTGATGCATACCATTAATCTAAGCGCAGATAGTATTACCTAGCGCTGTGTTAAAAAATAAAACAATCTTATCTACCTATTTCAGTGATTTCTTACATTTGGAATACATACTAATAAACAATGTCCTTCCACCAGCCAGGAAACAGCTTGACCTCACTCTAAGAATTCAACATCTTAGCACCACAGAAAATATGAAATATCAAAATAGGAATGGACCATTTCTTAGTAACTTTATCTTTCTCTATTACTCGACAAAACAGCTGGAAGAGAAACACACCATCTCTTGGAGAGATTTGGCACCATTTCCTTCCTTTTTCATGAACAGAATATATTGCCTACCAGTTAATTCTTCTTCATTTTACCTGTCGTTCTTGATAAAACTGACAGTCAATTGCTATCTGATACTAAACTTTGTTTTCTGAAACTATTCATAAGGAAACTCATAAAAGTCTGATTGAAAAAAAGAAAACCACAAAAAAATAGTTGACTAAGCTTAACATTTTCAATTGAGTAGGACTACATATAGTCCTAGAATCATTGTCAGTCTTCAGTATTTAATGACAGTTGTGTGTTTGTTCTTATGGACCACAGCATCATTCAACAAATTTGATCACTAGACGAGGAAAATTTACTGAAATTCTTGCAGATAGCCTTTCTCTTTTCTGGAGGGACATATACAAGGTGCAGAGACAAATGGCTACACAACCACTCAAGACTTCAGTTTCAGAAACATTCCTGCCATCATAATGATCTCTTGTCAAGACAAGAACACCCTGTTAACCATCAATAGAATGCTGCAATTAAACGTAAGAGCAATTGCATCACATTCTTCATTAGCTGGAAGTATTCAGCTGCAAGAGTTTGAACCAGTCTTCAGTCTGATGATTCTCAGACTTCCCAGCCACCTCATCATAGAATGTCTTCCACCTGTGTCTTTGACTAGAAAACTATGTCATGTTTAATGTAACGACTAGGTTTCATTAATGCCTCCTAACGTCTTCTGTCATATTACTTCCTTCAACCAGTCTGCTTGCCATCCTCTCCCACATCCCATGAGGTTCTTCCCGACTACTGTCCTCAATGCCCAACTTCAAACTTCCGTTTGCAAAAGACAACAGCAGTAGACACAATAAGGTTTGAGCACACTTATTTTTCTTTGATGCCCTGTCTTTTCTATGACTCCTCTTGATAAAGAAACCATTAATAAAAACTTCAAACAGAACAGTATGCAGCAGTGCCTCAGCACATAGATTTTCAAGGACACACAAAAACTCTGCTTTCTACATTGGCTTCTCTTAAACTTTAGATAAGTCTCTGCCCTCCAAGCACTTTGCATGCCCATCCCAGGGCATCTAAAATACAACAAAAACCACGGTAGCAAGGATTTTTGCCTACAGTTCTGTGCCTAACACAGAAACGTACAGCTCCTTCAGGTAAGTGACTAAGCTTTTTAACAAGCTAATTGGGGGCTTATGATAATTTATGCTATGTTCCAAGTACAAACACTCATTTGACCTTCTGTCTAACAACAAAATCATAACATAATTTTAAAAACAAATTGTGTGCTGCGTTGTCCTTTTTTTGTTTGTTTGTTTGAATTACATGATTGACCTACAACAGGACAGGACAGAACAATCACTTATGATTAATCACGTGTCTGTATGAATGGTTTAGCAAAAACAAAATGCTGTTATTTCTTATCCAGAATTCTGCTTTTGTGGATGCTCTCCTCAAATAAATAGAAAGAGAACCTCAGTTGTACTGCAGCACCCAAGGAGGACATTTGATTCTGGCCATATTCACTTCCAGCATTCTCATATTTTCCTATAATTTTATTTTATTGTTACATGCAGGCATAGTTCATTTACAAATCTATTACAGAATAAAAATGAAATCCTCTCAGACAGGTCAGATGAAAACTAAGTATTAACTACAGCAGAGGCTGGAAAGCACTACTGTACTCCTTTTTATTTTTATTTTTTTTCCTGGGAATTTAAATTCTGCATTGAACTGTGGTAATGGTTGAGAGATAATCCCTGGAACCACTTAGAACAGAGAACTTTGTTACTGCTTGTCCTTATCTGGATAATCAAATCATAAAGTCCAACTGGCTACCAAAGCAAAGCTTTCATGCTAACTCTAAAATACCTCAAATGTAATTTGTTCAGTAAACTGCAGTACATTAAATTTCTATATTAAGTAAATTATAAGGAAGAGTGCACTTTGCAAAATTAAAAAAGTGCTCCGTTAACTTATCTATTATTCCTCTGGGAAACTTTCCAAAGTGTGTCTAGTACAATTAGATACTTTCTTTATGGTCAGTCTATAGCCAAGACAGAATTGTTACAACTCAGCAAATGTGTTTCCATTATAGCTGTAGACTCGTCTTTATTTTCCAAGGTGAAAATCCCTGATCACAAGCACCATTTTTCTAGCTTGTATGTGCAGATTGAAAACTTTTAGATAAAAATAACTACCTAACCGAATATCTGGCAGTTAGAATCAAAGCAACATTGATCACTTGCACACCTTTAAGTGACTTTTTTTTTTAAGTACTCTTTGGAAGTGCACTTAGAGTGGAAGTAAATAGGGTACACGACAAAGTGGATTTATTTAAGTAGAATCTCAGTGTACAGGAACTAACAAATTGCCTTCATTGCATTCTATAAGATATAAATGAGACATTGTTTTCAATAAGTTTTTTTAAATGAGAAAAAACATTAGCATTTCAGAAAGATGTGCAAAACACTTGACCTAAATTGATTAGGCTTTGGGGTTTTTTGTTTTGGTTTGGTTTTTTTTTAATTATTTGGTTTTTTGGGTTTTCTATTTGTTTTTCTGTAAAATCTGTCATTCTGAATTATTTTATTTTTTTATTGTTTGGATACTGAAGGCTGGGATTGCAGGTGTCTCAATCACCTCTCATTTGGACAAACCAACTTATCAATACTTTTAAGTGTGCTTATTAATTACTGAAATGACAAAAACCTTATTTGCTTGAGAGATGGGATCACTCATTACCTAGACTTTGAGTCAGTGATGTACTTGTTAGAATTTCAGCCTTCCCATTGTAAACACCTCCCCCCCCCACTTCTTCTGCTCCTGAATACTACCATCCTAGGCATATTGATAAGGTTGTCTATGAAGAGCAGTCATATTAAAACCAGAAAATACCAAGATGT
Source organism: Meleagris gallopavo (assembly GCF_905368555.1). Taxonomy (NCBI): domain Eukaryota; kingdom Metazoa; phylum Chordata; class Aves; order Galliformes; family Phasianidae; genus Meleagris; species Meleagris gallopavo. The sequence continues at coordinate 22,811,455 of NC_139413.1, forward strand.
ATATGGTCTGTGAACATCACTGCTCAGATTCTCTTTTTATTCAGTTATTTAAGATTTCAAGTCCTATGTTGTGTATGACCTGGCCTTCAGCAGCTGACACAAGATTGGAGGGTGCCTTTTTGGACATGCTCACACAACAGAAGATTTTACATGATGAGATGATTTTACACAGTAGTTAGATAGAGCCTTACCTATACTGTGCTGCTGCTCTAACTGGCTGCCTACTACAAGGTGATTGGAGAGTGCCTTCAGCACGTCCTTTGCACTTGCAGGAATAAATTTTAAACAAGATCATTCAAAAAAAATCTTCTTACTCAAGTCTCTCTCAAGGACTGAGAAAGGTTTATTACTACTTAAACACTAAAAATACACTAACAATTGTCTTTCCAAACTGTGTTCCCAGGGCACAGCTGTAAGGTGAAAGACCCCATACTGCATGTTGCACAGTCAGGTGAGGAAGAAGCATTGTGGAAAGCTTTCTGGCTGGAGACAGCCAGTGCTGACTCAGGTACAGTGGAGCCTGGCAGATACTGTCATTCACATACTCAGGCCCTTTAAGGAATTAGCTTGAAAAATAAGCTTGAGAGATGCTTCTATGTGTGTCATCATGCCAGCTGTCAGGGCTCTGACAGTCCCATCTCAGCATGTAAGTACTGGATCAAGGCACCAAGGCCAAGAAAAAGAAAGTGTTAGCTTGTCTTCTGAGTAGTTTAACAGTGTCAGTAAAGACACTGTGTAGCATGAGATCTGATTCCTTATCTCAGGCACTTCTCTGCCAGTTCTCGAATTTGCCAAGACAATGCCAGAACTGTCACACACAGTCAAGCTGAGGAACATCAGGGGAAAATCCCAGTCATCCAAGAAGCAGCAATAAAGACCAAAGAGTACCAACCAGCCCACCTGGAAGCTGCAAATGTAATGAGCTATTTGGAAAAGATCATGACAATCTCAAGCTCAAGCGATTCCCGTTTCTGCCAAATATGAACTAGTTCTGCACCTCACTGAGCTCACTACACAGTAGGTCTTGCTGAGTGGTAGAAGTCGAATGCAAGCTCACTTCCACATCTTGTAAACCTGGCTTTGTCTTCACTTGGAGCTCTTCCCAGCACCGTTCTTTCTGAGAGGCTCTTCAGCTACACTGAGGATGTTACATCTAAAAACAGATGCCAGCTTCTGCCAGTAAATGCAAAATGGCTTCTCGCCTTGAAATGTAATCTGCCCACGCTTGAATTTTGTATCAGTGGCTATTTGTAATTTTATTTTAACTATTCTGGGGATGATAGTTGTGTATGTTATGAATCTAAATAGTCAGTTTTTTTTCTGCAAAATATTATCACATAAACTAAAGCACTTATCAGATATTCCCCATTTTAATTTTTAAATTGATCTACAAGTATTGAAAACCAGAACCGAACAGCACTTTTTCACTCCCCAGGATTCTTTTCCCTTATACTCCTCAAATCATTTGTCACAGGTTTTTATATAAAGCATATATAAAACAGCATTTATATAAAATACACTGACAGACATTTGCCTTCCCACTCTTTCATACAAAACAATATTTAAATCTTCACAGGAGATTTTAATTCTCACTATATGTACATTTAATGTATAGCAGATGATTCAACTGCTATTCTTGTTTGCTTGAAGCCTTCTTTTAGTGAACAACTTAGGAGGATTGCTGTGGAAAATAAGGGGAAAAAATAACTATTTCATATGCTGTACTACAGTCTCAAGACTTCATTTAATCTTACGATGGGAGAAAAAAAACAGCACTCATTTAGAGAAAATAGTCAGTGATGATGAGGTCATCAACATTTCTAACTGCATGTGTTTGAGTAAGGTGCCCTGAACCACTTTCTGGCAACAGTTTTCCAAAAACCAGGATCTCATTTCCCAGCCTCCCAGCTTTAAACCGGTATCTGCGTTGCTTTTGTCATGCAGAGTGTGGATGAACATTACATTTGTAGACAAGAAGGTAATTTTCCTGCATGATCATCTGGTAAACAAATGCAGGGGCCTTTAAACATTTCACATACTGGAGAAAGCTGACAGTGTGAATGCTACATTGCATTATAGCTATATCAGTTGTGTCAGACCTCTGTTAAAATGAAAGATTACAACTTTCAGTAGTCAGCCACTTTCACTGGGTGCTCACAGATTCCAAAGCACTAACATATGGTGAGTAAGGAGAGCAAATCTGCGTCTGGGACATCTTACAATACCCCGATCTCCTTCCTGCAGCACCAAAGAAGCACAGCCTAAGATTCTGTGTGGACTTGACAGTATTCAGGAAGAAATGTCTTCTCAGTCATTATCAGACTGTTAGTAAACAAGGGACATTAAGCAGTGTTCCTGTTCAACAAAGACTCTGCTGGGTAATTTTGGTTCATTTACCCCTAGTTAACCATTAATTGCTACATAAAATTTTAATCTCCATTTAAACAGACTATAACTCTGTATCTGTTTCCATGTCAGCCTCAAGACAGCAGTAACTTTGCAGCTGTGGAATACAGACTGCTTGGTATTTCCTAAAGAGAAAGGTAACATCAAGCACAAACAAGATGTTAAATGAGAAACTGGAAAAAAAAGTTGCTGCAGAAATGGAGGTGGGAATTAAGGGACACACACACAGACACACTTTTTTATTAGGGTGAATCTTGCCTTTAGGGACTGGTGAGTTTTTGAACATTTTCTGAGGGTAATCCTCTGTGATTAAAAATATTTATTCTTGGTACCAAAGCCAAAGATACACCAGAAGTGTATATCCTTAACCAAAACTGAAAAAGCTTTGCTCCCACACATTTTTCTATGGCTCTTGCATATGACTGACCACTGTAGGTTCCCAGCAGTTGTGGTTTCTGGTGGGTTCAGTCACAGTCTCTAGTCACTAGGCAGTACTGCCAGTAGAACAGTGACTAGTGTCAAAATAGAGATATTGATTCAGAGCACAACACCCTTAACAGAGCTCCAAATAAAAATAGCACATTTATAAACACTGCCTCTTGATTGAAATCACAAAAGATGAAAGGAAAAACTACCATTCCTCAGGTGCACCTCCACATATGTAGGAGAAGCCTCCTTGCTTGATGTTTGGCAGTGGCAGAAAGGAACAGATCTACATCTAGAGAAGCGAAAAGCAGATCTCCCAGAGGCAAAGGCAAACGCAAAGCAAATAGCTCCTTGGAGTCAAGAGTTCCAAAGAAAGATAGAAATAATGACGATCTACTGCTTCCCTCAGCCAAAGTGCTAAATTTTGGCTCCACCGATATCAGCGAGAGTTTGTTCCTGACTTCAGTCACACTGTAATATTAACTAGCATGTGTAAGCACAAATGAAGAAGGCTTTCTTTAACAAATTTAATCATCGTCTTTTATCCTGAATGTTAGGGAACTTAGTCCCAGCTTCAAATTTATTCTTACACAAAATCTCTTTTTCTGTGCCTCCCACCTCTTGGATTCTGCGGGCTTTACATGTAGTCATAGGCAGTATATAATTCCCATTTCTATGCTGAACTAAATGCAGAATTACTGAAACGCTGAGTTTCATGCAGGCCCTCTATCAAGGAAAGAATTTGCTGCTGAATTTCAGATATTTTGAAGTTATCCTGTTCCTCAGCCTTTGGTGTTGTGTATTTTCAGCAAAAACAAATTCCTGATTTAAAATTAATTTGCCAAATAAAGAATGGCTATGTACAGACCATTACTGACAACAAATTGCAAAAACATTAACAATACATTTTACTAATTCACTGCTGTAGAGTATTATGCAATCACTAGGAAGCATTCATAGGCAAAAGTTTTTGTTTTTTTTTTTAAAAATGATGATTGCTATCTTCTTTGTTAATTATGCAAAATAATTTCCTTTACTACACAGATTGTCTTACAAATGACTATTTTCATCATTTTTGTATGCTGTTGGTCTGTAAGCAAAAGTGTAGATCTTCATACTAAAACATACTTAAGATGTATTTAAACAGATCCAGGAAGGTATATATCCACATTTCAATTAATTGGCCTTCAAAGGCAGACACTGGTAAACTATCTATCTGGACACAAATCTGTTTCCAGGTCCTCAGAAAAAAACAAAAAGATCTCTCACCAATTAAATGTAAATGTAAATGAGGGGGATAATTTGTTTCTTTTTCTCAGTAAAAGTCGGGGGCAAAAATGAATATTCTTTGTTATCTGACTTCTGTGTCAAGGTAGAAATAATGAACAGCCACCAAGAACTATGAGACATTCTTATTCAGATATGAAAAGCATGTCTAAGGATGAGGATGCTTTGTGGATTCTTCTACTGTGTGAGACTACAGTGGAAAGAAATGGATTTTTATAAGCCATGTGATGATTTTCCAGACAAAGTGATGCCAAGAGCAGTTTGCCAGAAAAATTTGGGCTTTCTCTGCTTGATATCCAGTATTATTAGAATCCTGGACAACACACAGCAAATGCACTCTAGGAATCTCAGCTGTAACGTAAGTTACTCCTCTTGTGAAAATGTTAAGGATCCCAGTGAAGGGAATCCTAAATATTTAATTGATAAACTATTAGTGACATATTTTTTCTAGAAATTGATTTACTTTTCATTTTAAAACATCCTTGGCAGGAGTGAACTCAGTGTCAATAGGACTAACCCACAACACATCCCTGCAGATTGCATCAACGTTCTGACACCACAGGAGAAACTTGCATAAAAGGAGCTGTCTTAAGACACGGCTGCTTTTCAGCAAATTCTGCAAAAGGAAAGTGAGTATAATGGTAGGAAAAAAGTAAGAGTCAATTGTTGCTGGATATGAAGTATTCAGATGAAACCAAAAACCTGTTCACCACTTCACTGTACCTTCTGAGGAACATGCAACAAAACTTTTGAGCAGTTTATTTGTAAGACAGAGCTCATGTCTTCAGATAGCTAATCAAGTGAATTTGAGACACCAGCCTTAAACACCAGTGTGGTCACTCCACATCTATAATTTGGTTCTACTAATGCTCCCGTAATCCAAGCGTATGTAGGTTGCTCCAAAATACCTCCAATTTATATCCACTGAAACTAAAACAGATACAAAAAAGCACAATAACACTATTTGATATCTTTCAGGGCCTAATGGTAGGAATTCTATAGCATTATGCAAAGTAGCATATCTGGCATAACACTAACCTACCATAGAATAAAGCAGAAACAGCAATCACTGCTGCTATATGTAGGAAATGAAGGCATGAAGTGAGTACAAGACATTGATATAAGTCAGCATTTGCCAGCCACTGCCATAGAGCTACTGCAGATATCTCCCATTCAAAGTGTAGCTAAAAACAATGAATTGTTATATACGACTATGAAATAACTGATGGCATGTTTATGACCTTCTCAGATCAAAAGCAAATTATAGCTTATAATGAGAATATTTACACAATAATGTGAACTCAGTATGCTGCATATCAAATTTAAACGCAAATCAGGAACTGGAATGGTAAAATGCCACACAGTGCTTCATTATGATTCAGGATAGCCAAGTGATAGTTCTAGTGCTTTGCTGATTATAATTTCTTTAGCACTCAATATAATGAAAGAAAAAGCAGGAACAGTGGAAACATTTTGGCACGATTAAACAGCCACTGTGTTCAAACAAAAGTTCTGATCTACATTTATTCTGAATTAAACAGCTGCCAGAAAAAAAAGATTAATCTAATGCCAGGACAGTGGAACGGAACTTGTGATTTGGCTTCCCATTCCAGAACCATGGGACATTGCACCAAACCACTATTTTCAGACTTCTGATTTGTAAACTGGTCATCATCAGGCATTTTAGAGCCTATGTACTGACTTAGCAACATACTCAGGAAACACATAGCAACTATCTATCTTTTTTGACTGCATGTCTTAACACAGAGGGCTCCATTGTAATTGAACATGCACAGCATCATGAAAGAACTAACATTTAATTTAAATACTATAGATATTACACCTTCAAATGTATTTCTATGTATTTTAAATATCAATATGATATAGGTAAGTTTTATTAAGCCTTCTTGATAACATCTTAACAACCACAATATGAACAGAAATGTAATACTGATGCTAAATCTTATTTACTTCATTCTTACCATAGTAAATATATAGTAGAAATATAGTAAATATAGTAGATACAGCCACATTAGAATCATACAGCAATATTTTACAGATAGTGGGGACCAGACTCAAGAGACCAGTCAACATGTTCAAGGGGGCAAGGCTGCCTTGCAGGCTGGTGGTCTGGGTAGACAGGAGCCTTGTGAAACTCATCAAGGAGAAATGCAATGTCCTGCAATCCCTGCACAGAGGGAGGCTGCACAGAGAGGTTTTGCTATCTCCATTCCTGGAGGTTTTTAAGATCTGAATCAACAAAGCCCTCAGCAACTTGATCTAGCTGCACAGCTGACTCTGCTTTGAGAAGGAAGTTGGGCTACAGCTCTCCTGCAGTCCCTTCCAACCTCAATTATCCTGTGATTCCATGATTCTGTAATTAACAGAGCATGAATGCTAAGCTGCACTAAATTGCTTACTTCTTACCGCAGCCTCCTAACAAACTTTTTTTTCTAATTATTTTTAAGTAATGACACGGAGTACTAGTTTGTAGTACTCTCTGGTAAATAAAACAGCTATGTAACTTGCATTATTTGATTGACTGCACAAGATCTGACGTTATAACTGGTGCAGTGAAAGAAGCATGTGGATTTATTGCCAACTGAGTATATTTCTATACTGAAACTGCCTGTGACAAAGGACAATTTAAGAAAGGAAGAAACCAAGTCAGTAAACTACAGCACAGCTGGATACATAATCAAAGACCCGTCTCCTGGCTTTAAATTTCCTGCATATTTACTAAAGCACTGCTTTGTGTACTCTTCTCTTCCAGCCTTCAATCTTAAAGGCAATAGAAACTGCAGGAAAATAAACTGTGAAGTTCAGTAGTTACCATTTTATCTTAAATTGCATTATACATTTTTAGATAAAGCCACAATAAGCTGCATATTGTCGGTTCAGTAGAGTTTTACATACAGAAAACAGTAACCCACATTACTGGGCAAGGACTTGTATGCTCCTGGCCCTTCAGAGGTTCTCAAGATCTCAAAAGACTCTCAAGATCAAAGAAGAAAATAACCATGATCAGCCAACCCAGAAGAAAAAGAGTTAAGACAGTCATTGCTAAGTTGTAGATGTTTTTCTCTCCTTAGCATGCATCTTCCAAAAGGCAGCCAGGGCAATTTATTGGCTCTCCCATCCTGGATATTGACAGAATGAGGTAGAAGCTAATGGCTGAATACAGCAATGGGCCCCATAGCAAGAAAAAGCAAAATAAGCACATTGCACAAAGCTCTATTTTTTATTAAATACAGTTTAGAGCCTGGCATTGAGGGTGCTGTTTTTTGTTTTTCTAAAAATCCCAGATCGTTTGAGGACAGGCTGCCAAAGTCATCCGTCAACTCAGCCACTGAAATATTTGTGTTCTAAAAAATTCATACAACATGAGCTCTCCACAACCTGCAACTGTGGGGACTTTTATTTTTAAATTATAGTCTTCCACTTCAATTAAGTCTTTTTTAAAAGCATATGCTTGCATTCGGGAAAAACAAGTTTGCATTCTGTGGACTATATGGACATCAAAAGAACAGGTATTTTCTGCCTGGAAGCCAGAGGATGGAAATTTTAAGCATATTTTTAGTTGTGTCCAAGGTAGAGTTACACCTTTCTCCCGGAAAACCTATTTTTTCCCATTTCTACTGCTCTGTTATCTTGAGACAAAATGACCTCTGAATTTTCAAAAACAGAATTTTAGGCAACAAAACAAGCATCTTTGACTTTTGCTTTCACAGAATCAGAATAATTCAGGTTAGAAGGAACCTCGGGGTGTTATCTCATCTAAGCTTCTGCTTAAAGCAAGTTCTTTATTCTGTAAGCAAATACAGTCTATGTATAATGATTATGCTGGAACTTAATTGGTCTGAAAAAGATAGCACTCTAACCTCTGTCCAGATCTCTTTGGCAGTAGAAAGATGACATACAGTTTGAGGTGTACAAGAACATAGCCTGCTTGTGAAACAAAAATAGACCTGACACAAATGTCAGAAGGCATAAAACATTACAGGGAAGTTGAAAAGGTAAAGCTGAAGTATGTGCATGAAATAATATAGACAATTTGCGTTGAAAATCTCCCTTCGTGTCAAGGTTCTCTATTCAAAATAATTCAACTTAAGGAACAGTAAAAAATCGTACAAAAAAACAAACAAAAAACAAAAAAAAAAAACACCAAAAACCATAGCATCAGATAAGAGGGTGATTATAATCACCTTATGAAGGAAATATCCATCAAACTGCACTTCTAATATATTCAAGTCTTTGCAAGTATCTACATGATGTTTTGATTTCATTTACTTATAATTAAAGAGAGAACTCAGAGTGATGCCTTAATGCGAGGGTTCTGAGGGCAGCAGCAGAGAATACATAGAAGTGCAGTTTCACCCAGCTGTGACTGCAGCAGCGCAGTAGGCTCACAGCTAGCTCCTTGGCTCCTCTTTCCTTGCATTTCCTGCCTTACAACCTCAGCAGCTGCAAATTCTAGACAGAGCTGCAAGATTGGAAAGCAAGTCCATGGACTATCAGGGGCTGCAGGTTCACTGAACATTGTGGCCTTGTTATATGTCTCTCTAGGCAGCTCTTGGGTTCATAAGAAATTTGTGCGGCATTTAGTCCTCACTGGTGATGGCTCTGGTAAGTGAAAATTCATTAGCCAGTTCTGTGGAACCCAGCCATCACAACAGCACCACTGCAAGTAAAAAACGCTCCCTGGGTCCAGCTGGCTCCACTAGGTCATGTTTGGATACAAACAGCCTTGCCCATTGTGCCATGTCAGCTTTACAAGCCTGGAGCTCAGAAAATAGATTACAAACAAGTTGCTTCCTAGATGTTTTGAATGTCCAGACTGAGCAACATTTGACTGACATGAAACCAGCAGAAGATAAGAACAGTATGCCGGCTTTAACAGAGTACATTTTTCCAAAATAAACATTTAGCCATAGCGCTAAGATGTCAATGCAAAGCAGTGACTTCCCTTCAAATTCAGTCAATATTCTTCATGGAACTGTAAGATGAAATTACTTACTGGCACTAAACTTCTCTGCAAATTTCCATGCAAGGTGTCTTCCTTTTCTTAGTCTAGCAAAAGGAAACACAGCACAATCTGTAGCCTATGCTGCATTTAATATTTACTATGATTTTATGTTATTCTTGTGGCAGACAAACCACCAGCTTCATTAAAGTTGTAACAGTATTATCCCTAGCATGTGGTAGCAAACCTGTTAGTTATGCATGGCAGGATAACTTTATAAAGTAAGCCATATGTGGAAGTTTAATTGTTATTTGTTTATTAAGTCAGTTGTAAAATCATTAATTATTTAGTATTACAATGGCTTAAAAAATCCAATAATTAGTTAAGTATGGTGGTTACTTTTTTTCATAATGAACCAACACCACAAATTCTAAGCAAATATTGTGCTATCTTTCACTAAGCAAAGCCTACTGCTCTGCAGATTTGCTATTACAAGACTATGGTGTAAGTAAATGGCAGCATAAATGCTTATTATCAGAATATGGATCCTAAAAAACCCTGGGAAAGCAAAAGATTTCTACATGCTGAAAAACAAATAATGGAAAAGAGAACTAACGTCATTACTTCAGAGAATGCTAAATGTATGATCAAATTCTCAGCTTACATGTCTTCTACTTAGGCACATAGGACAGTTTGACCACAACCGATAACTCCAAAAGAACACATCTAAAATACTCTTGAAAAATACCACTTGAAAAGATAAAATCTATATTTGTTGAAAACCTTGTAAATTACTGGGAAAAAAAATCTTAAAACTTCCTGTAAATGAAAAATAAAACATGAACAGGTTTTTTTTTCCTCTATGCTTTCTTTTTTTCCCTAAACAGTTTTTAAAGGGAGTTCTCTTTCACCATTGAGGAAATCCATTTCTTTTTTCTTTTTTACAGTAACACGCTAACACCACAAAAACACACAAATAAAATTTCAAACACACCAACACCCTGAACTGCGCATACAACTGTTACTGGCTCGGGCAACACTTGGTGACAAAGCTTATGGCTCTCCATCTGTTACTCAGAAAGCCAGCAGTATCACTGTGCAGCCCCTGCACTGTGCTCAGTGACCTGCAGAATGGGGCCAGGCAGCCATCCTGAACTGACAGTTACAGAGCTGAGGATGGAGACTGCACTGCAATAGAGGAGACAATGTATTTGAGTTAGGGGAACTGCTGACTTCACCCCAGAAGCTTTCTTCATATGATCAGGTGATGTGACAGCCCACGGGATGGAGAGAGCACTGGAAGAAAGAGGAAGTGATGGAAGCTTGGAAGTATTGTTCAACTCTGGTTGGCTGAGAGTCCCTGGAAATAGACTGTTCGGCCCAAGTTCTTGAGCCTACATGAAACAAAACTCTCACAGACAAAACTCATCCATTTGTCCATGAAAGACTGCCTAAACCAAAGATAAAACTGTGTATCAGTGTGAATCCTTGCTGTTCCAAAGACACCAGCCTTTTAAATGTGCAAAAAACAAGCTAAGTGGTAACAGTGTAATAAAAAGCTTAATGGAGGACTTCCACACTACTATCAATAATCTAGGAAAAAATACACGTGCAGTCTCTGCACAAGGAGTACTGATTGGCCATCAGAGAATCTGCTAGTGCTCCTGCAGGGCTGGTGGGTGCGCACAGATCACCAGAAATTGTCCAAAGTCTTCAGATTGTGCCTGGGTGAGACTTTTGGATTAAAAAAAGATGACACAACTCAGGGAAGCCCAGATATACGGTTGCAATAGCAATTAATAATTTTTATAAACAGATGAAAGTTGTAATTAGTTTAAACCTCACTTGTCTGTTTGTATAATATTTTTGAGCAGATGGCTTTGGCTAAGAGTTACGATTTGCACGCCCACTTGCATTTTGCAGTGATAAAATAAAGATGAAAGACACATCTTAGGTCCTTGCCCTAACAGCGAAGGATTGATCCCTACAACATGTAAACCAACAGCCAACTATTTGCCATCTGATGCACATGGTTATCCAAACAGAAGGGATCTATAGAGATCACTAGGCATAAAGAGAGGAGGATGAGATGCATAAGAAATCAGAAACGTTTACATTGGTAAAGGAAAAAATATTTACTGCTGAATTAGCCTGATGGAGAGTCAATAGTCACGAGAGAGCAAGGATTCAGCTACAAAAATTAAATGCTTTGTAGGATGGAGGTTTAAAATATCTTACAGTAAATTATTGGTTTTACCATCAGTGCAGCAATGACATCACTGCTGCTTCCAATATTTGTGCAGAAATGGCAAAAAAAGTAGATTTCTCTTTGCAAAGTTGGAATTCTTGCAATCACATTTAGCTATACAGCTTTCATGCACCCTTACTGGTCCTAAACCACAGGGTCATGTCAGTTCTTTCACACATGAATTATAAGAAGTATGCCTAATGGTGATGGGCCCAGATATTTCAAGGAACTGTTTATTTAACATTTTGTTTACTGTTCATTCACCACTATTGTTTGCTCTATTTTAATTACTAAATTTCCTTTCTTTCAATCTGTTTGTTTCTAAAGTTCTCCCTGACACTTGTCTGGTTAAACCCAGATTGAAACAGTGTTTGTGACTGTCCCTACCATAAGAATTTAGACAGCTCTTTTCCTTTTTGCATTTAAATACGCAGCTGTTCTGCAGGTCTTTCATCAATTCAGCTCCTACATAATCCATATTTAGCAGTTTCATTTACTATAAAAAGCTGCTATATATCGTGTAAGGAATGGTTCTGCAAAACAAAGGGAAAATGTACATAATCCCATACTGTGCGTGAATCCACACAAGTGAAGACTCTTTTATATTGTACACCATATCATCATATCTAAACATTTCCATCTGATTTTCTGTCTCCAGTCTGTACTTAGCTTCTAAATATTCTAATTATTATTTGAACGATGGCAAGTGAAAAGCCCCAGTAGCCAATTGATGTGTGCTTATCACATCTGTAATTCTCATTTATGCATTTCTAAAGCCCCTTTTTGAGCTTGTATTTAATCATTTGCTTTAAAATAATAGGAACTATAATTAAAGCCTAGTAGTAACAAGACTTAACAAATAACAGTCAAAAGAGAGTCACCAACTGCTAAAACACAGAAAATGAGGAACATCAAGGCCACCTATCAGTGAAAACTCTTTATAAATCAGAGCAACATAAACAGTGCTCAGACCTCTGGTAAGTCTGTGCATCAGAAATGCATAGGTTAGATTGACAGATTAGATAAATAAATCTATTCCCTTCAGTCTGAAAGGAAAAAGATACAATGCTGGGTATGCACATTACAATAGGAGTTTTTGGCTTATTATTCAAGAAGAGAATAATCTGAGACTCTTCCTTTGACAACAAAATAGAAAACAGCCCTTAACATGCCTTCCATGGATTTTCTCAACCTGTACAGCTACAACCATTAAATAATTCTGAGTTCACATCCCTCCCCACCCCCCCCCAAAAAAAAATTCTTTTTAATTTAAAAAAATGAAAAAAATGACAGATGTTTAATATCTATATTTAATGACATCATACACAAGATACAAAACCAAATTTAACAAATACAATTCTGGCTCATTAAAAAAGACAAGTGTTACCCATTACATCTATTTCTGCTTCACTTTTATTCACTTATTTTTAGATTTATAGATTTAGAGATTTTAGATTATAGATTTAGAGGATAGAGACTCTGAGGGATGGTAAGCAAAAATTAAAACAACAGGAAAAAGTTATTTGTGCATAAAGAAATGCATAAAAAGAGAAGATCATGGGCTATATCAGCTTTCCCTAGAACCTTTATGTTCTATTATAAGACTTCAGTGCATTCCAGTAATATGAATTGCACCTACATCTTTCTGGGCCAGGACACTGAGTGATGGAGGCATCACTAACCGTCCTGCTGACAGCTTTTCAAGCACCAGGTGCAAAGTCAAGAGTAGATCTCAGAGTCAGAGCGCTCCCAGTGCTGAATTCTCTCTCTGTACTTTTGCCTGTTCCAAACATCAGAGAAATCTCAATACTGAAGAATACCAAAGAAAATCCTGCAGATTTTGAAGCAGATTAGCTGTTTTCTAGACCCAAACATCTGCTGAAATAACTTGTCTACTTCGGGAACCAGATATTTACAGTATTCCAAAGCTGACCACATAAAAATCACAAAGTCCCTCTGACAGTCAAAGGAAAAAGATGATAACAGGTACTACTTCTTGTGCCCTTTCCAGCCCATAAAATCTCCCATGATACTCATAAAGACAAAACACAAATCAATATTTAATAAAGGAATTTCTCCAATAAGGATGAAGTTGTGGAAATAACGACACGGATCAACATCCTGACTATAACAAAAGTTTCCAAAAGAATAGGGGTTTTGTCTGTTTTTGTCCATTGAGTAGGCAGAAACAGTGATGATCCAAGCCTATACAAATTCAGTACTACTGAAAGAACTTATTTTACATTCTACTCAAGCAAGGAACATAGGAGTAGAAGTTCTAATGCTTATTATTAATGTAATTCTTTGCATTTATTCTGTACTTACTGAATGAGTATGTGAAGGTCCTATAAGTGTTTAGACTGAGTATTATAAAAAAGTTTTTTTTTTTTTACAGTAAGGGTGGTGAAGCACTGCAACAGGCTGCCCAGAGAGATGGTGGATGTTACTGGAGACATCCAAGAGCAAGTTGGACAAGGCTCTGAGCACCTAACAGAGCTGTAGGTGTATCTGTTCACTGCAGAGGACCCGATGGCCCTTAGCAGTTCCTTCCAACTCAAACAATTCTGTGATTCTATGAATCTATTGACTTATTCCTGAATTGGAGAATGCTGTTGATTAAGCTTTTACTTCATGGAAAGGGAAACTGCTCAGATTGCATATTGTGTGATATTAGAAAATCACAATAATGTAAATATAACTAATCAGTTTTTCTTATACATTATTTGTTTTTTGATGTTACTGGTAAGCAAATAAAAACCCTTTCTAAAATATAGTACTGCTTTGAACAATTTAAACTAGTGGTGGAAAAGAGAGGAAACTAGCAGGTACAGTAAATAAGAAGCAAAGCAAAGCAGTAAGAAACACTACCAGTATCAAAAGCTACGTGTAGTTTTAGCAAGATGAGAGAAAGAACAGCAGTGTACAGTGAGGTGACCAAACATACCAACTATATTTTGGGAAGTTTTAAAGTTTTTCTATTTCCCATGAAAAGACAATAAGGATGAGGCTCTGCAAGAATATAACTTACAAACACTTATGAATTATTCTATCCAGTACAAAAACTCATCAGTTTAAAAAAACTAATATTTATTTCTGAATGTCGTGAACAGATAATTATCTTGTAAAAATTAATTAATTCACCATTTCAAAACTGGAATAGATCCAAAGGGGTGTACAGTGTAGCAGAAGCCTAGAAAACACTCCTTTCTATTGCAAAAACTACATAGGATACAATATTTAATAAGGGCTATTCGGTTGCTACAGGGACTCAAATTCCAAGTGGAGTGCTATGGCTTCATCACAAGAACACCTTAATACCACGAAGACCACTACTTTTATTGGTGTTTCTTAACAAAACAAATAGACTGTTTCACAGTTTTTCAATACATAAAGGTGTTGTTAAACAAAGCCTCTATATTTCCCCAGTTTATGAAAAGATTGTCTCTATCAGAGCTGTGCTAGAATAGCATTACTGCAGTTGACTAAAGATTCAGAATTTTATTTTGCATTAAAAACAAAAAAAAAAAGCTAAAAAGTTAAAATGTCATCTAAATTAAGTAGATTAATTTTGAACGAGATTATGAAAATAACAAAAGGAAAGACACAGCAGCCAGAAAACTCTCCCCATAATATCAGCTTTAAGCAGGCAAAAATTGTTTCTCCCTGGCTACTGAAAGCGAGATTCCATTAAAACCTGATAGATGTTGTTGGCGGTGTAATGTTAGAAGTTTTTCCTGTATTACAACTAAGTATGCAGATGTTACAAGGACACTGTTTTCCCATGGTGCTATTCTTGTTCTCTTCAAGTATAAACAAGGCTTCTCACTTCTGAGTATAAAAACGAGTACATGATATTAAGTAAACAAAATGAAAATTACGATCAAAGAACAAAAATTTGGTGAAAAGTAGGCCTTGGGAATTGAAATGCAAGCCTCTATTGGTACTTTCAAGAGAAATGTAATGTCTTTTACCCTAGAAGACCATTGCTTTCACTTTCCAGAATCTTTGCAAAACAGGTGTTTTGTAACTCTTAGAAAACAGTCCTTAAACACCTTTCAGATGCTCATTTAAACATGAATGCACTAACATTAATGCTGAGAAAAGAACTGGCTGATTAACTAGTCTGATTTTCATGCGTTTTTAGACAGAAAGATGAAAAGGCACCTTTTTGCTGTTTTCTGAGAATTAAATGACTTATCCATCACCTTAAATTTTTCAAATGCTTTATTCTTTGAAATGAAAAATATTAAGACACAATCAGCGCAAATTTGCTGTTAAAAATACATCTTTTATCTTTTCATTTCTATTTGCATGGAAAATGTAAACTTGAAGCAAAGTGACCTTGGTTATAAAAAGTAAGAAAGCAGTGTCAGAATTGATAGGACCTACCATTAGTATTTCATTCTGACAGGTAGGAAATAGGCATGTCAGCAGTGAGTGTTACGGACTGAGCTGTGGCCCTGATCATAGTCAAAGCGGTAAATTTCTTCCTACAAAAGTAATTTCCATCAAAACAAAAAGTGCTTAAATAATACAAGTATCTAGAGATGAGAATAGCTTCCTATGGCTGAGCTCAAAGACAAATAAATGAAAATTCAATACATAGCTTTTCTGTGTGTAAAAGTCAGAAAAATAACACTAGGTGTAAGTAAATAATACAGTGATTAAATATTCAACTAGCTCTCTGTTTCCTAGAAAGGTTTTTAATAGAATACGTTGTATTGAGAAAATAAATTTACAGAATGTTTCATATATGGCCATATTATTATAGACAAAACATCCAAACAAGATCACTGAAATTAAACAAGTAACACCTGATCCTTTGCTCCTTTTATCTGGACATCACACACAAATTTTGGGATCAAATAATCATTCACATGTACAAAAATCAACAGGTTCCAAGACTAGATAGGACCTGTCGGACCAAAGTTTACTTTCCTAAAAACAATAAGTAATCAGAATTTGTGCTATTATTAAAAAAAAAAAAAAAAAAAAAAAAGACCAAATTAAGTACCTGTCAAGCTGAGCTTTCATAGGCATGACAATTCCAACACAACAAAGCCCTGAGAGGATTATTTGCTTTTTTTATATTTGATGTTCAAAGGACATTCCTGACTTAATTTCCCAACTGCAGCATTTAGACATTTTGATTTACTGCCTTACTGGACTTCAAGATGAGCAGCCACAGTAGATGCACTTGTTTATGTTGTTTCCAAAGAGGTATTATCATCATAGTGTGCAAGTAAATATGAAATAAATTATATTGCACATTTACATGCAATACAGTTTTTCTCACTGTTTATCCAGGTGAATAAACAACAAAAACATTTTTCCACAGCTCTCAACCAGATCATTACCCAAGAGATCTCTTCCAACTTCACCTATAGTCAGGTCACTTTTCTATTTATGGAAGAAAAAAAACCAAACACATCTGAAACAGCAGTCCCTATATATGTAATATAGGTATAGAGTCTTTACTTCCATTAATATCATTTGAATATTTTTAATGTTAAAGAATATAAATAGAACAACACTGGAGCAATATTTCTGCTACTTGCTCTACTTTTTCATCATTTCCTTAATAGAAGCAAGAAATAGACTTTTTTTTTTATTCCATGAAGGATTAAGAAGTAGATCATAAAAAAATGTTGCATCAAAACACCTTTTATAAAGATTTGATAAAATGAAAGATTTTAGGAACATCCAAAAGAAAGACTGTACAGAAAAGCATTTGAGAAAGATAAGAGCCAATTGTTTCAAGATTTTTTCCAATAATTTATCTCTCTTTTAGGATGTTTAAGTATGATATAAGGGACTTCTCACAGCTGAATGGAAAGAGAAACACCCAAGTCTCTCTGATCTCCCTTACCTTTAGACATGGTTAGTAGCTTTTGATACCCTATTCCCTCCTTTTCTGTGGAGTACTATGCCTTATATCTTGTTTACTTACAATTGCTGAGCACGCATACGGTTGAATATATGAACTTGTACTCTTCATATTGTCAGAAAAACTATCAGAATACTTACATTAAATCCTTGTACTTTTTACCTTATTTTACTAAAGGATTATATATCTGTCCTACTCCCATATAAAGCATGTCTTTTAATGATGTACTTTTACAAAAGTCTAATTAAAATTCAGTGCATAAAAGTGTGCAAGGGTTGATAACCCACAGAACTCAGCAGACCCTAGTTAACATTCTAATGCATCCTCCATTTGAAGAGAGACAGTAAGACTTTTCCACCTCGGTGGCAGACACTAATGATACTTGCAAATATGACTAATGTCTTCATTGGTGAAAAATTAATGCACCACAATAATTTTTCTACCTGGGGTTAATGAACATGTCAGATGCTGAAAATGAGTTGTTTGAAAGTAAATTACTGTAATCTATATTTAGAAGATTCTGCTCTTGGGAAAAAAAAATCTGTGGTGTGTTTGATGTCCTCTGCTTACTTTTGTCATGATTTCCACTGTCCGCTTTGTGACACTACATAACGCTGACTTTTCTATTGGTCCATGTGAATGTTTTCTCTCTTCTAGAATGTCCACCTTTGCATGCAGAGAAACCCAGTTATACTTTGTTTGCAGCAAGCACTGTAACAAATATTCTTGCAGTCATATAAGCAGCAGTTCTGAACTGAATTCCATAAAAACCAGTTTGTGTTTGATACGGATAACCCCAAAGCAATGTCTCACCAGGCATTTTGGAAGATGGAGATGCACATCTTACAGATTTTCTTTCATCTCACAAGAAGGGGATAGCTTCACAATTCAGATTGCTTTGTCCCTCATGACTCCTCTTTTGCCATACCAAAGCAATATGAATCCTATGCAGTAGTATGAATACAGGACACCTTTAATAAGGTGGATCAGAGAGAGGAATTTCTTTGTATGTGAAGATGTACCTTTAGCCACTGTAGATCGATCACTACAAAATTTTCACAACCACATTCTTTGTTCAGTGGGATCCAGTGGTATCTAGAAATTGATAACTAGCAGTAAGTTTCACATATAGAGCTTATTCCCCATGTTGGAATCATCCTTTCAACTGTGATTTTATCTTCAGGAAATATGCAAATGAATTCATTCTCTAAATGCCTTTTCTAACAGAGCACAGAACTCCAACTCCACATTTAGCACAGGAAGCCCAAGTCCATGGTATTGCTTTTGAAATGCGCAGGCAAAGGAAAAAAGATTCAGAAGAGTATGTCTGGCTTTTATTAAGGTCCCAGCTATAGCTCCTGCTGAGTTTAAGGAGCTGGAAAGACTCCTAATCAAACATTAAAGGCTTCAACTCATGGCGAATACTTTATATTCCTTCACACTTCATCCTAAAGCTAAGTGTTCCCATTGTCAAAACAGTTGCACTTTATTTACTGCTGACACCTTGCTGGCTGAAGTAGGGCTATCAGAAAGCAGGGGACAAATCTATCAAGTGTCTGCTGTGATAGGACAAGCCAAAACACTTCCAACCTTAAAGAGGAGACATTTAGACCTTATATAAAGAAAAGAGCATTTTTCAGTAAGGTTAGTGAAGCACTGCAACAGGTTGCCAGAGAGGTAGCAGATGCCTCATCCTTGGAGACATTCAAGGTCAGGCTGGACCGGGCTCTGAGCACCTGATGGAGCTGTAGGTGTCCCTGGTCATTGCTGGGGAGATGGACCAGATGGCCTTTGAAGGTTTTTTCAACTCAAATGATTCTATGATTCTGTGACTAATTCTATCCATAAGCCTTCTGGTATGAGAGGCATTTACCTGTGTGGGCAGTTACACCATGACTTGCCTACATGATTTTGTTCAAAAAGTAGAGGCTACCATGCAGGACAATGATTTGTGAACCTGAAGTATTATCTCTCTAAATGCACTTAGAAACAAAGCAAGCCTCTTTAAAGAGGTGGCCTGAAGACCATTTTATGCTCACACTACAAAGTCTCAGAGCAGACAGTTTTCCACCTATATGCAAGTTACCCTGCAACTGCATCTGTTCATACATTTAGTACTTGAGGTTGCTTAAATATTCCACACCTCTGAATGTTCAGGCCAAATATCACAGATTCACATCAAATACATCAAATAAGAGTGTCTAGCAAACTTAAGCTGTAATCTGAGCTAGCATTCAGAAATCAGTCAGTTCTTGGATTTGTCATGAGCATCTGGATCTGAGAGATTCACTTCCCACTGAGTGAATTCTCTGAGAATCAACAAATTTATGACATTAGAGCAAAAAAAAAAAAAAAAAAGAAGCTAGAATTTAGGTCTTAGATGCTACTGAAATAAAAACTTCTCCAATTATGTTTGCTACTTCTCCAGAATGCAATGGTTAAAACATTAAGATCTTTTTCTATTAACCTCTTTTCTCCAGTTTCATATCAACTTTCTGAACAATGATTGCTTTGTTGTTTTCTACAGTACTTTGAGTTACGATAGCAAACACATTATAGAACTTTACTATTCTTAAGCAAGCTGTCTACCCACAAAAATTTTGTCACTCCATTTTGACAGATCAAGTAATAATTTTATCTACCATGGGAGAGTATAAACTGTACCAGAACAGGAATCATAGTGGGCGTATAAGCTGTAACCATCATAAATGACACTTTTTATTCCCTTTGAAAATCCTCCTGATTTATTACATTTACTTAGAGACTGTCACAGCTTATTTTTACTAGACACTTTTTTTTTTTTTTTTAACATTCCATCAAGTGAGCTCCTGTGTGATGCAGAGCAAACTGATAGAAAATGGTGACACTCTCACCCAAGCTGTCATTATTAAAAATGATTTCTTCTGCTCAGGTTGTTTTCATTTAGTAAAATAATTTGATTTTTTTATGTCTGCCCACATTCTATTCACAGGAGGCAAAGGAAGCTCAAAACAATGTCTTCTGCATTTAATATGCAAGGAGAATGCTTAATAAAATCATTTTCATGATAATTAAAAGTCTACTGATACATCTTAAGAAAGTGTGAAACAAAGTACAAAGTGAATAGAGCCAAATGGCATTTGCTTATTTCTGTAGAATAAGTGTTAAGTCAAAGAGGTCATAATTGCTGTTTCAATAAGGAAAACAGTTAACAGGGTTTTAGAGATGTTTTCTGCAGTAAAACTAATGCTGACTGTTTTCGTACAGAATTTAGTCAAATATCACACATTAAAAGGTTACAGAGCATTGCCGTTGGGTCTGCCTGTGATATCAAGAAAAATAAGTCCACATATTCAAATGCAACTGAAGAATGGCTTTAGTTGAAGTCAGTTCCAGCTTACATTTACGAAATGGCACATTCAGCCTTGATATTTCCCTCTGAAACAAACTTGACTTTTTCCAGCGAGCCAAAACACATTTCTACCCAATTCATTCACATGACATCCATCAGAATGCTAATGCTATATAATTAATAAATGGCTGCACGGCCCTCCCCAAGCCCCATCTCCATCACTCTATAAAATTTATCACTTCAAATCATTGATCTAAAAGAAATTTTCTAAGTAGTCACCTTCTGAGGCAGACATGTAAGGTCTGTCAGGAATCATGGGAATTGCGTGTGCTCACGGAGGACAGCCTATGGCCAGCAGCTGTGCCAGTTATCTTGATTATATTCATCTTTTATGAAGTGGATAGCCCCTTATCTGGCTTTTTTTATGACTACAAATTAGTTCTTAATTACAGGCAGTCATTGTAATTTCAGAGCAACTGCTAGCTCAAGCACTGACCCATTTTACTGAATTACAAGCAAAACAGATAGCATAGATTCCTTTATTCCCTTAACAATAAACAATGAAAAAAAAATGTAAAATTTGGCATTACTGTCCCAATCCTACCTAATGTTAAACAATATCACAACTCTTTCCTTGGCCTGCTGCTATTTACCTCCAAATTACAGTTACTGTGGAACTCTGCCATTTAAGTTAAAAATAAATAAATAAAGTTGTATACAGAAGATGCTATTCAAATAACTGCAAGTTAGGTTTCTCAATGTATGCCCAAGACATTCTGTTATTTTTATGTGACAGTAACCAATTGTCTCACTGACTTTACTCATAACTGTTTTTAGGTTGAGGGAGAGGAGAATTATGCCACAGT
Source organism: Meleagris gallopavo (assembly GCF_905368555.1). Taxonomy (NCBI): domain Eukaryota; kingdom Metazoa; phylum Chordata; class Aves; order Galliformes; family Phasianidae; genus Meleagris; species Meleagris gallopavo. Next base: position 22,832,869 of record NC_139413.1, read on the forward strand.
CTTTAATTATCTGCATTTAAAAAGTGCAAGCATTGTAGGGATCTCCACCCAGAGACAGAAAAACTTATGCCTGACTTGAATAGTTAATGCTATTTACTGATTTCATGAAGCATAGAGCAAGTTACGAAAGAAGTAGTCAGTGTTTCTCTGTAGAAATCTTACATACTACGCATACTACATTGTTCCTACATTATCTTTTATGCTTGTGTATGGCTGTCATCCTCATCAACCCATTCATTCTGTGACGACACAGATTTGCAAGACACATAAACCCAGTGAAAAACAGTGGAGTGAGATCAGCATTGAATTTACTTGAATCCTATTAATTATTACCTGCAAATTGTAGAAGGGGCATTTCTCCTTGATTCCAGTAGACTCAATGCTTTAGAACACCTTTGTTGAAGTTATTAGTTTTAGTCAGTACGTATTCTGTGCCACATGTTTTTCCACAAGGTTCTGTTTTTCTGCTTACAGCCCTAATACCTCAGCAGGCACACGTACCAGGTGGTGGGATGGCACAGTGCTTCTTCAGCTGACATGAAAGAATCTTGAATGCAGTGCTGTGCTGAGTTCTCCTACAGATATTTCTACCAAGTGTGCACTGGTTTACATAGCAGAGAGGGTGCATTCTTCTCCCTGAACCCACTAACACAGCTGATCTGATCTAAGGGCCCAGAAAGAGAGGGAGAGAAGGAAACTGCCTGCCTCCCCTCTGCCTGCCTTGTGGTCCATCTGTCCCAAAAAACAGAAGCAGAGCCAACTCTGCAGTGCTTTTAACTGCAAAGGCATGGGAAGTTCCTTGCATCCTTACCAAAAAGCACACTTGTCAAAGAAAGCCCCAAGAAAGTATTAGAATTCAGCTGCCAGAACTAGAAAGACCAACACACAGCTGCAGTCCCAGTGTCTGTCATGTTGGAAAGTGAGAAAAACGTAACACATCCACTTGAAGCACTGACAGATACTGAATAGAAACTGATGATTTTCCTGCCTAAGAGATAACACATACCTAAAAAAAAACCCCATGCAATTGCATTATATATCCGGAACTCAAACAGAATCCCATGTAGAGCAAGTAATCCATTAGAGTTCTTTAACAAAGGCGTAGGGATTAATTTTGTTCATTTAAAATAAAAAAACTGAAATAACTTCAACAATGAATAAAGACAGTGAGAACCAGCTTAACTAACATTTACCAGAACCCTTTTCCCCACCAGTTTTCAAGTTGTTCTTCCTTACTCTTTTGCTTGCAGGCTAATTAATTATACACTAAACATACTGCTAGCGCGATACAAATCATTAATTAAACATGGTCACAGGCTACAACATTAATTGTAACAATATATTACACTTACTGCTGCCTGTCTCTTTCACCTAATAAGAACTTAGCAACATACAGGGACTCCAGCTTAGTAAATATGTATGTATATTTACTACAGTAATGATCTGCACAGAACAACACATCCTATTTCCATAGGGTAACAGCTTGGCAGTTGTGAGGAAAGCTGTCTCTCTTTACACCTTGATGTGAGCTTACTACTTCCTTGAGTTCACTCAGATCTCTCAGAAAAAGAAAAAAAATCAATCCATGAAGAAAGTGACTGCTTTTTTCATTGCAGGTTCTCTGGGAAGGCAGGGTTTGAGCTGAGATGGTAGAAAGGGCAGGAAATAGAAGGCATGGACAAAGAACAAACGTCAGCAGATAAGACATTAAGCAGATTTTAGGGTTCTAAGGCTGGCAAGCATACAGGTATTATTCTCAGCAAGACCAAGCAGATTCCTTGAAGAGATTAGTAACATTTACCTTGAGCACAAGAAATGTTCAGAGAATTCATCACTTGATGCCTACAGTGCTGAAAACACAGCGTGTTATGGTAGCATTGACTATTATTAGTGTGCTTACCTGCAGCTCCTATATCCTACCAGATGGCTCATGGTGCTTTTAAATTTTCCAGAAAGAAAATATCTATCTGTAAGAATGCATCGTAGACATCTTTTGGAATAGAATATATGAAAATAACCATTTTGAAAAAAAAAAACAAAAAAAACCACAAAAACAGATGTTTGAGGAAACCTTTTTTGTCTTCCACTGGGTGGGTCAGAAATTGCATGCATGTAGCACATAACAATAAAGTAATTCACAGCATACACCTAAGTGAACAAGACCTTTGAGGCAGATTAAGCTACAAAAGCATAAAGGAGAATTGAGAGCTAAAATACCTTGCCAAAGACTGTGGGCTTTTTGCGCCTTTTTAGGAAGAGAATTGTGCCATAGATACACAGTTATTTAACAGATACAGCATTTAAATGATTCGTGCTATTATTTTTATGTGTACAGTATGTGGGAAAAGTGCTTTTAAAATATGATGGTTACTTTTCAATTCTTTCATTATTTCTCATTGATTGCCAAAAAAAGAGCTTTATGACACCTTCTTTGGCAAGTAGACTTAACACCTCAGAGTGCTGAGTTTCATTCCTTAGCATAAGATTTTTTAAATTATTTTTTATAAGCCACAATTCCTTCTCTACTTCCACTGCTGTGGATGAGGACATCTAGATACCATCTTCCATCCAGCTATAGATGGAATCATCTCCCATCAGACTTTCTTTACTATGTAAAGCATTTATTTGGCACCTTAAATCCAAGCATCCTCACATTTTAAAGACAGTAACAAAGTATTAGTTGAAAGACAAATTGTGTCCAATATATATTAAAAAAATCTCTAAAATCCTAAAACCTAGGGGAAGAAAAGAAAAAGGAATCTTTTTTTTTTATTTAAATATTTTTTAATACTATACAAGTAGAAAATAACTATTCTAAAATCAGTGAAATTGCATTTGTACAAAATTTCTGTTGAGAAAAGATAAACTCGAGTTCACAGTTCTCATTTCTGGTGTCTTATGTTTCTCACATGATTAGAAACACAATTTTCTTTTGTTTGATATTTTATTTTTAATCATTAATTTCTTCTCCTTTGTCAGGAGAGATTCTTTCATGCAACAGTGCCTCCTATAAACCTGATTATTGTTACTAGAAATACTGTGCTGCAGTAATGCAACCATGCCTGAGCCATGGGTTATGATCCTATAAAGGCTGGCTAACTCATAATAAAAGAACAATTACTGCATTAAAGAATTTAAGAACACATATTGTACTTAGGGGCATCGATTCCCTTCATTCTTCCTTAAATTCCCTCAAGACCTTTTCAAAGAAGGAAGTGCTTGGACAGAATAATTTTTCTATTTCCAGTAGAATTACAACATAATCTCTTTATTTTCCATGTCAAGTCTAAATAAAATTGTCCTATTCATACAGATGTGTTTCAGGATTTATGTATAAGTTTTCTATAATTTCTTATTCCTTGCTCCCACAACAAGAGTACCTGATATAGCAAAGTTGTGACAGAACCTGACAAAAGCAAAAAAAAAACAAAAACAAAAAACAAAAAAACTCCAAGTGGAGAATGACACTTTATACCGCACTTACACTGCGGTGAAAGATATATACAAGAGGACAAGTTAATGATAGAACGTCAGAGATCACTTCGAATTTCCTGTCTTTTTGCAGATTTCCTGCTTTAACTGCTTTATGTAAAACAAGCTATTTTAAAATTTGAAAAACAATACAATTGTATGTCAGAAAACTGGTATGTTTTTTTTGCCTGTTACATGGTTCCAACATTAAACTTATCACTCTAAACCCTGTTTCCCAGATGATCCCAGTTTCAAACACTACCATAAATCAAAAGAATGAAGAACTAAAGATTGTAATGTTCTCTGCAGGATCCCTTAATTAACCACATGGATATTTCCCAATGGCCCAATAGCTGTCCAAGGCACTGGCTAATGCCAAGAACAGGCATGGACAGTGCCGCTTAAAGCTAGCCAAGTCTTAAACATTTCGGTTGCCTTACAGGGTCAGTGTAGCTATCACTGGATTCCATTAGATGATGTAGAAGACTTTTGATAAATCAAAAATAATTATTAATATACTTTTATACATAGATATTACAATTTATCTTTTTTTTCCCTCTTTCTGAGACAAAAAAAAATTAGTGATACTTTTTTCAGTAACTTGATATGATATTTTTATGGTGTTTCTTAAAATTTATCCATTGAAATCAGGTGCAATTTGGCTCTTATTACAGTAAGCTTTAATAAATTCCATTTTATTTAATATCGTATTGGGCATTCTGTAGACTATTGTTTTAATGAAAATAAGATACAAAGAGAGACCAGTACAATTCAGAGAAGTTTTTTGTATTTCAAGAGAAAGCAACCAAACAGTTCTCATGTTTATATTATGTTGCTTCCTGAAGAAAATTAACTAACACAAAACATATTGTTTCATTTTATTTTAACATTCATTTCAAAGAAAGAACAAAAGACCAATCAGAATAAACCAGTAAAGAATATAAATCTTGCCAGGATAGCAAGTGTATAGCATCACTGTCTACAACGTTTTGTGTTAGAATCATAGAATTGCTCAGGTTAGAAAAGACCTTAAAGATCATCGAGTCTAACTATAACCTAACCATACTACCCCAGCTCTAACAACCCTTCACTAAATCACATCCCTGAGCACCACAGCCAAATAGTTTTTAAACACATCCAAGGATGGTGACTCAACCACCTCCCTGGGGAGTCCATTCCAGTGCTTAACAACCTTTTCTGTAAAGTTTTCCCTGATATCCAACCCAAACTTGCCCTGGTGCAACTTTAGGCCATTTCCCCTCATCCTGTCACCAGTGAGAAGAGACCAGCCCCGCTCTCGCTGTAATCACCTTACAGATATGGAAGAGAGCAATAAGGTCTCCCCTCAGCCTCCTTTTCCCCAGATTAAACAGCCCCAGTTCCTTCAGTCTCTCCTTGTAGGGCATATTCTCTAAGCCCTTCACAAGCCTTGTTGCCTTTCTTTGGACCTGCTCCAGCACCCCAATGTCCTTTCAGTACTGAGATGCCCAAAACTGAACACTCAAGGTGAGGCCTCACCAATGCTGAGTACAGGGGCAGGACTACTTCCCTAGTCCTGCTCACCACACCACTCCTGAAACAAGCCAGGATGCCACTGGCCTTCCTGGCCACCCGGCACACTGCTGGCTCGTATTCAGCCAACTGTTCATCAGTACACCAAGGCCCCTTTCCATCAGGCAGCTTTCCAGCCCCTCCTCCCCAAGCGCGTAGGGTTGCCTGGTGTTGTTGTGAACAAAATGCAGGACCCACCCAACACTTGGCCCTATTGAAACTCATACAGTTAACCTTGGCTCATCACTCCAGTCTATCCAGGTCCCTCTGTAGTACCTTTCTTTCTCCCCTCAGGCAGATCAACACTCCCTCCCAACTTGGTGTTGTCTGCAAACTTACTGAGGGTGCACTCAGTCCCCTCATCAAGATAGTTAATAAAGACATTAAATAGAAGTGGCCCCAGTGCGAAGCCCTGGGAGATGTTGATGGGTGTTTGGAAAATGAAAAGCAATGCTTTGCTTTTACTTTACAGACACACTTCATGTTTTAGTATACTTATTCTACTAGCCTGTTTTTAAGGATTGAAAGTAGCAGAATGAAGGTGATGGTGATGTAATATCAGCTTCTTTCGTTCCACTACTCTGCTAGAAACATCACCATATGATCAGGACATTCATAACTCCTGAGATATTAGGCATTATATTCAAGACTCATTTCCCCTCCTCAGTCTCAAAATAAAAAGTGTATATTCTTCCTTCACACATGTATGAATGTCCCATTAAAATTAATCGGAAATGTGCTTTAAAAAAAGACAACTTTTCTCTAATAAAAATTACAGGATAATGTGTTCCATTTTCCAAAGAAGAATTTAAGAAGCTTTCCAGGATTTTCTCTAAACTACATTTATATTCTACTGTGTTGATAGAAGCACAAGTAAATGTGCTTTCACGTATTTCGATAGTTAAGCTCCACTCTTAAAAATTAGGTGCTTAGGAACCAATTAAATAACTTCTTAAATACTCCTAGCACTTGCCTTAGCTAACACTGTAACACAAGTGAGAGAGAATAGGCACCTGCGGTCCCACTTTGGATTCACATTTCTCATTATGATTTGTTTCTCATTAATAATTGTCAAAATTATTTGAACAAAAATATTTTGGAAATTTAATCACACCATTACTTCCAAGAAGGCTGTGCTAACCTAAGGACAGAGTAACTTCAGGTACAGTGAAAAGCAACATTTTACAGAGGCTGCTTTGCCTGTTAGAGCAAACTCATACATAACTACAAATTAAAACATTATGAATTCCTTTAAATTTCTTTATGTTGTAGGCATAAAAGAAATCACCGCAGATTAATATCTAGGAAGTAACATACATGTTTTCCTATTTCCTCATTTGTTAACTTCATTTCTTGTGAATAGATAGTATCTGGAAGTTCCTAAGTCGACTTTTCAACTCCAGCAATCCATATGATGTTATGCTGGAGATAAATCTCACCCATTTTCGGAAATGGTTCATTATCAACTATACAGTAAAATGTGTTCTTCAGATTCCAACTTCAAAATCTTCTGTGTTTCTACATGCACAGAGAGTATTCATGGGAGATGGTGCAGGCCATTTTCGGGAGGCTGGCTAGTAGGTTTGTTGGCATTTTATTGTGGGTTATGGGGTTTTTTTTAGCTTGATTGGTTTTTGCTGGGCTGCAAAAACTACTGTGAAGGATGCATTTAGTTTTTGTGTCAAGAGATCTTTTATCACAGTTGCCACACCTACACAGGATGTAGCTCTTTGTTTACCTATTGTGGCAGGAGTTCTGTAATAAAAGCAATGCTTGGTGAGCTGTTACTCCAGTGCTTGCACCAAGCATCCTGAATGCACATAAAGAGTAGAAAGATACGTGTAAAATAGCATCTAGACAAATCAGCAGAATTTGTTTGGCAAGTGCAAAGATACACAGCCAGCTCACAGGATTAACTTCACATACTTCTGGCCAGAGCAAATCTGGAGCAAAACTACAGCTTTGCTGTGCTGACACCAGACTAAGAAACTTGGTAGGAAAGGAAACATGCATCTGCTTGCTACTGCACAGATGTTTGAAAAGAATCATGTAAAGATACAGCAGTGCTTGTCATTTTTCACAATGAAAATTCCTGTCCTTCCATCTTGGACAAAACCTTGGCTACTTTTATTAGCTATTAAGAATATTTGACTGCAAAAAGTACACTGGGCTGGGGCTCACCCAGAGCAAAATCTCATTTGACTGGAAGTTCAGCAAACACAATAACATGCTTGATATTGCTCAGAAAATGATTTTGTCCAGCAGATAATTAACACAATACAGGTGGTCTTGTTTGTTTCCGGAGGCAGATGTTTTCTCCGACTTTGAATTCTAAAAATTTTCTCCTACCCCCATAGGTTAGCAAACAAGTTCAACATTTTTGTTTTTCCCCTTTCTTCATTTGAATGTTTCCCTCTCTGCATTTGAATGTTTCAGGAGGAAAAATCACTGAGACATAGTTTTTCACCTTGTAATATCTACACAAGAGCTCAAAAGAAAAAAGAAAAACCCCAACAAAAAAACCTGCTGTATATGTTAGTATTGCTCCAATGCAGGGAACAGCAGAACTTCATTTTGAGCTTTAGGCAGACAGTACATTAAACTGTTGAAATGTTTGTGCCAATGACAGAGGATTTTCTCTTTCATTCAGTTCAACAGCATTTGACCATCTTCAGTACTGAATGGCATAACACCACAAATTTTACAGACAGTGTTTTCAGGCTGTCTTAGAAGCTTTCAGATTTTTTTCTAAACAGAAGCACACTGAAGTTTTTTCCACCTTTTTTGACCAGTTATCTGCTACCATGTGACAATTTGCTTGTTTTGTCTTTCTCTCTGTCATAAGCAACTCTTGTGTTTTCCAGTTCTTTTCTTCAGATCTTGTGCAATATACGTTATATAGTTATATATATATTTGAGAAACTTGGTGGAATCATCACTTTTTATGCAATGCAATCTCTATGTTTGCATTTAGCAAGAGCTTAGGAGCACTACACAAAAGCCCTTTATACAGTCACTTACACTTTTTCACTTGTTTGCCATCTTTAATTTAATTTCAGCTTGCACACAGGGAAAAGATTTTTTTGCCAGAGGGCGGTGGGCATGCAACAGGCTCCTCAGTGTAGAGGTAATGGCATCAAACTGCCAGAGTACAAGAAGTATCTGGACAATGTTCTCAGATACACAGGCTGATTTTAGGTTGTCCTGCATGGAACCAGTATGTTGACTCTATGATCCTGTGTGTCCCTTCCAACTTGAGATACTCTATGATTCTCTGATTTAAGTCATATAATTGAAATATAGAAAGATCTGGTGTATTATCCAACATCTTCTTGGTGTCTGCTACCATAAGCAATTTAGTATGTGGTCACTGAATGTTTTTAATTTTTTTTTTTTTTTCTGTACATGTGTAAAGAATCAGAGCAGAAAGGACAGAACAAGCATGCAGAAAGACAAGTATGCTAGTTCATGAAGCTTCAACCAGATTTGCAGGCACACGAAGATGACGCCATGAGGGCATCAATTCTCTGAAGTCTTTTACATCTGAAAAAAAAGACTGTGCAGAAAAGCTGTCGTTACTGTAAAAAAAAAGTGTGGGATATTCCTACAAAGACTGAAAATGACCCTGGCCTTTTGTACAACATCCTTCTGAACCAAAAGCCTTCATAATCATTATATTTGCTAGGTCCTTATTTTGTTCTAATTACTGTCAAAATAAACAAACAAAACTCATGCAAAAAATCTTGGATAATAATAATTAAAAAGCAATACTTATTTTCATTGTTCACTAGAACATAGGACTTTGGAGCTGTATGAAACAGAACAGCAAAGCTTATCTATGTGCATTTCTAATGTAACCCCTACTGACTAACAATTCCTCCTAATTTTTACAAATACATTATCTATATTTTCTGCTTGGTCAACACATTTTTGGTTTTCCTCCAGTTTGATAGAAATATTAATTCCAAATATACTACAATATAAAATGAATATACAATTTGTCTTTTTTCTTTTTGCAAAACACAAAGTTCCTTGATTTTCTAAGCTGTCTCAGTGAAATTACATTTACATTAAAAGCCTGATTGCAAGGCCATGGCCAAGACCATAATAGTCTGGATCATTTTTAGTCAGGCATTTATAATCCCATTTTTCTTACCAATGTAGCTATCACAAATATTTGCCTTTTTGAAAATGACATAAAACTGAGTGGAAATATGTTGCTGACATTTTAGTCTACATAAACTAGTAAAGGATAGATCCAGTATGGAATTGACATATGATATTTACTGTATAGAAAGAACTTATTACAACCTTTTCCTGTCCCATGAGGGACCTGTCCCTGAGGCACGGTTATAGTTCTCTGCAGTAAAAAATGGCACACCTTGCTATGAACAGCCTCTTGCTTCAGGGCCATGGACTCTTCTCTCTACTCTTGCTACCTCTATCTTACAGCAATTCTTTAAAGGTTATTCATTATTATTACATCTTATTTTCTTTTCTCTTGCTCTTCCGCTCCCCACTGAAACTTGAAATGGTATTGGCACTTCCCAGCAGCAGTACTGTATACATGTGCCTTAATGGCTATTGTACTTAAAACGTAATATTCCTTCAAAATCTTTTCAAAAATTCCCATGTACTCCGCTACTCCCATGGCTTACAAAGATGGGCAAACCCAGCATATAATATATACAAATGCAACTATGTCCTTACAAGATCAAATGACCTCAGATCAGAGACAAGAATTATCTGGACTGTTGCCATCGCCAGGATACTTTCATTAATTTATCACTTTTATTTCTGACTCTAATTTGCCTTTATAAATATTTCTTTCCTTGCTAAAATTATATTTTAAAGTTATGCTGAGCAGTAAGAATGAATTTATCATGAATAATTTAACAACATAAAATATTTGATAAAACACATGGGATAAGCTAGTTTACATAACTAAACTTTCTAAAAGATATAAAGTTGGCAATAATACCTGCTTTATCATCATAAAACTTCATAGCTCTTGTCCTTGGCTAGGACTCCATTGTGCCATGTTCTAGGCACTAGATGCTATATAAGCAGAGAACAAAAACACATTTCCTGCCCTAGATGCTTTACCACAAAGAAGACAACAAAGGAATATAGACAGATGGAGATGTATAGAAGGTGGCAAGATGTTTAGGATAATTGTGGTAGGCAGCAATCAGAGCACAAGAGCAACACTGTTGTTGTCAGAAAATAAAGGTTTAGGAACAGAACTGTCCTAAACCACAGGAACATATCAATGATTTGTCATCTATTTTCACATTTTGAGCTGAAACCCCCATTTCCACTCTCTTATGTTCTCTCTGAATAAAAATTTGTAGTAAAACATATACAGAACTGCTGCCTTCACTAGAAGAAGCCCCACTTGCTGGTAAATTCCCACTGTTTCATTTAAACTCTTTAAGACTTTACACTTCATAAATATGTTACTGATAGTATTTGTACAGGAGTATACATTTATATGAACACAAGATTTATATTCATATTAGCATTATTAAAAAACACACAGCTTGAAATTCAGACCCAAACCACTCTGGCAGAAAAAAATAAATGCTGAAATGACCACTCAAAATTGACAATGATGTAAATATTAACATTTACTCTGAATAGTATATGCCAACTCATCAGGCTTTTAAAATTCACTATATGGCTACATTCCATCCCAGCCTGTGCAGATCTCCTCCTGAGGACACTGAGCATACCATTAAAGGGAAAATAATTGTAGGCAAAATGTAGTTACATTTTTTTTTATAGTATTATACAGTTAAATCAGCATGTTGTACACATTATTATGGAAACTAGTGGTATTACTTTTTATAATTGTCTTGAAACCAAAGCCCATTGTGCACATAACATTAGACACCCATTTGGCAGATGTAAGACCCGTACTACAGCAAATACTTCCTTGGAGCCACGGCAGAGGTGTCCTGTGAGACTCCCCAGCCACATTTCTTGCAGCCTATTTCCTGCATCTACATTTGCTGTTGCCAAACTTGCCTCTGAGGCTGCCTAGGGGTCAAACTTGCTGATGACCACTATGAGCTGCCTCAATTTTGTTTAGACTTCTCTCTGGCCAATGAGCACTTTGCCTCTGTAGTTAATTTTTTAATATTCTATGATAGATACTGAGGAGTTACAATCGAGGTTTTAAACAAAAAAATTGTTAATATCTCCACTAAGTCAATTGTATGGGAGGGGAAGAAATTTAAACTCTCACATCTCTTCTGATTATCTATATCTCAGAGAATTTGATTGCCTGTCTTTGTTAGTGAAAGACAAAATATACATCCTTAAAAAACTTGCACTGCCTCACATAGCAGATTCTCAACATCAGCTTCTCTTTAAGTGGGTGTGAATTACAGTCACACCAACAAGAAAGCAAAGCAGTGTAAGCATTTCAATTAGCACTCACATTTCAATTCAGAGATGTAGCAAAAGATAAATAATTACAGGTCCAAGCCAGGGGTGTACACTTTGCAGATGCAAACACAAACTGTGGCTGCAGGGAGGAATCTAAGTGTAGGTTTCTACATTTTTAATCATAACATTTTTGCTGAATTCCAACACTCATATTTACAGATGAATTGAAAAAAAAACCTCAATTTATATGCATTTATGTTTCTTCTGTCAGTCTAGTCCCCTCATCTTGTCTCAGACTTGAAGTGATATCAGCACAAATCACGTTGCCAACAAAAACAATACTGAAGCCATACCAGAGGATGAAAATGAACTGTAAGTCGATAAATTCTTTCTATTTGGCATAGTTTCCCTCAAACTCTAGTGCATTATTCCAGTCTAAAACCGCTTTATGCACCCATACATCACAGATGCTTTTTACAGGGCAATGACAGAGCAAAGTCTTCCCATAGTTTGGTAAATCTGTACATTGCAAAGTGATGAATCTTGCTGTTCAATCCCGACTGTGGCCTCAGGTTTTACAACTATACATATTTGACATCATTAACTTGCCAGCCTTGGTGATTCTGTGATCAAAATGTTCAGGGAAAAAAAAAAAAAAAAAAAAAGCCTCTGACTCTGTTCATTCTCATAATTTTCTTGGTTTAGTTAAGAGTGGAAATATGTCAAACCTGTAAAAATACCTCACTGTTGACTTAAGCCACAGCAGTGTATCTATTGGCTTCCAGTGTCTTGGCATAGCTCAGGCTTAACATAAAAGAGAATGCTTCCATCCGTGTGTCAGCAATATGATAAATAGCAATTATGTGGAAGGCAAGAGGAGGCCCATGCATTTAATGGAATTTGAGTAAAACTTCTCCCCACAATACATCAAAGAGCCTTCGGTTCTCTGAACTGATCACAAAAGGCAAGTGAAGCTGCAAGCTTTGGCAAGCAGAGATCTGCTGTCTATAAATGCAGCATGAAATATGAAGCCTGAAACATAGTGTGTCCTGGAAGAGAGGAGGGAGAAGACTGAAAGGTTAGGACAAGAAAGAGCAGAGCATGACAGGAAAAACTGAAGATGCAGATATTAAATAGACAGTGGGTTTAGTAGGAATGACATATACAGGCAGACAAAAAGGTATGGCATCATCTTGAATGGCACTGAGGTTCTGAAATGAAACGGAGAATAAAAAGAAACGATGGGAAAAAAAAAGATCAACAAAGAAGTACAATAAAAAGAGGAAAACAAAACTGAGATATGAAATGGTTCTAAAAACAAAACAAGAATCTTTCAACAGCGTAAACACAAAATGGGGAAAAATGATGAACAAAAATGGTTAAGTGTGCCTCAGTTTACTGTTGGTATATTTAATATGCTGTAATAGGTTGAAAGAAGATAACAGCTGTCATCTTCATGTAGAAAAATATCTACCTAGTAAGACATGCAGTCACTCTGCAGAAGGCACTAGCCTACAGCCACTATGACTGGAGACACATTGTGCGAGTAAATATTCTGTTAGACATAGAAGAAATATTTGAGCAAATGCAAAACTATTTTAGAAGACAATCGGCAGTCAATGCCAAATTGTAATAGCAGCCATAGGCAAGAAAACAATCAGAAATAAGCATTCTTCATGAAGAAAAGTCTTTAATGTATTGTAGATGCAAGAAAAAGATTTATTACACCTGTAAACTCCATGAAAAAAAATGAATTGTGCTGGCACAAATATTTACTAAGTAACAATTTAGATTTCTGAATTTTAAAAAGTTCTTTTTAAACATCTTTTATGATTCAATAGTTGAGTTTACTAATAAAAAATACCCATCTCAGGAAAGGAGCCTCAATGTTGAAGGATGAATATTCTGAATGAAGTTATCTTAGTCACCAATCTCAGAGTTTAATTTACTCACTTTCCATTCAAGAATCCAATAAATATGAGTAGGCAATTTGAAAATTATTTAATTTGATCCCTAATCTATATACTTCAATAATAAATTTAGTGATTCTGAAGAAGCTGTTAACTGAACAAACAACTGAAAGAGAATCAGCTGTCTACCATATGTTTCTTATTTACTTAAGCAAAAATATTCATTTTGAGCTCAATCCAAAGTCCATCCAAGTCAATAGAAAGACTCTTACAATTGAAACTATCTTTGGAATAGAATTTAAGTTGCTTAACATATAAATCCTGTATCATACATTAGCCCTACAACCTTTCTGCATCTCTTAAGTTGAAACACTAAAGAGAAGTTTTAAGGTTGTATTTAGTCAGTGTGTACTGATCTGCTAACATTTAATTCCCTAGCAATTCAGCACAGCAGCTGATTCAGTGCAAAGAGCTCATTTATACACTCATATACCTCTCTTTTTGAAATAAACATTCTATTTTAGAAGAATGTACTTATTATTTTGTGTACATGAATGTAAACCTTCTCTTATTTCACAATGATTTTGTTTGCATTTTTTTTTAGATGGAAAACATTCAGAAACAGACCATTTGTTTCTTCACAGTTAGACTCCCTAAAATTTGAGATAAAAAGCTGGGTTAAGCAAATAAAGGTATCATTTAAATATCTTAAATATTAAAATTTAAATTTATTCAACTACATTATTTAGATTTAAGTGTAGCATTTAAATATTTGAGTATGGCATTTAAATATGTATTAAATAAAGATAAGAGAAAATATTCTGAACACACAATGTATAGAACAGCCCTTAAGAAGTTACATTAGCCTTAGTTCTGCAACAATATCTTTGTGAAGCAAAGTACACAAATATGTATTTTAGCATTATTCTATCATATATACTTTGGATTATCTCTTTCCTATTTTGTTCTCACACAGTTAAAAACATGTGCACTTCACAGAACCAATCTTCCTGTTGAGCATATGTTAAGTACCTCTATGTAAAGCACCCACTGTCACCAGATCCTGCAGATGTACAAAAGATGGCATTTACAACATGAAATTATTTTTTCCTTCTAAAAATTGCTGTTCTTTAACAATAGCAAGAGACAGAAAGTTCTTTCTTTTTCATTAAATACTGACTTGTTACACCTTTTATTTTATTCAGAGGATATTTTTTATTATTAAAAAAAAAAAAAGGAAACAAGAAAGAGGAAAGATCTCTTTGATACTTCTATCTGACCTCCACAGAGCCATTACAGCTGCTAGGCCCAGAACATTTTAAGAAACCAAATGCTTCTCTCAACATGAACATTGCATCCAGGACATAATACCTTTAAAGTCAGTACACAGCAATCTGCTGCAGTAGTGAGAACCACGTTTTCCTCCTCTATCAATTCCTAGAACAGAAGTTCTGACTGAGTCAACCCAATCCATGACAGAAAGCAACACTGATTCTAAACATTTTCAACCGTTTTTAAAAGAAGTCATCTTCCAATACATGGTAGACAGTGCAGAGACATAAGTTAAATAGCCATAGCGCACATGAGGAAATCCTCTCATCAGCACCAGATAAAACAAGTTTTGGACATAGAAGTTGCACTTCACTGTGTTACTAGCACATCCTTTTCTTCCTTGGCTACCTCACTCATACCTGAATTATTTTATGTGTTTTCCTCTTACAGTATCTACGTCAAGATATCTCCCCCTACCTGTACACCAAGCTATACCCACTCTCTTTCTCCTCCCCCCACAAAATGGCTGAGAGTATGATGCTTCATTAACGAGAAATAGGTGGTCCTAATTCTCCAGTTATATGTTAGTCATAGATTTTACAGAGAGAATTCATATCAGTTGTTTCAGTGACAAACTGATCTTGAGTTCCACAAACTACAAAGACAGTGGGAGTATATCCTTTTTGCATCAAGGTATATTCCAAGATCACTTAAATTTCACATAGTCTTCCACAGGTTTATTTTCTAGTCGCTGAACATTAGTAAACAATTAATACTGTCTTATTACATAAATGATTTTTCTTTCAAGGCACATGTATAATTAGATAGCTATACCAGAAATACTATCTTTAATCCAAAAGCATTATATAAAAATAGGTGGATTAAATTTCCCAGTATGAAGATGTTAGCCTGAATGTTTTGACTGCATTACATCCAAATCATAAAATGAAATTTCTACAGTATAAAAGCATTTTTAGTAGATTACAAAATGCTTAAGTGGTAGTTAAGACTAATTCAATAAAAATCAATAGGAAATAGATACGATTATACTTTTTCCATCTGTATTTCCATGTCATTTATCATTTTCTCTCAAAATACATGCCTGTATTTTCATGAAATTATTTGTTATTTGTATAAGCTCTATTATTTGTGTTCCATGAATTTGACTAAGTTCATAAGCAGAAATCTTACTTGTAACCTACATTATTGGACTTTTCCACCGAAGTTCTAAACTAAATGGCCATAGCTAATAAATGAACTGTTACTTAAGGATATTTTTATTTAAGCTAAAGAACTGCATTTTCCTTGCAATGCTGCAGCCACATGTCAAAGTAAACTATTTAAACAAGTAATTCAGCAAGAAAACGTATCCACTAAACACCAGATTGTGTACAAGAGCAAGAAGATAGCCCCTGCTCCAAGGCCAGCCACAACTATCACTCCAACACACTTCTACTTGAGGGCAAAGTAATTCACTACACATTGTAACAAAAGTTTGAAGAATTTA
The DNA here is from genome assembly GCF_905368555.1 of Meleagris gallopavo. Taxonomy (NCBI): domain Eukaryota; kingdom Metazoa; phylum Chordata; class Aves; order Galliformes; family Phasianidae; genus Meleagris; species Meleagris gallopavo. The sequence continues at coordinate 22,848,973 of NC_139413.1, forward strand.
TGAAGACAAAGGGGCACATGGTGAAAAAATGAGCAGTCTCCACAAACTGGATCCTGAAGTTCCTTACTTAAGTTGAACTCAATCAAATTTCCCTTTCAATAATATTTAAATCCTTTTCACCATGGATCTCAAAGTACTTTACAAAGCAGCATAAGCCTTATTATCTCATTCAAGTTAAAAGAGATTGTCCTGAGGAAGTAGAGAATGGGAATTTTAGGATTTCTCTCAATAAAAGTTATAAAACCTGCTAGTTGGACAGACCTATTACTTTTCCCTCACCAAATTACTAGTTTTCTTTATCAAATTAGTAAAAAAAAAAAACAGCATCACTGCATCTTGTAATCAGAGAACTTAAGTCACAGTTACATGCTTAGGAGTTTTCTGAAGAAAGAAGGAAAATGAGCAAGTTTTGTTCATTATTTCCAGGAGAGAAAAAAAAAAAGGAAAAAAGTGATTTACAAAAAACAGTGAGTCACAGAACAATTTTAGCACTTGCCCAGGTGGAAAATGGAGATTTTGAGAGTACCAAATATAATTACAAGGGTTTTTTCCAATTCAGCTTAATCGTTATAAAGCACTGTTAGATGCAACTGTCATCTAGGAGGCTCTGTTGTATGCCTGGGATACTGGAAAATGCCCAGAAAACTGGACATGCAATTTTTACTTAAATTCAGACTATAATTTAAGTTTGAAACCACCAAGGGATTTTGGCTCTGTGTTGCACCTAAGGAGCAGGCATATATACCTCTGGAGGTAGAGGAAGACAGCTCCCCCAAAAAAGGCCATGTGCTTCAGCAGTTCTCAGCAGGGAGACACTGACTGAAGTGGCTGCAGAAATGAGAGATACTGAAACACAAGGAATATTGAATGGACATACTTTCCCTTAAGATCATTTAGTTATGAGATATAAATCAGAGAAGATACAGGCCCCCATTTTAAACTGATTGAAAGAAATACTCAAAGTGCGTATTTTCAGCATGCAGATTGCATTTAGTGGAGTCAGGGCTGTAAATTCTTGCATGTAACTTAGGCAGCTCTGGATGTGCAGTGAAATGAAGGGACAGAAAAAGCCTCTCTGGCAAAATCCCAGATATGTACCCCGCCAGACTGTAGATACCTAATAGATGGAGGGATTGCAAAGATTACATAAATTAGGTGCTTAAATTCAAATTCAAATTTAGGGAGCATTTGTTCTGCAGTTCCCTGAGGTATTTTTTGAAAATCAAATCCATTTTTTTTCTATAATAGCAGGCAATTATATTTTTGCACTTGAGATCATATTATATTTTGCAAATTTACAATATCAATATTTCTCTCAAAGTTGTAATTTTCTACAGATGATCGTAAGAGCTAAAAAACATTCGTCTAACTAACAATACAGGAAGACATATACATGTTTCAGGATTAATGATAGGGTGCTTAAAGTAGCTTGCAGTAATACTCTGAGAAGAATAAGAGGTTGTCATTTAAAAAAAAGAAAATTTGGAGATTGCAAACTAAAATTATTCTGCACAGGTAATTCTGTTTGATACTTCTAAAATATAACTTTACTCATGTCAATGAACAGAAAGGCTTATTATCAGATACTATTTTGTTTATCATTATTTAAATTGCGCTTGAGTGCTGGAATTATCTTCATAAGACTGGACATGAAAACATATACATTTAAATTAACACACTTGTGGTTGCATCCTTTTCCAGCCTTCACTATATATATATTTACTACCAGCGTTATATATATATATATTTTTTTTAACTAATGCTGGTAGAGGAAACTGTAAAATAAATTTTGCAGTGTCTGCAATGACAAGGTCAGCAGTTCCAATTCAACTTTTTTTTTTTTTTTGATAGAGGTCATTAGAGCTTGAGAAATTTATTTAACATTCCTTAGCCTACAGTCTAAGCCCCTTGTTACAGGGGAAAAAAAAATGCCAGTGGTAACATACTTTAAAAGCCTCATCTTCTACAATTTAAAGGAATACAACATTCTTGTATCACTCACAGTATGAGGTATTTATTTATAATGTTGCAAACTGTCAGCTCCTGTTTTATTTCTATTATATATAGGATGTCAGGAGCTGTCAAGACTAAGAGCTTTACCAAGGGACAGGGCATGTTAAAGGCAGCAGATTAGGATGATGCTGCGCTGAACGCACTCTGGTTGCCATTAAGAGAGCTCTTACAGAGCCACGATGAGATGGGCAGAGATTTCAGCACCATGGACAGGAGCTAACCGAACACACGGGGCTCAGCGGGGACTGCGAAGTGTAAAGAAATAAAGGTTCTGAAGAATTCAAATCTGCATAAATAAATACGCCAGGAAGACAACAAAGTAACAAAGTGCTTGTTTTTGGGGGGGAAAAAAAAAAACAACCCTTGCAAGAACAGGCAGAAAACAGCCATAAGTTCCGCCTTGAATTAGACCATTATTTCTATCAGTCTGAGAAGCAAAGTTGTGGAAACCTGTTATACTATGAGTGTTGCATTAATAGCCCGGCCCATTATAACCTGTAAGTCTCATTCACTGAGAATAAAAACTACTGTGTGTATGCCTCTGTGGTACGGTGTAAAAGATACAAGCTCGCTGAGAACAAAAAAAAGGACACAGAAAGCAGATTAGGAACATTAGCACAACTCTCCATCCATTGATAGCTTTCTCACATATAGTGTGCTTCCTTTTTGCTCCAAAGCACTACAGAAAACTTATAAATCTAACTGATTTTTGGAGTCTGCTGTTTCCTCTTTCACTTTTCTTTTATTTTTCCTTCCTCACATTATACACTCTAATTCTTGCCCTTGATTTTGTCCTGTCCACTTCCCTCCTCACACAGACTATTCTTTTTGAATACTAAATTCCTTTTCATAATTTAACAGTCCTTTCCTCTCCCACACATCCTGGCACCCTCAAGTGTTATTCCCATCTGCTTCTTTATGCCTGGGATTGAAATATTTACCAGAAACATAGTAACTAGTGAACTAAATGAAGAAATTGAGCCCATTTTCCAGAGACAATATGCATTAGCAAACCAAATTTTTTTGCACATCTTCATGTATACTGATACCTTTAATCTTGTTTGGTAAGCCAAACAAGAAATATTTGGCAGGGATTGAGAAAAGTATCTAAAATAAAGCCAAGATGCAGCAGCTTTAAGAACTAGATATACACATTTGTTGCAAGAAAGAAACTCCTGCAAATTTTATCACCACATATGGAAATTTTCATCAGTGTGCTGTTCTCAAACATTAACCTATGTTTTCTCATATTCAACCGATATTGTATAATAAATTTGGTGAGAATTTACTCATTAGGCTTTGTAGTAAAGAAGGAGCACTTCCTCCTTCCTTACTGTTTTCTAACATCATTGTGCATTTGGGCTCCTGAGATGAGATTATAGATAACAGTAGAAGGGATTAGCAAAAGACTGCAGTCCATCTTCAGGAGGCTGTCCTATACTAAACTGTTTCTGCTGACTGGCAGCTGACGGTCTTGGCAGTGTCCTTTCCACAAAGCTCATATTTCTTCAAGGGTCTTCTGCAGTACACTGTACAGGCCTAAGACTAAATATGCTAACTTGCTAATATGAGATGTCTCAACAAGCAATTTGAAGCTTGATGAGGATGTCACATCCTGACCCAATCTTTATACCGTGACTAGGAAATTGTGCTACATGGAGCCAAAAACCCAAAGAAAAATGGAAGTGGCACAAGAAAACAGAAAACAAAGTTGCCTTCCCCTACATTTTATCATCCTGGAGCACTTGAACTGCATACCACCGAACACCACATTAAAACTGTAGGCTTGCCCAGAAATAGATGCTCTGACCCAGTAAGTATTTCAGTTGACAGTTGCAGTGACCACAGATTTCTATCATTTTCCCCAAGGTATATTTTTCCACCGCTTCTCTGTTACACTTCTCCCTACTTCTGCTAGTTCTGATGATTTTCTCTCTTTGGGAAAAAATAACAATTGATAGAGCTCTATAAAAATTTTGTACATTTACAACCATTATGTGCATTTCTCAAAATAGAGATTTTGAAGTTTAAGGTTCCAAAAAGTCTTTTGATAAAGATCTATAATATTGGTCTATTAGATGATGACGATAAACTTCAGATTAGTTTAATGCAGGAATTGCTGTAGGTATATTTTAACTTGCAATTGCTTTCCTTCACTTTGTACAAAATGGAGTAGATAATCTAACTTGCTTCTTTACATTCTAATCAATTCCCAAACACCCGTATCTCCTTTGTCAACTGTGCGTACTTCATTAGTATTGGTGAATACTATTTAAACAGTATTCTCACAAATCTCAGGTATGAAAGAACAATCAACATGTCAACTCACAGTTAGTGAGAGACTATCACACATTAGATGTTTTCAATGTTATTCTATTGGGATAATACGGACTGAAATAGTTTATCACAAACACAGAACGGAAGGTCTCCAGTGACAATAGTACATCAGTGATGTCAAAACACTGTCAGATAAAGCTATTATTCTTCCTGTCGATACTTTCAGTTGCATCACTTTCCATCATTATGTTGTAATTTTCCCTGTATTTTCATTGTTCAAAATTTAAGCGATTATTAATTTCACACATGCATGTCAGTTCAGATATTAAACAGAGGAATGTTTTCAGTGTTCAGAAGTTATGTTTTTCATTACAGGAGTACAATTCCTAGTTTATAATCATTCTGTGCCACAGAGTACAGTAAATGTAACCTGTTTGTTTTTAAACACTACTGCACACATACATGAAGAGTGCAGCAAAGCAACTAAGGAATACTCTGGAATTGAAGATATTCAGTCTAAATATAGTCCATTAAACATAGCCTACTGTAACAATGAGCAGAAATGTTTTTATCAGAATTTTTTTTTGTTTGTTTGTTTTTTTTAATACATAGTCCTACCTCCTGCGCAAAAATACAAGACACAGAAATCCACCTCACCTTCCTGGAAATATTAGCAAAGTTACTCAGAAAAAAAAAGAATAATGGAAATGTCTTTAAAGAGCTCTTATAATTTTGTAAGGACTTTGAAGTTACAGTATACCTTAAAAATAGGTCATTGCATGTTATCATTTTAAGAAAACATCTTTCTCTTGTGAAAACAGTAGGTAGGTAGATAGACATCAAAAGATACACTTCTTAAGTTACCATTCAATATCTGTATAACTATGAGTAAACAGAACCCTTTGCTTCAAACATACCATCTATGAAAGGGAAATAAGTTACTCACTTCCCTAAAGTACCCTTAAATACCAGATGAAGTGCAGTTCCTTAATATAAAATAGTCTTATTCCAAGAAAATTGGGAAAAAATGTATTTACTTAATTGCTGAGCACACTACTCAGTATGGAACTCATCATAAAAACTACTGACAAGTAATTTTTCTCTCAACTACGCTTTACAACTTTTTTGTGGAAATGTTCGCCTTTTCTGTATCACTACACAAAATAAAAACAAAATATCAAAATACCTTGCATATAAGAAAAGAACTAAGTCTTCAGTTAGTGACCGGCCTCATGGCACCCATATATTAAAGCCTAACATTACAATTAAGTGCAGATTGATGTCTCTAAGTTTCAGTCACAGTTGACAACCCTAAAGACTTAAATCCATTGAAATGTGGAATTTTTCAGGCTAAAGGATACTGTAATATAAATAGCTCCAAAAAGACTATCAATAATTATACTGCAGTTTCATCCATTTTAAAAATATAATAAGTTTTTAAAGTGTAGAAATACCATCACAGATTATAGGATTATACTCTTGCTTTCTGTATGAAAAAAAGCCACATGCAACTGTTCTTTGTTTATGAAACATAGATTTATAACAGAATACAAAACATATGATAGGTTTTCTTGCAGAACAGTTTGTTGCATATAACCCTGTAATGGCAAAATGAAAACACTGATTCTTTTCCTTTTAATCTCCATACTTCTTTTTGAAGATAGCATTAGAATGACCTTTTTTAAAAAATGAAGAAAATAATTCTGCCAGTAATGTTGTCATTTTGCAGCCTGCCTGTGCTTGTCTCCACTGACCTTCTTTCATCTACTTAATGTCACTTCTTGAGAGGAAGCACCTGCACTTGTAGCTGTACCAATGCCCTGAGTTCACTAAGCCTGACTCTTGGGCTAAAGACTGAGATTATCAGTAAATGTGACGTTTAGGGAGGCTCCACTGCCTTTAGAGACCTCTCTAGCAGCTAAGAGAGAGTCAATGAGAGGTTAGGATTTCTCTTGAATGCTAGGGGCAGTTTGTTTCCTAGAAAAGCTAGTAAGCTACATAAACGAGACTTTAACTGGTATCATAACTCCATAAAATAAGGTACATTTGGCATCCTACCCTCCATAGGTTTCTTTTACCCTCATCACAGAATGGTCTGGGTTGAAAACCCGCCCTTCTATGTGCAGTGTCACCAACCACTAGACCAGGCTGCACAGAGCCACATCAAGCCTGGTCTTAAATACCTTCAGGAATGGCTCATCCACAACCTCTCTGGACAACCTGTTCCAGTGCATCACACCACCCCGAGTGAAAAACTTCCTTCTAATATCTTTGTGTGCCCTGAAACAAATTATTTTGAAACAGATTAAAAAATGGAAATTAAGATTTCCTCCTAGAATCAGTTGTAGTAATCTGGAAATGCAAAAAACAGCATCATATTTTGAAAGCAATCTTCCCTGCATCTGCAGCCTGTTCACATAAAACTTCCTTTAACTATGGAGGTGTTTTTGTTTGTTGTTTTTTTTTTTTTCCTCTTTAATAACTGTTTAGCTTTCATTTGAATTAAAATAAAAAGGCCGTAGCAATGCACATCAATCTGGTTCAGCCACTGAAAAGTGCCTTAATTTCAGCAGTCCTATATACATCTTATTGAGGCTGACATATTTATATTTATTGACAATACTTTTCAACAATCTAAGCATTTTTTCCATATGTGACCACCATCAAAAGTAATTCCTATTGCTATTCCTCTCTCCTTTATCTAAGTTCTGCTCCACTTTTTTAAGTAGTCATTTGACCTTCTATATATGGTTGTCACAGTCTCTCCTCACTGTTCAGTAATTTTTCCATTAATAATGGCAATTCCTTTTGCAAGAATGAGATAACTTCAGAAATGACAATGACTGAAATTGTGTACATCAGAAAACATGCTTCACATTAAAGATGGAACTTAGAGGAAATTTTGGGCCTTTTGCCCATCTGATCATGAAGAAGAACCAGAAAACACCGCATGAAAAGCTAGAAAAAGACTTCTGAGAAAGTATTATAAACTACATCCACTCCTTCAAATTACCAAGGTAAATAATTTATACTTCTCCAGGAACAATACAATGGGGAGAGGAAGAGCAAGTCAAAAATTTATTAAAATTGTTTTTGATGTTTCTATTTTATCACTTTAAGAAGTGATTGGATGTAGTTTACAATCCATGAAAAGAGACTACATTGCAATGAACATAGTGTTCCACATTCATTTTCCCCATGCTGCATTGCAACGCAGTCCAGAAGGCTGAGTTCTGGTCAATCAGAAACTAATTATTTTTTGGTAGACAAGTATATTTCTGTAGGGTGACACTTCATTCAGTACTTGTCTCTAATGCATTTAGAATTTTATTATAATCCATGTGACCTGTTTCTATTTTAAGCAAAGTAATTCGCCAAAATGACATCGATAATTCAAAGCAAAGTTTCACAGTCAATCTTATGAAGTACTGTGTGCGGATATTTCTCTCTCTTATCTCAGTATATTATAAAAGTAGAATTTAATCTTGAATCTATGCAGTTTATGGAAAACATTTTTAAGACACAGGCAAGGCTAGGAGCAACTGTTAAATTGTCACTATTTCTTAGACACTATAAGACCTTCTGAGAAGGACCGTACTTTGTACGTTAAATTTTTTAAAATATTGAGTTAGCAAGTAAAGCAACAAGATAAAGTAAATCTGATGTGATAGAAACTCATATAGCAACTTGTACCCGAAGCAAAAAGATCAGCTTGTGATTTCAGGCTATTCTGCAGCAACTATCTGTGGAAGATTTCTTTGAAAAGAAACTGTTTTACAAATAAGTCAGAAGACTGGTTCATTTTTCACATAGTTTAACACCTTTTCTACGTGCAAGGTTAGATATAACCAATACCTGGATTCTTCCCAGATTCAGTGTGTGAGATGACCTTTCAAATATTATTTCACCATCATATGCCTTATCTTCCCATCTGAGAAATGCCAATGACATAATACAAACTCCTTCGAAATTTACTTGTGAGAAGTGTTTAAAATAGAGCTAATCACTATACACAACTTTAATCAATCAACAAGACTCTTCATATTATGAAATTAAATGAAAAAGAAATTTCTGACTCAGCTCAGCATTTGTTTGGCCACACCAGAAATTATGTGTTCAGATTTGTTCCTCACAGTTCATAAGAGGCATTGAAAACCTGCAGAAGGTCACCAAGACGACTAACAGGATCTAAAAATTAACGTATGAAAAAGGTTGAAGGCTTCGGGTTTGTCAGCCTAAAGGGCTGAGAGCATTGAGTAACAGCACTGCCAGATCAAAGCTGCATTTATCAGTCTGAGGTCTGAGTAATGCCTTGATGTCTTGACAGATTGTAATCCTACTGAATGTGATGTTAGAAAAGTGAAAACCTATACTTTGTCTTGCTCTGGAGCATTACAAGATGTAAGAAATCCAAGAACAGTCTATGGCATTGAAATAGCCAATAGCATTGATCAAATGGAGACAAAGATCAAATCCTTGACTGTCCATTTTTGACTTCCTGAGAAATGTTTGCCAATGTGACTTGCCAATGTATTTCTGAAGCACGAGAAATAAATAATGCATATTATTGTTCTGTAAGAAAATACGCTGTTTCCCAAGACAAAACACTCCTTTATATTAAGAAGCTGACGTGACACTTTCTTACTTGTTCATGCAAAACACTCCTATGTTGTCTGTCATTAAATAGATGCTAAATGGACTCTTTAATGAGAAGGTGGCCAGTGGCTTTATCTAATGCTCTGCCACAAAAAGATTGAGTCTCTTATCATGATAAAATATTCTGGAAAAATCCTTTGAGTTGGGATGTTGAAAATATTTCACAGAAGAGATGGATACAGTCAGTGTAATCTCATATTCATTGTGGTATCCACTGTACAGTGGCAATAGATCTAGAAAGAAAACAAATTAGAATCGATTCCTAAAGCTGGTAGACAAAGTATAAAAACTCTGATATCTGAGCAGCTCTTTAAATAACAAGACGGCAAACTGTTCACTGAACAGGTAGAGGCAAGTTGCACTGCTACAATCACCTCTGATCTGGAACAACATCACTTTCTTTTCCGTGAATGCAAAGATTCCTGCTACATCTACAGAATGAGTATAGACATCATCATTTATGAAGCTGTTCGCTCGTGGTAGCTGAAATGGAAATATCAGAAGGTTGTAATATAGCATACAAAATTTGGTATGCACAGAATTTCATCCACTCAATTTAAGCACTGCACCCTTGAAAAGAATGGAGCACTAATCACTACTTAATAAAGCAGTAACAATAATACTCTCCAAACATGCATCACATGGGAAGAATAGTAACAAAATGGTAACTTAAAATGAACGTAACACACATCATTGGCAATATTGTCAGAAAAATCAGTTTGGACAAATTTAAGCCTCACATTGAATTTGTTATTTTTTGAAAATATTTCTGAAAATGCAAAACACTTATATTAGCCAAGAATTTACCCAAAGCTGCGTAAAATGTTGGGAATTATGATTTTCTTAAGTATATGAAGAGACAGATAGGTATGTGTTTGAAAACGTAATCGGGACAGGAAAAAAATTATACACACACACACACACACACACACACACACACACTCATTTACTGGAATTTATAAGTTGAAAAAAAGAACTTAATCTATAAATGAGATCTCCAACTTGGTGCCATGCTGGCATACTTCCCTTCTACTTCAGTGGTTGTTTAAAAACATTTCCTAGGAATGTAATCAGAGCAGGTTCAAAAACTCAGCAATCTTAGCAAGCCATATTTATCTGTAACTTTGACACAAAATTGATTAAAAACAAAATCCATCTCTTAAATACCATTCATGTGAAGAAACAGAATGAAATCAACTGATATTAATATCAACTTCCACAAGTGAAACATGATGATTATAATTGCAAACATTTAACCAGCAAACATTTAACATCCCTGAAGCCTTGCTGCCTGAAACGTCTTTTCTAGTGTAGAAAAAAATATACACAGAATGCAAGAACTGATCAAAACTTATATTACAAAAGTAATTTAATTATCTCTCTGTTCTTCCAGTCTTCAGTGAAGATTTTGTTTAAACAATTGTGTGTGAACTACACCTATAGTAACTTTTGCATGTAAATTTCAGTTTCTTTATTTAAAGAAGGGTTCATAGTCCTTGTCCATCACTTGAAAGTGCTCACCATACACATCTCTCTCCTTGCTTTGTGTTGTTTCATGGAGCAATAATTTTGGCCATTTTACTTGACTGATCCTTTTCCTGTTTAATACCATATGTAGCAAGGGAAATACATTGCTGCCTTTCTTCAAAAATATCTTAGATATTTCCATCTTCTTTATTTCTAAGGCAAGTTGACATCTAATGAATTTCAGCATTTGCTTTAAACATACCCTTCTTAATTAAATAACATATTCCTAAGCATTTGCTTTCGACAACATTTTGAAATTTGACTGTACAATTCTTGTTTTTTTCCTAGCTTCCACAGCAATATAGCACAGCAAAACTATTTTTGTGTTGAAGATTGATAGTTTGCTCTATAAATGTTAGATTATAGAAGACTAGATGTTGTGTAAGTAAGTGAAAAAAAAAAAAAAGCCTGCTGTCACCAAATATTAATCAGTTCTGGATATCACCATTGCATTCAATGTTACTGTCAAAAGATGTGAAGTATCCCGTATGATAAGTACTGTGCTGTCCAAGAGCAGAGAAGGGAGGGGGGAACATCTAACAAGAACTCTGTGATTAATAGGGATTTATAATTAATCCTATCTTTTAAATCTTTGTGTTTAAATAGTTAAGCTGCCAGTAGAAAAGGCATATCGTCAGCAAAACCTAATTGTTTTTCATCTGTGTGCTGCCTCTATGACATTCTTGTACATTTTTTCCCCACACTCTGAAAACAGTGGCAATGCAGAGACAATATCTTGCTTAACATAAAATCTGCCTTTCCTCCAAGTAAAATAGCTCCTTAAGCAGCTATGAAATTGAAACCAAGCATCTATTAGCATTGCACCAATGAGCTTTGGCATTTGGCAATGAAACTTCTCACTGATGTAACAGTCTGCTAGTTAGTTTACTGCATTTGCAAAGGTAACATTTAGCTTTAATGCCTTTTTTTCCTATTGTTCCAATGACCTTTTGTGATCTCATACTCGACTGGGAAAAAAAAAAAATGTGATTTTAATCAATATGTAGTTAATAGCAAAATATTTTAAGAACATTTTCTCTATGTCAAAACTCCCTAGTATGCCATGTCCAGTATCTACAGACTGAAAACAAAAAAGATATAAAGTGCAACATCACTAAGCACTAACCAGCTTTTATTTTAATAGTATTCATAAATGGCGACTAATTTAAGTGCATTGTATTGGACTGATAATGGAGTCTCGGTTATTGCTCATCTCTAGAAGCATCTATTGATATGTAAAGCAAAGACATTAGCCATGTAATTAGCCCGCAGCATAACTATCATCCTTCACTCAATCATTTCAGTTCCAACTGCCCAAACAATAGTAATATTTCACAATGTTTTTACTTGAAATAGCTGGTGCTGTAATCATAGTGTGAATTTCTTATGAAAAGCTCCCACAGATAGTGTACATCATGCTGGGAAAATGAGTTTAAGTACAGGAAACCGATTAAAACTCTAACAATCTCCTATGGATAATTTGTTAAAGGGGTTTTGTTACTTTGAGTTTGCTCTAAAAATAATCTTGTTCTTTATTAAAAGGTTCAGCACCTTAATAACTATTTAGGATTGTATAAGAATAATGAAGGCTTTTTTCTTTGTGGGCTACATATTTTTATATTAAACATAAATGCAATTTTACAGTTAGTTTTAATAATATTTCCACGTATTTTTATTATATTATTCACATGATTCAGTTCTGAAAGCAAAAAAAACCACCAAGTAATTATTTGAAAAATTCCAATTTATTTTAAGATGGAGTTTCGAATGAGAGGACTTGTATGAGGCTTTCTGCAATAGAAAAGCCCTAGACTCTGTGACTTATACAATTCCTATCTTCCTTTTGTCCTACGTTCTTGTATTTTTGAAGGCTGTTTTCAAGACATATTAAGCTTTTCATGCTCTAACATTAAAATAACTCTAAGGAATATGCATGTCTACAGTGTAGTTTAAGGCTGACTTAGCAGGACTAAGGTTGACCTTCAAAGACAGAAGTCATCCTTCCTCATCTATGTCTTTATTGATATCTACAGAAAAAAAAAAAACCATCCACATTTCTTGCTTCCAGGAAATGGTCTGCATCAGGGAGGAGAAGCAAATTCATGTTTGCTTCCCAATACATTTCTAATTATGGGCAATAGAACTAGAAAGCAAGGAACCAAAAAAACAAAAAAAAACAAAAAAAACAGTAGTTAAAGAAATAGAGCCAGCAGACATCCTTCAAGATGACTGGGAAGTTCTCCTTGTGGGGCAAAAAGGAATGGACTAGGAGAAAGGAAAGATTTATCTCAGATTATGATATCAGCAGATCAGAACATGCTGTTAGTAGAAGACAGAGTTTTTTCAAGATTAGTTGAAGATTGCCAGGTCAAGAAGGTCATAGGGTGAGCCTCACATATATTCCTTGACTGAACTGTCTGAAAGCCATAAAACAGCAGCAGGTGAATAAGAGACCAAATGGACTCCAAGAATGATGTCATGTATAAGATACATTAAACCAAAGACTATCTTAAGACTATAGTTGTAGTTTAAGAATATAAAGAATGTCACTAGATGCAAGTCAATACAGTGGTTGGAATCCAACTTAACAGACACCTGGAATGGAGAAGTTTACCTTCTTCTAAGTTTTTGTCATGATCTTGGGAGTACAATAGCAGGGACCGACCCTCATTAGCCTCAACAAAAGGAAAACCTTTTTGTCTACCTTTCTTTCAGATGTGAGAGAAAAAAATCTGGTTTTATTGCAGATGGGAGACTGCTTTGATGTGGATGGAGTTCACATTCCAGGAATACTCAGTATTACAAAATGAAGTTACAAATGAAAACTTGTGTTTCCATAAAATGTTAATTACACTTTTCAGCCCTATAAGATGACAGAAACATTTCATACTTAAACAGAGAAACCAGAAATTCTGATATGTTTTTGCCAATCCTGAAGGCTATTACTGCATCCTACCTTAGTCTTCCTTGGAAAATTTTGAGTTAAATAAAATATTTCCTTGGAAATCATTATTTATATACCTTAGTCTAATTCCATACTTTCAACAGGAGAGGGTAGAATAATCTACGAAGGAAAAGAAGATAGCCCTCAGTACAAGAAAAAGAGCTGTTGCAGAGGGTCCAGAGGAGAGCCACAAAGATAATCAGGGGGCAGGAGCACCTCTCCTACAAAGACAGGCTGAGGGAGCTGGGCTTGTTCAGCCTGGAGAAAAGAAGGCTGTAGGGTGACCTCGTTGCAGCCTTTCAGTACCTAAATGGAGCCTATAAATAGGAGGGGAGTCAACTCTTTGAAAGGGTAGATAACAATAGGCCAAGGGGAAATGGTTTTAAGTTGAGGGAGGGAAGATTTAGGTTGGATGTCAGTGGGAAGTTCTTTACAGAGAGTGGTGAGGTGCTGGAACAGGCTGCCCAGAGAGGTTGTGGACGCCCCATCCCAGGAGGTGTTCAAGGCCAGATTGGATGGGGCCCTAGGCAGCCTGGTCTAGTATTGAATGGGGAGGTTGGTGGCCCTGCATGTGGCAGGGGGGTTGGAGATTCATGATCCTTGAGGTCCCTTCCAACCCTGGCCATTCTGTGATTCTACGATAAATTCTATCTGAAGCAGAATTTCCCTAAACAGTTCCATAGTCCAGTGACTGAACCAAATGTATCAGTCCGCTCCTGTACTCACTAAACCACAGTGCCTCCTAGCACCTGGCTGCAGAAAAGTTGTTGTATCATCATTTAAGAGCATGTTAAATGCATTCTTTACAGTTAGAGGGAAGAATAGCTACCATTCTGTGCCTTCTTACTGAGCTCTCATTTCAGTAGCTACACTTCTTCAATCGAAGGTGAAAGAAAAAATAAAATCACAGCACAATGTGCTAAGAAAAAAACAGCACACAAACAACCCCCCTCACCCCAGCCTATCCCTAGGAAACCGCTCATCTTCAAAGATATGAATATTCTTAATTTCTATGAATTTCAGTAAGACTGGAGAGCTTTAAGAACCTTGCATCTATGTATTAAAGTTAATATTTTCTAGCTTTCTCCAGTCACATCACAAACATTCTTCTTTGTATTCCACTTTCTTATCTAGGAAAAGATAAGGCAGAATAATGTTTAATTTTTTTCTATTAAAATTCTAACCATTCTTAACATTTCATAAAAAATTAAAATCTCATTCTCAAACATATCTTTAGTTTCAGAGAAAATAATTGGAAAATTGCTGCAATTTATAAGAGCCTATATCATACATGAGGTAAATTTATGTAAAGTAAGAGAAAGATTCACTATTTGTTAACCAGCAGGCTTCCACCGCTATTCCAAGAATTCCTGTTCCAATAAAGTAAAATAAATAATTTTACTGAGCAAAGATGGAACCAAAGCTGGGGAGTATTTCACAAAATATATTATCCTAAAATCAAATATGAACTACCAAGCTGAACAGATGAATAAGAGTTGAAAATACAATGTGACTGACTAGTACTGTTCCTAGCAGAAGTGGAAGTGAAATGGCACATATATTGTTTTATCATTTACCATAGCTTAGGGCCTGATTTTTACAGACAACTTGACAAAACAACACTGGACAATGTGAATGAATTAATTTGAATTATACTGCAGTAGATTCTTTCTGACCTAACCCACATATAATGAGGGGGGAGGGCAATTGCACTTCATAACTTGCAGGAGTCCCAAGGTGAAGCAATAGTTATTCCCAGTTGCTCAAAAAAGAGGAAACTGTTTGTAGGCCCTAAAAAAAAAAAAAAAAAAAAAAAAAAGGGGGGAGGCCACTAAATAGTGAGTGCTGCAACAGATCCATTTGTTTAATTTCAGGGAAGCTGCTGTTATAATTTACATAAATTGTACTTCAGTGATCCACAGAGATTCTTACTGCAGCTTATTCTCATCCAGAGAATAAGAAATGTCTTGTAGGCATTGTTGCACCAGAAGAAATATTGCAAAGGTTTTCGCACTGACTCAAAGTTTCATCCTGTCATTGAAGACTATTCTGGACTAGAGCTACTTTGACTGCTACAATACTAACTAAGAACACTGAGGATTAGCTCTAGGTTTAAAGTGAGGAAATACATTAGAAGTAGAGACAGATGGAAAAGAGTATTGTTAAGCACAGAAAAACAGCAGAATAAGGATAGGAAAATAAGAACCTTTGTGCACAATCTGAGATTTCTGTCTCAGGCTTTTTTACAGAGAGGAAGTACACGATTTGTGTGGGACTGTGGTAAATATAGGTCTCCGAGAACAAGCAACAAAGCAGAAGGGAAGGCCCCGAGGACCCAAGCTTCCATGCAAACTGCCACTTCAACTCTCTTAGCATGTGTATTGCAGTAGACAGATAGGGTAAATTAGACAGCATTTGTACAATGCTGTGAAAATCATAAATGTTGTAACAGTATTATTACTATTATGTACTGAATAGATGCAAAGAGCTCTGTAAGACCAAAACCAAATAAAATAAATTTAACAGCTAACATAGATATTATAATTAAACACACCCACTGCTATCAGGTATTCAAACTAGTTTGCATGCCTGCCAGCCTCTGCATTAGCCACAAGTAGACACTGAGAAACAGGAAGAAAATAGAATGGCTATTGAGCCAAAGGGTATGGGGAAGAGAAGAGGCACTGATCCTCAGGCAGATGAGGTTTAGTGCTCTGCCCACCACCAACCACACATAGCTGCGGGTTAAAATCCAAACTCAGGCTGAACACAGGCAACGGAAAATGACATTTATGACATCTTAAGGTTAGTCTAACATTAATTAAATGGTCAGAGCGCTTCACTATTATCCTCTTTCCTTATTACTTTTGTGGATGTTACTATTCTATTAAAAAGTCATTTCCAATTAGAATTTCATAATAAATCTGAATGTCAGAACTCCCCAAGTATGAATGTCATCTTTGTTTAGAGGCCACAGGGAAGAGCTAAAAGCTAAGATGTCCTTCAGCTCTAAAACTAGCACAGGATCCTGAGTGTGGCATTAGACGTCAATCTGCCTAAATCATAGCATTTCAGGACTGATTGCTTCATCGAAAGTTATGCACTGCAAATGGCAATACTGCACTGCTGCAATTCTGAGGAGAAATTAGTGCAAAGCAATTGCAAATACAGCTCAGCCAAACTTGCTGAATGCAAATAGCAACTTTGATATTTTAATTTTTTTAGCAAATGCTATGCACGACTCAAAGTTTCCCACCCAGCATTTTGCCAATGAGAAGTCCTATTTTCTTCTCCCTTCCTTTTTACAAGATCTTCTCAATGCTTCAAGACAACTATGGTTTAGTTAGAGCTTACTGTTCTTTCTAAGATCCTTGTGCAAATTGTGTGTTTCTCTGGAGAGAATATAAACATACTCTCCCAATCAAATCAAGGACAGAAATAGTGCATTCTGTTTCATTTGATTAATGTGTATTATACAACTAAAAAAATGGTCATACCAGCACATTCCCAGACTTCGTGTATATTGGTGCATATCGCATAAGGAAGCCTATATATTCACTTCTGTGTTTCGCTCTAATTTTTCTCTGAATGTCATTTAATCTTCAAAAACAAAAAACTGAATTCACTGGTATGCAATAAAGTAAAATCCTACAGTCAACAAGAAAATCTGTCACTGCTACACAATACTCAGAAATTGTCAAGGACAGAGGTGACAGAAAATTAAGAAATATAACAAACAACTAAAAGTACTAAGCATATGCAAAAATACACAAAATAATAAATCAGTTCTGTTTGCCGAGGTTAAACAGAGCCATATGTTTATTTACATTTGGAATTTTATAGAGTAAGAGAACTCATGATGAGAAGATGATGTTGCTGGCTTTGGGGATGGTTTTTTTTGTATGTTTGTTTTTAACATTTTTTTTCTGCTTTATTGCCTTTGTATATTTAAACTTTATGTTTTTGAGGAGAGAGTGGATCTTGTAACCAAATGCAGTCTGTATCCCATCTCACAGGTTATCATTTTATGATAATCTATAACATCCATACTTTTATTGATTTCATGGTAAGTTTTAAGCAAATCTAAGTTATTAGAAAGATATGGCATGAAGAACTGTTTCCAGCAGTTTGGGGTCTGATATATATAGCACACTAAGGAAGATGGACAAAGTAGAAGTTATCCCAGATACAGACTTATACTTTAAACAAAAGTTCTTTTTTCCATTATAATGAAGATTCTGCCTCACATGCAGAATTAAAGGTTTTCTGGACTACGGAATCCATTTTTTATTAAATGTTGCTTACTGTAAATGCCAAAGCTTGTTGCTTTAGACAAGTTACTTTTTGACATACAAAGTTTTACTTCCTCTTCTACTGAAGAGAAAAGCCACAGCAACAAGCATAGAGTGATAGAATACCCAAATTGGCTCATCAAGACAAATCCTGGTTCCATCAAGGACCACCCAAAATTCAAGCCTGAGACCACTGTCCTGGGGAGCCCAGACACTGTTGATAAATTTAAGTATTCTACCACTAAAATGAAGTAGGCATAAAGAAATACCATATTTAGAATAATAACGAACTAAAAGACAAACTGCATAAAACCTAGCAAATTTGTTTCTTCACCCCACAGAAGCAATAGATAGAAGATATCAGCAAGCCCATCCAATATATTTTCCTGTAAAAGAACACTTCTAATGAGATATTTATGAATGCAAATATGGTAGAATAATCAACTGTACAGACTAGTAACAGTGCATGCGTACCAAATTGCCCACTAGGATTCCATACATGGGCCTGATTTCTTATAGGGGACAGATTCTTCTAATTGGGAAAGTTCAACATAGGAGTTCATCAGTAATAGAAACCATATAAAGTACAGAACAGTAAAATACTTATTGAAAGTCTGTCAGAATTTACCATGAAAGAAAGGCTTTCGAATTTTAAGTTTAATCTTTTTACTTTGATTTAAAAACACTCAACAGGTTTTCTTTCAAAGCTATACATCTTTCTGTTAATTTTAAAATAAATCAATTTATGGTGATGATGTCTTGTGGCTGTTATTCTATTTCACTTCTCAGGTATTTGGATACTCGGTTGTATTATTATTTTTTTTTTTTCAAGTACTTTCTAATAGTTAAAACCCCAAAAGAGGACAGGATATGAGCCAAAATTTTTTTAAGTGAGATTAACTGAAGCCTAGAATACATCTGTGTTTACACATGGTCTGTTAGTCTGCAAATATATGTGGGCAACTGTGCACACCTAATTCCACAAATTTGAGTTTATAAACTCATTTACTTCACTCCCAACTGACACTGTCAATGTATCCTTTACTCTGTTTTCTGAAATAGGACCAAACATGCCAACCATGATGATGACTTCTGATGCTGCATACGCTGTCTATGAGAAACAGACTGGTAGAAACGGATGACTTTGCATATGGTAGGGAAAAAAAAAAAAAGGATGATATGTTTATTTACTGTTGATATTTTCCAAATTTAAAAGAACAGTCTAGAGTCCACTGCCTATACCTTGAAACCATCTGGTATCTGTTATTAATTGTTCTAACCAACCTTCACAAGGGAAGAGAAATATTGTTCTATCTTCTTTTATCTTGTCTTATGGTAGGAATCATGTTTCATAGTGTTGAAATAAATTACTTGCACGGTGATCAAACATCTTTGCTTCGTTTCAGCATTTAATCACCCATGAAAACAGTTTATTGCTTCATATACTGCAAAGCCATGAACATTAGTTCCTAACTATTCTATGGAAAGCGTCTTTCATTTTTATTTTTCAATTACATTTTAAATTCTTTCATTCTTTTTAGCAGGCACTTTGGTGTAAGCCTTCTGTATAAAAGTCCTTTATTTCTCTAATATTTATTTCCTTCTATAATGTTTTTATCTATTACAAGGGAAAAGCAAATGCAAACTTGAAATGGCTAATTTCACTGAGACTACTTTATTTCCATACAAAATACAAATTACAAAGTTTTAGAAACTAATGAGTAAAAAAAACCTTAAAATAAAAATAAATAGATCACAAGACTAGGGTTATTCTAAAATCCATTATGTTTTCCAGGCCACACATCAAAGCATCACTGCTATGTTGAAACAGTAGTCCTGCATCAGTTCTTCCTGAAATCCCTACCAGTTTTTATGGACAAACAATAATTCCAGACACTTCAGTATATTTTATATAAAATATTACATTTCTATTTTGTGGGCTGGTTCCAAGTCATACTGCCCTCTTAAATGCATTAAGTAACTCCAGTCTTTTCGCAATTAAAAAAAAAAAGATTGCTATCTATTATGAGTACTTAGATAAGACAGACATGCAGACTACACAGAGCAGAAAAGCAAATGTTGTTCACTAGTTGGCACTCTTTGGGAGTACTGTGTCTTATGTGGGGCTTTCATTACAAGAAGGAAACTGAAAACTGGAGACATGCTAGAAGATAGACAGAGAGATCATTTGCAGGACCTGGAGCTCTCAGTGCAGAAGAGGCCAAAGGAGGTGGTTTTCATGCTGGAGAATGGAAAGCTAAATGGCAGTGTAATTGGATTTTTGAATATCAGAAAAGGAAAACATCAAAAAGTAAGAGGCAGCAGCAGGTTTAACAACTTCAAACATAGAAAGATTTGGGTTGAAAGACACCTGAAAGATCATCTTGTTCTATACTCCTGCCATGGGCACACTTACCACCCACTAAATGTGGTTGTCCAGGGCCTTAAACCACCAAGGGAATTTCCAACAAGTTTAAAAAAAAAAAAAACCCTTCAAAATTATACACAAATATAACTTCTGTGGGTTTAAGTATAAGTGCCCATTTTAAAACATTTTCAAAACTCTATGAGAAAGGCCCTGGACAGCCTGGTTCAGCTTAGAACTAAGTCCTGCTTTAGGCAAGAAGCCGGTCCGGAGACATGCAGAGCAAGCTGAACTTTCCCATAATTCTTTCCATATACGCACAACAGAAATCATCACCAGCCACTGCTTAAGAAAATATTAATGTGGTTAGCAGAATAAATGACTTCATTTTAAAAATAGCGAAATGTGAAGATTAATACCATTCTACAACTTTCTACTGCTTCCCTCAGTACTTCCATGATTTACCAAGTTTTGTCCTTCGTCCCAAACACCAAAGATGTTCTTAAACATACAGTACTAAATTCTTGTACTAACTGAGCTTTTCTTGCACTTGTTGTGTAATTATGAGCTGCACTGTCCTATTTACCTTCAGCCAAGATCTGTAAAATGGGAAATCTATAAAGGAGAAAAAAAAAAAGAACTATAACTCTGCTATTTTTCAGCCCCATAAGCTTTCCTATAAGCTTTAGTTTCCATATCTGTATATAACAGTGTTTTCTTTTGTCTTAATTGACATTATACTTTCACCCTCGAGCTGCCTTTCTCCCAAAGCCGCTCACCCTGCCTCTATGCAGCCCAACCCCTCTGCGCCAGGCGCTGCAAGGCCAACACTCTCAGTCTTAAGATGCCTTTTGTCCAACTGCCTGCACAGCACAAAGGGAACTCCGCAGTCAGGTCTGATTGCGCCACATGTCCACTGGTACAGGTTCCCCCACTAATCTCCACCCAGACAAAAAGAGAGGGCTTAATCCTTGAAATCCTCTTAATGACCTTTCAAAGATATTGCCATCAATAGTCTTCCTGTTGCCCCTCAGGCAGAGTCCTGTGGGCTTAAAAATCTTTCTGTATAACTTTTTATGATGTTCACTGACACCAAAACTATATAAAGCATTCATTCTGTCCATTGTAATATAGTGACTTGCAGTGGGGGAATAAATAACAGCTTTTCAGACAAACGTTGAAGTCAGGGCAAGTTAACTTGCTTAGAGTAAATAAACTGTTGGAAACTCCAGTTTTTGTGAAACGCATCCCACTGAGCTCAATTCTTCCCATTAGTCACACAGTAATTACACAACTGCACGCAGCAAACAAACCTCAGACTTCTTTAGTCTTTCTCAGTTACTGAGGACTCCTGATGATACGGACATTATCAAGTAAATGCATTAAATTCTTAAAAGGCATGCTTTCCTTTCATGGGACAAAAAAGGAGCATTACAAACAAAACCAGAAATTACTAATGATTTCACTGCAGAAGCACAGGAAATTGTTAGAAACATCACAAACGGTGCTCCAAATGATCATAGCACTTAAGTGACTAAGAAGCTTAAATTAAGGGTATTTATCTTAACTAAACATGTAAAACATTTATACAAAGGAAAACACAAGGAAAGTTAACTGGTCAAAACAGCAGCAGAATAGGACATCAGCGGGGTTTTGCTCCTGTCACCCTACTGCACAGTTTTTAAAGCTTCTGCTATCTCAAAGTACATTGGTGTCTAAACACTTTATTTCACATTTCTTCATACTCATTCTCAACTGAAGTGATATGGATTTGAACCTCAGCAGAGCTTTAGTTTAGACATGTAACTACAGTGCTTCTGGTATGTCCCTCTTAAGAGAGTAGGAAAGAATACCTCTACACTCAGTTTGGTTAACATCACATGGTTGGTTTAAATTGTCTGTTTCAAGTTTACTGATATTTTGTGCTGCATGAAAGAACATAGCGTCAAAACAAGTATCTAAACATTAAATCCCACCATCATGATTTGAGATGGAATAATTCTAATTCTCCAAATAATGAAACAAGTTTACTTGAAGTAATTTAATGAGAGTTTTGTTCCACCAAATAAATTAATATAGACTAAGTTCATCTGTTCCAAAGTATAGCAGGTTTCTGCTTTGTGAATGTCTTACACTAGATTGTTTCCTAACCTTAATGGTAGCCCATCCTGTAATGGAATTCCTCAAAGCAGGATGATTGATAGAAAAAACATTTAGTGGCAAGTCTTCATACAGATAATAAAGGCCAGGTTGTTGGGTTTTTTGTTGTTGTTGTTGTTTTGTTGTTGTTTTGTTGTTGTTTTGTTGTTGTTTTGTTGTTGTTTTGTTGTTGTTTTGTTGTTTTTAATCCTTTGGTACAATAGAATTTAAGAAATTATAGTCAACCAAAAAGCTGATTTCTGTCATTACAATGTGTGTTTTTATTGCGCATTTCCTATACTATAAATTTAGCTATTTTATGTATGAGGGACTACAACATACACTCCTTATTTGTGATTTGAGGAGTAAATCATGTAAAGTCACATAGTTGAATATTCACTTGCAAAGGATTGTCATACAGCTATAAAGTGACAAAATGCTCTGTAGTGAACACACTTAACTGGGGCAAGCTTATAATACCAAGAAAAATCTGAAGTCTGGAAGATCCAAAAATCACTGAAACTTTTTGACTGATGTGTGAAAATAGTGAGATACCTTTAAAAAGTTTTCAAGAAAGCTATATTTAAACCATCTGATATCTTTGTGTGTGTGTGAGAGCGCGTGTGAACTTACCACATTTTAGGGCTCAAATAAAAATGATACTGACAAGCACATTTTTCTTTGCCAGAAGTAAAATACATCAGATAAAATACAGTTGTGCCTTAGGTCAGTGTAATTCCTGCTGTATGCAGTCAAATAAAGGTAAGACTTTGTTTCCACACCTTATATGGTCTTTAGTAAGTGACTCCAATGAAAATAATACCACAAAAACAGGAAAGTGTTTTGCACTATTCAAGAATTGATCTCATTAAGATCAAGCACCACTGTGGAAGTGGAAAAAATGCAAACAGCCAACTTACAAAACTGATCTTATTTCACAACAATCCATAGTGGAATCTAAAAGTAGATCGTTGTACTTCAAATATTTGACATAACAGAGTTTGTCGTGAGATACTTTTGAGCAAATGAGTGAAAATATCGCCAACAAAAATTGGGAAAAAAAATGCACTGTGCTTTCAAAGAATAGTTGTATTAGTCAGTTACATGCTTGTAAATTGCTCTGCATGAAATATTTCAGCTGTAGGATTACTCAGGCATTTATAACTGGATAAATTTAATGATGTAGAAATAAAAGAAACTGTATGGAAAAAAATATTTATTAGAATTCTTCAAAAAAATCTGTTTCACATCTTACCCTTGGTAGTATCTGTTGATGACTGAATGGGTTTTCTCATTAGGGAAAGTATTTTCACATGAACTAGCTTCAAAGCATGCAGTGTATGACCAGATTCTCAATCCTTCTACAAGCGAAGAGAGTAGAATACCTGTAGATAACATATGTCTCTCTTTGCTGTCTAAACGTTTCAGTAAAACGGCACTGGAAGACCAAGTAGTGTTGCCATCATTTTCATACCATAAAGAGGAGAGTGGAGAATGGACTTCATTCAAAGTTCATCAGCTCTTTTATTCCGTGGGGCTACAAACCTCAGTAAAGCTCTCCAATTCCTATTCCTGCTGAAGTTCTACTTATCTTTCATGGTTAGAAAGGAAGAAGCAGAATGAGAGCTTCCTGTCAGCACTCTCACTCCTCCCAATCAATGGTCAGGAAGAAGGAAAAAGGCAAATTTCTTCAGATTATTTTGCTATAAAAGAGGCATTACAGCATAGTTTTTACACACAAAGTCCCAGCTAAAAGTCTTTCAAACTTATTATTTCAATTTCTCTCAGGAAGTCATTTATAACAGTAACATTGCAGGCTCTTTATTTAGGGAAATCCCATAGTACTCCATATCTTTAATCTTGGATTTGAAGTGTGTCTGAAAAATAATGTAATACTTTGGATATATAAAAAAAAAGGTTTTTTTTTTTTTTTTAGACAAACCATGTTTGCTTGAATTCACCTTTTGTAGAACACAAAAAAAAAAACATTGAGCCTCCAAAAATTCTGCAAGAGAATATTCAGATATCCAGTACGTGCTGAAAAACAAAATTACCTCTAGTGTGATTATTCACAAGCTAATGGATAACCCACATGTCACTGAGGAGGAGCAGGTAAAGATTCAGTTGCAGATGACTGCACAGTTATAAACATCAGAGAACAACATCTCAAGGAAACAGGAAAGCTCAGTGACAACTGTCACACAACAGTGCCCCGCTGCCTTTCTAAAATTCAAATTAGGCCAAATGGCCTCAGAATTGCTTATAAAATCAGGACATCAGACCAAATATTTAAATGCAGCAAAGTTAAAGTTATGAAAAAGCTTTGAATTTCTGCATAGTTGATTTTTTTGACCACTGAGTAAAAATCATTTTAAAGAACAGCAACGATGAGATGTGTAATATGAATTATATATCTAATGACACAAGTTTACCTCGGGAACAGTTGCATAGCTTCCAGCAGTAGTAATTTTTCAAGTCTCTGTGATTTCTATTGGACATGTCATATGCATGTGCCTCATGGCAGAAGACTGCACCATTTTTTGGAGTGCACTCTGTGGTTCAGTTGTGGCCTTATGATCAGCACTGCCACAGGTGTCATGAATCCAAGCACAAGTTTATTTCCAGCCCAGTAATGATCTCAGGTGCTAAGGACAGCACCTGGGTCACCAAATTCACACACACAAGACATGTCAGAGAGCCAGAGAAGTTAACTGTGAAAAGATATTTATAATCCATTAAGCAATCTACTCAGTAGCAATTACTGTTATACATGTGACTGCAATATTATCTAGGTTGTGTCCAGATGATTAGGATGAGAGACCTGACTGTAACCACATTGCGTAGCTACAGACACGCTGTGTTATGCTGAAGGAAAGGAGTAGGACAGAGGTGTAGGGAATACCACTTCCCGAAACTGCCCTGGGTAACTCGTGCCTGTGACAAACCGCACAGAATTTATTTTGCAAATGACTCAAGTCAAATGAGGAAAAAGCAAAAGCAGTTTTCTACTATCACCTTGTAAGTCAGTCTTGAGAAGGTTGCCAGCGAGGGGTATTTTGCTGTGTAAGAAAGGATTCCTTTTATGTGTCAGAAGCAGGCTAGTCAACTTTGCATTGACTAGGATTTGCTTCAGTTTGCCACAAGTTGAGAGAGATGGAGGCTGGAGACAAACCACCTCAAAAGTAGATATAATTAAGTGTTTTCTCCCTAAACAGACTGCGAGAGATGTCTGAAAAACTGCAAAGAATCATCAGCCTGAGGCAATACAGTGTGTCAATAAGGCTGCCAAATGTCATCAGTGCAGCTGCACTCCAAATCCTTAGCCTAATCATTCTGCAGCCTTATGTCAAACATGACTTGCCACCTATTATTCAAAATACAAAAACAAAGAAAACCCTCCAGAGTTGTTTTTTTTTTTTTTTTTTATAGCTTTACTTATTCTTAGATAAGACTCGTTGTGTCAGCTGCATGGTAAGGAGCTGAAATGTTGTGGCAGTTGCACATTATTCATCTCAGAAGGAAGAGTTCAAAGGAAGTTTCAGCTTTATGATGACTTCTCTGGCCAATCTATGCCAGAGATTGAGAGTTCTGATACTATTAGTTTAGTTTCTCCTCGAGCAAAAAGAAAGTTTAAAGTGCCAGGGGAAAAAAAAGTGCAAAAAGGTAGAAATAAAAAGAGAACAAATTATTTGTTTATAGGAATTATTGCTTAGATAGCTCTGTGACTTGAGAGCAGAGTTTTGTAGATACACAACTTCCACATGAGTTTGATTTTAAAAACAATGTAGTTTTAGATTTAAAAAAAGTTTCCTGTCTTTAATGGAAATAATGCTTTTCACTCAAGGAAACAAAGCTATAAAAATCAGGTAATTTTTTTGCTCAAAAACCTAATTCATTAGGCAGAAATCAGTGAAAATACATGCCAGAATGAAATGGATGGAGAAGCTTTTGGGGAACAGAAGAAATCATCTAATTTAGACAAAAGATTCTTTTAAACACCTTGTCTGAGGCTGGGCTCCTGCTACTACAGTCAAATCAACTGAAACATGAGTAGGGCTTAAAAGAGGCATCGGCATTTTACATCGCACTAGAATACATCATATCGCCATGTAATGCAAAAGAAAAAGTGCAAGCCCACTGTGTGACAAAAACTGTACCTCCATTTGTTACTTTTGACAAGGTAACAGGAAACACTTTCTGAAAAGTTGACAATCAGTGAAGCGCAGGACAAAAAAAGTCAAATTTCACTCATTTGATGACAGTACAGAACATTTCTTTTGTCTTCAAAAAAAGTCACTTCACTATGCCAGCAGCATCATTGAGAGAAAAGCTTGGCTTATACACATTTTTATATTCATTGTGAAAGATATACATATGTTTTACTAACAGATGATTCTTGTTGAATATTCATGAGAGGGAAACATCCATCATCAGAAAAGGTAAATGGAGGTAGAGGTAGAAACCTGAGAACAGTGTTATAGCCAAATGCATGGAGAGCCTTGCTGGCAAACTTCCAGGTGCCTTTAGTTTAGGTTGAGAATTGAAGAAAAAAACAATACTAAAAGGGCCATGCGACTGACAAATACACGGCTAGCTTCTTGCTGATTTAAAAGTTTGAACTAAATGATACTAAATAATTAATACCTACTTATAATAGGGGCTAATTATTCTAACTAAAAACAATGACTTAAACAATACAAAAAGCTATGATACATCATCCTTACCCTTATTTTAGGTTTGGATGAATTAAAGTAACCAGTTTGCCCCCCCACTGCTTCAGAAAAATCCCTTTCAGTTTGCCTCAAAGTTTTATTCTTTAAGAAATAAGTTCGGGCACTATGGCAAAGCCTAGAAGAATCTTCTCCATTTATATATCAAGGGTACTTGTAGCATGCTTTCATACTGGGACACAATGAGCTTCATGCACTCACACTGAGGTTTCTGAAGACGCAAAAATAAAGCTTTAAGAATGAGTAATTCAGTAAGGACTGCTAGAAAAAACATTTCTAGGCCTAGCCCCTTTTAAAGTATGTTTGAACATGCAAGCCTCTTGGTAACATCCTACATCACTCGGGTCCAAACACTGGCAGTGACTAACCAAATTATCGCCAACTCAAGTGATGAAAACAACCAGCTCGAGGATAAGATTTTGATAGACTCCACTAGTGAGAAGTAGGTTTTTTTTTTGTGAATTGCAAAAGAACAAACAAATCTTTTATCCTAAGATCTATCTTCTTTTGGATGTGGTAATCTATACTCCCTGCAAGCCTCCAAGATGAAAAATGCTAAGGAAAGGAACACTGCTCTCCTGTTGTTCAGATTTCCTCTTCTTTACAAGATGTCCTCAAAAAATCATTTTAGTGCATGATCACCATCATTAAATAAACAAAGATACCAATCTAATTAAAGAATGAACTACACAGCAAAACGCAGCATCTCTGAGTTATTTATTACATTTATCCATGCAGTTCAATTCACTCAGTATGGTCATCTCCAGTACAAACAGAAGTTGTTAGTGCCAATTGCTAATGTTCTTATTAAAAGTTTAATAAGGAAGTGCTTTAAGGCAAGCTGACTTATAACCTCTTAACTGTATATCATCCAGCATTCCAAGATAAATATCATCTTAAATGCAATATGCAAAACAGAATGGGATGCTATAGGCTCTGCAGATTTTTTAGGTACTAATCCTGTCGTTTATTAACTTGACAAGAACTCCAGATCCTTCATGATGAAAAGCTTGTCTAAAGATAGTTTCTTGACTTAATTACTTGCTGTTGTTGTATTTTAAAAGAAAGACTAGAATTCCTCTTTGTTTTAAGTGAATTTAAAAACCTGTACATCTTTTAACAAAGAAAACAGCATGACTATCAAGATTCCTAGTTTCCGGGCTAAAGACAGAATTTCACCAGCAGGGATTATGCTGTTGTTCAGGAGGAGCTAAAACAACAGTTACACTGGGAGTTAACAGAGAAAAGGAGCACAAAAAAAGTATGGTACAACAGAGAAAAGATGTGAAGTTCTGTGGAAAAGGATAAAGGAAGCAGTTACGAAAAGACAGATTGGAATTTATAAAGTGAGTAAAAATGTGCAATAGAGTGCATCTACCCTCTGAAAGCAAGAACAATATGTACTGCTTTTGCTTTTATATTATACTTTGAATGTTCCAAAACAACCATCATTATAAAACAAAACTGGGTGCCTTCAATACCTATCTGTAAAATTCACTCTGAGAGCCAAGATACGGACTATAGGAAGAAAAAAAACTCCAAGCATGAAATCACAGCCCTTAGGTAATAATCCTCAAAGAGAATGACAGATATTTGCTATTATGTAATCCCCCAATAATTTTAGTTCTAATGTTTGTTCTCAAGTTTAAAAGAAAGAAGATAATTCAGAGTCACAGTAATATCAATTTAGATATCTTAGATACTTACTAACTTGTTATGTAAAGCCTTCAAGGGCTTCTTTCCCCTAGAACTCCCTTCCTTTTCATATGCTACTATCTGTTGCATTAACTCCCTACTTCTGAAACACCTAAATTTAGCAAGAAGCAGTGTTTCCATCATTTCCCCTTTCCTGATGTGGTAAAGCTCAGCACCCCTCACAGATACACTCATGCCTTTTCCTGTAACACAGGCCAGATCTTGCACCCTAAGGAGGAATTCCAGAAACCTATGAAACTCCCAACAGTACCTGCAACATCAAAAGACATCAACAAAAACATTCAGGTTTTAGTTGATTATAGGAGATATCTGAGGAAAATTCCATCTACTCACTACTTCCCAGCAGGCAGGACCAATCACATATTCTGTATCATGCGCTTTCCACCCTTTCTTTCCGCTTACATTCTACGAACTGCTAGTTCTACCTGTATAGTCAGTCTGTTACTAAAAACAACAAAAATGAACTTTGAAGTCTAAATATCTTTTTCTACATTCAAGAAGTCTTTATGGGATTTCTTTTTTTTATGTTTCCAGTATAAAGAGAAGTCACTCTGGAAGAGAAAATAAGCGTTGTTCATTTTACCTTAGAGAAATACATAAATCTCAGTTCTTAGGTCACAACACAGTAAAAGCAGAAATTCAGAGTTGAATACTTCAGTACTATGTAGTTCTACTGATCTGATTACCCACATGACAAAGATCTCTCCTTTTCTTTTTTTTTTTTTTTTTTTAAAGAAAGTTATTTCCCCTAGTGATTAAAATTAAATTAAAAAAAGATAGGACTGTTGCTTGCTCCTAAGACAGTGACAGAAGATACCCATTTTTGTTTATATTTTCCTCCCTCCTTGGATTGTCACTCACGTTTTAGCACTCACACAACTGCATGCACCAAGATAAAATTCATATTGGAGAGAAAATGATAGGAATTCACACCATATTCTAAAAGCTACTGTTGTATGGTAGAAATGCACCTACAAATATCATACTAAGTATTTGAAAAATGTACATGATCGAGTTGGTTGTGAAACACTTAACTTTAATAATGCCTTACTTGCAATATAAATTACTACTTGAGAACTACCATGTTAGCTTACTTAACTTTAGAACATCAGCATCTAGAAAATGTAGGTGGTGAGCCAGAACATTCAAATAAAACGGAAAATTATTATGTATGTCCACTTAGAGACACATATCCTAGAGTACTAGGCATATTGTATTTCCAATTTGAAAGGAGAAAATTGATCAAATTTCACATATTTTGAAGAAGCCTTTCATAGTTTCCTTTTTTAGAATGAATCAATAACATCAACGTTAAAGGCTCTGACTGAGGAAAATAAAGCCAACTCATACCATTTAGAGACATGAAATTTAATATTGAGGAGAGAGACAGGAAAAAATACAGCTTTATGAAGCTAAAAAAACTACATCAAATTGGTTCTTTCTAATGCCATCCAGTCAACAGCTTGCTATTAAATATTATTTAACAAAGCTAAAGGTTCTATAAATTCTCAACTTGGATATTTTTCTCCAAATACTTGTCAATTCATATTGCAATTTTTAATATGAGAGCCTGGCCTCCAACAGTATGAATTTTGCTATTATAAGCCAGTTCTACATATAACCTATGGGGAAAAGAGCACATTCGTGTAAAAATTAATGCAGAATAGCCTCATTAAAACAAATTTCTTAATCAGATGAATGAAGCTGTACTAATAGTACGAGAATTTTGTGTTTTGTTCACAGAAATGCAAATAAATGTTCAAGTTTATTCTAATTCTGAATGTATTCAGAAGAATAAATATCTTCCTATTAATGGAGGAAACCTTGCTCAGTGCAGTCCTCCCACAAGCAAATCTTCCACTGAATGTAACATAATTAGTATGGTGAGCTTTGGTTGGCAGTTTTTGAGTACACACGGAAGAGCTGAAGAAATAACATCATTTTTTAGCGATTACATTTCTAAAAATTTATTCAGTGGAAGTTTCACCAGAAGACCAAAGAAGGTCAGACTAGACCTCAAGGTCCTTGGAATAAGTCACTGCCCTCACTGCCAGTTTCAATTTCTGACAACTTACTATCATTTATGTATTTTATTCAAAGTTTCATACTCCCTCCAGAAGATAACATGTTGTCTGTACAGAAAACCTCAGCTATTCTGCGATCTTAGCTCACAGCAGTGCTAGCAAGAGCACATCAGAAATTCCACCAGTCTAGGTAGCCCATTACTCACTATTTACAACCTTTCAAATACTTTTTTTTCAGTCTAACACGGCTCCTTTGTAAGCATAACATAGCAGGAGGACTGAAACAGACAAATGTCCATCTAGCACAGCATCCTGTCTGCCAGTGGCCATTATGGAAATGGTATTTCATGACAGCTACGGAGTGGTATTGCTCCCAGTATGTCCCAGTAGTCAGTATTTTAGTAACACCAAGAACTAGCTTGCATTCTTTAGTAGCCCTTGTAGATGCTGCCCAACATTAATTTGTCTAATGTCTTCAAGAATACATTTTTAAAACAAAGTCTAGCAATGTAGTCTACATGAGCATTTTCTGCTGTGTGAAACGCTCTGCCAGATAACAAGACTGGGCAGCATCCAGTAAAATTGTTTATGCCACTCTCAGTTTAGGAGATATCAGACATACACCTTTCTACGATCTCTTAAGCATTTTATTACTCATACTATAGATTTTTTTTAAAAACAGATTGTAGAAACTGCATGTGAGAATCTCATAGGTTCTGGTGTGCTAGCTTCCCTAAACTTCTTTAATGTGAATAAAAATGCTAATTTTGTTTAGCTTCTGTTACTATCTTATCCTTTTGTAAGGCAAATGTTTCATAGACCTACAGATTGCCTGCTAGGTTTTCTGATTCTATGAGAAATTTCAAACGCTTAGCATATTGTATCCAATAGCCTACTATATTGCCATTACTATCTAACTTGGCACTTACATGAGTTTCTACACTTTTTTTTTTTTTTTGTATTTTCATACGCTCAGAGTTCAAGCATCATATAGAAAGCAGAAGACAACCTAAATAATCTAGCTACTAATCATTTTACCTTCACCTAGCCAAATCTGGGACTCCTGGCCTCAGTTATAAGCATATACACATATATCGCATGAGATCATGAGCTAAAACCAGTATTTCTATTCTATGAAGAGTTTTTTTCTGGAAGCAGAATTATTAATAACACACATTTCAATTCTTATTCATAAAAGTTATAGTGAAGAAGGAATAAAAATGCCACAGACTATTCCCAGAAGTCCTCCTATGAGTTTTGCAGTAGAGAGTTTCAGAGTTTGTTTGTTTTTTAAACAGACTCTATGGAAAGGCTACAGTGCAGAGTAAATTTCTGTGTTCTACCTATGATTATCTTAGGTTTTCTGGCATATACACAGGCATAGAACAGTACTAGAATATATCCCAATGATCCAAACACAACACAAATGGCTATATAGAACTTGAAGCCTGTGCAGCGCTGAGTTCTCACTTTAGAATAGTTTCTTTATGAACAAGATGGAATAATCAAAATAAAATTCAAGCCTGTTTTACTTTTCAAATTGAATACCAAAGAAATGCGGGTCACTTGCTAGAAATTTTCTTACCCCCACCTTTTGGTGTCAAACATGTAAATCAGTTCATATCCAAGCTATATATTTGTTCAGGTGATTAAACAAGATTAAAATAACTATTATAATCTGTTTTTCTGTCCCTTTTGAAGGGGGAGGATCTCCTGTGATGCTGTCTCAGAATAAAATATGCTTGTTGGGGAAAAGAATTCTCTGTTTTAAGTGACAGCTGTCATATTCTGTTATGGAAGTAAAATTCCATTTAATAGGCTTGATTGTGCAATTTGCTGCACCTACCTTACATTGTGTGGGCTCACATGAGCACATCTGAGTTGTACTGCAGAATCAATGCCAAAATAAAAGAGAAACACGCATAGAAGAAAAACAGAGAAAGGAGAAATATGAGAAAAAGCACACGTATTGTGTCTCTAAATCCAGACCTGGCTACAATGCAATTGAAACATAGCTTTGGCAGGTGAGTTCTCTAGAGGGTTCAAAGATAGGTTAAGGTTTTTTTGTTGTTTTTTTTTTTTTTTTGAAGGATTGGGAGATCAGATTTTTTTTAGTATGGAAAAAGCACCTGTTTTCTAAGTGCAGATCTGATTATCAGCCTCACTCTGCCTTAGCTCTTATCAAGGATATACAAAGTGAGTCACAGAACTTGTGCAGTACTTCACTCCAGTATTTAACTCATTAAGAGCCTCTAATGTCAAAATCATTTAAGAAACACACTTAAAAATTAATTGTAATTCTATTATAAACGTATAATAGTACACATCAAGTACCATATCTCACAGAACTGTAGGGGTTGGCAAGAATCTCTGTAGATTATCTAGTCCAAAATGTTTGCTAGAGTAGGCTCTCTGGTTTAGGTTGCACAGGAAAGCATCCAGGTGGTTTTGGACATCTCCACTATCTTTCTGGAGAGACTGATCTAGAGACTCTGTCTCTCTGAATGCAAAGGGGTTTTAACTCATGTTTATATGGAACTTCCCTATCATTCCAGTTTGTGCCCATTGCCCCTTGCCTGTGCTGCCACTGGGCATCACCATCTTACCCCATCCACTTGACTCCCATCCTTAGATATTTATGAACATTGATAAGATCCCCTCAGTCTTCTCCTTGTTAAATATATATATATACACACACATAAATATATATGTATATAAGTTATAAATAAATATACAGGGGGGAAAAAAAGTTTAAGGACTAGCATTTCAATCCTCAGTGTGCAATATGGCAGGAAGCAAGGAGAGAGAATACAAGAATTGTTACCTATTGACATTTAACTGTGACAAAACCTAGCAACACAAAACTGTTATTTAAAGTTTTCCCCATGTGTTCCATATCTGACTGAAATCTGCCCACTACCATGGCCAAGCAGAATGGATCAAGGACCTTTCAAAGTTCAGTATAAACACATTAAGAAGGAGGAGGCACAGAAGGAAGTGTTACTCATTAAGGCTGAATTCCCTGTTCGGCTTCCTCTGCAGGTTGGTCCCTAAACTGAACTTTGGTAAAGACTGTTGCAGCAGCAATTCTTTCCCAAGTTTCATTGTGAATAGTTTAGAAAATAAGTACATTCTAGACTCTTAAGTGACAATTATAGTTTGTAATTGAAGAAGAAAATAAGTGAATTCAGTTTCATTTGGGGACCATTTTCTTCACTGATAACCAAAAGGCCTGACAATGAATTAAGATTTCGACAAATCCTATGCCTACTTGAATGAAATGATGATTTCACCATTAACATGGACAGAGTCAAGAAGTTCATTATGCTCATGAAGTTAATATTACTTCCACATGCAATCCTTGCCATAAAATTATGAACTGCATTTCTATAGTAATTTCCTAATGGGCTTAAAAAAATGTTACAAGATATATGATATGATGAATTCAGCTTTATTCAAAAAGAAGAACCATAACTGCCAGGACAGAAATGAGCAATGTTAAGGCCAAACCACAGATGAGTCAATGTGAAAGGATTGGCCAAAGTATACTTTCCTGCACTTTCCTTACTCTGCAACAAACACCACACTTATTTCCTTTCTTATGCACTTCTTTTTAGCAAGCTAGCTGTAGCAAACACAATTAACAATTGTGTATTACAAATCTTTCAAATGCAGATAAACAAATAGACAGGCATTTGTTCTGTTAGACATAGCTATTGGAAATCATTCTGTTCTTCTATAGTACAGAGAATCATAAGGAATGTCAGGGCTCAACTCAGTCCCAAATAACCCAGAATACAAATTACAACCCATGATGCCCAGACAATTTGAAATGGTTCTTGGTATTTGTACAGTTTTGCTTGCTGAATGATTCACTTTCTGTGCTTCAAAGCATTACATAATAATTCAGATAAATGTCTTTTCAGTCAATTATTCTTAGAAACTTGAAGTTGTCTTCCAAGGGATGCTACTTTTAACAAAGTTAACAGAACTAGGAAAAAAATTCTTACAGCATTAAAAGATGATGCAAATATTCATGAAGGGCAAAGCAGATGACCCAGGTAACTACAAATTGTGGGGAAAATAGAGGAAAAAGCTGATATGGGATTCTGTTGATAAAGAATTAAAGGAGAGAACATAAATAATGCCAGACAAAGTGATTTTACAGGAAGTGAGACTTGTCAAAACTGATTTTATTATTTTAAACTGAAAGTAGGGTTGATCATGTTAATCTCACAGATGTAATATACCTGCACTTTTATGAACTATTTCATTCCATGCTGCTTGAAACTAACCTAAGAATTAGCCTTAGAGAATATCAGTAAGTATGTATTATTTAGATATAGTAGGAACCTGCTGAACTGACAGTGAAAAAGTTTCCTGAAAACACTGTTTGCAACCAGATGGTAGAGCTGACTTACTGACTGTATTTCAAAAGTTTACAAGACTGAAAGCACGAAGCTAAGTCAGATCAATACCAAAAACTCCAGAAGATATAGCAAAACTGAACTTGGAGATCTCAGGTCAGTTCATAGTCAAAAGCTGGTTTAAAGTGAACATTACGGTAACACACGTTTTTATCCTCATGAGAAAGCATTACACTCTATATGAGCAGTCCTCCAAATACTTCAGAGGAGCTTTACAGAAAACAGAAGTATTTAAGGGAAACGGTAAGCATATGAAATCTGGAATAAATAGAAAGAATTGTGCATGATTTTAATTCTATGTTCTGCACCATATTAATTTGTTACTAATTATGAAAATGTTCCTCAGTTTCATAAGTGATATTCCCTGTATTATTTCATCCTTTCCCATGCAGTTTTGAGAAGCAATTTATGTATTTTCATTACATTATGCTGTTAGCACTAATCGAAGCTAATATACTAAATTACATGCAGCAATTTACGAAATAATCAGTTTTAAATTCAACTATTCAGTTGAATTTAAAAGAGTCAGTTTTTCTCATGATGACCTTTTAGAACAGGTATATCTTTATCTGGACAATGAAGACAATGTACTCCACACAGAGTTTAAAATAGTTTGAAGTGTTCATAAATACATTGCAAATTTATTTTTGTAAGTCCAAGGAGATTACTTCCCTTAGACAAGAACACTTACTATAGCATTTTGAGTAAGAATAAAGAGAAGACCAAATATTTGTGCTGCTGTTGGCAGCTGCAAAGTTAAAGGTGTTGCCTCAAAAAGTATTCACGTTCTCTAAAGAACCAGCCTTGTTACGTAATGGATTTTTTTTTTTTTTTTTGAAGTATCATTATATATTGTTCACAAGACAGATATATATTGCATTTATTTAATTCAGCTATACTTCTTTAATAGCTTTCAACTAAATTTCAAAGTACCGTTGGAAATAGCATGTAGATAATTTTCAGATTAGAATTTTTGTCTTTCAGCAATGATATAGATATTATTTCATCATCTTTATTGCAGAAAAAGACAAAGTAATTTTCCAAAAGCACCTAAGCTTATAAGCAATTTATGTGCTTCTGAAAATGGGAGTTCTGCTTCTACGTTGTTGGGCAATTTTGAAAGTTTCTTGCAGTGTTATCCACCTGCTCCAACTTAGTGAAAATCATAAATAACCCAAAGCTCTTACCTCACAGCATTATAAATTACTGCACTAAAGCCTCAACATGACAGTAGGAGTGCACAAAAACTACCTCATACAAAACAGAGCTGCACATAACCCTTTTCTCTGTGAGAAATTCCAAACCCAGAGCAAACAACTTAAACAGCAGATCCTCCCAGGTGCTCCTATTTATATCATTTCTTCAGCTCGCAATTTGCAGAATGGCTGAGTAGTCTCAGCTGCAACTAAAGAAAATAGGATGTATGCATCAAGCAAAGCACTGCATACCAGTGAGTACTCAAAGAAATCAAGTCTCAAATCTTCCAAACTGGGCATATACAGTATGCCTGATGTTTGTCTATGCTTGAGAGCAGAAATAGTTTATCCTCAAGGTACAGGTACATGGTTTGAGGTGTCAATTTATTTCTGATTGTAGGATATTCCAGTCTTGCAGTAATGAGTGCTACAGAAAAGCCCATGAGAAAGTTAACTGTTCCGCCTTTAGCATAGCATTTAAACAGCATACAGTAAACAGCACATACTGTAGCCTGGAAGCTCACATGAACATGATAAAACAAAATACTGAATCACTACTCATTAAATTTCTACCTTGTACTAGAAATAGTATGAGATTGTGTGTTTGGAGACCGTACAACAACACGTGCTCACACAGAAGTCTACGTGGGCATCTCCAGCTCCTCAGTAGTCCACAGTCAGTCCTCACACTTTTCAGAGGTACCATCCTTATCAAGTATTTGTTGCATCTGTTTTGCATAACGCTTCCTTTACTTATTGGCTTTTGTCGTAACCTGGAGTTCTCATAACTATACAAGCTCTTAACACCATCAAGCCTTCACAGTCTTAAAAACTTCACTTGTTATTATAAGGTCTGTAGAAGTAGGATTAAAAAACAGGATGTTCTAAGACCCATCCTCCAATTTCTATTACCTACTTGTCAGACCCTACTATATCAGTCCCATGAAGGTGCTTACCAACATATATCTCAAAAACAACTGTTTAATCCTTTCCTCCCCAGCAAAACAAAGCAGCATCCAATCATACATTTAAATTAAAACTGCAGGCAGCCTAGTTTTTAAATGTGAGGCACCACAACTTCAGGAATATTCTTAGCAAGTTCAGTGGGTTCAAAGTATAAAAAATATGGTGGTACTTTAAAAGTTGATGTATTTCACAACAACTCAAAGGAGCAACCAGAGTTTTTCTCTATTGCACTCCCACTTTATGTTAAAGAAAAAACTTTACTTTTAATTTATTTTATTTTTTTAACTTAAAAGTAATTTTTGACCTCTATAATTAGATGTTGGTCCTTAGAGACGATGAAATTGCTTCTGTTACGTTCTTTGCAATATCAGGCAAAGTATTATTACAAACATCAACAATCATATACAGGAAAAAGTTGATTCACCCAACCAACGATAGAGTTTTCTGCCTATAGACCACTTCTTCTCATGAGGCAGTCCTTCAGTAGACACTCCTTTTAGAGGCTAGCCCTTAAATGAGCTCTGGGAGGGATGGACCCTGGGTTCACCTGGGAAGCACATGAATTGCTTGCACCTGTGCTTCTTGGGCCAGCCACTCCCTTCACCAGGTGCTCAATTATCAATCAGTTCAGGCTGTGAAATATCAGTTTCCTTAAGGCAGCATTCAGGTGGTTTTTAGTACATAGGCCCATAGTGAAAAATAGCATTAAAGGTAGTAGTCCAGAGTTCTAGTTTATTGTCTTTCCACTATGTTTATGTCTAATTGCTTGTTACTGTTGAAGAGAGAATCATGCTAACTCCCAGCCACATAAATGCAACCTCTGGTCTGAATGACAAGCTGGGCTGTTCTCAGCTCATGCATCTTAAATAGAAAAAAATAAAACTAAAAATGGAGTTGATCATACTAACGTGAACCATGTGGAAATACAGCCTAGCTTGCTTACCCATACGTTGGGATGCTCCATACTGAACTGTGTCCATCTGAGGTTAAACCCAGGCTCAAACACTATGGTGCTCATACAGGTGCAAACTGAAAATTGTCATAAACTTTCTTATTCTGTGCTTCTGTCTCTAGTGAATTACACTAACACCTTTTGACAGAAATGTTATCTTGTTCTTTATTTCAGCACCTAAACTAACAGAGTGAAGTTATGGTACATCACTGTGCAAGTAACCAATGGCAAATGCTTACTTCTTAATAGCAAGTACTATACCACTTTGGCATGCTAATGTTCTGTAACCAAACAAATGGACACAAACATGCATGCAACCTATACATCTATTTTTATATGGAAATATTAGAAAATTACTTTATGTAATTTTTCAAGAAAATAAACTCATTAACTCATTGGGTATATATATATATATATATATATAAAAAAAAAAAAAAACCTGCACTGAAAAATTTGGCAGCAATTTGGGGAAAGGGCCTGCAGACACAGCTGAGACACCTTTGTTCCTGGCTTTGAGACTGAAATGTGAAGTAATTGATTTAAATAATCCTAGTACCTTTCTAAGTTAAATGAGGCAATATGACCTACCAGTCTGAGCACAAGGCCCAGAACCCTTTGTCATTTCTAATAAGATTATGCAGTGGATTTTTTTGTGTGATCATAATCAGTTCATATAGATTTTATGAACTAAAGGAACCAAAAGACTTGCCCACCTTGCAGTTTCTTTGCAGCACAGAAGGTAAATAAAAGTACCATTTATACCGGACTGATTTCCTTTCTGAATTTATTCTTTTTATCTCTTCACACAAGAATCCTTGAGGATTTAAGGTTAGCTTTGGAAAGACATGCTGACTTCCTAATTCTCACTCACTTTTATAAGGCAAAGATCAAAATCTCCCTGAAATCTGTGCCAAAATATATAATATTGTAAGAAATCAAGGGAATTTTAAGTAACAGCTGCATTAAAATTCATTAATAGAATAGAATGTTATTATTATGCACATATTTCTTAAACTAATGAAATAAGCAAGCCAGATGCCAGCAACCAACGTAAGCAAAGCAAATATCCTTCCTCTTCTGTATTTTGAAATAGGCATCAGAACAAAGATAGATGCTATGGAAAAAAGAAAAGAAAAGGAAAAGGAAAAGAAAAGAAAGGAAAAGAAAAGAAAGGAAAAGAAAAGAAAAGAAAAAAAAGAAAGGAAAAGAAAAGAAAAGAAAAAAAAAAGAAAAAAAACTTCCTTAAGATAACTATTCCAGTCCTATTTCTCAGGTCACAGTTACAGCAAGAAACTGCCATTTGCACTGCATGAAAGTGGGAAGTTGAAATCATACTCCCTCACCATGCACTGACTCCCCTGTTTATCTCCCTTTCAACCTTTGTTTAAGGAGATATAAAAACATTGGGATTTATTGTAAGCCTTGAAAATTGTGTACGGAGCACAAAACATTTTATTGTTGCACAACAAGCATGCACACACAGAAAATTTAAATAAAGACTCAGTATATTTAAAGCTCTTTGAATTACACAAAAGGCCATTAATCTTAGTAACCACATAAAGAATGGACCAAGTATTTTAGCATAGTCAAAATGTTCAGCTAACTTTACAGTAAAAAAAAGGTATTTACTCTTCTTTGAATTGACTTTCTGGTATCATAATTTGCATGCATGGCCTCTTATTCTTTCATGGGGCATCACAGAGCATAGCTGTGTCTTCTTTATACCTTGCCATTGGATATTACACACATTGATAAGACCATTAAACTGCCAATCTAGCTTGTTTAAATGTTCCCTAACCAGATACTCACTCCCACATCCTTTCTTGCACTGTACTTTACCAGTAGTATCAGGGATCTGGGATTCCTGATCGTTGCTCTTAGCAGAAAAGACTGAGAAGTTCAAATATCCTTAGTCTTCTCTGTGCCTTTTATTCCCTGTCCTATTTGGGATTCAGACACATTTTCCCTGTCTTTCTTCTATTGCTAAATACCCGCATTAAGTTTCCTTGTTGTCATTCAGGTCTCTAGCCAGATTCAACTCCAAGTGAGCTCTGGCTTTCCAAACACTATCCCTGCTTGTTCAGTATGTTTATACTTCTCCCAGGTCACTTATCTTTGCTTCTACTTGTGTGTTTGGAGGAGCTGATTCTTAAAAATCAACTGTCTCTCCTGGATCTCTCTTCACTCCAGGGCTGTAACCCATAGGCTTCTTCTAGGCAGGACTCTATACAAAAGAATGAGATCCTTCTCTTCTGTTCTTTTGTGTCCTCGCAAGGAGGTTGTATCAAGTTGTCCTCTCTTTTCAGGACTTCAATTTGACAGTGGTGGGAGAGATGTAACTGTTAATTTTATTCAGTGGTAAGATATATAGTGTTTTTTTCTCAGCCCTTGATGAACTAAATTTCTCTGGAAATATGAGTGTAAACTATTTCTAACAGTAATGGATGTTTCACTTTGACTAAAACTTTGTGAAGGGAATACAGGTCTTTTCTGTGCCAGTACCTTAAATTCACTTCACTTCACCTCTTGAATTCTCAAGTCACATGATACTGCAATAACGCAATATTTTAAATGCAATTTATTACAAAAAACTTTAGATATCTACTTATGGCCATTAACATTCTTTAACTGAGGCTCACTGAAACTTATTAGTGCTACAAACACATTAATGAAATATTGCTGGTGAGAATTTTAGTGAAGCAAAATCAAGAAATACATTTGCGATTACTGTTCTGCACATGAACCAGTGCATAAGTATAACCTAACAGATACACATATTGACACACATATTCACCATTCTATCCAATAAGAGCCACCATACCTATATATTAAACCCTAATAAATGCTAAAATACAGAATTTCAGTCTTTGATTCTAGAACTATGTCAAATGCCAGAGGAAAAAAATAATAATAATCATGTTTCTGTTTTTAGCACATCAACCTGGCTTCAAATAATCTACTACCTTAAAAACTGGAGGTGGAGAAATGATACATTAGCTGACCCATGTCAGAACAGTAGATTTATGGCTATAGCTTGTACTTAATACTAAGTACTTCTCCCACATTTTCTTTCCTTCTTGCTGACCTTGGCTACAACTTAATTGCTAAACAGTTTTTTTTCTATACAAATGCTAAACGAAAGTCATACTGTAACGTCATGGTAGACATGATACTCTAATGAAAGCTAAGTTTGCAGACCATTTCTCTCATAAACAAATGTCTCTTCTTTTTACAATTTTTGTTAAGGATATGTATCACAGAAATGTTGTTCGGATAATTATAACCATAATAGTTTTTTTGCTGCTCTCTTCTTAGATGAATATCACAGCTGAATAGGTCCTCTGTTAGTATTCGTAGTAATAAATGTTACTTAAATGAGAAAATTTTGAGATATGCAAGAACAGAAGGAGTCTATAAAGAAATACTCTATCTGTGTAGTGTAAATGCACATGCATTTATATGCATAAAAACAGATAGTTTTATGCACAGAATATGTGACAGAAAAGAGGCTTCTCCATAAGGAGGCATCAGAACTTTTACATAAGGAATCATCTAATAAAATACATTCCTTTATGAGCAAAAGATCTTACTAATAATATATTGATTAATCAACAAAAAAAAAAGTTTTAGAGAACATTTATTCTAAAAGAAAAACCTGTAGGGAGAGCGTTATCTAAACAGGCACATTTGGTCTTAAGAGGAATTTTAATCAGGTTTTGTACTCCTTCAATTTTATATTTCAATAAGCTGACCTACATAAGGATATTTTCAGGCAATCAAACCAGAAAACTGCTGAAGATAGATTGGTCTAGAAAGAACTCAGGAAACGAAGGAAGAGCTGTACTGAAACAGGAACTGTCAGAGCATAATGACACTGTTGTGGCAGGAAAAAAATCTTCCGTGGTCTTTCATAAGTCATAATTTCTATTTTGTCTGTGTTCATCAAGCTCATTGAGTTTTTGGGCTGTGCTGTGGAAGACGTTCTAAATAATCAACCTGACTGAATGGGCTTGGACATGGGAATGAGCAGTGTGGAACAGAATTTCTGCTCAGGGAATATCTATTTTTAGAACTAAATCTATGTAGAAATGTTGGAAAAGAGAATGATATATTACGCTTGTAATGCTGGAGAAGATACTTGTAAAAGGATTCACACACAATTCTCCCCATCCTGTTCAATGTAATGAGGAATCAGAGTACCAATAACAAATGGCAAAGGAAAAAGAGTGGATATGTTCTGAAGTTGTTTTGCCTGCATACAGACTATTACTCAACTGAGTGATAAAACTATTGCATTTGCAATATTGACATGCACACTTTAATTCTTTGTTATACATAAATCAAATTAAATTACAGCCAACACTTAAAAACTGTGGAACCTCTATAGAATTTAAACATGATTTATATAATGGAATAATTCTTGTTGCAGGCTAAAAAATAAATAGGAAGTGATTCAAAGAACTGGTACAGAGCTGCAGTCTTTTCTCTATGTCCTGTCATAGACATTACCACTACGTGGCTCCTGTTACAGTGATTCCCCAGTTTAAATGGTCTAAATTGTATCTATGTTTTTTAATGGCTGTAACACGCTTTCCAGAAAACTTGCAAATCCACACTCTGGATAATTTCTAGACACAAAAAACCCCTTTGATGTTGTACTTCTGTGTTCAGTATTCTATAAATAATACATATCTCAAATATGGCATTATTCAGCATTAAATCTGAAAATTGTTTCACAAAGGAAGTCAATAAGAACAATATTTTTCCCACAATATAGATATTGAACATGAAGCAAGCAGATAGGCAGATTTGCCCTAGACAGTGAATACAATCTCCTGTGTTCAGTGTTCAGTCAAACACAACCTCTACTCTTAGTAACAGATACAAAAATATTTATATTTTCTTACTATGCTGGGGTTTATTTAGCTGCTCTCTGATAAATGTCTTTTATATATTTATTTACTCTATTATTTATGTGGGTATCCTTTAGATAAGGGTTGTCACTTCACTGACGAATCAACATATGGAGAATATGCAAATGCTTACCTAAATAAATGTTTCTGGAGAAGTGATACATTTCTGTGTAATTCTCACACTATCTTTATTATGTGAGAAAATTAATAAAAATAAGCAACATGCAGCCATGATGTATTTGATGATACAATGTTAAAATTTACACATACAATAGGAACAATAGATTTGTAATACTGTTATACCAAAAGCACAGGTGTTTTATATAAGGGTAGAGATAAAACTGCCATTACAGGTGGAATATAATTAATTCTTTATACCACATCATTCAGAAGTATCAGCTGCTTTCAAAACCATTCCCTTCTATTATGCTTTGTATCCCTACACAGACAAAGCTCTTTCAGAGCAAAAGTAAGAACTGCTATTTAGAAAAACATGCATAAAGCAAGCTCCTGTATCTTTAGAAAGCCCAGATTAAAGGCAAGACTCATGGGAATAGGTGTGTGCAAACCTCACCATAGCATGCCACTGAAGCAAAATGTTCTGCTTCCAAAATCCAGCTTTCGGATATAGCAAGAATGGGTTCATTTTATTTTATAGTTAACAACCTTCCCCAAAGAATGGCTTCTACCCACCTACTGTTCACAAGCAGGAAAAGAAATTTTACCTTGTGAATACAACCAGTCTCTCAAGAGAAAGTTGCAGAGATTCAAGCAGCACCAATTATTTTACTTTTTTGCAAATCTAACAAAAATCAAGCTACGTGCTGTTATCACTTGTGATGCAATTTTTTTCACATGGCCAGTACCAGGACCTGCAGAGAATTCAATCAAGTTGTAGATACCTCAACCTCCTCTGAATCTAATAGA
This sequence comes from Meleagris gallopavo, assembly GCF_905368555.1. Classification (NCBI taxonomy): domain Eukaryota; kingdom Metazoa; phylum Chordata; class Aves; order Galliformes; family Phasianidae; genus Meleagris; species Meleagris gallopavo. The sequence goes on from NC_139413.1 coordinate 22,893,037, forward strand.
GTTAGAGTTTGGAAAGCCCATTTAAGAACATTTAAGAATCAGTCAACTAGTTTCTCAGGCCCAAAGCAACCTTCAGAAAAATTCAGAACATTAGTATTGCTCAGACAGTAAGACACGATGCTTCAACCTGGTTTTGGATCACTTTTCCAGGAAAGTATAAAATATTACTGCTTACCAAATCCGGTGGCTGCTTAAAATGAAAAGTGTGCCCATTCAAAAGCTCAAAGGTGTCCTGACAGAAGAGAGAAATCCAGGTTTGAAAGCCCTATTGTGCTGATCTTTGGGCACTGTTCTTAAGAAGTTTCCATCTGACAGTCATCTCTTTTTCTTGAGTGTTTCAAAAGGGAGATGAACCAAGAGATGTGCTGGGCTTGCAACTGAGTGCTGCAGTGAGCAAAGCAAACCTCCCATAAATAAATAGCCTAACATACATACGGCTGGCATAGCAAGGAATATGTACTGATGGCCACTGAGGAGCTCCATGTTTTTCATGGTGCAAAGAAAGATTTTGTTCTTTCCAGCAATAACTCTTCAGTAAACCAAGCAATATATTAGGAAATATATATATATATATAATTAAAAAGAGGAATTATCATCCCATGTCATTCAGAAGATAACAAAAGAAGTTAACAAAAGATGGAAGTCTTATACACTGCCAGGCAAACTTCCTGATTCAAGAATCAACCACTTACTAAGCTTGTTCTAAAACACACTCTCACCCAGCCTATTTGTAGCCTGTTTTTCATAGTCAGTACAAAATGAGGTGATAAAGGCCGTTGTAGCTTCTCTCTTAGCAGAGCGCTAAGAATATGTTTCTCTATATAATGGAAGATGCCATGAATACTGATGGAAACTATTTGGGGTCAAGAGCACTCAGTGCTACATTTTCCAGGTTCATCAACTTCCATTCATGCACCTAAAAAGAAAATGGCGTCAACATCAAAGACAATTCAGCGTTTACAGATCATTATCAAATTCACTACAGTCGCAAGCAAGATGCATGCCATTGCAGTTTTTTCAGTGTTTTGTCTTTTTTTTTTTCACTTGGCCAGTTGGTTTGGTTGTTTTTTTTGTTTGTTTGGTTGGTTGGTTGGGTTTTTTTGTTTTTGTTTGTTTGTTTGTTTGTTTTTTGGCGAAAAAACTAGTATTATTCTAAGTCCGTGTTTGTATACTGCGCTTTAACGGAAGTGTGCATTTAAACCACTCTACATTGAAGTACTGTGCCTAAAACATGCGGAGCGCCCCCTAACTCCTCACCTCTCAAGACAGCACAGCTTTTTCTCAGCATCTGCCTTTCACTCTGGTTTTAGTACAGTCCATCTGAACATCTGCCTGAGGTATACTTGAGGCTTCTACTAACCTCACCAATAGTCTCTTTTCTTCATTAAGAGTATATCAATTTTTAAATTTAAACACTGTAATCTATTTTAGGATACTCTTTCTTTAATCTGTGAAATAAAAATGCAACAGGAAGGTGAATCCCGCTTTCATTTGGTTATTGCCATTCCTGTTGTGTCATAAAAATTCCTTATGTATAATAATCTGCTGATTGGCACGTGTCTTGATATAGAACCCATAAATATTACATATTTATTTATTTATTATTTAATTATCTAATTATCTTTATTTGTAGTAACAAATAAATTACTTCCACAGTTGTCAGATCGAGTTTTAATAAACAATTATTTTTAGCACTTTTCAATAATATTTATATGAATTGCTACAATCTTTGCAATTACTTCCTCTAATTCTTACTGAATTTCAGGTCCTTCCTTTTTCTGTTAACTATTAAACTGTCACGAAAAAAAACAAACACGTGCACACATTTTCCTTTTACCACTATTATTTCAATTAGATTAATATTTCCTGAGTTTATAATTAATTTGATAGAAATGTCATTCTAGTAAAAAGTCAATATTCCTTCTGTTCCTTGCTGGCAAACTTTCTCTACAATGTAGAAATTTATAACAGTGCCAGAAATCATCAATTTGCCTAAATATGGACATACACTTGTCAAATATTTGTTTCTTTTAACTAATTTCTATAGCACCTATATCCATGGTATTTAGATGAATCTTCACTTATTTATTGTTAGAAATATAATAGAAACAATTAAAGTTGATATTTAATAAGAATGTCCATTGTGTTTGCCAATACTATTACACTTTTTGTGATCTAAATATATTTGTGCAATTGCTCTATATCTTAGAATGAAAGAAAACTTACGACTTTCTATTTTGAAATCTTGGAGGCCAGATTATCATAATCATGTCAGTACAAAAGTATACATGCTGAATGCATAAGATATTTATCATACAAAGTACTTACAAGTGTTGTGATGATTAGTAGCAATTTTCACATGAAGAATTGCATATTAATTTTTTCAAGTCTAAAGCCATTTTTGTACTCTAGTCTGTGTATAATGTGTGCGATAATTCTATAATGTTAATGCTAGAAATATTGTATCTGTAAAAATGTCTTTAAATATGGAGCTTGACAGTGGGGAATTCTTAGCCATTTCAGACCTTTGCAAACAGTGATATAAACCTCACTATTACAATGAAACAACATAGTCAGTATGCATTTCATTGAGTTATTCCTTTATGGGACTGCTCTAAATTCCACTTGACACTACTAGATATTGATATTTAAATTACTTAGAAAGAATTACAAGCTTCATTTCTACTTGGCAAATACTTTTTTTTTTTTTTTTTTTTTTTTTTTTTTTTTTTTCTATTTCCAAAGATGTAGCAGCATATCTAGGAAGAAAAGCTAAAATATGAGTGGACACTGCAATAATGAGGAGTAATTTTTGACCATGAACACAAAGTTAAGTCATGTACCCCATTCCAATAATCAGTATTGCATTGTTTTTATCATATTTTTTCTACTGATTTTTGCTTCTGATTTTTAAATATTGAGTGCCATAGCTTCTTCTTATTCACGTTCTCTTTTTATTTTCTAACATAAGTATCTGCTGAAGGTCAGAAGCGATTGTCACAGATGGACTTCTTTCCAACATTATGCTACCACCTTTATGTTTTTATGTATCATCACTCTTCGAAAACCATCCTAACATCCCACTGTCATACCTTCATCCTCAGATGTAACTGGATATATTACTTCTTGATATTGCAGAAGAATAACGTTTTCTTTTATTTCATTAGTTTTTAATAGTTTCCTACACTGTATCAAAATTCTCTTCCTTTCAGTTTTTTAGCCTTTAAATGTTTACAGCTCATCATCATGTGCCTTTCCCAAACATTATTTGATCATATCTTACCCAAGGGAGCATTTAAGCAAAGGATGTGCTAACCCTGATGTCAGTGTACCTATTTATACTTTGCAGTGCACGTTTTCTTTCGCTGCATCATGACCTTCAATCCTTGTCCGTGGTAGCAAGTAATTATTTTCCATTTCATTATTATTTTTGTCATTTTTCTCTTGACTTAGTCAACATACCAGTGTTTCTCTGAATTGAATGTCCAAAAAAAATTGTAGTCACGCTTTAAGCTGCTTAAAAAAAATTCACAATTTATACCACTTTCATAACTCCCAACACAAACATGATTTTCAATACTAGAAATTTCATATCTTATATGGGGCACTGTTTTGCCACCTTATCTAATGTCTGGCTTTGTTGCTGTTGTTTTATATTTATCTAGAGGAACTAGAGAAAGAACAAAAAAGCGAGAATTGTAAGCAGTGAAGAGCTATAAGAAACCACATAATAACTAGACTGTAAGAGATGATAATAAACAGAGATGAAGTATAGACTGACATACACCAAACCTACTCTTCATAGGCATTTATCCTATGAAGATAACTGCAATTTCATCTTGACAACACATCCCTGGTTAGATTATGGAAATATCTTTAAAGTTTCAAAAAAAAGAGGTTTCATATGACCTAAACAGTCCGTTTGAATGCCTGATTATCCCTGTAGTTAGAAAAACCCTTTACAATTAAATTTAAATATTTTTCTCTGTAAGTAAAATCCCATGGCATAAAGATAAGAATCATTGATTACTGTATCTTTAAACTGCTTCCCTCTAAACATCAAGTTCCTTCTATCTTTCTTCAAGTAAAGTCTACAGCAAGAGATGTTACCCATGTTAACATCACAGTCTAAGGTGAAGTGTAATATTTATGTTTTAAACACAACAAATTTACAGTTACAAATCTCAAATTTCAGAATAATATCTGTTGTTTGCAGTCATTGTTATTTGGGTTGGTTTTGTTTTGTTTTGTTGCCATTCAGCTACAATAATTCAAATTCAGGTTTTATTTCTCTGTCACCCTCCATTTCAGATGGCACACTCCCTAATAGAAGATTTTACAGCTCATTCTAGGTTTACTTTTCCTTCCTACATTTAACACTCTGCTTTTGCCTCTACTGAATCATTTCCGCAGTTTTGTCAAGATACTCAGAATTCTCAGACCTTTTTCCAGCAGGCTTGCTAGCTTTCCCACTTTAACTGATTACAATAAATTAACTGATTACTATTTGATGAAAACCAAACTGAGGAAAGAACTGAATATTTTGCTTGCTCAGTAATTCATTTTGATACTCAAAGTGACCTTTTATAATACTAAAAAACCTGACATTATTTAATATGTGAAAAAACAGTAAATGTTTTATTTGGCTGCAAAAAATGCTAGCTTTTGCAAATATATTTTTACAAAAAATAATCAGACTGGAGATTTTTCACTATTGTCTGTGTTCAAAATCCACAGAGCTTCAGAAGGGGCAGGGGGAATCTTTTGGTTGGACCTTCCAATCTCCCCAAAACATTTCCCCATTTTCACAAGCCCCACAGCATGCATTTTGGGCAGCCTGCTCAGAATTTCTTTTCTGAGCAGAAATACTTGATAACAGGGAGATGACTCCAGTGGGTAAATTGGAAACTGCCCAGGAGAAAGCTCAATTGCTGGCAACCTAGCTCTAAAATTCAAACCTTTCTGAGCTACAATGTGCTAATTTTTATTAATTATTAGATTATTAAATAATATTACTGCTATACATATATATCTTTAAAATAACAAACAATGAAGACTAATTTTGAAGATGCAATGACAGTGGAAGGACACCTTGCTGAAGAAAACTAACGTATAAAGCACTTAAACTATGACAAAGAGGTGGAACATTATTAAATATAATTCATTTATTCACTTATGAATACTGTATGTGCATCTACAAAGGTATGCTTCTTAATGTAATTTAATAGCTTTGAATGCAATTTTCACACTATTTACAGATCTGACCCTTCTCCACAACACCAGTTTCTCAATAATCAGCACTTTCATGTTTGCTAACTTCCAATAATATTTGTAAAATAAAGGACATACAGTAAAGTTCACATCTGCTAACTTCAGTCTAACCTACTCCATGTTCCATACACCCTGAGAACCATCTTTGCTATGTATTCTAAACAAAGAAAGTCTTAGTTGTCTGTCTTTCCTTCTATAAATTATCAACCTAGCAACAATGTGATTAACTATGATTGTTACTAATAAAAGCAGTAGGTAGTTTACTGCATATTTGCATTTTAGTTTCTAGACAGAAAAAGTGTCTCTTTAATACTGGCAGAGAATGGATTTGCTTCATGCTAGAAAGTATTATAGCACTGAATAAAGTCTTTCTGATCAAACCATACCATAATAGCTTTTGTCTTGTGTCACTTTATGTTAGCCAGTATCAGAAGAGAAAATAAGCAGAGGCTTGCTATTGTGCCTCTATTTTAAAAGGGCCTTCCATCTGGTAGGAAGCAGAAGCCATCAGCACTGTAATTAAAATGCAATTACTGTCCCCCGCCGCAATCCCAGGACGACCATTCCATCTGTGTGATATACAGTGTAAAAAACACAATTTTTTGCACTTTTCTAGCTCCATTAACTTTATTCTCTTTCTATTAATTAATCTAACAGCACTAAGGGGTCGTTCTTGTTTTGCAAGCCATTGTGTCACAAACTGCACACTCACAAAGACTGAAACCACATGAATTTTTAAAACTCTCCGCTATCCCTGTGACATAAAACCTTAATTACTTTTGACTAAATCTGTAATTAAAATATATCACCACAGCAGATTTACCTGCGTGTGGGTGTTGGAGTGCATGCTTCTGTGACTGTCACAAATGAATCACTCTGAGATAGTGTTATAAAAAGGGAGATGAGGATGCACGACAGAAAAGATGCAGAATATGGACTTTGAAAATGAAAAACTGGTAGCAATCTAGGAAAAAGTTGTGCACTGGTAAAATAAGAAAGAGTCATTTACTTATTTTACTGACTTTTAAAATAAAAACGTTTGTAGTATATGTGGAGATGTATTGGATGCTCCCAGTTTATTCTGTTGCTGTCCAGCATTTCAGTGCACTGCCATGACCTTATAACAATAAAATATGGCAATAAGTAAAATATCAAATACTGCAAAATAAAACTTCACAATATTTTTCATAACACTCCACCTAGTATGATTAATAACATATAATAATGTATAATAATAAGGTAATTTCATAATCAACTTCTTTCATTCACAACTGTGCTGTCCAAGGCCTTCCATCTGCCAACTCATAAAACCTTAAAAGCTTTGTGACAGGTACAGGAGCTGCATATATATCCAGACAAAAGTGTTAGCTAAATATTAGGGTGAAATCCTAGCCCTGTCTCAGTTTGTTAGACGTGTGTCTTTGACTTCTGTGAAGTCAAAGAGCATTTTGTTTTGTTTTTTTAAATACATGTTGTTAGGCAAAAACAGAAAAACAAAACCCTCTGCAACTGATCAGATGCAAGAGGTGAGCATACTACTATTGAACCTCAGCACGAGAATCTTCGCTATAAAATGTCACACAAAATAATATTTAAAAGCCCTGGCAAATAATAAATTCCCATTTCTGGTTTTGACTATCTTGGAACACTTCAAGGTTCAGCATGTGCATAAGTGTTTTTACAAACTCAGCATGTGGGCTCAATATGTCTCCAGCAGAAGAGAATTTTGGCATTTCATAGATTCCTTAAAGGGTTTGGCCAAAAGCGTTGTAAGATGTTTAAGTTAGCTTCCTGCAGCTCATAGGTCACTAAAGATGCCACTCACCCTCTTATTTAGTACTAGGACTTGGGTTTTGCTAGCATATATTGAGTCCCATTTCAAAGAAGTCACAAGACAAAGAGTCCCATTTTAAGAGCTTGCTCCAGCAGTTAATGATGCCGATCAGTCAGAATTTGTGCCTTACTCCCAAGTTGATTTATCTGTTTTAAGATTCAGGCATTAGTTTCTAACATGCTTCTGTACTTTAATTTTAAAAAGCTTTTTAATACCCGGTATTTTCTTCCTGTGAATTTACTTGCACACTGTAATCATGTTACCTATCAATCTTCTTTTGATAAGATAAACAGATTGAGCTATTTAAATCTCCCACTATAAAGCATTTTCTTCAGCTCTTAAAATGTTTCCATCTTCTTGTACCTCATGTAATTTTAAATATGTGAAGAACAACTGTGTGTAAAGTATTCACCATCCTCAAGTAAGTCAAGAGGCTCACTGCTTTGGGTGGATACTAAAATAACTCGAGCTCAGGACTGATACATGACATGGAGAAAATGAATCCACTCAGCATCCTCCTACGAGGAAGTGGCTCCAGGTCTCGGTGTTCCTATTGATACCATTGAGCGCTTTAGCTTTCATGCAGCAAGTTGTTAATGATAAGTTAATTGACAATGGCCTGGCTTTCTGTAAGGGAAGGCACCCAGGCCAGCCTGCTAAACAGAACCTGCAAGAATTTAGTGGGTTCAGGAGTTACAGTCTGTCTGGAACCAGATGGTTTGCATATAGTTCATCTCTGTGTAGGAAAGCAATTCTCACATACTTCCTATATATGTTGTTATTTAAACTGGATATTCTTTTAAACTCAAAAAGTAATGATTTGGTGTTTCTTAAAGAATAATAATAAAAAAAGAAGTGATATCAACATGTTGCCTTGTTTCAAATACTGATTATTCCATAAATGAAGGTGTATTACTCTACTGAAAAGCAGTAGAGAGAAATGTTATGATCAACAATACCTGATTAAATGGGTAAAGCATCAAATTCAACACTGGTCAAGGATAAGGTGTTTTGGCATTTACATATAAAAAAGCCAAACTTAAAAATTACAGAATTTTATACGAATGTCTTTGAAATAAATGTAATTGCTTATAACTTGAACAAAGTTATTCAGCATAAATATGTTGTTTATCTGACTACAATATAATTTTATGATAAAGATTACTAAAATAATAGGTTTTTGTAATTATTCCATATGTTTATTTGAAAGAATATAGGAGTACAGTCCTTTGTTCTGCTCTAATACTGATCTTCTCATTATCTAGATCGCTTCCCCTCATTTGTAAGCATAACAGACATAAGAGTACAGTCTAGTTCTAATTAATATTAGTGGCCCACTCTTAGATCCTACTGATATATTTAGAAACTAAATAAACTGCACACAAAAAAACAGCCAACCTAAGAAAACATATACATCACATGGTAGGCCTACACGACTTCATTTGATTTTCAAGAGCATTGAAGAGGACTAACTTCACTCTGCTGGATAGTCTATGAATACAATCAATAAGTGCACATCCCCAAATGTTGTTTGTTGGCATTAATTTCACCTCCCAGGACATCCTATAGCACTGGCTATTGTTCTGCTATAGGAAAAAGAAGTCTATATTGAATAGGAACATCCTGATGAAATTAAACTTACTGGCAAGAATCTGCTAGATAACTACGGATTCAGCTGTACGTGCAAGCTCAAATGTATCTCCTGCCTAAACATACTATAAACTGGAATGTCAGCCCACACTAACAACGAATTAAGAATTGTATAGAAGGAGGAAAGAAAATTAGAGTGTGGGGAAAGAAAGGGAGGGGGGTGTTACAGCAAACCATGAGAATACGTTTAAAATGTGTTATCTATGTTATCTGCGTCAGACATTCCTTACTCTATGCTCTCAGTGCCTTAGTACAAAGAAACTGCTTGTGTAAAGGTAAGAAAACAGTTATTGACTGCTGTTGTGAGGAGCAGTTATGTACTAGCTTCTGTTTTGCTAACCTAGCGCATAAGGCAATACTAAATTACCTTTCATATCATACAGTCTATCACTGTTTGACCCTCCGGGCTGTTTTTATTTATAGAAAGTTGTTTCTAGTTTACTTTAGTGTTTTCATATTAGATAAATATTCATGAAAGTGCACTCTTCCTGAAATTGGGTCATTTAGGCATATTATCCCATTAAAAATAGATGTACTTTTTTTACAGGTGTCATCCATTAAGGTAGGACATAGACAAAACCAGCCAATTGTATCTGTCAAAAAAATGTTAGTCCTTCTGGAGAGTCAGTCTTCTATCCTTTACATATAGCACTTGATAACAAAATGACTAACTTCCTTCCCATGGCATTTACACTTTGGGGAATTTTTACTGTTGCAAAATTTGTACCTGCAGGTTTGAGGAGATAGTTTAGTCCTTCCAAGGTGTTCTGACTGACAACAGGCACACAGATAAAAGTATGTTCTTATTGGCTAAGATGTGGCTACAGGATGTTGGCTCAGGAGAGAGAAGTTGATCTCCTCATTAGGATTACACACAAACAAAACAGAAGACAAAACAAAATACTGATGCGGTCTCTCCTTGGGAATGTGGGATGGGAAGCTCGCATATCCACAGAGCAGTGGAATTACAGGGATTCTGTTTGGTGTGGGTCCTGGTCACACAAATTCATGTAAAGCGTGTATGCACATAAGTGTGGGTTCTTAATTTCATCCTTTGTCTTCCATATATCTGAACAACAGCAATTCAGTTGGAAGTACTGTGGAGGAAGAGTTTAGGAGTATGTGTAGGGAAGAAATAACATCTGTAACAGATGAAAGAAAGAGCTTGCAAGGCTTGGATATAGATCAAACAAAGAGTCAGGCTGATAGGTGTGATCAAAAGCATAGGTTTGGAGAAATTGAGACAAACAGGTATTTCTATAGAGCAGTCCATCACTCCCCCTTAGAAATTGTTTTAAAATGGGATGAATGGCCCTCAGAGAGCCTTAGGAGTTTTTGATGTATAGAGAGAACTTCAACATCTGATCTAGCCTGGAAACCTAGATCTGTGAGAGAAGAGTGAGATAAATGTGAGAGAATGCACTCAGCAGACATCAAGGTCAGTGAAGAAGGAAGGTGAGGAAGTGCTCCAGGTGCTGGAGCAGAGATTAGCCTGGGGCCCCTAGAGAGGAGCTTAAGGAAACATGCTCCCATATAGTCCATGGAGTATCACATTGGAGAAGATATCCAACTGCAACTCATCGAGGACTCCACGATGCAGCAGATGGATATGCCATGAGGAAGTCGCAGCGCACAGAGAATACACACTGGGGCAGGTTTTCTGGAAGAATCTGTGGCCCTTGAGAGACTCAGACTGGAGCAATCTGTTCCTGCATAGAACAGGTACAGCACACCATACTCTGTGGAATCTCATGGATCTTTTGATCCATGCTGGAGCAGTTGTTAAAGAACTGTATTCCATGGGAAGGACTCAGGACGGAGCAGTTCATGAAGAACTGTCTCTCACTGTGTCCCTTAAACACATTGGCTACTCAGTAGGTAACTCCCTATTGCACTACCTATCGAGGTTTTCTTGATATTAATGACACAACTTTCTCTTTAAAGTAAGAAGCAAATCCGCAGCCAGAATCTTATGACAATTAATTGCTCAATGATTAATAATATTGTTATCTCCAATGCAAACTAGTGAAGCTGTTTGCGAAGTGTTAAAAGAGAGAAAATCATGTTGGCCAACCTGAAATTTTAATGCAGGTTAGCAAAAAATTAACTCCTTTTTAAGTTTATCTAGTTCAACACCCTAGTCAAGAGCCAACACATGCTGCTTCAAAGAAACAAATACAAACCTGGAAAAGGAACATAATACAAGAAATATGTCTTCTTCATGATTAAATATAAGTATATCCTCAAATTTCAGAACTTGTAGTTCTGCAAGCTTCATTTCCATTCTGCTCATATGACAACACATTTCAATTGTAGGCATTCCCCTATGATTTCTATTTATTTATGTACTTTATCTCAGGAAGGTACCATTTCTGATTAAAATGAAGTAGTCTGGTTGTGGTGTACAAGTTCCCAGAATCTTCAGGCCTACCACTTCACCTTGACAATGCTTGGTAGTAATTATGTTCTATTTACCTGAAAGAAGCATTTTTATTTATTTTACCAGAAGCAAAACAACTTAAGGAAGAGTTTATAGTAGAGATCTTGTCTAGTGGGAAGTGTCCCTGCCTACGGGGAGAGTTTGGAACTAGATGATCTTAAAAGTCCAAACAAACCATTCTATGATTCTGTGAATTTTCAGTGATTGTGTTTAAACTCTTACTTACTGAACTGAAGAGGTCATTATCAAAGCATTGTTTTGTCATTCTTGTGTGGCTCTTCTCTAGAGCATTCCAATTTATCCAGACACTTCTTGACTTTATATTCAGTTCATAATTTACCCTGATTTTACCCTGGTTTCATTCACAGCCTTTCTTTCTATGATAAAGGTTCCCCTCCTATATGGTCGTGCACACCCGTCCTTACCATTATTTATTACTTTCCCAGTTTGTGGTTATTGTGACTTTCATCAGCATTTTATTTTCTTTTGTGATATTAACGATGAGTAATATAAGTCTAAGAGTTCAAAAATTATGTACTACTGTAGGAAGTTGTTCTTTGCTGAAGTTATTAAGACATATGTATATATATAAAGAAAAAAAATTCATAGGAGGTCTATATTCAAAGCTTTGAGTACCACTTCCCATGCATAACTCACATCTCCTCAGAGGAAAATATCTTCAGATTAAGAGACCATTTCCAAAGAGGATAATGCTATTTTGTTCTCAAAAAATAAAAATCAGCTAGAGCAATAACACTTAATTTCACATCTGCCAAGCTCTATTTGATCATCACAGTGTGAATACTATAGCACATGTAGTAATAACTGCACCTGTACAGAGATTATATTATTATATCTTCAAATGTCCCAAAAATTTATCAGTCTGATATAATGATATAAAATCTAAACACTTTAAATTATTTTCATTAATTTATCTTCCTTTAGTATGAACTTTAGAGAACTCAAAATATAATTCTGATCCTGGGGTCTCTATGCAGATTTTGATAAATATTTATTGGCCATTGACAAACTTGATGAATCAGATACTTTTCTCCACGTTACTTCATTGATCAGATAAAGAGTTCTCATACGCTTTTCCCTTACGTTCTTCTGTTTCAATAAAAGCAGATACTGTGCTGTGGCAAAAAGAATATGGGAAATGCAATTCACATGGATCTTGGGAAATCTGGCCCTCCATTTTCAAAGCATGCAAGGAACTGCTAAAATAAATGCAGACAGTTTTGTGAACAGAATAACATGATGAAGGGATTATTCTGACTAATAGTAAAAGAATTTCAAAATTAATTCTGAAGAGTTAGAAATGGTAGCAGTTACATTCTGCAACAAACCATACTGAAACAATATAAGTTGTCACATAAAGTTGTAAAATAAAGGGGAAATTGGAATTATTCATAAGAATATTTTGAAAAACAAAAATGAATACTGGAGACCTCATAATCTCTAGTAGTTTGGGCTTTAACTACTTAGTGATTTACTTAGAGAACATAACAACGAAAAAGTTCAAATAAAGAAAAAAAATTGGCAGGATGACACGTCATTAAATTCCAGAAAAGGTCTAGGAAATAAGGCCTGCTCTTACCTATAGTAAACAATCATTTATCACTTTGAAGAATACATGATCTGATTCTTACAGAAAGTTTCAACTTGAATACAGGATAGACTTAGACAGAAATTGTTTGGATAGATCCCTTCCTGATCAGACTTATGTTTCTTTGATTCTAATATGACTAACCTATAATAACTAGTAAAGAGCTGATAGTTATTTTCCCTATAAAGCTGCAGAGTACTCAATTTTGACTAGCAATTTAAAAACCTGCAGATATGTAATACAGGGACTAAAAGTACTGTAGAAAAATGTTATTGCTGATAGGTGTTAAATTTGATAAGAATATTCTTTGCAAGAAGCCAGCCATTATTTGGTGCCTTCTGTGGAGCTGAAAGGAACTAGGTCATTCTCTACATTCCCCATAGTCCCTTATTGTCCTTAAACATCTTCACAAACAAAAGCTGCCATTTTTTCTTTGCACACTGAGATCTGGAAAAGTATTCATTACAAGCATTAGTTTTTGTCCAGATGTATGATTTTTTTTTTCCTATGAAATCAGACAGAAAACAAATCTTAAAAAAAATTAGATATCTGCTGAAATATATAGCATAATATGCCACATGATAATACACACATTGATTTTTTTTCCCACATATATTTAAAAGATTCTTATTGATGGAAAGCATATAATAGTAACCACATCTAAGTTAAACACTGCCACCAAACTGACACAAAATTCAGGTGGTTCAGCAGGAACCAAGTAGGCAACTACACAGGTAAACGAGTAAGCATAATTTCATGCTGTTCTGAAACAGCAACCCAAAAGCAGCAGTGAAAATGGTATGTAAATTAATTTGTTCAATCTACAGCTAATTGCATTGACCTCAAAAACTACTAGATTATGTCATGAAAATGACACTTCAACAATTCCAGGGTTTGTTTCCCTGTTTGTTTTGGTGTTATGTGTCATACCTATAAGAATTGGATGACATCCTTAGTCTCAGAAGACATGGATACAATATAACTTACTGTTATATAAACATTGAGCTAATACAACTATATTTCTTCCAGTAACAAAGCTAATTAAGTTAGAGTTAGATCACTAGCTTATACAGACAAACCTCAGAAGGCAGAAGTTTTAACAAATGGAATAATTAAGTGATTAGCTTACAACAATATACTTTGCTTTTAAAATTCAGCAAACTTTTATACAGATTTCCAGCTTCTACTTTTGTGGTTATTATCTCAATAACTGAATGGAATTATTTTTTATTTTATAGCTACTTAACAAAACAACTATATTGAATCTCAAGGTCAGATTTTGCCATGAAGACCCAGTTTAAATTCTTCAATTAATCCATTTTTTGGTACATAAAGGACACTCTTAGTTAAGACCTCACACCATAAATACAGCAGATCTAGACTTAGTAATTAAATTTTAGTGACAGAAAATGAAAAATTCAACAATAACTAATTGTGCTAGTATTTAAATACATATAAGCTTTCAATCACTACTTGTTTTACGTGAGAGCTTGTAATTAACAAAACTTTACTGTCTATTTTCACTTTTAACAAGCAACAGTTAAAAGAACTTGTTAGAATTTAAAAATCAATTGTATCAGCCTTCTAATGAATCACACCTCGTGTTTAGCATGCTTTATTCTAGAGCTAATTATGTTGTACACACAAACATTCCTACGATAAATGTTTATTACTGAAATGATAACATGACTGCAATATAATGGCAATATCATGATGCAATTACAATGGATCACAATAATCTTGAAGTGTTTTGAGGTACTTAAATATGCAGTACACTTCATATACTCTATGTTACGCTGTTCTGTTTATCTAGGCAAAACAGAAATCTATATTATTCACATTATTTTGCTACTGTTGTGTATTGCTGATATACCCTAATGTCTAGGAGATTAAGACATTGATCAGCATCTCTCTTCTTCTAGGTGCTGCCAGAAAACAGAAATAAGAAATGATGTCTGTCAAAAGTGCATTACGCACAGTACACAAAGAGGCAGACATATGGGAAAGCACAAGGAAACAGTGAGACAGCACTGGTCAAACAATGTTTGTATGGTCCCCATACAACAGAAGTGCAGCCCTTGTCACATTGTTTTATAGTATGTATAGAGGGAGGCAAAGTTATGCTAGAGAAGAAGAGAAAAGCAAATAATGGATTAATTTTGTGACTGCTATCACTAAGCAGTCAAATAATAACTTGTAGTCATTCACACACTGCAGTATGAAGTTTGTGGTAGTTATTTGTGTAATCTTTCTTTTTAAATATATCCATGATGTTTTAACATCTAAGGTTGTCTAAGGCTACTCAGATGTTCCTTAGTAGAAAGTATTTTCTTTCCTAAAGATTAAATTTATTGTAATAAATGTCTTCATAACTGTAAATATGAATTTTCCCCACACATATAAGTCAGCACAATGTGTCTCCTGTTTTTCCTCTTTCTACATAATTAATATAGATAGAATACTGAACTCACTTTTTGGGTTTGGTTTTTTTTTTTTTTAGCATTTATGAAATATATAATAGTAACTATAATAAAACATTTGTGTCTTAATCTGCCTGCTTTTTGCATTCAAATTGTCCCTTAGCTCCCTTCTGTAGCACATTTTCGTTTTGCCTTTTACATCTGGAAACCCTTGGTTGGCTATTTCCTCTTCTCTCACTAATTGGATGCTTTCCAGAGACCTGAAAAAGACTAAAACATATTCCCAAAATAGCTCTCAAACACTAAATAAGAATCAGGAAATTAACAGAAGTATGGTAAAAGAATCACTCAGATTTTTCCTGTATTTATTACCATCCAATCTGTATTCTGGATATTCTGAATTTACGTTCTTTAAGAAAGGAAGTTTCATCTTCAGGGTATCTGCAAAGCACTTAGCACACCTGGGGTGTTAAATGAATAGTTATAATAGATAAATGGGTGAATAGCATTAAAAGGCAGTGGGCACAAAGACATTCACTGGATCACCTGTTTTGACCAGCCTGATTAACGTGGTAATTGTGCATGCATTCTTTAATGTGCAGACTTCCTTCAGTGACAAAAGACCTATTGTGAGTGGCCACTACTTCTGCCCTGGTAATTTCACTGACATTCAACAACTTCCAATGTTGAACTCCTTGTTTCACATTAAAAAAAAAAAAAGTAGAAGAAATAAAGCCATAGTTTATTCAATGAAGGAGTTATTAGGGAAAAGATAGAAACATTTTTTTAGTAATTTTTCATTCTATCTTCATTTTTGAAGCGAATCAAATTTAGCATCCTCACTTCCCAAAACCTTTGGCCTCCTAACTAGCTTAATTGGTCTCTGTTCATTTCTTACTCAGATCATTTATAAACTGCCTCTATGGCCCCTGCTGCTTTTTCAAAGCAGCATATGGCCCTTCCATTCATGACAGCCACCATTTCTGTTACGGAGTAAAGGAGAAAAAGCTTCATATTCAGACTGTACCAGAAAAAAGCAAAATTTGGGATTCAAGAGTGAAGGTATTAATAGCAACACTAACTCAGAAACATCACCCATCCTATATGATTTATCACGTATTTTGAGAACACAAAGTACTAAGAACTCAGTACTAGGGCTACATTTGACAAAAAAAAAAAGTGAAAAATACAACAGTTTAAATTCATAACAATACGTATTTGTGAGACAATGCTATTGGAACCTCAAAGATTTCTTTACTTATAAAAAGTAAAAGCACAAAGTCTTTACTTGTAATTAAAAAAAATAATGCCACATATAGCTAATAAGGTTTAAAACAAACCAGGAGCAATTAATAAAAAATAACATCTTGGTATTATAGAAAATAAAAGAGTTGAATTCCAAAGACCTAGTATCCCATTCCCATTCCAATGATTAAAATCTACGACTAAAAGGCCGAAAATAGGAGTGGCAATTGTTATACTTAGTCCTAGTTTCTATGAACCATACTAGCAGAAAGATACATTTTACAAACTAAATAAATTCAATTTGAATTTGAATTTTAAATAAATAGAAAAACGTTGTCACAATTATAGCAATGAATGCCTAGATCATTATTCATTGCAGTGGCCAGCAAGCATAGACTACTAATGCAAAATAACCCACAGAAGGCTGTCCAGAATAGACTCAATCAAGATTCCCATTTGTCTGCTGGAATGGACAGACACAACCTCTTCAGATGTAATGTTTCTCTATTAGGCCTAAGCAGGCTACGGAACCTAAAACCAGGTATGGCCTACTACTATTTCAACTCTTTTTAAACTCTTGCAGTTTTTGTAAGTCTAGTTCAAATATCTAAAACCCCACAAAAGCACTATCCATTCTATCAGACTTAGGAATGTTCATGATTTAATGTTATTTTGTCTGTTCTGTTTATAATTTTTCAGTGATCAGAAATAAAAATACTTTCAACTTCTCTTTTTGTTCTTAGGCTTTTATTTCGATTTTTTTTTATGGTTAAACGATGTAGCTTCACTCCGTTTGCCAACTTGGATGAAAGGTTAAAACATCATTAATTGAGATATACTGGATATTACTTTGAACAGCAGAGGCAGCTTTTATGGATGGCGATATGAATTCAATGAAGCTGAATTAACATTAAATAAGGCTAATGTAGTACCTGCATATTTACCAATTGATTTCAAATTTTCTTCTTTAATGTTTATTTCTCTCATTCAGAAAAAGTACACGGTTCACTAAGTAACTCGTTTCAGTCCAGTAAAAGCTAGAGGTACATCAGCTTCTGAATGGCATTATACAAGATCCCCTGTTCTCAACACATCTTTACCTTTTCTACAGATTTAGAATTAGAAAAGTCCTACAGCTGAGTTTTGTCTTGAAGTTCCCTTAGCAAGTATGTTTTAGGTGTATTTCTAATCTACTGATATGATTTAGAAAATAACTGGCTCGAGAACAAAAAGAAACCAATTCTCTAATCATATATATTCAGAGTATATACATGAGCACTTTGTGACTAAGTCATTTGACCTGTTTTAAGGATGACAAAATCCAGCTATGAATTTTTTAAGAGGATGCAAAAAAAGAAAGTCACTTAGATTCTTGCCATGCACATATCTTCTATTATTAAATAGTTCACAAGAAAAGATAAGCTTTCCTGTATGTAGATACAGGTCTTATTTCTCAGTAATTTTATACAGGACAAATTTGTTTCATACAATAAAAATTATAATAGAAACATAAATTTTAATATAATAGGCCATATTTCAACAAATTCAATTTGCATTAGCTCAGTGCAGGTGGTTATTTATTGCAGTGCATGTACACATAATCTTGATGTTTTGAAGGTGACTCAGACTGGCTGAGTAAGTTAGCCAGGGACAGCCAGCGAAAGCATTTACTCAGCATCTCGAGTACATATTACAAGCTCAGCTCTGCATGAAGGGCAATTTGGACCATGAAGAAGCAGCAAACTGAATCAAGGACAAGTGTAGTTTAACACTTCCCATCTCATGAACCGAGAATAAAATCCAATTTTTAAAGGAAAAAATCTGAAGATCAAAACCTGGTTTACAAAAATAGTTCAAGTACAGCTCTGAGTACTTAGCATCACCCATAAGAAAGCTACTGTCTTTTATGGCTAAAAACACAACTACTGTATATATATAAACATATATATATTCCCATGTATATATATAAGGAGCAAGCAAAGGCACAGATTATACTCTAATCTGGACAAGTACATTTCTCCTGACTTCAATAAAAGTAGAACGAATCCATTTGGCAAAGATTCCTCCAAAAGACATTTTTAAGAAGACTGTATGGAATAACCAAATACTTACTCAAGATAGAGTACTCCCCAAATTGGATTCATTTTTAGTGACAGTTAAAAAATATATTTACCTCAAAATTATAGTTTTTCTTGTATAAGAGTAAAAGAAAAGTGAGTTACATTAGCTTTTAAATAAGATTTGTCCATTAAGAATTTTGTCCAAGTCTCCTGTCCTGATACTGCTGATGTACTCTGCTGCTATACTGACAGTCCCATTTGTAATGCCTTGGCAGCAAAACCCATTTAAATCAATAGATATACATATATGTACACAAACTTTATCTTTCTGCCAACAGACTTAACACTAACTTAACAGACTAACAAATACAAATATTTTTTCAGCTGACTTTCATTAAGTCACCATATTTCACACAAGATACAAAATTTAGGTGTATTCTAAACTAGAGATGTTTCTTTTGGGGAAAAAATAATTAGAATTAGTAACAAAAGTTAAGAAATAATAATATCAATAATTCATATAGTATTTTACACAAATACATATTATTTTAAAAATATATTACGTACTTTTGTCTTTTCTAACAGGTGAAGCTGAGTTAACAGTATGGACAACCCCTGGGTATATAGTGAAGATATAATCTGGGCAGAGAAATTCCTTATTTCCAACTTCTCTCCACAGAATAACGTTATGGGCCCACATCATTTTTTCAAGGTATTTACATGCTTTCTCTCAAGTTGTAACACCTCATGATTTTCCACTTTAGAACATATCGAAAGAATCTTTTGATTAAATATGACTCAGCAAACTAGGATGATGTATATTCAGGCCTTCATACTGTGAAGCATCCAGTGAAACAAACTCCTCATTTGCACCACAAGGAGACTTTCACTGATGTTGGACAAAATCAGCTTAAGTGGGGGCCACAGTTTGCAACTTCACAGGACTGACCCCAGATCAGTTAATTAAAATCTTAATTCTGAAACTTATTTGTTATCATAAAAGCAGTAGTTTTATTTAGCTACTTGCATAAATCAGGCTCCCATACGTGAATTACGGTTTACATACAAATCCCTATGATTATCATTTGTCAACAGGAATGTGTGAAACTGCTAATTTGAATGCAAGAATGGTTGCACTATGCAGTTTGTACATATTTCTTAGTGAATATTTTACATTGTTCTATATGCAAGCCAATTTTAATGCAAACTACTTAATTTCCCCTAGGTAATGAGAAGGTAAAGGAGGTAATCAAGATGTAAATCAAGATTCTGCTGTTTTCCTACTAGTATGAATATAACATGAATTAAAGTTTGATTTACCAAGAAAATAAGCATTATTCTAAAGCAAATGGTTTCAGATGTCATTTACTGCATCTCAGCAACACACAGAAGAAGCAGGTCTATCTTTGCCACTGTAAGCAGCTTTCTGTTTAATCTATGTTAAGGATACATAATGATGGACACCCCATAATTTTCCCAGGCAGGCCATTCAAGTGGTTTGCTGCCTCCACAGTTAGACACCTTCACCTAATTTTGAATTCTCAGGTTAAGTCTGTAAGTTTCTATCCCAATTTCTGATCAGTCTCTTCACATTCTTTCAGCTGCATTCAATCAGTTCACAGTTTCCTTCAAGGGAAGTATGCAAAGTTAGCTACGCTTTGACCCTTCTCACGCAATGCAGAGCTAAAAAATTTACTCCACATGTTTTGTAGGTTATGATTCTGCTTCTACATTGAAGGATGCTGTTTCTCCTCTCCAGCTGTCAGATTATTTTGAATTCAATTTGTGTATCTCAGTATACTAATTATCTTTTCCAGAATGCTGTTGTTAACTAAAAGTTTAATTCTATCATCAAAGTCTAATGAGGAACTCTAACAGGAGCAACAGAACACCAGAGTCCCACTCAATACTTTCTTCAGTTGTGACTCTGAACCATTAAAAAGCACCCTCTAGATAGCTTTCAAAGCAATACTTTATCACTCATAATGTAATTTCACCTAGACCTTACTTCCTCATTTTGTTACTAATATTAGTAATATAAGAGACAAAAGTCTGGATAGATCAGGATTAAACAGCATTTACTGTTTCTCCTCTATCCATTAAATTTACAAAATATTCTTTTTTGAAACTATGCAGACTTTGCTGTTGAATTTATACCTCAGCTTCTCCTGGATTTCACATTTGCTTCACTTCAGAATTGTTTTATATAGAATAAAGTTAAGCCATCTATGTCTTAGCTGTAAGAAAAACTTAAAAAGCATTCTAATATTATCTCTCTTTTATTGAACAAAAAGAACCACATTGCTTTTACAGTTTACTGTGGGGAATCTTTCCTCTTAAGAGACAAGCTGTTGTCTGGTAAGAACACAAATGGGGAAAAATATTGTCCCCAGTGTTCCAGCATTCACTAAGATGTGTCAAGCTTAAATGAATCATTAAAAAAAAATTCTAGAAAACTTCTCTTACAGGGAATCAACTTTGAAAAAGAACAGACAAGAGAGCATTTTGCAGAACATGAAACAGAGCTCGGAATTTATAGTATGTCATGTACTATCTTTGAACATTAATTATAACTATGCACTAGTTACTTTGGCCACAAAAAAAAACATTTCTTAGACATTTTGTGTTCATATTCAGTATCATAGCAATCTGTAATAATATTAATTTAGCAACATTGTTGTTGGAATAAAGATGAACCCAAATTGAATTCAAATACCCTTGAGCCTCACTTAGCTGGTAAACAGACCAGGGCACAGTTGTTAGACCAGGTCAGAAAGGTAAAAGAGCTCAGTTGTGCTTGAAGGAGGAAAAATGAAAATGAAACAGATTCAAGTGTAAAGAGAAAAGAGCAAATTGACAAATTTTTAAAAAAGGATTATTTAAAGAGAAAATGCATTTACAGGGTATATCAGAAATACTTAATTTGGAGGAATATGTATTTTTTTTCTCTTTTCCTTTAACAAATTAATTATGACAAGTAATCTTGTCTTAACTGCAATCTTCAGTCTTCGGACTATACAGTCAGCATGTCAGTAAAGTACTATCTGAAGAAAATTAAAGAAGTCATTTTCTGATGTTTCAAACAAAACCTCTAAGAGATTCACTAGTTGTAATTTCCTTATGTTTTTTTTCTGTTAGTTATGGATAGATCTGACTGTCCTTAACTCAGAATTACTCTGCAGTAACATCTGCACTACTCCAGGTTGCAGAACTATAGAATCATAGAATGCTTTGAGTTGGAAGGGACTTTTAAACACCATCTATTTCTAACTGCTCTGCCTATGGCAAGGAAGCCTTACGCGAAATCATTTTGTGCAAGATCACATCCAACCTGACTTGAAAAGCTCCAAGGAGGAGGCATCCGCAATGACAACAGCTAGGCTGGGAGAAAAAAGAGGTTTAAATAATTCAAGTAATAAACAAACCAGGCTCTTAGAAGCAACCCATTATGTTGACCTATTCTGCTGAACTGTATGTAGTGTCCAAGTTTTCTTGCAGTAATTAAAAAATACTGAATGACTTCATATGCCATACAAGACCAAACAAGATTCAACTCACGTGCTTTAGTTTTCTCTCCTCTGATCACAGTATGAGAGGTAGCACCTCTGAGCCTTGATCCTCTGCACCATGTACACACTGGAATACCCCTCTAGTTTACCCTGATGCTATCCTCCTCTAGCACTCAGCTAAAAAGATTCTTCCATTATGAATGTACTGAGGTTTTCAAATATTTCCTTGCACACTTTATTTCTAGATACATAGAACGACAAAGTGTTCAGCAATTCTAAATTTTCTGTTATCTAAGGATGATTAAGCCTGATCACCTAGACATCTTGGAAGTAAATTCACATAGCCATAAGACCTTCTGGCAGGCAGAAGTCAATAAATATTGTTAACGCTCTTCGGTGTTTGTTTAAAGTTATCTTTGGAATCAAATGTCCTTGGAAATAGGACAAGACAACAGACACAGGTTAAAATATTTGGGGGAAAAAAAAGTAAAAAAAAAAAAACAAGAAAAAGGGAAGAAAGAAAGGAAAAGAAAGAAAGAGGAAGAGAAACAGAGAAAGAGGGAAAAAGAAAACTAGGAAAGAAGGAAACAGGAAGGCATGCAAGAAAGAAGGAAGAGATGGAGGAAGGAAAGAAAGAAGAAAAAACATCCTGAACTCTTGAATTATGGAATTTCCTGTCCTACAAATGCTAGATAGCCTGGCATTGGTTTTATATCTACAACTTCTAACAGACACCTTCCTAAACAGAACAGAACATGTAACCTGCTATTTCTGTTAACTTAAAGGAAGTCTTTTCAGCTTTAGTGCTCAACACATTTAGTGTAGTTATGAAAGAAGGCTCTATTTCTACTTCCATACGTATGCATGTTTGTAATTGAGGTAGCAATTATGTCAACATCGTGCAATATGTAGACTAGTTACATATTCTAAGCTGCCTTTCTACAGTTGACATGTTTGTGACTGGTATGTATAAATAAACAGCAATAGCTCTTGCTCTGCTTGTAATTTTTACAGCACGTATTTCAATCCAAAATTATTTAATGCACACTTCCTCATTGTTTTAAGTCTATGCACTAGTTATACATCAATCTTGGAGACCAATCTCTGCTGGTGACACAGCCCAGGATTTTGTAATTATTGTCTTTACATGGGAGACTTTCTGTTATTGAATGAAAAGGTGCTGTGGTAATCCCCAGAGACTATACCAGAATTTTAAAAGAATTTGTTGCTCAGGAAGTTAAAGGAATGAAATAAAACCTACTCAAAGAATAAATTTTCTGCTCTTTCATTGTTTGTTCTACGCTTATTGATAATGATGAAGTTCTCAGCTCCTATATATTTATGAGCCTGAGTATACTTTGTGTTTAATGACAATGTGAAAAGAGAACACTTTTTGTCAAAAATTGCATTCCTTATAACATTTTTCCAGCTGTTTTAGAAATTAAAACTTTTGTAATTTTGCATTTTATATGTATCAGCTTTACTCAGACAACAACTGTGGGAGAATTACAAAGAAATGACTGAATATTATTCATCTTCCATTGTCCTGTTCAAAACTATCTTCTGACACTAGGAAAACACTATAGGATGTAACACTAGACTGTGAAACACAGAAACCTAATTAAGCTTCAGAAAATTAAGTTTCAATTGTTTTATAAGACTGTTTGGTTGATATATTTTTTGAACTTAATGTTAAAATTGTCTCTATATACCATTATGAACATATAGTTTGCAGATGAAATACAATTGACGTTTTCTAACCACAGTAAGATGGAAATAAGAAGTAAGATAAGAAACAAAGACCAAAATGCAATCTAGTGAATATATTTAGTCAACACTTATCTATGAAAGGCATCCCAGAAGATTTAATGTTCACTAGAGATTGGAATCTCTACTTCATTTGCACCTTCAGAGCATAATGTCTCCATCTGCAGTCCTGCTGGCATTACTAATTAAAGAATCATCTACTGATTTACCAACACAAGTTGGCATATAAAAGAATTTACAAAAACTGCTTTGGAATGAATAGCCTTGCAGTTCTAAAATCCCAATTCACTAAGCCATGAAAACTTTAGTGCCATTTGGTGGGAAACACTATATAGATATCCATAAACATACTTAACACGTAAATGGTAAAGTAAGTGTTTTCCCTTCTTCCTTTAAATGTAAGGTCATCTCATATAAGTATCATCCAAAACTTGGAGGCCATGAGAAATTTTTTTCTTTATGTTATAAAGGCTCTGCATGCTGGCTGCTAGAGGATTAAGGAGTCAGTAAAGACAGCCAGCTACGTGAAAGCAAACATATTTCTATTTCCCAAAGACAGAAATATACGTGTACATCCACACTTCTTATTTAGAGACGAATTTCTCTGGAATTGTGAAAGTATACTATAAGCAGCAAGTTCATCTTCTTTCAAACAACTAAAACAGTTGATAAAGGAATTAAAAGAGATTGAAACAATTTAATTTTGATTAAAACAGACTGTGTGTTGCAGCTGAAGTTCTGTAGAAAATGCCAGACAGTTATAGACAGCAATTTTCTCCAAAAGAAAGAGACATAATGATACCCAATAGTTAGAAACTGCAACTAGACAAATACAGAAGTAAGGAAAAACATTCTGTTAATGGAGATAATTAACAGCTAAAACAACTTATTCAGCAACTGGGACAATATCTTCACAATTAACAGATATTAGGTAAAGGAAGGGTTGGTCATTTCTTCTAAGATAGCTCTGCACTTATCTATAATTGTAATAACCCTTCTCTGTACTGGTTAATCTTTGAACTTCTTTTCAACAGTAGTAACCAGAATTGAAGGCAATAGGTCTTGCCTCTCATAATGACACTACTGATGCCTCACAGTCACAGCTAATCAGCTAATATACACAATTGCTCATGTCTTGTGTTTAGCAATTAACAGCTTCCATTTTATGACATAAATCCATTTTATTAGTCACTAAATCTTTCAGTGCGTGTTGTCATACCTTATTTCAACTATATTGCTTAAATTTTACACGATCCTCTACGTTCATCAAATCTGATCCTTGTCTTTAATGACAATGTGTCCCATCTTCATATTATTCTTGAAATTTCTTTGGCACAATGCAGTTATGGAAAACTACTAATGAAAATGCCAAAGAAGCTCAGGAGCAGATAAAAACTATGTTCCAATGAAGAAACCACTGAATCATTGGTCTGAAATTCTTCCTAATGCCAGTAAAAGGAAACTTAAATATCCTCAAACAAGCTAGGGAAAAATCTATCATTGTATTTCTATTTAAAGAAACACCTGGGATGTGAATTACACACTTTGTTTGAATGGTTTCCTGTGGATGAAATTTTTGTTTTGTTTTGAACAACAAATAGATCTCTGTATTACTGTAGATTGACAAAGCATTTTTCTGCAGTGCTCCTCTAGAAAAAAACAGTAGTTATAACTTTTTTCATATGACAGATAGACAAAAAAGAAGCTTGCCCACAAATAAAGTGAGAAGGTAAAGCACGTAGTTACAAGACAGAGACAGTAAAAACTTCAATTTCAAAACTGACTCTGAAGCCTGACTGAGGTTATCTGGTGCACTATACATAATGTTTAATAAGCACCTCTCATCCTTGAGCCTCACACATACATTGTCTTTTGGAGGATCAGTACTTCCTAACATTCCTATGGGATACCACTCCAATATGCATGCTGAATTTAAAAATGTAACACTTTTGCAAGTGATAAACATAATAAATGCAAAAGCAATAAAATGCAAGAAAATAAGAGACAGAGGTATGAAAAATTTTTTTGCTAAAATAATACATGTAGGGCGTATGTTCAGAATAATAAAGGAAGTAAGCTATTTGTTCAGCAAAACATAGCACTGTATTTTTATTGAGTAAATTAAAAAGCAGTATGCAATTTGACATTATTCCAGCTTTCAGATATATTTCTTTTACATTTACTTTAATTAATAAATATTCCCTAGCTGATTACTTTTGTAACACACACCTGATATTCAAGGTTCAAAAATCAATTCATTTAATGAAGAAAAAAAACCAACCAAATTTATATCTCATCACAATAACCTTGGAGGATTCTATAATGCCATCCTGTAGTCTGCCTACTCTCTCCATCCTTCTAAGAGAAAAATTTGAGAAGTTCATGCATGAAGGCATTATTATTTAAAAGACTGCAAAACTAAAATCAATCTGTACTCTGCAAAATTTAGTATATCAATATATTTGCAGATATAAACTTCATGTCTATTTTTAATGCATAGCCTGCAAAGAGAATCCTAGAAAGATACCCACACTTTCCAACTTTGTGCTGTTTACCTAGATTTACTTGCTCATTTTAAAATTAATAAAGGAGTAGTTTACTCATTTTAAAATTAATCAAGGTACAAATCTCTACAGAACGTACAGAAACACTCCAGAAAGACAAGCTACTATTATTACCTGGAAACATATTTTTGTAAATAAAATCATTCAGATTTGGAGAAAAATTTACTCTGCAGTGTCTAATGCATTCTGTTAATCTGCATCATAAAACATAATGAAATCTGTCTAAAGTAAACATTTTTTACATTGCAGGAAATATTGTTTATTTAAATGAAGAATTTTGAAAGGATTGCAGTTTTGCCAGATAATATACCCTTCTCTTCTAAGGCTTCTTAACAGAATATATTTTCCTTATCCAAGTCAACACTAGTCGAGTTGAGATTAGTAAAATCTCCATTTTCCAGTTTTCAGATATATGACCGACATAACATTTATGGCTTAATTTTCTTTTAAGGGATTCTTATTTTCAAACTCTTTGACTTTATAATATTTATAAAATATATTTATATTTTTAAAATCTTTCAGTACCTTTGAAGTATTATTGTCCTCATTAACACACAGCATTTTCCAGTTTAGTACAGTGTAAGAACATAATTCAAGGTCTATTACTTCTCCACATCATTTAGAAAATTGTCAAATAAAATTATACTTGTCACTAAACTCGGCAGTACTGCACTGATCAGTTTCATCTTGGTTGTAATTATTTTTCATTTGTGTATGCTCAGTAATTTTTCATTCTATGCCTGTCCTCTACAGTAGTTTCACTTTTTACATTCGACTTACTAGAAATTATGTTGTCTATTTTTTTTTATTTCACATTTCTATATACTACAGTACATATGTTGCTTTACACCTATATACAGTTTAGAAATAATCAATGTTATTACATCACTTTTGTTATTTTCATTGTGGCTGCTTTTGTCTGATTATTACAACTGGAACAAAACAGTTCCAGGTACAATTGTTGACTACACCACTGTTGCATACTGGTTCACATTTCCTTCCTGTCACATATACAGCCTCCTTAATCTTTGCTCCACTGTTCCATAAACATTTCCAGAATATTTACCAAGGTGATTCTCTTACCTTCATTCTATTAATATGTTCACAGTATTTGTTGTTTCATATTTTTTGGTACTTTCCTGACAGTTAGGATTTTTTAGAAAAAAATATTAAATTTTATCAAGTATATTTATTCATTACAATTAAAGTCTTAGTAACATACAATTCTGCATTGATAGAGACTTTCAGAGGTTCTGCAAATTTCATTTTTCAGTTCATCTAAATCAGAAGAAATAAAGCGAGGCATTTTAAAAGGACAAAAATAATTTCCTTATTTCCCCAATAACAAGATTACTTTGCTGCCTTTTTTTTTTTTTAGCTCTTTAATACATGACAGTAAAGATCCTCTGACATTAGAGAAGGTAAAAACTATAAGTTCTGATGCTACAAAGACTATTAACTTTCAAACAATTATTAATCTCAACTCCTCAGTCCCTATTATATCTTGATTCTGAATGCTCTTCAAAGTTGGGAAAAAGGAAACAAAAAAATTATTACAGTTTATCCCCTATTTTTTCCAATATTCCTCTCTCGTTAAGAAACTTTACCTGAAGGCCCCTAAACACCCATCTCAGTTTCTGTGAAAGCTTTTAGCTCCCATTTAGCAAGGCCAGACCTGATGTGCAATCTTCTTTCAGGTTGTTCAAGGAAATACTGCTAGATACAGGGGCATGGGCCACTTCATTTGGGAGCTGCATTTAAGCTCATGCTTCAACTTTGACTTTCACATGAGCTGTATGTATACACGGTCTAGGCCTTGTCAGATACTCCACTCTGACCCTCGGTCTTGACACGGGCGTCTCACTCTGGACATGCATGGCGATATGGACACTTGGCTAAATCTGGCTACCATCCTGAGTCGTTCCCTGCTTCCCTCACCTGCAAGAAGTCCACTTTGGCCTCCTTTGCATTTTCAGCTCTCACCTCCCCTTCTCACAAGAAGCTTCCCAATGCTGTTACTTCCAAATCACTATCAAAATGCTACTCTTTGTGTTCGCACACTCTTTGCCTTTTAGCTTTTATTATGAAAATCAGATTTTTACTTACAAGTTCAACTACTACATTAAATTTCATTTGTCCAAATTTTGTTTTATGCTGAAAACCAACCTAATCAATAATTATAAGAATTTGCTTCCTGAAATGAAGATTGTCTCCAATAAAGTCTATTTCTCTACTCCTGAAAAATTCCTTACATTACATGAAAGTCTGTATTTCTGACAGGGGGTCTTGCACTCTGTTCACTGTTCATACAGCAAAACTAGAATTGCCATTCACAACAAAAGTGCTAAGAGTTAGGATTATGAAAATCCTATGAATTGAAAACAATCCATAGAAGTAATGGCTTAAGTTCAAAGAAACATTAAATATCATCTAATTCCAACCCTACTGCCATGGACAAGGACAAGGTTGCCACCCACTAGAACTGGCTGCCCAGGAAAATTCCTGTCATTCCTATTACAAAAAAAATATATTTCATATTTAAATCATTAAATAAATATAATATTAAATAAATTATTTAAAATAAGGAGGAATAAAGATTTAAAATTTTCTCAGCACAATTTTTCACTGCAGAAAATCTACCACTGAATGTAAAACTAATATAGTGAATATTTTCCTTTATAACATAATTGTGGAATTTCTGAACACCAAACAGAGGAGGAAAGAACAAAAAAAAAAATTAAAAAGCTTAAAAAAACTGGAAAAACAATCATCAATATATCATTACCAAATAAAATTTCAGTCTTGGAGAAAGACAGAGTAAGTGAGACCACAAATAACAGAATGTTTCAGTGTGGTAAAGAATATTAAATGTTACTATCAAATTTAGTCTTGTTGATGCATGAACTAGAGTTTTCTCCTCTCTGATTAGCTGGTAATTTTCGTTGGTTCTCAAAAAACCACCAGCTAATATTTCTTTCCTATCTTTAGTTATTGCTATTCTAAGAAATCTTAAAGGCCAAGTAAATTATAGCCACATACATAACATTTATAGAAAAAAGAGAGAAACAAGGGGCAACTATTTTGGCCAGTCAGATTTTTCCTTTTTGCACACTTTTGGTAGACCCTTACACACACCATACAGACACATCAAGCATTATACTGTATTATTAGGCAGCATATTCTCAAGCTTTCTATCTATTAACACTCTCCAATTTATCTTGACGTAATATAGACTTCAAGATTGCAGGATAGGCAGAAAGAGCATTTTTCATACAGTGCTATCTTATTTTTTAGTAGCATGTCATTAAAAAGTAGTTGTTCACTGGCATTATTTAGGCTGCTAAACAAGTATTTCATTATCTATTTGTATTTTCTATTCACGCATCTGATATCACGATATGATATTAACCTTTGACTAATAATATTTTACTTTTCAACCCCCGGCTAGCTGACTAACCAGTAGATGGAAGATGCTGGTTATTAGTTCATATTATTGGTTGTTATAATGCTACTATGCTCAGCCTTTTAGAGTCGCTCAGATCACCATTCTGAACCAACAAAACGGTATCAGTGGACTGCAGTGCACTGCAGTTTGAAAAGTGAGACTTCCAGGAATTGTAGTGAAAGATTATAAATAACTGTTACTGGTTATAATGTGTTTGTGTGGTCTCAGGATTCACACAGAAAAACTAAACAACTAAAACCTAGTATTATGAGAAAAGAACCACATTCCACAGATTTCCCATATTTGACACAGTTCCTGCTCAATACTAATCTGAAATTGTCCTTCTGCAGCAGCCATGCTTACAGTTTTATTTCTACCAATGCTTTATTGCTCTGGGGCTACCCAAGGAAAATATTAGGTCACAAATTATGTGCATTAATATTTTATTTATATCTCATAATATTGAGACCAGAGTTCATATTAATGGAAGAATGTATTGATCAAACTGAAGTACAGTCCTGGCTCTGCACTTCTCCCTTCAAGTAGAATTCTAGTGCTCTAAACAAGCTTAAGAAACTAAAAATCTACACGTACTATTTTATGTGAACCTTTAAAAGCACACACAGAAACTTGAACTAGCAGACTCATGCAACTATAAGAGCACTAACAAAATAAAATGTATTGCTTTCAGACATAGTCTTCACCTTTTTTTTGGTGAAACGTGTCTTGTTCTCACTATCGTGGTAACACCTTTAATCATTGCAACATTTAGAAATACAAATCACTGTAAGTTTAATTGCTACTTTCACTAAAAGCTACATGTTAAAATGATTTGACGCTATCAGCATGTATAGGAATACATAGGATGTTCTGAAAGTAATGACTCCTATTTCTTTCTATGGAAACTACAGGAGATACAAAGAGCACAATAGCATTGTTTGATAGAACAAATTCTCAGCTACAGAATATTATTGTTTAACATAGTCACCACCACGAGCCAATGAATGGAGATGTGCTGACCAAGTCACTCTTCATTTCCTGATGGGACAGTTGTGCATGGCCATCCAGAACATGGCTTGTCTTTCACATCACTGTCACCACTAGTGAACACACTTCCCACTACCTTACTGTGCTCATATCCACTGTTTGGTCACCATCAGACATCAGAGGCAGATGTTGGTGGTATGACAGTAGAGATTGCATGTTTTCAACAGTATTCCATTACATTTTGTTGTCATGCAACAGATGACAGCAGATGGGAAGTCTAACATGGAAATGCATATGAAGCAAAGG
The DNA here is from genome assembly GCF_905368555.1 of Meleagris gallopavo. Classification (NCBI taxonomy): domain Eukaryota; kingdom Metazoa; phylum Chordata; class Aves; order Galliformes; family Phasianidae; genus Meleagris; species Meleagris gallopavo. Next base: position 22,924,144 of record NC_139413.1, read on the forward strand.
TATGGCACTGAATTGCTCCATGCAAAAAAAATGGTACCCACTGACATTCATTGACATATGTTCAAGATTTACATAACAAAGCACTGAACTCTCTAAATTAGAAGCTCCTTTTACATCCATTATTGTGTTATTGTTGTATATCAGAAGCAGGAGGAAGGACAGTCAAAAGATGACCAGCTAGTGACCACTAAGTTCTTACTATGTCCTACTTTCCCTGCATTCTCAAATCTTAACCTTTTAAAATCAAAATCTTATCTTGCACCACTTCCTGTTTACCATTCCATTTAACTTGAATCAGCTTAGTATGAATTGATATGACATTCTTCTCTATAGTTACAGTTCTTTTCATTGATGTCTATCAAAACAGTCTGCAGTCACATAAGTTTGGGGCTTTTTATTCAGAATTACTGCACTTTTTTTTATGATCCTGCTGTTGGCAAGTGGAATCCCTCATGGAGGCAAAGCAACTGCTTACTGCTCAATAAGTCCATGCAAACAGGCCTGGATATCCAGACCCAATAATGCTGGATTTCTCTAGGGACAAGAAAAACAATCCCACAAAAATAAAAACTATATCAAGCAACATGCTGGTTGAACTGCATTTAGTTTTCCTTATACTTTGAATCAAAATAGAAAAAGAACATCAAATTGGTAATCTAAATTTTAGGATAATATCCATGTTATTTTTGACTTAGTACTACAAATTTTAAAATAAAAGGTAGCAATCATTAGTTGTCTATTTGCTTTGTTTTAAGAACTCTACAGTTTGGAGACATCTTTGCATATCCCTTGTTTACATTATACCGTGAGTATATGTAGGAATCACACCAGCACCTGAAGCCAAAATGACCTCTTTCCCCCTGTTGATAACTTTTTTTCTGAATAACGTGCAGTTATTAACATTTATCAGAAATGTGTTTTCTGCCCTGATGCTATGCAAAGTGAAAATCACAGAATCACAGAATTGTAGGGGTTGGAAGGGACCTCTAGAGATCATCGAGACCAACCCCCCTGCCAAAGCAGGTTCCCTACACCAGGTCACACAGATAGGCGTCCAGGCGAGACTTGAATATCTCCAGAGAAGGAGACTCCACAACCTCCCTGGGCAGCCTGTTCCAGTGCTCCGTCACCCTCACTGTGAAGAAGAAATTAGAAATGTGCCTTTCAGGAAGAGATCACAATCTAGTCATTAACTTTTCTTTACCCCTTAGTTTCTTCTTAAAAAGCAAAGTGGAAATGAAACTGTGTAAGTTAATTTATTATGTACAACTAACTGAATGCACACATATGAGAAAATAGGAAAGTGAAACAATTATGTTCCTTTCCAGTTTTGTATGTGATAACAAGCATTTAATCTGATCATTCGCTCTTTTATGGGCAAATACATATTCTGAGTTCACTCAAGGACTACAAGATGAGGAACTCAAGACTAACTGTTAAACACATTCATGTCAATTACATTTAAAAAAAAAAGTTTGCTAATATGTATCTTCAGTAAAACAGGAACTTGGAAGAACATGCTTCAACTTTACCAAAACAAGGCCTTGAAAAAGAAAACTGAATGTTGCAAGTAGTACCAAGCTCAAAGCATAAATAGGAATCATGTCAATTAGGTGTGGTATTAATATGCTAGCAACAGTGTCTGTAGATACACTGCTGAACAATGCTATTTGCTTGTTTCAGTACAAAAGTCAGATTTGATTAGTTTTCAGTATGTTTATTTTGGTTCTCTACTACTATTCCTGCAAATGCACACTTGTCTGAATATTGAAGAATTTTATCTTTCATTGTGGTAAGTACAACTAGTCTCGAATGTCAAGCATTAATCCTAAAAAGGATGTACATAAGCTGAGCATGTAAAAATGGGCAAACACTGCTCAGACTGTAGGACTTGCTGTGTTTACAACAGAAAGCTTTTATACACACATCTAAATCTGAGTGGGCAGCTCTGGGAACCTGACCAACATGTTTCTGAGCTTTTAAATGCAGTTGTAGTATAGACAGAAATGATACATTTGTTTGATGTGTTCATGTATTTAAATAATGGACAACTTCAGAATAAATGCACTTATCTTTCACTTGCACTAAACATCACAAATATATCTAAAACATTTTTCCACAGGCTCTACTGAGTGGTCAAATTCATGCAATCATTGTCTGATGGGAAAACTTACCTTTTTCCTAGCAGGTTACTATAAATATTTAATGCTGCCTAATCTCAGTGAAAATTACCATAAAATTTAGCTTCAAATACTGTTGGACTCTCATCATTCAGCATACATGTATAACCTTTATAATCCCAACAAGGTATTTGTAGAGAGAGGAAAATGCTTATGTTCATAAATCTTGACTAGGTCTAATGCAAATCTAAACTAAGATAACGGATGTAAATTACTACAGACAGTTTCTTAATATAAGATTTACGTCAATTAGGAAAAAGCTTTCATATTTCTGCGTTTAATGTGACTACACTTCTCTTTTCTTCAGTAAAACAATTTTACATGAATCTTCCCCTGGTTGATATGTTCAAAACATGTTAAAATACAAAGAAAAAAGGAAATGTAGTTTATTTACAGTTCAGTGTTGTAGCATCTATTGACCATAAGTACTGCACAAGCAATTTAAGTGAGTGCATTGGTGAACACTATTTTTTAAAATTTCTATTACTAGTAATACAAACTCTTAAGGTTGCATAGCTGAGTGTACCATCATAGAAAAGACATTGGCTTTAAGTGGCTGTCTTACTGAAGTAAAGGACCAATTCTTATTTCACCAGTGAAGAACTAGTGTAGCTACAACACTGTGTAAGTTGCTTTGTGTGGACAATACGCAAGTATAAAATAAAGAACTAAAGGAACTGATTTTCACCTTCCATAAATTTTGGAATTTTGCTCATGTAAATATACCATGACAATGTTAAAAAAAAGTGCATTTATTCATAAGATTCATATAATATTTAAGTCTGTAATAGCCAAAAAAGAATAAGAAAAATAGCTGGCTTCCTAACTTTTAGCAAACAGGCAGAATCATTAACAGTAGCCCAAAACCTTCTTCATTTAAAAAAGACATCGCAGTAAGACTTCTGATATCTAAAATTTTCAAAAAGATTAAATTTCAAAACTTTGTGGCACTATTTTAAAGGACTATGTACACATCCTCAAAGGCAACAGTACATTTCTTTAGGAAGATGAGATACAGCTACAACTGTCTTCTAACATAATGCATTTCTATCTTTCTATCTTTTTAAGCCAGCTAAAGTTAAACAATTTCAAAGTCATATTCAATCTGTACTATAGTATTCTTTCAACCGAGCACACTGAAAGTAAAAGCACATAGATTGCATTTCTACATCAACACTGCATTTCAGTCTTGATCAGATTGTCTACTCTAATGATCTTGATACTCATTTTTTAATGAAAACGTTCAGGTTATGTAGCATATTTACACCTATTGATATGAGTGTATACCAAAGTACAAGCTGTGACTTCGGATAATCAGAATATGCCTCTTACGGTATCTATGAATAAAAGCTTTATTTAAGAGAACAACAAAATTTATCCAATAATCCATTGTAGGATGGAATAAAGAGAAAAAGAAACAAATGATGCTTTTTGCTGTATGATACTTCACTAGAAAGGAAGATTACAAAGGACAAGAAATTTCCCAGAAGAAAAGGCTTTTTAGATCTTCTAAATCTTTTGCTGTGCTTGTGATTACAGGTTGAAATGATTGATTTTCCTCTATGACAATATCTTAAATGTTTGTCACACAGTCAAAATTTAAAGCTTGATAGGTCCACAGTACAATTTTGAAATCATTCAAAGATGCTCAAAATTTAATTAAGAAAAACATTAGACCAATTAAGCCTAAATGGTAGAATAAAATATTAAGGTAAAACATGTATTAGTCTGACATTTGCATTTTTATGAAGTATGAATCACAAAGAAATAAAAACTGCTGCTAAATTTCAGTTAAGTCCCTTTTAAAAATCTTGTTTCCATGGCAATGCTGCGAGTAAGTTTTCTGAGGATGTAAGATATGGATTTTTTATTTAAAAAACCAAAACAGTTTAAATGAGAAATCGCAACATCGTGGCCTCTTTTCAATATTGTTCTAATATGCTTGAGAAGCACAGAAAATAAGTCACTAAGATCTCAACGCCAGGATGAATGCAGGAGGACAGACCCCTACTTATTCTACTGTTTTTCAGTATGGTTCTAACTAATCACAATCACCAGCATAATTTCTGCTGCAAATACACTAATTGTTAAACAGACAACAGTATCTTTTCAATCTGAAGGCCTACCAGTGCCAATTCAATTAGGAAAGTTTAATAACAACAACACTAATTATCAAGATGAGATGAAATTCCTCTACAAAGGCTACCTATGACAATATAACTAAGTGATTCTCCTTTTACATTCCAAATCTAAGAAAAGTTGTTCAAGTCTCTAATGAGTAATCAGGGATTGAGGTTTCTAGTCTACAAAAATCCTGTTGTGGCAAAAAAAGGCAGAAACCTAACACCCAAATCAATACTGTATTACTCTCTCCACAGGCAAGAGCTGCTGGGTCAGGAAAATCATGAAAAATTCATAGCGGAGGTGGTCAAGTCATCCATAAGATAGAGAAAATAATGCTATATCTAAAGATCCCTTGAGCAATCGAAGACATTTTATAGATTTCACTGTGGATAAGTGCTGGTTTGTTTCATCTATGTACCTTAATACTGTTCCTCTCTGATTTCTAACAGTAAATGAGGATGTTTTGGTCTATATTTACCTTCTTATTTACTTTATTAATTTCTTAGTCTTCGTGCTCCACTGCAGCAATAGCCACCCACAGGATAATTCTGAGTCATTCCTTCTAGTAGAAAAAGAGGGTAACACATCACAGAGAAGTCTTCATATAAATACCTCAATAGGTAAGCATAAATCTAACTACCAGAAAAAGTTTAAAAGTGTCTTGCTCATTTCTGTGCCATCACTTCTCCAAACGGACACTGGCAACAGGCCATCATTTATAAAGGCTAAACTGAACAGTATAAAATAGAAATGTTTATATTTTTTCATGCAAGGGTAATAGTCAAAGAACAAATGTTTAAAGAAATTCATGTGGACAAGCTATAGAAACAAAGGCTTGTGCACAATAGCTTGTTGTACACATTTCATCCTTGGTACAGCATCAAATTTTTATCTAACAAAACAGTAAAACAAAACAGTGAAAATGATCCTGAACAATAAGTTTGTAGGCTGCACCAAAAGTAATGTCTCCTACTCATTTCAATGGAAGCTATAACAAGTACCAAGAGCACAACAGCATTATTTGATGGAGTGAATTCTAAGATACAAAACACTATTTTTCAGTATAGTCAATAATTTGGACATTAGTGGGAAAGTCAGGTAAAAGATGTAACCTAATTAAAACAGAACATGCGATAATCAGAAATGCCTGCTTCTGTTACTATCTCTTGACTACCATAGTACACAAGCACATTCATTAGACATGATAAACCAAGGTGCTGAATGATTGAAAAAAAATCTACTCGCTTTCTAAAGTCTCTCAGCACTAACTCCATTTTCCAACTGCCGTATCATTCTTGAAAATAAAAATATTTTCTAGATTTTTTTTTACATTCTTGATGTTGTAATGAAAGTAGCTATGCAAAGTTATAGTCTACTTAATCATAGATTGGTGTCTTTTTTTACTGTTAATGACGTATTTTTGTGAAAAACCAGAACCTACTATTCCTTTGTCTGTGAAGTGCATTCTATGTCTGTAAATGAATAAGCCCTAGTTTTACTTCTCTGTCTCTAAGTTACACCATGCTGGCTGATACAATAAACAAAACTTAGTTACAAGAGATGGCACACTCAGTATATTTTACTTTACCAGTCTTCAGAAAATGCCACATGCTCACGGCTCTGATTTTTGTCATCCTCATTTGCACTGGCCAACCTCATTTATTGACATGGTCACCTACATTATACTAGGAAGTACTGTGAGTCTCCCTGCATGGATGCAGTTGTCCCCTCAGTCCACATCAAGATTACACCTGGACAAAAAATATTTTGAAGTGGGTAAAGCCTATGAATTTCCCTGGAAAGTGAACATTAAGTATTGTCTTTCTCATAGAAGTTTGTAGGACTAAGTCACAGGCACCAGTTGTAAAGGGAGCCATCAGTACGTGCCTTTATGTTTCTGCTATTTCTCTAATTTGTGCCTCACATTACTGCATCTATTGTGTACACAGTTTCTAAGAGAAAAAGTGATTACTAGTGAATGCTCTTCTCTTGAAGTACTAAAGTTATGGGTGGGTGATTGTCTTCTCAAAATGAATGTAGGAGCACAATCCCAGAAAGGTGGGCTCTAAACAGGTTGAGAAAAATGCCTCTCCTAACTTTCTTTACTGGAGACTAAAAAGCAAAACAGCATTAAAGATAGTTACTTCAAATGTCTCCTGATGTTTAAATATTTGCCACGTACACCACAATTATGCTACTGTCATATATTGTTCCATTATCACTGCAGGAAGCTTTGAATTTTCTGCAATCATATTTGAAAGTACATTAGTGAACGTATAGAAGACTGTGCAAGCAAATAAAATGGCCAATTTTCCAACATACTGATTGTATTTTATTAATCTCACTGAAGTCGTTGGAAACTTTTGTCATTTTGTCATTCTCAGAGAATGTGTGAAAATCGTGATTCCATAACAGAGACTCTGTGAAATCACTTGTGGTAGAAATTCCCCTGGTAAACTGCATAAGAAAGCAGAGATTACTATAAAGCAGACTGGTAAAACCAGCTGAAAGGAATAACTAAGTTATTATTGGCAGCATGTAGCTAAATCAGTGTACTTGGGATACATGCCAATATTATAAAAGACAATGCACATTAGTATGTATCACCAATATACTGCTGGGTGTAAAGAGGTGGTCAACCAGACTTACCAAGGATTGTACTTGAACAGCAGAATAGAATACTGTAGAATGTAAGGAATGTTTTTGAACACTTCATTGAACATTCCATGTGTTAAGGTTCTCCCAAAAACATTTCCCAAATACATGACCTTATGATTAGGTAAATCCCAATAATGACACTGGCAAGCAGTCTTCATTGCACCTTTTTTTTTCCCCCACTATCTTAGAAGTTCAATTTACATTGCCTAGGTCAAAAGTACTTTGGCTTAAAAATATTTGCAAGAGTAGCATAAACGATTTCAATTTGTCTTATTTTAACTTATAGGCATTTATTATTTATTAGCATTACCACGGCTATTTGTGTGGTAGACAGATTATTCTTTTTATTCTTACACCTGTTACTACCCACAGAAGTACTTTGTTCTGAGATGTCCCTAAGCAAGAGATGCATGCAGACAAAAATATACCAGTTTCTTTAGAAGAGAATGAATGCTTGAGGAAAAATCTAATAAACAAATCAGTGTAACTTACAAAAAAATAACTCCTGGAGGAATGTTTAAAAACTTTGCAGTTATTTATACACTTGATCTAGAATAAAAATAACTATACCTGAATGTATTTTTAAAGTTTCATTCATTTTCCATAAATAGTACATCTTTAATAAAATAATCTGTTTAATAGAACAGAATTTACAGCTCGATTAGTACTGCATTGGAAATTGAAATAGCTGTATCATTTACTGTGCTCCTATCATGTCACATAATATCTCTAACAGAATGCATGCTCTCCCAATATCCTAACATTAGAATCCTTAAAAACTGTGCTTCATAGTAATGTAAAGGTCTGTACAAACAGAGAAGTATTTCAATGTAGAAAATTTGAAACTATCACTGCACTTTTCTTCAGAAACGTTCATTCCTTTCTTTGACATATTTTTGGCTTGCACAACAGGGTGCCAAACATTTGTGACAGCTTACAATAGAAAAACAATATTGCTTTTAGTTAACAATGTTAGCTATGAATATATATTGACAGCATTTTCACTGCAGATTTGCTGCCAACATAATACAAAGCAAATAGCATTCACTATGTTGGAACACTCAGGGGAATTAAAGTTTCAAAAACAAATTTATGGCATTAGGTACTGAATGCTAAATCTAATGAAAATGCAAATTCAGAAGTATCTCCTGCACATACTTCATGCAAAGGAATGCAGTTTGATAAAGTGATAAAATTCAGATTGTTTTAAGTCAGGAGAAAATTATATTAAAAGCCTCTGCTTGGCTGACTTTTTATAAAGCCAGTTCTACCACAAAGACTAATATTTTTCCTAAAGTCTTTCTGCTTTGTTTCCTCAAGTACATCTGAGAGAGATCATAATAAAAGCCAAATTCCAAATGCTCCCAAATGTTTTGAGAACATACAAATACATAGATGCTTAATGTTCATATTTCTAACTTTACAACCATCCCTATACAACTACAAGCATCACTGTTACTTTGAAATAGCAGAAGCAGAGTTTTACTAACAAGTCTGAATGTTTGTTATTCTACACAATAAGCAATGTGGAGCATAGGACATCTGATTTAACCTTATTACAATAAAGTAATATACAGGAGTGCTGCAGTGTTTTCTCCTGCATCATTGACAGTCCTTTAAGTGACATAACATTAATAGTTTTGAAACCATTTGCAAAAAAAAAAAAGGAAGGTTAGCAATAGCACTGTCAAGAAAGCCAAAATTGTTCCATTTTGTAGCTGTCGTATGATTTGTTAGGATTTGTTGATGTACATTATAATAAATATCAAGGTTCAACACTTAAAGCTAGCAGTGCTGTCAAGACAAAAACACTACGTAAGATTTAAAATAACTTTAATTTCTACTCACACAATCAGTATCAATAAAAATACAAGTGACCGACAACAGGCTGCATTTGCTTGTTTTCTTACTCATTTGCTGATATGGGATACTGCTTGTACCTGGTTGCATTGTATATTTATACCTCTTAAACTCACGTACGAACGACTGCATTTCTTATATAAAATTCTATGGATTACTTGCAAACTAAATAACCCAACTACACAATTGGCCATAACTAGCAGAAATAAGAGTTTAAAGATAATATTAAGACTCCTTGTAACTGCCTGGGTTTTGTTTTAATTCAAATAGCTTTACCTAAAACTTCCAATTTGGCAGAACAAGAGGGGGAAAATCCCTGCTTTGCCAGATGCGGTTTGCAAAGTTAATTTTATCCAAGTGACCTAAGAATATTTCCTGAGTCTCAAATCTTCTAGTAAGTATTTGAAAACTAAAAGTGACTGATTTAAAATTGATACTTTCTTATAGATAGATATAAAATAATATAAATTGTGGGGGAAAACTATTGGGTTCCTCTTCCGACCAATGCAATTCTTCAAATACTTTGTAACATCTAAATAACAAAGAAGAAAAATACGGAAAAAGTATCTTATTTCTTCAACAATGTTTATTTAACCACTGAGGTGTAAAATTACTATAATCCCTAATTATCAGACCCAATGAAACATTCAGAAATTTCTGAATACAAGGCTTATTAGAGAACTGAATAGAACACACTTTAGTACTGAACTTGACCTCCAATACCATGAGATCCAAATTATTGCGCGTCTAAACTACAAACTTTCACATTATTTCTACCGCTACAGTGAGAGAGCCAGAGCCACAACTCTACATCCAGTGTAAGAAAGAAAAATCAAGAACATTGAAGCTTTGTTTTCACTGAGCTATGAATTGGAAAACCTTCTTCCAAGCACATCAACCACAATTTGAACCTCTCTGCAATAAGCATCAAATGAGTAATTTTTTTAAAAAGCTGAAAGAGACTCCCAGTAGGGATGATGCAGTAAACACAGTTAATTTGTTAATATTTACTCTGTTCTCTTTTCACTGACTGTCAAGGAAATATTCTCTTTTTTTTTTTTCTCCAGTATGTGCTTGGAAAGGATTTCCTGGTAACCTACATTAAATCTCACTGAAGGGTAACAACAGAAATCAATATGCATCTCTGAAGACTAATCTAACCAAACATTTACATTTAAAATATTCATTTGTATTTATGCATGAGATATTCTTGGCAAAAAGAAATTCTTTTCCTCTATGCATACAGCCTCTTTCTGCAGGCTTTTATAGTTAGCAGTCTTTAAATCAATAAAATAAGTATACATTACTCAAATTAGTTTTGTGATAAAAACAGCTAGAATTCATGTAAAATAACAGTTTACTTAGGTAGGAAGCTGTATTAGCCTCTGCTTCACATAAATTTGTTTTCTCCTTCTGCAGCCATAGGGAGGACACAACCCACAGGGAACAGCTATTATACTTGAATCCTGGCTATTCCAAACCCATGGAATTGCCATTCCACACGCCTGCTGGAAGGATATTCTGTTTAATCTGGCTATTGAGGCAACTCTAATCTAACATATGGAACTCAGTATCAAATTTTAAGGAGCAAACATGTCCTACCACAAATCCCATGATATTCTGCAGTCCTCAAGCGTTGGGATTAGTTTTGCCCACATAACTGCACAGAATACAAACAAGATGATGCAGTGTAAGCAACATTCTACTTTCTGCGTCACTTCTGACAGTCATGCACTAAAGTGTGTAAATCCTGCAAGGAGAAACCATACCTCAGTGTACAAAAATAATAATCTTGTGTGTGAAGCTTCACATGAGTTTTCAGAGGGTTGTATGAGCACCGTAAACAAGCCTCCACAAAACAAAAAATACTACATACTACTAGAAGCATTGTGTAGAGAATCACTGTTTCATTGTAAGAGAAATAGTCAGATTCGACATTCCAAGAAAAGCTTGTTATAATGTGTAAGTTTAAGGTTTGAACTCGTGGTCTTCAGTGTTAGAGTTCAGTGTTAGAGGCTAAACATATAAAACACACAAGAATGGTGTTAAGAATACCCTTCTCACCTTTAAAAATTGTAGTAAGGAAGTCATTTACACTGGAAAAGTATTAGGGAAAACAGCAAGCAGAAGCAATAATCTCATACAGTAGCAGGCTTAAAGAAAACAAAAGTTTGGGGCAGATTATTTATATTGCTTATACCAATCTACTAAAAGCTTCAGAAATATTATCCTTTCAATGACAATGTAAACTATAGTCAGCAACATTCACCAGATTTCACAGAAACACTTGGAGTTGTTTTAAATTTACACTGAATACGTTCCACTGTATATGCATAATTTAGTAAAAACAGTAATAAAAAACTCATTTCTTCTTGAAAAGCCTTCTGAGTTTTAGCTACAACATAACATAATGCATATTTAGACTAGCACGTTATTTAGTAAAAGATGTCCAAACAAGATGATTTGATGTTGGAATAGTCATCTCAGAACAACCAGAGCAATGTAAGGTAAAATAATTGTCAAGTCAATCTCTAGCTTACACTTTATTGCAGAAATAAATTGAACTCTGCTCTAGCTTTTTGACACGTAATTCTGATACTAATGGGTTCGAATCCATTTCTCTTTGCTCTCCTTCCTAACAGGAAGCTTTATGTAATACTGTGTCAGAAATCTACCAGTTACTGGCTAATGTTTCCCTTAAATAAAAAGTGTCTGCCTGTAATACTATTAACAGCTGCCATCAGTTTACAGTAATGAGCTGCAGTTCATCACAGTAGCACTAGTATGAAAATTAGAAGCTTCTATAGAGCTTTATCAGAGCCATTATGAGCAGACACGTATAAGCAGACATTGGCTATTTAAGGCTTACAGGCCAGATCTTACACCAGTGCAACTATACACAATTATATATTTAATTATATAATTACAATTATATAATTATAATCAGTTGGTGATATCATATTAAGTACTAAATAGCCAGTGGTTCTCTTTGGGGGAGGGGGGAGGAGTCAATATATAAATCCACTGTTATCCTTCATGATTTCCCAAAGCAAAAAATTGATTTTTTTTCTTTCCCAAAAAAAGATCTCACAGTTTCTTCAAAGGAAGATTTAAGGATTTTTGGCTTTAGAAAAAACTGATTTAATTATACTTATTGTAATATCCTGGTCACCTATACTGTGCAGAGGTAACTTCCAGTTTCAATTTATGTAAAAATAAATAATAGCTATAAAACCAGGGGCTATTCGTTTTCTTTCCTCCCTGTAATTTTTTTTTTTTTTTAAGTTGTATAACTTAAAGCTTACTATCTCTAGAATTTGACAAATTGTATGCTTATAAGAAATATATCAATAGAACAAAATACCTGATCCATTATTTCTCATAATGGGAAAAAAATGAGACTGAATATTGAACAGCACATTTAAAAAAGAAAATAGTCTTTATATAAACCACGTAATTAACCTGCAGGAATATTGCTTCAAGTTCACAAAATATACAGTCAAGTTAGACAGACATGAAATATTTCACAGGATACACCTGCCTCTGCTCAAAGTAATCTGGAGGCAGCTTCTGGTGACTTCTGATCATTTAGAAGGGTGAGAACTCTGTGGTATCACAACACACAACATGATGAATATCAATCAGGCTGACCAGCAGGTAACCAGAATTTTCCTGCAGTGTGTGCAATGTGCACAGATCAGTTCTGCTTATACTGCTGACAGAGGTGTTTAAAATGAGGATTACTCTATATTTTCCTAATTCATTATAGTATTTTAAGCATCAACTGGACATTGTCCAGATTAGGGTACCAGACTAGAAGTATCCTTAACTTGACCTGCTATGTAAGTATGATTCCACTTCTAAATTCCACAAAAATAACAAGACAAAAATGCTAAAAGAGGGAAGATGGAAAAGAATCAGTGACACAGGGCAGAACACAGCAGGAACAGGTGGGCTGCTTTTCCATCATTTTTCATTATTAGACAAATACCCCTCAGCTTTCCAGAGCAGTTCCAGACCCACATTCCAGACCTGTAGTCCTTGTCACTTTATGCTTTGAAGAAGTTTCTATTATTTAGTGAGTCAGGCTACTTCAGCTAAAAGTAGGACGAATTGCTTGTGGTTTTCTTGTGCAATCCAAGAGCAATATGATTTGAATTCACAAGCCCTGAGTCATGACTGGATTTCCACAAAACTTACTGAAAAAATGTGTGAAATACTTGGACTAAAAGTGAGTTGCTGGTTGGCGAGCAGTGAGTGAATACATGCTAGCTAAATGGGTCTCCTAACTACACATTCTTTCCAACAAAACGCAGCGACAGTACTGCATGATGTAGTACTTATTATTCTGATGGAGGCTATTGGTGCTCACTATAGTGAAGGATTTACTACTTCTCACAACACCAAAATTCAAGGTTTTTTTTTTCTGATTTCCCTCCCATTTATTGTATTAGAAACACAAAAACACTCTGGGCACAATGACCCAATACTGGGCTCAAGTGTTAAAATCACAGGTAGCATAAAACAATGATGAAGGAAACGGGTTGCAGGATCTAGCTCTCATTTCATCTCTAACACTTAAAAGCAGAATAGAGGATTCTTAGAGGCATATGCTTAATAGACTCACTCTTAATCACCTGCCATAGCACTGGTTGCTTCACTGCTCTTTCCAAACTATTTCTAAGCTAACTGTGTCCTGCAAAATATCATTCCTTTCTTAGAGTTTCTTGGCAGAAAAAAAGAAAATTTTTCAGCACTAGCTTCACTTTCTACAACTGTAGAAGGGTTTGGTCTGGAAACAATGTTTAAAGACCATTTAGTCTCATTCCCCTGCTACAGGCAGGGACATCTTTCATGAGAACAGGTTGCCCAAAGCCCCATCCAGCCTTGTCTTCAACATCTCCTAGGATGAGACACACAACTTCTTTGAATAACCTGTTTCAGGATTTTACCACCATCATAACGAAAAAATAATAATTCTTCCATATGATAAATCTGTATTTACCATTTTTTAATTTGAAAGCATTACTCCTTGTCCCATCTCTACATGCCTTTAAAAAAAGTTCCTCTCCATCTTTCTTACAAGCCCCCTTAAAATATTGCAATGACAACCCTTGCATAAACACTTCCCATTTATAAAAATAGAATTAAAACAGATTTGCATGAACGAAAATTAACACTGGAAATAAAAAAAAGGAGGTATTTAATCATAAAGTTTTAATCATAAAGTTTTTAAAATGAAAGAAAATAAGCATGTCACATCACTGACATCGAGATCGACATAATGCTGATTTTGTTTATGGCATTTATAACATACTCTTGACATTCAGAGTGACAGATGCCATCATAATAGGAAATTAAACACACCTGGCCATTAGTCTCCTGTAAGCATAAGCCAGAGTAATATCTCAAACACACTGTATGTTTGCAATAATTAGAAAACACTGGCATCTAAAAATTTTCTTTGTGACACCTGGAAAAGTTTATGAATTTAACACTATCATGCCAAGAGAAAATTTCATCTGGATAGCAGTTGTTTTACTGAATATTGTCTGTATTTACTAAACTTTGTAACTTTTCAGAAGATGACACATCATGACAATTTTGGATAATTTCATGGACATGCGTACTGTACTGAACTTACTAAAGCTTTGCATGCACCCTCAACCTATTACAAGCACAACAAAAATTATTGATTCAAAATAAAATTATGCATGCTTGAAAGGATTCCAACTTGGAAGAACTACTGTTTACAAATCTAATTTTATACATGACCGACATAGGCACAAGTTTCAAAAATGGAAAAACTATTTTTCTTCAGAACTGCGGTATGTTCAATTGATTTTCTTTTTTTTTTAATGTTGAGATGAACATATAATCTATTTCAAATGTCATTGTTTTGCTTTTTATTTAATTAACATTTCATGTGGCTTTTTCAGTAAATAATGACTTCAATTACTACTGTACATATCATCTAACCCTAAGCACTTTGCACATTCAACTTACAACAATATTAAAAGGCTTTCTAATGAAGAGATCGGTGAAACTACTTTTTAGAAGTTCTGAAGCTCCTTCAAAATAATCCATTATGTTTTCTAATACACATTTCAGATAATTCAAGCCCTTCTCATAACAAATGTAATGGATCCATATTATCAGATGCTACAGTCCTATAAGATCTTACAAAATTTGCATCATGAATCTGGTTATGTCATTCCTTCTCCCCCCCCTCAAGTTGAATGGCATATGTTTTATAAAAATTTGCTTACCCTGTATTAAATGCAGTTACATAAAAGATGTCAAAGTGCACTCAAAATAGCTTGTCTCATGTTTTAAAGGCATGCAGATATATATGTAAAAAAGCATCTCAAATAATGATCTCCAAGTTGTTTTAGGACAGTAATAGAGACCTGGGAAAACTAAAAAGCCCAGTGCCAGTGATGAATATGCACTGAAAATACACTGAAAAATAAATTAAAGATTGTACAGGTTGCAGTTTGTTTGGTTACTGTTGTTTTGTGGGTTTTTTTTTTTATTCTTTTTTAAATTATTTTGTGGGGGAGAGAGAATAAACTATTACTGAGATCTCTGTGAACTTATAGTGACCAAATATATTAACCATCTTAACTTGGCATCCTGTTTAACTTCTAAAGAAAAGATAACTTATGCCCTACTCCATAGAAACACATAACAAGAAAACTTGAATCAAGATTCTATTCTCAATCCAGCTGCAACTGCATTACAAGAGGGAGAATGTTACAAGAGGGAGAATGCCTTCTAAGTAAATAACATTCGATTCTTTGATTTTAACCTTGGTTTGCTTCCTAACAAGAGATAATGATCAAATCCTTCACCAGATATCCAATTTTTTCCTCTATCCTTCTCAATGTTTTGTCAGTATCTTTATGATGGAGAACTCCTAACATATTTATCAACACTTACTGAACAAAATTTGGCACTATTAGGAAACCCCTTATGTTGGAAATTCTTTTTTTAATCTCAGTGAAAATATCACTTCTGAGCACGATTCATCAGCAGAGTTCTTCAGAGTACATACACATACAAAATAGATTGTATAGCCTAAACGTGCATTGGTATAATATGGCTGCTGTTCTTTAGAGTAATTATAACCTCAAATATATTTTTCATCTTCTCATCACTTTGCTGCATTCATCTCTTATCTCTTCTCAAATTCAGCAGAAGTAAATTTGCCAGTACAGAGATCATCTTTCCCTAGTGTGGCTACTGTATCTGGAACACTGATGGTCTACACCTTAACTAGAATTCCTAATTATGGCCCCAAAATGAAATAATTACTACTTCCATCTGTAAAATCTTCTGAGGTATACTTGCAAGTTCTTTTTTATAATTTATCACATGTACACACTTTTTTTTCCTTAGTTCTCAAATTAATCACTGTTGCTTCTAACACCTTTAATGACATTCTAGCTCAGAAGCAGTCGTGCATCTGAAGCACTGTCTATTTAAAATACTTGAAATGCAAACTAGATGTGACATTTGTTCATCCAGTTTTCAATTTCACAAAGAAGGTTAGCAAAATCACAGAGTGTTGTAGAGGCCATGGTTAAAATTAATGGGAAAAAATCTTACCCAATAAAGAGCATTGTCCAGAAATAGACAGTAGCCTGTGATAGATGTATAATTAGAGAAATTGGTGGCTTTGCCCATCAGAATGAGTGTTCTACAGAAAATCCTATTTTCTTCATTCTCCAAGGTTATTGTAAGTGTAATCATAGCATGGTTACAGTCCTTACATAGAACACATCAGTTGTGAGGTTTTTTTTGTTGTTTGTTCCCATATCCTTGTTAATTGAATTCATTGAACAAATTACTAAAGGAATCCACAGTTCAGATCTTATCAGACCAATTGACTTGCAAGTCAGAAACCATATGGGGAGGACAGAAGGCCAAATTTTACACCTCACAGGCATATTATATAATGGTTCTTTCTACCCATAAACATAAACCATTAGCTACTTTATTTTTCCTTGTTAAAAACAAAACAAAACGTAAGATTTGCCTAACAAAATCACGTGTGATGTTGAAAGCCCAAGTGATAAAGGAGTTTGATTACCAGTTTCCCCATGAAAGAAAATTTATACTGGTTCTAACGTAATATAGCAAAAAGCATCAAATAAATTCATCACAAATTTCTAAAAGTAATTCTGAAAAGATTCTGGCTCTCACTGCTGTGCTACACAACAGCTCTTTTACCTGCCCCTGTTAGTGAAGTACAACAGGGAACTAACACATGTGTAACATAAGAAAGGAAGCAATCACTCTGAAAAAGACTTATGTACGATAGCGAACAACAAATTAGGTATGGGTTTCCATAGTGACAAAGTAACAAAAGGCTGCTGCAGTTTTCAGCTGTCTATATTGAGAGCAACAGAGCAAAGGGACCAGAATCTCTTGTCTGTAAGCTGGCATGCTAGTGAACTCAGAATTGGCTGTTAAACGCCAGTTCCATATTATGAAGAAAATATTGTAGGAATAGGAAGAGGAATAATAACAAAAGAAGTTCTCCAAGAAGTAAAACCGTTAAGTGCTATGGATTTGGATTTCATGGTTGGATTCTCTGCTATCTTAAAAATATGCAAATTCCAATGAGTACTTTTTCCTGTGCATCTCCTCTGTGGATTCTCTGATGTTGAATAAGAAATGATCTCATACTACAGCCTTTCTGCCAGTGGGAACACTAATGGGGTCTTTCGCCCATCTGGCTGTTTACTTCCCTAAAACTTACAGGAATTCCTGTCCAGTGGGGTTGAAATGGGCTAAGATTAAAAAGCTATTGAGAGAGAAGGGAGTGGAGAAAGATCATTAACTACACAAAAATCTGGGCTAGCAAGTATAACATAGACTGTGTGATCATATAAGACTTGTTTCCCTAGGAAACTAGGCTAATTATCAAAGGGTTGGAAAGATTCACTTATGAAAGTCCAAAGGTCCCAAAGCAGAAAAATACTTTAAGCTGAAGTGATCAGTCAGATACAGGACAGAAAGAACCAAACATGATAGCTAGGATAAGAGATAAATGCTGAAGAATGTGATAACAAATGTACGTTAGTCAAAGATAGAGAAGATTTTTTTGTATCAGAAGTTACTAAGCAGAATTACAACTAAGAATAAAGTGATTTAATAGAGAAAAGTTTTAGACTAAATATCAAGCAGCGGTATTAGTGAGAGGAAAGGTTTCCAAATACAAGTGGTGAAAGCTCCACAGCTTAAGACAAAATTGCACTATAAAAAAACGGAACACATGGACAGTGAGATTGACAAGAATATCTCCAAGGTTTCTCCTCATTTTTCTCTCTAGATTCATAATACACCACAGTGTACTAAACATACTATAAAAATCACTACTTTCTAGTAGTTAAACTGAAAAATAAATGAAAAATTCAGCGTTTGTATCATTCTTGCCTTTCCACCTTGCCTTTTTCACTCACTTTTTATCAGTTTGCCACTGTTAGATGTCACTGTCTGATGCAACAGAAGAAAGATTAAATGGATGATTGCTAAGCTAGATAGTGAAAGGAAGTTACTTGTTTTCTCATGATAAGTTTGAAATAAATTTCATTATGAATAAAAGCTTTAGTGTGAAATATTAAGCAAGGCTGAAGAGATTCTTACTGTATGAAAACTCTCAATTTTTTTTTTTAAATCTAAGTTAAGATTTTTAAACAATGAAAAGGAACAGTAAGAAGGAAATTTAATATACGTAATATGAAAAAAAATTGGTAAGTTTAGTAACCTCATCTAAATGGCTGAAATCAGACCTGAGATGTGTTAACACAAAGAACTGTCTACCTGCCACATTATCTATATGTTACAGCAACAGTAAGTATAATTTATACAGACAATTAGTTTCATAGAGTTAAGATATGTGCTTCTGCCAGTAAAGAGATAGAAGTTACTTGCACATTAGTGCAACAGTTCTAAGTAAAATACGGCATGAGATGGTTTTTGTTATTTTACAGCAATAAAAATAATCAAGATGCACAAACCAGGTTACACAGAACATTTGAAATAGCAATTTCTAGAATTCATTTAATATAGCTGAGATGCAATGACTAATACTGCCCGTGTCTGCTAGCACAAAGACCTAAATAAGGTTCCAGACTAGATTAAGTTCATGCAGGTCTCATTTTAACGGAAATTGGAGAGATGAAAAAAAGATTATAGGAAGACACATTATAAAAACAGACCTCACAAGTCAAACTAAATAGTGAAACTGTTCTCTTTCATGTAGACAACCATGAAAACAAATATCCTGTAAGCACTAGATATATATTGTATCTTTCTACCAGATCTCTTTGCCTCCTTGAGACAGATTCTCATTCATCTCGTGACTATATAATTTGATCATAGTTGACTAAGGCACAGCAGGGGAAAGGGCCTGTCTGATAAACTATCAGGCTCCAGGAAGATAAACAAAATTTCATGATTTCTAGTTGTAACAGGAATAGTACAGTGGTGGATATAAAGATATTAGTCTTGTAGAAATCCAAGTATCAAGATTCTCCAGTTTTTCTCTTACTAAGCATGGGGTTTTTCCCACCATTAGGTGAAAAATCAAAGTCTGATTGTGATAAACAATAAAATACCAGGAACACGTGGAAAGTGGAAATAAATCTTTGCTGATTTATCAATGTGAAAATAAAGACTTTTTTATTATCACTTGTTTTAAACTAACAAAAATACTTACTTTCTCCAGTTGTCTATCATGTTTTTGTTGTCCTGGTTTCATTTTTTAATGTAAATATATGTTATTTAAAAGTAGATGAAGCCGTTTCCTATCAAGTTCTTTCACATTTGAAGATAAAAGTTTTCTACAGGACCCACATGAAGACTACCTCTCTTCTGTTACACGACACAACAGTAATATCTGTTTGGAATGGTAACTCATTCTAGATGTTTTAAATGAAGGCTTGAATGCTAAGACTTCAACACGTATGATGGACTTGGTTTTCATATATAGATCAGATAAACATATATATATTAGTATACATCAGCCATTATCAATACAAATAACATTAGGTGGTAATTCTTATGCTGTCTTTGTAATGATTACATGTTTTAGACAGCAGAAAATAGACATAGTGATATCCAGTCAGGATGCTAATTGCTTTTACTTACCAAAATTCAAAGGACAGAAACGTATTTTACAACAAATTGATAGTTACAAGCCCTAGACAACATCTTTTTTCTTTTAGAAGGAAAATATAAGATATTCTGGTGTAAGCAATGTTTAAAGCTGTCATGTTATTTAAATTAATATGTACTTACCTGTGATTCTTTTACATTTTCAACAGTGAAGTTGAACCAAACTCGAAAGCGTGGGTTACAGGTATCTGGTCTGATGAAAAGGTCGTACTCAAATTCTGTGATGTAGTCCACTCTTCCAAGGTTACCTAAAAAAGCATTTGAAAAATAATGCATTTGAATAAATGGATAAGTCCTAGAACAAGAACTACAAAGAGAAAAGTTTAAAAATTTTTAACTTTGCTGTTTAAAATGTATATTGCATGTGTAACGGGCTTTGCAATAGAAAAAAATTATTTTTAAATGACTGAATTATGGTCACAGAGTAAAATACATAGCTCACTCAAAGTAGTTTATTTCCACAAACTTCAATAGCTACAAAGAGCAAAATAACTATTTGATAGAGCAAATTCTCAACTACAAAACAGTATTTTTCTATCTAGTCTCCAACAACTATGAACAAGAACTGCATGCTATGTTTGTGACCATCCACAACGTGCCTTGTATTTCATGTTATTGTAGCCACTGCTGAAACGCACCACCCACCACCTCACTGCACTCACACCTATGGGTTTCCACAAATATTCAGCAAGTGTCAACAAATTTCAGTGGGTCCATTTTTTCCTCACAGAGGAACTCAATGACACCCCTTGCTTGGTATGCACTTCCATGTCAGACGCCATTTTGTCAGGCTGCCCCTCCGCTGCCATCTACCACATGGCAACAAAACATAATGGAATACCAGTGAGAAGGTTCAAAGCCTACTACCATACTACCAACATTTACTTCTGATGTCATGGGCCAACACAATAAATTAGGAGGCATTACTTTCAGAGCAGCCTCACACTTACCAGTAAACAAAACATATCTGTATACACAAAAAAAAAAAAAAAAAACAACCGCAAGGGCTTTTATTATTCAAATTGACCTCTTCTTTGATTCTCTCTGTTAACAGAAATGATAGTAGGATGGTTTGTATTAACTTTATTTTCCTACTTTGTGGAAAAAAAAAAAATCTCTTCATCTCTTTCAAGTCCCTTGTGCATGGATTTCTTTCCTTCCATTTGCTGCTCGTGTCAGAGCAACCTCTGAAAGCCTCAGACTTCCACCTGGCACCTCAGGCTGGTGCTCACTGCCCACTCTTTCCTCAGATGGCAAGGACCTTATATTTTCCATGATTCAAGAGCCATCCTAATACTTCTTTGCAATCTAGGTGAGTATCAGCTCACAAAACAAATGAGGCTACAAGCCTTCATCTTTTTCCTGGTGAACTTCATGGAATAAAAATTTTAAATGTAATCAAGACAAATTTCCCCCATAGCATTATTCAGCAAGCAAACACAGTCTATAGAAGCGAAGTTCAGCACTGGGAAAACTTGCTGAGTGCTTTTAAATTGCTAAATTGGCATTTTTCCTTTGAAGTGTGCTAGGATATCTAATACGCGGTTTAGACTGTCCACTTCACAGTGGACTACAAAAATACTAATTCAAAAACAAGCTTCACATTTTCCTCATCCAAAACAAATATCATCCTATCACACCTTATCATTTGAACTTTGCTCTGTTACAATATATGCCTGTAAAACAAACTAGCACTATAAGATGACCCAATCTGTTTTTGTGGTTTCAGATATATTTGTGGATTTAAATATATATTCCCAAGTTGGATATAAGCTGTTCAAATAGTTACTTAATAACATCACTGAAACTAAACAACTTCCTCCTCAGCAAGTCTCATCTCAGTCACTGTAGCTGATCATCAGTAGCATGCTACTAAACACGAGCAGAAGTACGAAAATTTGGATCATAAACTGCTTTTGGGTAAAGAAGCTGTAAATAAAATTCAAATCTGTTCACCAATACATTTGCAGAATTTCTTCATTAAATTGTTACTGGCTTTACCAGTTGAACAGCAAGAACTTTCAACTTTCCCTATTTTTAATGTTATCCTCTGCTTTCCTGCCCACAGCCTCCTTTTCAGAGGAAGATTCTTCTCACCGATTCCCACTTCAGAAAACCTCTTCATGCAAACAATCTGTTCCTAACTACTTGCCTGAAGGATACATTTGGAATTAGAAATATTGGGGGGGGGTGGGGAGAAAAGCTATGCTGTGCAGCAAGAATATCTTTTGCAAACAGATAACATCACCTGCTGTGCAGGAACTGTGGAGATGCTGGGCCTGCTCCAACAGCCCCTCCTCAGCATACGGCCAGGTCTCTCAGCAATGCTGGGGGTGAAGGAGTGCTCAAGGAAAGGCAAAACATGGCACACACTCTGAGGGAACAGATAAGGAGCAGCCCTGCAAGCACCACAGCCAGGGGAGGAGGCAGCAATGGGTGCTCAAGGTGCTGAGGGCCAGACAACCTGCAGCCTGTACAGGGAGCACACTGGAGCAGGGGGCTGTTTCCTGAAGGCCCTGCTGCCTGGGCAGGATGCACGCCAGGTCAGGGAAATGTGTGAGGATAAAAACAGAGAACAGAGGGGCTGTTAGAAACTGAGAACCTGCCCTTCTCCGTGCCCCTGTGCCACTCACTGTGGGGGCAGGAACAAAGGATCCTGGGAAAGAGAGAGGGGTGGGGAAAGTTGGTACTTAATTTGTCTCACTATCCAATCCTATTTTAATTTGCAATAAATTTAAAAGTTTTCTCCTCATCGACTCTGTTTTGTCTTTGATGGTATTTGCTAGCTGATCTCTCTGCCTTTGTCTCAAGCCATGAGATTTTTTCATCTTATTTTCTTCCCCTCCTGTTGAGGAAGAGCAGTGAGAGTTACAGCTGGGTGGTCCAAGCTGTGTAGCAGCATAGGTTGGATTCCGGTTACCTCACATAGGGCCACAGGGAAACAAGAATAGGAACAGGCCACTCTTCAGGTCACGGGGTCACAAGCCCTCTCTGAACATAGCTTAATGCATAGGCACCCAAAGTCATGGCAACTCAAGTGGTCTGTGCAGTACTGACAGATCCTTTAACATGAAGGCAGAAGGCTTGATGAATACAGACTGTGGAATAGGTCCTGCTTCTTAACTACAAGATATAAAAGCCTCCAATGATCCCAGTAACCCCCCCATGCAGAGCAAATTACCTGCAGCACAAAACAGCAGACAAAATCTGATGGAAAGATTTCCAAATAAAATTCAAGTCTGAATGTTTTTACTTAAGTTCGAAGACCATTAAGAACTTCAACTGCAAGCCATCGAAAACAAAATCTTGATTTCTGACCTATCACACATCTCAGCTTCTGTCTTAACATTGAACTGATCTAAACTGTTCCAGGGACAGTTTGCTCACTCACAGCTACTTTTTCGCATAGCCCAGGGGATTCCTGAACTGGAACAGGTCAGTGAAATCACTGATGGTGAAAAGCTGGTCCCAGTCTGCCCTGGGAGAGCTACATACTCAACTCAAACCCAGCAGCAGCTGCAACACTGTGTGAAGGATTTCCCAGAGACTCCCAACACCGCTTTATTCTATTTATCCCAAATACTCGGTTTGAATACTTACCTGCTTAATGCACTATTTTCCTTTTGTGAGTTGTATCTCACTTTATTGCCTTTTGCCTTTAGAACTGCTCCTTACTATGTTCCTGCACAATACATCTCAGCTGCTGCAGTCACCTGCAGCCATGTGCAGTTTAGTATCATTTGTACTTTCCATTAGCACAGTACTTCTTCTCTGTCTTCCAGATGCTAAATAGGCTGGACCTAACACTAATGCCTCTGGTAACCAATTCAACAAGTTCCTCATGCTCAATAGGCTATTGTTCGTGGTATCACAGCCTTTGCTCACAATCTGTCAGCCTAATTTCAACCCACATAGCGATGTCACTAAACAAGACAGCAGTTTTGGTACAAAGAAGCCTAGAACTGCAAGAACAAAACACTTCCTGATTTTCATATATGCCTCATAAAAAAAAATTGACGTTCATTTTCTTTTTTTTTTTTTTTTTGTATCAAAGAAGAAACCTCCCAACATTAATCATAATCTAAGTTAACAATTTCACAGCGACACTGGGAAATATATTCTAATGTGTGAGAATTATATTTCAATACTACACATAACACAGTGAAATGCATAGTAAACTAGGAGATTTTAAGAGATCATCACTGTACAGTTTGCGATTTGCATATTTTGTGAATAACTTTGTAAAACGTAAGATTTTAACTTTTCATTTATCTTAAATACTATTATTAATTAAATAATGCAGTCAGCAGAGGAAAAACAACAAATTTAGCAGTAAGATTAGAATTTTGTCATTTTAAGGTATTTCTTACTTTATTTCTCTTTTTACAGCTTGGGTGCACTTGCGTTTGTGAAATCACTGACTGTAACTTAAAAGTAAAATAAAAAATTTGCTGGAGTAGTCAGCATTTACAAACCATTATGGAGTTGGTCACTCTGAAAATAGTTGTGGGTTTTTTTCCCCTATTATTTTACTTCACAGAATTACTGGCACAGATTTGGTTTTAAACTCGAAGGAAGATGTGAACAAATTAGGTTCCCAAATGTCTATAAACTGACTTTCACTTAGCCCTGAGGTCTCCCTGAGGTTTGTTTTTAAGACATGCTCAATTTTCAGTCACAGTTCTGTTCAATATTCTTTACATTCTGAGAAAAGAAGAGACATCCTTTTCTTTAATCATTCAAGCTGAAATTTTTAATTATATTTGCTTTACAGAGTAATGTTTAGTGCAATGCTCTCAAAATGCAAGTGGTAAAAGGGGTCAATGACACGTTTCAAGTTTCTATAGAAGTCAGGGAAAAAACATGTTACTATTTATTAATCATGCAACACACACTTAGTCCTCATAAAATATTAACATATATTGCTTCCTACATCAATAGTAAGTATACTTTACACAAAGAAAGAAAACCTGTTTAAGAAAACACTAGCTAAACTTACTATGCATTTTAACAATTATCATAAAAATGCTAGAAAAATATAGATATGTTAAGCAATCCTAAAATCTTCTTAAACCACACATTGTGCTTTCCTACAGAGAATTTTAAGATGAAAAATAGACCTTGAGGGTCTTAGACAAGCCTGAGGCAATATAAAGAAAAAGGTCAAACACTCTGCTAAAAAGGACCGTTATCTTCAGAACAACAACTTATCAGCCAGCTTGCAGCCCTGCTTATTTACAGTTATTGGTCCCAGAGGAAGTGCACTTCAGCACAGGGCGCGATTACTTTGTAATGAGTTTGCCAGAAATGGTAAAGGAAACTAATTTGTAACAATGTGCTGTTCCCTGCACATGAACTTTCTCAGACACTTTTTTGTCCAGCAATGAATAACTAACTTCAGCCTCCCTAATAAGCAGTGAAAACAGAAGTGCACTAAAAACGACTAAGTTGCAAAGCATGAATGTGCTGAAATATCAGTGATTATCCCTCTCAGCTGTCCATTACAGTACTCATGATGACCACCAATTCCCCTGTGGTGGATATATAGAATGCAGGTTTCAGGGGGTGGATTTGCACATGAAAATTAACACCATTTGGAAGAAAATAGCCTGCACCTGTCACAGATTAGCAACAAAAGGTCAAATGCCTCCTTTTACACCTAGCACACTTGCATATTGCGTGCCCTGCTTACAGAGCCTAATTCTAGTTTCTTAATTCCAAATAGCGAGCACTATGGTGAACTGTGGAAAGGTGGGGGAAAATTAACCTTGGCTAAAAGCTATCAATAAATCTATTGATCAAGTTACATATGAATGGAAGGAGCCGAGGCAATCTCTGCCTCTAAAAGAGGTAGTTTTTCAAAAAGAATTACATAAAGTGCTCTTCTGTTTTTGTCAATATGCTGCCAGGTTTTGAAATACTATTTTTCATCCACACAATAAAAATCTTGACAAGTAAGAAATAGAAAAATCACTAATACACTTGCAGCTGCATTTCAATCTATACAAATTCTTTAAACAAAAACAACCAAGGAACATATTAGAATATACATCATCTTCACCAGCTGAACCTGAGATCAAGTCCAAAGATGACCATACAGTATTAATCTATATTTTCATACAATTCCATATCTTACAAAATAAGGTGAAATCTAGAAAGTGGAATACTCCCAATAGTATTCATACTTAAGGAACACAAAACACATTCAGATGATAACGCAAAGAAATTTTTACCGATATATCCTAAATAGAAGCAGAATCACTGGGACCAAGATCTGTAAAAACTTTGTTTTTTTCAGAAGAAAAAAAATCTTTCACACATCTAAGAATAAGTTGTTAATTCTCACTAGCTTTATGCTTTTTTATCTGTGGAAAGATTTTATAAAAAGTAGTTTAGCACTATTAGGACCAAACAACTTGTAAATACAATTTGATTTTTAAATAAGAAAAACTATGATGAAGTAACAACTATATCTGAAAACCTCTGATTATTTTAGCATCATCTGGACTCCTGCCCAAAGCATATGTCAAATCAAGATTCATGAAACTGCAAAAAACGCAATTTGAATAAAAACAAATACCATAAGACACACATATGCATAAGTAAAAAGTGTAGAATTAAGTATATTTAAATTATTGAAATTGTATTTATAAACAGCAAAGTAGTATTTACACTGCTGTAGTTAAATCAATATTTTGAAAATAATCACAATACTTTTCAAAATTAAGCATTTTGAGAACCTGACATCTCTCGTAAAACAATACTGATGATCATAACATTCTATCAAAATCCACAAAGCCTTAGAAAAATACTTGGTGTTATCAAACAGGCAAAGTGTTTCAAAAGTATACGTTGGATGCTTCAGACTTCTATTGATAGTCTCTTCTCTATCCCACCCGACGTCAATTAAACAAGTTAAAATTGCTATGCCTTCATTAAATTTTAAAATTTCTATCAATAACAACATCCAAAGGGCAGTGAATGAGTAGATTTTGTGAGTCTAATTGTGGAAAAGGACTTTATAGGAATGAACATCAACTGGTAAAAGGCCAGCTCCCATCACTGGAAAGGGAGATGTATATATTAATACACAACTTTGAGAAGCGAAACCATTCTGACTGAAATTAGACCACATGATAAAATCTGATTGTGACTGACAGTATATCAAAGTTCTAGCTTTTACACCTTTGTTATCCATGAATAATAAAGCATAAAATACATCTTGTTGGTCTTTTAAGTATATATAATTTACTGGTCTCCCTTTGTTTATTTATTCCACTATGAAATGATTCAGCAATAGCATGGAGAGTGTTGAATCCAAAACTTAAAAATGATCTCATCTTTTCCAATTCAACTTTTCTTGGTGAAACATAGATTTGAATGGTGTTCCTCTGGATTTATAATTATGAAAGCATGATTCTCAAGTAATTCTCCATACTTGGCCAGGATCCTACTTCAAATTATACTTTTTCCAATATTTTTCCTTGCAAGTGATATAAGTAAGGTGCATAGGCCCATTCCCTGAAGATCATTCTGTCCTATCAAGGATCACAGCGACTGCTTGAGTGATCCCATGAAGCATAATGAATAAACATATAAATCTTCTGTATTAATATTTCCAAAATTTAACTTGATAAACAGCGTGGTTTAGACTAAATCACACCTACAATCTCATTGAAACTTTGTAATTAGAGTCAAAGGCAGAATTTATCACTTACAGCTTCTAATTTGTATCATTTGATTGAAATAAAGTTGTGTGATCAGCCTCTGAATCAAGCAAAAAAAAAAAAAAAAAAGGAAATGGCCACTTAAGGAGGCCAAAGAGTTTTCTTTAGAGTAGAAAATTACTGAAGGCAAAAGACTTTGCAAGAAAAGGACTTGTCATTAATATTTTTGGGGCAGTACTTTGAAGGTTCTCCTTCGGTGGAGACACTATTAAAGATTTCACAAAATAAATTATTTAAATCCTCTCAAGCATTTGTCCCAAAGGCTTCTTAATCACATTACCTGGTACATTCCTTTATAGATAATTCAGAAGAATAAACAACATCATTTAGAAAGAAAACAAGCAGGAGAGTTTCACGTGAAACAAGGTGGATTAGAAACATGTATAGAAGAACGTACAGAAAAGATACAGAAGTACTACATCTCATTTATAAAAAGACATGAGGTATACAAGAGCTGCTCCAGAAGTAATTCCTGCCGTTTTATAAGATTGGCCCACAGTATCAGAGGTGAATGTTGGTGGTATGGCAGTAGAAATTGAACTTTCCCAACAATATTCTGATTACATTTTTTTTTTTTGCTGTGTGACAGATGGCAGCAGAGGAGCAGTACGACAAAATGACATCTGACATGGAAGTATGTATGAAGCAAAGGTGTGAAATTGAATTCCTCCATGTAGAAAAAAAGGAACCCATAGACATTCATCAACACTTGATAAACATTTATGGAGACCATACGATGGATGTCCACAACAGTGAGGTGGTGGATGATACACTTAAGCAGTGGTGACAGTAGTTAACATCCCCACTGACATCGATTGTTACAAGCATGGCATGCAGGCTCTTGTTCATCACTGGTGAAAATAGCTAATGGAGGTGTATGTTGAAAATACTGTCTTCACTTAGAATTTGCTCTATCAAGTAGTTATTGTACAATTTTTATTTGTTGTACTGTCCATGGTACTTTTGGAGCAACCTTTGTTCTGTTTCTACCATAATTTTCAGGAAAGCATGAACTAAGAACTGGATTATTTTTTCTTTGTACATTCATTAACAAAACCTGTTTTGATATTGACGTCAGTTTAGAGAACAATGACAAAAAGCAACAATTCTATATTATTATTGGACTCAATGACCTCAAGAGGTCCCTTCCAATCCCTCCAATTCTGTGATTACTGCTCAAAATAACCACCACAAGCAATGTAGTAATGGACATCCCCATATACTACAAGCATTATTGTGTAAACAGCTGGTTTAGCAGTATACATAATGAAATTATGATAAAATCTTGCTTCAGGAATTTTATAGTTTTGATCATATCAGATTGATATTTAATCCCTTGCAGCCAAAGAACCTCATTTCAAAACTGTCATTATCAATAAATAGTGATGCTTTCAGTTGAAGGAGCTAAAAATCTCAAGCTGTAAATAATAAAATATCAATGTTCATTTTGTATAGAAATTGAAAAGAATGAAAAAAGCAGTATTTTTAATCTGACATCTGTGAGATATTTAAGAACTGCAAAAAATATCAGTAGAGTCCAAGACTGCAGTATAAATACTCCAAATAAAGTAGAAATGATTTAAATATAGAAATTGGCAGCAATGAAGTAGAAGAGCAAAAGAGTAGATGGGAGTGTCATGAATGCATTAAAAGTGGTAGCCCATATCCTAAGGTGGCCATTGTACACCCACTACACCAAAACCACCAAATGCCCAGAAAAAACAGTGTACTACTGACTTCTTTGCTCCTTGTTTATCAACTCCCCAAAGACCACCATGACAGATGGGCAGTTATTTACCCATGGCAGTGAATCTTTGTTAAAAGAAAATGAGAATACAATTGTGTATTAGTATCACAAAACTCAGCTGTTTTAAAATACATACATCTGTTATCAGAACTAGTAGCTCACTATTTTGTATGTATCTCATCTTTCAAAGTAGAGCTTTAAAACTAAAAGCATTTGGGGAAATCTCTCTTTGTAAGTCACTTAGCATATAATGGGTGCTATCCTAAATAAATAATTAATAAGCTAATAAATAAATTATAAGATCCACAGCCTTAACCATAAAAGAAAACAGATCAGAGAATATGAACTATTGTACCACAACAGGATGTGCCATTATTGGTACATATTAGAGAGAAATACATCTACTTATTTTGCCCAGGCGTGATGCTCAATATGTATCATTAAAGGCTTTTGCTGCCTCTTGCACAAGAAGACTTTATTTATCTGCTGCCTAGACATCACAAATGGGCAAGCAACACATTGCAAATAGTTAAAACATGAAAGTTACACATCTTCATTCTGAAGTACATTACAGTAGCCCTATTTATCTAATGCTTACTTCCCAGTACAGAAATCATTTTGCAAAGACTATGTGGTCTAAGACAAAAGACAAAGCAGTTATTTCATTCTACAAGCAAAGATATTTCTGTTCATTTATTACAGCATTATTATTATGGCATTGCTGTAATTCTGCAATTGGTCTAGTTTAGCACCTGACTTACAGATCTATTTTTCCAGGTGAATCCTTCCACAATGTAATTACTAACTGCCACTTGAGGAAAATTATTTGATAGAAACCTCAATCAGTCTCAAGACCTATAGTTAAATTATTTCCTCAAAGACCTCTCCACACGTCTCTACAGCTGTAAGTTAGTTTGATTTTTTGTTATTATTATTTAAATAATGAGTAAAAATTGAAAGATTCCAATCATCATCTTGCACAGGAATCTTGCATTTGAGATGGATCACAAGTGGGATTTTTAAAGAAATTGAAAGTTTTATAGCTAACATTTTCCTTCTGTAACTTAAAAAAATGTTTCAGTGAACCCTGGCCTGAGATAGATTTTCATTACAAATGCCTGTCCTATATAAGACTTCTACTAGGGCTGAATTTGTTATCTATGCTACTATGAATCTAGTAGGGAAAAAAACCCACACTTTGAAGGCTAGAAACATTATTCTTATTCACTACACTAACCCCATTATTTAATTACCTTGAGCTAAAGTCACTGTATTATAATCTCCATGATAAAATTTACAGATAAGTTTTCTTGCAATCTAGGCACATTTTTAGCTATTTCATCCGATTAGACATGCACAGCTTCATTATCTACCTGCTGATCTGTTGTACTTCTTAGTATGATGTGTTTTTACACAAGGTGATTTCTGTGTTCCTATTTATTATACTGTATTTTGATCTTTCAGAAATGGAAGTTGTTCATGCACATTCTTCAGACTCCTGTGGCTTGCTATCTTAGCAGTTCTCCAGTCACCAGCCTGCTTTGGAAGCCCTCCTTGAACTCCAGTCTCACCAGCAATTATAAAATACCCATACCATTTAGAACTCAGCTTTATTCCAGTGCATAATATACAATTTACATACAAGAAGCTACACTATGTTGCTTTGTATGATACTGATCAAAATTACAGCAGCTTTCTTAACTGTACCAACATGGATGTACAAAGAAAAAAAACTGCTTGCACTTTTTTTTTTTTAAGATCTAGTCAAAACTTTAACTAAACAAGCTAGTTGATGTAATTTTTTCAATCATAAGTGATTATTTAAATATTGACATTTAAATGGCAGCAACATGTTTTTGTCTTCTGCTATAGTTAGTACTTTACTATATTTGAATGTCTGTCTTAATTTGGGGTTCTCTTTTTCCATTTTGCAAATCCAAAAGCATTTTCTTATTATTTCAAAGTATTTCTATGTTTGTAGTAAATTAAACATTAATCTTTCTCTGCAAATGTCAAGTGATATTTAAATGTTTTCTGGCAGATAAATGATTATTAATATTAATGCAATAAAATCACAGCTCTTTGTCCTTTCTTTGATATTTAAGAAAAAATTAAGAATGTCAAAACAGCTCTGCAAGAAGAGAATTCATTGGTCTACAATCCACTCTTCATTAGCCTGAGAGGTAAAAAATTACTGATCTTGTGAGACAATGTGTTTATAGAATCAGAAAGGGTTGAAAATGAATTACTCTATCAGTGGTAGAGTGTGTATCACTTCAATGTGAAAATGCCTTGTTAAAGTTCATTTTAATTTAAAGCCCCCTTTTTGTCATTCAAAAAGCTTTAGCACAATGAAAGAGTCTTTGTCACTTTCATAATTAGCCCTTCTTGCACTAAATGAGAATAAAATCTGATCAGAAGTCCATGCAGGCAAGGTCATAAATCAAACAGAAAAGCTCCATGAACAGTTCTGTAAGATGTCCAAAGGCACAACACAGCTTAGAATTAAAGCACTGTAGTCAAGATCTACTCCCAGAAATGCAGTATAAAAAAAGCCCCAATAATATCTGTTTGACAGGCTGAATTTATCTCCATATTCTGTAGCCCTATAAACACATTTTGCTGTTTAGATACAAAAGCAATTTCAGCACCAAGGACAATTCAGGAAAGCAAACAGCTGTTAAAGTACTACTATTACCATTAGCCAACAGAAGTTAAATTAATTTAACTTAATGCTCTCACTTTAAACTGTGGCAGTAAAAAAAAAAATAATATCTTATATGATAATTGTCATAAAGTGGGAACAAAACTGTATTAACAGAAAAAATTAAAGTTGGTTTCCTAAGGAGTTTTATATACATAAGTGATCATGCAGCTTAGTTCAAATGTAAACTTGATTTTATTCTGCTTCCTTTCATTTTCAGATGAAAGTAAAAAGATTTTCAGAAATGTAATAAAGTTCTCAGCCTTGGACAGTTACAGTAAGAATGACAGCACATTCCACGGTTATCATCATAATACCAACAGAAGCCAAACCATCAACATAATATTTTACTCCCCAGGTTTACACAAGTGAAGATTTCATCAGAAAGTAATGCTGAAAGCATATAGAGGGTAGAGGGCAAAGAAAAGGGAAGGTATACAATGGAGGAAAAGACTGTTAGAGAGAGGAAATTGGTAGGAAAGATGTTCAAATAAGAGCTCAAATATTATGTATATATGCAGATACAATGCAAGTGCTACAATTAAATAAATAACTCAATACTAGGTAGATCCTTCTCAGAATGCCCTTTGTATTCAGTTTTCATGTCTTCACAAAAGGCAGAAAGGATACTACAGTATACTACTTTCATAACCCAGGATTTCAGGTTTCCCTTTTCAAAGAGGTAAAGCCAGTCCAACAAAGCCTCCCACCTTTTTGTTTGTTTGTTTTTACTGATACTTATCATATTTATCTTCAATACACAAAAATAAAAAAGGGAAATTGTGACTTTAAAAGTCACATTAAAACATGACTATTATTGTAATTCCTATGTTACCTTGTAACACTATAATGTGATGGAAAGCACAGCAATAATAGCAGGGTAGCAGAGTCCTAGGCTTCAGCAAGTAAGGATAAGTCCAAATGCAACAGCCTGAATACAGAAATAAAAGGGGAAAAAAGGCGCTTAGCCTTGGAAGGCTTCAGATAAGCAGGAATCTCCAACGAGATACCATCACTTCCACAGCCAACCCTTAAAGGATGTCTGGGAAGAGGTGAATCAGGGCTCCAGCCCTTCTGGTCACTCAAGTGCACTGCATGTTCTTGAGCTCCTCTGAGTTGGCCCTGCCTGCCCACCAGGTGTTCAATCACTCTTTTAAGCTGTGACTTGGCATTTCTGCTACAACCATAATCGAATTCTTAGCCAAATATTGACACTACAGTTAAAAAAATTCACAATCTCTCCCAACTAAGTCTCCACAATCCCAGTGCCTTTCTGATGGCCAAAAAAATAAGAGAATTGCCACAACAAAAACATTATGACAAAACAGTACTTATGTTACAGCTATGCTAGTAGGCAGCAAAGAGGAGTCAGAGGGCCCAGAGAGGTCTTGAAGAGTCTAAGACACAGAGACAGGAGAATTTACTTCACTATATCCATGTAATAGGAGCAAGTCTTCTCCTTCCTAAGCTAAAAGGAAACACAGAGTTACTGGAAGGGGAAGTACCACCTCACAATTCAGAAACAAGTTGTCAGCTTCTCTGAGTATTTCCATCATGTTGCAGGTCTGACTTCTATCAATCTCTTAAGAAAGACAGGTAGCACCTGGTTTTACAGAAACCAGTTGGTTCCTATTGAGGAGGAACAATCTTTATTTTTCAGCAAGTCTTCAGCTGAGATGCTTTATCTGTGTAATTTTTATTCCATATTAAGAAAGTAGTAAGATGAACAGTCAGATTATTCTCTTGTTAATTATGTCTATATACAGGCTGAAGTACACAGTATAGTCAGAGGCATATTTGAGTCAATAAGCTATTTGCAAAACCTTGGAAGGAGAGCTAAATGAGAGGATTGGGCTATCTACGGGCACGGTGTGCAGGGATGCTCCAGTATTAAAGTAATCCCAACAATACTGACTTCTCTGCTCTTATAGTAATTCTTTGCTATCTAGAGTTTTCAGCCTATCAGCATGTCCAGTTAAGCTTCATTTAGGATTCCAATTATGTGGATTATTTTAAAAAAAATCTTAATTTTATTGCATCTTCAAGTTTGTTATTTCTGTCTGGTAGGACCATAGTAATACAAAATGAGAAAACAAGGTCCTATATGTTAAAAACAGACTGTTTTCCTAAAAGATGGCCAGGAAAAATGGAAAATAAAATCAATATTGTGAAGCAAGAAAAATGCAGTGATAGTTGAGCTGTATTATAGTTTCTTGTGTGCATGACATGACCTTGATCAATTACAGCTTGAATGTTTACTTTGAGTCTCCAAAAGCAGTGACATACACATAGCACTATTTCTATTCAAAACCAGTCTTACTGGATTTCTAAAGAGAGAGGTGCTAATTCACCTAGTTATGTAATAACCCAAAGGTGTATTCAAATCTTTTCAATTAAAATAAAAAAACAAAAACAGTACTTTTGTTATATACTATATTATACTAATAGTACATACACCCTGTCAGAGAATCCATAGCAAGGTCATTTTATACTGAAATTTAAACAAAATAATTTTTGTTTGTATTTAAGAAGCTACTGGTGTATTAATGTAAGTCCTTTGGTATATAAAGCACATTAACCAGAAGATAAAAGGGTTAATTAAAATTAGTTTTTAAATATATCCAAGGTTAATTGCAACTTTGAGTTTGAATTTATGTGCATGCACTTGTCATAACATGTTCATTGTAATGCATAAAAAAATCTCTATATTAAATGCATTAGAAACATTTATTTCATTCCTGTGCAAGGAATTGCACAAAAAAACAATTATCACCTTATGAACTAATTATTCCTGATTTTTAATTTTAATATTCTATCTGTATAACTTTTACAAGGTATGCTTATTCATGTAGAAATAAAAATGTTTATGTTTACTGTATTAATGAAATAGGAGCAAGTTAATGTTTTTTAAACATTTCTATTAATAATGAAAAATATGTAACAAGAGACTTTAAGCATAAGTACCTTAAAAGATACATAGATGTCATAATGATTGTTACACTATAGACATACCAAGCAGACACTTTTAATTGAACCTGATTATAATTGCTTAAAATGTTCTTATTTTCATGTCATCTAATCAGTTATCTTACTTCTAGCATTCACTCATATTGACCTCTGACCAGCAGAAAATTTTCCCAACTGCCACACGACTATTAATTTATAGAAAGTTTCAAAAGTTTCACAAACTTATGAGTCATCCAAAGACAACAGAAATCACTATAGTTCTACTGAAATTTTTCCAAAGATCTCTGCTTATAACCAGGCTCTAAAGATTTAAGCATAAATCCTCCATGCTGGAGAAAAGTTTTAACATGCACAGTCAATGTTTTTTATGGGAAAAGTTTCCCATCCAAAAGAACATACAGACAGATTAAGGATATCCTGGTCCATTAAAAAAAAAAAAGCGGAGAGATGTTTTAGAAGGATACATTTAAGAAAATCTTTCAAGGAGCAATTGTGGGGATATTTGGAAAGAAAAACAACAGAATGGAAATCACGACTGAAATAAAATGGACTGAAACATTTCCTGATGAAAATTTAGTGCAAATACGAGGGAAGAAACAAATATATCGCTAAATCCAAAAGGATAAAGAGCACACAGACGGGAGTAGTGAAAAACAAAGTAGATGCTAATGGAAAGAAAATAACAGAGTCCTGGAGATGCAGATAACAATCATTAATTTGATATAGCTCTGGGTATATGCACTCATGAAATGAAGCCCAAAATTCTCTCAGTACAAAACAGAAGATACTTCAGCAACAACATTTATAAAAATGCAGAGAGGAAACAAAACCAACACAGGAAAAGATTATGAAAACCAAGCAAGAGACTAGCAATTATTTGGAGTAAGTGAAAATGGATCCATTCTAAAGTTAGTGATACAGGAGAACTGGAGGAAATGCAGAGCAACAGCCAAAAGCTGAATTTACAACTTACTATCATCTTTTAGCTTTCGGACAAGAGCAGAGATTACTTACTACATTGGTGATCTACTCCTTGTCTTAGTTTTACTATTTAATAGGGAATGTGTCTATGACACATTTCAGAGGAATAAGTGCATCATCACATCACATTGTCCAATACAGGCACAAACTGGCCAGTTCAGATATTCTGACAGCAATGTAACAGCACAATACTAAGAGTAAAATAACAATCTCAGTATTTGTCTAGTCTAAAGACATTTGGGGCTATGCTACCATTGCTATGAAACCTAATATGCATGTGTCTACAAAAGGGGCAGTCAACTCAGTGCAGGTATATATACATTTTTATATGATCACTCGAGTATTGAAGATATTTAATCATATAACTTAACAGCAACATGAAAGATATATGAAAGGCATCACATAAATGAACCTTAATACAAACAACTAAAAAAGTGGAAATAAGAATAAAGATGAAGGAGGAACGTAAGTCTCCAAAAAATCCAAACTTATCAAAACTCACTGCAAATGTAATTTCTTAGTTAAAGACCAAAGTGCTTGAACAAAAAAAAAATAATCTAAATGTATTACTCTTTTGCTCTATGTTGTGTGTTGTGTTTTTTTTTATTTAATATTGCATTCATGAAAAAGATTAAAAGTTTTTCATCTCAGAAATTTGACATTCATTTACCAACTTGGAAAAAGTTACTGGAAATAAATTATTCATTACAGTACAGTAGCAACAATAAACAATGTTTAAAAAACAGAATAAATCATACTGCCTATGAACACAGAGTTATAGATTTAGTTGAAAGAAACAGAAATGTGATTCTACCACTAATTGTTGGAATATAATAATAAATCCTTAATGCATTAGGGTAATTTACCTTCCCATTATGGTACGTAGTAGTTCCTGGAATTCCAGTAGCTGCCTAAAGAGCACATGTGATAACATATGGTTTCTTCCCAGTTTGTTTTCAGAAATACAAACACTAAATCAAAATTAGTATGCTAAAGGCCAAACCTAGAAGGCAATTAGGTTACTAGACAGAATCAATAAATGCAAACCAACCTTTAATGTACCCAAAATGTTTTTAAAGTACTGTTAAGCTGAGCAAAATATTTGATGTTAAAAATCAAACAGTATCACTCAGAGAATAAAAATTTGGCATTTGATGTAGAAACACCAATTCTGAATTATGTTTTTCAACAATTATTCTTTCAGGACTACAGACCATTACCTATCTCAGTCTTTTGCCTCTTCATACATTACAGTGGCAGCTAAAGACAGTAAAGCTCTTAATTTGAATTGTTAACTTTGGAACAGAAGGCAGTTGAGAGTTTTTAAACAATGTAGAGGGAGAAGGAAATGAACACAATCTACCTGAGATGTATTCTAACTTTAAAAAAGATGACTATCTTCTAGATTATTTTGAGGGACCTCTGGAAATGACCAAGAACATTCAGTTCAAGGTCAGTGAGAGCAGAGTAATAGCAGCACCAAACTGTGTGGACAGTATCCCTGTGAGTGCAGACTCGATGGAAATCTTCAGATCACACTGTATTTTCACTGCTTCAGCCCCTCTCCTTATTCTTTATAACATCACTGCTGGATCAAATCCTACTAGATATAATACAAGATAAGATACGAAATTTCCTAAATTTCATTCATCATTTGGTTTATACAAAACTAATGCAAGGCACTCAACATTTCTCAACCACTTTGCACTCATTTCACAAAGCTGCTAGGCAGTCAAGAACCAAGTCTTTTGTGCTGCTATCTTCTTCATAACAGGAATAATAATGCAGGTTATTGAACTGAACAAAATACCACTATTGAGTCTTGCAGAATATTCCAGCCTTCTCCCAGGTGGAAATAAAGCTTTACAACTACCTCTTAGCTACAAAATATTTACTACTCTGACAGCACTTCACCTTATTCTGAGTACAGCCATTCTTTCTCCTCCATCTACATACCATCATCTGCATAAAGTACATTTACAAATTTATTCTAATTCTGGACAGCTCTGATTCAAAAAGGAAGAGAAGAATAAACAGCACAGGGAAGGCAGAGAACTACAATGAGGAAAGGGCAAGAAGCATCCCTAATAAAACAAAAAATACTGATTTTTTTTCCCCACTGGCACTGCTCTTCTCTGGATTTTCCCTTGATTTGAGAACTCACTAAGATGAAATTCTGTAATAGTGGTTCACAGCTCTTCTCAAGGCTCAAAATCAGAGAAAAAAACTAAGGTAAAGATAGGGTCTGCAATGCTATCAATTACATCCACCAGAAGAGATTGACCCAAACCCAACTATGACTGAAAATTAACCTGGCTCTCTATTTGAAGAATCGATATTTCAAAGTGATTATTCCCTTAGTAACCAAAGAACAGATCACCTGTTTCTCTGTGAAGTAACTGTAGGTTTATTCAAATCCAGGGATTTCAAAGAACTCTGCATCTCCACATCCAGTGCTGTTATAAATATTCTTAGGTAAATCACAAACTCAATTGGGTGTGGGTTTTTTTTGGTACTTTCAACAGTTACAGGCCCCTCTGTTGTGTCACTGTATATACCTATCTCTATACATTCATGAGTGATTAACTGATGTTATATTCATGTTCGTATTAACATGAGCAGTTTGAAATAAACACAGCTGCATTTATGTCAATGATTTTATATTCAAATATATCTGATTATGCTGAAATAAACACAGCTGCATTTATTTCAGTGATTGTACATTCAGATAAGGGTATTTGCTCAATGTAATGTAATGTTCCTTCATACTGGCAAGGACATTGTTATTCTTTCTTATACTTCCCTTTATCATTTTTCCAGATGGAAAAATCTGAATGGAGCCAGAAAAAGGAAACTGGGAAATTTATCTCAGAACCCAGTATACATGAAAATTCTTCTACTTATTCTGAAAAACATCATTATCATCTCTGTACACTATATTTTTCTTGTTGATCTTCTATAATTTAATTTTATGTCAAAGAGCAATTTTAGAACAAAAAACACCAAAATCTGAAATTTTGATGTAAATGTATTTAAGTAGGAACTAGGAATACATAGCATTAAATCTTAAAGGATCTGCATCAAAGGTGTTTCTGGATAACTGCTGATAATGATAGCAAAGCATTTTCAACCATTACCTTCATAAGAAATTATTTTGAATGGAAACATTAATTGGAAGGAAAATCTTGAAATTATCTTATCAAATTATAGTTTTGAATGATGCTAATGTTGTGATTATAGCTTTTAATCTATTTTTAGAATATAGTCAAATATAAAATATTAACATATGAACTAAAAATGACTAAGCATTTAACCAGATGTATCTACCTAGTGAGATCAAGTTCTAGGCAGAAACAGTGCCAGAAAGGGATCCCTAGATAAGAGAGCAGGAACAATTCAGTCATTTAAATATCTCTCTTTTGATTAATCCCTCGATTTACAATAAACATCTTATGAAACTTCTGAGCCAGAGATGGTGTCAGTGTATAGTAACTCTCAAATGATTTTTCTTCCCTGGTCTTATCAGATGTTTTATTGGTAGAAAGCATGACACAAACTAGCATCCACAATATCACAAAGGAACAAGTTCCACAACTTAATTAAACAACATGCAAGTAACCATTGCCCTTTGTTTGCCTTTCTTATATTATCTGCTACTTTCATCCAATAGCCCCCATATTTTGTACAAAGAGACAGAGAGCAACTGCTCAATATTCAGTGTCATTTTGACTGAGAATTATAATTTTATACACCTCCAATATATGCTTTGTCAGTTGTCTATTTTCCTGACTAAGGAGTCCTACTCTATTTGGTTATTCCTCATACAGAGGATATTGAATTTCTGCTCTGAACTTAAAATTATCCAATCTAAGACACTTCTGTATCCATTTCCAGCTGCTTATTCTCAACCTTCTTCAGGCCAGTCAAACAACAAATCAACCACTTCGGTGTTTGTATTTGCTGTAAAGATGCAAACATGGTAAGAGGCGAAGGAAAGATTAAGTCTTGAAGATTATCAAGTAAACTGACTGAAAATGTATATCACTAACTACAGCTAATCCCCTAATTTTTAGCAATACCATTATACTCTGTAGTTCTTAACACATTGTCATTAGTTCCATAAGTCATTGATATCCATTTCTCCTAAGTTAAAATACTTGACTAAAACTTTATTTGTTAACTGATATCACATCAACACAAAGCACTCCTCCATTTGTAAAAGTCTTCCATACTTGATCTGTTTAGATATTTAAAAGGTTAATATTTAGTTCAATTTGAAATGCTGACCTAGCAAGAAAGAAATTAATTTGGCATTACAGCAGTAACATCAATTTCCCATGTAACTTTAGTAATGCATTTACTGGAAAGAGATTAATATCAATTCCATAAATCATTCACATGCTTTTTCCGGAGTTTGAGACATCTGAGTAATGTCATATATGTTAACTGATATCACTTTGTGCATGCTACATCCATTAATCTATGCCCAGGGTCATCATTAAAAAATAAAAAATATTAAATCAATCTTTTGTTCTTAATTTTTTTGTGACTTCTAACCTGCAGTAGCCCACAAGTATTGATACTCTGATAGAATAACACTGCTTTGAACTGGGAACAGACATTTTCAGAGGAGGGAAACATTTGTTAAATTATCCCTGCTGGAAGCAATAACCACTTAATATCTTGATGTGAAATATGGTATAAATTACTGCCAACAAATAAGAAAATAACTAAAATAAACTGTTTCATTAATCAGATACACCTCAATGCCACAAAACTAGGCTGAAAACAGGCATCATCACTAATTATAATATATCAATGCTCATTTATTTTGCTTCTACACTGCATGTGAGCATTCTTATAGAAGTGAAAAACTAAAAAAAAATCTACCTGATCTAGCGATTCTAACTAAACAGGGCCTACCATGAAATAGGAAGTCTGAATAAAAATAAGTTTTTGCTCCAACAAGCAGGTTGGTCTCCTACCAGCAATGTTTAAATGTGCTGGAAGAAAATAACCAGTAATTTTTTTAAAAAAAAACTATTTCTATTACTATGTTATTTTTAGTCTTGTTTGCATTGTTTTATTCACCATCTAGTACATTATAGTAGTGCCAGTGAAATCAAGGTGAAAGAAGGGTATTTTGTTTGACAATTTTGGAAGCATATTACAATAGTTCATTAGATAGACAAAATGCAACTACTTCCTACGGCGTGCTTTAGTTTTTCTTTGTCCATAACATTAAAAGCATCATCTTCTGTATCATCTTAATTTCCTTTTTTTTTTTTTTTTTTAAACTTTATGCAAACAAACACCCATTTCAGAAAATTTCTTATAACTCAAATTTTACAGTAATTTTGTAATCATGGGTAAGATTAATCTCATCTAATATTACCTATCTAAAGTTACATGTCAAGCCTTAGCAACTGGGACACAAGTATCCCCAAAGGGCAATTCATCCTACACCATCTTGGGTTTTGTTCAAAAGATATCTTTGGTGGTAAAGCTTAAAGGCCTATTTCACACTTGTAAGTGGCTACAATGAGATCAGCAGAATTACAATCACTTACTTTAAGTTTAAGTGTTGCTTAAAGTGTTTTATAAGTGCATTATCCTATTTTTGAAATACAGAAAGATATTTAAAACCTTAACAAAAAAGATATGAGGGTACTTCTCAGTCACGTGGGATCTTTTAATACATTGTATGTTTTAATTTTTTTCCAGCTGATTAAAATAGTTTTCATCAGCACTGAATTTTTTATCAGATTTCTAATATGAAATATTTTATAAACCAGCTGCAGGAAAAGACACATCAATGTTTGTCAAACATTCACTGTAAGGTGGTGGTATATCTATCAACATAATAATGAGGCTTACAGTAATTGAGGTTGAATCTCAAATTTCACAGAACTTTAATTACAACCTTTTGAACATAAGCCACAATACACAAATTACCCAATCACAACATTTTTTTCATAAAAAATAAGAATCCATCCAAAGGATGGAAGATTTAATGACTCTTGGCGGAGTTCCACTTCTGGTTGAAATGAGAATAAAAGCAGACGGCTGCTTCATTTCTAATTTCAAGAAACACAGTATTTTTAACATTTAAACAGCATTATATTCGTCTAACAAGCCAAAATATGTATTTTCAAAACCTTAGAACAGGCCCCTGTATTTAACAGCATGAACGCTGAGATTTAAGAACCACTGTGA
Source organism: Meleagris gallopavo (assembly GCF_905368555.1). NCBI lineage: Eukaryota > Metazoa > Chordata > Aves > Galliformes > Phasianidae > Meleagris > Meleagris gallopavo. Next base: position 22,966,495 of record NC_139413.1, read on the forward strand.
GCCAGTCTTACTCTTTAATCCTCAAACGTAATGATAAAGCAAGCAATTTGAGCTACGAGTAGCAGAAACTACTTGTCAGGTTTGGGACATCAGGGTTTTGTTTACTGCTCCTTCCTCTACTGCCATAGCTGTCCCTGCAATTCAGCACCTAACAGTCCATCGCTAACTCCTGCTTCCCATGACATCCTTCCAGGCAAGACCATGTGCTGTGGTTAATGCACAAACATGTACAGGCCAGACTGACCAACCAGCACTCCTATGGAGACTGACAATCCAGATATACTAAACAAAAGGAGCAATACTTGAATTCTCATTGCTTTGACCTTCAGTGAAGACATAGCTGGCAGTGTCAACAGTTTTCATTTGCCAGGTCTCTACATCAAAAAATCAGGGGAAGGAAAAAGACACATTTGTTTTGATTCTGCCTGTGACTAACATGCAAAGACAATCCTTGCATAGTACAAAAAATGGTCTGCAAGCCTCTCTGGTACACATGCATTCTCAGCTCAGGGGAAATTTGGTCCTATCAAAGCACTATGACCAGTGCAGTGAGCAAGATGATTGCCCAGTGGATGTCACCTCTTGCAGGCTTTTTCAAGGCTGTAGAAACACAGTTTGAATACATGCCAGCATGTGCCATGCTTTGTACCCTCCTGGAACAGTCTCTAGACAGCATTTCAAAAGAACAAGTCATCCATGTTGTCTGATGGCACCCTCTAGAGTAATCCAAGAATCCAGCACACTTGAGGTTTCTCCGTATTTATGAGCTGATTGTGCAAGGAAGTCTGTTTGAACACCCAGAAACCCAATAAACCACCACTCTCAGAAGAAAACCATTAATTCAAATGCACAGATTTCAATCTCTCCATGTTTTGTAGTCCATTTCAGAGCTACAGAATTATTTCTAATACCTTACAATATTATACTCTGGCCTCCTCAGTCATGCTTTTGGGCTTAGAAGAAAGTCATGATGTCCCTTTCAGGTCCTTCCTTCTATCCGAGTCCTGATAAAACATTTCTGTAGCCTGGAAAATTTATGGTCAAACCCTTGAAGTTCCCATGCTGCAGGATTATTGCCCAAACCCTTCCTTTTGTAGAGAGGGAACATCAGACTGGCATTCTTCACAAAAGATTGAACTGGCATCTGTACCATAAAAATACCAGATTCTTTTTAAAGACCAAGACATTTGCTTCATGTTTTCTTTGTTCACTTCGCAAAACAGATTTGAAAGGTTTCATGTGAGTCACATGAAATTAATAAAGAATTATTACCTTCTGCAAAAGAAAGCAAAGCTGTTACATAAGTTCCCAGAAGAAAAAAACAGTTCTCATCACTGGGGGATACTAGTTTATAATCTCCAAAATTGAGCAAATAAAAATAAACCCTAGCCACAACACTAAAGAGACCACTGACCGAACCAATCCCATCAGAAATAAGTTCTAAGCCAAAACAAGACAGTACAGGTAACTAGCTAAACTAAATTTAATTTCATTTAGGTCCTCACAAAATAAAATGCTTGAAATACCAATTTGCCCTGAAGATGTTAAAGTACCTGATTCCCTAAAGAACATCAAAGTTTGGACTGGACACAATTAGGAAGGACTTCTTCAAACAGCAGGGGTGAACACAACCCTTTCCTAGAAGGATTTTACTTTGCAAAATTCTCAGTTTTTCTAAAGCAGAAGATAAGAGAAACATTTACAGTACAGAGCACTACACTCCAGCAGGATAATTTGATAATGTTTTAATGAATAATAGCAAAAAGAAACTATGACTGACCCAAACTCATACATTTCAAATATGAGATTTATTACCTTTTATAAGTTCTTTGTAGAGATAGTTTTGGGATGGAATAGGAACACAACCAACTCATATCTTGGGAAAATCAGCACCCAAAAAAATACATTGTGACATATGAGTACAAGAAATCTAAATTTTCTTCTTTTATGCTAATGATAAGTGAATGTGACAAGTTCCTATTGGACTCATATTCTTAAATATTAATAAAGACAACAAGGAAGATTCCATTTGTTAGAACATTAGCTTGAACTATGGGAACACAAATTCAAATTCTTTAGATATTTGCAAGTTGATTATATTCTCTCTGCTTTACTCTTTCATCTGTTATTTATAAGATAAATGATTCAACTTCTATTCTTCCTTTTCAATTATTTATTTATTTTACAGTAAATATTCTTTCACTACTATTAAAATTATCTAGAATAAGTTAAGTGCAAGCTACAGTCTAGTTGCTAGCTCATCTGAAAAGGATCTGGAGAATATAAAGGATCACAAATTTAATAAAGTCAGTAGTGCCATGCTATTGTGAAAAAGATTGGACTGAGTCACAGAAGTAAACAGATTGCAAAGCATATCATGCAATAAAGTCTACAAGGTATTGGCATCAGCATATCTGAATATCATGTTCATCTAGGATCACTGCACATCAAGAAAGGCATGGAACAGCTGGAAGCAGTGCAGAGGAAATAAAGAACGATAGGAAATTTGGGAAATATGGCCAGTGAGGAACTATTGAAAAAAATAGCAGTTATTTAACCTGAGGAGTGAAAGGTCAAGGGAAGATAACAACTTTCCACTAAGTCAAAGAAAGGAGTAATCTCCTTTTTGTACCCATCATACTGGAAAAGGACTAATGCATTTTCGGTGAGAACATCTCTCATTGAAAGAAAAAGATTCTTATAATGAGCAAACAGAACTATCAGAGTGGATTGCTGCTTTCTTATTGAAACATTCCTCACTAAGTCTCTGCGAGAAGGGAAGATAAATATCTGTCAGGAATAGTATAGGTAGTATATTTTGCTTTTCAATAAAAGAGTGGACTAAAGAAACTACATTTATTTCAGTTCGATTTTATGATTTTATAAAACAAGGTCCTTTTAAACAGCTAAATAGGCATTGCTTTTCAGACTACATGAACACACCTCTGCCTCAAATTCACACACCTCAATACTACTTATTAGTGACAGCCATCACAAAAAAAAAAATCAAAGAATTACTAACATTTCTTTTACATGTGTTAATATTTTTCCTGTTTTCTACAAGTGTCATAATCTTTCTCTTCTAAAAAGGTACATACCTCCATTTCTGCAATATAAAAATTAAAGAGTCATTGAAAAATAAATCCAGAAGGGACCCTTCAGTTCTATCAACCAGATATTTCAAGGAAACACAGAATGTAAGGATAGGAAAGCCACTTCTGGAATTGCATTTAATATAGCTTTTATTTAGAAAGGGAATCATCAAGTTACTCTCCAGGTATCAATGTCAGTCAGTTTTGCTTCATCCTGTCAATTTTATCAGGACCACAACCTCCAGGGAAAAACTCCAGCCTGCAGGAGTTCAATGCTCTCATTGTGGTCCTGTAAGGAGTCAAGAGTTGAAGTCCATGATCCATGTAAGTCCCTTCCAAGTCAGAATATTCTATGATTCTATGAAATGCTGTATATTACTCTTAGGTTAATATAAGGGATAGACTGTAACCTTAAAAACAATTTGATCAAATATTCAATAAGCAGTTAATTTGTTTTGACCCATTAAGTTACTGTAAACAATTATTTGGCTGACATAATTTGTAAATTCACTTCATTGTTAAATAAAAACATTATTAGTATTCTTTCTAATACATCATCATCATGCAAAAATAAATGAAGTTATTAATTTTATTCATATTTCTATTTTGGAGGTGTCTGAATATGCAAAGCAACAGAGACTCATCATGCTACAGTGTGAACAAACACAGTATTTCATACAGCATCTGCCTCTACCACATGCTATAACTGTCAAATTAAGAACATTACCTTTGAACTACATCAGAGCTTTATTTTTAAAAAATACTGTTAAGTCTATTGTTCAAGAATTGCAATTTAACCACCACAGCATTCTTCACATTACTTCACATATAATTTCATGGCTGCAATTGATCCTCCTTTTCACTGCACAGCAGCTTCATACAAAAAACTCAATTTCTTAACTTGGCTAATGAACAAATTTCATGAACTATTTTTAGATTTACAAATTCATAAATTGATAACTTATGAAATAGCATGCAAAATATTTTAAGAAATGTGCTAATGTTAGAACTTCCAGAGATAGAAGTGATACTATTTAGTAGTAACTGTCATTGTCACCTTTTACACAAAATAATCAGAGGATTTAAATAACTCAGTTTAATATTTATCCAGGAACTGGCAGCCACTATTCTACCCTGAGGCATGTAACTCTTCATAAAAACCTCATTTTACATGACACTCTAGCAGTTTTGGCATTACTAACATCCCTCATATAAACCATGCTGGAAACTATAGTTTATCTTGCCAAATGTCTTTTGTACATATGGTGTTTAACAGCACTCTGCAGGTCTGTAAGCCAGTAACAATAGATGTAAGCTAAAAAATCTAGAGACAAGCATATATGTAACATGAAGATTTAAACTGAGCTATCTGTTCATATATATATTATCTATACACCTTCACATACATATAAACACACAATTAAAAAGATTATTTAAATTAGTATACTAACTATAACTTTTGTAAAAATAGTTTCTTTCAATTTGAAATAGCTTCCTAAAAACTAAATCTGCTCCCATTGACATCAGAGGCAGAACTTGGAACAACCACAGCAACACAGAACTCAGCCACAAGAAACACAAAAAATATATTTGAAGAAAATAAGTACACTGTTATAACATTTTTTTAACTACATAAGAATGGGCTTGATACTTTGTTAGGTGAACGTCTGCAGCAAACCTAAGAATTTTTTTTAATAACATTTATAATATCCCAAATCTTCAATTTGTTTCTAGAAGTACTGCATGTATAATAATCCATGTAGCACTAGAGGAAAACCCATTTATGTATCTACCTTTAATAAGAGAGAAAGACCCATTCAAATGTGTATTGTAGGTAAGAGACTTCACATTCTCTCTTATTGGGCACTCTATGTCATCTCTGAAGCGAATCAGTGAGTAAAATAGTGATTAATACAAGTCTTTAAATTAATATGCTTTTTATCAAAAAGTGATGTATGTGTTACTATACTGACAGTTTGGTAACAAAGAAATGCTGAAAATGCTTACCACTTTCAAAACAGGCATCAAATACAAGATGTCCTTTTTTAGGCTGTCCAGAATAACCAGCTGGGAGAACAGTGTATTTGTTCACATTCCCTGCTATGATTTCATCACCTCCTGTGTCACTACCTATGGCAGCAAAAGCAGAAATAAAGCATGAGCATGGAAAAAAAAAAACACAATTAAAAACCAATAAATGAATGTGCTTCTCTAAATAATATGGAATTCCCACCAGTCAATGAGCTCTTTTCAAAGCTCTCTTAAGAATTTGGTTAAAATTACACTGTAAATTAAAGCTTCTCTAACAAACCACACAGCCTGATTTTTGGCTTTTCCATGTCCTACAGCTGAACTTCCTTACACAAAGAAATTTAATCTTCAGCTGGATCTAGTTTGACTGGAACTCTCTAATACACACACTTTGCATGGACTGCCTAGAATTGAACACCTATCACATCATATTCCTATGGACATTAATGGGATCTTTTTCCTCTATCCCACTGCCTGTTTTCATGCATCTCACTGTAAACTTAGAATCTCCGAGAACAGTCAGGTCCCACTCCCATTTGTGGATTTAAATTTCTTAGAGACACATTCATGGAGGGGTGATCGTGCAAACCTTGCTTTCTCAACAAGCAAGGCCAGAAAGTGAACTTGAGTAGAGAAAAAATTCAAAATATACAGTTATTTCAAAATAAAATATGAGGACAATTTTTTTTATACCACCACATAACTTTTGTCAGAATGCACAATAGTGCTCATATTGAAAACCTTGTCCTCTCAGTCAAGTTACACTGCCTAGTAAATTACAGTGTGTACAAAATTTGTTTTCAAATACAAATGCAAAAACAGTGATTTTTTTCGTTTGAGAGATGTAGAAGAAAATAATTTAATATTTGTATATTGCATTATATATTTTAATGAAAGATATATATAATAACATAATTTGCTGTTCATTCTTCCAACACTGGCTCATTTTCTTCATTAATTACTGTTTGGACAACAATACTTAACAACAAAACAACTATATTCTGTGTTAGGGAAAACTAGAAGTAAACTTTATGTCTTCAAGTGCAAAAGGTGCATGATGGAATAATGGGATGATAATATCTTATTTCACTCTGATAAATACAGCTACTGAGGCTTCTAGAAATAGACTTCTGGTCTGAACTGATTTTTTGACATTTAAATGGGTTATAGGCGATGATGAATGTGACATAAAGCTCAATTTGTTTTATTTTTATATTGAAAACTATTTCACACAAATGTTACAAGCAATTCATATTGCCCTGAATGATGAAAACAGCTTATTAATTAAAAGTGACCTTTCCATACATAAATATATTCTACCTCTTGAGGCAAAACACCTTAGCTGAGGTAACAAATTACATCAGTGTGTTAGTGACACCACAGCTAAAGGGTCTGGCAGCCCTTCCATTATACACCCATATTTTCAGAGGCATATAAATCCAGATTTAGAAATACGTATATCTATGTCAATACTTGGCATACAAATTTGCAGTCTTCCATAGAAGAAATTTGAAACTTATTTTCTTCAAGAAGTCCTGTAACAGAACAGAGAATTTAGATATTTTTCTATTTTATCATAATACAAAAATTGAGAACTTAAATACTGTGTGCTAACATTTTTTAGCCAAATTATTATTCGCAACCTTAAGGTTATTAGTTTTAGAATGAATGATTACCTATAGATAGCAATTTGTGGATAACTGTTCTCTTTAAATATAAAATCATTTGCTGAACCATATTTTCATCCTTAAAAAAAAAAAAACAAAAACAAAACACTGTAGAGTCTATGCAAAATATGTCAGCAATGCTGCTAATGGCTGGTAACACCAGAGGCAGACCTAGACCTGAACAGGGCATCCATATGTCTGTATGGCCATGATCATATCACTCAATGCAACTTATCCCTCTGAATCATGCAATTAATAACAGCAGCCACAGAAAAACAATCTCCTAAGTTGCAGTTCAGTGCCACTTTGATTAAGAGATCCCACGTATCTGTAGCAGTTAGTCAAAATCTTTGTTTACAATTCAACACATTAAGTCCAAAATACAAAACAACATTCAGGGAAAACCTGCAGATCTCCCCCAAGAATGCTGGGGTAGCCAAGGACCAAAGTGAAAGATGGGAGGCAGCTGAGTACAGCAGTAAGAAGACTGAACTTCTCTTCGTAAATGCTCTCTTGCAAGTCTCAACTGAAAATTATAGGCTTCTAATTCTTAAAAGATTGCTGGGAAATACTACTTAGATAAAGGTGAAATGAGGAAAGGTAACAGCACTGCCACTTCAAGACTACTGTAGGATGAACAGACCACACTACACAACATTATGTCCCAATTGGTCTGTCTCCGTTACCTGATACAGAGAGCACTTAAGCTGAACTTGCACTGCTGTATTACAAAATGAAACATGGCTTCACACTTGTCTGATCAGCAGATGCAGCAAGTGTTGCTTGTAATACATTACAATATTTAGATAGTGAGAACCATGTTACATGGTGCTGAAGGCCCCTTCCCTTCACAAATTAGGAACCCCATGTAGTTACTCCTGGATGATGGCAAGGATGCATAACTGAACATTATGGGGTAGGGTAGCACTCCAACCTCAACCAAATGAAAGGGGAAGAAGAGAATTAACTGAAGAACATATTGCACTATTCTCAAGAACAAGTTGTCCTTTGGAAAAAAGGTCAGATAAAACAAGAACAGGCAAAAGTAACTTAGCAAAGAAATTCTCTCATAATGTAGGTCTTATTTGGTCAATTATTTTCCTTATAGGTTGAAAGGCACATGGCTATTTATACTGTTTCTCCGTATCTTAAACACCTGAAGTCCCCAGCAAATCGCTAGCATTTACTTCTACCACAGTATTAAACTTCAATGGCAATTTTCTAACAAGAAAAAAATCTGTAAGTATACAAAATCTCTGTAAGTTGTTATACAAGTTTTTTGTTATACAAGTTTTTAAAATACAATCTGGACAGTGTCTTCCAGTGTCTGCACCACTATGGTCACTGTGGTGAAGCTTCACATCAAAATAGTGAGAATGAACAGAATCAGTTACAAGGAACTTCCTGTCTTAGCAGGAAGACTTTGGAAACTTCCAGAGCTTCTTACTATTCTCAAGTTCAAAGGGTAAAGCAAACAATTTTTTAATTTAGGCAAGGCTGGAAACGGTATTTGCTACAGTAAACATCATGCTAATTTAGGTACATTTAGAAAAAAAAAATACCTGCAGCTTCTAGAGAAAGTAAGTAATAGTTATTCCCTGCACTGGGTAAATAACAAACCCACTTCCAGCTGTGATGAACTTCAGACTCCAGGGAGATGGCAGCAAGCAGCTATCCCCATGCAACATTAAATAGCAGAGAGCACAGCTGCATGAAAACAGATAGAACTTCGCCTGGAAAACCCACATCATACTCATAATCAGGCTTACTGCCTAACAGGTATAAACAAGTGGTAAAGTAAGATAACCTGAAAAGACCCAATAGTTGCAACTGATCTTTGTCAAAGTGTTTCTTTAAATATTACAAATGTCATCAAGACATCTCTCAGCTCGTTCTGTTATCAGGACCAAAATAAGGATTGTTGTTGTTCACAAAAGAGAACTTCTATAGCTGTTAAATTATCGCTCTTAACAATAGGATGAGCAAACAAATTGGTTTCCAAATACGGCAATTTTCAAGTTAATTTCATCTCTTATGTACAGTCAAAAAATAAGTCAAAAAAATCCAATGCTCTTCACAAGAAATCAGCAAAACAAACTTGCTTCACCTTTGATTACAAATCTAGCACAGACTGGCTCTTTTAATCAGTTGTGAACAATCTAAATATTCTACTTTGAATTCTGTCCAGAATAGGAATTGAATTCTGAATGACCCATTGTTACAATCGGAAAGATTAACACAGTAGAAGGGCGGTACAGGAATGTAACAAGAAAGGGACTTGCATGGATAGTATGGTAGTTTAAAAGAAAAGTAAAGGTGCTCACCTATCTCCAAAGACCTAGAAAGACACCGCAAGAGAGGGATCTCCAACCAGAGAACTTTCCACAGGGCCAGTCATCCCTTAAACGAGGTCTAAAGAGGTGCAGCCAGGCTCCACCCCTTCTGGTCACACAGCTGAATTGCCTTCACCTGTGCTCCCAGGGCTGAGCCCGTCCTTTCCCCACGTGCTCAATCAGTGCTTCAGGCTGTGACTCAGCAGTTCCCATACACACATCAAAATCAAGTCAATAGGTCTAAAATATACACAGTGAAAACTGTTTTATTTTGAGTGACTTCCTGAAACTTGGCTAAATTAATGCCAAATAGAGTAAAATTGTTATAGAATTTTCCCCTATCTGGATATTGGCCAATTATGATGATAACTTACACTGCTTAAAGATCTAATAACCAGATTCTCATCCTCCAGAGGCCAAGAGGAGTTTCCAAGTATTGTAGCAAAGACCATCATCAGCCTTGAACAATACAGTTGTTGTAAACCCATACAAAGAAGTGAATATGGACTCTCAGTACAGTCTGCAATAAACAGAAATTTGCTCAGGTGTTTAACAATAGTTCCTAATAGCTTCTGAATGTAACAAGTCCATAGGTGAATCTTATTCAACTTATGTTTTGGACTAGAAACTATTATGAAGGATATGTCAATAACAGTGTTTTCTCCACCAATCAGAAAACTGCAAACAGTGTAATATTATCAAAATTATTTTATATCTGCATTTATAGGGGAATTCCAAGAAATCTGTATTGTTAATAGCTCATTATGTTCCACTTTTCTTTGAATATTTTAATTAAAAGATTCAGATAATAATATTCCTTAGCTTCTGCAACACTGGTAGAACTTATGTCTGCTACAAGTTCTGAGTGCTCTATAGCTATCCTACAAATTCTATGAGCAGCAACAGTCAGGAACTTGGAATTCCAATTCCACTGGCTTCAAAAATGCAATGAAAGAGAAGAAAAAGCAATTGTCAGTTTGGTCTTCACAACCACACATCCTGAAGAAGGGACTGGGCATGATCCTCAGAATCTAAACACACTGCATAATGTTGTCAATCTGAAATGTACTTAACTCACACAATCTGTAAGCAGAAGAGAAAAGGAAAAAATTACATTCAGACTACAGATCCCAAGATTTTGGAAAAATACCCTCCAGGAACCAAGCATACTTGATGTCTCATGTTCAGGTACTGTGTGCCCACACTGTTACTTCTGCCTGCTTTACAGATCAAGCAAAACAATTAGAATGCCATAATACCACATTCTCTCACAGCTTGGTCTAGTTCTAAAAAATAGTAACATCTTGTATTATTATTTAGAAACACAATTTGAAATGTAGCATCTTTACAGTAATTGTCACTTCAATTACTTTACTCCCACAGTTTGACCAACAGACTGCTTGTCAAGAGACTGTCTCACAACACCAAGAAGATATTCATAACCAAGAATGCATACAAAATAAAAAACAAACGCAATTTTTGCAGAGATTACCAGGTAAATTCTGAATTTTGCAAAGGTTCTGAAACTGCTCAGGAAAAATAAACTGCCAGCTCATGTTAACAACTAGAAAAAGCGTATGGTAGCTTGTGCAAATAAGAAGGAAGCATTGCCATTACTTGTTTTTCATTTTTGTATGTTTTTACTTCTACTGAGCAGGCTTCTTTTTCTACAGAGGCTACCAGGCAACAGACCCTCTTAACCTTCTAAATGCGATTCCTTGGCTAATGCACCATTAACTTTTTCTTTTGAGTCAGAAGGCCAAGTACACCTAAATACCTCATGCTTCCTTCGATATATGTGTCCAAACTGATGTACTTAAGCAGAGGAATGGCATCAAAGCTGAGAGTGGAAAAAGTCTTGTTCTTATATGCAAATATATCAAAGTACAATAATCAGTGATGTTCACATGAAGTCTGTATGAAGGGTTTGGTAGTACTGCAAAGGACATTTTGCTTGAGTGCTCACTTTGAGCAGACAGTAGGAGGCCCAAAAGGAAGCAAAAACAAAAAAGTACATAAAGGTGCTTGTCAACTTAACTTACTGGCTGATTAAGCATGAAAAGATGATGAGAAATCTTAGAAAAAAAAAAAATGGATCCAGATAGAGATCCAATTATCAGACCAAGGTCATTTATACCTCCTTTCTGAAACCAAGTGAAGAAAACTGAAGACAACATCTGGCTCTGAACATTGATCCCTCATTCCGAGATACTGGTATTACCTTAGGAGTTTGTAGGAAAAGAGAATATGACTTTTTTTTGTTTTATAGGTAATATTTCTTTCCAGTCTTGAACCTAAAAGTGTAACTTCGTTATTTACTTCAAGAATATTTATTTATTACCTAAACATGGACAACCTCCAAGGATATATATTCTTGTCAGATGCAAATGGAAATTGAATTTTTTGTATCCCTTTAGTGAATCCAAAAATATCCAAGAAGGTATGAAGAGTTTTCCTACATAAAAGAAGAAAAAAGATGCAAGTTGTGTTTCAAACGCAGTAAAGGAGGAAAAAAAATAATATCCATTACTCTTTTTACTGTACTTACAATTTCTAACCTCTCCACTAAAATACTCATCACCATAAAGGAAAAAAATGCTGAAAAAATTAACAGTGCTAAGTATGTTCACTGAAAAAATATGTTTATTTAGAAACATTGAAAGAAACAGTGAATTTCATCTGATACACTGATCTATTCCTTAACAAGTATTTGGCATTTGATAATATCAAAAGTATCACATGATGCTACAGTTGCTATAGTAGCAATACTTCTTTAAACAAAAAACAAACCAAATAGAAGCATAAAACATATAAATTGTAAGGAAAAGTGTGATGCATCACATACTTCTCCCACTAGCAGAGAAAGGAGTAAATAGCCACAGGACTCAGCTAGTCCTCAGAACTACATCCAAAAAAAAGGCAGTTGTTTGAGGAAGTCCATCCCATAAGAGATGACTCAGAGAACTGGGTCTACATATGAGTAATGGGAGATGATGAAATGCCAGTTGAAGACTACCGAGGAATTCAAGTTCTAGATCAGCAAAGGATTAGAGGAGGGAGGGAACATTTCCTACCAAGGAAGAAGAAATAAGGATTCAATGACACGGGGGAAAATGAAGAGCTAAAGCTGATGCCCTGTGTCGTACTACAGCTTTCTTTCTCAGGATCTCATGCATTTTTGAAATGTACAAGAAACTGGAGAAAGAAGTGGAAGGGTGATCCTCTTGAAAAGCTGTGAACATTTCCCATGTTGCATAATTCTGGGGGGAACCCACAAAAAAAAAAAAAAAATTTTTTTTTGCACCTATTTTTGTAGTAACATGGGGAAGATGGAAGTGGTAGAAAAGGAAGGGAACAATCTGCACATGCATGGTTCCAATATCTGCCCAAGGTATGAAGCACTGAATAAAAGCAGGATAACTAGCATAAGCTGTCGGGTACACTATTCAGACACAAGTCTATACTGGATATTTTCAAAAGCTTTTCTTTGATAAAGTTTTTAAATGCAGAATGACTACCTAAAAAATGCTTACTAAAATATATTTCTGAGTAACCTCAATAGCACCAGCCAAAAGATGTTGATTCAGCTAGTTATGGTTGGGGCAGATCAAATTTAATTTTAAATGCAGAAGGCTTTCGAGAGGCAGACTTAATCCATACTTACACTGAATAAGCAACAGCAGATCTGACCTACAGACTATGTAGTACAATCATCCTCTATTGCTTTCAGAATAAGAACACTACATTCTTTCAATATTGGCTAGGTTATAAAAGAAATTTATCAACAGTATTTTGCCATTTAAGAAAATTACACCTTTCACATTTCACTGCTGATTTTGCAGGGGCTTCCAGACCTGTATTTGAAGAGATGTCCATACCATATTTTGATGGACATTAGCTTATCTGCTGGGAGCCACAAAAGGCCAAAGAAAGCCAGCTACAGATGGGATGCTGTGCCTGAGATAAAAACTAGACTACGTGAATTAATTCAGGTTTGGCACGGAGGCAATACAGCTGTGGCTTCTAACTTGGATCTGGCTTTTCTCTCATTCCCAAGTATTCCCCAAAACCATCAGGTGTGGTACTACACCAAATCCATCCTTCAGAAATATTTTGGGTTGTTGTTTTTTTTTTTTGTTTGTTTTTGTGTTTTTTTAGTGCCTATTTTGTGGTTGCAGTAATTGATGTGGATTGACCTGTCTAAAGAAAAAAAAAAAAAAAAACTTGAATATCACTGTGTCTAATTGTCAAGAGACATGAATTCAGTTCCTGATTCAACCGCTGACATCTTTACACTGGCAACAGACCCTTGGCCATGGGAGACAGCCTTCCATAGTGGCTCCACCAAGCACAAAATCTTATGGGGGAGCACATCAGCAGCTTTGCATAGCACCACCCTTCTCTTCAACACCCTGCATTTCACACGTGATTGGAAAAGAGCTAGTTGCATAGTGCTGCAACTGCCAGGGTTAAGTGCAACAAGTGAAAACTGGGCCATCCCTAAGTTCAGTTCTCCATCCTGTGCATTAGGCAACATGATTTTTGCATTTTTTTCTGGGTTGAAGTTCTACTTTTCCTTGGCTCTCAAATGTGCACAATCTAAAGATATGGTTTTATCCTTGCCTCTTGTTTACTTTTCGTTTAGCAGAAGGCATGTTTTCCGTCAGTCAACAGTAGTCGTGTACACAGCAAGACAGATTTTGATTCCTTCACTACAAAGTTAAAATTTTCTTAATTAGAATACATCAAAAATAATTTGGGGATTTTAGAGCTACTTTTGGAATAACTTTTTTCCCCAAGGTTGTTGAAATTAATCAACTATTAATTACTGCCATAATTATAATTACTCATTGAAAGAATTCCTTTAAATTCTTAGTTGAAAATAGTGTCTCTCCCTCTACTTTCTGAAATAGCCCCTTCCAAAAAGCAACAGTTTTTAGTCCATTGAGGGTTTCTTCCACCCAAGCATTGCCCACACAAATAGCTGATATTGTTCTTTACGTAATAAACACTGCAACGTAATCTAGAATTTCATATCAAATTAAATCTTTAGATCATTACGGTGTTTTATTTTACTCACAAAGTGTAATCACTGTGGAGCAAAAGGTTTAAGTGTTGTTTAAGAATTCCTGTTTTCTAATATAAAAGTGTCAGCAAAGCAAATTCGATCCATTAAGTCCCTTGCATCAGCAATGTAGTAACAGGAACACTACTGAGCACACTACTAATACACCATATTCAGCAGTTTTTTAACTGTGCAAATGCTACATTGATACAATATTTATAGGAATGTGAAATGCATACGAATTATTTCAAATATTCAGAACACAAACCAAAATTCTACCTACTCGAAGGTTTATGCAGAGAAAGATCTATGATCAAATTAATAACTATTTGTACTCCTTAGAAACAAAAAAACTGCCTGATATAATGTTATTCTGTGCAGTTACAAAACATCTGTGATTCAGCAGGACTGCAGACTACAGGCACAGGTAAGCAGTCCACAGGCAAGTTTATCTCACAATCCTATTTTACATGGACAGGTTCCTTAATGTAACCACACTGACTTTGGATTTGTATAGGTTATTTAAGGAATATTTCATTCATCAAGTGCATGCTATCTCATGTGCAGATTATATGCATGAAAATATAATAGCCACTTGATAGGTGTTATCCTATTCTAAAGTTTACTGTAATCGCAGACTAGCTTTACTGCTTATTGCAAATGAAAACACATCAGCAGACCTGTAATGAATCCAGTCGGGCTTTCTTTGGAATGGATTCCTGCTGTTCTGCTTTAGCGTTTCACAGGAACTGGTGTTCCTCTTGCTTTTGAAGAGATTGAAATTCAACACATTTTTCAAGGTGATTATGAAATAATACATAAAAGTGAAAGCTTGCCAGTTCTCATTCACGACTGAGAGAGCCACTGCTTAGTAAATAGCTGTGTGAATTAGCAAGCAAATGAAATAAAGTCAGCTTATTTATGTAACAATAATATTTCAAGATTACTATTTTCTACCCACACACTCTTTTTAATGGGTTTTGCCACTACAAGTCTATGAAGTTAGCCAGTTAACCATGCTGCAAGAATAGGGACAGGCATATCAGTAACCATATGTACCACATTGTATAAATGTTTTCTCTAGCCTTAATACATTACTTGACCTAAACTAGAATCAATCCTGAAAGCACATTACTATACACATTCATATGTGAATATCTTTTCTCATCAAAGAGTTGTGCTAACAATTTTGACACACAAATCATAAAATTACTATTTAAAAATAAACCCCACCAAACGTATTTCAAACTGATGTTAAAAAGTATGGCACTCCAAAGTTCTTAAATGACAAACTTGCCCTCTGTGGCACTGTCAAAAAAAAAAAGAGGAGTTACTGAGACAACGTGACAAAGAAACTGGGATATGGGGCACATAAATGTGCACCTATAGCCAATTCTCAGTTCCTTGTAATTTGGTTTACCTCTATCACAGATTAATTGCAGACACAGCTTGAGGCTGGAAAGACTTATTATCTCAGGTAAAATGCAAACTAAACATAGCAATTCTGTGTCAAAGCTCTGCATGCCAACTACATTTGGGGATTACTTGAGAAACCTGAGCTGGTTTCTATACGATCACACAGTTCTGGAAAGGGGCAGTACAATTAACCCTCCAGAAACTAGAGTGATGTAGCATGGTGCAAACAGCCACGTGGGTCTGCTGGAGCCCATTTGAACCTTCAGTGCTGCTGCTGAGCCGTGGCAGCACTGCTGGATCTGAACGATGCTAGCAGTAAATGTCTGTACCAAATTCTTCCCCAGGTCTTGTAGCACCTGATTCATCCAAGATTTGGTGTTGTTCTGCTATATATCCTAGCTTTTAAAAAAAGGAAATGTAAAGATGATATGGTCCTTTCACTCTGTTGCTCTTATTTCTAAACAGGTGTTGCTGGAGGAAAGAAGAGCAGGAGGAAGGAAAAGGCTAGATAAGTTGCCCAGTTCTGTGATAGATAACAGCTATCATTATTAGGTATCCTATTTGATAATTCTGCTTGTGAGGAAAATCAGTTTCCCAGGCCTGTTAGTGGCCCCACATGGAGATCAAGCCAGCAACTTTTTAGCACAGGAAGCTGAATGTAAAAGCTATCTTCATGAACTTAAAATGGACTTCAAAAAAATACTAATGCTCTGTAGGCCATATAAATGCAATGAGGTTGATGTGGTTTTGGTTGTTTTATTTGTTGGGAGTTTTTTTGTTTGGTTGGTTCGTTGTTTTTTGTTTTGTTTTTTTTTTTTTTTTGGCATTTCTGCAAATACAGTGACAGCAGCACTAAAAAACTTGCAGAAACTTGTTTTACAAATCTCAGTATAAAACCTATTTAAATTCACTATATGTCTCATTTTACTTTTTATAAATTCAAAAACCTCGTCTCACAAGTGCTAATAATTAATAGGGTGCTTTGAACTTCTCTGAAAGAAAAATGTTGGGAGGCTTGAGGTAAGTAACTTTCAAAAGCTTTGATTATCTGTCAAAGAAAAAAAGTGTTTGAAATATGGCTAGGAAATGGTAAACCATTAAGAGGTGGCAACTGGAATACCCAACACATTGCTGTTTCTCTTTCTTTTTCTGAAATTATATCTTCTGGCTGTATATAAAGGCTTCATTAATATTTCTCAGATTTCCTTATATGGCAAATTATGCAACAGAACATGATCAAAGCTATAAGCACCAAAAAGATATTAGCAGCTCTTCTTCAGCAAATTCTTCCAGTGGGGATTGTTTCAAATACATAACTTAAAAAGTGGGAAATAAGGTGAATATGAGTCTAGCAGTAATATACTGTAATGATTATTATATTATTTTTCTGTAGCAACCATTATTCATCTCTATAAATAAAAAGCAAAGTAGTTAATGGTCTTAGAGTGCTAAACATTTACTAGTAAACTTTTCTGTAGTATCTCCATGACTTCGACATGCCTTAAATCAAGTACCCATGCTGTCAGTAACTTCTGGCAAACGTATTTGTCGAACAAAACGAATTTTGAATTTGTTTACAAATACATACTGCAGCATTTTATAAACATCTGCAAATAGCTCTTTACCATGTGGAACATCTGCAAGTCTGGGCCCAATACCCTTATAAATTGTCTGATTTGAAATCTTTTCCTGCTGATAGGAGGATACAGGAGGCAGATGCACTTCCTTTCCCCAGCATGGGATTCAGCTATGCATACAGACTGGTAAACTGCAAAGCTAAGATTAGGAAATAAGCTTTATTGTTTATATACATGTGAGCATTGTGAACATTCAGAAAGAATTTAAGAAAGCCTAACTCAATTTAAGAAATTAAATTTGCCTAGGAGAGCAGAAATACCAGTGACATTTGGCGTTATTTTAAAGACCAAGACTACAAGTACTAGTGTTAAAATAGGTAATTTACCCTATTTTAAATTTCTTCATGACAAAGCTAAAGGATGAGAGTTCTGTTTCCCATAAGGCTTATATTTAAAGAAAAAAAAATTGACTATAGAACTGGTTGTCTTAGTTAATTCAGCTCTTTATTTAACAACTAATGCCACCTAAAAGATGGCAGGAAGTTCTTCATACTAGAATGCGTTCATACCATACCTGATCAAACATTTTTTGAATAGTAAAAAGCTCTGCTTCAAAACAGCAACTCAGCACTGTCACATTAAAGTCAGATAAATACTTTCATTTGATCTTCATGTTCAATTTATGAGAAAGATGAAATGATTATGTAAACATTGATAGAAGTTGGTTTACAGGTTAAAAAATAAGCAAGTTCAGGCAGTCTGGACTCACTCAGACCTGTTCTTGAAACTTCCTTTGACAATTAATAAGGTCATGTTTGAATTGTAAGAATGATGTTGACCTGATTTTTGAAGAAACTCAACTGAACTGGTTATCTTGCTGCATCCCATGTTTCTACAGGTGTGAGACATCAAGGGCCATTGAGCAGAACACCAAGAAGGCAAACCAAGAAGCACCTGGAAGTAACTCATTAGTCTTAATACTTTTCATTCTCTTGCAGACTTTATCCCAAACTTGTGACATGGAGAACCTAAACACAGAAGCTGACAAACTTACGGCTGATTGTAGAAAGCTGATCTGAGAAGTTCAGAGGAACCAGCCGCCAAAAGTAGTTGCTTTGCAGCACTGTAACCAAACATCAGAACACAGGAACTATTTGAACGGATTAGAACAAATGTCTGCCTAATCCAGGGTGCCCAGTAGCAGAATATGCAGAATATGAATACTGCAGTAGACAGATGTGAAGTAATCTACCCTCTGTATTAAATCTCAATCTCATTTAAAACACATAGATTGGCTTAAGCTGTGATCTAAAAAATAATGCTAAGTATGACAGTGTAAGAAGGGTTGATGGCAGTCTTTCTTTTGTACTTCATAGAAAGTTGAGTGTCCTCATCTTCCTTATGAGAAAAAAAAAATAGAAAAGGCTTACAAATGTGCAAAATCTACTACAGAAACAAAAATATTCTACATGAAAAAAAGAATTAAAATATTAAAAGTTTTTATAAAGAAACAATAACTACAATGATCAGTGCATGAACAATTAATATTTAATTTCCTATGACAAAAGAATAAGGAAATACAAATAAAACTGAAATACAAAATTCTTACATGATAAAAGGTATGTTTTCCATAATGTTTACCAAAAATTGATATACAGAACCTCTTGACACAGCTTATTTCAAAACTAAATTTAGGCAGGTTAAAAACACCTCAGATGTGTGTAAGAAAACAAGGAAAATAATAGCACTTCCATAACAAGTGATCTGTGTTGCTGTAAAGCATGGGTAAATTACCTTCAGTCTTCCTGTCCTGCAGTTTTCTCATTTGAAAATTAAAACTAACAATATTTCAAGAAGAGAAGATAAGACAGCTATAATTTGTATCTTCTGACTCAGGAACAGAAACATTTGCAAAAAAAAAAAAGTAACAGCAAGTGTAACAGTCACACTGGCTAAATCAACTTACATAGTTTGAACAATGTTGTCCTTTGATAGCTTTGTTCTCCCTGCAAACCGTAGAATCTTGGATTCATAGAATCACCAAGGTTGGAAAAGACCTCAAAGATAATCCAATCCAACCACACAGAAATATTTGAATGTGTGTAAAAATGCACACAGGTTCCAGAGCAAGACTCAGATCTCCTCAAGAATGTCCCAAATCTGACAGAGCATGATGACATAGGAAGTAGGATGTGCCATCAAAAAGAGTATTCCCTACCTGCAATATATGACATCAGTGTCAGAAACCTATACTAGGTGTGGCGGGAGACAGACACTTCTAGAGCCTACCTTTTATGTCCTCTCTAAATAAATAGGCCAAGACCACAAGTTTGTTTTATTCAGATTCCTCAGGCCCCATGAAAATATTGGGACTTCTTTTTCCTATTTTTGTGACTTTTTGCATTTAAATTACTCAACTAGTAATCCAGACAGGAAGGGGCCTGCAAATTAGAGTTAGAAAATGGCCAGACAGGCACTGAAAAATTGAAATGAACATGTATCTGGAACATGCAACAAAACTTGATCTCAGCACAAGCTCGTGGAACCAGTGCATTTATAAGAAAATGATGGATTACCCAGCTGAAATGGACATGACAGAGTAAAAAACAAAAACCAAATATTGTAAAGATACAGATTTAAAGAATATAGCAGAAAACACAATGTAAAAGTTACTTTATGCAGTAATCCAGAAATAGTGAGCAAGTTCTACCATGTTGTATAGAAAGTTACTGGCAAGCACATACGCAGAGGTGGATGAAGTTTGCAGAGAAGCTGACAAAGTCAAATGACCACTGGAGATGCGTTCCATTCCATGGTGCAGCCAGAGTTGATCAGCTGTGTTTAGTACAGTGCTGTACAGCAGATGAAACAAATCACCTGCTCCATGGAAAGCTTAATATATAAGAAACTTCTCAACACGGTTTCAGAGGTTCATAAAGTGTAGGCTTGAAACAGACTGCGAGTTCAAGAACCTTAGGCCAATCAATTCAGATACAGCCCTTGTGGTTTTGTTTTTCAGAGGACAAGAGCATTTCGCATATTTTTCACTTTATTTCACCTTGAGTGGTCCAAAAATCCAAAGTCAGTTCTACGGATAATGCATCTTCCACACACGTGGAGCCACTTCTGGGGGAGAAAAGCACATGCACAGCAGGCAACAAAAATGAGCTTTTGGTCCAGGAATCTAGTAAATTCACATGTATGATGTTGTGGGGTATTAAATACTCAAAAAAGCTGTCACCACCTTTGTTTCATCCTCACAGTTGATAAATTTTCATAAGTTAGTTTGGGAGCTTTTGTGAGATGGAAAAGACCTTCGCTGTGTTGTTACAATAGGAGAGAGCCCTGTACCTAGACAATCCATACCACACGTGAAGAAGCCCAGAACTTGAGTTTCACCTACAAACTTATCTTCGCACACACAGCCAGAGCTATCACCAGCAGGGTCGGAAGGGACAATCCCACTTCAGCCATCGGCTGGAGCCCCTGACAGCGCTGCAGGTGCCATAAGCGAAGCCCTCCTTACAGACCCAGGGACAGGACAGGCAGCACCTGCAGGTCAGCCCAGAGCCGGCAGCACCGTGGTGCGGCTTCAGTTCCAACCCTCAGCCTTCACGTATCATTTACTTTCCATTCTAGGAAAAGCAGGGAAAGGTTTCTCGTGTGAGGTGCTCCCTCCCGCCAGTCTTTGCTCTCCTCCTCACCACAGCGCTCCGTCCCCGTGCGCGGCGCTGATCGCCCCGCAGAGCCCCGCAGCCGGAGCAGTCCCCGCACGGGTCCTGAGCAGCCCTTCCTCATTCCCTACCCCACGGCCACCTCGCCCCTGGAAGACGTCCCTCTGGGAATGGGACTTGCCCCTCCTCGCAGCTCCCCGTGCAAGGAGCTCTCTCCCTGCTTCGGGCCCCTTCTGCACCTCAGAGCTTCCCTCCCTTTCCCCGGCGAGAAGAGCTCCGTTCCCTTCACTCCAAGCGAGGCATGCTTTCTCCTCCCTGCTGGAAGCCCCTCGCCTTCATCCCCTGGAGATGGGGTCTCTTCCCCTCTCCCCCCGCCCAGGCGCCTGCGGCTGGCACTGACCCGTCTCTGCCGTCCTGCTCCTCTCCGCCATATTTGTTGTCATCCCCTCAGCCCCCCTTCCCCCCCCCCCACGGCGCGAGACGCTGCCTGGCCGTCGCCATAGCAACGCACGTCACCGCCGGGGAGCCCCGCGCTCTCCCTCGGACCGCGCGCAGCCGCCGTGGCGCGGCGGGAACGGAAAGGAGGGGAGGTGAGGGGTGTGGAGGAGCATCGCGCTGACAGAGCCCCCCGCCCTGCAAAAGCCATCCCGGCGCGCAGCCAGCCCGAGAGCGGGCCGCAATCGCTGGGCTGCCGCTGCCGCTGCCGCTGTCTCCCAGGCTGGCGAACGTGGCGGCCGCGCGCGAGGGGCCGGGCCGCGGGCAGAGGTGTGCCACCATCCCGCCCTACCGCACAGCCCTCACGGCGCTCTGATTAGACAGCAGTTACGGCCATTTTTTTCCCTCGTTTTTTAGGGCAGCCCAGTGGGGGGCTTCATTATGAGTGTGTGTGTTGCCCGTCTGTCTCTCGCCCTAGCAGGTGAGTGCGACCATATGGCAAACACAGTCAGGCTTCCTGGGGACGAGAGGGCTCCTACGTGTGCTGCAGGCCCGCTGGGTGACACCCAGCATGTGGCAAATACAGCAGTGAGTTGTGTGGTGCAGAGGGGATAATTACATGTGTGTTTCCTCAACGACACGGAGTGCTGGGTCTGACCGTGCGTGTCTCGCTAATGCAAGCCTGAGACAAAACCTTCATCATGTGTCCTCGGTGCAGGCAGCGTCACAAGTGTGGGCACAGATCCTTCAGTCACTTGTATTTGCATCCATGGACAGACACGAGGGATGAACACACTCCAAACTGAGTGGCTAACTAAAATGGGAAGTGTGTGTGCAATGCTAAGCAATGGAAATGGGCAGGACTGTTTATGGCTACATAAACATTTATGTGTTTGGTTACTTACAGCTAATAAATTAATGTTACCACAGAGACCAGTGATCTGTTACTGAAACACTCCAAGTCTGAAAATCAAGGCAAGTGAAACTGTACCTTTCTCCATCTCTCTGTTTTCCTATCTTCTATGTGTATTTTCTGCTCCACTGCAACACCTGATAACAAGACTCACATAGTTCTACACAGCTAGATTTTTCTGTAGGATCTATTACCTCCTCTTTGTTGTGTTTTTCCTTGGCTCTTGCAGCCTTGTTGATTCTTCCTTGAGTTCATACTGTTCTGGTTATTTTTCTCTTCATTCTCAACATATTTCTGTACCACAGCCACGGCCACAAGTTTTCAAACACAGCCACATTCCTGTTTCAGTGACTGAAATATATGTCTAAAATAGTTCACCAAGGGGGTTTTCTGATGAGGTTAGAAGTCCTGTTGGAACGTGGATATTGTCCTTTGCTTTGTGCCAGCACTTAAAAGCCATCAAGGGACATCTAGATTCAAGCTCTGGAGAAAACAATGTCTACACTTCTTCAACCTTCGTAAACTACATGTGGTAACTAGGACACTGCAAAGGCTGGTTTGTCTCTCTGCTGACAATGAACTATGGTGAGCACTCCACCCCATGCGCTCCATTCACACCATTTCCCTGGACTAGAAAATCTCCCAGGCCTTGTTTGTTGCTTGGCAAATGATCCTGGGAGACCTCACTGCAGATTATGCTGCATGTATTATCTTCTGTCCATTCAGGCCTCATTGATGACTGCTTATATCAAATGTTCTGTGTATTCATTTGGAAATGTTATTAGCACTAATTCAAGTTTTTAATGTACTTTACATTCTCCCCTGGAAACTCTCTCCACGCATTACTGTACCTCCTGCCTGCTACAGACCTAACCTGACTGCTTTTCCTTTTTATTTTTCTAGACTGTTATCAACTCTGGCTTTCTCCCTGCAAAGTTGACCATATCAATATCAGTAGCTAGGGCAACTTTTCTGTTTTTGCTCATCTTTTATCCTGTCTGTATAACTTCTTTTATTTAAGGTTCCCTGGTAGCCATGTCCCAGTCCTTCTTAAAATACTTTCTCATAACATTCAGCTCTTCATTCTTTTATCTAAACTTTCCTTTTTTATCTAGGTCTTACATAGTTCTGTCCAAGTCTGCAGCTCTTGTCTGGTTTCTTACGTCCCCAAGTCCCCTATCCCCTTTGTTCTACTTGCTATTCCAGCTTTAGTGTCCCCTCATCCATATTTCATTCCTAGCTATTAATAGTCAGATAGCATTTTTCATCCGTAAATTTCTAAGAATTAAGTGCCTGTGGAGAAACCTTCCAAATCAGTTCTTGGTATGACCTTCTCTTTATTCACATTTCTCTGAGAGACTCACTTCTATGGTGACCACAAATACTAATCCAAAGGCCTTCTGCCTCCAGCTGCCAGTAACTCACATATTTGTAGGTGTATTGAAATAAGAGATATCTGGGGAAAGCACTTATTTTTTTTTTCAGTCAAATTAGCTTTTCTGAGTTAACACACTTGAAAAACCTAGAAATGCCACGCTCAAGTTTTTTTTAGTCTGAGTTTAATGCTATGTTATAGTCACCTCACCAAGCTGAAATGATGTTAAATATAGATGATATGCAGTCTTTCCAAAAACAGTAAGCTAATTTGACTTGAGAGAAGAACTGGAAAGTTCATATAGAAAGTTCTTTTGAAAAGGGAAAGATACCTGAATGGTGTAAACCTAAAGAATGAGGACTGAAAAATGAGGGAAAGAATGATCAGGAGAAACACTCGTTCATTTTTATTTATGCATTTTTAGAGCATGTGAAAAGATGTTAGGGTGCTCTTTAGTATAAAGATGTCTTTGGTCCCTTCCCTTCCAAAGCTAATAATCTAATTTTGGACATCATGAAACAACAGGGAGTAACAGAATACTACAGCAAAATGCTATCTCCTTGGTTATCTTCACATTTATTATTTCAGCCATATTCTTTATTTTATTGCATCCCTCCTTCAATATCTTAGCAAGCAAGAGCTACTTCACTTTTATGGCTCTTCACAGCTTATTCCCACCCTATCATCTTTTAATATCCTATAGAGAAATCAACGTCTTCCCCCCACACATTTCATTCAGTAATAACTCTACTTGTTACATTTTCAAACCAGCACCTTCTTGCTTTCCCTCACTGCTGCTTCTCACTCCCACTCACCTAATTTTTCTCCTTCAAATCCCTCCCTAAAAATCTCCTATGCTGTGATGTCTACTGAAGAAATGATAATAAATAGTCAGCTGTGTGCCAAGATTACTGTCTGTCAGTGTGACTAGTGTTGTCTTATTCTGATCTTTGTCTGTCTCTGGCATTAACTTGTGCGGACTGAAAGTGACTTGAAGCAGGCGCTGTCTTTTTGCTGTGTTAGATATGGGTTCCCAGAGTGGACTCTTAAGAAGCATTATATAAACAAATAAAAATAAACCGCAGTAATAGAAATACAAATGGAAATACTGGCCAAAACCAGGAAGATTAGGCAATTATTCAGTTATGATTCATCAGCTTAGACAAATTTACATAAAAATTAATGTGACTGACAACCCCGTTCTAAATATCGAGGAAGAAATTATTTTTCTAAATATGGATTTGTGCTATCTTTCTGTTTATTTATAGTCTATAGGGACTTGAGGAGTATGCTATTTTTTCAATCTTTCTTGTATTTAAAATGTTAGATTTTCTATTGTTTTGTTTATCTTTTGCCACAGTCCACAGTATTATATGGCTACAAAAGAATGTGAGACAACATAACGCCACAAAAGCAAATACAGGAAAAATTGTTTCTAATCACACCTTTTTTTCTTAACATGAAGATAATTCAAATATGTCAAAGATGGATTGACTTGCATTGTGCATTCAGTCCTTCTGATTCAACTAGAGGTGGCTGCAGTCAATACATACCCGTTGAAATCTCAAATATCTTCCAGAAAAATCAATAAAAACTCAATTTTACAATCCTGATAATTTCAGAGTGTTTAAAAAATTGGCAAGTTGAAAAAGAAAAAAAAAAACGTTTTTATACATAGCAAAAAAGAAGCCAAAAAAGGGCATTACTGGTTTTTCACAAATTGTTTTTAAATGGCTGTTAAGGCTGGATGAGAATGGAAATTTAGAATATTAATGCACAGGTTGTGCATGCATTTCAAGCACCTCACATATGGTGTATGGTACAATAACGTTTTTCAAAGTGGAGATATAAAAATCTAAGTGCAATTATATAGAAATCATATAATCTTTTTTTTTTTTCCCCCCACCCCACCAGAAGAAGTAGTGCATGAATTTGAGTACACGCAATGCAGGTACTTCAACTTTGTTTGGCTTTGGTCAGAGCAAAGGCTATAAGGTTTAGAAACAGGCCACCAACATTGGCTGTGAAGGCAGAGCAGAGGAGATACAATCCAAATAAAATAAAACATATAACAAAATTTAAAAAAAGAAAATAGTCTGGCTTGAGTTTTTAGCCAGGATGTTATGGTCTGGTAGATTCAGAGAGAAAATGTAATCTGATAAAGAGCCAAAATGAAAATCAAAGCCTATACTGAGGTAGCAAAATTGAAGTGAATTTTAAAACATGCATATATTGGAGAAATGTTATAATCTTATTATTGTAAACTCATTCCACTCTTTCCATTCCTCTAGCATTTATTTCTCTCATTAGTTATGTAATACATAAAAGCAGATTGTAAATTTCTTGGGTCAGGACAGTATCTTTAATGTATTCTGAACATGCCTAGTATATCTTAAGATGTTCTATACAAAAATAATATTACCTCTTGGGTTCTTCTGAATTATTTCTAAGCATAAGAAAAATTAAAATGCAGCAAGTCTGGAAAGGTCAGACTGTGTCTCCCCTCATTTCGTGCATGACTTCAGAAATAATCAAAAAGTTATGCTGAGATAACTGATATGAGACCTGAGACATCATGATCACAAAAGTTGGATCAATTTGTGCCCATGCAATCGAAGCACTATCTCATTTCACTCCTGAAAATATTTTTTTTAAGTTTACATTTTACGGATATTTTTGAACTACCGGGCCCTAATGATTGTCCTCATGGATGTGTATCAGTATTGTGTAATTACACAGAGAAAACACTGGCCTAAGGAATCCAGTGAGTACATTACAACCATACTGAGCACAGGTGAGCAATCTGTGACCCCAGGATGCCCCATCCCTGGAGACTTTTAAGGCAAGTCTGGATCAGGCTCTGGGCAACCTGATCTAGCTGTGGTGTCCCTGTTCGTTGCAGGGGAGTTGGACTGGATGATCTTTAAGGGTTCCTTCCAACACCAAGGATTCTGTGATTCTATGATTTGTTGGAAAGAGGTTGGTTGCCAGTATGAGCTTATGCCTTGCAATTGGTGAGGAAAGGAAAGAACCCCAGGGGAAAGGTCAGGGTCAGACAACTGGGTGCAGAATGGAAAAATAAATGTGACCCAAGGAGAGGAGCAAACCCTCATTATTACGAGATCAATTTTTTAAAATTATTTTGGGGAAATTAAGAACCTTCATTTTTAAGTTCCCATTGGAAAGGTTTACATGTTTCACAAGAAAAATGCATTTTATCTGGGAAAGATGAAGGGCTGAGTCAGATATCTTGGTGTCTGAATGTGTGGATGAGGACAGCTGAGGAACATTCAAACCTAATGTGCAATGTGTTATACCCTGGTACTTTGTTGATGTTTCCAGGGAGTTAACCTGACTCTGACAGTCCTGCTGGCTGCTTCAAACTGAAATGTATGATTGTGTGATGTTTTAATATATTTATTGGAAAATATTTAATAAATATTACTTTTCATGAATCTGTATGTATTATTATTTTCCAGACTGTTCCCTATACTTATATTTGCAGGCATATTTTAAGCATTGTATGTTAAGATTCTATATACTCTGCAATTCTCTTGTATCTTTTAATCATTTTTAGTATCCACAGGAGTAAAAATCTTTTAATGTAGGTACTGTATCTCTGGAAAGATGAGAGAGGTAAAATCAGCCTATGACAGAAGTGAGCACTCGTGGGCTTTTTTAAAAAAATATATTTTAAATGTATCAAAGGAGTGAATTCAAAGGGTGCATGTAGATAGCCTTTGGTAGTTAGGTTGATGTGTGGGCTTTAGATCAGTGAGACTCAGCCATCAAGGTCCTTGCTTGCCTTACGCTTGTTTTCACACTCTACAGTGAACAGCAAGAACAATTATGCTTTGCCAGTTATTACATCATTTGAAAAGCCCACTCTAGGGCAATGAACTGATCTGGTTTCCCAAGTTTCAGGCCTGGATGGGTACATATGGTCCTGATGTTTGTGGGGGTAGACCTGAGATTTACAGTAAGCAAGAATGTTTAAAGAGAACTGCTCCATTCAGTGAAGCAAAAAGTGATAGAAATGTTAGTAAAATATCCCAGCCTAGCATTGCACACCTACAGAGATTTACACAATAGGCAGGATTGAAAACAAACATGAGAATAGATGCTACTTACTTCAGACCTTCACAGAAAAAAAACATCTAGTATATTTGGGTGAGGGGAAGTCTTTACTCAGGCAACATTTATTGAGATATAAACAATGTCCAATTGCAAAAACTAATTAAACAGCAGGGCTAGAGTAGCTGTTTTGCCTGCATGACTAGGATATAAGGTTTATAATCCACGCTGTTATAGGACAACAGGAAGAACAAATAACTGTCTATCCAAAGAGTCAGTTATGGCCTTCTCTTAGTAATAACATGCTCCAGAGGTCAAACAATAATTTTCTTTAAGTAATATAGTCAGTTTTCTATAGAGAAGCTAGATTACTGTTCAGTGTTTGTGAGGAAGCTGAAAGCAGCAAAAACAGCCTAATAAATATCACACTGTATTCATACACAATAGTCCACCCATTAGGTGCTCCTTCATACCCTTTGCTCTCACAGAACAAATTCTCTGATATTGAGTCATCTGCCTGTGAGGAATATCTGGTTTGTGAAGGACTCATATCAATAACCATATAGCATTTTGAAGTTTCCTTTTAAAGAAAATTTATTTACAAGTAAGACAGATATTTTGTGCATATATATAGACAAATAGTTCAGCTAAAGCCAGTTGAATGGCAGGTGCAGACAAGTCCATGTAGCTACAAGTTCATTGACAAATCCATCTCGCAGAGCTTCTTCAGAACTTTAATAAGTGATGGCAGCCAACATTTCCCTAAGCCCCCTAGTCTGCCTCCAGGTTATTCACAGGAAAGCTCCAAATTGCACCACCATCTCTGGCACTGGTCCTCTCTGGCAGCACCACACCTGTCACTATAGCCTGTCCAAACGCAATCCCTGTAACAAAGAAGTTTTCTTCTTGCTTGTCCTCTTGGTACTGGTGGCATGATACATCACTGCACCTCGTAAAGAAAAACACAGGTTTGGAGGCCAGACATAGGCTCCCACTTCAGTAAGCACTCTCCTTGAATGTTGCTCTATTAGAGGGGACTGAGAAGTACCATTTGTCATATGCCATGAACAGCTAATAACAAAGTATCTCCCAAAGAGTTCTCTTCCAAACCAATGATGTCCATGAACACAATTAAGACATCTTTTTGTTTTAAACAGTTATCTTGACCCGGAATAGAATCAAGTACATTCACTGTCCAACTGTCCAACTGTTGCCATCAAACAACACAAATTCTACGAGAAGGCTGCATACTGAGCAGCGATGTGCAAATGTACAGAAACCTTAAATAAGCGAATAGCGTTTAAAAGCACACATAATTTTCTCTCAGACCAAGTATCTGAAGCAATCCAAGTGGAAAAACAAACATTTTTAAATGTTTTTAAAATCCATAGCCTCTAGCAATGCGTTATAATGAACAGTAGATATACAACTGTACTCAAAACCTTAAATGTTTTCACAATAATTTTTACTTTTATTAATTTAATTTGCTGCATTTGAAGTCTGAAAGTAGCAAGGACAATTTCAAAAGAAAACTTCAAAAACAAGATATAACCAGAGACTTTTTGAGGATGAAAGAATACATGTAAGGAGGATCAAGACCCTACAGTGAGATCAGCTATTAGCTAATTAAATATGTGACTAAAATTCATCATTTTAAGTAGCAGACATATTGATGGCGAGCAATCTGGTAGGCAAACAAATGATAGTGGATTTTTTTTTCGTTTCTTCAGAGAGAAACATTTATCTTAATAAGATTCACTATGCCATAATACATGTGGAATAAGTCAACGTCTACTAATTAAAGGACACTGTCAACTTGATTTTCTAAACAGCTAATTAAAATATGTAGTATCTAATAGAGCACTTCTTGCAAAGTATGCTCTGTTTAAAAAATACGTTCCTATAAAAGTTACTTGTTTTTCTATTCCCTTGTGTTTGCTTTTTAATTGGTTTTTCTACAAAGGAGGATCTGCTGAACTAAGGTTCTATTTCTGTATCAAGTTCCATTAATGCACACCCCTGTACTTACGCAGGAACCAAATGATTTGTCAGTCTAAATGCCTACATAAGAAAACAATGACACTAATCCTAAGGGTTGCTGTTGTTGCTGTTTCAGGAATGACAAGGTTTACTCTTTGTGGTTTTTTTTCGGGGGGGTTAGATAATCTGTTACCTGACAGTGTAGAATTTTCAAAAATAATGCAATTTTCATATTGATAAGGAATCTTTAGCCTTCATTTTATAGATTAGATTAGTTTCTCAGAATAAGCGTGCTTCTCTATTTCTTATTCTGATTCTGTATGTAGCTTTTCCAAGAGAAAGAAGTTGTTGCAGATCTGTCAGCAAGGCTCTGGGAGTAGGAGGATGTTTGGATTTCCGGCATATTGCAACACAGTTCTTGGCCACGAGCAAAGCTATGTGTGTGAATCTCATTTTATATCCGTTGTTTGCAATACCACATATTTTAAGAGAAATTTGAAAGTCTCTGTACTCCTAATGCTAGATAAGTGATCACAATTCTTTCCCTAAAAGAAAATGAGATAGCAAAACAAACCTTTGCATATATCATGCCATGAGAGACAGTGGATGAACTGATGCTGTCATAGAAATAAAGCAAGCCCAGTTGTATCTTAGACAATTTGAGTCTGTATTCAAAGTTCTTAGTTCAAAGCTGCCTATCATTTGCAATGCTTGCTTCCTCTTTACGAATTCAGATTTAACATTTTCTATTGCATTTCCCTTAAAATATTACTAGCCAACTAATCTTATTAGTCAAATTCTTAAAACATATCTAAAATGTGTTTTTGTGGTGCAGGAATCTAATACAGTAAATTATGAAACTAGCACTCCCATTGTTTACTTTTCTCATTTCTCTCAGCCAATACATAGAAATCATCACCTTTCCAGCCAAGGCATATGTAATGTCCTTCAGAATGCATCAGAGCAAATACTTCACCAGCTGGAAGGATCCTTGTGGGAACAGCATTAGGTCCTTCCTACCTCAGGCAGCGTGGAACAAGCTCAGGATTTCCAAACGTCATCAACAACGAAGAGGTGATTTCAGCATGTACTAACAGCTAACACATAACATGTTAACACATTATAAACACACCCTTTCCTGTCATGTAAAATGTGCCCTTTTGGAGGTAAGTGCACAGTTCCTCCTGAATGATAGGGAAGTTCAAAGAGGTTTTGACAGTGTCTATAAGGACAATGACTTGAAACCAATCCTCCTCATTGTAAATAATTTCAGGGAAAGAAATGACTGAGTTGTACTGCCAAGGACTTGGGGCAGATGGAAAATTATTTTTACTCATCTATAACTGTAGGCATTCTGCAATGTTACCAGAAGTAAAAACCTGTTTTAGTCATTAACATAATCAGGTATGAATCAAAGTAACCTCAGGAGATGTTTGTGTAGAGAAAGCAGATATTCTTTTCACACAAACAAGCATTTTTCTTATCCTAACTTCATTTTAATGCATGTATATCTTTAATAAACAAAACCATTATTTTGAATTGTATCAGGAAATTTCTATCTTTAATATTGCTCAAACAAATAATGCTAAAATGTTAAAAGCATTTTGTTTTTTTTTTTTTTTCCATGCACATCTAACATGCTCATCGCCATAATGCAAGATTGTTAATGCCAAAAAAGTGAAGCAGTGATCTATAATTTTAAAATGCCAGTGATTCCAAGCTGTCACTGATCTTGGAAAATTTCCTCAGTAGCATGTGGAGATCAATAACTGTTTATAGACTTTTCAATCCTGGTTTATATGGAGCGTATTATTATGGACTATGTCAAATCTCTTAACTCTGAAGTGGAAGTCTGATATCACACACAAATCCACCCAAAATCCCATTCTGTGAAGACAAGAAGGACAATCTGGGGACCTATAGGCTAGTCAGCATTTGCTTTTCTCTGGGAAAATAATGGCGCACATCCTTAGATGTAATTTCTGGAGAAGGAGGAAGAGAAAGTGAATAGCAGTCAGCATGGATTGACCAAGGTTTGCCGTGCTTGACCAAGTGCATCTGTCTTCCATGATGGAATGGCAAGGTGTGCAAACCATGCTGTACCCCAACGCTGTAAAGAAACGAGATACGAAGTGTTCACGTGAAAAACACAATCAAATTCCATTATTCCATTTAATTAATTCAGACATACAGGTGCTAGCGTTTTCTTAAAATCGTAGGTTTCATCTCTTTAGTTACATCCATACTGTACATCCCTAGTAAGCAAGAAGAGTCCTCAACATGACTAATACTACTACAATATAGTCATTTGTTACATGACTGCACATTCTAAATGTGACAATATTTAGCAAACGGTAGAAATGCATACTGGAAATGAAACATACATTTTCTTCCTAATTCCTTTAATAAGAGTGTGTAAACATGTTAAATTGTGCAGTTTCATATCCAGTGTCTGATTTCTAGTATTACCAAAGACTGCCTTAAGGTATTTAAGCACTCTTTGTGCTGTGTTATCATAAATTAAAAAGACAAGCTATGAGAAAAGCTTACATACAAAATTAAAGCGGCTACTCCAATTCTCTAACTTTTGTGCAATTAAAGTCGCATAAAATGTGAGTTCTAAAATATGATAAATATACAAAATTAGTAAGCATGGGAAAATCTAGAAGTTCTTTTTGGGTATACGTTGGTAGGTTTGCCACAAACTAAAGCCAAAGGCTGACTTCTTTTAGTCACATGAGAATACCACACTCAACTTCCACTGGTGTAGTACCGTGTATATCAGTAGAGGAAGCAGTATGAACCTATCCAAATAAGAAAAAAATAACATTAAGATAAATATATGATTCATCTTTGTCTTTGTTTTTGTTTTTTTCCACTTCAGGCTGGCAAACAAGAATAAGTAGAAAAAGGGGGTAGAAGACTTGCTAAAATTCAGTTCAAAAAGAAGACATTTAAATTGGTACATAAAAAAACAATTGTTACACTGGTTGTTCAAGGGAGAGTGAATAAGAAGTTACATGGCTCTGAGGCCTGATCTTTTAAGCCGCTCCTAATTAAATGCATCTTTCCTCCTACTTCATGCTAAGAGTCTTCCAGGTTACTGGCTGTATTAAGTGAAAATTAGATGCTCATTCAATGTATCTGCATGAATGTTGTAAAGTTGATTGAAAAAAAAGATAATGTGTGAAGTCTGTGTTAAAAAAGAACATTGCTGATTCATTCTAATGTGCTTAGAAGTTCCTGAACTCCTATGCTTGATCAGTACCTCATAGTATAGGTCAAAATCCTTAGCAGATAAATGCTTAATCCAAGATAAATCGTAATAAATCCAAATGAGATTAGACCTGTACTGAAATATTCAATGAATGGTGTAAAAACATGTTTGAGTGACTGTGATAAATCAGTTGGACTCACTGACTAAATTATGCGGAGAACTTCAGAGAGGGTGCAATAGCAGTCAAAAGAAAAGCGGGAATTTTCTGATAAATGCCACTTGGGGGGCAGCGTGGAGAGTTCTTAACCAATCTCACTTCTTAACACTATTCTTCTGATCAGCTAAAGGGCTGATCAGAGATGAGTCTTCATGGTTTAAATCAGTGCTCTGATAGTCACCTGCTTTCCAAAAAAATGTTTTATTTATTTCTTCCTCCCAACTCCTACTATTCTGAATCTAAGTAAAACCAGAAAGAGACTTAAGGCTAATCTTCAGTGGGATCCACCATCATTTTCATCCCCTCTCTATACAGTAGCTTATGATGACTGGATGTCATGCTCAGTATTTATAGTGAGCCACATCTCTGCATATTTTCAAAAATCAGGAAGACATGTTAACTAAATCTTACAGTGCTTGATGGGCTAAATGCGTTACGATAGAGCTGGACAAGAAGATTAATAAAAAGTAGTTTCCCTCTGAAATCTGAAATTGGTATGGAAGTCTAGAATCCTTCTTTAGCTGGAAGAATTTTCAGCCATCTTTCTTGTAACACAAGTACAATCTCTTAACCTTCCCATTATAAACAAACTGAAATTGCAGTCTCGAAGCCACATTTTTACAAGTCTTTTCTTATGTAATAATAAAACATCTAACAAATTTTGTTCTATGGTACCACATTGCCTTACATTCAATATCTAATTATAATTTAAAAAATCACTCCTCAATACACTGTAACATGATCTAAATGAAAATCCTGAATGAATCTGGCCATATAGTTTATTAGCATTCCTGAAGAATACCCATTGTTGGAACACTGGTTGCACAGGAGTTTTGACTACGTGAAGAATCGAAGTTTGTATCTGATGTCTTTTAAGCCTTTTATGTGTTTATAGCTTTTATAGTCAGTTGCAAAGATAAGCTTACCTTGAAAATTATACTCTCCCTCTATTACAAAAAAAAAAACAACACAGATACTTATTTCTGACAACATTTGGTATTTACTCTAAAAAGTGGTATGCATTAACAATATACTGATCTAGAGTACTGTACTCTGAATAGGAGATTTCAACTTCATGCTCATATAGCCCCGTGAAGCTATTAGATTTTGTCACTGACATTAGTATTTCTTATTCATCGTAACGTAATACAATCAAACTGTGATGATTTCAACAGTGAACCAGGTAAGCCACTTCTCATTAGCAAATCACACCCCCTCCATTCGGCCCAGGTTCCTAAACTTCTACGGAGCCTATTGTTGGGTGCTCAGATTAGACAAAGAAATGGGGCGGACTGTGGGAGGAGTAATATGAATTAGATGCTCAGGAAGAGACAGATGTGCGTAGACAAAGCAACACAGGTGCTTTCCTAATTCCTGTGTAGAATGAGCCCTCACAGCCTCTGAGTTGAGACTACACAGCATTTTCATTGCCTACAACATAGGACTCATTTTTCTGAAGGAGAAACGTAAGTTCTTATTTTAGAAGGCGTTTTTGTTGGTGGCTTTGATATGTAACTAAGAAATGAAGTGACATGAGAATGAAGTAAATCTACTCTGCATACTACGTAGTTAAAAAATATATTAGCACTATTCATTTGTAAGAAACATATTGATAACAATCCACGTTTCTTCGTATTTGAACAGACCTACGTAGATTTGTCTTTTTTAGAATAAATTTCAGTCTGTACTCTGAAGATTACAGAAGACTTTCTTAGCACTATTTACTATTATAGTTTTAAAAGACAGTTAGGAATATCCTATGAATCCAGACTCGTATCAGCAAGGAAATATCACACAAGGATCATTAACTGTGTGATGCAGACCTTTTTCTACGCTTGTGGAGATACACTTGCATTGTAACCAATATTTAGTATAGTTTTTAAATATTTTTTTCAATAATCTAATAAATCATTGGAAACAACTGAAATACGGAAAAGTGCAGATTCAATATACTGTAAATTAAAAAAAAAAAACAGCACATCTTTCTAAAAGTTGTAATTTAATTTAGGCATATAGGACTTTAGAATGAAATGGTTTTAGAAAAGTTGTGGTCTCATTAGGTGATATCTTTTAATGGACTATGTCCTTGTTTGAAAATGGACTTCTCAATTTTTAAGAATATCAATACCACCTTGAAAGATGGCTGTAGAGGCTGCGAGTCAGGAAGGATCTCCTTAATTCTGTCAAAATATACCAAAAGAAAAGGTGCGGAGTATCTACAAGTACAGCAACACAACTTAGGTTTGAGAGAAGTATTTTGCTACCAGCATACTGCTTAGGGATATGACATTTCTCATATATTAAGACTGCTAGAATGCACTAACAAAAAAAAAAAGAAAAAAAAAGTTTCCAGAAAAAAAAAAAGAAAAAAAAGAAAGAAAAAAAAAGGAAGAAATCTTAATTTAGCTCTGTCTACTTTTCTGGTAATTGCATTTCATAACCTCATTTTTTAGAATAATTTGTTTCATAGGATGCCTGTACAGACAATATCACAGGTCCTTTCTGTATGTGCTAGTTTGTCTCTAAAATGAGGATTCTGACCAAACTAATAGACAGATGAAGCCAAACAAACAAATTGCTGCTATGCTAATTTCTGAAACAGATGGATCTGATCCAGTATTTGCTAGCAAATGCAATTCATTGTCAATCTAACACAGAATCATGTATGTCTTTCTGTCATTCTGTTATGTATAGCAAATACGGAAAAATCTGGCCGAGGATACCCCGCCCACAGCTAAATTTATACACAAAGAACTGAAAATCAAAGTCCATAAACAAGTACAAATTCTGCCATCCTTAGTGGAAGCAGAGATTAGGCCTCTGTTTTGAAGTCCCAGGTACAGATCTTCAAAAGCCCTGAGATGTTAGGGCGACAGTCTTCCCTCGCTATGTGGTAGAAATACCCTTGAAATTAATGCAGGTTGCATTCAGGCTTGCAACACGAGTGTACCACACAAACCACACTGTAAACTTTTAGTTTTCTAGAGATATTTTATTTAAATAGCTGCGGCTTTATTACCCCTAATCGAGCTGCAGAGAAAAAGCACTAAAAAAGCGAAGGGTTTGCAGCCAGCCCCCTGCCCAGGCCAGCAGTCAGCCTGCAGCCCGCTCAGCTTCCGAGGCGGTCTGTCTCTGCTGTTGGTGCATCTTCGGCTAAATTTAGCCTAATGTTAAGAATGACCTACACTGCAAGGAAATAAACTGTTTGAAAAAATATAGGACAAAGCTTATGTTTAAGGGAAAGCTTCCCACAATGTTCTATTTGTGGCACACGATCATACATTTGTGTCACATCATCTTATCCGTTCCTTGAGCATTGATTGAAAAAGAGGCTTTTTAACCTGCTCAAAATTCTTCTTTGTACATCTTTATCGGAGGAGGTCACTGGCGGCAAGGAAGCACCCCCAGGCAGGGGTCTGCACGCACCGCGTCCCACCGGCTGCCTTTCATTTATTTCCAGCTCCACTCCGCGAGGCACCTGGATGCGTCGCGGCCCCGGGAGGGAGCAGAGTCTGCACACCCGCTGGGTACGTTACCCCGGCTCGGTTCTTCCCTTCAGGCACCCACCTCCGGGCTCACCCCGCCCGGGGCTCACCGAGCCACGCGGGCTTCCCTCCCCTCCCCACCCCGGCCGCCCTACAGCTCTCCCGGCTGCCGCCGCCGCCGAGCACGGAGCCGACTCCCCGCAGCGCCTGCCGAGATAAAAAGCCCATCCCCGCTCCCCCAACCCCTAATCCGCCGGGCGCTGCCGCCGACAAGATGGCGGCGCCGCTTCACGCCGCTGCGTAGTGCCGCGTCCCGCCCCGCTTTGCAGCGCGGGAGACCCCGCAGCCGCCACGTGCCGCCGCAGCCACCGTCGCACGCGCTGCTCGGGCCGCCGACTCCGCGCCTCCTGCAACCCGTGGCGGAAGATGCGCGTGCACCGCGCGGTGAGGCGCGGGATGGGGGCTGCGGGGTGGGGGGGAGCACAGTGTGGGGGTCCTGCGGGGTCGGGGGGGGGCTTATAAAGTAGGGCTGAAAAATGGATTCGGGGAGTTTTCTGAACTTTTCTTTGTGGGATGGGGGAAGGTGGGAGAGGGCTGCAATTAATTAAGGTCTTAGCAGGTCGCTTCATGCTCAGCAGTGTTGCTTATTGCGATATTGCATATAAACGGGGGAAAAGAGTGAACTTTGCAAGTATTTCAGTTTGTTTTGCGGTGAGTCAGTGCAAGTAATGTGTTAAAAGTGGCTGCTCATTTGCGCCTGCTGCCCCAGCACGTGCTGCAGTACTGCACAGGTGCGGGTGAGGCTGTTGTGCCAGCACCTGTCTGCTCGAGGTTAAGAAAACGGTTAGGATCTTTAAAGTAAGCTTTTTTTTTTTTAAGCCGTTCACATTTATTTATTTGTTTAAAGCACCTTGAAGGGCACTGTGAGGAGTGCGGTGCTGGGGGCTGTGGGGAGCAACCTGCGGCGTGGTCAAAGCAGAACCCCGTGGGCATTCAGTGTGAGTTCATCACCTGTGCTGAGCGATGTGTGGGTGGTGGGGGTGCTGAAACAACGAGAAGTAAATCAAATTTGTATGCCAGGTAGCGTTCAGAGGTGTTAAAGTGTTGTGGCATTTATTTGGTTGTTAATGTTTGGAGTTTTTTTAGGGGAAAGCAAGAGAAGAAGTCGTAGCAAATTAATTCAATTAAGGCTTGGGTTTTAAAAAAATAGACTGATTAGGAGATGAGGCTTATGGCTGTGCAGGCAACAAGGCCTTCGTGCAGGAATGAGCCTTTTCCCTCACCAACTGCACGTGACTTCCATTGGCCTGTCAATTCCTATTGTATGTAAGACATTTTAAGAGTTTCAAAAAGTATGATTTTGGCACAGAAAGAACTTTAAAAGATAGTTTTTTTTCTCAGCTGCACTGGTCTTGGTAGGGTGATAGATTCATTTCTACGCTGCTCTGGGGGGACGTGGAGGCTGTTAGTTGTAAATCATCTTGGTGTTGGCGTTCTGGCATTTTGTGTGGTAATTCCTTTTTGTACCTGTTTTTATTTTTTCCTAGGCATATTTGAGGTTATTATAGCTTTTTTCTATATTAAACTTCAATTTTCTGGGAATAGATATGTAGCAAATAAGTTCTTTAACTCTGTCGGCGTTCTTGGCACGTTTCTGACAGCGTTAACTACCTGGTAGTGTTCAGATTGGCCTGGTACCATTTTGAAGAATTGGATTAGTAATCCAAGTGGATGTATTTCTATGGAAAGATACTACATGAGAAAAGTAGTGAAACCTTAATAATGTCAGTTAGATTACTATTATCTGTAACTTCTTTTTTAGCCTTAAGGAAAGTTCGTACCTACCAGATAAATACATGAAATTGCATCATATTTTTTACATTGGTCTGGCAGCCTTGGATATAAGAGCAGGTGGAGTGCAGTGGCCCTAATGTGGCTGTGCATCAGGACCCATTTCTGTGAGCTCTGGGTTTGTTCAGAGTGAATAGGGGGAGTGCACCGTAATTAGAATTCTGGCCTTGTGAGAATAATACTGTCCTAGGCAGGAAAGAGTGCCTCAGACTAATTACAAAATAGGCCTGCTGTGTGAAGTTAAGTTTCTGTGGCGTGTTCTTCAGTTTTGCTCAGTTTTGGGAGAATTTGGCTGGGAGAATCTTACATCAGAGAACAGGGAAGTACAAACAAGATCAGGATTAAAACGGCAGGCTGAAAAATCGTGCCTAAGCTGTGTAACAGTGACAAAATAATTGTGATCACTTACAATTAGCCTGTTTGCTTTGCAGTACCAATTCAGATTTTTCTAAGGAAGTATATACGCTTGTGTTTTTTAATTAGCTCTCCTTGATTTTTCTTGCGTATCTTAATTAAAAGTTTGGTGGTTGTTGTTAATTATGATGTACTTGTTTAGCTTTTTGTTTAGTCTTTGTTCTGTTTATGAATGCTGCCTTCGAACAGCATTGCTCTTACTCAAACATCTTGCCTGATCGTTTTCCTCTGGGGTTACAGAAATGATAATCAGCCTTATGCTTGTGCTGTTTCCAGGTGCCAGCCAGAGACTCTTTGGAAACGACAGCTCAACAAACAGGCATTCGTGCTCTGCCCTGACCGAGTGCTGCTTGACAGGGACGCAATTTTAAAGCATTAAGTGCTGGTCACTGGCCTGACCTGCTGGTGGGACTTGGTGTGTCCCTTTGCTTCCAGTTGGAGTTTTGATGCTTCCTTTGTTTGGTTTTAGTATGGAAAGAGATTTTTGCAGTGCAGGATCTAAGTGTGTGTTATGCTTCCTGTAGCCTTTTGTATTCTAGCAGTTTTTGTCCCCAAACTGTAGTAACTATAGCACAGAAGCACAGAAAACTCCTAACCTCCTGTAAAATGGAATAACATATAAATATTACAATATATTACTAGACTCAAAAAGCAATTGACTTGTGAACGGGGCTTGATGGAACACTTTATTCACAGTGTCTTTTCATTATTTATTCAGATAATTGATGCAATGTTTGAAGTCCCCAAAGTGCACAGATGCTTCTGCAATTTCAATGATGTAGTAAACTATTTTTCAAGAAAAAAAATGCTTGTATATCCTCACAATAGAGAAAATATGTAGCCTTTGTCCTAGTAATGATGTGAAGTTAATGCATGGGAGAGTGAGTTTGGGATTTCCATAAATTAAGGGTTTTTCC
The DNA here is from genome assembly GCF_905368555.1 of Meleagris gallopavo. NCBI lineage: Eukaryota > Metazoa > Chordata > Aves > Galliformes > Phasianidae > Meleagris > Meleagris gallopavo. Next base: position 23,006,228 of record NC_139413.1, read on the forward strand.
CCCTCTTCAACAGTTGGTTTTAGTGTTGGAAAAAGTAAATATAGCTTCCAAATAAGTTTTTAAGAATTCAGTAAAAAATAATAGCTCTAATAATCCCCTACCTCCTCCTGATTGTCAAAAGTAATAATAACAAATGGTATTTGTGAAACTACACTGATACTTTTCCAGTTCAAGAATACAATGAACAGATGCCTTCTATTCCCATCCACTTCAGCATGTTTACTGTGCCTAGGTCATATTCTTGTTTTCGTGTTTCTAAGTGCTCCTATAGCTGCTTCCTTCTAAATGCAGTCAGCTGCTCCCTGATTTGGTTTACGTGCTCTTAGTGTCTCCCTCGGGTTCTCTCCATTCACCCGTCTTTCACAACAGACTCTGCAAGCTTTGTTAATCAGCTCATCCATTTGCATTAGAACAATTTTCTTTTCCAGTGCAAGAAAAATTGTTTGCACCCCTCAATGCTTGCTGTCATTCCTAAGTTTGAAGCAAATCTGTTCCTGTGTCTAAGTTTATTATCAAATTTATCATTTGCTGTACTCACAGCTAATGTTGTGGGGTTTCTTTTTGCATGTGTGTCCGCTTATGTTATCTAGCCCCTTGCCTGCCTTTTAAAAAAGGAGAAAAATCTTTCTTCTTGATTGATTTCTTCCACTTGGTTCCTTTCATCTTCTTCACTGACTGGTAGTTTTGTCACTTCTGGGATTTCATGCACTATTTCCAACAGGGTTGACTTTATTTGAACCGTTGTCCTCCATACTTCCTTGCAATGTATAATCCTTGCATCTTATTATTTAAGTTACCCTTTATTTCTAGTTTTCAGCTAGGTGCACTGGCCTGCTATAAAAAAATATGTAACTGCTGATGCTTCCTTGAGGGTAGGATGTAAATAGTGGATTTTAATCTTCCCTGCAAGCCTGTTCACTCTGTACCCTTTTTGTCTTTATTTGTGCTTAGAAGGTATAATTGCAAATTTGTACTGAGTGTTTTCACACCCCAGTTCATGCACTTTGACATCCTTTCTAGTTGCAGCAGCCCATGTGAGGTTACCTTTGGTTGAGCTCACTGATAATGTAGAACTCCAATCCTCCAAGGTATATCAAAACTGTCATAATTTAGTAGGAGCACTGTTATTGGAGAGGCTTGCTAGGTCCAAAAGAGAAGGTCTGGAGCCCTTGGGGCAAGGAAGGCTTGCTTATCTCCTGTGCGCATTGCCCACTAAGACCTCAAAACCTCATTCTTCTAGGCATGTTCTTTGACCAGGTGCAGGATGCTAAACACTGTTTTATGTCTAGCTGTGAAGATTTACTCACCTTGTGCATGCTGTTTTGTGGAAATAATAATATCCCCAGCTAATCTGGTTCAGTTTGTTGAGGAATATTGCAAGTTAGCCAATGCCTGGGTGATCCCAGTTTCCTGGGCATCTGCAGAGCACTTGGTTTTGGCTGCTTTGGGTATGTAGGGCTTGGTTGTCCCAAATCAGGTTATGCTGCAGTGTAGTATTGAGTACTAGTGGCTTTGCTAGAGGTTGTTGCTGTTTATAGATGGGAGGCTAGCAAGCTCTGTTTAAAAAGTGTTTATATGAATCCAGTCATGTACTTGAGACTCCTGTTTCCAGGTCTGTCACTTGCCAGTAACATAAAACCATTCCTCATTCAAGTGGATGTGTTTTCAAATAGTTTTTGTTGGTGATTTTTTTTAATCTTAGTTTTCTAAGAAAAGTCCTTACTCTGTCCTGCTTGTTTATTTGTCATATGTTCTGTGCTTGATGGCTTTCTAACCCCTTGGCCTGTCTGGAATGAATGACAGAAAGGTGGGAGTTTCAAAGATGCTAAGCTGATACCAGCTTTGTGAAACTTCTTGATGAGTAAAGCAGGTTCCAGAAGAATTAAGTTGCTTTGAAAAGGACAAAATCTGAACTTGCAGTTTCACTTGCTTTTGGATTGTCCTCACTGTTCTGTTGTCCTTCAAGCTGTGTATGGGAAGACTGTTCCTGCACTGATGGATCACCCAAGTGGTTTGGTCTGAGTCTTGAGGTTGACTTGCATGCAGGTAGGAAGAACCTGCAGAAGAGCCTGCTGTGCAGTTTGTGGTAGCTTGTCCTTGCAGGTAGATTTATGATACAGAGGAAGGAACAAGAAGATGAAAAGCAACAAATGCTGTAGACTTTGCAGTTCCATGTCACGCTGGGTGCTTTCCAGTCCATCAGCTAACTCACAGTGGCTGTGAATAGTGTCAGGAGGCCTATTTCACATAGCTTGTAAAGTCTCTCATTATTAAGTCAGAGTCCTGTCATGTCTTAACACTAACAGGGCAGCCAAATTTCCCACCTTACCACCAGGACTGTAGAGAAAGGAGTTGCTACAGTGCATTTCCCACAGCTGGCAGTGTGACCTCAGGGGTGTGAAGCTTGCTTGCTAGCCCAGACATCTTCCTTCAGTAGAGGAAAGGATGAAACTGATGCCAGGCTTCTCTCTTGTCCTCTGCTGGTATGTGGGGGAAGATATTAAGGTCAGCCCCAGGCTCTGTGTGCTGTGACAGCGTAGGTTGTTCCCTTTACACAGATGGTCTAGCTAATGAGTACATTGCTGAGTAGAGTTCTGAATCAGGGTTATTAGCACCCAGAACTAACTACTCTTTATGAAACAGGAGTTCAAAGAAATCATCTGTAATAATGGGATGCTGCAGTGTAGCACAGACATGTACTTCTTGGCTCTGTGCATGGATTTCACTTATCTGCCCTTTAGGTGTTCACAATGACATCAGAAGTACCAGCCATACCTCCTGAAAGGTGTTCCCGGGGTCACAGCTTTTCCTGTCCCCTCTTGAAGACAAAGAAGAGTCTGAGGAGTGAGGTAGGGGAGGCTCAGGAGCTGTAGCTTTCTGAATCTGAAGCTTTCCTGCTGAAGTTTTCTCTGAACCTGATGCTGCTCTCTGCAGATCATCCGCCTGGAAACCTGGCTGAAATTTTGCCAGATCGTGTTGCTTATCTAGCACTGAATGATGCTTTGGGGATTCTTTTGTCACTCAATGGAAGTCCCATACCACATGCTGCTTCCTTTGTGCTGTTAACCTGTCAGATGTGGCACTCAGTGGTCACCTGTTAACAGAATGGTTAAGCTGAGTTTGTGGACAGGATAGTAAAGTGCTGATGGGTGAATTAGGCACTGCAGAGCATCTGGCCTGTCTGTCTTAATCTGAGCCTTACAAGCAATCTCTTGTGTAGAAACTGTAGTTTTTCTGGGATCTGAATAAAGTAGAACCTTCATTACGCTTGCAGTATTTTTAAAACTGTTTCTGTCAGTCTTGTGGAAACACTTGGAGCAGGATATTAGTGTTTACTTTTACATGTTGTCTTCAACAGCATTTTTAGTATCTTTTTATTTTGGTTTGTGTAGTTGATGTGATGTATCTGTCAGATGTTTTTCCTTCATTCATTACTTAAAAGCTTAGTAAACATGCAGTAGTGTCTAGTTCTGACAGATTCTTTTAATAAATTACTGTTATGATCTTACGATACAACAAAAAGGTTGGCCCTGCTTTCCACAGGGAAAAGCGAGTGATGGGATTCCAGAGTTTGTTGCTTTGGGAAGTTTCACGTCTGTCAGCAATGTGTGCAGTGTGTGATCTCCATCATGGGTGTTTGCATAGCCTGTGGCATTATGGCAGTGTATGTGGTGTGTCTTGATGGTGAAGACTGGAGTTGTGAACTGATGTCAGTGGGGCAAGATTTGTACCTCAAGCAATCTGGGTGTGAGGAGACACAGCGTTCTGTGCTGGTAGCGTTGAAGCCTCTGTGCTATAGCCAGTGGTAGATGGAAGGTGAAAAGGCAAGAGTAAGTCTCATTTGTCATGGTTTAACAGAGGAAATGTGTTCTTTGTTCACTAGGTGTATGCAGGTTACTTGAGCTCTCTTGAAATACTTTCCAAGAGATTGCTTTCTTGATGCATGCTACTGTTGGCACTGAGGCTATGGAAAATGGTAAAATTAAAAACTTTATTGGGCAAGTTTAAATTTCTTTTTTTCTTCAATGTTAGAAGAGCAACTAAGCTTTACCTGAGCAGAGTGGGGTGTCCCTAGATGCGGGTTACAATGCATCCCATGATATTATTAAAAGAAAGATTGTTTGTTGTTGCATTGGGGAATCCTTGTAAAACATCAGGAAAACTGCTTGGAAGCATATAAATGTGTTCAAGTGATGGAGTGAAATACTCTCTAAATTGCAGGGAGATGGCCTGTAGCTGGGTAGCTTTCCAGAGCAGCTGTTCTGATGCAATTTGTTGCTGTCCTGTCAGTTATAAATTGGATGGGTTGGAATACTTTTCTTGGGGCTTCCCTGGAAATCCAAGCACTACATATGTGTTACTTAGGAATTGTAACCCAAGTCATTTTATTAGCAAGTTAAACCTTTAGACAAGTTTTTATTGCTATAAATGAATTTGGAATAGGTTTTCTTCATCTGCCTTAATTCAAAGGAAGCTGAGAAGTATTTGCAAGGATATGTCTGACAGTGCAAGAAGTAATGTGATGAAAGTAATAAATGCATTTGAAAGTTTGTGAAAGTTGGGCAGGAAAAACTGAAGTCTTTCAGACCACTGAGAGGCATCCAGATCCCAGGACATGAGCAGCATAAATCCTGGAGAGAAAGAGTCTGTTGTGATTTTTCTTTGCTGTTCTTGTAGTTGCCTTTCTATAACCTCTTCCTGTTCAAGTCTCAGTATGGAGAGTTCAGAATCATTACTGGCCTATCTTGAAATACTGTGCCTGCTTTATTTTTCCTCCACCTTTTAGCCTCTCTGTACCTTAGCGTTGTTGTTATGGTTATAAAATTGTCACTTCTGGAATCTGGATTGCACAATAAAGAGATATGAGTCATGTTCATGATGGAGCCGTTTGTCTCTGAGTTGGGATTTGGGGTACTCTTCAAGCAGGTTTTTAACACTTACTTACCTATCTATAAAATAAAAGGCATTAAAAAATAGGTGTAGTTTAGAAGCTTCCTGTAGAGATGCTTGTGTCCCAGAGCTTATGCTCATACTTGCAAGAAAAGTTTGATTTGTTAGTTCAGCCACTTCAGACTTGTTTGTTGGGTTTTTTTTTTGCCTTTTAAGCCCCTTAGGTTTGGGTAGTATGGCTGTTACTGTTAGGTGCATGATAGGGCTGACTCAGTTGAAACTGATAACTTTTGAATGTGAAATTTTAAGACCAGTTTCCATTCTGCCTACTATTACTGAAATGCTCCAAGAGCCAGCTGTTCTAATAAGAAATTGGGACAACGGATAACTCTTTGTACTGTTTCTGTATTTTTTTGTCTTCCCTGGCTCTATATCTTTCCTGCATAGTTGCAGGCTGAAGGAGTTGTAACCCTTCTGCACTCTGCTTGCTGGTCTCCTTTGATTCCTGCTACACCTCTCTTGTGATCCCCTATCAACCACCTCACATCTTCCCCAGATCTTCTTCTGATCACTGTCTCAAAGCTTGGAAAAGTCACCTGACTAATCCCCCTTTCAGGTTTTTAGCTTTGTTTTTATTGGTATTATTTGGCCTGAGTACAAGGTGGATAGAATGCTGTGCAACAGAAGAGTCTAAACCAAATTCATCAGCCTCTCTAAAACTAGGCAGTGCTTGTTGAAGGGCCCCGCTTCCACTTCTGTGAGGGTTTTTGTGCTCATGCATAGGTGCATTAAAAATGGCTGAACTCTTGTAAATCTCCCTGGCAAGTCTCAACTTATTCAGTGTCTTAAGTCCTTTCATTATTTACAAGTAAATACATTTTAAAAATGCAGTCATAAATCTTTGAGAACTTCTTCATTTGTGCTTGGTTGAAACTGCAAATTTTTTTTATGCAAAGCTGACAGCAGGTAGAAATGTTTACCCTCTTTGTAGATAGGGTTGAATTCTGCTCACAGTGATGGCAAAGCAAGCTGCTGATTTCATGATGTCTGCTGTTGAATCCAAGTTTGAAAATCTGTAGCTTTAAAAGGAAGGAAACAATATCGGGAAGAAAGTGTTGAATTGTGTATTTCTGAAGCAAAAGTAAAGCAGCCAGGAAGGGAGAAGGGAGGAAAGAATTGGCTTTATCTCTTATTAACATGTCTTCCTAGAATATATTCTGCCTCTTACTTTAGTGCAGTGCTTCTGGGTTCTTTAAAAGGCATTGAATTTTGGCCAGGGAAGAGGAGCAGTATGACTAAGGGATGCTGTGGTCTCTGAGGTGTCTGTCTGCTGAGAGTCAGAGCGGAGCTGTGATGCCAACACCAGCTGTGGGAAGTGTAGGACAGGTGCCACTCCTGTGTGTCCCAGTCCTCCTGGCCCTTAGCGGGGCTGTCTGCCTCCTCAGGAGCCCTGTGCAGCTGGCATGGGACGAGTTTCCTGGGTTTCACCAGATTCTTAGATGTGTGTTTATTCACTGCCCTACATGCATGTCCAAATCTGAGTGCATTGCTGAGACTTTGCTCGTGATCAGAGCTATTTACATCTACTCATTTTGTTACCTCTGTGCTCTGCTGTGCCCTTGGGAGCTTTGTTCCAGTCTCCCAGCCTTCATACGTAAGTATCCACAGTGGGATTTGCAAATATACCCGTCTGTGGAAAACTGGTGTATGATACTTAGAGCAGCAATGCAGCATCCAAATTACACATCTCATAAGGCATGGAAAAACAGAAAAGTGGGCAAGCAACATTAAATAGCATACTTGTACAGAAGCAGCTGAATTGTGATTTCTTTAGGAGGCTTATGTATTAAATCTACCTGGTTGTGTTTTTTGTTTTTTTTTTTTACATCTCATCTTTTTACTCCTGGCATTTTTGAGGAGCTAGATCCTGAACTCCTCTTGGATTTGTCATTGTTGGCACCAATTAGAAAGGTGACAGGGTTTCCATGGCATGTTTAGTCTTCCTGCTGCAGGGGCAGCTTCAGCACATAAGCAGCATGTTGCATCAGCCTAGGGCTTGTTCGTTTGCTGGTGGGTCCACAACAGGGACAGAACAGGAGGCAGTGATGGGTTCTTGTCCTTGTGAGACGCTCATCAAATAAAAGAAGGGAACAAAAGTTCCAGACCACAACTGTTGTCTTGTTTCAGCACCTATCTCGTCAAAAACTGCTGTGCTCCGCCTGTGGGCTATCACTATTTTTATACATTTTTATAGTGAGATCTTAAATTCAACTCTTCGAACACCTAATAAATTCACTAACCTCAAAGAGCAATTGCCTAAAAAGCATTGCAGTCCCTTGATTTCCACAAGGTAGCTGGTGAAGTGATTTATTTGCTGGGTTTTCTAACACTACTCAGTTTAGGGGAAAAAAAAAAAAAGAAAAATCTGGTATGTATATAAACAAGTTAATAAGCTGTTCAAGGAGCAGCAGGTGGAGAAACCTCTGCTCTGTTGTATCCTAACTCTTGTACTCATTCAGAGTGATCTGTTGGACTGGCTTTTTGGTTGCTTTTTTGTTCTGTTCTCTTTGCTGAAGTCTGATTTGCAGTGAGGTGCCATGGGCTGTTTGGCCCTAGTTTTATCTGTTTGGATTCATGACTTCCTGCATCCCTGAATTTCCCAAGCATCTTCTCCCATTTTCTTGGCATGTTGTGGATGGTTTTAAGAGATGAACTACTTTCTTTGTGTACGTTAATAAGTGGCTGTGCCCTGATATGTTCCCTTAGTCTTCTAATGCTTTATTTAAGGTAGACTCATGCAGTGAGTTTGCCGATGCTGTAAGTGGTGGATGAGTTCTTAATTTACTGTGAGATCTGCTGATGAAAAGGCTATGTGTGAGCTCAGTGTTGTTAAAGATAGTGTTGATGTGTGATAGCTTGAAGAGAAGACTTTCTGTGGAGGTTCTTGAATTACTGCATAGGGCAAACCCTAGTGCTTGCATTGTGTAATGTCCTTCCCTAGTCTGTTGTTTTGTATTAAATCACTTTAGAGTTCAAATCCATCTCTTACTCTCACATGCATCTCCTTTGTTCCTCATCCACCTGCACCTTCCTATCTGTCAAGCGACAAAATATTTAATTCTGATCAAAGAATAACTTTGATAGAAATGTCTTCAGAAAGAATAAATGCAGTTCGAAGTGTAAATGTTCAGTCCTCTGGAAGAGTGAAAAATGAGGCGATGGGAAATGTCAGGCTGTAGTTCGCAGGCAGCAGCACTTAAATGGTTTGCTGTAATCATATTAGGATAGAATTAAACTGAATTCTTTATTTTGTACTGCAGTGAAATAGGACTGTTACTGATCATTTTCTCCTCCCTCATGCTTTGATGATTAGCATGAAAACTCTAGCAGCAAAATTACAGGAGTTATGCAGCAGTGCACAGAGGAACTGGTGTGAAAGAGGCTGAGCTGGAGTTTTGTGTCCTTGCACGAGGGCTCTGGTGCTTTCCTAATAGACTGAAAATGAGACTACTGCTGCTTTATAAGAGGTCTGTTCCAGCCACATTGCTCTACAGCTTGGCAGATGGTGGCATGTGAATGGTTTCATATTGATTGGATGGATTTGCCTCGGGATAAGAGGAGTGTGGGGCCTTAAAGATGCACTTTTTTTTTTTGTTTGGGGGGATGGAAATGTATGTTTATAAAACACTTCACTTTAAATCAGAGGAGTATGTAGTAATTCAAGCACTGAAGTTACCTGGAAATAAAAAGTCCTTAAATAGATTATCACAAAGTCCAGAAAGCCAAGGGTACTTATTTACTGAATGATTATGCTTTTACATTAGAAGAAAGTGACACTTTTAATTAGTGTTCAAGGCATATGGTGAATGAGAAAATAAGCTTATTTCATGCAAACAGAAATCGATGCAAATAACCTTTCTCCTCTTTCTCCTCATATAAAAAGGGATGACTTGAAACTCAATACATATTCAAGAAGGTTAAGTCATTACTGCATCACTTTAATATTAGTTAAAGGCCAACAAAGAAAACCACTACTCTGTGTGTACTTACTCAGCAAGGATTGCTGTGTTTGAAAGAATTAGTGATACTTCTTAGGTAAAAATTCTAAAGAATCCATGGTCCATACCATTATTTAACCACAGTAAATAACCTTTTGCGTTCTGCCTTAGTGTAGGAAGTGGCTGGAGATCCCGTAATTCTCATAGCTGTCCATCCTGGCCCACAAAGACGCTTGGTATTTATCTTTGTTGTGTCTTCTCCCACATTTGTGTTGTGCTGTCTTAGTGTGCTTCTAAATCCTTTAGTAAGAAACAACTTCAAAAGTTTGTGTAGCACCGAGCGCAAAAGAACCCGATCTCATTCAGGCCTCTGGGTGTTGCTGTAGAGCACTGAGTAAATTTGTTTTCTATAGTAATGGAAGTATTTCTTGAGTTATTTGGTCTTAAGTAAGAATGGGGGGGGGGAAGCTCCCAGACATGGGAATGGGGAATTGATCAATTTGGAGATGCACTGTTGAAAAGTGTGTCCTTCCCATACATTTTTTCAGTCACATGCTTTGATGCATGCAACAGTGGTTTCATAAATGAATTTAAGCCAGACTACGTCATGTCATAATCTTATCAAGTTGTCTGCAAACTTGCTTGGAGGTATAGTTAGTATTTTCCAACAGACTCTACCCACATGTGAATTATTTACACACTGAATTTTGTGTATTCCTGAGATGCTGTCACGCTGAACTTGATGCTAATTTTGTTCTGCAGTACGGACCATTTCAATGGGTGTGTTTTCCCTCCTAATTACATTTTGTTCTCTGAACTGATTGGGTGTTACCATTTAGTCCATTTTTGCTGGAAGAAATGGTCCTTCATAAATTTTAAGGTCTCTTTAAAGAAATAATAATGCTGAAAGTTCTGGTGTTTTTTCTTTTAGTTGAGCTTACTTCTGGAGAGAGAAGTGCACAAAACAGTGCAAACCGTATATATGTATTTAAATCACATACGTGCATTTTTTTTTCTCCTGCTTGATAGGTATAATGCTGTAGGTTCTGCTGTATATCACAACCTACAGCGATTCCAAGAAGAAATCTTTAAGATGGTTACTTGAATCTGTGTACACTGCCCACCTGGTGGTTATGGAGTGAACTGTTACTTTAAAGAATAGTTTAAACAACAGCCATGTTTGGGGCAGGCTAATCTTGCAAAGAGAGCAGTACATATAACAGGAGTCTACTGTGTGATAAGGGGAAAATTCAGCTCACTGACTAGATGTTTTAATGTGCGAACTCTAGGGAAATAACATATTGACTATTCTGTTGTGCGCAAGAAAATTGAAGAACCCTTTGCAGACAGAGGGCTTGCAAAGGATTCTTTCTCTTAACCAAAATCTGTGGCAAGATGTTTGAAATCAGCAGGACGCTTAATGCTGCTTTGTTAAATAATGAGGTAATATTTTGTCACTTTTTCTGGGCAGCATCTGTTTTTTCTCCTTTTTCCTATGTTTATGAAGGCTTCAGATTAATCTTCTGGAAGTAAGAGATTAAAAAAATCATTCTTGAATTTATTATGATTTTTTTCCTTTTGATGCTTTTGGAGAATTGGGTTGTCTTTTATTTGCGGTTTCAATCGGCTGCTGTTGCCTAGGACATTATGCCACGTAAGGCTTCTAAACTGCACAGAGTAGGTAGTTATTAACGCTGAATTGGCTTCTGGTATAGTCCATCTGGGCTCTGTATGAGAGAGCTTGCTAGCGGCTACTGATGCTAAGATACCCGCAACCTTTGGGATGTATGCGTGGTGGAGAGGGGCTCAGTGATATGAGATCACTTCTTTTAAGGGAAACTGTCATTAATGAGTCAAGAAACTGCTCATTTATGGTAAGGAGAGGGAGGGGGGGGGTGGGAAACAACCCTGTGATTTCATTTTGATATTGGATTAGCTGTTTAAGACAAGTTTCTGTTTTGTGGGGATGGAAGACTGCGTTAAAAATATGCTCGCTGGTGGATTCTGGAGGGGCTGTATTGAGAATTTGATGCTTTACGAATGTGTCACAACTGTGATGCCGTGGCCAGGCGCTTACTCTGAGAGATAAATGGTACTATTGGAAAGACGAGAATAAGGTTGACTTGTTCAACAATAGGATTCTGCCTTTGTCTTTACGGAGGGAGGCCTCTGAGGACGGTTGAGCGTTTGTTTTAGTGCTCCTCGGAAAGCCTGTGTGTGGGGCGCTTTTGGGGAACGCGGTCGGTGTGCAGAGCACCTGGATTTATAGACAAATGAAAGAGCTGATGTATTTTTTAGGAGAGCAGCGTGCAATTATTGTTTCAGAAAAATGGCTGAATCTTCTGATATGCATAACCAATTTATAGCAACGAAGTAAGCTGAACTTGAAAAGGCATAAAATTTCTGGATTTCCTTCTTTAATTGTTATTAACCCAGAAGAGACCTTAAGTAAAAATTTGCATTACAAATTTAACTTCAATATTCAATGTATATTTGCACACAAATGTATGGTAATAAAGTGGCTCCGTAGCATTGTGATGCCGGTGTTTGGTGAGCGGGTCACCTCAATATTCGAGTTAGGAAACGGATCTTCCAGGCGAGTTTAATCTCTGCTAGTTTTTTCCCAAGCTAGAAATGTGCTCAAAAAGATGTATGGTGAGAGAAACCCTCCGCAGCCTCCTCACATTGTTCCTATTTTAATCAAATTCAGTACTCATTACACAGCTAGGTTGTGTGATGTCTTGTAAATGTAATTTTTCTCTGTGCTGGGTCAGTTTGGAGCTGAGCTTTGTGATCTGACTGTATTTCATACATTGTATTCATGTGTTCTGTGAGCGTGTGTGTGACTGAAAGAAATGTGAGATGTACGGCTGTCAGCTCTGAGCTGAGCAGCTCCGAGGGGGCACATCTATACTGAAAAAGAAAATGTAACTTCTAGAGCGGTGGTTATCCAGTTAGGCATTTTCGAAGGTGTGTGTGGTGCTTTGTACAGAGGTGCCCTTCTTTCTCCTCAGAAGGAGCTCCGTGTGGGCTCATCCCACTGCTTCGCTTTTACCTCAGGCTTGGGAGTGCTCCCTTTAGTACTGAACTGCGAGGGACCGTCTTTGCTGCCAGAAACGCCCGAATGGTGGAATGAGGCGATCCCTGCGTGTGCGTAGAGCAGTACGCTTTAGTAGGAGTGCGTGCGAACTCCAGGTCAGTTGCGATGAAAGGATGCCGCGCCTTGCTGGCTCGGCCAACCTGCGAGCGAGGAATCGCAGAATATGGAACACGAACGCGCTGCTCTGTGAGAACTGTCACTAACCCGCCGCGCTGCGTGGGGCGGCGGTTCTGTCAGCGGAGGGCCGCGGGTGTGTGTGGGGGTGTGTGTGTGTGTGTGTGGTGAACTCGGGCACGCTCCGCTCAGCACAATGCCGGCCGAGGGCCGGGCCGCCCCTGCCCGAGCGGGGGGCGTTGCGGCGCGGCCGTTGGGGCGCACGGCAGGCCTCGCGCGCTGCTCCCCGCCGGGCGGCGGCGCGGGGAGAGGCGCGGGGAGAGGCGCGGAGGGGCCGCGCGGCCCTCCTCTGCGCGGGCCTTAACGAGCGGCGCGGTTCGGAACCCCGCCCGGTGCCGCGGCGGGCGGAGGTCAGCGGCTCATTAACACCGTCAATCTGGCGGCGGCTCATTTCAATAGCACCTGATGTCGCGACGCCTCCCCGCGCGGCGGCGGCCAATGAGCGCGCGGGCGCCGCTGACAGATGGGGCCATAAATGGGCGCGGCGCGGGGCCGGCGGCAGCAGCGCCAGCAGCGGCAGCGCCAGCAGCGAGCGGGCAGCGCGGCCCCACCGCCCGCCCCGCGCCCCCCGCGCCCGCTGCGCACACTGTGCTTGGTGGATCTTAAAAAATACCAATAAAAGTCAGGTCCCCGAAACCTTAGCCAGTCTGTAGAAGAGTTGAAGCCTTTCAAGACCCAATATTTGCCATTAAGAATGGTTATGGTAGGTATTGGTAGATTTAAGATCGGGGCGCAGCGGGTGTCTGTAGAGGTAGACGTAGAGGCTGACATAGATTTCCCCAAACGTGCATCGCTCTCCGCCTGTCTCACACGGGGGTGGCTTGCTGTGCTCGTCCATGATCTCTCTCCCTCTCTCTCCCCCCCCCCTCTCTCTCTCTCTCTCTCTCTCTCTCTCCCTCTCTCCCTCCCTCCCTTTCATATTTAATGTCTGCGCGTCCTTTAATAAAGGATGTACTCTCGTTGCGAGGTGGCGGCGGTACGCTCGGAGCGGAGCGCTGATGCCGGGCGGTGCGTGGCGGGCGCGGGGACGGCGGCTTTGTGCGAGCGGGGGGTGCGTGCACGGCGGCGTTCGGAGATGCGAAATCCTCGGGGGGGTGGGGGGGGGGAGGAGAGGGGAGGACAAAAAAAAAAAGCCTCGAGATTGGTAATTTTCTTTTGGTGGACTGCGCAATAGGTATGGTAATTTTAAAAGCGAGTGATTTATATGAGCTTCGGTAAATGCTGCATATTGTATTTCAAAGAGTTTCCTGTCATGACCTCATAAAAAGAGGAGGAGGCTGTGTGTGTTGCAGCGCCTAGTCTATGTCGATTTTGTTGCATCGCTGGGCAGCCGCGCTGTAAGAAGGAATGTCAGCTTTTACATAACGCTCTCTTTGCTTCCGACTCGGTGAGGGGCTCTGAGGGTCCATCTTGGCGATCCCAGATGGAGTGGAATGGCCTGAAGATGGTAAGTGAGCGCGGCGCCTCGCCCCGCCGCACCGCACCGCGCGGGGCTCTTTGTTCGGGAGCCGCCACCGCGATGGGCAGCGCCGCGCCGGGCCGGGAGCGCCGCGGGGGGTGCGGGTGGCCCCGCGTGGGGCCGTGCGCGGGGAGTCAGGTAGTGCGGGGCTGCGCGGGGCCGGGGGCCGCGCACTGTGAGCTTTTTGCATCTTTTTTTTTTTTTTTTTTCTTCCTTCGTACCGAGGAGAAGGGAAAAAGCCATATTTCTGTGCGCGGATAGTAATTCTATTTTTAGCCCGCGCTGGCAGCCGAGGGACCCGAGCCGCGCTCTCCCCTTTTGTGCTCGCCTTGTGCAAAATGGCACGATCGCATCCCGGGGGCGGGGGGCCGCGCACAATGCACCCCCGCCCGGTCCCCTCGCCGCCGCCACGGAGCGCGGCCGGGGAAACAAAGCGGCGGTCTTTTCCCTTTCTTACAGGATTGCCTTTGTCTGCCTGCTTGTTTTGATGGGTGTAAAACAAATAAGATTAGACTGAGCAGCCGAACTGAAAGCGATAGCTGGGAGGAAAAGCCAATGAAAGGTTGCCGGGGAAACGAGCAGAGGGGAAGCTGAGTGGGGGAGCAGGTGGCAATCATGTGGGAATACTGCAAACAGTGTAAAAAAAAAAAAAAAAAAAAAAAAAAATCTAAAAAAAAAAAGAAAAAAGCAGGGGCTACCTCGATTATCTGTGCTATTCTTTGTGGCAGTCACAACTTTAATTATTCTTTATAAATAGGTGTTAATTACATTTCTGGCTCAGGCTTACAGTGATTTCTAGAAATCTGTTTTTAAGCATCTGTTCTTTCTCCTTTGCAAAAGAGGGTTATCTTTTTTTTTTCTCCTCTTTTTTCCCCCTCCCTGCTGTGAAATTGTACGTGCAAAAAATGGCAAGGAATCCTGCGAGGCAGTATAAAAAAAAAAAAATGTAAATTATATTGAATGAAGTTGACAGAGGTATAATAGTGAACTCCCACAGCTGATAGCTTCTGCAAATCATTTCTTAGAATTTTCCAGCAAATGTCCCTATGAGAACAGTAGGTAGAATGAATTTACCCTAAGCGGTGATTTTGTGTTAAGTGATATTGGTATTTTTACAAAATCAGATGGTTATATGGCAGGATAATCAGTTCAGGGGAGTTCACCAGATCCTACCGTTTATGCGCTGAGCAGAATTTACGAAAATAATGGGATTATTTTCCTCTCCGTCTCCAGCCCCACCTTGAGCCACCGTCTATTCTCCATCTGCTGTAGCAGTGCCACTTCCAATGGCAGGCTGCGCGTGGCAACTTTACTTTGGGAACTGCAGCTGAATATTCTGCTGGTGGTGATGGGCTCTCATTGTGGTGGCAAACAATGTGCGATAGAGAAGTGCGTCTTTAAGCGAGGCAGTCGGTGCTGGAGCGTTAAACGGCGTAGCGGCTACTGAGCGATAGACGGTAGTGTAAGAGATATAAAAATGTGGTTGCCCAGAACGTGCTCATCTATCACACATCAGGAGGCACAAGAGGAGCAGAGCACGGATACAGAACACGCCTTTCTTTCTGCCTTCGTTTTCAGATTATTTCTTACTTTCTTCTTTTCTCTCGTGCACAATTACTTCAAATGCAAATCGGAGCAGGGACGTTAGTGCTCGATTTGAGTAGGAATAAAAAGAAATTAAATCCCCCTTCTGATTTGCTTTGTTTTTAGTACTGCTTCTGCTGCAGTCCTTTCTGTAAAGAAGTGGCTGAATGGCCCTCTGAAAGCTGCGCTGCTTTACATTGTAAAGGGGGAAAATCTTGAGGGTGTGTGTGCATGTGTAAAATTGTGTATTTCACAGCCTGTCCGTGTGCAGAGATGTGTTCTGACAAGTATTATAGTTGTATGTGTGAGTAAAATGATTTTTCTTCCATCTGAAACAGAGATGCTGTGTTCTAAATCTGTTAACTTAGTCACGCCAATAAATAAGGGTGCCTTTATTATACACAGCTGCATTGTTTAAGAGCATCAGCTAGCACTTACATTTTCATTTTTTGTTCAGCTTGGTATTTCTACGAAGATTTAAAAATGTGGTCCTTGTCTTATGGCGCACGTGTTCCTGCCTCAGTCTTCCTCTTTTCTTTGTTTTAGGATGATATTAATGAATACAGCCTGTACAACATAGTGGCATTCTCTCTGCATGTAAGGGATCACACTGTAGACCTTCAAATAGGAAAATAGCAGTGAGGTTAGTGAAATTAATAGTTAAATTGCTCAGAATTACTATAGAAAGATAAAAACGTAAAGCCTCTTCCAGTTTAAATAAAAAGGTGGAGAAATTGCAGCTGTGTTTAGGCATATTTTGGAAAGAAGAAAAAGCCACTGCTATCTTGGTGAACATCTAGTCAGAAAGGATGAAATTCAGAATTGGGTTTTGATGCAGTGTGAGTCCTGGCCATCAGTTTAAAAATCCCGTCTCCATGTAGTTTACTAATCAAGTTCCCATGTTAGATACAGATGTCTCTGCTGTTGTCTGCCTTTCTTGCCTCCTCTGCGTTCTTCTTCTTTATTAATTTTTCCTTTTTGAGCTCTCAAAGTGAGCCCGAGCTGTTGTGACAAAGGATGAATTAGAAGGGGTGTACTTAAAAATCTCACTTGAATGGGTTTGGAATAGTCTTCCTCATCTTTATTTGCTCCTGATAAATATTTTGACTCTATTGAAAGAAAATCCGGTTGTGTTAATCTCACATATATTAATTTTTGGAAACATCTTTTAGGCTACGATGACTTTTTCACCAACCTTCCTACTTGAAATGCTGTGAGGGTATTAATTAAATGCGGGTTATCTTCTGCGTGCAGTTGTCGTACTGGTGGTACATAACCTACAGCCTCTCTGCTCCTCGAGATTTTTTCGGGAGAAATAAAGTCTGATTGCATCCCACATTCTGGCAGGGGAATCTGGTGTCTTCTTCAGTAACTTGCACTTTGAAAATATTTCAGCAGGCACTCCAGGCAAGAAATGGGCAGTGGCAGAGGATGTTACAGTGAGAGAGATGCAGATAACTTGACAAATCTACTCGTCTGTTTTGGCAATCTGTGTCCGCTAGACAACTAATTGACATGCCTGGACACATTAAAATGTACATTTGTTTGTCGGTGGGACAGCTGACTGGATACACTTGGATGCACTGGCAAATACTGCAATGCAGTATTTTTTTCAATGTCATTGGGGTTTGGGGGGAGAAGTGGGTGCAAAGTTTTCTTTGCAAGTGAAGCGATGATAAAAACTGTGGTGCCTCTGTAAATGATAGGCCAAATTTTGCAAAATTTGCTTATCTCTGGAAAAGCACCCTTCCCCCCACTGCACTTCTTTCCTTCTTTCTCTCCTTTCCAGAAAGGATGGAGGAAGGGATGAGCATGCATGCGTTTTGTTTGTTCATGTGTGTGTCTTTCTGTGCCATTCACATGGATGCTAAAGGAAGTGCTGGCATTGGGGTGAAAATGGAAAGGGTGTTTATGTAAGGTAATACTCTTGCGTTGTTTGTGCGTACATCTGGTTATCAAAAGCGTACGACTTCAAGTAGCTCCACAAGCAGGACACGTTTTTGCAGAACTCTGTAGAAAAGGAAGGTAATGTTTACAGTTTAATAAGTAAAACAGATTTAGTTGTAGTAAAATCAGTATTTAATATGGATTTAGATGTAATGTTTGAGCGCATTGGAATGTTTGAGATACTGTCAAGTGAAGATGTTGAAGAAGTGGGCGTTCAAATGAATTTCCTTGCTCTTTTTTCCTCCTTCAAATGATCCATCTTTCTAAAATTCCTGAATATTTTAGGTGTAGGGGGCTTTTGTAGGTCACTAGATATACAGTAAGAGGAGGAAGGGAGAGAGAAGGTCTCAGTGTGTCAGAGGCAGTAATTGTCTAAAATTAACTGTCTAGAAAAGGAAGGAAAAGCTTGGAGGAAAGAACGAGGCACAAATACGTGAAACTGCGCTGTTCTAGTTGGGAGGTATTGAGTGATAGAACTGAGCTGGTGCGGTGGTGTGATGCCCGCTGATTTCTCAGAGCCTTGACTTTGCAGGTTTGTTACTTACTTTGTTCGTGCCTTTAATTATAACCACTTTTGGGTTGGGGCAGTGAAGATGAGACCTTTTGTTGTTTACTTATTTGAGTATTCTGAGAGAATGCAATAGTAATGGAATATCACTGTTAGTAATCAGGTGCTTTCAGATGAGAGAGTAAGAAAGCAATTTTTTCAACTATCTAATATTGTTCTATTTGTATCAGTTACATTGCTTGCATAAATTCAGAATGAGCTCAGTAACACCAGTGTTAGATTTATCTTTATTTTTGGCAATGATAATCTGTTTTCCCTAATCATACTGGGTCACCTAATGAATTATTTCTTTAGGGCCCCATAAAGTGAAGGAAGGGGCTGAGCGTCTTTTACCTATTGTTCTATCTTTGATGGCAACGTATTTAATTCTCCTCTCAGTGAAACAAATCTGTAAAAGTCAAGAAATAAATCCTTATTTAAAGACAGAAAATACTAAAAAAAAAAAAAAACCCAGACCCACAAACTAGACCTTTGTGTCCTTTCTGAAAATGGGTTAGTTACACCATGAGAGACAAGCCTGGCTTTGATATTTAGAGTTGTGATGTATGTAAGACTCTGTAGTAAGCTTTTGTTGCTAAGGCACATGGAATTGCGTCAGCGATGCTGTTGTGATGGAGAGTTATGCATCCTTGAAGTCTCAAATAATTTTCCCTACATTCACTTATATTTTTTTTAAATACTAAATTCATATGAGATGCTTTATAGCAATAAATATCTTACAGTTAAATGTATTTTCCCCAGTGTGAGATCATGTACCAATACTTTTCAGGGTTGGGGCTGTAGAGTATTTGACTTCTGAGCTTCCAGAAGTCGTGGGGATGCAGCACGATAACGTATTTCAGAACAGATGCAAATGAAAGTTGCTCTCTAATTCCGTGCTTCAGGAATGTTCTCTGCGTAATGCATTTCTGTCCCTGTTGGTGACTTTCAATGTTGGCAGAGGGCACTGGCACCACTGGAGCCCTTTCAGTAGCATAGCTCCTTGGAGTCAGTTGCTTCAGTCTGGAGTGTTTGCAGAGCTGTCAGGTGGCCACTAAGCTGTCCCTTTTTTTAGTTCTTACTTCCTCTGAGATGGCTGGTGAGGATGTGGTCCCATCTAACCCTTCACATGCAGCTGGAAAGAAGATGGAAGGGCACCGCACTGCGCTTGGACCTGTGCATTGCCTGTGATTGCGTGCGAGCTGGTCGGAGGAGCTGATGGCTTCTCTGTATTCACTCCCTGGTTGAGTGCTGCTTAAAAGCTTTTGTAGGTACATGAGGGATGAAGGAAGCTTGTCCTTTTTTCTTTCTCCCCTCATGAATTTTTCATTATTGCATACTTGAAAACTGGCAAAGACAACAATACTCACAATTTATAATTTAAGATGGATCTGACTCATCCCGTAATGTTGTGCGCAGTGGCCCATTGAGAATGTGGAATTCCAGGAGCTGACTGTCACGTTATCTCTTGTGGGGCAGATGAGTACAGTTGCTGTAAGTCTGTTTTTTTTTTCTATTGTTGTTAGAAGGAAAGCTGGTATTTGTGACTTGAAAGTTGTTATTGTTAGGGTAAGCGTTATTGGAAGACTTTGCAGTTCAGTTAAATTCTAAATGTTTGCTATGATGTGTGGAAGTTGACCTGTTCCTAGTAGTTCATGTTTGAGAGTTTATGGCGAATTGGGCAAAATAATAGAAGCCTTCTGGTGAGAGTCAAATGCTGGTACGTGGGGAGGAGGCCAGGCCTTTCCTCAGCCCTCTGGAGCTGTTGTGTGGCCTCCCCTAGTCTTCTGCATTTCCATGTTAGATAATACAAATTAACCTATGTTTAAGCCATTACTTTGTGGTGAGGTGTTAGCACATTATTCACTGGGAATCAGATTTGGGGGTACTTAATGAAAAGATAAGTGCAGCACTAAGTTGCTGTCCTTGGATTCACCTTCTGCTGGTAGATCTCGGTATTCTGATGGTGGCCAGTGGCTTCTTCTACCGTATGCTTCTAGAAGAGGCTGAGGCTTGTGGGCACGCTTGTCCATTTCATTCCTGCAGAGCAGAAAGCACTGTCACAGTGCTGTAGAAGTAATAATGCTTGTAAACAAGTATTCCTTAAATAAAAACAGTCCTAATAGTGTTCCCTGCATATCTTTGTTCCAAATGAAGTTACTGGCAGTAGATGAGTAGGGGGAAGTTCATTTTTAGCAGAAAGCGCGAACACTGGAAATTCTTCCTAATATGCATGTGCCAGCTATTCTGTAGCAATATTGCAGTTTGATTTCCTTCCTGTAAGAGCAGCTGTTCAGGGAATTAATCTCTTCGCTTGATGCAGAGGGCCCTAAAAAAAAAAAAAAATTCAATATGCAACTGCTGTGATGACTGTGGCCATTTTCAATGTGACCAGGGATGGAAGGGCCTCGCTGATCCAGCACGGTAGCATTTTGTTCTCTAGACTAAGTGGGCCAGGACAAAATTATCATTTTCTGTTTCGTGTGCTCTGTGAGAGATTCCGGAGTACGCTTCAGAATTTGACATTGTGTTTGATAATTTATAGAGCACAGTTTATATTTAACTGTAGACACACTAATCCAGGAAAAAGAGGAGTGTATTTTTAGACTCCTTTTTTATTGTCTCTGGTTGTCATTACTCAGCTACTGAAAGAAGTGCTCATAAATGTAGATGCTCACTGGGATAGAAATTGAGTTTAATTTCCATGATTAGTCCTTGCTACTTAGAAAAAAAAAAACAAGCATTTGCATGATGATCTTTGGCTATCAAGGAGTTTTACAGCCATATGTGGTCCTGGTGGCTGCTGCAGGAAGATATTCCCGCCCCAGAGTGACTAGGCTGAATGCCCCAGCAACCAGAGATGCTTAGAGGACTTTTTTAAGCTTTAATAATGACCCAGGGTCACCTCGAGACAATGACAGAGTTCTTGTTTGAGGTGAAACACTGACGGACTGGATCCAGCTCTAAAGAAGCTTTGAGTCTAGACGCTGAGGATTGGAAGGAGAGGCTATTCAACAGAAAAGGTATTAGCATTGTTTCTTTTCTTCTTCCTTCAGTTCTTAAGTACCTATGTAAGCTGTTAGTCTGTGTTTGGGTTTTTAGGACAGTTCTGCCTAATAATAGCTAATGCTTCTACTTTCTTAATGATTGCCTATTGTCATCTAAGCAAAACCCAGTGTATAGGGTTTGAGGTTGGGCTCTGCAGGTGGCTGGGACCTGTTGTCTTCATGCCTCTGCACCTGGCAGGAGCGTTTGTTGTATTTTAACCAGGGCTGCTTTATCCTCAGGCTCACTCCTTTATCTTAGGAGGAGTTTCAAAAGATATTTGAATGTTCAGGGTATGTTCATTTATTTGAATAAGAATGTAGTTAATGAGTTTATTTAGAAACTTCAGGATGCATCTTAGTAATTTGAATAAGGAAAATGTTTGGCTTGGCCTGGGGCCTATTTCCTTTTCTTAGTGTAGACGCTATTGGAGTTTGTCAGGGATAAACTGGTAGGATCTTCTAGCTGGAGCTGTGATAGGCACACATGTGCTTGATATTTTGTCCTTCATCAATTGAATAGTATGCTGTTAATCTGTGGGTAATGGTCTTTGATCTCAGCATAGGTGCTTTTTCTGTATGGGATCTTTCTATACTATTGAGATATTTGTCCCATACATTGCTTTATTTAACTCTGTTTAAGCGGTTTTGTAGATGCTTCACTTGTGATAGCATCAGACTAAGCAACTCCTCCGTATCATAGAAGATCAGTTCTTACCATTTACCACCAGGAATTTCTCAAATCCTCAACTTAAATTTTGTTTGTGCCCACTGCATCTTATGTGGTCATATTACTCCAGGGTAATTCACTGCAACTTTGTCTACCATAGCACCTTGCAGAAGCAAGGATCCCTATTTTTTGTGCAGATATCTCTGGAAGTAATAATGGTGTGTTACAGGGCAGTAGAATTAGAGGTTAATTACAGAAATGCTTTGAATTTTTGTTCATTACTGATCTAATTCAGCTGAAGACTGGACAGGGAAGAGTGCTGTTACTCTGCAGTAGGCTAACATTTCTAATGAGTAAAATGGAAATTCCAGTGTTCCCCATGTCCATTCGGAGGGTATATCTCTTGAAGTTGTGAGCAGTAGTATCTATGGAGATGTTATTGCCAGCAGTCAAGATGTACACCTGTTGATTAGTGCTTCTGAATTGCATTTACCAGTGTCTTCATTAAGATCCTGCTGAGGACAGAGTCTGAAATACATTGGTTGTGGTGTGTTTTGCTAAGCTATAAACTCCTACATAATCTTCGCTTGCCTGGAAAACATACAGGCAGTACTTTCTAAAGAGAGAACAAATGGCTTAGGAGCAGAAATCCTGTTGCAGTGAATGTTAATGAACCTTAGATCACTTAGAGGCTTTTGAAAATCATAGCTTTTGCTTCTAGGACTTTGATAGTAATAACAGGTGGGGGGATTGGATGTCCCTGGACTTCAGGGAGAGTCTGCTTTGGCCTGCCTTTGCTTTAACTGCTGGTAAGTAGACTTCAGGTTTTTTCCATCTTGATCCAGTAGCATTTTTACAGTATGGCTTGTAGTACAGTTCTCACTACCTAAATTTGTGGGTTTCAATTAATTCTAAGTATTCTTTAAAGGGAAAAAAGGTGGAATTGTGACAGGTCTACAGCAAATGAAGACTTGCAGCTCTCTGCTTATTGCATTAACAATGCATAGCTGTGGAAATCTGCATAACTACATGGTAGGACATAGGTTTTCTCACACCAGTAGTATAATTCTAACATAAGTTACTGACTACATTACTGTGTTATATATTACCTAAAGTAGGCAGCGGCTAGGAAACTAAACTGAGCTGAGAATAGAGTTCAGAAAGTCACAAAAACTACAGAAAGATTTAAGTACACTTAATTTTTGTATGATATTTGTATTTTTAGGTTGTTTACTTTACACTTATGGGCTGTTTCAGTTGTTTGACCCTTGCGTTCTCTTGTATTATTAGTACATTCTCTAGTATTATTAGTACTATGTAGTATCCAGGCTTTTGAGAACCTTGCGGGTCCTTACGGGTTTGTATCATACTCGCCGTTTTCTGGTTTTATCATCCTGCAGAGGCAGATCTTTAAATACAGTTTTCCTAGTCTCCATCTTCTTTTCAAGACTGATGAAGCAGTTAGTGGGAGACTTCTTTCCTGCCTTCGTGGCATCAGTCTAATAAAATGTGATCCATTGCAGAAAAGATGCTTTCATCAGATTTTGGCTTGGAGCATCAATCAGAGAAATATGTCATCTTTCTGCTGAAATTGTTTGTTTTTCAGACTCCTTCAGCCTTCATATGCATCTTGAAAGAACAAGTAGTAGATCCTGATTTCTGAAAAAGCCAGGAGGGAATAAGGAGCAGTACAGATTGATTAAATAAATAACGTAAACCCTTGTGAGATTTTAGGAATGGAGCTGTCCAATATGAGTTTGGCAGAGGCAGCAGGATGATTGAAACCGTGTTCTTTCAAAAGGCAGTGTCTGACCGTGCTTCCTCTGCTTAGGTTTCAGAAATGTCTGGGCCTTTTGGCAGAGGCCTCCCTAAGGGCACAGTGGGCCAGGAACACTGGTGGCCCTGTTCTGGCACACAGGTAGGCCTGCTCCTTGCCATGAGCTCTTGTTCAGGGCCGTGATGTGTGGCACACAAGGAACTATAAAGTATTCTAAGCTGAGCTGGTTGTAGAATTTATCAAGCTGACCCAAGATGCATCCATTTTCCTCTCCTGGTGTTTTCTGATTGCTTCTTTTGATGCTGCATTCTGAGCTATGATTGAAGATTGAATACTGTGAAATCAAGGCTGAATTCTCTTATATCTTCATATGTAAATGAAGTTCAATGTCAGAAACGATTGCAAGCAAATTCTAGTGAAACGACTCTAAAGTACAACCAGTTGACTTCCTAGAAGTTAGTTTACTTTTAGAAGAGAGTTAACCTCATGCAGGGGTAGTAGGTAACTCCCCTGATGCTGCCTGTTACTTAGTTCTTCCTATTCCTTATGCTGATGGAACGTTTCAGGCAGAAGGGACTTAGAATAATGAAGTCCAGCTGCTTGGGCACTCCAGGGCTGTTTGGTATATTGCTGTAGACCTTTGCTTGATGCTTGGAGAGCATTGAAGAGTAGAACTCAACTGTGCTGAAGTTTCCAAGCCACATAACTTCTCCATAGACATCTTAAAGTATCTGCTTGCCATGATGGAAATCAAGCCTTGTAGAAGTTCCTAAAGAACCACAGTTACTGTGGATTGAGGTAATACATCTGATAAAGTTGTTTTCATGTTCTTTCTGACAGTGTCCTTTTACAAGTGCATGCTTTATTGTGCTTCCCAGAAATCTCCTTGTGTGTGGGGTGGTTGCCTGTGTTTGCTCTCCAGTTCAGCATGCTTCCTGTTGGTTTGAGAAGTGCTGAACTACAGGACCCTAATTGTATTGCTTCCCAGTCCTGTTTCTCAACCTTGGAGTACCTGCACTGAGGATAAGAAACCACACGCAGTTTTTGATATAGTGCATTTGTTACTATCTGTTGTGTGGTTACGGGACGTAACTCTGAGAATGGCTTCCTCACTCAGACCTTGATGTTGTAATGGATCCAGCTTACTTGAGTGTCTTGCCTTTTTTCCCCACCCAATCTTTTTTGTCATGGAAGTAAAATGTAAATCTGTAAATCTCATACTTTGTGGGAGCAGAAAGCATTTATTACCATTTCATGAAGTTCAGGTAAATCATGAGTTGGTGCATCATAATGCTGTTTTGCCTTTTACCAGTTTGGTAAGGGAAGGTAACCCTATGACTAGGCTGGGTTTGAGGATACAGAGTTAGCCTTCTAGAGCTGTCACAGCTTACCATGTGTCTACAGCAATCTGCTAAGATACTTTCCTTTATACTTTCCTTTGGTTTATTTTGCTTTGCCCCTTCGGCAAAATTTGAAATGAAAATAAACTTTTTCATTGTGTTGGTGCAGCAACAGTTCCTACCCTGTCAGTATCTGGCATAACTTGATTCTGGTATCAATTCTGTCCTTCAGGCATTACTGTGATAAGTCATGTTGCCAATAAACTTTACATTCATTGTGCTGCAATTTGGGGGCAGGCTGTTTTGTTTTGGCATTGTCACACAACAGCCTGTAACGAGATCGTGACAAGCTGAGCTATGAAAATAATTTTCTTGTTTGAGCAGAAGTACTCCATTGAAGTGAATGCATTTGTCTTCTCCACTGGGATCAGTTGTGTGTTTTTATGGCACCTGGTAAATGTGAACTTGGTGAAAATGTTTGGACACCATTTCAACTCGAGTACAGTGCATTCTGAAACAGATCAGTAAGAGGACAGTAGCCTTGCCACCATCAGCAGTGACTGCTCATCTTCAGCTGAGTCTTTGAGCCGTATCTCTTAGGACATCAAGTATCCCTTCCTCTGGAAGGGAGGCGAAGGGCACCTGTGAGAGCGTGTAGGTCATTGGGGAGTAAGTCAAAATACGGAGGTTTTAGAAAAATAATTTCTGGGATATTGGATTTGCTTCCAGGCAAGTTTGCTGAAAAGCTTCATTTTCTTCCTTTATTTCATGTTCACGATGTATTTATTAAGTAAATGGTAGCAAAGTCTAGTCGTGTGGTACATAAGCCTTAATAAAAACGTAATTGACAGTGAAATCTGACAGTTGTGCTATAGAGGAGAAGCTCTGTGCAGCTCTGGTGCAGACTCGGTGCCTCTCCAAAGGTCAGCGCTGACGGAAGCACGCAGTGTGCCCACGAGGAGAGGTGTGCCTGTTACCCATGCTGCTGGAACTCTGGGTTATTGTTTTTAAGCATTCCAGTGAGAGGAAGACAAGATTTGTCCTGCTTTTTATGATCCAGCAAAACTCAACCAAAATGTAGAGTTGTGCTTAATGCCACTGAAGTCAGTAGAAGGAGCAGCATGAAATCGGAGTAGGGCCGTATGGTGCTGGTGGAGGGCTGAGGGGGGCCAGGTCTTAAAGGTCCTTGTTTCAGTGCCTGTGAGGGGCCCTTCTGGCTTTGGCACGGCAGTTCCTGTTGGTGGGGGTTGATGGAAGGCCTGTGGCTGGGCTGCTCAGGTAGCTCTCACAAATTGGGCTTTCCAACCTGCTGGGAAAGTTCTTGTGGGACCAAGCTGGTGTGCCATGCTGACTTCCTTGCTTTCAGAGGAAGAGAGAAGCTGGGACTTTAAAAACCTCTTTCTTTCTATAGAAAGAAAACTATTGTGACTCTATTTTGTTGGAGAGGTTCTGTTTGTTTTTCCTTTTGTCATCTTATTCAGGAGATGGCTGTGGGACCTCTGCCATGGCACCATTTGTTTTCCCATGTAAAAGCAAACAACTTGCAATGCTAATTAAAGAGCTTTTTTAGATGAAGTAAGAGCTCTGCATTATTTAAATTTTTTTTTGAGAGAATGTTCTGAGTTTGTTCGTTAATGAACAGTTAGAAATAAAATAAAATTAGACCTCATGAATTCTTCATGAGGTGTAATTTCCCATCGTTTTTCTTGGCATTTAGGTGCTGTGAACAGTTTATTATTCACAGATAACATTTTTGACTTCTGAGTCCTCAAAATGGAGCTGTCCACATGAATCCTTTAGAGTTCTTAGAATTTTATTCAGGCTCTTAAGGGAGAGATTGTGGTATGTTTAAAGCGCTTCAGTGCCTGCGCATATGCTTATTTTTAAGATTGTTAATTGCTACTGTATTTTTTTCGACATCTAAAATTAATTTCTCTTTATTGTGGAAAATGGGCAGCAGAGCTTATGTAACTTGGATAACAAGAATGAGTGTTAAATAATTTGCTGAGCACACACTCCTCGCAGTGTGTGTCTGTGACAGTCTTTCAGTCCAACAGACAGACGTCTTTCAGTCTACTGAGAGCAAATCTTGTAAATATAAAACATGTATATTTACATTTATGAAGCCATTGGCTATTGTTTATGCATGCAATAGGAAGATAAGCCTGTCTTAATTCAGTCTGTGGGTAGTTTTCTAAATGATTCATTAACTGTGCTTTGTAATGGTAGATGGATGTTACACACTTACTGTAATAGCAACTGAAGATAAATGTCAGTCATTGTGGCTTGTTTAAGCTTTGTAATCGCTTTGTTTATACATACAGGTATTCTTTGCGTTATTGTTGGCACTAATAATTCAGCAGCATTAAATTAATTGAATTAATTGGAGAAAATGTATAAGGAGATACGACAAGTATTTCTGAAATATAGTTTGGAATGTAGGGATTGCTGTAATATGCATGTGCTGCTGATATTTTGTAGGAGGGGATATACTAAGCCTTTTGGTAAGCAGCGTATTGCAGAATGCAGGCAAGGCTGATGCTGAATTCCTGAGCAGCAAAGCTTTCCTTTTGTGAAATCTGTCAAATCAAAATACCTGGTGCCTGGCTGATGCATTGCCATCCTGAGAAAAGTAGTACACAAAGAAGCAATTCTTATAAGCAGCAATCTGAAATGTACCTAGAATTTGAGGTATGAGTTGCCTTTTTTAACTGGAAAAATAAAAAACGCAATTGCAGTCTTAGAAATTTTGGTTTTGAATGTTACAAACATGGAACATTCGAAGTATTGGTGCTTAAATTATTAATGTATAAAAATAGTAACTGCAGTTCATTTTTTTATCCAGTTATTGTTTATCTGTATATAGAAAGGGAATGAGAGGGGGAGCAAAAAGCTGTGATTCTGTATCAGTAGCATGGGCACGTTAGTACACAGTGGTTGCATTAGTGAGATTCCAGCTAAAGTAGGTTAGAGAAGGGCTGCAGAACAACAAAGATGTTGCTAGATTGAAGTAGCGTGTAAGGAGGTATAACTGATCTTTAAGGTATTACAGTATATTTATATTTCAAAAAATCTTTGTATGCAGTCACTGGTGGGTTTTCCACATTTATTTTGTAGATATCCAGGTGAGCCCTTCGTGAGCTAAAGATAAATTCATAACCTCTTTTCATAGGATTTTATAGGAAGTACTAACATTAATTAATGTTATCAGCAGTAATTACAACATAATGAGAATGAACTATTTGCTGAGGAAACTGTAGCATCTACTTGGAAAATATTCATATTGCGATATAAGTATTGAATTCAAAGTCTCTGTCTTCAAGTTGTAGATGAGGTGAATGGTATGCTGAAACTTCACGTGAGAATAACTACATGAATTCAAAGAACTGTGTGCTGACAGCTTCTTAATGTTAAGTCAACTGCTGTCAATGTTCTCATTGATTTGTAGAGTTGAGGACAGTGGTGAAAAGGAGGACTGGGATTTACGTTTCTTACTAATTTTCTAAGTTTTTACTAATGATGTGAATCAGTACATGTGTAAAATAACTGATGCACCTTTTGGTCTGTGAGAACTTTCTCTGCTTCCTCTGGCATTTAGCTCCTTTATGCAGAAATGGCTCTGTACAGACTTGAAATTATGCAGTAAATAAATACTGTCTCTTATCTAAATTTTATATACTGGTCAATTTGTAGTGATCTACAATTTTGTAGTACTTTTGAAGGGCCAACAGGAAAAGAAATGCTTCACTACTACTGACAAGTCAGAAGATCTGATTGGAGCTAAGAGCAGCCAGGAGGAAACCCTGGTGCCTGGGGTCACACTGGCTTACACTGAGGTATTTGGAGATGCTATATGAGGAAGTGTATTTGTTCAAGAACAGACTTTACTGAGCAGCCTATGTACTCCCAGTGTTCTGTATTTGTTAAATACCTTAAATTGTATTTACTGCATCGAGGGTAAGCATGCTTAAAATGCAGCTAAAAGGAGTTTGCGTAACATGGAAGTAGGACACAGCCAGCTTCAAATTTTGAATAGATTTTTTTTAAGAGATTGAGGTTTCTGTTTATCGTGAGGAACTATACATAGCTTTTGTTGCTGCTGCTAATAATAGGTGACGTAGCTCTGTCAGCACGCTGTGCTGAAGGCCAGCTTCTACTGCAGCTGGAGCCACGAGCAGTGCTTTTGGCTTCAGAGGGCCAGGCCAGTACCTAAAACTGCAGTGTGTCTGGTGGCTTTTGTGTTGGAAAGGATGCAGCTCTAAGTCGTCTCACTGTTATTAGCCATGTCTCTGTCGCTGCATCTTCTGACTGAACCTGGCTAACTGTCAGGTTTTGCTTGGTGGGGCAGGACCAGGCCTTGTCCTGCCTGAGATGGCCTGTGTTCTCCTCCTCAGCTCCTGGGGGGGGGACAATGGGAAAACCCCAACTGGATTTTACTTTAATGAGACTGATATGGTGTGTCTGTATGTGTATAATTTAAGCATGCTGAGCTTGATGTACTACCTCTAGAGTGGCAGGAGCCTGCATGAGCAGTGGATTATTAGCAAAGCTTAGGATTGGAGCAAGAACCCGCCGTAAGGCTAGAGATGCGGAGATCAAAAGATTATCTTCCAGCTGGACATCTGAGCTAAACAGATTTAGTGGTGTCTGAAGCACTTAGTGTGTGTGAGTAAATACGTGTCGGAAATCGGATTGGGGAAGAGAGTATGGCTAATTCTGGGTAAGCAGAAGGTCTGCAGTGCTGAACGTATGGGTGGGTGCTGCCTCACTTGAGGTGTCAGTGGAGTTTGGGCATATGTGGCTGCCAGAGTGGGCAGTGGGGCTCTTAGGCTGCTGGCTGCCTCAAGGTTAGCACTTCTTTGGAACTGTTCTGCTTTGT
Organism: Meleagris gallopavo; assembly: GCF_905368555.1. Lineage (NCBI taxonomy): Eukaryota > Metazoa > Chordata > Aves > Galliformes > Phasianidae > Meleagris > Meleagris gallopavo. The sequence continues at coordinate 23,035,637 of NC_139413.1, forward strand.
GGCTGAAGGCCTTGCTGTTCAAGCATAATGTAGCAAGGTTTCCTTTTATTTGGAAATGGTCAAACCACGTATTGTATTCCGGAGTCCAGTAATCAAAATCATAGTAATTTAAAACTTGTTTCCATTGATGAAAATGAAGGATTATTTAATAAACGTAGCTTTAAATAAAGGCTAGAATGTATCAATGTAAAAACAAAAAATGTTGACCAGAACTTAAGCTAATTAGAGACTTAAGCACCTTGGTACAGTTAATTTTAGATCATACTCCTCTGTTCTGGTGCCCCCCTCTCAACCCAACTACAAGCCTAATTTGTTGCAATACATACCTCCCTGGCTTCAAAAAAGAAAGCTAATTAAGTCATGAGTAATTATAATAATTACAGGATGAGATGAGCACGAGGCTCAGTGCTGGTAGCTCTCCTCCATGCCCTTCCTGTGGTGCACCTTCCCATGGCTCCTGCTCACTCTGTGTCCTGCCCCATCCCTGGGCACAGCAGGTCCCTGTGGAGCCCTGGAGCACCCAGGTTTGTTTTCATCCATGTCTGTTCAGCTCTGCTGCAGACTGCGTTCTCCAGTGTGTATCCTGCAGGCAGAGGGGCATGCAGGCAGCTGTGCCCACATGATTGGGTATGCTTGTGACAACAGGGACACAGTCACCTGTCTGTGTGAGCAAAATGGCTTCTTACGTGGCATTTTAGAGAAGTCTTGGTGAAAAATTGGAGTTTCATGTTTCAAGTTAGAACCACTTGTTAAAATACCATTCTGCGCTGAATAAGCTTTATCTGATTAAACCTTTCCAGTAACTTACCTGAAGACCTTTGTATCTCTGAAGATTGCAGATCCAGGGCTTTATTATTTAAAGAGGTGTCAGTTCGTTAGTGAAAAAATATATCTGGAGAATATAGGTCATCCCAGGAACCAGTAGGTGGTATGCCTTGGGACACAGTGCCTTTATTAACTAAAGGCAGCTGGAATGATGACACTTTGCAGATTGGCTGTGCTTGGTTAATGTTGTTGTCATTGCACTCTGTGATACAGTTATTAAATAGGTAAAATATTTTACCTTTTCGTATAGAGCTGTACACTTATTTCATCTGATTTAATGGAACTATAATTTTAATTATGATTATTACCTTAAATTATAATTAAATTTATGTGGTTTAAATATACATTTGTGAAAATGGCTGTGTGATGAAAGCAGAAATCGGCTTTGCATTAACAAAAAAGGATTTTTTTTTAAACTGCATCTTAGTATATGCTCACAGCCAAAGACTAGCATGACCTACTTTGCAACAATAACAGAGGAATCAAGCCGGTTTCTTTTGTTGAAGTATCTAAATTGGCTGTGAATGCTACCTACTCATTCGTTTGTAAGTATCTTTTAAAAACAGCAGTTATATCTTTGAAACTTAAGGTTTCTTCTCTTTTTCTTTTTCTTTAATTTAGATAATTAGCACCATGGAGCCTCAGGTGTCGAATGGCCCTACTTCCAATACAACCAATGGACCCTCCAGCAACAGTAGAAACTGCCCTTCCCCCATGCAGACGGGGGCTGCCACAGATGACAGCAAAACCAACCTCATAGTCAACTATTTACCCCAGAACATGACCCAGGAGGAATTCAGGAGTCTCTTTGGGAGCATTGGTGAAATAGAATCCTGCAAGCTTGTGAGAGACAAAATCACAGGTAAGCTCTTGAGTGTTGCTTGCTTTCCTGTACATCAGGGTCTGCTTACACTTAAGGTCAGCAAAACCTCAGTGCATGTTATGTTGCAAGTGCTTTGAAATACTGCAGGTATCATAATAAGCTTCATCTGATGGTAAGCCTTTAGTTTTCAGTTGTGTACTGGCTGAAGATCACAGGTGAACCCTTGTTCTTCAGCCCACATACAGCTCTGGGGAGTGGAACAGACACTACCAGTGTGCGTGTATTTAATGCTTCCTAGGCAGCTTCTTGCAGCAGAGCTCAGATGATGACATGACTTGCCTCATCATTCTTTTATTTTTCCTGATTAACGTTGACTCAGTTGTATAACAGTATCTGAGTTGCTTGAACCAACCAACAGTTCACAATTCTGGCCTTCTTGTGGACTTCATAGTATCTTCATCAAACTTATGCATGTTAACATTTCAGAGCCACAGTAGTTCTGTGTGTCCCTCACAGCCCCTTATCTCTGGCTTCCTGGAGCACAGCGGTGTGTAGTTAGGAGCTACTGCTCCAGATCTCACTTAAACATTTATATGATTATTGGCTAATGAACTTTGTTTCCTGAAAACACCATAGTTTGCAATGACCTCTTCCTTTGTGGGGTGGCACCCGTTGATTGGTGCCTTCAGTATGAGAAAAGCTTCCAATTACAGATCTTACCTCATGGAAGACAGTGGTGTCTCCACTTTTGCTAAAGAAGGTGTAGGTAGGTGCTGATGCACCTCTGCATCCTTGCTGCCACAGCCAGAAATTCACTGATGGACAGAACGGCAGCGGGGGTGAGCAGTGACTTCATGTAGTTTGCTTTATGGGTTAGTTTTATAGGTTGTCTACTTGCACTGTAGGTAGTGAACAGCTGAAATGTCTCTGCTGTTCAGCATGTCACCAGTGTTATGTTCAGCACCAAATGCAGCAGACCTGGGAAGGAAAGGGTTCTAGCATAGGAGCAGTCCCTTCTCAACTATGTGCTCTTGGCAGCTTAAGTGTGCATCATCTGGAAAGAGGCACTGTCAAAATGAGGAATTGAAAAGACAAGTCTTCATACCTACATCTGTAACAGCCTGGCAGCTGTTTTATTGGCAGCATTAGGATTATCTGCTTAGTACTTCTAAACATGCAATGTTTCTTTTTTATTTACTTCCTGACATACAGCAATGTTCTTGTTTAACGCAAGGCACATAATAAATGGCAGTAGCCCCAGGGCAGCTCAAGTCCTCAGAAGTGTGGTCCGGTAGAGCTTTGTTTGCACGTTGACCATGATGTATCTATTTCAATATATTTTCTGATTGGGGCACAGCTTCAGGGTATGGAAAAAAACAGATTGAAAAATCAACTTGACTTCTTTTATTTATTCTTCTTCTTCTTCTTTTTCAACTTAAAAGAAAAACCATTTGCTCGTATTCTCCTTTCCAAAAATTTCCATGCCGAGAGCTGAAGTTCTCTGCTTTTACATGCCTGTCTGTCCCAGTACCCCAAAATGACACACTTGATATCTACTACCAGACAAGCTTTAGCCCCAGATATTTTTTTCTTTCCAGTCTGAAAATGGTCTGGGGAAGAGAACTGTGAGTTACTCGAGACCCAAGTGAATTACTAACTCATCTACAAGTGTGCCTCGCTTGAATTTTGATTGTGGCAGATCTTGTATTTTAGTAACTTTTTTTGCCTCCCGTGTTCCTTGTTGATGGGGATTTCCTTGAAACAGAATCTCAGAATTCTAGATATTGTGTTTTTGTAGAGAATTGGCAGTCTTTGTCAGGAGAGCTGTTACTTCATCTGGTTGTTCTATTTAATCTCCAGGCTTTTGTCTCTATATTTGAAGATGTGAGAAAGTGATCTCACTGACACATTCTTGGGTAGTTTTTTACCTATACTTTTTTCTTTAAAAACCTTATAAAGAATTTAATTCAGTAACTTCATAGCAAATATTCCTTTTAATTAAAAAAAATATATATATATTTATATATATGCTTTTGGACACAATCCCTGTGTGAAGTAGAGCCTCCATGTTTTAAAAAGTGATGCAAGTAGAAATTAACCAAACCAAATTCGGGTAGGAAAAAAGCCAGCAGGATTGTCTTCCAAAGCCTGTTAATTTGTGAAAACAATTAATCTGATCAGGTTTGAGACCTGTGATGATACAGCATCGCTACACTTCAGGGTGCGTTTTTCACCCTTGTATTAATTCAGGGTTACTAAAGCAGTAGGCTGTTACAAGAGTAACTGACTTCTCAGGGGGTTTCTGCTGCTTTTCCATATTAAAAGTCACTGTAGATTTATTTGACAGTGAAGCTGTACTGTAGAAGAAATATTAAATTCTTAAGCTACTTGCGCTGAACTGGTGAAGTCTGAAACAATTAGTTTGGGTTTGTTTGCTTTTGAATTTTTCATTGTTTGCTCAAAATTTTATCTTAAATCTCAGCTAAATGTATGCTGGTAAACAAATGTTAAAATATTTGTTTAGAGGCATGGAAAATGTCACAGACCAAATCATGTTAAGTAGCTAGTCTGGAGAAACAGTATTATAAAGTCTTCAACATACTTCTGAGGCTAGATTGAATTTTTTTTGCATGAACCAATTAAATTCTGTGCTTCCTATCCCATTAAAGCAGGTGCACAGATACTGTGAAAAAATGTTTAGACTCTCAAAATGCTTTTATTCAGGGAGTTAAAGCTAACCAAAGTCTGTTAAAGTATCCCTTTGAGAGAATTTGTGGTCTGAGCTGTTTTATTTTAAGTGGATTAAAGAGTACATGTCAGCAATAATCATCTGCTCTGCGTCTTTTTGCAGGTCTTTTAGAACAGCACTAGATTTTTTTAAGGAAATTGATTCGTGATGTTACCCCTCGTTTTGGAAAGACACATGTTTAAACAACCATGTTCCCTTACTAAAAAATATATGCTAATTTGGTAGTACACCGTGCCGAGTTGAATAGGAATGACAGCTTCTAAGACAGCCTTTAATTTGGTATTCAAAACCAAAATTGTAAACTTGGGTTTTGTTTGGTAGCTTTGCAGAACAGGCAGGATATACAGTAGCATTTTTAAAAGATGCTAATGACTCGAAAGAGGAGATGGAAGTCAGGCATAAATTTTAATTATGGGGGAGGGGCTGTGATAGGAAAATGCTTTTTTTCACTGCAGAGATTGTAAGGGAGCAAGACAAGGAAAAACAGACTGAAGATAGTTGCCTTCGTTTGGCTGGGGTGTTTAATAAAAGCAGAACTTGTGGTTGTAAAGTGTGCTTATTAAATTCTTCATTTACACTACCTAATTAATTCTAGCATTTTAAATTAACAGTGAAACTGGTCCCTGCTGTACCATTTCATAGCTACAGCATATTTCGTCCAACAACCCAGTTGTTCAGGTTTAATCAGCTGCTTTCCAAAAATGAGGAGAAGGAATTTGAGTTTAAAAAAAAAGAAAGAAACACAAATGGCATAAACATTTTAGTACAGCTTTAGATGAAAGGAGATGACTTTATGGAAAAGCACTATAGTTTTTGGATGGGTATGAGGCTCTATGCTTACAAGTGATGTTAAACCACATGTTTTTGCAGATGCACTTCATTTCTTCTTTTGTTCCAGGAAAGCTAGCAGCGAATCTCTGACTTAAGCTGGGGAAGGGAATGGCTTGAGTTCATCAGCATGCATTTTCTCAGAATTTTCCGACCTTCTGTCCCATCCTTGGAAGTAAAAGATTCAGTCAGCGTAGTGTCCGTCAGAAGCATCGTGAGCGCTGCTGGCCAACCACATCCTTGTTGTTTTTGTTTGTGGGTGGGAGAAGAAAGATGCTTGTGAAAATTTTTTATTTGATTTTTTTAACCCATCTGAGCTCTTCTGAATTAAGATTTTTTTCTCTGTATTCTACACAGAAATTCATATCACCTGATCTTCAAATGAACAGTATCTAGAGTCTTCAGATCTCAATCTTTTCATACCTTACAATGATTCAGGCACACTGTAAAGCAGAATATTTATTGATACAGAATTTCTATGCATCACTTAACATATGACAAGAGTTTGCATATTCCTTCTTGTGGTGCAATTTGATGTTCTTTGCATGCGTAATCAAGGAACTTCATTGCTCCTATCCCCAAAAAGCATTTCTGTTTTAAATTGTTCCTTTTGAATTCCTTCTTGATTATACAGTTTCATGTCTTTTATTTTAACTTCAAGTATGACAGAACTGATACAGACCAGGATTAAGATTGCAGTTCAGAAATAATCATGGCATTGTAAATATAAATATTGATGATTCAGAGGCAGAATGAAGACACAGTTGACTCAATTTGGTATCATCTGTGTTAGAACATGTTAGGAGAAAACTACTGATTTGTCTAGTAGTGGATTGTCCAGCCAGCAACTAAAAGCTACAAAATGGCAGAATCAGAAATTACACAGTATTATGAGTACAAGCACAGCCTTCTCTTCCATGTGAGCAGTGTTCACAATGTCGGCTTATTTCTACAGACAACAGTAAATTGAGTCTGCAGTGGTGTAGGTATTCTGGCAGTACTCCCTGCACACCAGTGTGAATCTGTTCTGTTCTAGAACCTCGTGAGGGGTGAAGCTGGTATCTTTCATTACTCTGTACTAGTTGGTTTTTTTGTTGTTTTTTTTTCCCAAGTTCCCTGTACAAGAAATGGCTTACAAACAAGTACCAGGATGTGCTGCTGTAAAATGAAAGGCACACATGTAATTTAACTGGGATAGATAGTGAATGGTGCTGAACTGGTGGTTCTGTCTGGGATGCTTTGTGCTGAGGTTTCTTATCTGGTGCTTTGTGAAATCTAGGACTTAAATATATATATTTTTTTTTTCAAAGCAGTTTTAATTCTCACATCCAGGACCAGTGACTTCTGAGAGCCTTGCATGGAAAAGGGTCTGTATCCTCAGGAGAAGCCATTAATTGGCACTGCAAGTGGTGACAGTGACCGTAGGAGGCAAGAGGGAAGAAAGCCAGGTATAATCATGTTGCCTAATAGTAAGACTCTCCAGAAGGGAAGTTTTTGAGTCTGACAAAGTGTGCAAAAGCAAGAAAACAGTACTTAAGCATAGTAAGCCAGCCTCTTCTGGTATTGCCTACTGCTTGGAGCGAAGCTTTATTTCAGTGGGAGATTTTGCTCCCTGATAGAGTAGGTAAGAGCAAAGTCACAGTATCCATCTTGGGATCAGGAGCGAACTTGGAAAGCTCCAGGAACAAAACCAAGACCATAATGAAAGACACAAAGCAGAAGCAAGACATCTAGTTGTATTTCTCTTTAGGAAAGAGACTTTTATGTAATACAGTTCATGACAGTAGATGACAGTTGGGTGGTGTAGTCTGAATTGGAAAGTCACAGCTTGGAAGTTGCTGAGATATTAAAATTGTACTGTTTTTTTGTTAACATGGGGTGAAATACCTGTTTCATTTTGAAATAAATTGTTGAATCACTTATGTTTAGGAGCTGTAGGAATTTCATGTACAAAGACAACTGGTGCTTTATATACGTTTGCTGTAGCAATTTTGTAAAAGGGCATACCAAAAATGTTTCCTGCTGGCAAGAAGAAAATAGCTATGTGGCCCATATGCAGATAAGAATAGCTCGCTGTGAAACAGCCTCATCTGGGCATAAACTACTTCTACATTAGATGTCCTGTTTGCTGATTGTGCTTGGGAAGTTCATTCCATTTTGAGATATTACCTGTTCCAGCAGTTTTTGCCCATTCAAAATACATTAAATAGACAGGATTACAAAATGTAGGGATTAGATAGATAAGATTTATAAAAATGTTTAGGAAATATATAAACTCATGCCTCATGGCATAAAGCCTACCTAATAACAGGGTTTAGGAGAAAAATACCTTGTAGAGATAGTTTATTCCCTTGTTGACTTGGAAGGATATTATGGTAATTCTCTGTGAAGCAGTGATAACTAGTCACTGATCTCTGATTACTTATTTGGTACAGATCTTGTCAGATCAGCTTGACAGCAGCTGCTTTGTTCCAGTGGTAGATGAGAATTTGCAGTACTTCAGAATAGAAGAGCGCTGTGTATTGTGGCGTTCACCATTTGTGAAGTGAATACAATTCTGGGATTTAACTTGTATTTAGAGGCAACATTTAGTAGCACACTCCACCCCAAATGGGGGGATGAAAAAACTTGTAAACAGTAGTATTTCACTTCCCTCCATTTCACTTCTTTAAAAGTAGAGGGCTTAAAATACATGCTGAAATGAAGTAGGGGGGATAGATGAATATGCAGCAGAGCTAGTACTCTACTGGAGTTCTTTTAACTGGAAAATGTCAAATTCACTGAATAACCTTCAGTTGTTCAGAAAGTAATTTGAGATTGGCCTCACTATGTTTCAGTAGATAACAGATGTACGTGAGAGGTGAGTCCATGGTCAAAATGCAGTGTGGAAAGAGTGGTCAGAATAGCATAGCTGAAAGTCAGGTCCTCATGAAGACAACTCTTGCAGTATGTTCTGGAAAAAGGGACTTTCCACAAATCAGATGGAACACAGAGCATGCTTTAAGTTTTGGCTATAATTGTTTTTTGTAACATCTGTTGCACATGGAAGTAAAATACTGGAAGACATAAAAAGCAGACATGTCAGAGTCCTTTAAACCTAAAATCCAGAATTATTATAACTGTATGGTTCTGAATGTTATTAAAGGCTTGATAAAATGACTAGGTCACCAAATTAAGATCAGTTTATTTTTGTAGCTTCTGATTTCCTGAAGTATGTTCTCTGCTGGAGAGGAGATAAGTAACACTGAAATTAAGTTTTAGCCTATTCGAAGGGCTGCGGATTCAAAACAATTCCCAAATATTGATCAGCTAAAAGAGTATTTGCATTAAGTATGTGAACTAAATTCATTAGTGCTGTATGGGAAGGAACACAGAAGTAATGATGAGCATCTTGGCAGATTTCTAAAACTGTATTTGGCTTGACTTGATGTCTCTTCTGAACACGGGGAAAATGACCAAATTTGCATCTGTCACTTTCTTTATCGCCTCTGCAGTTATCTGGTGTGTGCCCTGCATGAGTGAATAAAAGAACTTTGATTTCTTGATTATTTGGGGAAAAGTAGTTTAAGTGTAGAGGCAAATAGGCAGAGAACAAGAAGGCTTGACCCTTGAGCTGAGAGAAACCTTTCTAATTGACTGAAGTCTAGTATTAAGTGTGGAGGTTGGTGGCTCTGCCTATGGCGGGGGGTTAGAGATTCATGATCCCTGAGGTCCCTTCCAACCCAGGCCATTCTGTGATTAAGCAGTCTGAATACTGGACAGTTCTGAGGTGTCAGATATCTTCAATGCGTGTTTAGTGTAGTCTACTGTTCTTTGTTTTAAGTAATATATTCCTATCAAGTCTAATGAGTTACAAGTACTGTTTCCTGTAGAGCACTAGCACATTTACTTCTGGAACTGTGACCTCTTGATAGATTATTGATGAGGCATTTCCATGTATCTGCTGCCCTTCTTGTCTAAGGCTGCTTTTGTCCTTCGCATGTATGAAGGTGTTCCATCTACCATGAAACAGTCAGGTGAAATGGGTTGATTGGTGAAATCCTCTGCTTGGTGATGGTCTGTCCTTGGCTCCAGTGTTCTGCTTTCCCTTTTTTTTTTAAACCATAGTGCCTCTTAATATACAAGGTCTATGCTTCAGCACTCGTCCAGCTTTCCAGTATTTAACTTCTTTGTTTCTTTCCTTTTAGCACGAGGAAGACAAGGATAAAAGGGGAAAAAAGGAATAAACTCCAGTGAAGCACTGGGAGATGGGCAGCAGTGTCTGTTAATGCTGTGCCATCTTCCAGCTGACCTGGGGCCTGTTAAGGCAGTAGTAGGCAGTGCACCAAGAGATACTTCACCTTCCAGGGCTCCAAGGTTGATTTTTTTTTTTTTCCAAGTGCTCATCCATTGTCTGCAGCTGAAGATCTTCTGTGTTTCAGCATGCCATGCTGCAGCAGTTAACCCCTGCTTATCTGTCCAGCTTTTTCCTTAGACAGTTTGTTCAAGGACAGAAGTGACCTGTGCAAAACCACTCTAAATAGTTCTGAAACTGCCCTAGCTCCTGCTTTCTTTTCACAAGACTCTGCTTTTTACTAACACTGTGATAGGAGTTTCTTCTTGGCTATAAGATTGCGTCTTATAAATCATGGTCAGGATGATTTGACCTGCCTGCAGTAGCTTTCTCAGACTCCATGAGCTAGGAATTCTTGCCCCTTCTGTTACAGGGCTGATCCATCATCACTTCTCTTCTAGAGTGCAGATGCTTCTCCATACAGCCAGAAGAGTACTGCAAGGTTTCCTTCAGTTCAGCTTCTGAAAGTAACTTTGAGACCTTCAAATCCGTGTTGCCCATGGGAGTATACATCTTGAGCACTCCCCTCTTCTTCCTCTCTACTGCTGCTATCCCAGTTGTGCCTCTTCAGATCCCATCCATTCTAAATCCCATCTGTCAGATCTCTGCTCTTGGAGTCATTTTGATATGTCTAACTTGTGTGAGGACCCATTTACGTGATCAAGTCAACCTGTCTCCCATCTGTGTCTTGAGTGAGTGACCCTCTGCAGAGGGTAGCATTCCTTTGGGGATAGCTATTAAATGAAGGCTTTGCTGGACTTAAAATCCTTCTGTTTTGCTTTCAGAAAACTTCAGAGGTTCAAACTCCAGTGTTTCAAGAAAGGTATTGGACTTAAGAGGGTCATTTTGTAATCAAACAGTCGTTATATGCAAGAGTAGATAGGAGGAGGATTTACTAGTTTTCTACACCTGCATATCATTAATGCTGCTTATCTATTCAGTACTCACTCTTAGAGAATAGTTTTACTTGGTAGCTGAAATTGCATGTCCGGTAACCTTTGTATGCAGCTCAACAGCAGTTACTTGGTTATAGTAAGTAATCTGTTAGCTATTGGAAGTTGTTCTGATGCTCAGACTCTGGCAGCAAATGGGCATTTTTGAGCTTAGACTTGTGATTCATATCTTTTCCTGGAGCAGTTATTGGTAAGAGAGTTGCAACCTCTGACTTCCTATACGGTGGATTGTACAGCATGAGTCTTGTCTAGGCCCTCTGTATCTCTGTTTAGACTCTGAGCTTTGTTTCAGGTTTTGCTCAGATACCATGTTTCCCACCTGTGATGCCTGTCTTAGGGTCCCTCTCTTCCCTGTGAGATTTTGACTCTAAAAATGTAGAGGAAGAAGAGAGAACCTTCTTGTCAGTAAATTTTAGACAGGGTTCTGGGCAGCCTGACCTAGCTGTGGGTGTCCCTGTTCATTCCAGGAGAGTTGAACTAGATGACCTATAAAGGTCCCTTCCAACTTGAGCAATTCCATGATCTATTTCTTTGACTCTGCTCACCAGCTCTGTTTTTGCTGACTCACTGCTTTGGTTTGTTGAATGTGTTCTTGAGCAGGATCTGTCACTGACTTTGCAGGTGTTGCTGCTTGTTTCCCTGGGGGATTTCAGTGCAAGTTACTGTCTTGCAGGTGCTGCTGAAGACAGGATATTGGACTAGGCAGAGTGCTGCTCTGACCCAGTACTGCTGTTCTTATGGCTTTCATAGCATCTGTTTAATCAGTGGAATATATCTGCTTGAGGAAAAAACTGAACTCATTATTTTTATTCACAGGAGCCTGGAATATTTTTCAATTAGTTAGTTTTTAAAAGGGTGTTGAAACAGCAGATGGATGAAAAACTGCACTGTATTCACCTGCAAGCAAATAAATGGCAGCATCCTCAGTATGATTAATTGTTGCTGCACTGGAGGGGATGCTGTTTGTGTGGTAGGAGGTATAGTGTCCTTGCTGCCCTATACAGATAGTCTCACACATATTCTTACAGCACCTGAATTTACCATCCACGGGCTTCTTGCTTACAGCATTCTAGGACCCAAAAATGAGGCCATCTTCCTTAAGATGCTGTTGGTTAGATGGAGGGGGTGTTTTCAGTTTCCCTGGTAGGTAGGGCATGGTAAGATAGGACATGTAACAAGGAAAAAGTATTTTCCAGCAATTCCTTTTTTAGACTTCTCTGTTCTCCTACATACTGTATCTGTGTCATTTTCATTTACCCATGCATCTCTCCCCCCCATTTTGTTCTCTTCTTTCTTGTTCTGGAAACTTCATTCTTAAACAAAACAACTCCAGACCTTAAGAACAGCATCTTGGGCGGCAGACTGACTGGGTAGGTCCTTTGCCCTGATACTTTGTACTGCATTGGAATAGCTGCTTTGTTACCTTGATTTTCTTCTGTAAAGCTGTGGTACCTTCTTGCTCTAGGTGAGGTACTCTGCTATCTGGAAACAAAAGGAAGGAAAAAATGTGTAAACTGACTGCTCCTTCTGTCCTGTCCCTTCCACTGCTTACCCACCTACATGCTTAATATTGTGAAAAGTAATGTCTCCTTACTGAACTCATCTATCAAAATCTGTACAACATTTTCTGGTGATTACTCAGCCAGAATTGCTTGTGATTGTGACTTCTGCACATGGTGTATCTAGAACTGTATAGGTAGCATTGAAGAACATACTGGTAGACTGTGTCACCCTTAAAAAGGTTTGTTTTTCAATCTGGAGAAAAATCAAGTGAAGAGTGTATTAGTTCTGATAGGCTTGAAAATAGCATGTGGAAACATGCTTTAGACCAGGGAGGGGAAGGAAGCAATTACTGAGGACTGGTTTCCTTTTCAGTGAAATTATCGATAAATGTGAGTGATAGAAGTGGCTAGTAATGCACACAACAGTTCTAATACTTTCTGATTTAAACAGCTTTCGTTAGTTCTGTAAGTGTCTGAGAAATATTAACAGACATTGGAAATACCCTTTTTTAAAACAAATCCTCTTGTTATGCAGTTCTTGAAAGTTCTACGTTAAAGCTAAAGCAAATTTAAGTAGGCTCGATACAGTCAAATACTTACAGGTAGCAGAATTCTATAGGTAGTACAGTTTGAAATATGATCAAGTGATTTTACTTTTCTCAGCATCTTCCCAGATGCTATGTAAAGTAATCTGAGTAAATCTAATACTACAGATTAACCTTTGGAGTTGGCAGGTTGCAGCTTTTATTTGTTTTCACTGATCAGATCAAAAATGCTGTAGACACAGATTTTGTTGCTAATATTAAATTTAGTTCTGGCCTGTAATAAATGACTGTCCTCTGCATTGGAAAGACTGGCTAGTAGAGCTCAGAGTTTAATTAGTGGGCTTCTTGAGACAGAATAGGCATTCTGAGTCATTGTTAGGAATTGCTGTGCGATTTCTTAGTCTTGTGGTGGCTTTTGGATTTTTGTTGTCTACAGCCTGTTTAGATACAAAAACCGTAAATATTGCTAAATTAAATCACTTAATGACAAAAATACCACGGCTTTTTGAATTTGTGGCCAACCACGTTTCATAGCTGCTGTTTTACATCCTGCATAATTTGCGAAGCATACTCCCTTTTCTCCAGTTTTATGTGCCTCTGTCGTTTCCTTTCAAGTGTTACTGCTGCTGTTTCCCCCACAAAGTGCTTCCAGGCTTGAAGATTCACTGGATTTTCATACTTCAGCTGTGCCTTTCCTGATTCCTTCAGTTATGTAGTTCCTCTGTGGGAGAGCATTTTCTTAATCTTGTAACAAACATCTCCTATAAACTCAGCTCTGCTGTATTTCATTAAGGCAGAGTTTTCTTTTCTCTGTGCTGGTGATGTTCTGATCCACTGGGGAAGCTGAAGCCTAGTGAGTGGCTGAGCTCTACTGTAGCTCTACTTTTCTTCTCCTCATCCCTCCACTCTCACCTTCTACAGCAGCACATCTCACAAACATAATCTCAATGTCTGCCATCTTACAAAAAGCTGAAGGTTTGGTGTGCTTGCACCAAATCTGTGTGATGGGATCACAATATGCAGAAGTCACTGTCACTTTGCTTGAAGCCTGACCTAAATCAAATTAGTCTGCCTTCCATTTCTGTTCCCTCGTTATGTATTATGTTTGAGCTGCTTTCTGCTCCATCTAAAATCTGAAGATAGCAGTTTCTGGAATAGGATGCAGGAGAGGAAGGTGCACTTGCTGTCATTGATGTACCTTGCTGATGACCAGCACTGTCACTGTTGGGGTACCTTTCCTCTTGGGTTTTGGACCGTATAATTTACCTTCTTAATTTCACCCTTTGTGTAACACTGAGTAACACACTCCAAATATATTTCTTCAGTCAGTCTTTACCCATTTGAAGTATCTTAGGCTTTTGGTTCTCCTTTTAGTCTCCATGAAGCCAAGGAGGTAGCATCTTACAACTTTTTAACATTGTGCATTCCTGATCTTGTATCTTAAGTCATTTCAAGCCCTAAGTCATGCTTGATTTAAAACCGTGCTGATCACTGACATTTGTCTTCAGTTTGTTGCTCTCCTTGCATCTTCAGTGCATACATTTGTTGTTACAGTTGAAGGTAGCTGCTTGTTGTTTTTTTTTTTTATACACTGCTCTTCCAGCAATGTTGTATTCCCTCTGCATGATGTGACAGCAGCCTATTTTGGCTGTGGAAGGCTTCCTTCCACACATGACATGTTTCTGTCTAATTCAGTGACTCCTTTAATTGCTATTGCAAATTTATTTCCACACGGTTGCTTCCCACTTTCTGCATTGGTTTGTTTTTTTCACTTCTCTGTGGTTTGTTTTCGCTGCTGCTTATTGAGTATTAGTATAATTTAGCCTGTTACGTTTTTACGTTTTGTTTTCTTGTGTTCAATTTGTCCCTTCTTCAGAATTGAATGTACTGCTTAAGATAAGTCATGGCTGCTTCTTTTCCATTCATGCCTGTCTCCCGAACAGTGGATTTTTGTAGTACAGTCCCAGTTCTGTTCAGGGACAAAGCGGGGAGGAGTGCAGCCTTGCTCTTCTCAGAACAGCTGCTAATTCAGGAGCTGTGTGGTTCCTTTAGGGAAGGGGGAAGATTGAAAAAACACAGTAGGAGATGTCAATCAGAGGAGGGGAGAAATCCTAATGTTTGTTCAGAAATTGAACTCTGCCCTGTGTATGACAGGAGCAGTGGTTTCTGAAAACAGACTTGATCACAGCATCCAGTAGTGTGTATGTACCCATGCTGAAAATGAGTTCTTGCACTTGAAGAAAGCTGGTAAAAGCAGCAAACAGAAATTTATATATATCACAAGAGAAAGTAGGCAAGATATTCTGTAGCATGTGGAATGTGTGTGTTGTTTACAAGATTCTCCAGCCCAGCACAACACACAAAAGCACTGTGGTCCAATAATAAGGTTACTGTCTTGCTAGGGGTGGGGGGAAGGGGGAATACAGCTTTAGTTTCCTGCTCTGATAATGTTTTGCCATCCAAGTTTACCCTGGAAATTGCATTGCCTTTCAGTTTTTCTTCCTTTAAAATAAGAATCAAAGTACTTTCTCGAAAGTGTGTTTGCATGGAAAGGTGTGTTGCAGAGATAAAGCACTTCCATGCTGTGGTAATGGGAACCACAGAAGGCTCCAGCCAAGTCAGCAGCATCTGTCTCAAACTGACACTTAAGCTTTGCATGCAGATTAGTCTGTGTCCTCAAGTACAGTAATTACACAGCTGACTTTGTTAGGGCTCTGTATAGCATGCAGGTAAGAGCAAAGTTGTCTTTTGCACGAGATGCAGAACATCTGAAATGCTAGAAGCCTTTAAAAAGATTCTGAAGCAGTGTATGCAAGAGTAAGCATGTTTTATATTACTGTTATGGTCGTGTTTAAAAGGAAGTGATTGCATGGTTTTGAACATCTTCCTGAAATTTCTGTAGGAGCCTGGTTTTTGGGAGGATCTAGTGGTGCCTGGATGGTAGCGGGCTGTGCCTAGCACCCTTAATTTGTTAATTTGTGTTGTTCTGTGGATGGGTGTGTAGGGCTACATCCAGAATGAGAAGCATTTCAGTGTTTAATTTTGAGGAAAGGCAGCCGCTGTCAGTTGGTATTTCACTTCTGTAAAAGCTGTTACTGCTTCAGCATCTCCAAAAACCAAGGCATTAAATAACGTCTTGTATTAAAGGATTTGTCAAAATTGCAAAGAAGGACAAAACTGATCCTCTTTTAATCTCCTCTGGCATTGCCTGGTGAAATCAAGTTTTCACTTCAGGCAAGGTTTTGGCTGAATGACCTTGTTTTCTGCTGTGGGCTTTTGCTTTTTGAGTCTCTCATTTTTGAGGTGACTGTATTCTGGGCCTGGTGGCTTTCCTCATGGCAGCAGTGAGATCAGGGATCACAGATACCTCACTAGCAATAATGGTTTGATTGTTTTAGCTACATTTATAGCATTGGCTTCACATTTTGGGCAATGTTTTTTTTTTTTTCCTTTCCCCTTTTATTCTTAGAGGCTTGTTGTCATGGTATCTGGCACTTCCCATTCAGATATTAAAATTGAGTGAGTGGTGTCTGTATGTCTGATTCGTTTTCCCTTTTATCCTCTCCCTGAGGGAGTGCTTTACGTGGGATGCAGCATGCTGTTGGCAAGGGCTTCCTTTTGGGGATTCTCAGTTATCCAGTGCTGTGCCTGCAGAGTGGGCCTGGGATGGAGAAGCCCCTTCCACTTGGGCTGGGGGGGATTGAGTCCTCAGTGCTGAGATCATATTGGGAGTGCATTGTGTAAGTAATTGCCCCCAGAAGTGTTGTCTCCTGTGCAAACAAGCTCTCATTCCGGTCTCTCTGACATTCCTACCACTGCCTCAGTCCTGGCACTTCTTCCCACCTACAAGGAGAACTCAGCCTTTGCTGTTTGGGGATCAGGGCTTTGGTGTTTTAAGGGAAGAATTTGCTGAGGGATCTTCTTCCTGAGCAGGGTTTGTGTCAGCATGTACACTTCCGCAGGTGTCTTAGCTAGATCTAGCCTTCTGCCTATGGAGCAAAGGGATTTTTTGCTGAGACTTGGGTTTAATTTTGCTTATCTATTCACTCTAAAAACTCCAGACAGTTTTTTTTTTTTGGGGGGGGGGGGGCAACTGCTAAAAGGGTTTCCCTGTGTGAGGCTAAATCCTGCCTTTCTTCTCTGGTGGGACCTCAGCAGATGCATCTTCCACTGCTATTTGAATCTTGTCAGTAACGGTTTCAACTAAGAGCTAGCAGTGCTCTGCAGTTGTAGGTGTACTGTAGCATCAAACTCGTCTGAGGTTCTAGGCTGGGCTATATTTAAACCCAACTAACTTGTTATTCTTGAGGAGCATCTTTTGAGAAGAGCTAATAAGGGTACCCATTATACATTAATTTGACACAGCTCCTGAACAAAGCTTCCTACAGAAGTGGAGGAATAAAAAAGCTATTCCTCATCTCTCTCATTTTAAGGCTACATATTTTTCCCATAAGTTTGGCAAAAGTGGAAGTCCTGGTGTGATGGAAGATTTCTCATTCCTAATGGGCAACATTTCTTGATTATATCCTAGACTGTAGAAATATGTAGCTTCTGTATGAGTAGTACAGTACTACTGTAGGCTAGATTGATGCTGTGAGAGCTGTGCTAAGCACAGAGCATGCTAGCTACCTTTGTAGTTGTTATGGCAAGTTGTGTGGCCTTGGTTTAATAGTTTGGGCTGAGGAGGATTGTGTGCTCGAGCTGCTTCCCTTCCATTTGGCTTCTGTTACTGCGGAGTGCATTGCTGGGGTGAGAGCAGGTTTTGCTTCTTGATGAAGTAGTATGGAATGAGTAAAACTAATGGTGCTATTACAGAAAAGCTTCAGTCCTATGCTTGAATATCATGTTCCTTTAGTCAGAATTTTCTCTACATATTTCATCTCCTTTTTCTAGGTAAACAGTGTTTTGTTGATAAATGTTACCGAAACTTTATACAAAAATAAAAATACCGACAATTCACTTGACCTTCTTTGTACATTCTGAATGCATCATCTCAGTGGCATTTATGTAACCTTCTCCAAAAGCCTCTTCTTCATACGGCTTTTCATACAAGTTGCAGGCGTTCTTTGTCCTTCCAGGAAAGTATTTAAAACACTCCTGAGATGGATTGGAGGTTTACAGGGTTGTGCTCTGAAAGAAGGCTACCAGAAGCAGAACCTTGAGCATCAAATCTCTTCTGAGGCTGTTATTTAGAAGATGGAGAAAACAGTAACTCTTTTATCCAGCAAGCAAAAGTGATGAGCATGTTCTCTTGCTACTGTTGATAGTATTTTGGGGAATGTATCTAATGAATGGGGATTGTTGGTCAGGTCCAGAAGTGCACAAGTGCATGCATCAAAGTCACATGTGGGCAGCGGTTGCTGAGATCAGCTGTTTCAATAGACACATTCAGCCTGGCACTGTTTTCTTCCCTGAACGTTGGCTGAGGTTTAAGTGGTTGAAAATTGGAGCCAGAAGCCTTGGAGAGTGTGCGGTAAGCATTGTTCTGTCCTTTGGTCCTAAACCCAGAGTGACTGAAGGCTGTTACAGTCTGACGGCTTCTGCCTGGCTAATGCGAGATGAGCTGTCAGACTTGGCCTAGTTCTGGAGGAAGATATCATGTCACACAGAGGCATCGGCACTTGGTGCTGTGCGTGTTATGGCTGTCAGGCGGGCAGCTTTAATTAGGTATTACACTTGGGCAAGAGGCAAAAAAAAAAAAAAACACAGCTTAAGGAAGTCAGCAGAGAACAGGAGAGCACCAATGCTATTCTCGTGAGTAATTCTTTGTAGTGGGGACCACAGTTTTTTTTAGTATTTCTCTGTAATCCAGAGAACTGACACTACTGGGGGGGGGTGGGAATCTGTACTTCAAATCCTGATATATGTTGTTAAGTTTCACCTTGATCTCTAGCACAGATCGATCTCTTAACTCTTCAGTTGAAAGAGCATTTCAGTCCTGGCTCTTCTCATGGTTCTTCTCTACCATCTCCAAGGTACTGGTATTCAACATGAAACACACAGCACCATGCCCAGGTCTGGTGAACAGCAGTTAACCATGCAACTGAATTGGATTACAACTACTGTTTTTTTCCACTATTCAAGTGTGGGGTTTTTGTACCGCAAAGAATCATTGTAACCCTATTGGCAGCATTGCAGGGTTGACATGTAGTTGATTATCTCCATATTTCTGAGTCTTTCGCTTCCCTTGCAAATTTGTACTTGGGAAATGCACTGGGAGTTGTGGTTTGCAGGGCTGTGATCTTGGGTGTGTGCTGTCTGAAGGTATGTAGCTACTTGAAATGCTTTGGGGAGCTTCAGTTGCTTTGTACCTGAGTTTTGTCCTCTTGGTTCATTTCCTCTCATCCTGTCCTTCTGCTGTTTGCAACATTCTGAAGCCAGGAGTTTTTTTTCCACTTGTCAACAAAAATGTTTTAACAGTTCAAGGCCAAGATCTGTTTACAAAGAGAGATGGACAGAAAAGCATCTTTCTGTTGACTTCCCATTCACAACTCCTAGTTTGAAATGTCAGCTGATATTTTTTAATTCATCTAAGTGTACCGTGTTAATTTTTAGTCATCTAATAAGCAGTAACAAATCAAGTGCTTTATAGAAAACTGAGTCTATCAATGCTACTAAATTGACATTCTTAAAATTTATAAGTCCAACTTGTAATCCCATCAAGAAGGATGTCAGTTCAGTTTGACAGAATCTATTTTCCATAGAGCTAATTTGATTGACACTGATTATATTACCCTTCACTAATTCTTTATTATTAGAGTCCAGCATCAAATGTTCTGTAACTTTGCCTTGCTCAGCACTAGGCTGATGGACCTGTAATTACTTGGGTCATGCAGTCCAACCTCTTTCTATTTCAGTGCAGAATTCTTTCCTTCAAGCTCCTGGAATTTGCTTAGTGCTCTAAGAATTACTGAAAATAACGAGTCATTTGCCTCTTATTTTTGAGGGCTATTCTGTGCAAGTAGCACAGTCATCTCATTTAAACGTGAACAATGCTAGGAGCAGCTGCTTTCCGTCCACCTGAGTTGCTGGTTGCACTTCATAGTGTTTCTTTAGGTGTATATAACACATCTGCTCTCTGCCCCATTGGTATTAAGATCGACTAGTGAGTCAGTGCTAGTTTGAAGGTCTCTTTTCAACCTGTAGTTTCTTAGTTTTTTCTTTTTTAAGAAGAGGGTTATTCTGAACTTTCTTTGCCAGGAGTTTCTTTGGGCTCTTTATTTACCTCAATTTCCGTTGATATTTCTGTTGTTGCTTACATTGCCATCTGTTTCCCCTTTATCTCTTCAAGTATAAATGTGGCATTAGCTCAAGCAGGCAGCGTGGTAGAGGAAGGCAAGTACAGGCCTTGAAAGCCTTAGTATGGCTTTCATTAATAGTTGCACGTTTGAGGATGTGTGGTTGAATGTTCTGAACAGGTTATGTTTATTTTTCCACCTTGCTCATCTGATTTCATTGTGATCTCAGTGGCTTCCAACTCTGAAACGAAGCCTTTTGAAGTAGCCAATATTTACACTGCAGGCTTGGACTTGACTTCGTGTTTGGGTTTATTTTAAGGCAGTGAAATCTGGATCACTTCTAGCACTGACTGGACCTATTTGTTACCTCATCACAGGAGGTCTGCTACTTACTTTCTACAAGTTTCACAAGTAATGAAAGTAGTGGTAATAGTGCTACAGAAAGGTGATGTTTTAGGATCGTTTGGAAAGATCTCTTGTGTACCCTACTGAATCACAGCATGCAGTGACCTACTAGATTCCAAATTACAGGAAATATTTACTATTTACAGTGCTGTTCCTGGGAAGCGTAGCATGGGAATGAACTTCAGTGTCTGTGTGGCATCCCACTGAGAGGTCCAGCTGCTTCCTTTGCGGTGCCAGATTGCGTCCTAAGAAATGTTGCCCTTTTTGAGTACAGGCAATAAGAATATATGATGGAGATGGATAAGAGCCTAAGCTCTTACTTACAGAATATGGAGAAGAAATGAAATTCTTTCTTTCCCAGAAAGAAAGATTTTTAGTTACTCATTTTTGAAGTCTGTTTTGTCTGACATAAGGTGTGTTGCTCCTGAGAGTAATTTGAAAATAATATTTTTAGCTGGGTATATCTTTCTTGTTGCTTCTTAGCTGTAAATGTTTAGCACAGTAAAACTTTATGATGTCTGCCAGCAGTCGTAAAGCTCTGCACAAAATGATTTTGGTTCTGGGTTTATTTTCTTTCCAATTTCTTACTTTCTGAGAGAGGTGTGTCTGTCTTCATTAAACAGTGGCATTCATGAGAGATGCACTGTATACCAAATACCTGAAAGCACAAAGTAGTCCAAGCAAAAGATCTTTCTGAAGAGGCATGCTCTTAATGGAAAGGTATTTTTCCCCTTCAGCTTCACTGGTGCAAAGTGAAGTAAATGGCCTCATGCAGCAGTGGGGATTTGCTGATTGAAGCAACGGCACTGAGATTTCAGACTGCGAAGGGTATGAGGTTTGGGCTTTTTATCTTAATTAAAGAAAACCCAGTAACTTACCAGGAGCTCAGTGTTCAGAGTGCTGAGTAGACATGTCCTAACATCTTTAGAACAGCCGTTAAAGCAGTTAGGATAGTAATACGAAGTCACAATAGATAGCTTATGGATAACAAACTTTGAGCTGTCAGTAGTTGCACATTCTATGATGTTCAGAAGTATAAAGATTAAATATCTGTGTAGCTATTACTCTAAGCAAAATTTTGACTGTGATTGTTTTGTTTAAACCAAGTTCTACAGACATGCACACAAACAGCTTTGTTCGCGTTAGTATGGCTTATCCTTTGCCTTGGACAAAATGCCTGTATAAGGTTCCAGTGGTAGTAAGAACTGGGGATGCCAATACCTGAACTTGAGCAGTATTACTAGAGAAGTCCAAGGAGAAGATTGGATGGCCTGAAATTTGTGTGTTACTGTTTTCCTGTATTTACAGTCCTTGCTGTAGCACAGAAGCTGGCCAGCCCCTGTGCTGTGGACGTAGCAGTGGTGGGACACTGAAGCCCGTGTTTGGATGACACAAGTCCCAGCACCTTGTCCAGCCTTGTGTTAGCTGCATGTGTCTGAGGATCAGTGTGTGAGAGATGGAAGAGCAGGCAGATGGATGTGGGGTACCCAGGCCCTGATCCCTTTTATCTTCTATCAAAACAAGGATAGCTTCCTAGAGCAGGGCTCCCTTCTCCCTAGGAGTGTACCGAGCAAAATGCATTAAGGTACATTCAGATGCACAGGAGCTAGGGCTGTATGGAGCACGTTGGGCAGGCAATAGGAGGAAGGCATAGCAGGAGGAGCATCTGCTCCATGTTTCTGCTTAGGCAGCCTTCAGTTCATTCTTGGTTAATGCTATGTAAATCAGGTAAGAATTTTTTTTTTTGCTGGGATTAATCCAGTTCTCCAAGAGGACTGGGTATGTTTTTAGACTTTTGTCTGAAGTTAAATTGATTGGATGAAATTGCTCCCTGAATACATTGTAGTTTAAAACAGCCATTTCTTACCCATACGCCTGCATGTGGGCACTTTAGGAACAAGCTGCAGTGTTTCCATGGATTTTTAAGGTATTACATAGCGTGGTTAGCAGCTCTTAGTGCTTTGATCAGATTTTGTAAGACAGAAGCACTCCCTATTTGTGGTACAGCAAGCACCGTATTTTTGGTGGTGTCTGAGAAAAACACAGATGCTTTTTTTGTAGTCCAGGAGACAAAGAAACAAAGCCTTGTGCCGAGGAGGCAGAGTCCATGCCTGCGGGGTACATCCAGGCGCTCCGTGTGTGCGGCTGCTTTCTCAGCCACTGCTTTCTTCCAGTGAGAGGGAGCTGGGTTTGTTGCTGTGTGGATGGAAACCTCCTGGCAAGCCAAGTCCAAGGGCACTGCTTCCCCCTTAGGGAGATGTTCACACTCCCCTCTTTTGCTGGGTTTGCTGACACGGCAGCAACGCGGCCAAGGTGCAGGAGGCACTGCTTCCTGCTCGGGCTCGTGTGGCTTTTGTGGTGAGCTTATCTGTGCCTGTGGGGTCTTAAGTACGTATGCCTTAAGGAAAAACACATAGCGATTACTGCGTTTTCCAAATGTGCAAAATAACTTCAGGAGGAGGCGTGAGAGGAAGGAGGGGAAGCCGTGCTCTTGCATTGCATTCAGATCGATGCTGCAATGTGATTCTTGGGAACTGGGAAGAGGTCTTTGGTAGGGCTTCCATGGCCCCCTGCAGATGCACTGCTCTGTTCCTGTGCTGTGTGAATAAGGTTCTCGTAGTGCTGCTGCTGCCTCGCTGGTGCCGGAGTTTCTATCTGGGTCTCCTCTTCCTGCTGCAATCACGAGCAAGGTTTGGCTAGTCAAACAGCAAGAACAGAAGCTGTTGGAATGATTTTGGCTGCTGAAATGGGCTCCTGCCATCCCATGCACAGCAGCAGTTGTACTGTTTTGCTTTTGCTGTCATCTTATATGCACTGAGGGAAGCTTTAATGCAATCTTTTATCTGAGAGCTGTCCTTTCTCCTCCCATTTCCTGGCTGCTCGCTGAGCAATGAAATGAGATGTAAAGGTGGCTGTCTGCTTCTCAGCCAGCTGCCTAAAGGTTGATGTGAAAACATTGTTTCCTAATTTTCGCATTGTCAAATACCTATAGGTTTGTTTATAAACTGTAGCATCTGTGTTTAAAATTTGGAAGTGGTGGCCTCCTTACTGTTCTGGCAAGTCAACCAGTTAGGTTTATTGGGAACTCTTACGTAATTTTGCTGATGTCAAACCTTGTACCTTTACAGTGACCTCTTGGAGAAGGGTGGGGCTTGCTTCCTTCTGTTTTGCAAGTAGAATCTTTAGAGCGACAGCTTTAACAGCAGAAGCTGATAAAAAAAAGTTTTGGGTGGTAACGAAGTAGTGAAGAGTGGCATACAGACCATAGGGGATAGCAGTGGTGAAAGGAACAGTGAAAGAAAATGTTGATTGTGATATTGAAAGCTGTGTGCTTCCAAAAAAAACTAAAAACATTGAGTCCTTTTTCCTTGTTTTTTGTTTCAACAGGGCAGAGTTTAGGATATGGATTTGTTAACTACATTGATCCAAAGGATGCAGAGAAAGCCATTAACACTTTAAATGGACTCAGACTCCAGACCAAAACCATAAAGGTAAGACAATACGAAAAGCCTTTTGCTCAATTCAGGAAGAAGGTTAAGTAGTTGAAACAGTTTCTGGCAATCTCACCACTACTTTAATCTGTCATTGCGAGGGGCACTCAGCTAACAAGCTCCTTCTTGGAACAGGGGAAAGATGTGCAGGAGATGAAATCTCTTCTCTAAAATTGCAGCTATTGTTAAGGAGCCTCCTGTTATTCCCTCTCCCTTAAAATGTTGCAGTGAGATCTAAATGTAGAATAGAACAGCCGCAGTGATGCTGTTACCATAAACAGATGTAAAATACAGGACCACCTATTTGTAATTAACTCGCACATTTTCCTTTGTCTTAATGGGAAGTACCTTCACATGGAATTAGTCTTCAGTGGCACCTGTGTCATTAGCAGGTATTGAAGGTACATCTCTCAAGTCAGGGTATTTCATTCTCAAAAAAAAAAATCTCCATTTCCCCATCCTTAGTCTGATTTACTCTTTTAAAAGCTGGAGGGATTAGAGATCCCACTGAAGTCTCTCATTTCATTGTTGTAATAGACCATTAGTTATTCAATGACCTCTTTTAGTGGTCTCACAAGAAAAGCAAATTTCTACAGTCGCGTTGTTTGCTGCCTGGCTGATGAAACTGTTTCAGAAAGGCTTACAGAAGATTTCTCCATCCTGAGATCTGATAAATAGCGCAGCTTAAGACATATGAATAAAAAAACTTAAGGGTACAAACCAGCAAATGTGATTCAAACTGCAGTAGATTATTTGAGAATGCTGAACCTAGATTAATAACATTTTTTTTAAACATTCTTCTGTACTTCAATTGTGCTTAAAGCTAAAAATGTTATAGAATATAAAAATAGAACAATTTTGTTTTGAAAGCAGCCATGGAGCATGAACTAGTTTATCTTAGAGAAAGTAGCATATGGTCAGTACTCTTTTTCTCTCTAATGGTTGAGGCTTAGGTAGTGTTGTTCTTTAAGGCAAACATATATATTTTTAAGTTTCTTAGCATCACTGAGGATCATTTTAAGCAAGCTTTCTCTGCTCTGGCTGGTCAGGAGCAGAGGTTCTGAAGGCTTTAAGCATAGCAGTTGCATGGACCTTACTCCTTCCAGGCCTTCCTTAGGTCAGACAGGTCCATCCCATAGGTATGGATGCAGGCTGTATATCTGAGTGCACTCCACCTGATTTTGAGAAGTTAAATTGAGAGAAAAATTTACAGGAAAAATATGGCAGAGCAGCAGAATCTCCAGTCTTATCTACCACTGCAGGTGGAAATGTGCACTTGGACTCAGCACTTTCTTCTGCTTACAGTTAAAAGCTGGGAAGTGAGTTGCTCTCCAGATTACTTTTACATTGTCAGGAAAAGTAAAATATTTGGAGAACACTTACTGTGTCTTAAATACTTTGTTAATAACTTAGTGCAGCTTTAATGCCACACTTGATTTTTTTTTTAAAAAACTGATCTATATTTTGAACACTATTAGCTTTATCAGAGGTGCTGCATTTCTTGTACAACACAAAATCAGGACATTTCTTATTTTTGTGAGCCAGAGCAGTGCTATTGTATTTGATACTCCACAGTTACAGAACCATGTAAGCTTAAAAATAACCTCCAAAACTCCTGAAATGATTTTACATTTCTCATGAATGCACTTAAATAAATTGCAGAATTAAAAAGGGAAGGCTTAATGGTTTATCTTTAATAATGAAATTTCTGTGCTATACAGAAACCTACCATGCCAGAACTCCTTTCCAAATGTTTTTTCATTTATTTTTTATTCCCTTCAAATTTTATCAGTACCAATAGTTTATTAGATTGGTGTTTGTTTCATGCTTATTAATAGCTGCAAGACTTTTTTGGAGCATGTGACACTTTGTTGGACCCCTGAAAGCCATTAAATCTAATAAGCAGAGATCAACCTAACCTACGTGTACAGGAGCTGCGTAATTTTGTCAGGGGTTGGGAGGAATTGTATAAACTTCTTTTATGTGCTTTTAAATATTAATTGTCACCAACAACCAAACCAAAGGAGTCTGCTCTTGAAGTAGCCAACCTTTGTACAGAGGGACACCAAACCAGCTGCCTCTAACCCTGTTCTTAACTGTAGGATTGTGTGGCTGCCTCACCTTACCCATGGCATTTTGTATTTCTAAGTTGTATCATTGCTCATTTAAAAAAAAAAAAAAAAACTTCCTAGATGAAGTCTCTCTCCCTGGTGCTGCTGTAGAGAAGGAAACTTTCCTGTGTTGGTACTAACTGAGCAGTGAGCCATGTTCCGTGTGTTCTGGCCGTGCCTGTGCCACCAGCCATGTGCTCACTGCCTGGAGCAGCGGAGCTGTGCTCAGTGCTGTTATGTTCTGCTCACCTGCTCCCCATGCAGCACTGCCCTGCAGTGCAGTGGGGTTCATTGCCAGGTACATTGCCAGCATGCTATCTCTTGGAACTCCTCTGCCTCATTACTAGAGCCTGTTACTTTAGTCTAGCAGAGATGCCCTTACAGTTATTAAAGGCTCGCCTCTGATGCATTAAAGTTTCTCAGATGATACATGGAGAGGGACTTGGTGGCATACAGCTCTGTAGGCTAAAAATAAGTTAAAACACTAAAATAACATTGAAGGGGAAAAGTAGTGAGCATGAATTTATGCTGTTCTCCTTGTGAGCAGGGCTCAGCTTTTGCTGTGCAGTACTGATGGATGGGTTGAGCCCTCAGCTTCTGCCTATCTGTGGGTGCTGGATAGCTGCAGCCTGCACTAGTATTTCTTCAGCTGCGTTTTGTCTGAGAGCTGCCTGGATAGCAAGTTCACATAAATAAGCTGTGCAAGGCCTTTTAGAGACACGGTTCGCTTCCGCACCCCAAGGTCACCTTGGCTCTGCTGGCTGTTCCCTCCCATCTCCTTGCTTCAGCAATCCTGTGTCCGTGTGCCTGGGCTGGGTGATAGCTGGCTCCAGGGGGGTCACATTTGCACTTGTTTTTTGACCCCATAAGCCTTAATTCCTGTTGATGAGAATTAAAAAAAAAAGAAATAATAATAATAATTTCAGTAGCTTCCAGTTCTGCATGTGTCCCCAGATCCTGTCCTTTCCACTACTGTAACATCTCGTGGCAGCCGAATGTTCTCTCTTCCTCCTGATGCGTTGCAAAGCAGCCATGCTGGCTCCGGAGGATCTGGCTTCCAGCAGGATCAGCAGAACAGCCCAGCACAGCCTGCTCTCAGATGTGTGGACTAAAATAACCGAATGAAATGCATTTTGTTATTTCATCGTTATAATAAATAATCCCTTTTCACTGAAGCAGCTAAAATATTTATGTGCATATTATTTAAGTCAGTGATGCCCTTTCAAGTCAAAGTCGAGAGGTGACTATTTGGAGAAATCTGTTTGGGGGAAGCAAGCATTGAGGGAAGCGTTATGAGTTCGGTGGTAATAGGTTATACACGTTACGATCCTCCTCAGCTGATTGCAGGGCATGTGTTATTTATGCTGTTTCATAGCACCCTCATTTTGTCGGGGGGGGAAAGGGCTTCACTTCATTTTTACAGCGAAAGGTTGGCATAGCTCTACAAAATCTAGAATGAGGGGAAGATGCAGCATGTGTTGAAGTAAATGTATATTCCAGAAATTGAATCTATTTTTAGAAATTAAATTTGCCCATCCATAAAAGCATACGAAAGGTCACTGTTGCTGTTGAAGATTGCCTGGCAATTCAGTTGCATCAAATATGAGAAAACAATGTGTGGTGCATGGGGCAGAGGCTGCTTAAATCCTACATTGCCCTGAAAAAAACTAGGCAGCATCTGAAAGGACACGAAGGAGGTGTTCTGCTACTTACTGGTGATTCAGGTGACCTGGTTCATGTTGGAGGCTGCTGGAACAAGGGCAGAACAGAATTCTGAAAGCAGGTTTGAAATAAAAAAAAAAAAAATAGCAGCTGACCACCTGAAGTGTGGTCTTATATCCCCTTTTCCTTCCTTTTCTCTGTTGTCTGAGAAATAGATTTGTTTTGTTCTTCTCCCGCAGGAGCAGGTAATGTGCTGTGCCAACTGCTGGAGTGGAAAGAACCCTTTGTGAGGGGAGAAAGGAGCTGGGTTCTGTGAGCCCTGAATTCCTTTTGGTTCTGTCTCAAAGCTTTGGTGGACGTAATACCAAAGAAACAGCATCATTCCTCTCTGGTCAGGGGCTGCTTCTGCATCTCAGATTATTCTCATTTTCAGTTCAGTGAAAAAATAACAAGGGATAGAACTGCTACTATTTTTCTGTTGTTCATATGTTTACTTCTACTTTACTCTAATCTGTTCTGATCAGTGGGACAGGGTGGTGGTAGTTGAAAATATAGCAAGTAGATCTGTGGGAGAAAATACTCCTGTATTTTCTGCAAGTGAAGTAACAGTGTTACTACTTGGCTATTTAGTTGCTCTGGTGTTTCTTTAAAGGCCAGGTATTTCTACAGCACTAAGGCTCTGTGCAACTCGTGGTTGTCTGCCAAGCTGCAGCCCATCCTGTTGCTGTAGGATAACCGAAGATCAGCCAGCTCCGGTCCCTTCTGTGGAAGGAACAGCTATTGGTGGTGGGTCTGAGCGGGGCTGTGGGGAGTCAGGAGCTGGGCATGGGGATGGTGGGGACATGACTGCTCTGTGCCTCCTTTGGTCATCAAGGTAATAGCTTCTCCTGAGCTTCTGCATGTTAGAATCTTCATCAGAGAAGTGTATGCTGCAACTGCAGCACTTGGATAAAGCCTTGGATGGAAGGATTTTTCAGATCTGGAAAGCTGTGATGAAGTTGAGGTTTTTGCTCTTTAAGGGCTTCTGTCTGCATTCTTGCTTGGACTTCAATGCTGGTTAACAAATCCCTTTGCCTGTAGCGATGATGTGACTCAAAGGACCTTTCAGGGGTGAATTTGAAGGTTCAGATTTGGCTCCGCTGCTTTCAGCGGGCACCAGAGAGTCTTTACCTGTAGTTTTGTGCATCTGCTCTTAATTGAAATGTCTTTTTTTAACTGCTTCAGTTTTGCCAGTGAGCTCCTTTTCATTCTACAGAGCCGGAGCAATTATTTCTTAGTCCAGCTCTTGGTACAGCCGGAGTGCCTGTAGGTTGTCATCTGTAGATGCTTCCCCTGAAGTGTTGGGATAGACTGTATCTTACCAACAATCATGAGTCCTAGCATTGAATTGGTATATGGCAAAGTGCATTGTCACTCTCCAAAAACCCCTGTCACTGCCATCCTCAGCCCAGGGCTAGAAAGTAGTGCCTCTGACATGAAGATATTCCAGATCTTAGTTCTTGGGTTGGTTCTGACAGAGTTAATTCTGACTGAGTTTTGGCACAGGATTGAGGCATGGGTGAGTGGCTGTGAGGAAACAGTGTATTCTGGCTGTAATGAGTTGTCTGCCATTATGTAGATCATGGTCAGAAAGGGAGATTGTGCTTGTATGCATGTGTGGAGCTCTGACTGCTTCTGTCTAAGTGCTTCCAGCACATCAGTGCCATAGAAGGTGGTGGACACAGGACAGGTTTGTCCCCATTTTACGTAGTTGGGCCTTGCATGAAAGCTGAGCGACTCACCCCAAAATCACGCCAGTGATCATACTTCTGAGAGCTTATCAAGCAGGCAAAACAGAGCCTTTCAGAAATGTTTTTAAGGTCACAGTGAAGCTCAGTACTTCTGAAGATGTTACACAGGACTTTCTGAAGGCTGCCCAGCGTGTCATTTAACAGTGATGTCCTCTCTGGAGCGGGCAGCAGCCGGGAGGTCACTCTGGTTTGTTTCATAAGGACTTTGACAAGTCCAGGATTAGCATTTGAGCTGAAGGAGTCTTTGAAGAGAAACAGCAGTGAAACAGTTAGGAGCATCATTCTTGAAATGGTGGCTGATAACATTCAGAGCCATGCCTTGGAAGACAAATGGGATGCGTTCATGCCTCTGAGTGTCTTTGTGGGCTCTCTGACTTGGAAAGACCAGACTGCATTGATTTGTGATGGGAAGTCTGGAGGTTAGATGTTTTTCGAAAAGTTTCCTGCATTGGGAAATAGTATGGAATCAATAGGGAAAGTAATTACTTTGACTTGGAGATTCTTCTTTGCTCATGAGCAAAGAGAATGGTTCATTACTGTGAAAGGTATCAAATACTGGACCCTGTATCTCCCCAGCAGTGTTTGGAGAGAGCAGTGCAGCCTAGATTCTTTTGAAGGTAGCTCATCCTGGAGAGAAGCCCTTACAGGTTGATGCTCACAGACGAGAGATTTCCTAGCTAGGATACTGTTACTCTGTATATTTTAGAAACTAACATTAGAGGTCGGTAAGCTGTAAAATGACTAGATGGTATTTTATCTTCCTTGCAGAAGAGCAAAGAATAATCTGTCGTGCCCATACAAATGGACAGACACTTTGAGTGCTGAGAAATGCCCGGTTCAGGCAGCAGTTTGGTATACTTTGGCTCATGCTGGTTTTTTATGGTGGCTGAGATTTCCATATTCTTTTTTCAACAGGCCATTTTGTTATAGAGCATTAACACTGCTCTGAGCAATGTTAATAAAGAATTAATGCAGCCTTCCTGAGTCCTTTATAGTTCAGTGATAAAATGAGGGCTGATTTCGGCACCCATTTTAACTTGCTTAGTATACATTGCTTTTGATCAGATGGAGGGAGGGTTGGGGTGGATGTTTTCTTCCTTAGGTAGTTAATACATGGGAAGACATCCACTCCTCAGCACTAACTGAATAATAGCTTGAAAGCAGGATGGTGTGGTGTAACCAATCGATTTGTCATTGGCTGACCTCAGAGGGAAGATGAAAAAGATTCAGAAGGAGATAAATAATTGACACTACTGCCTCATGTCCATTCAGCTTGCAACCTTTTCTCCTTGATATTGAAGAGAGCTGAGTTGCTTTTGGCAGCTTCTTTCTTTGGCCCAGGCTCCCCTGCAACTTGAGTGTTTGATTGCAGGAGGAAATAAGAATTAGATCTGAGTGATGATGCGTCTTACATGTACTGAGAGAAGATGAATTTCTGAGCATGCAGGCTCTTAGCTCTGCGTTTCTGCATAGCCCACAAGAAAAGAGCTGAGCCTTTTTTTTTTTCCTACGTAGAGGTGTGTGTATGTACTTATATATAAATGTCAGGCACTCACCGCTCTGGGAAGCGGTGTTTTTGCATATCCTAGTACTTTTCATCTTCCCTGTAATGTGGCGTTTGGTTAATGAATGTGCCAGAGTGAGAAAACCCAAAGGAAACCTCTGGCTGTTTTCCTAGAAACTTTATTAATTTTGCAGAGCTCAGTTTTGAGGAATAGGAGAGGTCCCTACCCCTGCTCCGGAGAGGCTCTTAAGTGTTTTTTAAATTGTTATTTCTGAAGCAGGTTAAGCTGGAGGTGTCTGAACCTTGGCAGTGCGTCTTAAGGAAGGCGCTTGCAGGGTACAGAGAGGCTCTGCTTGGCCTGATGTTCTGGTGTGGTGCAGCAGGCACCTCTCTGACCTCAGGAGATGGGTTCAGGACCATGCTCTGCACCCCGTGTGGGGCTGATCCTCCAGCTCTGAAACTCAAACACTGACCCTGGTCCCGTTCCTTGTGCCTGGTAGCAGGTCTCAGTTCTGGGAGGCTTTGGAGCTGGTCTTCCAGGGTCTGTGCCAGATCACACAGTGGCCATGCAGCAGTACTCGCCTGAGGGGTGAGCGTGAAGCCATCAAACCACACGCAACAAAACTGATTTCAGGCACCATGTCTACTGTTCCCCAGCTTGTTAGGCCTGTGTGCTTCCCCTGAGCTTGTCTCAGTCGATCCAAATGTTTTATTTAATCTCTTTTTTCCATCTCTTCCCTAATTTTTTTATCTCCTCTTTTTAGCCTTCTCTCAAAATGTTCGTTTGAAAAGGTTATGTATAAATGTACAAGTTATAAAGAAGTTGCCAAAAATATTAAAACGAGAAATCTTGAGTTTGTCTGCTATTATGTGCAGAAGATAGTGGAAGCAAATATTAGTCATTCACATCATTTTCTGTGTTGAGTCAACATCTATTTTTAGGTGTGGAGCGCATAAAGACAACTCTTTGACACACAAAACACATAAAGACATCCATTTGACATCATTTGTGTTGGGGCTGAGGCTGGGGAAGAGAGGAAAACGATCACTGAAAGCTTTATATTTGTGACAGGACCCCTCATTTCTTCCAGAAGGCATTTTAAGACATGGTGCAGGAATGTACTGATCTGTTTATATTTAAATCAAGATGAAGTGCAAAATATTCAGGTTTAGATCTGACTCTGTTTCAGATGTGCTGCAAAGTAATTCTTCGTGATCTGTACTGAATGCTTGCAATTAGGCCTTATCTGGGAAGTGTTCTTGTTCAATTTGCTATGCTAAATGCGTATATCTTAGTGCAGAGGGCTTTTCATGCACATACTACAATTTATAGATCTGATTACAGTTTATAGATCTGATTTTTCTTTTAGCTCCGGATTTGTCTTTTTGTAGGCAGAAGAGCAGTTGAAGGATTTGATTTAATAATTTTTTGATGGCATACATGCAGTGCCTCAGCTTGCTTTTCTTGTTTATTTGGCCATAATATTTTATGGTCTGGTTTGGGCTTGCAGTGCAAGGGAACTTCTTGTGATAAACTGCAGATATGATGATGAGTGTCAGTATGCAGTTCCCTGAGCAGATGTTCAGTTAGTTGCATTTTACCAGTGTTTTCCTCTTCATCTGGAGCAGGTTTTGCCAGCTCAGGATGAGAATACAAAGAGCACAAAAGATCACTCTGAAAATAACCTGATCTGCTTCAGATACTTGAAGAAAAGACCCTAGAACTTGAGGGTGCGGTGTGTTCCAAGGTTATTGCACGTTGGATGCAGTACATCATCCATACACCCACAACTCATGGGGGTAAATTTACAAAGCAGCGCGTAGGAGGTCACACATTAATCTACCTCTGAACAAAAGCTATTTTGTGCCTGTGCTTAAAGAACCCTTGCATTTGTTGTCGAAGTCTCCAGCTGCCTTTGTTCTTGTAACCTTTCCTGGTTTGGTTGGTTTGGTTTTTTTTGACAGGTAGCACCTCGGCTTCAGGGCTGTTCAGCCTACTGCATGTAGAGTTTATTCTAGTGGAGAATAAGATCTGTCTTCAAAATGCAAAGGGCAGCTCTGCTTACTAATAGGTATTTCTTTTTCTTAAATCCCTAGGTGTCGTATGCCCGTCCAAGTTCAGCATCAATCAGAGATGCTAACTTGTATGTCAGCGGCCTTCCGAAAACAATGACCCAGAAGGAATTAGAGCAGTTATTCTCACAATATGGGCGCATCATCACCTCACGGATTCTGGTTGATCAAGTCACAGGTTAAACAAAAAAAAGTTTCCTTGACACGTGCATGTTTTTCCAGATGGTAAAATTGCACATGCTTGCTGGTGGTTGGGTTTAAGATGATGTGATTTTCTTTCTAGTGTAAAATACATATCCAGTACTCTGTAGTTATTACTGCTTAGAGTTGTACTTGGTTGCTTTTTTTAATGAGGGGTTGGAAAACAGTGTTGTTTTCTTGAAATGATTATATTAAATACTGTAGGGTCTAATTGCGAAGAACACAACTGGGGAATGGTATTTTTCTTTATAATAAGACTTATCTTAATTTGCAAGCAGCGTGTTAAATCAAAATGAACATTCTGTTTCATCGTGACATAGATGAGGCTGTTCCTGCATATATTCATTTGTTTGCATGTTTCTACTTCCCAGGAGTTTCTCGAGGTGTGGGATTTATCCGTTTTGATAAGAGAATAGAGGCAGAAGAAGCCATAAAGGGACTAAATGGCCAGAAGCCTAGCGGTGCTACAGAACCAATTACTGTGAAGTTTGCCAATAACCCCAGCCAGAAAACAAGCCAGGCACTCCTTTCACAGCTGTATCAATCTCCCAACAGACGCTACCCTGGACCGCTTCACCACCAGGCTCAGAGATTCAGGTAATTACCTGGAAAAGAACTGAAGTTCTACCAGCGACGATGATGTGGGGCAGGTGCTGTGCAGGAGAAATGTGCTTTAGTTGCGTAGGCTGACCTGATTTTCTTTGTAAAATTAAATATTCTTTCCTGGAGAATGAGGAGGAAAATCTGCTGACAGCAGTAGTCATGTCGTATTTACTAAAACAGCTGAAGTTCTGTACTATCGGATCTCATGAAGCCTCAGAAAAAAGGGAGGACAGAACAAAGTTGCACTGATAATCAAATGAGCAGTGACTACCCTGTTCTTAGCAGGTTTTTTGGTAATGCTTTTATTTTCTGCTGTATTATTACAGTTTTGATGCAGCCTAGACTTTGATGTTAATGACAATGGATTGGTAGCAGGAAAAAAGCTGAGTTTGTTCCAGTCGGCAGCAGTATCATTAAATTTAGCCTAAGATATCTGCTCTTACTGTGAAGAGACCTTGTATTAGTGCTTGATGTGTTTCCAAAAATATCTTTGGAGATACCTTATTGTATATATTCTGAATATATTGATTCCATCTGATACATAAGCCAGCGTTTGCAATACATGATGTCCTCGTTATTCTTTTAACAGCTTTCAGGCAACTCAGCATTCAAATTGAAGCTGCTTTTTGGGGAAAAAAAGTGAATGTTTCTATAACTGAGTAGCTTTACCAAATTACTCAAAGGTTATTCTAGTTAGCAAGTGCTAATGAATGAAGATCATAAAGTAATTTGATTCAGAAGCAAACATGTATTTAGTGTATCTGACAATGCAGCTGTGTTCTGTGAAGTTACAGCTTCTGTCAGTAAA
This sequence comes from Meleagris gallopavo, assembly GCF_905368555.1. NCBI lineage: Eukaryota > Metazoa > Chordata > Aves > Galliformes > Phasianidae > Meleagris > Meleagris gallopavo. The sequence goes on from NC_139413.1 coordinate 23,070,081, forward strand.
GGGTTTACAGAAAGCTGATGATTGTATGCGTTCTGCAAAACTCTGTGGTCATTTGAACGGATGTATTGTGCAGGATTGTTACTAAGTTTATCCTAGTGGAGAGATTGTTAAAGTAGCTAAAATCAAGATCTTCAATTCCATTCATTTTGTACTGTCATTCTTTCCGAGTTAATTTGGAAGGTGAGCAGTTGAATATTTGCAAAAATTTTGTAATACTGTCTAAATTGACAAAACAAAAGTCAATCTTGTTAAAACCAAATCAAACCAGGAGAAGTAAGGTTTTTGTTAAGGCCATAGATGAATTAAAATTGCTTTAAATGCAGTGGTGGAAACTTTAAGCACAATCTCAAACTTAACAAAGCAGGCCACGAGTTGTTAGGCTCTTTAGATGTGTGGGAAACTTGTTGAACATTTCTTCTTTGAAAATGGAACGCTATTAATAATAGTTCCATTGAGCGATCTTGCCATCTGTGAGACATTAACCCAAAGACCCTCCTTCTCTTTTCAGGCTGGACAATTTGCTTAATATGGCCTATGGCGTAAAGAGGTAATTAGAATTCCACAGATTGCCAGATGTCCGTGTTGGCACAGATTGGTGCTACGATTTATTTTTTTTAATTCACTAACTTTATTTTTTTTTAATTCCTTCTTTTCTTCCACCAGCATGTCAAATTCTTTTTAAGTTTGGACTTCAGTTTTGTTCGTTTTCAAGGCCACACAAATTCTGTGGGTTTTTCAACCTTTTTTTATTTACAGGCGGGCTTCTCAAATGGTTGAGGTGCAACAGCTACAAGCATTCAAACTCAAGTTGTCCTGTCTACTTGGTTCAGACTCAGAACTATTAACTACTGAGTTCTTAAATAATCTCTGATTTGATTATGTGAAACATAACAGCTGAAAATGGAATTCAGCTACTGTTGTCCAAATCTCAGTTAAGACCTTCATCGTCCTATGTCAGGCTTCCCACGTTTGACTTCAGGCTGTAGCTGTGTGCACCTTAATCTGCCCTATGTTTCTTTTGTTACAGGTTTAATACTTTGAAATTTTAGTGATGCTTGATTTATTTTTTGTTTCAAGTAGCAATGTGTTTGTGTGTATGTGCTCTTGTGTGTGAAAGTCCAGCTGATGTGCACTTGCGCTGTGTTCATCAGTGTGTTCAATGTCTGATAGCTAAAATGAGTTGACTTTGTCAGTGTTTCTCCTAATGGCACACATCAATGCAAGCAAACTTTACGGCAAAATAAAGCTGTATTCTTACTCCTGATGTAAGACATCCAGCTATTCCCACAGTTAAGATGAGAAAATACTACTTAATCTTCTGAAGTGGTCTGCTCACCACACATGAAAATGGCTTGATCTTTTTTACAAAGCTCATGCTGTAAATGGCACGGTAAGTATATCTGTAGCAGAAGACAGCAGCATACTTCTAACTGCTGCCACAGTAGCTGCTGTACAGAGAGAGATTGCTTTATGGAAGTGAAGCAGTGCTCAAAACAGGCTGCATGCTTCCCCTGCATGCTCCTCGTTCGTCAGTGCACTGTTTTCATGACTGTGATTTTAGTGGTGGTGGTCTCAGAACTAGCACCAGAATCTGCCATGCTCTGCATCTCCTGAGTTCTTCCCTCTCCTTTGTCTCTTGATGAATTGCCAGAAACTGCAGAACTCAGAGCCTCGAGTATCTATCAGATGCGAATAACTCTCGGAAGACAGTGGTGTTCAGGGAGTTTTCTTTGGTTTTTTACTCCTTCAGAATTGCAGTGCTTGGTTCTAACTAGTGAGGCTTCCCAGTTCTGATTTCTTATTAGCTTCAGAAAGAACAAAAATGAGTTTCCTGCTTGTTCGTCATACATCTGCATGAACTTGAAGTAGCAACAGCTTGTTTGTTTTAAATAGTTGTTCTTCAGGCATTTTGGATTGGCTTTTTTCCTTCCTTCAGATCTTGAAAAATTTTACTAGCAAATTCTGTAATTATATAGATGTAGGGTCACTAGAAAAGTACTGTATTGGCTTCTGGAACTGACTTAAACTATGTAGTGTTCCTGGGTGCAGGGGCTCAGTTTGTTCTCCTGCATCCTGTATTTAGGGGAATACAGACAGCAGATGAGATGTGCTTGGGTGGACCGTAGGTTTTATTGACACTGACTTCAGGTCATGTGTGTAACTCGGAGCTCTGCTCCCACCAGTAGGTAATGTTGTATTTGTGTCAGTAAACTTGTTGTACTGGTTTCATGGATGTTTTCCTTGGAATCGTGTTATCTCCTGTGTTCATGGCCCACTGGTAGAAAGCTGTGTAGCTACTAAATATATCAAGGGGAAAAACTGCTCTTGAGTGAACTGTATGAAACCTTACCCCTTTGTATCCATGCCGAACTTCCTAATGCAGAATTTTATGTAAGAGCATGATAGGCATGGCTCTGTGCATTCTACAGGTTTTACAGTAATGTCACGTACAAGATTGTGTACACATTAGTGCTGTCTTCATCTTAAACATAGCAGAAAACAGTCAACTGTTTTTCTGGCTTACATATGTTACTAGCACAGTGGCACTTAACAGCAGTGGGCTTTAGGTTCCGTCTTACTGACTTCAAAGGAATGTGAAGCTGTTGGCTTGTACAAGCTCTTGTCCTTGCAGCCCTCTGTACAGTTCCATCATGTCAGGTAGTAGAAAGATCATATAAACTGGCTTTGTCCTGCCATCTCCATTTCCTGAGCTGTAGAAGCAAGTTAGCAGAGCCTTGCTGAACGAACTGTTGCGATATTGTTGCTAGATCCGGTATGTGGGAGAGAAACTAAAGGATGTTCACTTGCAAAAAGTGAAGTTCAGTAGGAAGACTGTCATTTATTCTTAATAAGCTGTTTTTACAAACGTCTGTGTATGTCTGAAGATCCAAGGCTGTGAGCATTTGCAAACTGCTCATTTATAGCGTAGCAATACCCCAGTGATGTTCTTCAGCTCCAAATGCGTATTCCAAGCATCTACTCTCCTCAAATATATGTATAAAGTGCCATCAGGAGTCAAAAGAAGCAGCCATCAAGTATGCAGTTTCTTTTATAGTTATGAAGTATGCACTGCATAATGTGTGGATAGCAAAACGGGTGTGGAAACATTGGAATTATAAAAGAAGTCTTGGAGCGTGAACGAGCATCTTAGTGATGCTGCGAGTGCCCCCCTCCATTCCCTCAGTCCTCAAAATCCTGAGGAATAATTATTATTCAGTTCTGGTATTAAAACTCATCATTGAATTGGTGTGAAACTGGGTTTTTATTAAGACTTTTTCTCTGTGCAGTTATTTTAAAACATATCCCAAAGTGTAGCTTCAGAAATCATGTCATTTTTTTTCAAACTCATGAATGGAAAATTATGTTGATCCTGAAGGCTGATACTGCTTAACATCCTCATTAATAACCTGAGTCACAGGCTGCAGCGCACCCCCCTGTAGCTAACTGGGCAGCACTGGTGTGGTGCAGGAGTGGGCCAGTCCCTTGTGCTGTTGGCTGTGGCTGCTTTTGGGGTAACCTTGCTGAGCTGGAGGAACCTGGTGAAATTCAGGAAAGGCAAGTGCAGAATTCAGCCCCCGACTGCTGTCTTCAGATACCTGCAAGGGCATTAAAAAGATGATGAAACCAAGCTCTTAGAGTTCATTTGCGCGAAAGGCAAGAGTCAACAGAAACAGGCTGAAGCAAGGGAAATTCAACTGGATGTATGGGAAGAATTGTGAACAGTGAGGATGGTCAAACCCAGAGCAGAGGTTTTCAAGTGAAGTTACCACTCTTGAAGATTTCAGAATGTTTTGTGGGTGAGGCCATTTAGTCTGGCTTGAAGCAGAAGGCTGTTCAGATGTCCTCCATAGGTCCTGCCCAGCCTGTGCTTATCTGTGTCAGTTCTTTGTCCATGAACACATCACCTGGCTTCAGCTTTCTAGTTCACATGTTCAGATAAACACAACAGGCCCCTAAAAGGCAGTGCAGGGGGCTTAAAGTTCTGTGTTAGATTTCCAGGAGCTTGTCTCTCTCTCCATTGACTGTCTGAAGAGCCTAAGATCCTGCATGGACATGGAGTCTCACAGTATGAAGGTATTAGTGACATATGCCCACTGATGACATTGATGGACTTCTGTGATTGCTGCGTAAATCTTTGTCTATTTGGCTGACTGGCTTTAGGACTTTTTAAACTGGATTTTTTTTCCCAGTTTGTCAGATAAGGGCTGTGAGGGGAGAATTAAAATCTACCACTTCCAGAGCTCTCTGATAGTATGTTCAGCCAAAAGAGGTTACTGGTACAGGTGAATCTTGACAATGGTATTTCATGTTACTCTTTCAGTTAAACTTCGAAGACTGTTTTTTGCACAGCAAACTTCTTAAAAGTAAAGCGTTAGTTTTTCATCACTCTGAAACACGATGTTGGAAATATGAGGAAAACTCCTACAGACTCCTTTAGGCAGAACGTGAAGACCGTATTTGACTTGAAAGAAGTGCTAAGGATGAACTTCTGGATGTTTATAACATCTCAGTTGGCTATATCCTTGAAGGGAAAAGCCTTTCTGCCCAGATTGTCTTTTTTATCTAGTAGAGATCCCTTCTGCATGCATAGGAGTTAGAGACCCAGGTTGTTATGTGGTAATCTTCCAGAGATAGGATTGAGAACCTAAGCTAACACCCAATTATCTACTTGGAAGTCTTGGTTCCATGTAGCTTGTACCAAGAGATATATTTAGAATAGACCCCTCTTTTTACTTGGTAGGTTCTCCCCGATCACAATTGATGGTATGACGAGCCTTGTCGGAATGAATATACCTGGTCACACTGGAACTGGATGGTGCATCTTCGTCTACAACCTGTCTCCCGACTCAGATGAGAGCGTGCTGTGGCAGCTGTTTGGTCCCTTCGGAGCAGTCAATAATGTCAAGGTGATCCGCGATTTCAACACCAACAAGTGCAAGGGATTTGGCTTTGTCACCATGACCAACTACGACGAAGCTGCCATGGCGATTGCCAGCCTTAATGGATACCGTTTAGGAGACAGAGTATTGCAAGTTTCCTTTAAAACCAATAAAACCCACAAATCCTGAATTTCATATCCTTACTTACTAAAATATATATATATAAATATATATACGAACAAAACAAAACAAAAAAAAACTCTTCAAGGCTTATATTCAACCATGGACTTTATAAGCCAGTGTTGCCTAAGTATTAAAACATTGGATATCCTGTGAGGAACAGGAAAGGATTTTATAATGCTTAGAAAAAAAAAAAACCTTTGATGCATTGAATGTTCTTTCATAGCTGTCGTTGTTGAATATAATATACATAGATAACAATGTGCAGGGATTTTTACCCGGCCAGCTAGTTTTACTACCTTCCTTGAAGGTGGGTCTTTTTAAGATGACCATTCACTCATTTGAAAAAAATAAGAAAACAAAAACAATTTTTACAAACTAATGGGATTAAAAGCGAGAAAAAAGATTTTTCTTTTCTTTTCTTCTTTTGAAAACATTGATCTAATCAGATTGGTAAACCCCCCTGGTAAATTAAAGAGGAACAATAAAAATTGCAAAAAGAAGAACATAATTTTGCAACTTTTTTTATTTTTCCTTTTTTCTTTTATATCATGTGAACTAAACAGTCTTCTGTTAGGGAATGGGGTAGAGGGGGATACCTGATGACATAACAATTTAAATAACATTAACAATGTTGCCAAAGAGGTGGTCTCTTTGCTGAAAATGGGTTTCAAGAAAAATCTATTTTTATAAAATATAAAGAATTTTTACAAGAGAATCTGGATTTGAGAAAAAATATTTTGACTGGCTAATTTAGGGGAAATTGACAACTTTGTCATGTTCATACTGCACTGGTAACTTTTTAGAGATCAAGATGTGTGTTTTAAACTGGATTAGTAGATTGTTTTTTGAAGGATGGGCTACAAACAGATGATCTTCGTATCTTTTCATAGCATGTAATAAAAATATTAAATACAGTACGGGAGAGTGTTCTTCCCAGGCACGCAGTTACCCACAGTCAAAACCCAAAAGCAAGGAGATGAGTTGCAAGATGGTTTTTCTTTAAGTCATCAGTATGGGATATCAGCAGAACAAAAGTTTAAAAAAAAAAAAAGAAAAAAAACTTAATTTTGATCAAAAACTTCCTTGGTTTGAGCAGTAGGTGCTACGAAATTATTTACATATCTTAGTATCATAGTTAAATGTAATGTGTTTAGAAAGAATACATTTGCTTTAAATTTGTTAAGAATTTTCAAATTCACTTTATAGCCCATGCTAATATAATTGGGCTGTGTTGGCACATTTGGAACACTGTTTATGTTGCTTGAAACACTTATTTATTTAATTGCCGATGTGATGCATATGGCCAAAATCAAATATAGCTAGTTTGGCTAGTCTACTTATTTGTTTACTTAAACTATGGGAAGAAGCATATTATTGTGTCATTTTGTTGTGTGTGTATGTGTATATATAATATAAATATATATATATATAAAGTTATTTTTTCTTTTGGTTAATTTATTATAAGTTGTAACACTTTGCTAGTTTTGTTTGTATATGTCTTAAAATGTTTTCTTATGATACTTAAGTGACAGAGGTATCAAGGTAACTTGTGTAGAAATATTGTTTGATATATTGTCATGTTTGTTGTGAATATTTTTTCTTACTGCACAGTAGAAAAGAAAACAACTGGGTCTTTATTTTAATGTAATTCAGATTGGGGAAAACAGAGCTAAGGGAACAAAATGACTGAGGGGGTGCTCTCCCATGTCCAGTGCACTGATCATTTTAGTATGTTTGTGCTTTGTACGGTTATATATTTAAAACAAAAAAGGGTCATGCTCTTCCCTGAGTACTAGAAACAGTTACTCGCTATGCATAATCTAGTTGATAGTTAAATTTGCTATTGCTTTTCTTGTCTTGTTATATAAAATCTTTTCAATACAAGTTTAGTCTTAATGGTAATAAAACGTTATGGTTATTTATAACTTGTGCTTATTTTGTGCATTTTTTCCATGCTATACCCACTAACTGCATGTAGACTAAGTATTGTTTTCTCACACTGAAGAGGCAAACTTTTGTAGTAGACAAATAACTGAAGCAAAGGCTGCATCATAATTTTATCAGTTTTTTACTTTAACAATGTTAGATTTTAGTTTAAAGGAACACTCATTCAATGTTCAGGGAAACCTTTATACATCATCTGCTATGAATGAGCGCAGTTTGCTGGGAAAGTTTTGATGCATTTGCTAAGCATTAGTGGGGAAGGCATGTCAGAATCTTTTCTCTACAATGTGTTTTACTATCTGAATAATAATAATTTAAAAAAATCTTTCTTAGGACCAGGCAGTTGTATACTTTAGTTATAATGAATGACTTCATGTTAACCTTGCTAGTTTAGATCATTTCTGAGGGAAAGTATTGTAAATGTTTTTTTCATAACCTTGTTGTGTTTGAATTATTTGTACTTTAATTGTCCAGACAATAAATGAAAGTGTGTAGAATGGCTATGGACTTTCCACATTTTTAACCGTGTTCAGATGTCGTAGTGATCCCAGCCACACCTTCTATGAGGGAGATGTTAGTCTGATCTCAGAAGCAAGGTCTTGGAGACGAATGTCTTGGTTGGACCAGACTAAGAATATTCATTATTTGTTTTTTCTCCTTCTGAAGGCAAGAAGGAATCTGCCATTTAAGATGTTTGACACCAAAGACCAAATTGTAACTGTGATTCAATACCTTTATTTGAATGTGGGAGATGCTGAAGGGTTTCTACCATATACGATGTTTTTACACAATGAAAATATTAACTCAGTATCAACTTTAAACAAAAGTAATGAGAATTTCAGCATTAATATTTTCTAAGTCATTTAGTTTGACTTTTCTATGACCATGCTGTGAATGTCACGCGAGATGAAACAGTGTACATACCTGCTGTACAACAGTGTGTGACCACATTCCCAATTTAATTCTTTTCACCATGTTATAACAATTGATATTTCAGTTGACTTGTTTGAATCCCATTAATGCAAATATTCAGTTCATGTTTATGTTATGTAACATTCACTAATTGAGAATGTGTACCTTGTAAAACTGCAGCATTGAATCTCGTAACAGATTAGGAAAAGTATCAGTGGGCTGGATGGACTGTGCAATTTTTCAGCTCCTTCACCTATTAATAAACTCGTGTTTTTGTGAGATTAAGTTACCCTGTTGATTATAATAATTAATTTCAGGCCCCAGCATGAGTTGGTTCTTAAATTTATGGCTGGCTTTATTCATCCTTAAATCAATCTGCCCCTTCTATGGTGTGAAATACAGGAAGCAGTGGCTCTGTTTAAAGACTTGGCCCTGAAGCATGCCTTCCATTGATCTACACAGATGCACACGTTAGGGCTTTAACATGCACCAGTCCAGTTCTTTTTATCTTAACTTACTTTGTTTTAAAAAAAAAAAAACTACCCAGGCAGTAGTGCTTGTAATAGAATGCCACCAGGTACACCACACCATCTGTTCCCTTCACCTGATTTTTTTTTTTTTTTTTTTTCCTCCTTTCTGCTGTGTACCTCACATGGCCAGACCAGCAGTGAGCAGGCAGCATGGGATGGGCTGGTTAAGGCAGGAGCCTGTTTGTGCTCTGGAGGTTGTGATGTTGACTATGAAAGGGCCTAATTTCCTTACATCCACTTCAGGCTCAGCTGCTGTTCTTCAGCATCTTCTTGATATGAGGTGCCCATGTCCCTGTTACGCACTCATAAACACTCTTACATCAGCTGTACAAAGGCTTTTATGCCTGTTTAAGAAAAACAAAAAGCCATGTTGGTGTCATGGCTGTGATATGTAAAGTCCTGACCTGCTTTAGGAGAGCAGCACACCTGTGTGCTGGATAAAAGGGGCTACAAGTGCTGCCTTTGCCTGCACCCATCCTGCCTGAGCAGAACCAGGAATTCCTACTGAAACACAGGCTCTGCTCCGAACCACTGCTCCCTACCACTCACTCAAAGTAATCAACTTCTATATTCCTTTCATGAAAGGGTAATCACTGTGCAATTAGCGAGCCTGCTGCCTAAATGGAAAATCACCTGGGGGGTTGGAGCGTGCTTCCCTCAGTGCTGTGCTTGGGCTGAATGGGATGGGGTGAGGGTGGGCAGGGGCTGGTAGGGGGAAGGCCCACAGCTTCTGCTCTGGAAGCCTGGCTTCCAGTACTACGGCAGCAGGTCTGTCACATACAGACTCATTCCTGTTACCATTAATTGCTTCCATTGGCACTGCATGGGGGCTGGATGGACCCTGCCTCACCCAGGTGTTACTGAGCACTTGGCTCAGCTGTGGGGGCAAGAGAGAAAGGCCTCGGGGACTGTCCCTTTTTGCCATCACCTGGAGCAGGCAGGGCTGTCACCTTGCACGTCCCCTTCAGTGGCTGCAGTGAGGTGAGGTACAGCCGGGTCAGCGAGCGAGGACTGGGCAGATTCGTTCCCTGCCCTGAGGAGCTCAAAGCCCAGGCTCACTGCACAGCAGTAATTCATTGTTCACTGGGAGCAGAATGAAAGAACAAATCCAGAACATTACAAAAGCTTTGCCGTCTCAGGCTAATCCAGTATTTCTAGTCTAAAAATAACTGACTTCTGAAACCCAGAAGTGATGGAGACAATGCAGCCGAGCTTCAGTAGGTTCTGAAGTGGGCAAAACAGGAGCTGCTGGGAGGAACCAAAAGCAAAACCCACACACACCTCACAGGGCGCGCAGCTCCTGCAGCCCAATGCTGAGCACTCGCTGTGATCCCAGGGGTGGTGAGGGGTCACTGCCACCGCACGAGAACCACGACTATTGGTGTGACAGGCACAGCTGAGGCCATCAGCAGAAACTGCGTGCAGGGAGCACAGAGGCTGACCCACTGAGGTGTCACCGAGCTTCTGGAGCTCCTGTTCTCATATCCTGCATTTCAGAAAGCCCGAAAATGCACCGGGAAAAGCTGTAGGAAGGAAGGCAAACAGAGGGACAGACACAAGGTCCAATTAACTTAAGCCAACCACATCTGATGTCAGACAGGTTCATCTATCATCATATTAGCAATTCTCTGAAATGCCCTTTCAGCAGAAATAACTGGGAAGAGGATGTAAACACACACGTAAGCAGCTGCTTTTCACACAAAGCTTGACATTTTGCCATCTACATGTATCACATTTGTAAACAGCACATTTTAAAGAGCTTAAACTATTTTGTATTAACATTTAAAATTTGAGTGAAATTTAAGAGGCTACAAATTATTTCCCATTGAAATAGCAAAAGATCAAAATCCCAAGTCCGCTACCTGAGCCGCTCCCCAGCAAAGTGCCCTCCTTACATCACAGCAGTGGGATCACCAGCCTTGTCCTAGCTCCTGCTGCTTGCTCCCAGGTACGTACAGCACAAGGCCACTTCCTTCTGTCCCTCAGACCTAATGCACACCAGGTGCCGAGTGCAGGATTCCACCCCAGAAGCCATCAGCGTTGCACCAATGGCCACGAAGAGCCAGGATTCCTCCCAGCAGCAGCTGCACAGCTTCCTTTCAGACCCCACAAGACTATCAAATAAGGACATTTATTTCAGTAACGAACACAGAGATCTCGAGCTCTTAGACTGCACACAGGACTGGCAGCGCTGCTATGTGCTATAGAGGAGCACTGAGCCTTCTCTTCCTTACACTGTGCTTGAGTTGCACAGGTCCCAGCAAAATGATATGCAAGAATTAGCTTTTTACAAACAATGCAATTCTGATTTTAAATCAGCACATGAGACACTTAATTAATTTTGTAGGATAAGGAATCTGTTGCAAATATACAGCGGTACACCCACACATTACCATCTGCTGTGGAGAATTAAATGTACAACTCACAAATGAAATCCTGCAAAGTTGGTGCAAAAAGGTCCTTGCTAGAATTTAAACAAGGCTGTAGAAACTTGCAAACACACTGCAAAAGATCGTGAAAACAATAACAAATTTGTCCATCTGCGAGTAGGTTCTAGCAAGGTTGGGCTTCTGTTTTGTTTGTGATGTCTGTTCATTTGCAATAATTGCTGCAACTGACAGTGCGAAGCCAATGGGTGTGTTTGAACTCCTGGTGGCCGCAGTCACTGTGGAGGTGCTGCCAGTTCACACCTGGTGCTGTGGGTTTAGGGAGAGTTGGAAAAAAAAAAAAAGAAAAAAGATAGAAATCCTTTTTTTTTTCTCTTCAACTTAGCCACAATTTTGAAAATTTGGCAAATCTCACATTGGTTGTGGATGTTTTATTATTAGAATTATTAACAAACACAGTTCTACTGAAGAGAAAAAAAATAAACATCAACAAATACTGCTGCCATAAAAAAAAATGCCAACAAACACAAATATCTGTTGTATCTCTTTGACTCCACTGAAGCCTGATGTTCCTATTCTAATATTCCCTCCTCTTTTTTTAACACACTAATTTAAGGTGTGCTCTTGATTTTACACTTGGCAGAGCCACACAATGTCAAGTCCCATGTCCTGAGCTCCTGCCTGTCCTTTACTGAGGCAAGGGGCAGAGTTTGGGATATGGCACCGAGCTGAATCACTATTCAGAGGCAAGAAAGGCAATGACTTCTGTGGGCCAAGGCTACCAGCAGAACATGCCTCACTGCTCAGTACAAGAGCTGCCTCAAGGCACACATATACGATGCTACCAAACCCATCAGCATCTAGAAATCTACACCACATCCCCAGTAACCCATGAGGTCATGCAGGAAACACAGGGCACAGCTTCCCTCTGCCCCAGCCACCATGTGCTCCACAGTGGTGTTCTTAAGGGACATAGCAGAATTTTTCAAGAAATGAGAAGACTACCTAAACTCGTTCCAAGGTGTGCGTGCTTTCTAATGTGTTTACCCCCTCACACCTGGGAAGGGCTCTCAGCACACACACAAGTATAATTTATGCTAAGGGGCCTGTTACATGTTTTGCTCACATAAAGTGTGTTGGTAATTAAGGAAAGCAGCATCAGAGGTACAACGTGCATGTGAATGTGCAGAAGGGATTCTATCAACTGAACGAACGCCACTAAAGAGTATTCAAAATCTCAACCTAATCAGAAACCTACGCATATCTATATGTATTTATATCAATATCACAAACCCTGTGACATCCGCAGCACTGCTAACATTCTGACGAGAAAGCAACTGAACACAGCTGCCTTGGGCAAACTTGCATGCATAAAAAATGAAGTGACTTGATTAATCAGTGAAAGTTGCTGAATCATGGGCTCGCAGCCATGCCTGCATAGCCTTGGCTATTGGTGGGGAACCGTCAGTGTGGGATTTAGATGAATTTCCATCAGCTGGTCCATGGGCCTATGTGACCCTTATCTTTGCCAGCATTTTGATGAGAAATATAACCTCTGTCCTGAAAAATGAGCCTTGTCAAAGGGCTAGAAGTGTGTAAAGGGAGGGAATTGAAACAGAACTGTTAGAAGAAGACATATGTTGGAAGAAGAGAAAGGAAAGCTGGGAGCAAGAAAACCCTGACTCTACTTGGAAGCCACCTTGAGTGAAGGCAGTGGAAGCTGAAGGTAAATTCCTACCTGAGCAAACACCATCAAATTCAGCAGTGTCACCAAATGAGCAGGAATAAAGGTGGGCTGGGAGGGAAGCCAAGGCAGCCAGGCAGTGCAGCCAACAGAAAGGTGCCTTGTCAGAGTCACTTGGACAGCAGTACAGCCACAACAGGAATATGGGAGCACTTCTAGGTCTCCAGGGCATAATCTGCTTTGCCGTGACTTTTCAAAAGACAGAAAGGCCAAGGAAAAACATAAGGAGCAATTTTTTACCAGAAGAAAAAAAAAAAAAAAAAGAAAGAAATTTCTAGGGAAAATGTTACTGTGACACTCACCACAGAGGCTCACTGCACAGCACACCCTGCTCTGTGTCTTGCAATCGCCATACCCTCTCAGGAGGATGGAGGCTCTGAGAGAAGTGCCCTCCTTCTGTGCCAGCCTGTGTTTGGAGAAAAGAAAAAACTCAGAACTGTGCTTCATAGGGACCTGCAGGGCTGTGCCTCAGTTCCCTCTGCCTTCTTCCCCACAGAGCACAGCACAGAAGCCCATGATGACACATCTGCCAAACCCTCCCTGCCAGGCAGCCGGTCAGAGGCTTGGCTTTGCTTTTTCAGAGCATGTGGGGATTGTCCTTGAATCAGCATCTAGAGCAAAGGGAAAAGAGGGGCTCACAGCCTTTGTGCCAAACCCCATCCCTTTCCTTTACGTCAACTGTGCTGCACTTGTTCACATTATGTATAATGTGTATAATGGTCACATTAATGTATATTATATATATAATGAGTTCATGTGCCAGTAATAGGAGAGATTGTCAAACTGCAGTAGCTTATCTGTGAAAATAGCCAGAGTGATGTTTTGTCAGCTAAACTGAAGAGGCAACACTGAACAGGTTGTTCCCTGTGCTAGAGATCAGTACCTCTTCGGATACTCAGCTATATACTTCAGTATGAACTGCGTGTGTATTTTCAATATTAAAAGATAAAATATAGTTCTATGCCATGTAATAAACTAAGTTTGTGCAACGGAAACAGATTTTTACAGCTAAGTAGAAACCTCTTGAGAATAGGAGGTTTATAATGGAAATGCTGACAGACTCTTAACTATAGCAGTGGGATCTTCCCTGCTATTATGACCAGATAAACCAACAAGGTAATTCAATGTAGTATTCCAGCTCTGAGACACTAGCATACTCCTCCTGGTCCCAGGTGCTGGGGGAAAGTTAAATATAAAACTTAATGAAAGCACAGTGACTGACTGCGGCGCTGGGAGTTGTCCCCGTGCCAGGGACTGGAATTGCATCCCACAGAGGTTCACGCAGCGGCTGGGGCCTGTTACAGCCTTCCTAGCTCAAGTCACAGTGCCCTGTAATGAAGCCAGCAGAGAGCTCACAGATACAAACCCACTCACTGCACTTGTAGCAGGCCAAGAAATGAAGAGGAGCGCAGGGCACTTCCAGTGCCTACAGCATATGGGGCTGCTGGCAGAGACCTGCACTGCTCCCTGTGAGATTGCTCCCAAAGCCTTCAGTTTAGCAACCAGGAGATGGGGACACCAGCTCCTCCAGCAAGTAGCAGCTGTGGACAGCTGGGGCATGCCTGGCCGCACGGCTCTGGCTCTGTCCCCTTTCCCTGTCTGGGAGGCAGCAGCGGGGTTGTGCCGAGCTGGCAGCAGTCCCCAGCTCGGGGCTGAATAGAGGACAAAGCTGGCGGCAGCATTTGCTTTAACACCCAGGAAAGCAACGTCTGCCGCCCCTTTTTGCAGCACTTATAGAACTACCAGGGCTTCAAGGAGGCGCACACAGTGCTCCACCTACGCACGAATCCTGAGCTGCCTTCCTGAGGTCGGTGGGCTGGTAGCACTGCCTACTGTCAAGACCGTCTGACATTCCCAATTACAAGACCCTACTTTCAGCTGCTTATAACTGTCATATTTTGACCAGTAACTTGTCATTTTCCATTCTGGGCATCTGCCTCAGGCTGAATTTTTTTGGAAAGCTTCAGCCAAAACAATGTAGCTATTCCCAAGGGCAAGGCCAGGGAACAATGTACTGTTTTGTAATGGTAAAAGAGAAAAAGAACTGACATCCTCTTCTTTAAGATGCACCACGTCTCCTCGTGCTTTGGATAGGGGAGCAGAAATGTAGCCGACTTGTGACCTTTGTATTAAGGATGCTCCTTTCATTGCTGCTGTGAAAATCCATGTAAGTGTGGCCAAGTGAGAGCACTTGAAAAAAATCCAACCCGACTTCCTCAGTAAAGACTTTCTGCAATGGGAAATCCAAAAAGCATTGCAGATCCTGTCCTGCAGCGCTTGCCTTGCCCAGCAGCTCACCCCAAACACAGCAGTCCCTTCCAGCCCCAAGCAGAGGTGCTCACACAGCACTACCCTCAGCACAGCCTCACACACCGTGGGTTACCAGGTAGTATGGCCTGTCCTGAGCATCAGAGCGGTTCCCCATGGCCCTATCACTGACCTGTGGGCATGAAGATCACTCGTGTTCCAGCATCCAGACCACAAGGGGAATTAATTCAGCCAGGTTAGCATAGAGGAGACTCAGGCCAGGTTCCAAGAGAAACTGCAGCCACAAGGAGTGATAGGGACAGTTTGTTGGGTTGGGTGAAGATAGTGAGGCCAGGCAGTGGGACGGGGCGGGAAGCCCGGTGCTGAAGAGTGAGAAGGGGACTGAGTCTTGGGAAATAGTAGTGGGGGTTGTGACCATCACAGTAAAGAGATAGACCTGGAGAAAGGATGAGACACAGGGAAGTAGGCAGATGATTTGCACCAACCGGCACCACTGGCTCTCCTCTCCACTGCTGCAGCACCCCGAGGCTCGCTGTCAGAAGCTGCCAGACGATCTGTGTGATCCTGCCACGCCCGGTGGGAAGCAGCAGCTTCCATCCCCAGCACCACATGGCTCTTCTGAGTTCACATCCCAGCAGCAGGAGCTCTGTGCTCTGGCAAGCAGATGCCAAAACGAGCAGCACGCATTTAGCAGCCCCATGCAAAACATCAGGGTTAAATGACCGCCACAGGCTGACAGAGCAAGAGCTGGCAGCAGCCACGTCTGCAGGACACCATTCAGCTGCCTCACCCAGGACTCTTCCCCGTGCCCACTGCAATCATCACAGCCCTCTCTGTTTCCACAGCACACAGATAAGCAACCTGCAGAAAGAATGTGTGATGCTCAGGGATTTCCTACACATGTGGGAAATTCCGGTCTTTCAATATGTCCTTTGAACAGAGAAATCTGGATGAGAGAAAATGGAGGGCATTCTCCTCCTCAGAGGAGTTAAATGGTAGTTAAATGGTGCACTGCCTTTACAAAAAGCTGATGTTTACTACTGCAATACATTTATTTTTAAGCTCAGGTCATCTGCTGTAAAAAATTACTCAGACCATTAATTTTGGAAGCCAATGCTGAGAGATCATGAATGTTAAGAATTCTAATTATATTGGGTCTAGGAAATTTAATGAATAAAAGAGACTTTTCATAAGCATCTCAAGCCGTAATATTTTAATGCTATTGGCATTAATTAAAATGTCTGGAATTTTTTAAAAGAACTCCTTTCCTTTTCCTTTAAATTTTTTACTTCTACCGCTGGAACAGCTAAAGCCATGAAAAACAATGTTCTTTGTGGTTGATCATCTCATTTATAATCATGTCATGGCAGCAGCAACCTTTTGCTGAAATTCTGTTTATGCTTCAAAAATTTCCCCCTAATAACTCTGTCCCCATCCCCCCCCATCACCAGCATGCCCAGATTTGTCTGCACAGGGCTGTGAAGATAAAAGTCCGGATGATTTGGCACTGTACAAGGGACTGAACTCCCTTCAGTGTCTGATTAATGGTACTATCCATCTCAGAAGATAGTGATTCCCTCCTTTACAGCTTAGGGGAAAAAACAGACTAACCTTTGAATTCATACTCCGTCATCTTCCTCTGACATTTGTGGCTTTCTGCAGGACACAGGGCTGCAGCAGAGCAGCAGTAGTGCCATTCCCATGCTGAGCATTACCAGGAGTGATGAGGACACCCAGTCTTCTGCTTCATGGGGCTTGGGGATGGGTTTGGTGCCCTTTGCAGAAGTATTGGTTTTGCAGGGAATGCAGATACAGTGCAGGGCATGCAGGCCATGCAGCCTTGCTCCCTGCTACATATACTTCCACCAATTGCAGCTATGCTGAATGCAAGGAGAGAGCACTGCCATGACTCTGAGCTCTATGATGGGGGCTTATAACCTAACTTGAGAGCCCAGAAACATCAAAGGCTGTTTTGGTCTCTCCTTGAGCTCACAGGTTTTTATTTGGATCTTTTTTGTAACTATACACTCGCTTGCTGGTTATTAATAGTGGGGCCCCTCACCTTATTTGATGCTATTCTCACTTTTCTGAGTGTCTAATGAAAGGAGGCACACAGGAACTGCCATGCGCTGCTTAGCCACTTGGCTTGATGGAGAATGGAGTTTTCCAGCAGCTGGAGGCATGGGAGCTGCTCTTGGTGCAACCGTCATCTGGGCAGCGGCACATCAGGCACAGTGCAGAAAGCTGCCTCCCTTCTGGGGCACTTTCAGTTGAAAAGGCCAAAACTATGGTTGCCTGAAAGCAAAACAGTATTTTCTGATGGATCAGGGTAAGCACGGTTTTCACTAGAGCAGCAAATAACAAAAATAGGAGGTTGCTTTTTATTTCCACCGAATCGGGCACAGTCTCCTCTGTCTCCGAGGCACTTGGCACAAAACAATGCTGCTCCTGTTGGGATGCTGCACGTCGGTGCATTGCAGAGAAGAGGCAGGTCACAGTTCCCTGGCAGCATTTCCCCCTCCACACAAATATGCCAATTCAGCAGACTTCCCAGCTCGCTGTGCTGATTCCTGTGCTGGGCACAGCCAGGTGTCACACAGGTGAAGCTGTGCACAAACATGCAGGAGGCCCAGAGGGCTTTATCTGTTTTCTCCATGCGGCTGAGAGAGCACTCAAAGGCGCCTGCTGGCTTTGTATGTTCGGTGCCGTGGAGAAGAAAATCGATGTGGGAACTGCAGATGGCTTCAGTGTTTCAGGGTAATCCAGGCTGCCTTCCAGTGAAAACAGAACTGATTTACTCTTAAAAGCTTAACTTTACTGACCATTATATTTTATCTCATTATTCAAAGGCAAACACTGAGCATTTTCTCAACATGCCCAGTTCTTTCAGGTGGAAAGGGGTGAGAACCGTTTGTGCATCCTGTCAGTCGTTTTATGACTTCACGTGATTTCAGTAAGCTTTTCTTCCCGATGTTTTTCCATGCTCTGGGATCCAGTACCATCTTCTTGTTTACTCTGCACTCCAGTGCTATCAGCCATCCTCAAGTGTTTGTCTCATCACCTCTGAGACTGCTCCCCTACCCAGGAAAACAACGAGGGACAAACTTTCTGCACTCTTCAGGCTTTTTCTCCCAAATAAGCCAGAAAATAATGTTTGGCTCCTATTCTTAGCTAGCTGTGGACTCCCCGCTGAGACCCCCTGCCCTGTCAAATGCTGACTAATCGTGCCTGCAGCAGAAGTAATCCAAACCAGGGAGCTATTCAACAGCAGCAGAAGGATCCATTAAAACAGATTATGCTCTCTGCTGCCTTTCAGCCCTCAGATGAGAGGCTCAGCACACCGAGGCACTGCCCTGGGGCACAAGTACCCAACAAAGCCACCCTGCAGAGTCCCCTTGGTGGCTCTGTGAGGCTCTTGCCTTCAGCAAATGGCACAATTCAGGCCAGCAAGGTTCGTGTGTGCCAAGGGACCAGGGCTGCGAAGTGATGCTCACGGGCATAGTCCTGGAAACTGCTGGGATATTTTTGTTTAGCTTCCTTATCCTTGGCACACAGGTAGCAAAGCACCTATGTATTTGATTTGCAAGGCTTCCTCTGCCCACCTTATTTAATTGTGTGACATGAAAGCCACGGCCTGAGACAGTAGGACAGGCATATGCAGAGTGTACCTATTTACCTTGCAGGTTTTTAAACCTACAGAATTCAAATAGGCTATGTAAAGCAACAAAATCTACACAATTTAAATTGGCCTGACTTCTGAAGGCTGCAGGTCCCAGGACCTGAAAGAAAGCCTGCAGCTAGACTGAGTAACCGAGGGAGGTCCTTTCAGCACACGAATATCAACTGAAATTCAAACGTACCTTTACGCCTAGTTTTTATCTAATTTCAGTTTCACACAAAATAATGTTGCCCTAGAAATAAAATTCCCCCGTATGTCTGCCACAGCTCTACAATGGCCATTTAGCGGAGCGGTAAAGCAAAGCATCAGGTACTTGACAGCTCTCTTTGTGTCACTCACAACATGCCTGCTAATTCTAGAGAGCTACTGCCATGTACTCCAACAGAGTTTCTTTGCTTTCCTGAAGCAGTTACATGACTTAAGAGTTTGGTCATCTCTTCTGCTAATAGGAACTGTATATAGGAACAGGACACATGTAGAAAGCCCTGCACGTTAAAATCCAGCTAGCTCAGGACACCAGTAATAGGATCTACGCAGCTCTGCAAAATGAATTTTTATGATTTTCCCAGCTTAACATGGTAGCATTAATATTTCATTACTAGATTTCACTATGATTTTGGTCCTGTTACTGTCTCAACCAATTTATTGCTTGAGAAGGTTATTTTTAATCTTCAGCAGTAACTGAGAATATACCCTCAGAAAACCTTTCCCAGTGTGGAATTTCTTTGCTATTTAATTGTAATTGAGGTGATGATGTATTCAACAGCTCTTTATAAGAAAAAAAGATATACAGCATTCTTAAGGGGGTGGGGAGGAGGCTTATCTCTTAGTTTCTAGATCTCTACCTCAATGAAGATAGAGAGTATAAAGGCACAGGCCAGATTTGTTATTCTCTAGGCATGTAATGTAGGACCTTGTGCCTCAGAGCCGGTCCTGGCAGCCAAAGAATGAGAAAAGGCCAGTGGCTGCCCCAGAAAGGTATGGGGATATATAAAATGGGAGAGGGGTGCAGGGAATTCTCTACTGACCACTGATACAGGAAAAGGAAAAAAAAAAAAAACCCTCTCTCTTCCCTGCCTTGAAAATCCAGGCTGTTCCCAGGCAAACAGAGAGAGGCACAGAACTGCCAGCCCAATCCCACGGCAGAGGGTTTGTCTAATTTAAAACGTTCACTCTGTGCCAGCAGGTCACCATAGGATTCCTCCTGCCTGATCTGCTCAGGCTCTTCCCTGAACTCACCATGGAGAAGTATAGTTGTGCACAGTCCTTCACATGTACCAAAATGACATACCTAAGCCCATACTGGTACTCCACCTTTGAAATGTATCCTCGTCACAGCAAAAGCACAGTGCTGATGCAGTGGCTGTAAGTGTACAGCTTGGCAGAGCATTAATATCTGTAGACAATATTTCAAGACACAGATTCAACATGTTTTGATGCAACAACCTCACAAAGGTCTCTCTGAACACCACCTCATCCTCCTCCTCTCTCAACCTCAGCAAGAGCCCGGAGGATGGCCCTGTTCCTCCTTCTCCATCAGCTTACCCAGAAAGTATCTGTTCTTTCCCTTTGTCATGTCAGCACAGCTGCAGTCACAGCAGCACCTAGCCCAACGACAGCCTGAAAGGATCACTGTGGTACACATCACCAAATAAGCCCGAAGTTTCAGTGCAGTGCATATAACAGTAGTGACACATGTCAACAGCACTCTGTCAGATCTCAGTACATTTAAGGTACCTGCATTTTGAGGTGTTTTACTGTTCAAACATTTCTCCTAAAGTTCCTTCTGTGGTAATCATAGTTCTTCTAATCTAGAGGCTTAAAACCAATTCAAAGCAGAACTGAAGGACACAAGTATTGCACTCTGACATTTCACAGTTCTCTAAAATTTCCCAGCTCAGTGCTGAGTGACCCCAGACAGAAGATATAAATGAGTGCATCAGTGTTCATAAAAGGAAGCTTTGGGGAGAAACCAGGAGGTGGGCTCATCATTATCCCTGTAACGAAGTCCAGAAATGGCACTAATCCAAATCAAATGGCCAAACTTTACACTTACAGTACCAAACAACTTGTAAATGCCTTCCTCAATTCTAAATACTCAGTATATTCTTTATGGGGAAGATGAGCAACAGAGTAGACTTCCCAGTGAAAACATTTTCTCCCATAATCTTTCCTCATCTGAGGATTGTAACGAGTGCAAGGAAATTACAAGCTGCTGTAAAAATTACAGAGACTAAAACTACCATTTTATCCTGCATTAGAACAATTTTAACATTGTTGGAGGAATACATCTTAGCAATTTTAAAATTATTTGAATCGTGACAGAAAGACTCACAACTGCAATATTTATCTTTCAGATTCATCTTAGGGTGTTCCTGAAAATGTGTGAGATGTCACATTACATGGCATTTTTGGGGGACTGGAGAAAGTCACTTTGACAAGTAGCACATGTAAATTGCAGCCATTGATTATGGAGGATTTAATTTTATCTATTCTGCATTCTTGGTACGATAAATAAAAAAGACTTCAGCGGTTACTGTAGGACTGCAACAACTTCCACAGAAATGCAATTTATAGTCACACATTTTTTCACAGCGAGCTTTGGCATACATTTGATTAAATTCTGCTTTCCAGAGCACTTAATGAGAATTCTAATTCTCTGGAGATTTCTGTAGGCATGACAGGTAAAGAGGAGTCTATCAAGTCATAGCTGTGATTGTTAGTACAAGGAGCTGGCTCCTTTGAAGAAAAATAAAATTCATAAGTATGCATACATATCTTTGAATATTGCCAAGATACATATTGGCAGAGCAATAAATAGTATGAAGATTTATTACCTCTCTATTTATCAATGCATACAAACCCAAGACACTTGTGAGGTACAGAGACATTCAGGAACATGTTTGAACTTAGTGGCTCCAGCAAATTGTATTTGCTCTGGGTTCTGTCAAAGAATTTGAAATCAATTCAGTCTCTAATATTCAACAAGTCATCTCATTGCTTGCCCCGCGTGCCTGATGGGGAATGGCTAGGAACTTTCTCCAATGGACCCAAAGTTGTCTCCTGGCTGTAGGCAACCTACTGCTATAAACCAACAGGCTAAAGCAGCGAAATACCTTTTTCTTACCTGATTTTTTTGGTATCATTTCACCTCTGCTCTCAGATTACGTTCATTTTTATAAGGACTGTCTCATTCTCACAATCTTCTCCTTGAAGTAGCTTCGCATAAAGTTTCATCCTTTTGGTAGGAATTCTGTGGATCTCCAGTCAATATGGTTCATTCCTCTATAAATCTGTAGCCACAACCCTAGGTGGGGCAAATGGAGAGTTGTTAAGTTTGGCAGAGAATTTAGTTTCAGAAGAGTTTTGTCCTTGCACACAAAGCTAGGAGAAAGACAAAACCTCCCACAACATAAACTGTTAGGAGAAACTCCTCGGAGCTGCAAAAGTTCAGCTCTAACATTGTGAAGGTGGAACCCTTGGAGAATGAGGGTATTTGATGATGTAGCTGGACATACAGTGCACAGCTCACATGGGTGATCCTGAGCTGATGTGCTCTCACACTGAACACAACAGTTTGCCCTATTGCAGCCTTCCTTCCCCTTGGCCTGCTGATGAAATGTGTGAGTGAAATCCTGAATATCTCAGTTACTGGGGCTTTAAGTTTTGATGAGAAAGTACTCTAGACATAGAATACAATGTGCAGATTTCAAGTCAGTGGAAGAGCTCAATATTTTACGTCCACTTTTCAGATGGGGAACCAGGGCAATACGGGCAAGAGGTCTGCCATTCAAAACAACTGGGCCACCAGTAAAAGTGGGAAGTACCCCAACACTCACTCATCAGGTCCCAGTAATACTCTTGCAGTGGGTATTCTATTCTTGCTGTCATTATCATTAGTTCTGGAATTAAACTACAACCAGAATCCTCCTAAAGGACATAAACACACATAATAAATCTTAGAACTTATTATTTCAGTTCTTGCTATTTGAACTCAGTTATTTTTAATACTGACCAATACTCGGTAACTAATACTTAAACTGGAATTAAAAACAAAGTAAAACACAGAAACAGAAACAAAGCACATGCAAAGAACAGATTAAATATAGCTTATGCTTATGCTGATTTCCAGAAATAGGTTAATAAACACTGCTTAGATGAAAGGAGCCTGAAGCGTTAAAGAAAGAAATCAGGTCTCACTTAAGTGATCTTTTAGCAGGAATCAAATTAACAAATATAATATGGATTGCTGACGAGGTGCTTGATCATTTTCTGCAGTAAGGATTTTTTTTTATGTATATATTATATTTATTTATAGATTTATATGCATGAGTTTGTGTATGAGCTGATTCTATTAACACTTCATTTGAAAATGATAAATGGCATTTTTATTTAATAAGAAAATATTAAAAAGTCTTGATTTGCTACAGTAAGTTAGAATATACGACATTACTACGATGTGCTGTGTTTTCTTCTCCCTTAAAAAACACAAGCCTTCAGTGTAGGACTATGCTAGTAGGAAAGTATACAAACATTTTATTTAGTCCATAGGCAATTTTCCTCTAATTCAATCTGAAATGACACAAAGTATTTTTCTGTAGGAAGGTGGAGGACAAAATAAAAAGGGAGACATAAAAGAGACTTAATGAGATCGTGGAACTCTTTCTTAAGCAGTACAGCATCTTAATTTCTGGTAAATTCAAGCAACCTCCATCTGGGGGTTGATTCTGTCAGTCTGTATCTATGTCTGTCTGCCTTTATCCATCTCTCTAGGCATACATTGCTGTGGTTTGGGAGCACCACTGAAGGAAACAGGAGCCCTGCATGCAGCATAGCTGCAGAATCCAGCCCCTATTTGACAATGATCAAGTCTGACATTGACAAGCACTTATACCCCATTTTCTGGCTTTTTTTTTTTTTTTTCCTCAGATACACGTGTTGTCTGGCAAAATTTAAAAATAAAACATTTAATGCTATACTGTGGTCAGTTCTCGTGTGCCTCTGCAGTGCAGGGGGGGAGGAGAGGAGGGTGGAGGCAGGCACGGCTCAGCCTTCTGCACCACTCGCAGCAAGGTCAGCCAGAACTGCTGTGAGAGCAAAGTTGCTGCCACCCAGAGCACAAGGCTCCCTGCAAAAGTTTCCTTCTCAGAAGTAAATCACCTGAAAGATCCAAGAGAGGCTGAGGCATTACTCCCACTGATTCAGGCAGCAGATTTAGCTGGCCATACCCCAATGTAACTAGCTCCTGAGCCTCAGGGCTCTCTGAAAATTTTCCATCAAAACTTTCATGGGAAGTATCTGATTTCTTTGAAAATGTCAGCATGTTTTTATTTCATTCTTGCTAGACAAATTGAATAAGGGAAATGGAAGAGATATGAGCAGAAACACACAAAAGAAAAGTAATGGCTAGGGGAAGGGAAATTGTTCAGTTTGTCAATGAAAAGCCAATATTTTCAGCTAAGTATTCTGGATTAAAGCTGTACTAGTCAACAGAATATTTGGGGAAACACACCACTGATTTATGAACAGGCCCATTTCAGCTCTTTATGGACTACAGTTGATTGCTTCTCTCTTCTCAGTACCAAGGAGATGGGTACAGGTAAAACACTCCCCCAGTCTCCAAATTTGCTGAGCCTTTACAAGTGTCACCACCCTGCTCTGGATCAGCAGTACTTGGGTTTCATCTAAGGGGACTTCAGAGTTAAAAGCTGAAATTGTTTTGTAGGACCATAGAAACAGAATGAATGAGAACAAGATGACTGAACAGAGACCACTGACCTACAGAGCCCAGTCTGCTGTTACAGCATGAAGATGCGTTGCTGAATCACTCAGATGTACCCATTTCCACAATTAAGAGTGGCTTTCCCCACAGCTCCTGTTAAATGCCTTTCCAGAAACCCATTTCTTACATTAGAAACTATTTGCTAAAACACAAGGTAAAATTACTGATGAGTGGTTTACTATTAGTTGTTTATTTATCAATATTGTCAAAGCTTAAAATATTCCTCTTCACTCCTGTCTGTTTATGGCTGTTTCTTTAAAGCCTTCAGTATGCTGCAGTGCAATGTCTATTCCCCCATCAAATTATTCACCTTTTCTCTGCTCCCGCTCTAGGCTGAATTTCTTTCAAACACTAGTGGCCAAAGTTGTTCTCCATATTCCTGGGGAAGTCTTACCAAAGCCTTCTGCACTCCAATTTTGACTGGAAATGCTTCTTCTGAAATAGTGCCAAAATATATGCACAATTCTCCTGTATCAGTCCAACTAACAAGCCTTACCTTATATTAGAAATTGTCATTAGTCCCCAGCTACATGACCTTGCTACTTGATCTGTTGAATGTAATCCCATTTAAATTTCCCCAGTCCTTGAGGATATTTTATTTGTATGGTCTGAAGTGCCTTGCTATTGACAATTCCCTCCCAGCTTAAGCCATCAGCACATTTCTCTAGCAGGTTCTTATTCTTTTTGTGCCTAGCTGATTAATGAAAATATTAAGCGATATAGGTCCCCAGAATGTGACTTCAGAAACTCCATTTTTATCTCCCTCTAACCTGGTATTCCTTCTTTCAACATCATCTGTTATCTCCTTTAGGCAGTTCCTACCCATTTTACAATTCTGGGTATAATCTTTATTTTTTCCAGTCAAATGACTCTCCATGTACCTCTGTGTCAGATGCTTCTCTCACAGTGGATATACATCACATCCATTGCTATGTTATTTGTCTAAAAAGATCAGGATAATCTAAAGAAAGATTATCAAGATAATCCAGTAAATCTGCTTTTGGTAAACCGATACTGTGTGTTATCCCACTTCTTCCATATTCTGTGTTCTCTATTACTCTTCTTTCCCAAAGCCTGCCGTATTACTGATGTCACGTTAATATACCTACACCTAACTAGATTACAGTTTTTCCTGTCTTAAATATAGGAATCGTGTCTGAAATTTCTCATACCACTCCTACTTGAACATATTCCAAAATATTCTTCAAGTACGAATGCAGTTTCAAATGTCAATTCCTTCAAACTACTGTGACACAAATCCCAAGAAACAACTCCTTGATTTTTGCATCATTTCCATAAAGCCAATTTTTTCCCATTCAAGTCCAGAGTCATTGCCCGAATTGGCTACCGAAGCACACAAAATCATCAAATTTTTGGAAATCATCTGTGCTATTGTTAAATTCATCCCCTTTTAGCCATCCACAGTTTCTTTCCTTGCTATCATCTAGTCTTGATTGTTAAAATACTCTACCATATATTTTAACTTCTTTTTCAAGTTCTAAATTGATATTAAATCTTACCTTTGCAGTTTTAGACCTTAGGTTTCCTGTTGATCAATGTATTTCCATTTCTGGAAGACTGCCATTTTTGAAGTTACAGAATTTTCTTTCAGTAGAAATATCTGTAACAGAACAATATCAGAAGAACATTTATTCTAAAGCATTGCCAAAATTTGTTATTACCTATTATACAGCATAACGCAATTTCTTTATACTTACTTACTTCAATAGTGCCTTATATTTGAAAAGTGTTGCTTCACAGATTCAGTACAGTAGATTTACTGAAGCCTAACGTTCATGTCTGATTGGAAAGCAAACTTCTAACCCTGTGAGCAGTTGATACTGCGGATTCTTCATGGCCCACCCGCTATGCATATTGATTGGGCTAAAATGTAACCATGCAAAGTGTAGCTGCAGCTGGAAATGTCTCTCAATCAAAACAAGACTCCTGAATCCAGATTTAATCTTTCTCTGTATCAGCTTTGCAAGTCAAAAGAGGGTTTCACTAATAGTCACCTTTGAAAGCTCACTTTCAGATCTGCAGTCAAACTCAGCCTTTATTTTCTTCTCCCTAATCACCAGCACCACAGACTGTATAATTAGCAAGTGAATGACAATTCAGGGCCTGCTGCAAAGCCCGAAGAGTGAGTTCATTTGACGATCAGGCCTTTTAATTGAAACTGCAAAGAGGATATAGCAATCTACCCCCTTCTCCATAGCAATTTTGACTTTGTAAGGCTCTGAGCATAAAAGTATATTGTGGGGTCTGATGCGTTTTTTGTTGACTAAAGGAAAAACAACTCTCTAAAATACACACTTGTCAAACCTTCAAGTTAAACCATGAGGCTGCACATTTGCAAAACCCTTTTTTCTGAATACAGTCATCCTTAGAAAGGCACAAAGTTCTGGAGCTTTACAGGTTTTTGAAGCGCATTGCAATCCCACAAACGGCCCAGCTTATTTGTATCATGACAAAGGTTAGACTCAAATGCAGTACAGATCTTGTTGCATTACCAAAACATCTATTTGTAATGCCAATTCATTTTATTCCTAATGTTGGGTATACTAGATATGCTCTAAGTTGATGAGTCTTTGCCAATCATTCTTCCGGGCCGTATATGAAAAAAAATATCCTACTGCATCTGTACTAAAGGGCAAAGCACTTGTCTTAAGACTCAGCTTAAATATAAATCCACCACTGAACCTTATCTCATATTAAAACCAAGGATTAAATGCTGTGACAAATTAGGGTCTGAACTCTAAGGCACCATGTGAAAAGTAAGAGCATACCTGCACACCCAAACTGGTGTGGCTGTTGTGCTGTGTAGTGTTACAGACTATTTTGTACAGCTGCTCACAATTATCTATCCCTCTAGATTATTTATGAGTATTGGCATCAGAATAAAGTCGCATTTACATATAACTAAATTATTTTGGTGTAGCTTTTTCATATATATATAGTATACCAGAACACCTGTGCAATTCATACACATGATGCTTGAGTAGAACTGTTAGTATCTCATGAAAAATTAGTATCATCTCCTGGTTTCATACACAGGAACTGAAGCTTTTACGGGATAAAAGGTCTATTTGATACCACGATTGGGATATTGCTGCCAATATCAAGTGCACCATTCCAGCCCCACACAACTGGACAGTTCACTTCAATATGACATGTTTCTCTAACTCATTTAAAATTCTAAGTTCTGCCCCCCTGGAAATTCAGATTGTAGTTTCTCTATGCAGTTGGAATTAATTAACATTAAACATAGCTCCAATCATAATTTTAAGTATCTTATGGTAATATGCAGTAATACCCCTGCTTTTGTATTGAAAAGGCTATTCCTATCTTAACACTTAGAGAAGACTTTGAATGTCCTATATCCTTGGTACTGATTTACCACCTCAATTAACAGGAATGTGTTACTAAGGAAGGTGGTTTATTTCTATTTTTCTTTATTGGAGTATTCTCTAGGTGAAGAAGTGTGTCTCCTGTACAAATAACTACCCAGTTTCCATTTACAAGTTGGCAAAAAAAAATATACATTTTCTAGTGCTTCAACATTTCAGGTAAATCTGTTTGTTTTGTTCATTTGCACAGAAAGTAGAACGTTTGTTCAGATAACCAGAAGGACAAATATAATGAATTGAAAAAAATTTAACTGCAAAATACACTGCTTGGATAATGCAATTCTTAGCAGTAACTTTTTTCTGTCATAGATTTTGCTTTGATTCTTGTCTTTGTTTCATTTAGAATTCCCAGCCTTTCATTATTAAATTACAGCCTACAAACTATTAGAATTTACCAATTAGAACTGACAGATACTTTGTCAAAGTGAAGTGTTGATTTATTAAAAAAATATATATATTCACATCCCTACCCTTCACACATAGTCCAGCTTACTCAGAATAGCTCCTGAATTTAGCAGCCCTGCTCCCCCATGACCGTGTACAGTGTGAGGTGCTGGTGTAACAAACTTGTTGAGAAGACAAATGCAGCTTCAGGATGTATCCAGGAAGGTATTTCCAAATGTGAAGGGTGAACACGATGGCACAAGGAATTCATATGCTTATATTCATAACATGAATAATTCTGCACCTCATGTTTAAGAAGAAAAAATTCCATGGGTACAAAGAATGTCAGCTGAGACAGGAGGGATGAGGGACAACGGCAAGAAAGAGAGGGGAAATGGCTGTAGTCAATGAACAGTTTAACCTGGAGAACACCTTAGACAGAAAAATATTCTACACTACAGGTTAATGTTGTTACTAAAGCAAAATGTACAAATAGGATAAATTTAGGCTAGAAATTAGAAAGTTTCTAATCAGAAGAGCAGAGATATTCTGGAACAGCCGTTCAGTAAGACTGGGGGAATAAAATCCAACCACTCGTATAATGGAGCTTAATATAAATGTACAGGATTACACAATTTGAGCACCTGAAACAACAGGGGATTGCCCTTCCTGCTTGTTTCCACTGTGAATTAACAATGCAACAATCAGACTTTTACTTGAACTGTTATCAATAACAATGTGTAATTTTACATGTTTTATGTATTGCTAGAGCTGAGAGCCTCTTCCAAACTCCCCCAAATAAATGCAACAAGCACAAAAGCACCTAACAAGCTTGTGCGTTTCAAAATGTGGTTAAAGTGGAATGTGTTAAGAGGAAAAGTGGAAAGCAACTGAACCACTGCTCAGGCCAGGTCCAAGCTACAGCAGGTCCCTGCTTGGGAGGGAAAGCAAGAAAAATCAACTACAGCAAAGCAAAATGCTCTCATGGAAGGGAAGCAATGACTCCTGTTTTTAAGGGAGCAAAGAAAACTATCTTCATTCATAATCAAGCAGGAAGGCAGAGAGCTTTTCAGAACTACCTCAGAAATGAGTTGAGAAAGAACAAAGTCCTTGGTCATGGAACACCTGCCTGCAGGTGGAGCCTGCCAATGACATCAGGTACCTCTGAGAAAGGGAGATAAGATTTGTGAAGGAGGGTTTGCTTCTAGTCCTTACAAGTTGAACACAGGCTAGCAGTCTTGGGGAAGAAGGAAGCAATAGGTTTAATCTACACATCATTGCTTTAGTGTGGTGGCTATGTAATAAATATCACTTTTTTAGAATAAGAATGCAGTAACTCTGAAAAGGAGCTAGCCCAAGTATTTAGCTTCTAAATTCACAGCTAGTGACCCAGAAATTCCCTCCCAGTTCTAGGCTTATTTCTATGACAAGGTTCTCATAAACAGATATGGAAAAGACACTGCTGCTCTCATTGTATCAGTACAGGAGAGAAGGACTTTGTGACTTAAATCATGTTGCATTTCAGTCACTGAAGTTGCAGAAGCAAGATGATTAGGAGAGTTATATCAGTGCAACAACCTTACGATAGCGACCAGTACAAGTTCCCACTCTGAATCAAGCCAAAATATCAGAAGTAAAAAAAAAGAAAGAAAGATGCTTCTGGCTCCTTGTTCCTATGCACAAATTTCTTTTCCATCCTGGAATCAAATTAAAGGAGCCACTCGGTGTTCAAGTCTTGCACATAGCAATAGCATTTTGATTTCCCTAGTAAAACTGCTTCTGTCATAAACTTCTGTGTTTACTACAAATGAAAAAAAAAAAAAAAAAGAAACAAACAAAACTTGTTCTAGAGGAAGGTCACTTCTGAAGCCATTTCTGTATGGGAGATAGAAGCTTTCTTTCATTTCAGAGTGGTATAACAGTATAGCCAGAACATTCTTCTCAGAGCCAAATCTGGGCAAAATTGTCATCTCTAAGAGTGTTCTTAATGAATTATTTTGAGAAGCCACTAACACAAAAGAAAATCCGTATATAAAAACTATTTCTTATGCCAGCTATGAATTTTCTAACTAAAGGTGACAATCTTCATACTCTGCAAAATGTGCACAGAAGCAATAAATCCAGTATTAAATAATAAGTTCATTATGCCTTTGGCTATACTGCAGTTTCAGCTGGCTTTTCCACATTATAACCAGTCACTGATATGTATTCTTCAGATCCACAGCAATGGCAGAGAGTTAAATTTAGGAAATAAAGGAACAAGTTCTTCGTGATACTCTTTTTGACCAGAAGTACGCCATACAGGAACCTATCTTGTATTTCATTTTGACGATGTTTTCCTATCATTTCACTCAAATTATCATTCATGTACAGTATTTATTTTTAATTTAAAATTAAAACACTGAATAATTAAGTACCATAGAGAATACTAATGTGTGGAACAAAGTGGGACAAATAGACTCTGTCTACAAGATTTCTATGATCCTCTCCCCATTAACATAAGCATGAGTTCTACTGGGTATTTACATATTAGATTTGGCAAGCAATAATACAATGAGAAGTAATTTCTGCATTAATATTTTCTTTTCAAATAAGACAAGTTCCTGAACTTGTCAAACATAAATGCAAAATTATGAAAAACAATCTTAAGCAAAAACTCTTGTTATTAAAATGCATGGCAACTAATTATTGATCTGATGCTATTCTGCATAAAGACGACATGCTTGGCTGAACAGAAATATTTTAAAATCATTAATATACATGTGTTTATTTTACTGAATCTAAATTGGAAGTGGTAGATTATTCTTATTGTCTAATGAATTAGGAAGTGTGACAATACGCTGTACGGTGCTGATGTATGATATCTTTCTCCTTATACTTTCTGCCAAATTAAAACTAAAACACTACTGGAAACCTTGAACAGCCATAATATGAAAATCAAATGTGAATTGATATTAGAAAAACCATAGTACCTTAGATTGCTCCAGGCAAACACACAGAGATACAATACTAAACACTGTCTTTGTATAAGAAAGGATAGGAAAAAATCTCTTATGGGACATGCTGCCAGTTGAAGCTGAAGCCCTGTCAAAACTGCAGTTTCTTCTGTGGGAACATGGTGAAATCGAAAATCTTTGTGCAGCTGGGGTTTCTCTTCCCTTCAGTTTTTCACTTAAAACAAAAACCTAAGTGAAATTCAGTTCGCTGTAGATTTGCCAATGCATCATTTCACTCTAAGGACAGATTAATAATTTCTGAACTTATTTCAACTGAATTTCATGGCCAAGATATCCTGTAATTTTACATCTCCCCACAATGACCTTTATACTGTACTTATTTTACAAAATATCGCTGGCATCATTTTTTCTATTCCAACAAGCTTCAGAATACATATATCTTGATATTACTCTGAAATTACTACAGTGTGGAGTGCTCCGTAAATAATCAAAGACACGTAGCTCATTCACTGTAAAATTCTGAAGAGCATAATACTGAAGATTGCTCATCTTTAATGCTCTTTGTACAAGTCCAAGTTAACACTTATGGAAGGTACAAGCTCATTTTGATGAATCCCTAAATCAGCCACACCAATATAACTGTGGATAATCACAAACATATCTCGTAACAATAGCTACGCACCTGTTGCACAATGTGACTTCGCTACAGAAAGTGCTGTGACAGAACAATTCACATCTACAGCCTTAGCAACCCAACATCTCCTCAGTATCTTCTTTACAAGCAGGCTTGTATCATCCTTAGCACACTTCCTTTCAGTGATTCAAGGAGGGAAATTAACAAAGGCTGCTCTCACAGCTGATTTTTTTTTTTTTTTTTTTAGAAGTTTCTATCCCACTGCCAGAACACACAAGGAACCCAAATGGTATGTGATGCACCCAGAGGCATCAAGTGATTGAACAAATTCCCCCAAGTGTTCACTTCCAGGGAATATTAACACATTAGTACACTGCTTGCATATAGATATCCTATCTGAAAGTGAGTTATTATATCTCTGAAAAAATTTTCAAGATTAAGACTCTTGTGTATTGCTAATGTCAGAGAGAACTAGATACCACGTAGGAATTTTGTTGTGTAGTGTTGGAGACAATTAAAAAAGTTAGGACAGTTCTTGTAGAAGGTAAAATATAGTATTAGTTATACTGGTGACCTGAGAGTCAGCTAGGTGAAGTAACATCTCTCTCTCTCCATGGATACCTGACCTTCACTGCCTCCATTTGGCAAGCTCCAGCTGCTCCAGCGAACATGTGAAATGATTACTCTAAAGAAAATACACAGGGTATGGGATTCATTAACAGTTCTAATAATATCACACCATAAGAAAGAGAGAAAACTATTAGAGCATCCACAGGAGAGCAGCAGAGATGGTGAAGGATCTGGAGGGCAAGATGTATGAGGAAAAGCTGATGTATCTCAGTGTGTTCAGCCCAGAGCAGAGGAGACTGAGGGGAGGCCTCTGTCTCTACCCAGCAGAAGGGCAGTCCTGAGCTCTGCTCTCTGTTAACAGTGACAGGGCCCAAGGGAACGGCATGGAGCTGTGTCAGAGGAGGGTCAAGTCAGGTTTAGGGAAAGGTTCTGCACCAAAGTGTGGTCAGATACTGGAACAGGTTCCTCAAGATCACAACACCGAACTGCTTCAGTTTAAAGAGCATTTGGACAGTGATCTTGGACATATAGTTTGATTTTTTGGTGGTCCTGTTTTGGACTCAACTATCCTTGTTTGTCATTTCCAACTTGGAATATTCTGTGGTTCTGTTCTATAATTCTCTGGTTCTTTGTGCTCTGTCAGCTTTGAGTGTGCAATATCGTGCCACTGTGATTCGCTGCTCCTCACCAGGACATCTATTACTGTAGGCTCTCCTAGCAGTGGCAAACCATTCTTGAATTGCTCTCCTTATTCTTCTGCTGATGTATTTAATTGCTTTTGTAGATATTGATCTGCTTTTGGAGTTGTTGGACCCAAACATCACTCTCCATGAAAATGTTCAGGAGAGGGATTTCTGTAGGACTGAAAATCTCCAAAATTCTTATCTTAAAAACTTCCCTTAAGGCATTTTTTTCAGAAGCAAAGGAATGATTCATATGGAACATGGTACCAATAAAAACTGAAACAAGCAATAGTTCTTCACTATGAAACCCTAAGAAAAAGTATATTCACAAGTCTAAACCAACATCTTTACGGCCCCAAGCCTTTAGGCTATCTCTGGGACCAGTATCTCCCATCTGCTATTAGTGAAAGGTCTGATAGAATCAAAGAATGACTTAGGTTGGAAAGGACCTTAAAGATATCTGGTTCTAACTCCATAGACATGGTTGCCACCCACTACATCAGGCTGCCTAGGGTCCCAACCAGCCTGGCCTTGAATGCCTCCAGGGAGGGGACATTCACAGTTTCTCTGCGCAACATATGCATGTGCCTCACAACTCTCTGAGTAAAGAATTTCTTCCTAATATCTAATCTAAATTTTCCCACTCCCTGCTATCAGACAATGAGGATGGTGTGGCAAGCAGAACTGTGATTTTACTTTGTTGAAATCACTTTGCCATGTCAAACAGAATATTCCCTGAAAATTTCTCACTAGATCTGAGCACGATTTTCTATTTTTCAGTAAAAATAAGCAAGACTGCCAAAGAATAAAGCTGTAGGTGACACTAAACACCTTGAAAGGAATTGCTTCATTTCACTTACCCAGCAAGACCACATAAAGATTTCACAGTAGAGTATGCTTTTGGTTTTTCAAGTAGAGTTCATTCAAACTACATCCAAAACAACCTTATATATAGAAATACTACTCATACAAAGTAATCAACAAAAGAAGGTTAGTGCAAAATTGTCATTCCAGACTCTAGGGATTTGAGTAAACAATTGTCCAAACTTCCAGTTTCTCTTCAGAGAATCACAGAATCACCAAGGTTGGAAAAGATATACAAGATCATCCAGTCCAACCATCCACCTATCACCAATAGCTCTCACTAAACCATGTTCCTCAACACAACGTCCAAACATTCCTTGAACACCTCCAGAGTCGGTGACTCCACCACCTCCCTGCGAGCCCATTCCAGTGCCTGACCACTCTTTCAGAAAAGTAGTATTTCCTAACATCCAGTCTAAATCTCCCCTTGCAGCTTGAAGCTATTCCCTCTAGTTCTATCACTAGTTAGATGAGAGAAGAGGCTGACCCCAGCTCACTACAACCTCCCTTCATGTAGTTATCGAGAGCAATAAGGTCTCCCCTGAGCTTCCTCTTCTCCAGGCCTTCTCTTCTATTCTCTGGTAGTACACAAGAACTACACAAATCCCACTGTGTTATGTGCTTTATGAACTTTGGAGTATTACAACATTATTTATACCAATGAACACAGTTAAAATTGTAACATTTGTTCTCACACTGATCAACTCCCTACTTTCAGCCTTTACCATCACTGAAGACTGTGTAGGATATAAACATGTAGAAGTAGAAATAACAATTTTTAATAGGTCAGATCTCTATGAATTAGAGTAGCTTGGATGGGATCAACAGATCCGTAGTGATTTACAGCAGCTGGAGATGCATATCCCATGGCATATTGGCCCCATATACATATTTGGGAAGAAAAAAAATTCAGCAATGCTTTTACAATGTTTTACATGAATCTTCAATAGAAGCTCAACAAATATTTTGAACCTTCACCCTAAGAACATATTGAATTGTGAAAATTGTGCTGTTCTTTTGATGTAGGAAGTTGAGAGCTCTTAGTGAATCAACTTTATAATGAATTCTTTCAGATACTGATGAAAATGGTTCACTTAGCTTGATTTTGAAATTAATGTGGTAATTTAAAACTACTTTGATAAAAAAGGTTTAATGACATCTGAAACCTGAAAAGGATAAAAGATGGAGACTCAGCAAATAAAGCATTTACTGTTCCTGTTCCCCATCTTTAGCTGATGACTAACATCAGTACTATTTCCCTGGACCATTATTTGTTATCACATAGCAAATAGTTCAAGTCTAGTTCTTTGTGCTTGGTGGACAGACATGACATAAAATCTCCCAGGTAAATTCTGGCTGCACTGAAACTAGTAGTATAACTCCATTACTTCTACAGTTTCAGCTTGCTTTTAAACTTCACAAAATAAGGTAATGAAAGAAATTGAGAGACAGAAAATGCTATAAGCTGTGGATCACCAGTTCATTGTCACGTTATATCCTACAATCTCAAAAAACTGCAGTATTCACCCTTGATGCCTAAAATTATCATCTCTAAGGACATATTCTCAGTACAATGTAAAAGATGAAGATAAGCAAAGGATTATTTTCAGTGGCTTGGATTTGGTCATCAATAAAAAGCTGTTTATATGACCAGGAAAAGCCTAATCTTATTTTCTCAATGCATTAGGAAATGATTCATTATCTAATCTTATTTACATCATGGGCATCCAAGTCATTCTCTTACTCTTTTTTTAATCCTTAAATCCCAGATAAATAGATTATACCAGTACAATTTCTGTTTGAAAATCCTACTTCTGATTGCCTTCTGGTAAAAAAAAATAAATACTATCGTACATATTCAGTCTAAGCATTGGAGTCTAGTCATCATCTGGGGTAAATGGGGATTTCTTCTTCAGAGATGCAATCATCTGCATCCATTTTCTGAGTTTACATCTATTGAAATATTGGCTAATATTTTGGGCAGAGAGAATTTCAGGAATCATCAAGTATTTTCTAAAGTAAATGTGGTTAACCATCATATTGCATCAGTTGCTCCATAAATTCAATATCATACATTAAAAACAGCTCTCAGTGACACAATTTTGTGCCTATGTCAATATAAAAATGGAACGTGTTGTTTGAACATCATAAAAGAACAGAAAACTACTTTAGATGAACAATACAAAGCTTCATATGTTCTATGGAACTTCGTATGTTATATGGATGGATGGATGAATGTATATCCAAACAACCTGTAACATTTCAAAATGAAAGGCATTTTTTTCCCCAAAACAACGTTAGCAGTTGTTTTGTCCTCAATGCAGGGGATATTTTTTCAGATAGTCTGGCCCACATTTTTAGCCCTTGTAAATCTTCTTGTATTCTGTCCAGAAGTACTTCTGAGGCTTCCTGAGAAGTCTGGAAGGCCCATTTTCCTTTCTGCAGAAGGCAAACTAGTGCACTAATGCGTGGCTGCTCCATACTTCTTTCCTTCCCTCCACACATTAAAGCCTACTGGAAACCCTCCAAGCCTAATGACCAAATCCTCCATATTCTCCATAAGTCTAGTTACTGCATAAATGCATAGCCTTTGATTCTGTAAAACAGAATTACAATAGACTTGTCATTTGAAATCTTAATTTTGCTACATGGTCTCTGTGGCCACAGTATCCAGTGCTTTCAGCTTTTACAGGGGTTCTCTCATCAGAGAAACTGAGGCAAAGACAAATGACATGACTTGCCCTGATACTGAACTCAACTGAACTCAAATTTCCTCAACCTGAACCTGATACTTTAACTATTGGACCCATCTCTCACTAATGTAGTAAGAAATTTAAAAGAAAACTCTATGTTGTATCCATTTGTCTCTACATTATTCTAGCATTATATTTTATTCCCTTGGTCTATTCTATTACTGAAAGTGTATGAGACACTGATCCAAAGGAAACTTTCAATTGATTAATGTAAATCTGTATAAATACAAGGTTGCATGAAATCCTAGGAAGACTGATTATATAAATCAAATATTTGAGGAAAAAAAAAATATTAATATTGTCCAGAAAACAAGAGCATCCATATTTTTCCTGAATAGAATATAATTACAGATTTCTCATTGATTGATGGGAATTTTTTTGTTTGGGATTTTGGGGGAGTTTTTGGTTTTGGTTTGCTTGCTTTTAAGGTGCTTTTTTTTTTTTTTATCAGCTGGTTGAGGTTTTTGTTTATATGTTTTGAGAGTGCTTATAGGGTTTGGTTTTTTTTTAAGAAAAAAAAAAAAGATGAGTCTGTGTCCCTGATAAAATCAGTGGCAATTTAGACAGGATTTGAAACATTCGCTATATTGTCATATCCCAGACTAACCATTTTAGGATTATTCTCTATATTTACAAAGAATACAGGTGACATGAAAGCAGAGCTGACCACCACTGAAGGATGTAGCCATTTATATAATAGTTTTGCTAGAACTAGTAGAAAAGCGAAGGATATAAAGGAAATATAAAATAAAAAACAGAAGAGAAAGACAAACCCCAATAAAAAAATCACCCTTAAAAATCATCCTTGAAATTTATAAAGAAATATTTTTCTGATTTGTGCCAGTATCCTCACTGCATACTGTAATCTCCTCCTCTGCTGTTCACACAAAACTGGTATCCACATAGCAAATAATGCTGATATTAACAGAGATGCGTGAAGACTGAAAATAGATGATTTGGTAATGAGGTAGTTAACATTAGAGAGTAAGAAGCCCTAGGTGTATTTGACTGATCCATCTAATCCATCCTCAGTTCAACAGGCAGCAGCACTAAACAGGGTTTGTAATATGCTAGTACACATAAAGAAAGAGGTATATCTGTAACCAATAAAATTATATTTTTACTTTATAAGATCCCATGGTGATGGACCAAATTTGGAATTTAATGTCCAATTTCAGTCATGAGAGTGGAAGAGAGATGTAGATAAAATGGAGAAAGCACAGCAGAAAGCAACCAAATGATTAATGTACTAGAGAAGCTAACATAGTAGCTGAGAAAATGATGAAATGGGAATTTTTTAGCCTGAAGGAAAGGTGATTAGGAGGTGAACAGACTGAAATATTTAAACTACCTATGGGTTATTATAAAATTAAGCTTAAAGATCAATTTGAAGTTTACTGACAGATCAGAAATAAGGGATGCAGGATTCCATACAGCATTTTCTCAGGTCACTGTGGTATATGGGTGAGATGCAAGAAATGCCTGCATTTGGAAACTGCAGTACAATCTTTGTGTCCCAAAATTTAGGTACAGCCTTTGAATAAACTGGCATAACTGGTGGGAGCTGAGGGCTTGACCATCTACAGCATCAGCAGCAAAATCCATCATGAGAAAAATTATCTAGGTGAGTAGAAACTGCTTTGTCCAGAGCATCTCCATTCAGAGATGGGGCTGCTTGCATCTTGTTATACACATACAGTGACTAAATGTCTGGTTCCCAAATGGAGCACCTCGTTCCCTGCCAGAGGTAGGAGGTGATGTGTTCAGTATAACCCTTGGATGATACATTCATTCCTCACTTAGCTTTAGTCATCTCAGGTAAGTCAGGGCTCTGAATTTAAGCTAGTCACTTCAGCTCGTACTGCAGTCACCAGTGAGAGGAAAAGACCCTGCCTTGGCAGTGGTTTGTATCCATCTTATGGCACATGCCTGAGATAGGTAAACTTAATTGCTCTCTCGAGGTGCCTTTGTCTTTCCATTATCTGTACTGGCAGCCTCACAACTAACTAGGCTTCACTCCCAGTGCTAGGTACCTTTTTGGCAAATGTTACCACAGTGCCTCTCAATTATGAAGTGCATGCTGGAGTTCATGATCATACAGAAAGAAAACAAACCAAAGAGAAGTCAGGGCCATACCTTAGATGAGGTAGATGACACTGAAGACAAGATTTAAGTCTCCAAAGTGAAAGAGATGATGAGGAAAGGTAAAGAGTTCAAGCTCACTTATAGTCATTCAGGAATCCAGGAGTTAAGCAAAAATTTTTGATGAACAAAGAGTTCTGTTTGTCACTGATGGATGAAGGCTGTGAATCTGCTGTGAGACAGTACTGACACGGTGCTTAAACAATGCAGACTAAGAAAAATAAACTGTACCTAAATAAAGAAAGGAATAGGATACAGTGGCTATTAAGAGTGAAATATGATGTTTTTAATTAACTAATGCTAATTGTAGAACTGAATATACAATAAAATGGAAGCATCAAATCTCAGGTGAAAGTAGGCGATAGCAAAATGCTATTAAGCTAAAAAGGTATAATGAGGAAAACAAAGTAAGAGAAAACAGAAAGGCTGATTGTTTCTTCCAGAAGAAAATGTTGTTATCAATGAAAAATAAAGTGGAGACTATTTTTCTCTAATTTTATACAGCATAATTCTTCTTGAATTATATTTTTCAAATTAAGAAACGTAAACATGAATGATATTTCTTTTCCAAAATAAGGTAAACTTGAATAAATCACTGAAATTCAGCTATACACTGAAAAAAAATAAAAGGAGAAAAGTGATCAATTTCACACCAGTGATATAAGTAGGATTAAAAAGGGGAAGGAGAGAGCATTAGATGTATAATTCGATGACCAGAAAATAAGACAAATATGTAAATATGTATCCAGACAATAGGCAAATGAATCAAACAAAATGGCCAATTTTTGTACATTTAACATTAATTTAGTATTAACTGGTAAAAAATTAATAGTGAGAACGTATCTTCTGATGAACTCAGTCTCCTTCAGAATCTAATGGTTTTCTTTACTACCTCTGTGAGTGAATCAACAGAGTCATAATTCTCCAGAACTTTGTTTCAAAAAAATGAACCAGGCTAATTAATAAAACACAATTTGCTCACAATTAGAATTCAATGATGATATTATCAGATCTGAAATATTTGTAGGGAAAAGGCCATTACATCACGTATTGTTCTTATTAGTGTCAGACTTTTTACAATTGTAGAATAAATTGTAAAAATATGCAGAATACAGTATTAGACAGAAGAGAGGTTATGCTGTGCTGGTAAATATTTAAGATCAGATAAGGATGATAAAATTAATTCTATCAGAGCCTTACAGATTTCAGCTGAAGGATCTGGAAGCTACATACAGTTTTGCTGAAGCATAAAATCATTGATATACAATCACCACAAATACCAGAAAAAAATATTAATATTAGTTGCTATGCCACTCCAAACCTATTCATTTTTTTCCAACATAAAATGGTTTGATTTTACAGGGTGGTAAGATAAAATGAATGTGAAAAGAAATTGCAGACATTGGGACTATTTATATTAAAAAATATAAAAAATAGTTATGAAAAATAAAAGTTTAAAATGCAGCTTTATAGCCCTACTCAATTATCTGTAAATATGCATGTCCTTTGACAAGTACAAAGGCACAATGAGGCTGGTTGCTAACTTGATAGTTTTGCTTACTTTGGTACTGCTCTGAAAATGTGCTGCAGTAGACCAACAGTATATGCAGGATGAAAGCAGTAAATATATTAAAAAATAAAAACAAGAGTTTTGAAGCACCTCACTGCACCAAACTTCGCCTATCAAGTTTAGTAGGAAGGTGTGACTGTCACCATTATCCCACAGTTCCAGGAGAACTGCATCTCCTCCCGCAGGGACCAGCACTGACTTTTGTTAAAGGCAAGGCTGGACAGCATTAATCATTAATCAGTCAAACTGGGCAGTTTCTTTCCTTCTTCTTTATGTGTTTTTTAGAAGAAAATAAAAGACAGTATAAAAAGGAACAAAAGAATCTATCCATACCATAAGTACTAAACTAGTACACATGTTTGTTCGTAGGATGCACATACATTTTAGAAACAATTGTTTTTCATTGTGCAAATATAATTACGACCTTCTCTACATCCAGACAGAAAGACAAGATTCCTATCTTTACTTCAGCCTTTCTGTGAGGGAAGGAAGATGATCTGTCTCCTATTAATAGCTCCAGAAAAATGGCAGCATGTTTCTGCTCACACTCTGACAGGGAAGGACTTGACTGTTTGAAAAATAGGAGTTGCCAAACGTGCTCTGAGTAAAGCTAGGGCTGGTCTTATACAGCTGGCAGTGCAAGTGTAAGATAGAAAATGAGCCCATGGCAATATCACGTAAGAAGAGGCTGAAAATTATTCTATGTGTTTTATCAGAAACTTTGCCTGAAAATGTCAGATAATCTGCAAACAGTGAAGGCTAATGATGGGGCTCTTCAAACACAAAGACTCATGGCTGGATGGCCCCTGGGAGAGTCTCTCTCTTTCATCAAGACCAAGCCTGAATAATGCGTTGCTTTAATAACAGTTTTCTATTCCCTAGCTAAATGGCTCCATGCCTTCTGGAGAAGCATGCAAGGGGAGGGTCAGGAACCAGAGACATCCCATGAAATGCTGCTGTGGCTCACAAGGCTGTGCACGCTCACATAGACAGATAAAGAAAGGGGAGAAGGGCCCTCTGGTTCACAGACTGTGTGCTTTATTTGGTGTGCCAGGCTTCAGGCACAGGCTAACTCCTTGTTATTCATCTCTATGACACAGTACCAGCTACTGGACTTTGAGGTCCTCCATTGGGTCCAACAGAACATGAGGTGGGTCATTAAAGTACAAAACAGATCATTGGGTTTTGGGATCTTCTCCCTCCCATGCCACCAGTATAAAGCATGATGGTAAATGTCAGCTAAACACTCTGCGCCTGTTTCCCACTTATAAACAGAGATAGAAAAGTTTTGGGGGTTTTTTGTTGTTTTTTTGTTGGTTTTTTTTTTGGTATAGAGCAAAATAATCCTTCTCATTATAGTCTATAGTATGCTTTCACATCTCAAGTTGATAAATACAGAGGAACTGTACATTATTATCAATCTTACACATGGCAAGGAAGGGCTTTGAAGGTTATGAGGCCCTACTTATTCTCCTCCTGCCTTCTCATCCCCTCAGAATGCCCCAAACATGAGCTGAGGAGATCGTGCTATGATGGCAGCTGAGGGAGGGCCAGTGGGTACCGAAGTATGGCTTTGTCAGTTTAATAAGTTGCTGCTCTTGCAAAAATGGCTGCAGTGTCTAAACTTAACCCCTGAGAACTTCAATTATTTTATCTACCAATCTTTTGGATTACTGACACCCTCTAAGGGAAAAGCTGTTGTCTTAGATTAGCCAAAGTAGCTACAATGCTGTCTTCCTTAGAGGCGGAGGATGACTTAGCTGTCTTATCCTTGGGAAATCTCTATAATCCGGAGATTAATCCAGAAGACCCTGATATTTTGCAGCAAAAGGCCGTTCCTAACAAACTGATTTCTCTCTAGCAAAGCTAGCTTTTCGCATTCTCTATCAGCCTGGAGTAAAAAGAGCTGTAATTGTCCTAATAAAAGCATTTTAGCATCACGGATAGCAACTGTCATAACATAATTTCTTGCCTAGATAAAATTTATCCAGAGTGCAAAATGGTTCCTGTATTCCTCACTGTGAAAGG
Source organism: Meleagris gallopavo (assembly GCF_905368555.1). NCBI lineage: Eukaryota > Metazoa > Chordata > Aves > Galliformes > Phasianidae > Meleagris > Meleagris gallopavo. The sequence goes on from NC_139413.1 coordinate 23,112,385, forward strand.
AGACCTAATTGGTATCGGTTAAACGAAAGCATCAGGGAGACTAGGTGAACAGCCTTCTCTTGGCTCTCCTACAGGTGTGTTAGGCTTCAAAATACTTGGTACGGTATGTGTGTTGACTTTGAAATCATTGTGGGATTCAAAATAATGCACACTGCCTCTCTGAGCTGCTTCATTAGCCTGATTTACCTCCAAGGTTCCCCTTTCAGGCAAGTCTGATGGTCTTGCATACAAAAGGATCAGCCACGGTGCTCTGCAGCAGGAGCCGAGCCTTTTGTCCTGCCGGTAAGAGGGAATACAGAAGAGTACAAAACAAAAACAAACCTTCCCTGCAAAAGTAGTCCATCAAATTAGCAGGGCACTTCAGATACAAAGATCTTGAAATTCTCACTTTTGCTCTACTTTGGAGACAAAAGAAAAACCTCTTTTAGCAACAAAACAAAGTCCTTGACATATAGCTTCTAAAATAACTGATCGATCAATCTCTCTTGCTCTGTCCATCTATTAAGAGAAGACTGCATGTTGTTTGAAAAGAAATGTCCAAGAAAGCTGGACTGTGTGACAAAGCAGAAGCCAGAGCTAAGGCAGCCAGTAAAAGCTGGCTGTACCTGAGGACAAAGCAGCAAGGCAGGCAGAGCCCAGCACCACTGGAGCAGGGTTCAGGAAATGCTCGGGTCACTCTGATGCCCTCTGTAAATGAAGGCCCGTATGTTATATCAGCCACTCTTACCAGTGAGTGTGGGACATTTTAGAGTGTGACCTTTTCAAATGTACATAAAATACTGTAGATTGTCTCTGCTCCTGAGGGCATCTGTACCATGAAACTAAAGGCAGCCTCACAGTTGGCAGAAACTGTGTGAGGCTTTCTGTTTACATTTATTTGTATACAGACACTGGCTTGTTTGCTGCTCTTTCTAAATGACTGCCCTCTGCATTTCCTTGGTTTTACATGCGCTGCAGTTAAGCCATTTTTTCCGATAAATATGGAAACTTGATGACTTGAAAAAAAAAATCCTTCCATGTCAATTCTGCAGTTCATATTCATGCTGAGATTGTATCTAATTTTGAAAATCTTCACACTTGTGCCCTGCCATCATGTGTAATCTTTTATGCATGGCTACCTCCACTGCTGCTGAAGCAGTTGCTATGCGACAGATGAACCTGCTCCGTGGGGCCCTGACATTAGTAAAAGCAAATTGACCACAGGAGCACTAATCTAGCATGAAAAGCAGTTGGTGCCATGCATTTCCTAGAGAAGGATTACCTAATCAACAAGCAAAACCTCCTTTTAAACGTGAGCTGAATTACCTGGGTCTGGATTTCCCTGTTTCACACCTTTTTGCTACACCAGATCATCCTGAAGAGTGAAGTCTGTGAAGGTGCATTACCCAGGAGAAGCAGGGACTCACATCCCATCAGATCGTCCTGCTTGCACCCTGGCCTGCCTGCAAATTTGTCAGTTGGGCTGATGGTTGCTGTGACTTGTTTCTCCAAGGTTACCAAAACCCGGTAATGAAGACAAATGAAGACAAAAGATGGGCAGAGAACAGTGAATGTCACCCTCTTATCACAGCACTGATATAACTTCAAGTGCCAAAAAAGGGTTAGATGTGAAAGCCATCAGCTAATCCACATGGAAACCAGAGTATTATGCCTTCCTCACAAAAAGCACGACAGCACACTGCTGCCTTTCTTGGAGAAAATGATCCCAGAGGAATTATACTTCGCCAGCCAGATCACTACTAACATCATTATTAGTGATTTAACCCTGCAAGTACTAGGCAATTTTCTTTGAATCCATCACCAAACATATGATTATATTAGAGAAAATGAGTCCTGACTCACATAAGGGTTCAGCTGACCTGTGTCCTGGGTGTTCATGAGAAGGATAAAGCTGATAATCTACTGCTTTGTCCTAGAGGTAGAAAGGCTTTTTAACCCTTATCTTGTCACAGATTAACAGACTTGAAGGAAAAAAATATTTCAAAAGCCACTTTTGAAGCAGTGAGATTTTAGTGATGGGGAGTATATTCAGGAGGTTACAGACGGTCTGGTGCTGGAGGACTCAAATTTGCTCAGGTGAAGATCTCAGCAGCTTCACTGCATGCTGGTGAGATACAGATCACTGCACAGGAGAGGTTTCCCTTGCTCTCCTGTTTTTTGTTGGTTTGGTTTGGGTTTGCTTTTTTTGTTTTTGTTTTTTGCTGTGGTCCAATAGAAAGAAACCTAACAGCACAGAGTGCAACGCTACTGATGTCAGAATACTTTGCATCCAGATATTACAAAAACAGCATCTCATGTCCAGGACTTCAGAGTACTAGATCTGAGTTTAAAATCATATCTGGCAACCCTCTCACTACAGCTCAGCTTGTGCCAAATGCTCAACACACACAGTTCTCATTGTAGATAAGGTGGCTCAAATTTCTCAGGAGGTATTTGGAACAGAACAGGATGAGAACTTGATGACATCTTCTTCATGGGGGTAATACTGAAAACTGATGCATCATAAGGCTTATTAAAGGATCTCAGACAGGATAACAAAAGTTATTTCTTACAGAAACCTAATCTGTTCCCAACTCTTCATATGTCTTGGCTTCTGAACAGAACAGCAACTACAACAGAACTTGCTGTCCTTAAAATAATCAATACATTTGGCTCATCAAATGAGTTTTCTTTCTGGTGCTGATCCTGTTTATGATAAAATTCTTGTCAAAGCATATAATAGAAGGGTTACTGACTATTCACTGAGTGATGTGAAGGGACTTAGTGGTACAATTTCCATTAACCTTAAAAGGATTCACATGGCTAAATCTCCACCCTGAAAATTTAACCTGTACTGTCTCTGTCTCTTCTAGTCTGTATAAATTGCCCCGAAGAGTGAAATAAACATATGCATATATCCTGCCTTTGACAGAGTGCTTAAGAATACACAGCATAAATTCAGCATGCCTTCACACTGATCTTAGACAGGTCCTGCCCCCCAAGAACTGATTGTTGCCCTTGCACATCGGCAGCTCACCTTAAAATCCTTGCCCTGTGCACAAGTAAAAAGATCTTTGTATCAATTGAGCTTCAGTTCTTTGCAATATTACACTCACAGCCTTCTGTGCAGGATTATCTGGGTTATGTCCTGGCACAAACAAGGAGCTACCAACATTCCATACATGTAGCATCCTCACTCAGACCCATCACAGATGAATCAAGATTAGCTGTAGGACCAGTGAGAATGTTGGAGAGTTCAGTTCATACTAAGAGGAGTTACTTAGTTCATACTTAAACAGTGCTGTAGCACAGATCTCAGGGTATCAGCCAGTGGCAACATCAGGCATTTGAAAACGTTCAAAGTTTTTCTAATTTGATAGTGTGCTGGGTTGTTGTGGTTTGTTTGTTGTTGGTTTTTGTTGTTGTTGTTTGTTTTTTTTTTGCCAGAAACTTCAAAGCAAACTTTATATCAAATAACAAAAAATTGGTTGTTCTGATTTGGTCTACAAAACATTCTGTAGTTCTAGCCAAATCTATACTTCCATTGCCTAGGCTTTGCTGAAGGTCACCACGTATAATTTAGTTTCCATCTCAGAGATATCAGCCAGAAGTGGCTGCACATCTGCACTGGGTAAAGTTATCTTCTACACGTGCCCTTATTCATCCTCTCAAGATGGTATAAATCAGCCACTGGTTAGACTTGGCCCCAAGTAATTGGATTCTTTCTGTCCCCAACCTACTATGCAACAACAGCTGTGCCATTTCACTTCTCCATGCCTGCTGGTGACAGTATTTCCCTTTTCTATGTGATTCTGAGACTCTTTCTAGGTTGCAGTGAGTTCTACTCATAAAATGTTAAAAATATTTAGATTACATTTGTGTTTAGATTGTGCTTAGTTATAGTAGACCCCACTATCGAGCCCAGAAAACCCTGTGAATTCTTGGCCTCAGGGAATTTACTGAGCATTCTGGCACTTATTGAAGATTTACCCAGGAATCATGACTCCTTTTGTACAACTCTCACTTCCAAGTGGGATATTTTATCCAGCAAAGGACTGACTACAGGGTGCAGAACTAGAAGGCCAAGTCCACGCAGATCCAGTTGCCAGCTAAAGTATATTTTAATGAACATCAGCTAAGAAGTGGGTTCAAAACTCTTAATGTAAAGCCACTACAAAACTGCTTCTCTGCCAGTTAGAGCTCCTTCTGTTATCATAATCACTTTAGATACATTTATTTTTGCCCCAGATTAAACAGCTCCTTTCTCTCTTCTTCCTCCACCCTTCCCACAGCACGCATGCACTCAGTCAACAGTTCAGTATGTGTTTCTCTCCTCAGAAAGAGAGAAATTATATCCATTCAGTCTTGACTCAAATAGGTTCAGCAAACTCTTTTAGGACATGCAACAGCCCCAGAAAAGCTGTGCAACCTGGCTTCCACAAGAGTCAGCATCAGCTCTAGACAGCTATAGAGGTGCTTTGGTACAGCTTTTCACCTGAGCAAATAAGCACTGCTGCATTGCAGTGTACTTCAGCAGAGGTTCAGGGCTACACTAGTGCTGCTGTTTCTACATTGAGCGCACCATCTGGAGATAGTAGCTTGGGCAGGTGCTAGCTCAAGGCTTTCTTTGCTGTCCTTCAACGCACAGAATAGCTGTGTCCCCACTTGTCAGGCAGGCCCTCCAGTCAGCTGCCTCTGTCACCCTGCTGTCCTTTCCAGCACCTGTTTCAGGTTGACTTCATTTTCCTTGAAGGTAAGTGATGAGAATTATACAGATGAGATCGTTCGAAACTCATCAGCATTTGTACACTGCTATTAATGCTTCCCTCTTTCTCCTGGAAATACTTCTCTTAATGGATCTTACGATCCCATATGGGGCTTCTTCCCATTCATGCTAATTTAATCTCTCCTACTGTTCATCAGAGCTTTTTTCCTGCCCTCACAGCCACTTCCTTTTTGGAGCAGTGACACAAATTATCATTAAGCAGGGCAATACTCAAACCCTCAAGGGCTACAATTAGGTTTCGGGGTTCTGTGTGGGAGGACAGGACCAGACTACTATAATCCTTTCTTTATTCTTTAATGATCATTACATTCTCAGTGTATTAATAAAACTCATTTCCTATCCTTCTGGATGTGCAAGACAAAAGTAATTAAAACAAAAATTAAGAAGATCTTGTATGTAACAATGGGAGAGGCCCAAATTCAGCTTTCAGCAAAGCCTCAACGTCTTGATTCCATGCCCAAGAAAGTCACTGGAAAACATCTCACTGACTCCAGCAGGGCGAGGTCAGACTCACCATGAAGTACTTGAGAGTTTCATGTTTATATCAGTGGGCAAAAACTTCCCCTCCAGCATTCACTGTGAGAAGAGCCACTCTACCCTACTTCAGAATTAGCACTATTTGTGCCTCATTTCACCTGGACTCTGAATGCTTCTCTGAGTTTCTGGGTTTCTGATCTCACAGTGAAATGGGGATGGAAATATTCAGAAAGCATCCCAAGGCTTATACAATTTCCTTCTCTTTTTCATAATGAAGAAAAAAAAAAAGATAAGGTATGTTAGACTTTATGCATTTTACAGTAAAATACTTCCTATGCCAGCATTTGCGGCCTTCTCTCTCATATTTTGGTGTCTCTGAGGGGTAGGTTTACACCCCTTACCACATGGCCCAAAGACTGTGAGCACATCTGAGAACAGAAATGCATGAACTCCAAACTTAGAATTGGGAGAAGAAGAGGACAGGAAAAAAAGAAAAAACAACCTGAAGCCCAAACTTATATATGTTTCATGTGATGAAAACTAATTATAAAATCAGAATGCATTACCATAATTGTTTATATCTGTGTTTTAAGGAATTTGCTGTCTTCTGAATCTAATAAACGAAGGAACTGAAGCTTGACTGCTACAACAGTTTTTAATCTGTTTGGAAATTAGTCCAAACAATGAAGAAATTCTTTTCAGTATCACAAGGAAATGTTACAGTAAGGAAAGAAAAAGGAAGGGAAAGAGAAAGCTTTAAAAGCAGAGGAACAAACAAATCTGCTTAATTATGAATTGGAGATAATTAGAGGTAGAATGTGCTTGGTTCACCCAGAGTGCGGGATGGGAAGCAAGGGGGTACAAAGCATTGCCCTGGGCTCTCCAGTCCCACAAACCCCAGAAGATGCTGCATGCATCTCCCCCAAGGCAGTGGGGTGGAGGGCCCCAGTACTTAGGCTAAGAAGGGCTGGCAGGCTGCAGATAGGGGCTGTGCTCTAACCTGAACAAAATTTGGGTCCTAGCACACCAGTGAGATCCATTTTCTCCCTGAGATTTAATAGCAAATGAATTTGGTACATCCTTGCTCAGTTAACTGTAAAATATCTGTCAAATATCACCAAATCTTAGCTTCTATCCCTCTCAGCAAGGTAGGCTCCAGGCATCTGCTCATATCTCTGCAGCTAAGGCAGGTTCATTTAACAGATAAAACACAAGATAGAGAGAAAATGCTTAAGAGTAGCCAAAAGCAGACAGAGGTTTAGTATAACTGTACATTATTAGCATAAATCCTTAATCCCATTCTTTACTAAATAAATAAATCTTATTCCTTTACGTCTCATTTCTACAGCAGTTCATCTCATCATATTGTGCATAAAGTTGTCAGAGATGCCTGAGATTACACAAATTTTGGCCAAGATTTCAAGATATGCAGTTTTCTGTCAAGTTGGAAGCACTACATAGGAGCTAAATATTATCAGGCACACCCAAAGAGAGCAGTAGTGTCACAAAGCCCATTCAACAGCCCCCTCAATTCTACAGCACTTGTAGTTCATCCCTACTTAATTTTTCATAGAAATGGTCAGGAGCATTTCACTTGCTTCCTGATGAGAACATGTTTGTGCCACCTGAGCTCAGCTAATTTTGCTAGCTTGGATTCAACAAAGTCTCCAATATCCAAATGAGCAAAGAGAGTAAATAAACAGTGCTTTTATGCTGTTCGTGCATTTCAAGTGCACACAAGGATGCAGTAGCAGGGAGGAGTAGACCAGCTGCTAATGATGCTACCTGTATTATATCTGTACCATGCATCAAAAGGCAACTTTGGTTTAGGAATGGGGCCCCGGGCAGCTTAATCTAGTGGGTGGCAACCCTGAACATAGCAGGGGGGTTGGAACTGGATGGTGTTTCAAGTTCCTTCCAATCCAAGCCATTCCATTATTCTGCGACTCCAGTCTTGCAAAGCGCCAAACCACGCATGGCTTTCAGCATGAGTAAGCCTGCTAATTTCATGGTACATCTCATCTATCTAAAGCTGAGCATCAATGAACCCATGTATGGATGCTCTGCTCTCAGTCCAATGTAGAGCACCCACTCAATTTTGCACAGAACAGTAAACTCAGCACATTGCACTGGAATATTGCAGCAACTCAGAAGTGCTCCAGAGCTGCTCCCTAAACAGAAGTTAAATCTCTGACTCATAAACAAATCCTCTGACATTTTGCCTGTAGAAGCCAGTTAAAAATATCCTTTTAATCATTATTTGGCCCAAATAGTCTTTTGCAAGGGTGAAACAGTGAGCATCCAAGCCTTGCTGTAGACTGAATAAAGCCCAGTAATTTTGCCTGACTGAAGAAACAGGTCTTCCTGAAAGCAGAGATCAGCTACTTATCCACAAGGCAAAGCACAGTGGTGTGAATTTCTCATTCTCCTCAATGGATGTAAAGTTCTCCCCATTTTTATTTTTGAGCAGAAGAGTTGCATTTGTGGCTTGCTGGGGAAAAAAAACAACAACAACAAATCTTGCTGGAGGGCATTCTGTTTCTAATCCAGATTGCACGCATTTCGCACGTGCTCCTGAAACTTCTGGAGCAATAGGTGCTCTATTGCTGCATGGAATCTCAATGAGTTTTATAATAGTATCTCATCTGATGTCTCATTATTCTTAAAAACAAAGTTGTGTTAGAGGTGTCTCCTTCCTCTACTCTTTGTCCCAGGGCTTGAAGAAGGCAGCCTGGTAGCGATTGCTTTTGTTTTTTTTAAACAGTAATTCCTAAATAATACAGCATCATGTGCCTCTCAGATGGAGATCATGCTTTATCTGTATGCTTAACCGAGCTGCTTTCCTTGGGAAAATATCACAGCTGGGATGTGACCTGCTTCTAGACTCCGATTTCATTTTTGAAAGAGCGCAGCCCGCCATAGCTTGTTAGCCCTGTAGGCAGGAATTACGTGCTACTGACTCAGGCCAAGCACACTGTTAGCCCTCAATAATAATAATGAGTTGTGAAAGGAGTTCATAACCGGACGTGAGAGGTAAAGAATGTTTGAAGAGCAAAAGTTCACAATATTCTTGAGGATAATGGCATTATTTCAGGGGAATCTCTCTAAGCAGCACATATGAGAGAGGAATTTGTCCCCTATGGGCCATGCCGCCAGCTTGCTTGCTGACAGCATATATTTTAGTTTCCCAGCAGTTATTGAAACAGGCATTTCTTCTTCCAACCCTTTGGAACCACTGACTTTCTGGAAACACAGCCTCCCAGGAGGAGGTCAGCACACCAAATTATGCAATTAAACATAACAATATAAAGTATAACAACGCTAGCAATTGATACTTCATGTAAACCTTGGTATTAGAAAACTGTTACAGATTTTTGATATCTTCAGCCTGGAGAAGACAAGGCAGCGAGGAGACCTCATTGCAGCCTTTCAGTATATAAAAGGAGATTATAAAAATGAAGGGAATCAACTTTTTGCTTGGGTAGATAGAGATAGGAAAAGGGGGAAAGGGGTTTTAAGTTCGAGGAGGGAAGGTTTAGATTGGATGCCAGAGGGAAGTTCTTTACAGAGAGAGTAGTGAGGTGCTAGAACAGGCTGCCCAGAGAGGTTATGGATGCTCTGTCCCTGAAGGTGTTCAAGACCAGTTTGGAGGGGAGATCCAGGACAACCTACATCTGGTTCTGGAGGTTGATGGCCCCACCTCCGGCAGGGTTTTGGAACCTGATGATCTTTGGCGTCCCTTTCAACCCAAGTCACTCTGTGTTTCCATGATTCTTCCTGTTCAGACAGGTACATTACAGGTAACCACAACATTGCTTCCTCAAAGACAGCGGTATCAGCTGCCCCCTACTTGTATAGCAAACATCTGAATCACAGAGAAGTGTCAGTGAGAAATCCCTCAACTTCCCTAAGCGTCTTCTAGGTGCCCTGCATAGCTCCATGCACAACGTGTTCTGCTGCTGTAATGAACTGCTTGCAGTTGCTACAGCAGGATGTCCTTGTGTGAGGATGCAGGCACCCCAGCTGTACCCTGAGCACAGGAAGCAGTAGTTTGCCCTGTTCTCTGATCCTCTCAGTTTTTGTATTCTTCTCGTCAAAAGATTTGCACAGTGAAATCATCATGCAGAAACTCAACGTTTTTGCATTTGAATCATATGTATGCCTCAGCTTTCTTTCCTCCCCCATTTTGTTTTGTACATCTTCCCGTGCCTGTAAATGCCCAGGAAATGCTGTAGAGTATATCCTTTTGGGTCCCAATTAAGATCCTGAACTGCTGTTCTCTGTATGATAACAACCTGAAGTGCTGACAACACGTTACCTGTCAACAGGCAAATGAAGGCCAACCATCTGTTCTGCTATAAATTGTCTCCATTACTCTCAACTTGAAAATCCACTTTAAAGATTCCCCAATTATCTAGCAACCAGAGCCAAACGATGCAATGCTATTTTAACTAGAATCGCCATTGTGTAGAAGAAAAATAAACATTAAAAGCTCAGAACAAAGAAAGAATTTTGAAAAGCTGTTTTATATCTGATTTTGTGTGTAGAGCTCTGATGTGCATGCTGGAGCAGCCCAGAATGGCAGAAGCAAAGAATATCAGATTACTGCTGCATGAAAACCTGAATTTCAATTGATAGGGAGCCAACTAACCGCTCCTGCTCAGGAGCCTTTTGTCTCCAAATGCTGTGATCACAAACCTCCTGCAAATTGCCAGAGCTCCCTGCACACACAGTACCCTTTGACCAGGCACCCGGAGCTGCACAAGGACTGCAACTCAGTCTCTCGCAGCCCAAGATACTGGCACATCAGTCCAAGACTGAAGGTGAGATATAAGAGGAAAAAGCCTCAGACTGGTTTGCTTTGAGCAAATGAATATCTTCCATTTAGTTCCAGTGATTTTGTGCCCGGAGAAAAGCAAAACCAGCAGAACCACACACTACAGCAAGGGTTCATCTCTTGCTGATGTCCCTGTTTTCCTGCTCCTCAAACATTCCCTAGGCTCTGGGCTCTCCTCAAGCCCTTTACTATTTGCTGGGTTTTTTGCTTTCATGCATTTCCTGATTCCCATCTCACTGCACTACAGGCTCGCAAAGACTTTCTATAAACAGTGGGATTGCAACCTTTTCTTTCCTCCTACACACTAAGGAAAACGTGACCTGGTTTGCCATATTTGTGCCTTTGCACCATAAACTGCACACAGAAGCTACTACTTATGCCTGGGAACCAGTTCACCTCTGGTACACTACCCCTTTCAAAAGGAGGGCATCCAAATACAATTTCATCAAGTCTGATGGGAACGGCAAAAAAAAAAAAAAAAAAAAATCATGAGTTTAGTCCAGGTTTCCAACACTTTGCTGCACCACTGATACCTGTATGCAGAGTGCAAAATAGAACGCAAAACAGGGAGAGAAGAGCATTAAAACACTTTCATTATTCTTAGGACTTTTAGAAATGCATTCACCTTTATGACACCTTATTGACAAAACACTATTTGCAGTTTGCAATACTTAAATGACACAGAAACACTCTGAAAATCTCTGAAAAACACCTTGCATCTAAACAGCAGCAATTGATCCAGTGTATTGGCCCAGCAAAATTAAATGACTGTTTTGTATACAGCTTTGTGTTCAAGAGTAGCAGTTTGTGCTCCGTAGTATTTACTAGGGAAGTTAAACACAAGGAAGTCAGTTGAGGAGAAATAAGATGTCATAGTTGTCTTCATTATAAAATGCATTTTTTGAAGCATTACATTTCTTTTTTCATCCAGAACACAGATAGGAATTTATAGATTGTAGTAGATATTTCCAAGAAATACAAGTGAGGCAAAGGTAAATGTCAGTCTAATAAATCAGAATCATATCAGCCTGGCCGCTGTAATAAATGTAAATGAGGAAGATCATTGCCCTCCAACACATGTAAGACACAGCCTTCAATAGTGCTAGGAATACATGTTCAGCATGACCCTTGAGGGTCTCCACTTATGGGCTTCACATTGTTCCTCCTGCAAATTTCAGAGCAAAAGAAAGCTTGCCTCCTATTCTTAATTACTGAATTACTGTTGGTGTTGTTGGCTGGCTAACCTGATGGAAGTTTGGCATAGGTTTGTTGCTCTCCCTCCTGAAACCTGCAGCCAAGAGTTTCACTCAATACAGTTCTGTTTCCCTCTGCACTAGCTGCAACCCTCTGCATTTGCTGCTGGCGTTTTCAGCTTCCTACCCTTCTAAATATCCATAGGAGCTGACACACCTCTCCTTAGACAAGACTTTCAAAAACAACAAAAGGCAGTGCTGTCTTCACTGTGCCAGCTGCTTGTAGTATACAATCTGAAACCATGCAGACTACTTAAATAGAGCTATGAAAGCAATATTTAGCATGCATTCAATGAGCTGCACATTACTTTATGTGATATAGAATGTAACGGCACAAATTTCTGTCTCTCAGCCCCCATGTCCCCAACCCAAAGTCAGGAAAGCCTGAGTGAATTGTTAAAGCTGGTAGAAGTTCTTTGAGATGGTGACTTATAGAAGAGTAAGTCTACTTGCAAAAACGCCCCATTAATCACTTAAGTAAAATAAAGACAATAAAAATGTAATGCAACACGATGTTAAGTTAGAACAAATCTGGAGAGAATAAGGGAATAAATTTTATTAAATCAGTACTGGAGCCCAAAACCAAGAACAATTTTATACCTTGTAAGAGATCACACATGAATAACATTTCACATTTCACAAAACTGAGGCTAAATCAGGCATTTAATATAACCAAGGCTAAATCTTACATCCAGATACCCAGAATTTTGTGCAGTCCCAGATCTACCTTCAATACTCAAACCTACAGACGCCAGTTACTTAGAGATTTGGGGAAGGGGGGAAGAGAGATGAGCATAGCATATTAGCTATTAGTCTAAACAAATAGGGTCAATAACTTGCTTGCATGACACACCTGCTTACTCTGTAAAGTACAGCTGTCTCTTGCCTTGCTGCTCCAGTCAGGAAGAGTTCATAAAGGACCTGGATATCACTTCCTACACAAACTGTCACAACAGTATTCCAGTAGAAAGTCAAATGCATTATATATAAATGCCAATTAACTGATGTGATGTACAATAAGGAGAGGAGGAAATGTACATCCAACTAAGTGACAGGTATTTCAAAGCACCACATAATTAGCTTTGTTTGGCTATTTTGATTTTGTTTTTATTGGCAAGAAGCAGTATGAAAAAAATCTACTAATTAGATAGGAAGTTCCCCTGAAGACATCTATCAACTGTTTCTATTAATACAGGCAACTGTGAATAGGTAGGTAGGAAGGAAAAACATTCAGAAACAACTTTTAGTTAATTAAATTGAGGTTTGGATGCAAAATACTTTTCCCCATCAACAAATGTTCAGTCACATTTCCAAGAAAATTGGCTAAAAATTTTATTTCAGAGTGAAAGATAATCCTAAAACTGAGGATTGTATCAGAGTTCTAATTTCCGTCTACTTTATTACTCGTAATTTCAGCACAGCAAAATTAAGTACATTATCTCTATGGACTGCTGTACTTCATGAAGAAAACCTCTGCTACTCCGAGGAATAGGCATGTTTATGCAGTTTTGGCGTGACAAAATGTGGAGGATGGTAGACCTTTTTTTTTTTTTTTTTTTTTTTTAAACACCTGCACTCTCGCTTTACTTAGATACACAGCAATGATATGGAGTACAGAAACACCTCCAGCTGATACAACCAGGTCTGACTTCTCCTGGGCAGAAAAGGAGGATTTTTCTTTCTTCCTTCAGCTCACAAATTTTATAGAAGACCTTTCCTCAAACTCTGGCTGACCAGCCAGCAGCTTGTCACATTGCCATCCACTTCTATTCTGCAGGCCAGGCTGTCAGTCAGTTGAGGTTAAACAGTCTAAGAATGTATTAACAGACCCAAAGATTTAGATCTGACAGGTTTCAGTAACATGCAACCATAACGTGGAGGCAGTGCTCTCTGGTCATAATGATGCTGCAGAGTAGCAGGGGAGAAAGCAGGGTGACAGCATATGACTTCATTTACATTTAATCAGTATTTAGAGCCTTTGCTCTGTTTTGCAAAGGCAGCACAGAAAAGGCACATTCTCTTTCTTGCACAATCTCCAATGGCCTCTTTATATGCAGCCTATATAGCTGTTTGGCACTGCTTTTGCATCATTTTTACAGTACAGCACCTTAATGTGTATGGTTAACTTAACTGAGATGTCTATTTGTATGTGCTAGACTTAGGAATCTGCCTGGGCTTGGAAAGAACACAGAATCACACATTGGTTGAGGTTGGCAGGGTCCTATTGGTCCACATGGTCCAACCCTGCTCCAGCATGGCAACCTAGAACTGCTTGCCCAGGATTACATCCAGTTGGCTTTGCAAAGTCTCCAAGGAGGAGATCCCACCACCTCTCATGCCTACCTGCTCTGTCACCTGCACAGCCTGGCATCTAGACATGAGCTTCACAGAACACAGTATGATCTATCAACAAAAGAGGAGGTAACAAGAGCAAAAACTTACAAAGCAGAGGTGGTCTTGATCGCCAAAAGTCCATAGAGCCTCATTTCAGGCCTCATGATCAATCACAGAATGGTTAGGGGCGGAAAGAGTCCTTAACCACCACCCAGTTCCAACTGCCCTGCCATGGGCACAGACAGCTCCCACTAGATCAGGTCGCCCAAAGCCCCACCCAACTTGACCTTTAAATGTGAAAGCTTGAGGAAATGTCTCCTTCAAACATAAAGTAAGGTAGGTGGAGTGGAAAGGATAGATGCAGAGACACTTAACAGGGGAGTGGTAAAGCAAGGTGTAGTAAAGGAGGTACAAAGTCTGCAGTTCCCATAGACCTGGTTCTGAGAGGACTAGGTGAGTGTCCAAAATTGAAAAGACACACAGTTTTAATGTCTGATTTACACATGCCTACTGCAGTTAGAAGTAAAGAAACAGCTGGACAGTGAATTTGCTAGACAGATATAGCACATAGTTCTTTGAGTAGCATTTCTCTTAACATTTACAAAATAACTAGAACTCACGCTTATTTTGCTTCCCTTCCCTATAACTAAATTCATATTCTTTACCACCTGCGTGTGCAGAATGGAATAAATAACGATTACCACTGTGATAGAGAACTACTGCTAAAATCCCAGTAAGCCATCAAATGGCTGTTACATACAAAGATAATGCAGTCAACAGTGGGGCTTTTTCAGCAGGGTTAGGCAGCAACACTATATGTGCATGTTTTATGAGTTACAAAAATGGGTATTTCAGTATAGGCACCACATGTAGATCAAACTGACAGACTCCTCTGGGATTAAGCCCCATCACCTTCTGAATGCAAGACAAGCATAAAACCACTGCAGCAATGGAAAAAAAAAAAATCAGCTCGAAAATAATTAAACAGCAAGGCAGCCACCCATAATGATATTCAGCAGAACACATTAGGGACAGTTTGCTGGGAATGCACAAGAGCACTCCAGTTGTTTAATTAACATTGAAACGGCGGTTCCACAAGAACTAAAAATCCTGTTAATTTATGTGTCTCTTAATGATGCTCATTTAAATACTGTCAACTTTTCTCTAGTTTAATATTCATGATTTCTAGTCATTAAAACACTAGGCTCGGCTTATGGATTCACTGAGAAACACAAATTGTTTGATGATGATGTCAGTTCTTAAAAAGTTTTTTCCCTTAAAGTGTAAATCTCTCAGTGCTCATCACTAGGGTCAATGTAGTCTGATCTATAAATATCATTTTTATCATTTGTATAATACAATAAACTATGATGTACTCTCTCACCTTCAAAGACGAGCCCTGCTTGCATTGTCAGGAGTTATTTATGTAAAGGTAGTTATCTTTTTATGACGGAGCATCTCAGCTGGTTAATGTAATGGCTTTATATATTGGGATACTGGGCTCAAGTCCCACTTTAGATTGTAAAAACTATTTTCATCCAAAGTAGGAAACATTACATTAAAAATAATTTTAGTGCCGAAAAAGACACTTGCAGCTGGCTCTTAAAAAGATACTGCCAAGGTAGGCAGAAGTCAATTTTTGACCTCCTTGTAATTGGTACGAACATTTGCTTGCACAAAACTTTTGCATATCCTGTGTCGGTGACAGTGATCCTTTCCTTACCCTGGCAAACGTAGATGTCCCTATACTGTCTCTTCGATAGAAAATGTAGAAAACTGTAGTCTCCAATGACTGGAGCTTATATATATATATATATACATACTATATTAGTCTTCAATTGTCAGAGAAAACCCCTTATCTTTTATTTAAATTAAAAAGTACAGCTTAATTTTACAGTTAATCTTTCATCTTGAAGACAAGAATTTAGATTTCAAGAAGATGAAGACTTTCAGCAGGGCAGGAGTAGGACATTTGAGACAGGACAAGTGCAGACTATTAAGAAAAGATCTTCCTGTACATTATTTCCCATTCTTTTCCATCTAAATATTATACCGCAGCATCATCTTAATTTCTTGTTTAGTTGATTTTTTTTTTATTTTTTTTTTTTTTTAAACATTACTCCTCTTACACTTCTCTTTAATACCCTAACTGTACTGATCCTCTCTTACTGGATATGCTATTTCTCCTACATGGTTTGTAAGAAAGATTACTATAGGGCGCAGGTTCAGGCTTAGAGGAGGTTATAGACAAGGGCAACTGGAATCTTGTTAGCGCACCAATTCCCACTGCATACCTTTAAGTCCTAAAGCAAAGTTCCCTGCCTGAGGTTGTTTTGGGTTTTTTTTGTTTTTTTTGTTTGTTTGTTTTTTATCTCTGTCACATTTCCAGTACACATTGAAATGCAACAGTGCCATATAATTTTTCTGAAAGACAGTTTGTTTGGCATTTTAGACAGACATCCAACACAACAAGATGTACTTTATTACACATATTCTGTGAACCAGGCAGAACAGAACTAACACCACCTGATTAGTAGCAAAGCCAATACTTATCACCTACTTCTGCTCATTTCGCTCTTAGCATTTTATTCTTTCCCAATTGTTTCATATTTATAATCTGTATTTCATAACTAAATAGCTTAATGTAGTTTACCTTCAAAAAAAAAAAAGTCATTACTAGACAGTCTAGACATCAGCCTAATTACCAAAATGCTATCCAATGTCTGAAAAGCTTTTATGCAGTTACTGTTGCTATTTTCTTCCAGATGTGTTTCAATAAAACAAGTAAACCATATTAACTTATTGTGTATGCATTTTAACGCAATGTACCTTCATTCCAGCATCATGCATCCCAAAAGAGAACTTTGAGTTTATTTTTATCACCTAAATGCTCTTTTTTCAGCCCAGAAATTTATTTTCTTTATACCTCACAAAGACCTAATTAATAAATGCACATTCTTGGGACCGTAATTATGAAATGCAGCCTGATAAAGAGATTCTGCCTTGACACTCACGCTCATCTCTGTTCTGCTCTTAGTCCATAATAGATTCTCTCCAGAAAAAATGCATTTTAGCTCTAGACTGATCTGTCACTTCACAAATGAGTGATCTATGCAGTTCTGCTGTTCCTACTGTTTTTCATGCTGACCACAGAAAAAAATATACTTATTAACATCTTTGTTTTCTTAGGAGAAAAAAAGAATTGAGCATTGTAAATCAACCCCTGAGAAAAGAATGCTTGTCTATAGGTAGAACACATGAATTCTGCCTATGGAAACATGCAACTTTTTACTTCATTATAGAAAATTTTCATAATATAAATCTAATATGATAAAGTACACAGCTCTTCTGATATTTATACCTATACATCCAACCCTTATGATATTGCTTTAAGTAGACAGTTATCTTCTTTTTTAAACTTAGGCATTGTATGTAAAGCTGTTCCCAAATGAAAGCTTCTGTTTCATTAAATTGATATTTTGTATAGCTAGCATGAAGTAATCAGCATATAATGCCTATTCCCAGTACATTTATTTACTAAACTTCTCTGGTGTCCCTAATCTTGGCCACTAATAGTTCAATAATTAAACAAATTATAATGAACAGAACAGTCTCATTCCTCCTTTTTGAGGCACTTGAACACAGAAATATTCTACCAAGAAAAACACTTTCTGTGTACCTGCACATTGAAAGTAAATGTCCTTTTAGACTTAGTGCTAAATGTTACAGAGGAATTCCTTGTATTTAATCTAAGGGACTTCTTCATCTAAAACAGTTTTGTTTACATCAGTTTAAGCAGTTGTTGTCTATAGACCTGACAGTGCTTTGTGGAAAATAATGCTTTCTGTTGACTCAGGAGGGAGGCTGATTTGGTACATCCTTGTTTGGGCTGAGCTACAAAACTATTTTTAACTGCAGAAAAGATATCTGTTAAGTATTTGGTTTCCACCAAAGAGCCCTCCTGAGGAAGATACTTTGGTTCCACATATTTCTAAGCAGCATCCATAGGGTATATGACTCTTTCCTAGTTTTAATAAAGTGGTCATTTCTATTCCTGTGTCACTGGACTCTGTATCTCTGCTATACAGCAAGGCCTTTAGAAACTGTGCAGTGTTTGCATATTTATTAATAGCCATCTTTACAGGGATATGTCAGCTGCATGTTGTGATCCCTTTAATTTGGTTGGCCTTCTTTCTGAGCCCTCTTTTTGCTTCTTGCAGCCATCTCAGATCATCTGTTAAAACATCTGGCTGCTAATGTGCCTAATTTATTCCCCATTAGGAAGAAAAAAAATGCTGAAGGGCACTTGTCCGCAAATGAAAATTTGAGTTTGCAAACCCAGTTTTGGCTCTTGTTTTCATCCATAGTGGTTCTATCTATGAATGAATATTTCATATGTATCCTCTCACAGAATTCTATCTCATTATTGCACCTGTACAGTGCGAACTTGTTGCTCTAAGTCCACATGGTCAATTCTACATCACTCCCTCCCCGCCCCCCGCTTTCTTCCCCCCCTAAAACCACCCTACAAACTAAAATACATATCCCTCTACAATTGCTTTAAAGGCTTCCCTTCCAGGACTCTGAAGATGAATTCTGTTAGGAATTGTCCACCATATGATTACAGTGTGATTTGCTGTTTTACATACAGTCTTTTTTCAGTGCTACTTAATCTTCACCTTTTCTTCTGACATGGACATTATTTTTAAGATCAGGGCATAGTCAGAGATACTGCCTATGTCTTTATCTAACAGCGCCCTATATCTAACACTGACAATGTCACATAAGAGATGTTAGTAGGTATTTTTAGAGATTGAGAGAAATAAAGTGTATTTCCTTTAAAAGGTAGGAATCTTCATGTGCCCATTCCCTCTGGTTTTCATAAACTCATTCCAACCTCTATGCTTTAACAACAGCTACTTGATTTTGTACCCTGCATTGAGCTGATGAGTATTATCTGTGAATCCATGCCTGTTAAGTACAAACCAAACACTAAAAATGTTGATGTCTTCATCTTTCAATGATAATTGAATATACAAAATACAATAAACATTGCTAACAAAGTTGTCTTCCTTCTGGATCTGTTTTGATTCTTTTACAGTCCTGCACTACTTATGTAAGTACAAATAAAGACTATTTTCAATAGTAGTAGAACAGTCCTTCCATAGGGAGTTAAAGTGACCTTTTGGCATTATTAATTATTTTTCCTTTAGATGAATTTTCTGATGAATTAGTACCCATGCTTCACTTTTTTTCTTCTTGTTGTTGTGGAGAGGGTGGGGTTTTTGCTGTTGTCATTTTTTCTTTTCAATAAAGGGTATCTTTTGTTAGCTTGGATTTGACCAGATTAAAAATCTGATATGCTAATTACTTTTTCTATTCTTCTATATATAATATCAGTATTATTTTCATTTAGGAACATCTCCTCCCTATTACTTCTGTTGTTTTGGGGCTTTTCATGTGGTTTTTTTTTTTTTTTTTTTCCTTTTCCATCTCTGTATTTGCAAATCAGCCTTCTTGTGGTTATGTTCACCTTCATACCCACTTATATAATAAATTTAAACCATACTCTATCTGTGCTATTTTTTTTTTTTTTTTTTTTTTTTTTTTGCTTTGGACTGTATTTTCTAGTATCCATATTAGTAATTGCAAACTTTAACATAAAGCCTTGTACTTATTATTTGTTATTTGTTGGAAAATTGTTTTTTAAGCTGTATCTCTATAATCTTTGCAAAAAAAAAAACTCATTATATACATTTTTTGCCATCAAGGCAGTATTTTTTTACAGTACAAGCACTGTTTTATTGCATTCAAAAGACATCCCAATTCCCTTTCTCTTACAGTTAATGAGCCCTCAGGTGAAATGTACTTAACTTGAGTCTAATCAGTGCCTATTTGTTCTTGCTTCCAGCAATGAGGTCAGGAACTTTTGGACTTCCCGTGGCACACAGAAAGCATAGGTTTGACTTACGTGATACATATTTAGGGTTGCTGAGAACTCTGGAGCATAGTCTTCCCATGGAGATGTTTGCAGATTTGTGCTAATAAATTCCCCTTGGTTATGCTACACTGTTGTCTCTTTTGATGTCCAGAAAACTAATCACTATAACAACTCCACTCTGCCTGGATGACTTCATTTATTGCATCCTCGTACTTTGATACTTTTCAATTTTATTTTACTATAACAATGCAAAGCTTTAGGCAACTGTATGTCAAGCAGCAAGTCACAGAATCACAGAATTGTAGGGGTTGGAAGGGATCTCTAGAGATCATAGAGACCAACCCCTCTGCCAAAGCAGGTTCCCTATACCAGGTCGCACAGGTAGGCATCCAGGCGAGACTTGAATATCTCCAGAGAAGGAGACTCCACAACCTCCCTGGGCAGCCTGTTCCAGTGCTCCGTCACCCTCACCATGAAGAAGTTGTTATGCACATTCGTGCGAAACTTCCTATGCTGCAGCTTATGTCCGTTTCCCCTTGTCCTGTCTCCACGTACCACTGAAAAGAGACTGGCCTCACCACTCTGCCCTCCACATCTCAGATATTTATAGTATATATATATATATATATATAAAAGTACATCTGTGGGCCCTCTTTCAAACGCTAATATCCTTACACCCCTGTTTTTCAGTTCTAGCCATCAGATTATAGACTTCTTCTTGCTTGTTCTCTCTCCATCCCCATGACTCTAGTATAATTGGTTGCACACTGGCCCAGTTTCAATTGGAGATGTAGAACATATCCCTTGCTACCACTGTAAAATAGCTAATTTGCTGATAGGAAGAATATTTTTATTGAAAGTTGGAGGTAGATATATGAACCTCCTCAATAGGAGTGAAATTTAATCTAAATTCCTTCTTTCCAAAGAGAACATTCTCATCGCAAGAGTTTAGTTGCTTTGTTTGTCCTATACCCTTGCCCCTTTTGCATTCTAAATGTAGGAATAATTATGATATTTGGATACTCATCTGCAGAGATCACTGACTGCAAGCTCCTAATAAACAGAAGAGAGGAGTTTGGATGGTCCCATTGGCACAGCATGCTGTTCATTTTAAGTTGTTTCCTATCATTACATTTGTTCCTTCAACTCTAGTCAACATACGAAAACTCAAGCATCTGCCTTTGGCTTTTGAGCTCTATTCCCAGAGCTAAGAACCTTATTTTAGGTAATGCAAGCATCAAGAACCTTAGTCCCTTTTGGGACCTATCTTGGTGAGCTATTTTTCTAAATCTGTCTGTGGACACCATAAGAACAATCTGTTTCCTGCCAACCCAGACATACCGCTGTACCAAAGAAGCACATCTCTTCTTGGTTCATGTGGGGACACCCAAACTCGCAAAAGGAATTGTCAGAACAGCCTTATAAATTCAAAAGTATTTCACTAAATATCCAGTAAGAATACTTCTCTTTTCTTTAAAACAGCACTGAGATAACCTTACCTCCTTCCTCTTAATAAATTACACATCAGCTGAGTGGACATGTAAATAGGACAGGGTTAAATAACGATAGTTTGTTTGGCCTGGGCGGAGAATGGTCCTATAGTAGCAGATTTATAGTGTTTATAGTATTGATTTATAAGAATGAATTCATTTACTACATGAGCAAATAGGTCAAAATTCAGCAAAGTTAAGAATGTTCTTAACTTAAACACATGCTTACATCTCACAAATTTGCAGTTCTTGCCATGATAGTGTGTTTCAGTGGGACAGAAACATTCTATGAAAAGATAAACTGAACTTAAAATTATATTGTACATAGTAGATGGGCAGATTTTTTGGTTTTGTTTTGTTTTTGTTTTGTTTTGTTTTTTTAAGTAAAAATCAAAATAAGCAGGAAACTTAAGAACAGACTCCCATCTCCTAAGGAGAGGACCAAGAACAAACTTTGCTGAGATTTACTTGCAAGCAGAAAGTATTATTTGACCAGCAAAGACTTAATGAACTTTACATATAGCTCAACACTTGGCTGGATTAAACTTTTGCATTCATTCCATTACAATGCTAAGCAAGTTTTGCCTTAGAATGGACTTAGAATGAATTCATAACTATTGTAGAAATGTCATGGAAGAAGTCTCAATGCAGCCTCCTCCACTCAGTGTAGAAAACTGGACTTTGGCATTTTAGGAGATGCACTGCTCCTGCTAACAGCCAGTCAATGCCAAGAAACTGCCTGTCAAGAAAAATTTTTGTGTGGATGCAGTGAAGATTCAGAGATCAGATTTTATGAGGTCTTCACCATCTCTCTCCTTTCATAAAGAAGCAGTATTCTTTTAAAAGCAGATCTTCGAGTGAGAGGCGCTGTCTTGTAGCAGAGCGTCACAATAATCATAATCTAAAACATTCCCCCAATATCAAAGCATCACCAGACACAGGAGAAATGTCAGTGTCTAAATAACTATTCCAGACAAGAACCTGCAAATTACCTGAAAGCAGTAAAACGTCCTAGAGGAGGATCAACAGCAGAGCAATTTACAAACATTTCATTTCAGTTATTTATTTAGAAAAATTAAAGTAAAATCTTTACCCCTCTAATTGACCATAGGGAAAAAAATATTTTGTGAATGTAAATTACAACTGTGATTAAAATATAAGCTGCACTTTCTTAATATTCATAGTGATGTCTGCTACAAGCAACATTAACATAAATTTATATATTTTCTTATCTCTCCAAAAACACATTTTTATTAAAATGAGTAGTTTATTATTTATGATTATCTTGGTGGGAGTTGGGGTTTATGACTATATAAAGAATTTAAGCTGTCATCTTTTCTTTATCCCATATTTGCCAGGTTGCCTGGTGGTTCATTTGTTTGTTAAATGTATTAACCTACTCCAGCCATTATGCACTTCATAAACAACTGTGAAATAATCAGTATTCATGCGCAGGGAGTATTTTCTCATGGTAGAGAAGTGATACAGTCAAATTTATAACCAAATGGTAAATCAGTGCACTAGGTTTTTAAGTTTAAATACTAAAAGAAGGCAGAGTTCAAAATGTTGTAAGAAACATTAATCAAATGTTTATGAAGCATTTTGTTCTATTCATTGAAAAGGCAAACAAAGAGCACTAGAGTAAAGTTTTGTGATCAGACCAGTCATTCAAGAAGTACATTTTCCTGTCTCTAGCTATGTTTGTGCAAAGAGCTTAACCCTTCCTTGAACTCCTTAAAACAGCTTTAAACAACTTCTGTTCACACACACAAAAAAACATTATGTAACTCACTTAAAACTTCTCTAGCCTGCACCCCCTGCCCCTGGGACACTGCTTAGCCCTGACTTTGAATCCACACAAACAAAAAAAAAGTAGCCAAGATTGGAGTTCTCAGCAAGGGCAATCTCTCAGTGTGGTGATATTCCATGAAGGCATTTTCAAGCAGCAATCCCTAACAGTCCTTGCCCAAGCCTGGGACCTAGCCAGGCTGTGAGTTAAATACTTGCATATGTTAAGAGATCTAATTTACATCCTTTTGTGAATATACTTTTTACCTACGGCCCAGCAGAACTCCAGGAGTTATCAGTGGCAAACAGTCCCACTTCAGGAGAGCAATGGCTGCACTCAAACCCTGAGACACTTTATTTTGATCCTACTTTGTGATCAGGTAAGCTGTTCTAAGACTGTCCAGCTTCATCTCATCTACTGCCAAGGGAGTTTTTTCTTCTTTATGCACATACCAAACTCTTTGTACCAGATAAGGCATTGTGCATGGACTTACAGCAACAATTTGAGCAAAAGAAAGTCTGGAAATGCCAGGGTGAAGTCCAGTGACTCCTTGAACCACTCCTCAACACTAAGGAACAGATTTCCATTAAAGGATAGGTCACTCTTCTTTCTGAGGTCAAGCAATGAGCTTCCTCATTGCATCCACACTGACATTTGCAGTAATACGTAGAGAGCAGACACACAGAATGGAGCCATAAATTGCCTGTTGGCTGAGTTCAGTTTTGCTCCTTGTCAAGTGTGTTGCTTTGGCTGGTAGAAATTGTTACTGAAGGCTTTTGAACAAATATTAAACATCAGGTTTCCTGATGTATAAATAAACCCTGCAGTTGCCTGGAAAACCTCATGTCCATTTTTACTCCTGTTTCAAAAACAGCTTCACTGAAATTTGAGAATGAAAAGCTGTTTTCTGATTTGTGTTAACAGAGCACATAAGGGTACCTACTCTGCTGTGTTCTCTGGGAGGAATATACGTATAATGATCATGTAAAAAACAACAATCATATAAGAATTAATCAAGGACTAACACTGCACTGTTTTTTTTTTCCCCATACAAGCACAGAACATGATATCTCAGACTTTACAGTCTCTCCATTCTACGAAATGCTGAGCCTGTCGTAGAAATCAAATGGAAGGATTTCTAATTTGAAGTGATATATTAATTTTTTCATCAGATCAGTTACAAATAGCATGATGATAAAAATTAAAAAAAAAAAATGTATTAGCTGTCTTTTTTGTTTTTTCTCTTAGCTCCAAAATGGAGTTGAATAGATAGGTTCACCTTTGTAAATGCATGGACCCCAGCCACTACTACTTCTAGGTTTTTCCAAATCAAAATTATGTCTGACATGTCCTTTACTAGAGAAACATTTCAGCATTTGAGTTATTCCATATAGATTTTAACATAAGTCAACAACTGCAGTAATGCTACTTTCATTTTAGGTCTGTACATACCTTATTGAAACAAACATCACATTCCAAATTTAAGTAGAGGTAAATGATTTCAAAATCTGAGTGCATACCCAATTTTTAGATGCTATTCTGAGTCTAAACAGAGACAGTATTTCACCATTTTCCTTAACTTGAGAGGAAGTCCCACAAAAATACTGTCACTCTGTGCTACAGACTTAACTACTCATCACCACAAACTGAAGCAGGGATGTTTCTCCATGTGACAAGCCCTGGCTTATAGAAGAGATAAAGAGGACTGGAACAAGCTACAGGTAGACTTTAGAGGCTCCACAAAGAAAAACATTGCTTTTGACCAAGATTAAGTGTTTCATTTAAAACCAATATCAACATAACCACCTGTTTCACAACTAACTAGAAGTCCTGCAGCTGAAATCCATCAACTGAACTATGACTCAGAGCCTCAGAAGTGCTGAGCCACCTAACTCCCGCAGAAATCAAGGCATCTAAATACCTATAAGGGTAGAGGCCTTGTCACCCCTTAATAAGAGAACAGTTCATAAAGCTGCTACAGGTTAAGAACAATCAGAAACTGCAAAAAACACAATCAACTAATTAAGTGCTGTTTTCTGCAGATACATTAGTACTCCTCACACCTTTGCTCCCAGATCCACTGCAGCTGGTAGTTTCAGTCATCAGTGCACTCATGCTAAGGTTGCATTAGCAGAAGGCAATTTGCAGGTGGGTCTCAGGTTCTGGATTCACTTGGGAGCATTCACACACTCGGGATGGCCTTATCATAAATGCTTTCAATTTTACTCTTGCATTTTTGGGAAAACAGAAACAGTGGGCAACATAATTTCCTTAAACCTGTTATAAGAGCCCCACTTTTTTCTAGTACATATCATCTTCACAGTCAGAACTGCAGGAAGGGCTACAATGCAACTCCAGAATTACCCAGATCAGCTAGCACAGAGGTCACAGCCACATACCTCTCACCAGAGGTTGTGCTGGTGTTTGCATGCCCAAGATTTGACTTATATAAGCTTAGAAAGTCAGCCATTCCTTCATTTAGGGAAGGCCCTAAAGAGTCTTTGTACTCCTCCTGTGCCTCAAGTTAAAAGACAGACGCATTCATAATGCATAGCCTTGTGATGTGCGCTCCACGACAGCTGCAATCTGTGAACCAGGCACCCAAACTCCTTGAGAAATGCACTTACTGCGAGCTGAGTCCACAGCCAGTTGGACGTACTATCCCTCTCCTTCACTCTGTACATTCCAGTGGTACTTTTTTCTATTCTCCATCCTGAAGGTTACTCTGCTAAAAAAAACTGTTCAGCATCTGCATATTCAGAAATGATACACAAAGACATGTGTCTACAGCCAATCACTCCATATTCTCTGAAATGTCAGTTTTGGTTTAAATATACATTTTAACAAAGAAGGCTTGGAAAGCTCCTGGTCATCTTCAGTCAGTGAAAAACTTAACTGGCAACTATACTACAAATGTAGTTTATTAGTCTGTATCTCACATAACTAAAATTAATAAATGCAAGGTATCCTTCAGTATCAAGCCATTTGTGTTTTCTGGCGAGTCATCTTGCTTTCCTGATTGCTGCCATTACAGACTTGGGAAAGAGCACCAGCTACTTCAAAATGTGTCCACAGCACTAATGCACTTCTGACACTCATTTCACATAGCCAGAGCAGAGATTCCCTGGTGCCAGCAAGCTGCAGCTGACCAAAATGCATCTCTCCAGCCAGCACAAGAATGCACCCAACCTCCTCTCCTGCCTCAGAAACATCCCAGAACAGAGACCAAGCAGTTCCCTGGCCTGCGTCAATTCAAGTGGATGAGCTGTGTTCTTCACCAACTCCATGTACTTCTTTGGTTGGCTTGAAGGCTACAGCTGTGATTAAATCCCTGAACAGGGTATTTTTCCTAGCACATCGCTATGGCTGAAATCAATAGGTTTTACAGTAATGCAGTAATGGACCAGATAATGAGGCTCTAGCTGGAAAACTTCCAGTGAAGACTCGTGCCTGAGGAATTCTTCACCTCTGGTTTAAAAAAGGTGAGGGGGGAATGTTTCAGATTTTAGAGTTTCATGATTCAGTGTTTCTTTTAACTTGCATATTTTCTTACTGGAACTGGCTATGGCATTTATCAATAATCACAATATTTAAATCATGTGCCTCCATGAATGATACCTATTGCAATCACATGTGCAGTAAATGACCCACTTTAAAAAAGGAACGATGCGAAGCCCTTTTGGGTAGAAGAGATGTCCATATTCATTATGTACGTGGCACACTCCAGCATGAAAATCAAGGGCTCTGTTTGAAATACATTTCTCTCCAATCTTTCTCCTTTCTTTTCCAGGGCTTTCAGAGAGGGTTTTATTTTTTCCTCGATGATACTGTGAGGAAATACTTCTCATGTTGGATTAGCCTCCTGAGCTGTCTGCTGCATTTCCACAGCTAGTTTCCAAGGTTTTGACCCCCAAGAAACCCAGCAGAAAGAGACACAATGTGAATGTACATTAGCTGCCCACAGTCTATCTCCCTACACACTTCATAAACTGAGAAAAGGTTTTAGACCAGGTTCCTTCTGGTGCTCTAAGGTTTACATTCTCCTGGTTTGAACGTACATATAATGACCAGATCTTGATGTACAAATACTTCATGCAGGGGTATAGGAGAGGTTTCCTTGACTAGGGATACAGCCTGAGCCACAATGTAGCTTTCAGTAGTCTGAAGGGAACAGACGCAGGTGGGACCTTTCTCACCTTTCACTAATTTTTCGTTAGCGAGCTCTCCTGAGGATTGCTTGTAATGACTCCCCTCAACAGATGAGTCCACGGCATTGTACTCACCCCTGAGCAATCTATAACAGAAATGAAAAACAAAACAAAAACACTTTCCCTGATGTAACATCCATTAAGTGACCCTAACAAGGATGGAAGAGCTCCATCCTGATCTCCACAAATGGTCGGCTTGTGCCTCGAAGCGCTGGGCTAGATTCGATTACACCAATCATTATTTCAGTTCATGCAACTCTAGACTACTAGTGATATCCAATCACTTTGGCACACTGGGAATTCAATCGAACGTTTATACTAAAGAGAACTATTTACTTCAGCCCCTAGAGGCACCACTTTAAAAAAAAATCTCTGAATATCGCTGAAATTAATATTAAGACTTTATACCCTCATGTATTTTTGAGGATTTATATATGTTGAGATATCATTTTTCTTACCACTTATCCTCTTACATACTCCCACAATATCTCATCTGTGGCATTTTCCCAGATGGGGCCCACAGCAACGTTCTTGTAGCTTTTGGCTCACTTTGCATTCTCACTTAACAAAATCCTTGATTTGACGAGGTCTTCTCTGCTACAACACCCAGAGTGCCAGACACTGCCTTGTGCTAAACACGTCCCTGTTTGCTGCACAGCATCCTCTGGGCATCGCACACCCCAAAAAGAGCCTGATTCTCCTCTGTCCCAGGGTCTCCTGAGCAAAGGAGAGCAGTGGGTGCACCCACACAGACCACAGAAACAGCAGAGCTCCAATTTGGCATTCAGCACCGTGTAGGCAACAAGACGTCGTGAGAGGCAGCAGATAGCTGAGCTCTTTATTACTTTCCTACCATAATTATCCATTTTCCAAACATGTTCCAAGTGGAACGAATAGCTGGCAGTCCGTGTACTGGCTTCCACTGGCTCTGCCTTAGATTTCTATTTCTAGGTGTGAAGACCTATTTTCCAGAGGTGGATAACTTCTGAAACTGAACCTTTATCCTTTCATTTACATGTGATTTATCAAACAATGAAAGAGTACATATCAGTATCACAAAGCCAAAACATCTGCCCATCTCTCTATATTATTTTCCCAGAGCACACTTTCTGTCAGTGAAGCTGGCACTCAGCAAAACCACTGCTGGCTGCATGAGGCTCCTACAGTCACCCTGAAAATGCTCACATGCAGCATTTCATCTGATTTTATCTTTGTATGCTCAGCACAGACTGGTGTTTTCTCCCATCACAAACTATTCTTCCTTAAATAGTGCAGGCTCTTCTCTCTAAGCCATTTCTTATTTTCCTGAGTTGATCACCAAATATGCAACTGTGACATACAGATTTCTTACGGGCTTCCCTCAAGCTCACAATGTTTCTTTCACGGCTCAAGTCAGCAAACAGGACAAAACACCTGCCAATTATTTCCCTGAACTAAGCCAGCTTTCCTAAGTCAATCAGTGTGTTGCATCCAGATATGTAATCATTCTCTCCTTATCTCAATCTGCCAATTCTTGCTGAACTTCTGGCAAAAACAGACTGATATTTAGAAAATTGAGCATCTCTTCACACAACTCTTTGCACACAGGTGTGCCATGAGGTTCTCTTCACTTGTTACATGTGTCAGGAACTTCAGCCACATGTCTTATCCTGAACCTTTGCAGAGCAGAGGTAACAAATCACCTGTAACTCTCATAGGAAGAACTACAACAAACGTACTGAATGAAATACAAATTTGTATTGTATATTGCCACAGACCCCATAAAGTCTGTGCCATAAATGTAGCTGAATAGGTTTTTTGGTTTTGTTGCTTTTTTAAAGAAAAATATATAGCAGGATAAAAAACTGGGGAGTAAATAAAACCACAAGACTTTTATTTGTATTACATAATATTCCTTTTACAAGATATCCAATTGATTTTTCTAGGAAATGTCAACATACAAATGATTGCCATGTGTTCTCTGAAAATTGATACTACACTTAGGAACACAAGAATTTTAAAAAAAAAATCTGCTAATTGAAAGCTGCCACTGCCAATTACTACAGCTGAGTTCTCTACCTACAAAAGTCTTCTAGGATTCTTTATTAAAAATAATAATTAAAAAAATATCAGAAGTTTGTAATGTAGAAACTCTTAGGTACAGAAGTCCCAGATTTTATCAGAAAGGAAACAGCATTTCATGTCATTTATTCAAGACAAAGTTGGCTTCCTCATCCTTAAATTTTTTCTACAAGTCTATCTTCCATCTGTGCCTTGGCTTTGCCCTACAAATCATAGACAGTATGAGACATTGAACTCTAAAACTGCAATGCTTTCTTATTTAGATGCTACATGTCCAATAAGCATCCCTTCTCTGTCCCTCAGTGACAGCACGGGAATGAAACATGGAGGACAGTGTCTACGCAGGGCTCGTCAATGCACAATGCACCTAACTGGCACATATTTGGAGTGGTTTCACAAACCATGCAGTTCAGACCTCCTGCTTTACAAGGTGAACACACAGCCACAGATGAGTCCCCACATAGCTGAGGTCACTGCTACTTCCTGCAGGAATGTTCCAGCAGATCTAGAGTAGAGACTGAATTCTGACAGTACATGAACTGTAGGGACTATTTCTGTCCTTTCATTTCTCAAAAATTACTGGGGAAAAAACAAAAAACACTTGGCTAGACATCTTTTTCCAAATGTGTTTGGAAACTCCTCTTAGTTACTGACATATAAGGATAAGCTTTATCTTTCTCTGGTTAGGGATGGATTTGCTCAACATAAAATATTCCCACATTTCCAGCGTGGAGTGAACTATTGCAGAGGAGGCTGACATAGTCTCTTCTGGAGATATCTACACTTCATTAGTAACTAACATAAAAAAGTCTAATCTCAAGGGTATGTAACCAGGCTACACGCAAACAAATCCCAAGGACCTCAACAGGCATTTAGCTCCTCATAGCCAAGCAACTTGCTATATGCACCACAATCTCTAAGTTTTACCTTTCTACATAACCACAGAACACCATTACTGTAATAAGAACATGGTTCTGCAGACATCAGACACACTGACTCTGTTTCCAAGATCTCTGCTAAAAAGCAAGCTTATGCCTTCAATGCCCATACAGTCACACCCAAGACACAGCCACCTCCCCAGAACCAACAGCAGGATATTCCATGCAGTAATGGAATTAAACTTCAGGGATGTCCAAGCAATGCTATCACATACCGCTTTCTACTACTACTAAGAAAGCATCAATACTGATTACTGTCTGAGATGTCTTTGTCAAACACTTAATGAAGCACATATTGGGTCTACAGATCTGACTGACAATTTATTCTAAATAAATCCATATACCAAAGGATTTAGGTGCCAAAAGCTGAAAGAGTTTTCAGGCTGATTTTTTTTTAGCCCAGACCATGATAGCTACACAGCAATATGTCATCTGAAGTTACAGTTGCCTGAAAACTCGAAATATCAGGAGATCAAGTTTATAGATTTCTATGACTTTCCCTGAAATCTCTCTTTGACTTGAGCACAAAATGCAGTAATAACAAAACTCCCAGGTCCCTATTTATAATACAGAGCAGAGATGCTGTTTTCTAAGTATAAGCTATTACCAGTATGGGGAAAAAAAAAATGGTAATCTTATTATTTGTTTGAATTTCTTCTGCTTCTCTTCCTGTTCTGCATGGCCCACATGTAGCTGAACTAGCAAAGCTTGAAGAATAAGAAATTTCAGAATGAGGAAGGCTCCAAAGCAAACATCACAAAGGAAAAATGGTTGTGTTTCATCAGCAGCAGATTTTAGGACCTTCCCATTCCACTCCTGATGTTACAGCCTGCTAGCTACTCAGCTATGTGGCACACCAAACCTGCCTCATTGACCACAATCAACTGAAGGATGGTAATGGGGGATAGGGCAGGGAAGGGCAGGGGCGAACAAAGGCAGCCAGGAATGTGGGAGGCCAGGCTTTCTTAAAGCAGAAATGACAAGATCAAGAAATTATTGTGTGTGAAATTGATAAATGATAAAGTAGACATCACTTAACAGTCCTAACATTGAGGACAGATGCTCGTTACACATGTATGAAATGTCTCTGCTGGACTCTGCTGCTGTTCCTGGCTTTGCAGATTTCTTCTGTAAGCAAGGGCAAGGCATTTATCTCAGCCACTGGCCCCTTCCTTTCTCATTGATTAAGGGAAACAAGGTCAGCCACCTCCATCTGCCCTATAAAGCAGAGCTGCCTATCACACAGAGCCTCCAGAATTGTAGGACAAAGCTTCTTTAAAGTCTTCTATGAAACAATCAGTGTGACAATTGTACGTCTCCATGTTAAGATGCAAGGTAGAACCAGGATCTCCAAGTACATTATCTGATCCTGGCAACTCCATTCCTTTAAAAATGCTGTCAGAGCATTGGCCCAACAATGTATTATGCAGTTGTGCATGATAGGTCTCCCCCAGACTACATCATGCTTGGCTTTTTAAGCTGCTGAGTACAGTAGAGAGGAGTCAAGCACCAAAGAAGCTAACCAGGCATAGATCAAGCCTAGAGCATTTAAAATAATACTACTAAAATGTAAAATGTACTAATATTACTAAAATGTAATAAATACCTGTTCAAAAAACAGTGAAGCCCAAGCTGCAGGTTTAACATTAGGCCATAATTACTCCAAATCTTCATTAAAGCACTTCATGGATAGAATAGTTCCTCCATAGAACTCGGGCTGCTCATCAGAATGACTCTGATATCTCAGACTCATAAACACATGGATACAATAAACACAAAAAATTAAAAGTTTGTAAACTTTACTAATGTCAAGAACAAAAAAATCCAAAAGGGAGGCCAGAAGAAGAAAATTGCAAACACATTAAAAGACTCATTTAAACAAAACGGAGCCAGGAAAACTCCAAAGCTGGGCCAAAACATCATCTTTCAGTAATCCCCTTGTACCTGAGCATCTCAGATAATCGCACCTTCTCTTAGCTGAGACTCTGAGCAGTGGGTGACCTTCTCTCCCAAGCATGCTTCAATAACCAAGTACAGCAGGGGAGAACTGAAGATGGCATTTCAGCCTTTAACTGAATTTCCCGTATTTCTTCAATTTACACCAGACCCTTATGTTATTTCAACTTATCTTTTCTCTGACAGCACACAAAGCTCGAGGTTCAGAAACTGCTGTTCCGACATGCACATGCACACAACAATGAATTATTGTACCAAAAAATTATCTGCACGATCTCTCATTAAATATTTGTTTTCAGAGAGATTACGGAACTGTTCTCTTTCACACAGCCCTTGACCAAGCAGTACCGGCAGCAAACACACAGCCAAAACACTTGGATCGGACTGACGCTGTACCATTAGCAAGAGTCAATAATTCTGTAAATCCAGTAGCAATTGCAAGTCACTTTACTCACAAATGGCTTTTTGAAGGATTTTTTTTTTTTTTTTTGCATTTTTTTTGCATTTTTAATGCTCTGTTTTCCAAATAGGGTTGCTCTACAAATGTAGAGAAAATACTGGTTGAATAGTATACGAACCCTGATGTGCTTGTGGGAACAGCTTTCTCCAAGCACAGAAAAACAAAAGGAAAAGCAGAAAGGCTTATTTTACAGATAACTGCTGCAGGAAATAAGGTAATTTTTAAAGAAATGGTTCAGCACCGTTAACATGTTTGTACAGTATACACCTTGGCTGCACATCAGCTGTTATTGGATAGCAGAAGCTGTATCCATCTGTAACTTTCATTAAAACAGAACGCACCACATAATTATATTTGGATTCTTTTTCTTTGCACAGGATACCAGGAAATCTTTCTTTCTTTGTTGGAATACACACACCATGTGAGATTAGCACTTAGATTTTAAAAGGAAAAAAAAAAAAAAAAAAAAAAAGGGTATAGCATCAAAGTATAGCATGTAAATTAAGCATGATAAAAACGAAACAGGAAGAAACCAAAACATCAAATGGCTCTTACTTGATATGTCTGCCACTCACAGCATCTCCAAATTTAAAAATAAAAAAGGATGTGTCTATTTCAGAAAAATACATATATCAGATAACTCCATATTAAAACTATATATATATATCTAATCCCGAATCAAAGGTGGATATTCTGCATTTCTCTTGTCGCACAGAATAGAGTCTGCTCCAGAAAGGCTTTAAGTGCACAATTCAGAATAAAGCTCTCTACTTCAGGTAGTGCTCAGTTACTAGAAAAATTGCCTTGATGCCATAGCCTTGATGACCGAGGAGTAGCAGGCAGACAATACTTCACATTTGGAGCTTTAGTCACTCCTGGAGCTGGCTCGGTCACAAGGAATCATTCTGATTCTCAGCACGTTTAACACATCGCCATGCAAGAAATAATTTACTCTGTTGCACCCTCTAGTGGGATTACTTTATAGTAATCAAATTCTCTCAATTTTGTTAGTTTTCTATTCATAGTACACATGTTAACTAAGGAGAGTCACAAAAGAATGTATGTACATTCCCAGATGAGCTTACTCCAAGGTTAACTGACATCTCTCCTATTTATTGCTATTTTCTAGTAAGGCATATAGCAAAATAGCACTCTGATGAACACAAATTTGAAAAAAAAAAAATAATAATCAGGAATTTTAGTTTTTGGGTTTTGAGCTAGGTTCTATGTTCAGCTTAAAACAAGTAGAAATATTTTCTATTCAAAGAAAAAAAAAAGGACTTTTTTTTTTTTTAAGGTCGAGATATGTATAATAAGGAGACAACGAGAAAATGTGGGTTTTGTGCACTATAAGTACTAGCTACCTTAAAAGTGTTCTGTAACTTTATGCAAAATTGGAAAACAGCAAAAAGTCACAGTAATGTTAACATCGTTATTTGACTTACTGCCCATGTTGTTTCTAACTCAAAATATTTACTATGGAAAAAAATCAGGCCCATGATAAATGAAGTGAAAGGTGAGGGAATAATTACCAGGACACAGATCCTGGAACAACTTAAACACATCCTGATCTGTGGTTGTTGGGCTGATCATGTTCTCACTGAGAAGAACTACTTGTCAGTCATGATAACAGGAGCCAGGCACAGTTCACAAACTCAGCATGGCCTCTCTTGGTGCTTCACAAACCACATATATAAAGCATTTGGAAAAACTGGTCCAAGTGTTGCATTCAAGTGAGCTACACACTGGATGGGACACAGAATCATAGAATGGTTTGAGTTAGGAGCTCATCTGGTTCCAACCCCTAGCTATAGGCAGGGACAGTTCCCACTAGACCAAATTGCTCACAACCCCATCCAGTCCGGCTGTGAATTCTTCCAGGGAGAGGGCATCCACAACCTCACTGGGCAACCTGTTCCGGTTTTCTCACCACCCTAATAGTAAAGATTTTCATCCCAATATCTACTCCAAATCTACCCTCTTCCAGTCTAAATGCATTTCTTCTAGTCCTGTCGCTACATGTTCTTATATATAAAGTCCCTCCCCAGCTTTCCTGTAGGTCTGGTAACAACTTCATCCCTGCTCCAACTTCCTCACGGCAGCTACAGAAGCAAAGAGAGGCACAAACATATCCCAAAAACCAGGAGGCAGGCAGTGTTGGTGTGTGGAGCACACTGTTCCCTCCCCAGAGGACATCACTGCTGTCCTGGCCTAGGCAACATGCTATGGGCAAGCCAAAGCACTTGTGTCAATGAACAATGGAGATGGCCCAAAAGCACATGCTAGGCACAGTTTCACCTTGAAGGCAGCTCCTCCTTCCCACAGGCTGGAAGCTGTGCTTGGTCTCAATAAAGATCTCATCATCTAAGGTTTTTAAGTGTAGATATCAAGATGCAGAAACAATAGCCAATTGCCTTCCTCGCTGCATTAGGATTTAAAATATTACAGCACTTCCAGCAAGCCCTGACATCAGGCAGCACGAAGGAGCAAACAAAGAGGTCTAGCTTATCTTTTGTGCTCGGATGTATTTTGTAAAAGAGTATAAAGGAAATCAATTTTCCCATCATAAATCTTGCTTACTCTCCTTATAGAGGTGATGGCTGACTTCCATGTGAAAATGTCAAAATAAAAGCACTTTGCTCTCCAAGAGACTTTGGTTCAATCAGGCATAATACAGCTCAAACAACCCTAATGTAAATAAATGCACTGAAAACACAAACGTCCACAGGAGACAGGGCTGTTAGGGCCCCCGTGCTTCCACAGGGAATATCTCTCTGCTGCCTAAACAGATGTAGGAACATCTTCTCTTTGCTGCTCACCAGAATGAGTGTGGGCTTTGTAATCTGCTGAGCAGTGATTTTCCCTCATTCATTAATATTCAAAATGGTTTCTTTCTCCTTCCCTGCGTCCCCTTAGATGGTTGACCAAAACGTTAGCAAGAAAGACCACCCGTGTTAGAGTGCTAGCTCTGACTCGCTGCCTGTGTAACTATGATAATAAGCCATTCTTAAGGCGTTATCAATGTAAGTCCACACACACGGCGGAAGACACGAATCTGTGCCAGCAAGCCCTTGTGACGCAGCTCCTGCTCTTCTGTTTCTCTGTGTCTGATACGCATCCCAACCACACAGAACACAAAAAACTTCGACAATTCTGACAATAAAATGTGCTAATGAAACTACATTTATGTGCTTCAGATTAGAAAAGAATCATCACTAACAAATAAGCTAAGAAGGTCATTACCACTTCACATTAATGAATTACCAATTTGGAGGAAATTGCTTCATTGTGGAACCAGGACACTGGAAAGAACAATATTACGTATACAAAATTAAATCTAAGCAAATCTATCTGACAGGAAGAAAAAAAAAGAGTACATATTTCTAAGATGAGGCATTTGCAATTCACAATAATTTTATCTG
This sequence comes from Meleagris gallopavo, assembly GCF_905368555.1. Classification (NCBI taxonomy): domain Eukaryota; kingdom Metazoa; phylum Chordata; class Aves; order Galliformes; family Phasianidae; genus Meleagris; species Meleagris gallopavo. The sequence goes on from NC_139413.1 coordinate 23,148,316, forward strand.
GCTATGTATCGGAAACAAGAAGAAAACATGAATACATATTTTGTAGGGAAGTGTTGATGACAGAGGTAGCAGGATGAATAAAGGAATAAAAATAAAATTGCTTCCAGTAACCTGGCGGCAAAAACTAAAACACAGTGTCATCAATATCCATGACATCTGTGAAGAGAGTCATCACAATGCTAAAAAAATCATATTGCATTTGCTCTGTTAAGGTAAGCTCTAAGATCTGGCACCTCTGTTTCTCGTTATAATGCTGTCAGTAGGTGAAATTCACAGGACAAGCACTGTGTATTACTTATATCCTACTTAAACCTGCGTTTACCCGGTGTGTGTACTATCATCTGTTACACATGCACGATCCTCTGCTACATAGGTTTCTTGTTAAATTCAGTTTTGATCCAAATCTTAGAGAAATCTTTTATTTCAGTGACGCTTATGTAAAAGCAAAACCTTTCAATATCATGAATTTGAACTTGATTTTCCATACAGAGGTGTTACGTTTAATTTAGGAAGCATTCCCCATATTCTTACACTCATGCTGATATTAACACCTGTGCAAACTCAGTGTAAAATGTGATGAAACCAGAATTCCCCAAGCATATCAGCAGTAATATTTTGCACCCACTTGGCACAGACGCAATTTATTATGAGATTAAACACAGTGGTGAATCAGCCCTTCTGTATTTAAAACAATAGCACACTCTTTCACTTACAGAGACGATCACCAGATTTAGGCATGAAAGAAAAACTGTTGACCTCATCTTAAGTTCTTATAGATTTCTGTAATTATTAGCAAGTAATCATGAGGCTGGAAGGCAATGTCTAGGAGCAATCCAAGAATAAAAAAGTTTATATAAATCAGGGTAGAAATACACAGACATGGCTGTGTCAGAAAGATGTCACAGTGCATAGCTACTGTAGACCTTTTGTGTTTGAAAATATTAAATATACGCAAAGCATAATGGAAAAAATGTTTAAAAACTGAGTCGTAATGGTGTAATTATATAATCTGTAAGGAAATACTATAACCCCAAGTTTTAACGCCTCTTCAAGATTACTGATTCAATGGGGAAAAAAAAAAAAAAAAAAAAAGGCTGAGTTTCCAGGTCTGTAGAAGACGCTGCATAAAAAAGCTCCCTACGTTATATGAACATTGTCTGTAACACGTAAACCATATAGCAGAAGAATAAATTATCAGAAAATTAATTGGACATAAATAGAAAGCTCTTGCATGTTTGGTTTTAGCTATCAGCAATTCAGCACTCAGCTGATCACAGGCGTTGTTTTAGTCAATCAAAAAAGATCCTTTGTGTTATATAGTGTTCTATATTCTGTAACTCTTATAATTTGAGCTGAAGCAGTTATCCTTACTACCTTGTGAATACAGTCTGAAGGAGGTACAGAAAACGCTGATATACTTAGGATGACCTTCTTTGGTTCAGTGGTGTTACAGGCATATGTTTTTTCTTTTTTTTTTTTCTTTTTTTTTTTGTTACTAGGAAGGAGAAAATTACATTGAGCTAAAATGAATACTAATGAAACCCCTTAGTTAGCTTTCTTTGTGATAAGAATAAAAAATTGGAGATATGTTCCTCTAGAATCTCAAGCAATTTTTGTCCTTTATTCTGATAGAAAGATTACTCACGGTAGAGAAGGAGAGCAAAGTAATTTCATAAAATATCTGCATTTTTAAGAATGCTTTTGTTGCAAAAATGTTGGTGTGCAATTTCTTCAATCTACTTTTAAGGCTGTAAAGAAAAAGTACCTATTTGTTCTGCACTGCAACAATGCCAGCTGCATTCAATCAACTAAAAAGCTGCAAGCCATAAACCTTCCTCCACAGCTATAGAAGAAAAAAAGGCAGGGCCATAAAAATTCATCAGGATAATGTAGAGATGAGGCGCGTTTGAATCACCATCCCTGCAATCAACCAATCACTCATCCTGTGGCATTTACAGCACATCTCATTCCCCTGTTCCTTAAGGACAATTGATTTTCCTGATTCCATTAGCATAACGGCAAGGAAAATGACTGCAGTGCAATATTTCTGGAAACTTCCAACAAGTATGCTGTGTGCTGGAGTGTGACCATAATAATAAGCTACCTAGCTAGCAACTGCGTGTGCTGCTGCTGCTATGGTATCGTATCCGAGGGAAAAGGACACAGACTAAGCAATTTTGGGTTCACGTGTAGAAAAGAAAAAAAGAAAAAGAAAAAGAATGTTTTCACAGAATATAAACCAAAAACTCACTTAAGCAAATAAACATAATTTCAAGGTGGGTTGATCAGTAGGCAACATCTAGCAGGCCCTGAGCATTATTGTGTTATGGTTAATAATTCCATTTTCTGAAACATTAGTAATACTCCTGCATTCCTCGATGGCTTTTATACTCCTGTTTTTGCTTAGGTTTAAAACAGAAGAAAATGAAACTTTAATACCACCATTTCCTTATAAATATACAAGAAGAATGTGTTGGTGGACTCCCCAAAGAATTTCCAACCACTCACCACATTACACAGTCATCAGCACTAAGCGGGGGTCTCCACGTTTTTCAGTTTTCTCTTTAAGTTCAGTGATAACATCCACCCAGCATAAATTATTCAAGATGATGAAATTTTATTGGTGAACATGCACTGCCTAAATTTAAGACTGCACATTATTATCTCTCCTTGTAAATGTATTTTAAGAATGTGGTAAGCTTTTTGAAGTGTAATTCAGATACTACTGTATCTCAAACAACATAAAATACTTTTCATCTTGTGAAGGATCCTTTAGACTTCTAAGGTCCTATCTGCTGTACATTTTTAAGTCCCTTTATAGTTTCAAACCCAGTGGGTTATGCATGTTAAATTCAATCCCTAAACTGAATTCAAAGTTGATATGAGTCTGCCTGTAGAACTAAGGAAAGTCTTCCTATCATATGTACCAGAAGTCAATATTTTTAACTCCTCACTGACGTGCTTTTTTCTACACGCTATTCCTAGAAATACTACAGCATTACTCATGACAATAAAGAAAAAAGAAGAGAATAAGAGGAACTTAATTTCAATTGCATCCTATTTCGTGATTAGCAGCAAGGCCCAGATTCGTACAAGCCTCATTTTTTACTATGATTACTTTACAACCTGTAACCCCTATTCATAAACGTGACTCTCTTCTTCCTAAGCACAGTAGAAACGCAGACTATTACTGAGAACCCAAAACGTACATACAGAAGAAGACTGTAATAAATATAAACAAGAGATATGTTGGCTCACAAGTAAAAGCGTCCCAGAAGAGCACCAGCCCCACTCTAGAAATGACATCTGTCATTTTAAATTGACGGGTGAATAGAATGGGACAACATTTCAAGTACAGGAGAAGATTCTGCATGGAAACGGTAGCTGAATTTTCACTCAGATAGTAACCTTAGAGAATAATTTTAATCACACAATCACACAGAAAGCACAATGAGTACTTACAGGTACAGAACATCCAAGAGTATTCCAGTAACACGCTCCAAAGTCTGGAAAGTTGGCCACACACAACAGAACACAACACCCCTTCCTAACACTGCGACACAGTGAAACTGAGAAGCAGAGCCAACAGGATCACCTTGGTAGGAGAGCCCAATAATTCATCAGGATTAAATGATGAACACCTGGCAACCCTACATCATGCCTGGGTGGGACTGAGTTCACAGCTATGATTAACGAGCTCAAAGGTGCCAGAAACATCCAATACTTGTTCCCCCATCAAAAAAAAAAAACAAAAACAGGGAGACCAATAGAAACGCTGCCCTCTGCACAGAGCACCTCATCATGTAGGTGTCAGGTGAGAGCTCCTATCTAAGAGTCCTATATACATTGAGGGCAATCAGAGAACAAGTTTGGGCCAAACAAAAGGAACCAGGCAGAAGTTTCAGGACACTTGTCCCTGCAGCAGTCTCCAAGCAACATAAGGTCTCTCATGCTCTGTGTCCCTCCACAAAACTTCAGCAGAGTGCACCCACAGAGCTCAGCGCAGTGCACCCACTGCTTCCCACTTGACTGTTGTTTCTCTCTGGGTTTGGGGTTTTCATCATTCTTTTCTTTCATGATAAACATGGTTTATTTGTTATTAGGAACTGGGATCTGTGAGGAACCAAAGCATTTGTAAACTGAATGCAGGCTTCAGATAACATTTTCAGCAGAAAATGGTCTACCCGAGAGGCCATGGGCTCCTGTTTCCAGCAGCTCTCATGTATATAATGAAAATAATGATATACTATAGCTTTTCCAGAAGCCTTACCAATGGTCAGTTGATATTTGGGAAGCGACATGACACCATAGTAGTTCTCTTCAAGAAATTATCAGGACATGAGGGAGTGATGCAGCCATTGGGTGTCTTTGACGTGTACATCTAAAAACCAAGGTACTAAATACCTGTTGAGTACATACTTCTCACCACTAAAATAACCATTCCAGAGCTACTTGATATAACATAAAAGAAGGAAAAATATGGAATCCAACTCTCAGACATATAGCATTGAGTTATTCCACTGAAATATCCCAAATTCACCAGTACCAGTATGTTACACTCATATAATGTTCCCTGTGACTATCAGTGCAGAACTTCCTCTAGAAGCAGTCTGCAATTCCCACAGCAGCCCAGACAACCTTGCAGCCAGCATAAGAAGAAGTCATCTACTGAAAGATGATCACAACATGGAAACACACATGTACTCAGCACAGCACCTTTATAGGAACTCCTCTTCTAGAGAGTACTCAGCCTGCTGAAGAGGATGATGAGGTTAATCTTCTCCAGCTGCAAAGGGCTGTTGGCAGCATCATTTAGAGCCACCTGGGTGGATGCTGCATGGAAAACAGTGCTCTGCTATCCCTACAGTGAAGCAGAGAATTACAGAAGTGTCTTAAAGGTATCTTTCCAACATCCTTCTGATGTGAGGTGTGCACTTGTTGATTGCCACATTCCAGGATAAGGGCTATAGGCACAGAAAATAATCTATTGATTTAAATTTTAGACATCTCAAGCACAAATTTGATTCAAAATAGAAGGAGGCCAGCACAAAGAGGAAAGAACATTATGTGGGGTTTCATAGTTGGTCAGGAACTCAGCGTTATAACACTCTGAAAAACAGCACTATCAGCAAAGGCACCCTATAGTGTGAGGGCATCAGCTCTCGACTAACCAAGAGGAAATGCAAATCTATTAAGTCAACACCAGTTGTCTTTGACCTATTTAGTCCTTATCTGCCCACAAGCTTACTCTGATTTACTTAAAGCAGTTTATTGAAGATGAGCTAAGCTCCTGTTACTAATTGGCAAGCACCTTCTTTCACGTCGACCTAAATGTTTTAAACTCAGCTAAAAAAGTCTTGTTTAAAAAGATCAAAATGTCTACACAGCTATCTGTTTTGCTTTAACTAAGCTGTTTTAAAATTGAATCTTAATTTAATCTGCATTAATTGATTCATTTTAATTAAGGTGCATGCTTGAGCCAAACATATTGCCTATTTGCCTGCTGACCAAAGACCTGGTTAACCAGCATGATCCAAAGCAAATCCATTGGGCAAAAGACACCTCGCATCCCCAAATGCTTCTTTGCTGTTTTGCTTCCAGGCATCAGAACCATAAAGCTTGCAGGTCCACTGAAGTGTGCTGAACCTTGATCCTGGAAGTGCTGTCACAGAGAGTGAAAATGAGGTACATGAAAGCATGAATAATGTATAGCACGTTGCACTACATAACTCCATGGCATGCAAATGTCAAGAACTGGATCGTCAGCAGAATATTCAGTCCAATTCACAGGCTGAGTATAGCATTAAGTGCTATTTTTTTTTTTTTTTTAATTCAAAATAAAAAAAATATGCCTCAGGAAAGCTTACAGCTGAGGACAAAATATCAAGAAATATCTACTACCTCCGGAAGTCAAACCTGAGTCAGTTCTGGCTGGGCCAAGGAATCCTGGCTCCACTACAAAGCCATCTGTCTTACCAAGAATGATGTTGAGCAGACAAGTAGATTCATTTCTTTCTTTCTGACCTCTTACTCATGTTTCCCAAAGCTGCTCCTAACAGCTTCACAAATTTCTGCATTGGTTTTTCCATTCCCAGATCTTCCAAAAGTTTCTGCATTGGCTTCTCCACGATATACCAGCCACTCCCAAATCCTTTCAAATCCCTCAGCCACAGCAATCCTGCCCGCGTGAGTTCTTAGGGCAAGAAAAAATATACAACAGAGCATAAAATGTCAAGAAAAGGATGCGGCAAAAGAGTGAGAAGACTTTCCACATTGTTATACTCACTTGTTTCTCTGATTTGATTTTTTCTGACTCATAGAATATCTTAGCCTTCACCCCACTCTCTGTGTAACCATCACTTATTCATTGCTCGTCAGTACTTCCACCTTGCGTGGAAAACTGACTTTTGGGGCAAGTAATACTAATACCCACTCCACTAAAGACCGCAAATTAAGTATCCCTACAAATGATAGCGGAAGAACAAAGGTCTGATGTCTTGTACCTTGACCCCTACGAGTTTAATGCTGCCTCTAGTTGCCAGAAGAGGCTTTTTATCTTTGTTACCTCTTGGTCACTCTGCAAACAATTGCTTATATTTCTTTCCCTTTGTTGGGAATCATAGGCTCAGATGCATGACTGTGGTCTGCATCTCCAACATCTGCCACCTTCTTTCAACTGCAGAATCTGGTTCCATTTCACAGGCAAATTCTATTTGCTTTTCTGTGGGCACCAGTGGAATCCAGCAAAAAGAGTTGGGAGATCCTCTGTACACACAGGACAAACTTTGTAAAAGAGTAGGGCAAATTCAGTAGTCTTCAGTCGTCATCCACCACTTGTGTGTGACAGCAGGGTCTGCAAGGTCACTGTGGAAATAGAAGGCCAAGAGAGACACAGGACTGAGAAGACCAAGACTCCATCTTCTTCTGCTTTGTCTTGGACAAACCTTCTCCATTCAGAAGGTGTCTATCCCTGGATAACAGGTACATTTTTTGAGAAAAGGTCTCTTGTTTTCCATTTAAAACGTGCTTTTTAACTGGCACTAATTGCTCTGTGCATTAGTCAGGTGCGTAATTAATAAATAATAATAATAACTTAATGCTGGTTCCATCTGGCATCTGCTGGAGAGCTGAGCCCTCAGTGTGGTTTGATAATGCTCTCAGCACTTACCAGACAGACACCATCAGGCCACTCTAGGGCTGGTACTAAGAGACAGTCTGGGCAGCACAGTAGGCATAAGCAGGGGAGGGGTTTGTTGTTCTGAAGGCTGCTAGATTTATTTAGTATCATATAAAAGCCCTTAGAAAAAAACTTCTTCCTTTCTCTTAACTGCCTGCCAAGAAATTACTTGGGGGAATGGGGAAAATGCTCTTTAAAAGGCTATTAAATGTTATTGTTAAAAGAAGAAGGTGCCCATAATGTGATGCCTTCCCCAGAGCAGTTTTTCCTCTCCCCAGAACAGCATCTCAGCTTTCTGTTTGTTTTGCACTACCAAACTGAAGTTGACACTGTGGCTCTTGATGAATTGGTGCTTGATATCATTGCCAATGCTAATAGTTCTACAAAAGGAGACTATTTGGTTTTATAATTGCAGCAGTAGCTACATCAGCCACTCAGAAGACAAAACAAAACAAAACAAAACAAAATTAACCCTTTCAGTATCTGAGAGGAAGACAACAACTATTTCCTTTCAACTATTTGGAGTGGCTAAGTAACACCCAGCACCTGTCTGTTTTCTGATGCATGTACAAGCAGAGTGGTCACATCTCCTGTAGGGCTGACCCCATGAAGATGGAAGTTTGCAAGCATGGTTCTTTATACAGTTCGGGGCTGCTCAAGATCATAAGCATTACAGATTACCTAAGACAAAACTTCAAAGCAAGCTCCTAGTATCGCCTTTTATCATTGCCTCCTGCCTCACTGCTTCTAGGGTAGTTTGAGTCTGATTTGAGGACTGTATTCTTAGCCAAACCTCTGGAGCAAGATGATTATTTAAACCACTATGAACACTGTAAAGCTCACCAGTGAGAGAGCCAGCCGGGAATTTATAACATTTGGCAGTTTTTGGCACCTGATATACGTGTGCATAAGCATGCAAAACAGTACATTTATAAGATAGAAACATTTTATTCTTCCTAGCTTCAGAGCTCTGTGCCCATCCTACAGCAATTGGCAAGCTGGCACCAGCTCCAACACTTGACTCATATTGGATCTGAATTTATTAAACTGGTTTTAAGCAGATCAGAAACTATGGGGAGGGTGAGGGGGGGGAAGACGAAGACCATAATTTCATGTTCTTGGCACTGATTTGACAACAGGCAGATCTTCTTCAGCATTGGTGTTTCTGTCGTACTGGCAGGAAAGTAAGAAGAAACTGATTTTTCAATTATTTGGTTTCAAAAGCCTAGCGATGTTTAAGTCGGCACTTGCTGTACATACAGCCCCCGGGTGACATCACAGCTTTGAGGTTCAATGCTGAATGTGGGCTGGGTGGGGAAGAGGGAAGCAGGCATTTTACAAATCAGACTGACAGACAACATTCTGAATGGCAGCTACCAGCAGCTGTCCTGGCTTTGAACTATAACAGTTTTATTTTTAAAAGTTAGATGAGGAGCATAAACTCCCCATCCCACTTTAAGCTTTTTTAATAAAAATTCAAAGTGAAGAGCTGTCATAGCCCTGAGTAAAAGCAATTGAAAGAGCTACAGTTCGCTACAAATCTGGGAATAGGAAATTTTCTTGTTAAATTTCCAACAGTGGTGGGAAGAAAATGAGAAAAAGAGAAAGGGAAAAAAAATAGAGTGAGAGAGAACTGGTAGTGGGCAAAGGGTCAAGAAGAAAGAGACTAGTTCAGTTGGCTGTTGTTATAAGATATACACAGTTGCCAGCATGCCGAGTGCCACTTGTACAAACAGTGATGCTCCATACATCAATACACTCAAGTGAGCAAATTCTGTTAGTCCTTGTGCCCTTCAAGAGTGTAAACAGATTGTCCCAGCCCCAGTGCCATCAGAAAATCACAAAGGTACTTTTCATGAACGCTACTACCCAGCTAAATGAAGAGAATCCAGTCTGATCTCAGAAATCAGGTTTACTTTTTCTTTCCTTTCCCCTTACAGTGGCTAGTGCAAGGCAGAAGAGTACATGCAAGGCAGTGCCCATGCAGTGGGGAGAATTACTTGCTCTGGGGACTTGATATTCAAATAGGTATAACATCTTCAATGTGAAATATTGTAAGCTGAAAGAAGAGACATAAGGAAACCTCAGATTTATCCCTTAACAAGTCTTCTTTGTTATTTGAAAAACTTAATCAGGAATTTTTATTACTCCCAAATAGCATTTTAAAATAAAAACTAATCCCTTCCAAGCTGCCTTGGCATACAGTGCTGAAACTTGAAGAGGGAAAACATTCTTGCACTCAGTGCTTCCTAATTCTTTCAAGAACTGGACACGGGGCAAGAAAACCTCCAGGGTAAAACAATGGGAGCAGAGGTCCTGTAGGACACAAAGATGATGAATTCCAAGGGAGCAAGAAGAGCAAAACATCAGAGGAAGAGATTTTGGTTAAGGAAGCAGAATTGCAGTGGAGGGGAAAGTCTTATGGGAAAACAGAATAGCAAGAGAAGTGAGGCATAGCAGAGGAAACGCACAGAGTGACAGAGCCGTAGGGCCAAATCTGTAGGCAAACCCTTGAAATCCTGGAAACAGAACTGCAGTTAAAGGACGAGGAGAAGAAAAATATGAAGGCAGTGAATCTGAGGGAAGGTTATATCTACTAAGTTATAAGTTATAATATAAAATTTACAAATGTGAAAAATCTCAGAGATAAGAGTCTCTGTACCTCAGAGCTGCAGTGCTATCACAAACACTTGAGATTCACACTTGGGTTTGACAACCACAGTCTCCCATGTTCACATGTCTTCCTGTGTCTATGTGCCATATTCACCAGGCTCTTGTACTACAAATATCACTGGTATCTGGGCCATCGCGAGTCAGAATTAGCCAAGCTGCTCCCCTTGAATCAGAAAAGAAAAGGTTTTTATCTCATCCATTAAGTTCCTCTACCCCATATTCCCTTATTTTCTTCCTTTGGGCTTTTTTGTCTTTACTTAAAGGTCACTGTACATGGAAATTTCAGCAGAACTGATTCAAATTCTCCTATGGAAAGGTAAAGAGAGAAGTATATATAGACCTATCAGAAATATAAATTAAATGCATTTGGACTGAAACCAAACAATAAACAAAGAGAAAATCTGAACTGAAAATTAGCTTTTCTAAGGAACACTGTCTTTAAGTATTGATGCCAACACTGGCTCTGACTTGACCATATTATAGGCTTAACATGCTATAATACTTGTCTATTTATTTTTTAACCATTTAAAACTAGATATTAGAGCAGAATCCATTTTACTACAACTGACTAAGTTAAGACAACAGATAAAGACTGACATATGCTGTAAATCTGAAACAGCTCAGCACTATCTGCCATGAATATTGCAGACAGTGAAACCTCAGCAAAGCCTAGTGCAGTACAGCCCTAAGAACCTACCTTGCACTTAAGCAGTGCTGAGGCCTGTTCTGCTGCTGCTTGATGTTGTTGTGGGTTTAAATGAAGTGCTGGCTGAAGAGCAGTAGATATGGAGCTTGCAATTCAGTAGAATACAGGTTCAGGTTACCTATGTAGCCCTGCTATTGAGCCTTGAGAGATTTGGGTGACTACATGGGCACTCATCATTTGGCCCTTGTATTTTGGTAGTGTTAAACATTGGGTTCGAAAGATAAATACTCTATCTGTACCATATGTATGAACATATAACTGGTTATCTATTTAGATACAAACCTAGATATGAGGCTAAGGGAGAAACCAGTACATGTACTGCAGATTATAGATAATTGCTGTTCATCTGCTGATCCTTACCCCCCACAGAACTGTGTAAGTTAATGAGCTTTGAAATATGAGTTTCAAAAAACTTTCATTTCAGTAATATTATACACCCTCAGGCTCCTATTAAACTTTTTTTTTTGCAACAAAAACACCATTCAAACCAAAATTCATATGTGAATTACAGTGATACTGCACCACAGGAAAACACAGAGAAAATTAAATAGAAAAGAAAGCAAAATTTCTAGTCTGCTACTTATCTTAGCTATATTTGAATTAATAGGCAACAACTCCTAGGGATGGGTGAATGACCTCCAATAAAATCAGAACCTGCTTGGCCTTCTACTGCATACATGAAAGGAGCAGCTGGAAAGCTGAAATATCACAAGATTTATTTCCCAGAATTTCCATCCTGTACAAAATGTAGCAAGCACTACTCTTCCTGAATGACTTTCTATCAGGCTATAATTCTCATTACACTCCCAAAGAGATACACACACAGCTCATGATCACAATTTGTACCTGAGATCCCAAGGCTGGCCTTGATCCAAGCCAGGACCAAGTATGTGATTCATGCAGCAGGGGCTCATTTAGTAACCTGTATTTTCAGTTTCATCCTTATTTGCATTAGCACCAACTCCAGTGTTGTTAAAAACACTGTGCAGATATATCTCAGGAAATCCCACAGATGGGATTTCCAGAAAGATCCAACTTAGAAATTTAGATGCAGATGGACGTTACTTGCACTCTCAGCTCAATCAGGGTCTGTTTTGTAAAGTTTTGAGGAACTTGAAGAAGTAAGATAATGATTAATGACAATTCAAAAAGCTCACTGGAAATCAGTCAGAAGAGGGTGACTAGGTGCTTCTGAAATTCAAGTGATACATTATCTCCTTGCAAAATGTGCCTTTGGAGCACTTTTGAAAACCTACCTTTCATGTTTCTGACATATTGATGTGGATGCTTATCCAGAAAAGTTACATTTCAACAACACTAGTTTTGTCAGCAAAGAAGGCTAAAAACCACAATGCTGGACCTGTAGCTTCAAGAAGTTTGAATTCCGATCCCAGTTCAAGTGTAATCGGAATTCACTTCTGCACATCAGCATCTGCACTGAAGCTTTTGCCAGTGTGTCATATCATAATACAGTAAGCAGAATCCAAGAAGTAGAATCCAAAAGCAACAAATGTAAGCCAAGATTGCCTGGTGAGCTGAACTCTGACCTCTAATTAGTGTCTTGTTTTTTAAACCTTCAGATTACAAGTCTGTGATTTGCTTCTGAGCCTTTAAGGAGTTCTGTGTTATGCCGGGAATTCAAGTTGCCTGGTGCCCATCACAGGACTTGGGTACTTCCTTCCCATCTTCATTATTTGGCCTCGGATCTCTCTGATTCACAGAATAAAGTAAATGAGACTGAAGTGAATTTTTAAAAGGCTCTGTTATCCCTGTTTAAGCTAATTGTGTCATCCAGTTACGTGCAGTAACAATCACATGCATTTTCTGTACTAGGTTCAACCTTATACGCAAAACCTTTTCAACACAGTTCTTTTAATATCCCTGTGCCTACACAATTCCAGTGCAATCCAACAGAGTAGGCTGGCGGACTCACAACTGGTGGCTGTTGATTTTTTTGTTTGTTTATTTGCAGATCATCAAGAGCATGCGAAGAGTGGGTATGTGTGAAAAGAACTGCAGACTGAGCAGCTTAAAATTGGATTGCTTGAGCAAAAAAAAACACTCTCTTGCTGCTTGAAATCATTCAGGACTGAATCCTGACCTCAAGGTAAAGCACAGAAGACTGGATTTGAAGAGAAGAGGATCTTCAGCTGATTACAGGAGCAAGCTCTCCTTTCCGAAGTCCAAGGGCACCAGAAACAGTTTTTTACAATGTAGCCCTATAGTTGTTCGGGTATCCAATTTATCTGACCTATCAGTAGGCAGTCTGGTTACAAATTTACTGAATTTCTTGTCCTCTTGCTATTTCACCAAATGCAGTGAGGACTTTCCCAGAGCACAGCTCTGCAGGAAACACCTTGAGACATTTGTCAGGGAAATATCTCCAAAGTAGACAGCTCTGTGCAGCTGATCCAGGCTGGTTTCTGCAAGCTTGATGATTTGCAAGCCTCTCATCTAATGCTTACCTGGAACAACGGATGGTCGGAGATGCACTGTGGCTTGAAATGTTAAGCTGTAAAGATTTTAAATGCTCTTTCTTAGCAAAGGCCTGCATTACTTTCACAGCAAGTGATGGTATCTCAGTGAACACTTACAAAGAAACTGAAGGCATTTTTGTCTTAAAAGTTCTGAGTTGTCTCAGTGGGCTGTCTCTCTATTGTCAGGTGAAGCGCAGCTTGGAAAGCTTGCTGGGCACAAGGTGAAAACTCCTATGCACATTATAAGTAACAGAGCAAGTCAGAAACTGCTTCAGTGTGGAAGAAGAGTGGGACAATGTGTGTCACAGGACTGGTAGTTTCGGTCCAGCCCTGAAGCTCTGTTGCCTCTAAGATCAGCCACCCTGGTGCCGCAGTGAAGAAATTAGTCCCATTTACCAGAGCAAACGAGGCCAACCTCCTCCCCACCTCTCCTGCAGTAAGCACTGGAGAAGCATCTAAGGCAGCTTCTTCAGCACAGTGGGAGGATTTACAGTGTGGGCACTGGGCAGGGCTTGAACATGGATATAGACCACAATTAACTGAGAGCCTGAGGGACTCTTCCTCAGCGAAAGCATGTTAATACAGTTCTAAAGTGCTGGAGTGCCTTGACGGTGCTCTTTAGTCAGGTTGAGATGACCTATCAGAAAATGTGAGATGACTGTGGATAAATGGTCCATATGCTGAATATCTAGGCACTTAATGAAAAATTTCCAGTAATAGAAAAATTTTCCATGCCCCATACTTTTTATTGACTGCTTTTGTATAAGTGTACCCATTTAATAGCAATTTTCATTAAGTCATTTTCTATGTAACATCAACTGAAAATCGCTTATTTCCTGCTCCAAACAGCAATTAATGGCAATTATTTTACACAGCACCATGCACTGCTACAGATTTTTCAATTTTCCACTCAGCTTCTCTATTTTTTTTTAATTTTTTTAGTTTAATTTCAACTATTCAAAACAAGACACTGAAGTGGTGATTTCATCTTTTTTTGGGCAGAAGGAATCAAAAATATCCAACTATTAGAGCAGCAGGAACTATATAAACAAAAGAATAAAAAGAGTGCACCATTGTGCCTCTAATTTTGATTTTAACTGAAGGAACGACAATATTCATAACAGAAAATCTAAGACATTGTCCTATTATACAGGAATGGCTTTTTTAACACTACAAATACCAGCCCTTTGCATTGTACTCTTCTTGTGGCAAATTTGATACTCCAGGACTGCTTTCTCTTGATGGTGATGAATGGTACACTGTCAAGATTGTATGACTGCAAGATCATGGTCAGAGCTCAGCAGTGCAGTGAAGACTGGACGCCAGGACTGATTCCAGGAAGAGTCAATGCTTTACTTCAACTTAGCTCTGGTCCAATGTGCTCAAGGCTAAAGAAGGAGCAGAACTATCTGAAAATTTCCTGAATATTTACTTTCTTTTTTTTTTTTCCCCTCAATAAAATTGATTTCATTGTTGCAGTTAATGGCAAGGAACTTCTGATATCTTGGAGTACAAATACAAGTTTTCATTCTGGTGATTGAAATGAAGACATTTTTTATCTTTACAGGAAAAATATGTTTTCTTCATTTGTTGCAGATGTATTTTGTGAATTCCTTTTCACAACAGTTAGTGATTGCATATTCTCTACAATCATAAGCTTACACCCTGATCTACTGTTGCTTCCTCTACGTGTATTATGCAAGGACTGAAAGAAAATGCTCCAGAAAATGTCTTTTGCAGCAGAGCCTCATATTGCCAGCAAAAGTTCATCCTCAGACACTAAAACAAATGAAAATCTAGCTTCAAAAACTTTTTTTAATCAAATGAAATGATAGACCTAGTTTTTATTCTTGTGGCTGAAATCCAAAAATACACACTTTGTCAATGATTTTGAATTTAGCATTTTTGTGATAAAGCTCTTTGAGCTTCTTTTCAAACAAACATTTACAGCTTTAAATGAATAAATCATGCAAATACATGTTAATGTATACATAAATTAACACAACATAATAAGGAAAACGAAGAAACAAGATTACAAATTTTCTGCACCTTCAAAATATGAGAGTGATATTTGCTTTAGAAAGAACAAACTCATTTAGAGAAAAAGCACAGATAGATCCTAACAAACCCAAATCACCACTGAAAGCTAATTTTATGTTCAGTAAAGAAGGAAGATGTGCTTCCCACCACAACAGACAAAATGCAATTAAATTAGGCAAACGTAAAAACACAGAAACAAAATTGAATTTAGTAAATAGAATCTCAGAGTTGAATTCTGCTGCCCATTCCATGTCCACAGCATACACAAAATGAGCTGGTGATACCAGGGAATGGTGTTCAGTCAGCATGAAGAGCAGGGGCAGTCAGCAGGAGAACCAGCCTCAGTTTTCGGATAGACTTTTCATATAACATCTGGATTTTCTTTTCCCGTCTGACTATTTCCATCCTTCTTTTCTAATCTTGAAAGTTTCTGAATTAAGAGGAAATATAGCATTTGGAAATACTGCTCAAAAGACATTGTCTCAACACACATCGTTAATACTTACGCCCTACACAAAAGGATGGATTTTGTCAAGGCAATCCCCCTTTGTTTAACTCTGTTCCCACTTAAGTAATGGCTACTACATGTCAGTGGATACAGAACTACTCATGGAGGAGTACTTTTGAAAATC
The DNA here is from genome assembly GCF_905368555.1 of Meleagris gallopavo. NCBI lineage: Eukaryota > Metazoa > Chordata > Aves > Galliformes > Phasianidae > Meleagris > Meleagris gallopavo. The sequence continues at coordinate 23,164,021 of NC_139413.1, forward strand.
CTGCCAAATCCAGACCAATAATTTCAGCTATCGCTCTTATCAAAAAGCTGCTGTTACTTCCAGGGTCATAGATCTGCTGTTTGTGATATTACCAAGAACTTCCCTCATTGTCTAACAACCACACACAGCAATTTTCTAAGGTAAAGCCAAGCTCCAGCACAACACTGGAAGTTTTTTAAGAAAAAACATCTCCTGATAGATAGTCTATGGTGCTGCTTACTACCACATACTCAGGGGTTAGTCTATTAGTATCAAACATATTTTGACAGATTATATTCAGTTAGCAAACAACAGGTTTCTGCTAAATTCTGCTTGCCGTTCACAAGAATCAAAATGTAATAAAGATAACTCGTATCTCAGAAATGTTAAACAGAAACATTTGCTTAAATCAGCTGTCTTTCACCCTAAACAACCTTCTTGAGAGGAGCAGAAAATTCAGTCTAATATTCTCTGACAGTCATTTGAAGATAGAAGGTTTTATCGTAGGCAAGCAGAGTACAAAGTAAGGACACCTATCTGATGCATCTAATCTGTCTAATGCATTTGCCAGACCCTTATCACTGCACCTAGATGCCATAAGTGACTCCATTTACTAGTCATTTTTGATACATGGACTCATAACGTGAGTCTCCACATCACTACTTTAAATATATGATTGCTTATCTGGGATGACAGCCCTGTTAGAACCAATTCATCCTCCCAGTTGCATGGACCTTGGCCCTTTACTTAAGCTAGGATGAAATAAAGCAGATTTTTTTCCAGGAGCAGTCTCACACCCACAGGTACACTGCCCTCACTGATTCATCAGCCTTTATATTGAGGCATTTGATTATTTTAGGACTCAATTCAGCATCCAAACATTAAGTGGCAGAACTTACTTAAATGCTCCTTTTTCAGATTTTGGGTCACTTCTTTTCACACTGTAGTTAAAAACAAGCAAATACAAGAATCTCCTACTGCACTGTCCTCCAAATCACCCAGCATCCAAACATATCTTCTGTTGTACATGCCTAATATTGACATGACAGAAATGTTAAAATACATTTCTCCTTCAGTACAAAGAATATGCAGTTTTCTGACAGACTTCAGTACTGAGCTGTCAACAAAAATATGAGTACAATAAAGCTGCAAAGTTAACAACCCATTCCATGATTTCTGGAGATGTCAGTGTTTATTATAAATGACTTTCCAGTTAATTACCTGTTTCGAAAATTAAGGAGATTGGGGGTTCACAGCTGCTCCAATAAGTAGCTTCAGTGCCCGCCTCATCCCATTGAGTATGATAAATAATATATTCTCTACCACCCAGACTGCCAGACAGTGGCTGTGTCAAACTCCACAGAGAGCACACTTTGTCTGCCATGTGTTATGGGCAACATTTATGACAAAAGTAGAAATTAGATGGTGGTTAATCTTGCTTCTCTGTGTCCCATGTGGGGCACAAGCACAGTGGTAGTGTGGCTGACTGGATGACAGTCAGAAAAAATGATCTCAGCAAATTGAGTGTATATCAGGATACAGCACACATAATGGGCCCAGGAAATTATTTTTGGTAAATTGGGCTATGAGGTAGTCTCCTTAAAGAGAAACAAGGTGACGGAAGAGCAAATTTTATTTCCTTTGAAAAAAAAAGCAAGTTTTACATTACAGTTAAAGCACAGTGAAAAAGAATGAAATCATACTGCTCTGGGGTTTTTAATTTACTTCTTATTGCTGCTTAGACTATTTAGCTTCCAGATCATAATACACTGCGTGATAATGACAGCACCAAAAGATTGATCCAGCTTATAAAAATACTACTAAAGTAAGAGCAGTAACTTCTTCATTGTAGTTCCTGTGAAATGCAAAACGTTTCTCATTTCACTTATGCAGGTATAAACAAGGTAAATTTGATAGTCACAGAAGACTGACAAATTAAAGCAAGTGAGAACAGAATTTGACTCAAACATAAGCTGTCATCACACCATAACAACACAGGACACATATTAAAGTTTTGCCTGAAGAGAAACTCTGAGATAGTCCCCAATAAGTCTTATCTGCTTCTAAATGAGATTTGATTCAGAATACAAAGTAACTTAGAGTCAATGCCCTGCTGTGATTTCCCTCTGAAGACTTTTTTAGATATATAATCATAGCATGAAGATCATAAGAGGTGGCATGATTTAAGAAAATTCTTAAATATGAATTTTCTAAAGAAACTTGGTAGCTAGAATTACAATTCCTTATGTCAAAATATGAATAGAGACAGTACTAGCACCACTTCATCCCTCAGCATCTCTCATCTGATAAAACTCATGCCAAAAAGTCATGCCATTCATGACTACTGATGACATTTATCATCTAGACTCCTGCATCCCATTAAAACCAGTGTCTGTATCAAGGAACTGGGAGCTGTAGATCTACTTGATATTGGAACTGTCCAAACTTCTATGTTGCTGCATTTTACTCAAGCAAATAAACACACTGATTCGATGGGTCTGAAGATCACAAGGAGTATTCTCCACATAATCTGTGCTCCATATAGGAGTGAATTAAATGTACAATATTCCCCTTCCTCTTGGGTGTTTCTAGAACTCCTGGGAATCTTTACAGGAACATGAGAATTTTCACTTTACTTCAATGAATCTTTTATTTCCTCCCCAGTTTTTAACAAAATGCAGGAACTTTAACTCCTAAAAGTTGATAACAGCTGGCATCCTTTTGCTTTCACGCTTCACATCTTTTCATTCTTAAGAGCCTTGTCAGTCTTGTTTTGACCCTTCAACTCCGTACTTCTTTCTGTCAGTTGATGCAGTGACTGGCTTACCACAACAAAAGAAGAGCTGCATAAAAGATCACTTGCTGTATAACAAACTTTAAAATTTAGCATATCCTTCCAGTTCTGTACAGAATATAATTATTCCCAAAAATATAACTTCATATTGGTTAGACTGGGATAAACAAACCAACCACCCTCACTCTCATCCTCTGAAGATTTTCAAAGACTCCCGCACTCGAATCAAGAATCGCATTGATTTTCTGTAAATCATTTCCTCTAATTCCCCTAAGATATTTCAGAAAGCCTCCTGCCACAAGCTGCAGAGAACACATGTAGTGCATTCTTAAGAACATGATGTTAGAGGTGATGTTAGAAATTTTTAATATTTGCTATATCCCACAGCACAGTGACATAAAGACCCAACATAAATTTCTCTGTACAAAGATAAAGGGTTACAGGTCTATAGTTTTACTGAAATGGCCTGCTTGTTATCATAAAATCTCTTGATACGTTTTCATTACATACTGCTATCTTTGCCTGCGCTGGAAAGATCCAGAAATCATGATTTTTTTTCTTTTACTTTCACAACACAAGGCCTTTAGCTAGGATGACAATTTTGGTCTGTAAGACCGTAAATATTTGTCTATTCAAAGGCAGCATTTATCTTACAAAAGCACACATACCAGTTTTGCCTCTGACAAGTTCCTTGTTTATTTATTACTCTAATAACAAATAGACTGTCATCCCTGCTGGGCCTCAAAGACGAACTAAATCTGCTGACACAACTGATTGGGAGAGGCTGCAAATTATTTTATTAAAAACTGTGCAATAGCAGATTCATGGTGTGGAAAATGCTTAAATCATAATTCTGTTACTGGCCTATGTGTTCCATAGGAATAACATTCAAAGATTTTTGTAACTCTCATGTTTATATTTCAGCACTTGATTTTCATTTTGTCCAAACAGGAGAGAATCAGTGAAGAGAAGACAGATTTTGTGTGTGTGTATTGAGTGCTCTGTGAGCACACATGCCAAGAGCAAAGCACAGCATCTTAATTAGATGGGTCCGGGAGCTCCAGGAGACAAGGGAGAGTGACAGTCACTGGACATGCTTGATAGCTCTCTCTAAAGCAGCGCAAAGACCTTCTGGGAAAAGCAAGACAGATCCATACATCTCCAATTTTGGAAAGACGAGCCCATCAGAAGATGATAGGAAAGGTGAGTAAAGGATCATTATGAACTGTGCAGTAGGTGGCAACAGTCGTAACGCTCTCCAGCAGACTGGGCATCTGGTTGAGAATCACATGCCTGACACTGCCCCTGGCTCTGGGAGACATGTGTCTATGACAGAACTACCCAGCTGAGACCCACCCCAGTACTTACTGAATACTGAAGCCCTGGCAATTATACATCAGCAACCCGAAGAAGAAAATTGCCAAAGAAATACCACGTAACAGTTCTACTTAGCAGGATCATTCACAGACATTTCAAATACTGGACGCAGATGTTTGCATATATGAACTGTCAGGTCGTAGGAAACAGTATGTGGCACTCATTGTCTTAGCTCCCTTCAAGGCTTAATGCCTTCTGGGCTGTTACAAAGGTCCCAGAATGAGCTTTTAGAGCAATGGAGATTTAGGAGAGATACAAGAGAAAGGAAATGCATTAGGAACAGCCCTTTTGTAAATCACCTCCTTATCCTGCAGCTGTCACCGCAGCTCACAAAGCTGTTCATTAGAAGGGAACTCCTATCTTTCCACATTAGTGCCATTGGAGCTGCCCAGCATTCAGTCCTCTTGGCTTTAGGAAGTTGCAGATCCTTAGATGGGTTGCATACTTCTTTCAGTGGACTGAGTTCAGAGGCCTTCTGTACCAACCCTATCAGAGCTCACTTTCTCTAGTTTGTCAGCTTGGTAAACTTTTCAGTCATAAAGAGTCATACCAACAAAGATGTACTATCCATTCCATTAAAGTCAAGCTGGGTTGTATGGCATATCTTCAACCTGAAAAGCATGTGAAGACAGGGAGATTCTTGTACACATTGCTAGGCAGTACAAAACCTGGACTGGAGGAACAAAATGTCATACAAATACTACTCTGCTGCTTAGCTCCTGCCTATGGGACAGGGCACTGGGGAGAGAGACTTGGAACAGCATCACAATGAGCTAGGAGAAGCTGCTTGACACACACAAAAAAAAAAAATTGGCAACATAGCCAGCAAGGAACTGTGCAGAACAAGAGGGATGCAAGGAGAGAATTGTGCATCAAAAGGCTATCTTTGACGAGACAGGTTTCCTAGGATGAACCATTTATGCTGAAGGAGGTGCTTAAAGGCACAAATAATCATTAACTGCATTGAAAGTTGCAGTTATGTACTTGTAGAGAACAGAGATGGAAATCTCTGCATCACTTAGTCTTTCTTAAATTTATGGTGATATTAGTGGTACCTGAACATTGTCGTGGCCTGTGCACAAAGGGGAATCACATGATATCAACCTCCTGGTCACCTTCTCCCTTCCCACACTTCTTGGCTCCTATACTGGACAGATTCTTACCCTGCAGCTCTTACTGTCAGAACTGTTGTAGTCACTTGATCATGTGGTTTGAGGCACTTCCAAGGAAACCTCTCAGGAATTATTTCTGGAGATGGAAAGCAGTCTTCTAGCATGTCTTAGTATCTATTCTACATACTTTATATTATAACAATTTATTCTGCAATGTGATTACATGTTGGCATAGACTCTGATTAGGGCTTTAAACAGGAACTAACAGCAGTTATGTTGAATATGTTTTTCATCTGATGATGCACAATACCATTGATTGGATGTAGATTATATTCAGCATTAACTCCAGCTATATAAAAATATCACAAAGGAAAGTCTATCTCGTGGCACAGAATACTCTTTAATTGCATGGATGATCAGTACATGTTGTGACTTCTGCTTTTTTCAAAAATCCTGTACACAAGAAAAGTCATGCCTGTAAGAGAAACATTAATCCAAGTAATTATGAAGCATTGTTTACTTTCCCTCATAAAATTTTCAGTTTTCTGATTTTCACCCAGGCTATGTCATATAGCTAAACTGGTAAGGGAGAAAGAAAAGCTGGATATGTCATTGTCTACAGATAAAAGTTTAAAGTTCACCATGTCAGGACTCAGGAAATGTATTAACTGCTTCTTGCTGACTGCAGATGCATCACAAAGCTCTGATTTTATTTTTGTCATAATAACCCTCAAACCTCATATCTTCACTGCACCTTACACTTTTGCCATCCTGCAGTCTCAGAATATCTTAACACATCTGTACTCCTTAGAGATGAGAAATGTCACTAAGTGCCCAAGTTATTTGCCCCGATCATGAAGCATGCAGCAGAAAAGAGACTGACTGACGATAGGTCTCTAAGTTACTTTCTTAATCCCTGGAAACCTACTCAATGTTGGCCTTCTAAAGCTGAGAAAAGAGCCTAGAAAGATAGATATTTCAGACTCTCAGTCCAGATTTGATAGGATATACATGTCAAAGGACTGAAGAAACTAACTACCAATATCACTATAAATTTAAGAAAAAATAAGTGATAGAGAGATTTCCAGCTGAGTTCTCTACATGACCAGTAAGGAGGGAAATGCTGATAAGAAAAGTATTAAGAAGGAGGGTCAAATTCTGTTCTTCTTCAGCATTAGCAAAGATTATTTGGATTTGCAGCTGTGGATTGAGAGCAGTGGTATCATTTTATGTTTTGGGGAATTTTTCAGACCATCTTCTTCCTTTACTGGACACTTCAATTGATGTATGTTTGAGAGAAAATGAAGGAGGCAAAATGTTAGAAGCAGAGATAAGGAGGAACTGACCTGGGATGAACAGAACAAGAAGCACCAGGGACGATCTGGGTCAGTTTTCTGAGAAATAAGAACAGGAAATTTTGTTTCCACTGCAATTTACCTCCAGCCAGTGATGAAGCCTGCATCTTCCCTCAGGCCACGTCTAAGCTAAAAACTTGTACCCACGCTGTGTCAGTTAAGTTTGTGACTTCTTTTTAATTTATAGTTTTTGGTTTGTTTTTTTTTTTTTTTTGAGTAAGTTAAAGCTTTAATGTAGTATTGGATTACACTGGCACAAGCAACATCTTGTTAATAATATTGCGTGTCCACAAGGGGGGCCTGCCATACCAGCAAACCTTTACGCTTTAGTTTAGGACTCAGAAAATACAGCTGGGGAAGGCATTTTTGTCAGATGGAAAATAATGATTATTAACTGTTTTAGAGAATTCTCCACCAGGTCAAATCCTCTGAGTCGTGTTACTATCAGCAGGTAGGATCAATTTCACAGGGTTGTAGAAATCAAAACTAAAATAATTCTAAACACATTAAATAGACACCAGTCTACCTAAAATAAACATTTCCATGAATATCTGCACCAGTAAACAATATCATCATAATTCCTGTAGCAATAATTTAACTGCGGGATAGTATTCATCTGTTTTATCAGCCAGACTCACTGCCTTCTCTGGAGAAGACGCCTACTGGTTGCTAATTGCTACAGCTTCCTTTGCTAAAAAAATGATCCCATCTCATGTTTGTTGCTTCAGTGTCTGCATGAAATAGTAGAAATTTCTGTTTTGCCTCCACTCACTCTGTTCCTGGTTGATGTTCTGCTCACTTGATTTTAGTTAGCATTTACATAAACATTCCTCTGAGAATGCACTAGCAAGAATGACAGACACGTCTCTCACAATTCTTATTTCAGAGAAAAGTGGAGCCTTACAGCACATGAAGATCATGATTCCTTGGTTTTAATTTTGTTTGGATGCTAAGATCAATAACTTCATTTCCCATAAAAGCAAATTGTCAGGTTATTTTGATAATACTACAAATGTATCAGTAAGTACCATGACAAAAAACATACATTCAAAATACAGGTTAGCTTAAAAGTGGTAGACCTGAGCTAGAATGTCTTCCTTTGTGCTGGATTTAAGTGACTACAAGAAAAGAAGGATTTGGCATCATACCCTTGTATTTTACCAAATGCTATTGCTTACAGATTTACTTCATCTTGGGCTCTGAAATTTCAGAACACTTTTCAGGCAATAAAAAAAACCAATGACACTTTATGAGAAAGTTTGTTTTCATCTTCAGCTCCTACAAAACACTGGAAGTTTTATTTTTGCACTTATAAATAAAAGTCCTCTCCTGAAAATTATGTACAGTGGAAAGGCAGTAAAATCAAACATAAATGGGTTGAGGAAAGAAAGGAGGAGAAGGCAGTTATGCTGGAAAACAAATCTGATATGCAGGTTACCAGTAAGCTAGATTTTAAGCGAAGTCCTTTTAGGTCATGACTTCTGCAGAGAAAATTACCAAATGCAGCAACAAAACAAAAGAAGGAGGTAATCCAAGCCTTTCTAAAACTATGTTTAATGTATTAGAACAAATAATGGTTGGTGAACACTTATCTAAAAAGAAGACACCACCTTTTCACAGGAGCAAGACTGATGCTGAAGCATTAGAGAGAATGGTCTCAATTTTCATTGGTGGCATTGTTTCCACTCATACTAACGTGGTCAATGGACCAGAAGGGAATATTTTCATTGAGTTTTAACGCTAGGCAAAGAAATGCCTTTGAAATTTTATATGCATCTCATCCAAGGTAATAAAAAAGCAAAAATGTAGTAGAACAGAAGACCTTGATGCATCTATCAAGATTAGCTCAAGTGGATTATTATGAATAAGCTTCTGTAAGGATTTTAACCATCATAAAGACAGTAAGCATGGATAGGCAATTGATTGCAGAAATGTACAGACACTATCAGGATGCTATTAGAAAGAGTAGGAGGAAAGAGTGATATAATATCCAACAGAGAAGAAATAAAAAGTACCATCAGAATAACATGAGAATGTGCACTTGCTCTGTTGATACAAGCCCTTGTTTAGATGCTGAAAGCTGCTGCTAGTTCTCTGACAGCAGAATGTGTTTATGATCATACAACAGGCTACACTCCAGGTTTTTCAAGTGACAATTGAGAGTATTCATCTACAGAAGTAAGAAGGACAGGAATCAGTGGATTCTTTGCATAACTTAGTTTTCTTGGGGGACTTGTACATTTTATTTTTCTATTTGAGCTGTGACGAGCACTGAACTACGCAGGAAACTATCTTTAACAACAGTTCTCAATATTATATTGACCCACAAATCTTTATAAAATTATTTCTTTATATTGACAACATTCAGAGCAGAACAGATCACTGAAGACCACATGACCTCTCTGCTTCTTACAGTCACATTGCTTAAAGAAAGTCATTTTTTCTCCCAGTAAAAACTTATCTAATAGCCCTGGCTACAATATATTACATTATTATTTATATATCATTCCTAATACCACAGTGCTTTGGGCCTCTGTTCACAATGGCCCTAATCATCCACTGTGACAAGCACACTTCTGTTTGGACTTGGATTTATTGCTGTAGTTTGTTGGTTACCTAAAGATTAAATTGCCCTTCTGTTTAAATAAAGGGCCTCAAATAGATGCTTTGTATTGTAGCAGAGAGTTAACTGCTGGATCCATTGTTCTTTGCTTCCTTATCTTCATTTATCAGCCACGGACTTTTCGAATTTAATCATGTCAATTTTCTACTTGTTCTTTACTGATCCCTAAGACAGGGATTTTCAACTGACTGCATAATTAAAACTTTAACAAAGACTCTAGATAATCTATATGCAAAATTTTAATAGTTATCACATGTCCTGAGGTTTGTCCATTAAAACATGTATACCACTAAGAAGAATCAATCCATAGACTATCAAGATAGCCACCCATGGCTAAATTATGTACTGTATAGTGCGTACAGTCTGGACAGTAATCTGCATTACAAGATTCAAGAATTCAGACGTAATTAATGCCTTTTCACAAATGTATAGATTATGCTGAATTAAAGAGAGGAATACTAAGACAAATTTTAGAAAGATGGAAGAGAAAATAGTCGGATGTGTGAATTAATTATCTGACCTCTGCTTTGAATATGTCATGTCCCAGTCATTTCACTTTATTAAAATACTGTATAGTCATGAACATAATCACAAATGCAATGTTTAAGAAAAATCAAATTTGAACTTTCATATTTGGATCACATATAACGCAATTCAGTGTTACTCTTTGCTTAATGGGATTTATACACAAAACTGTGTTACGCAACAAAGCATGGAGGAACAAATCCTGTTCCATAGGGACAGTAACTTTTCAACAAAAATATTTAAACAAAATCGGGTAGGGTAACTAAACGTACCACAATGTCACATTACCTAATTGGATTGAGATTTTGTTGACAAGACCATGGCATGCCAAATCACATCCCTCTAGGGACAACTCTGGATGGAGGCAGTAAGCCTTTCTAAAACTGCTGTTTGTACTGAGATACCTTTGAAAGTATATAGTTGGGCTGCGCCAGTAGACACATAAGAAAGTCCTTGAAATTTACAGTAACTGACTTTGTTGCTGACTTTTGCTGTATTTTGGCCTTTACCAACTTTTACAACTCACATGATCGTTCTTGCTCATTTGCTCATGATCAATTAAAGTATCGTCACCATTTTAATACAAGTATCAGCCTATGTTTTATTAGACAGCAGGCACTGCTAGGAAGATATTATGCTGGATGAACAGGACCAATATTAATAATGGGCTTTAATCAATCCTTTCTCTTTACTTTTATGACCACTTCTCTATATATTTGTTTAGAGACATTGCTAATATAAATTTTGTGCCTTTCAAAGCTCTGAAATACTTATCTCTACTCAGCATTTCATATTTATAACCACACTTCACAAAGCTTTTCTTAAAGATCACCTGCATCTATTCTAAGTCTGTAAGTACATGTTGTTTATGTACTTGAAGTAACAGAAACACACCAGGCTGATTTCCATTTAAAAAGCATGTGGTAGATACCTGGATATACTGCAGTGCTGCAGCTCATTTTCTACAACTTGTAGACCTGGCAAAAGTAAAGAAAGCACAACTGGCAAAAATGCGTATTTCAATGTTTTGTTCAAAATTAGGTTGAACTGGAGATTTGAGGCATTCAAAAAAATCACATTTTGGAGCACTGAAACATAATGTTTCCCAGATTAGCTGGGAATCACCCAGATATTCACAGTATGAAAAGGATGAGAATACTCTCTTCCAGTTCAGGTCTGCTCAGTATTTCCAAGCCTTCTGCTTTGGGACAAGTTGCTTGGGCCTCCTTGTCCGGTTCTTTGCTTGGCCCAAAAGTCTAAAATGCAAAGTATAAAACTATGAAAACACTCTGAAATTGCAGGCTGGAAGCACCTCAAAGGACTCCAGGCCCTCCAGCTGCAGCTCATACCTGCAGCACGCTGCTTCTTCCTAAGCAAATCATTCATGCATTCTGCTGTGGGGGTAGGCTGTGGGTTAAGCAGAGGCCACTCAGGACTTTCACATGCCTCATGTCACAGAGGAAGCCTGGCAGCTGCACTGGCTGGCTGTGCTAGAGCCACAAACCCTGGAACTGTTGGTGTTCCTGACCTAGCAAGAGACCCACTGTGTGGGTACTGCTCAGCTGCAATGGGAACTTTTCAGGTTAACCCCAAAAGTTGTAGCTATAACATTTTCAGAGCACCAGGCTCTATGATGAGTCAGATTTGTAGGCTTTGAATGCCTGCTTTGTGCAAGAGAACCCAGTAATCTCAAGAGCCTTGGTTTGAGCTGCAGATGCCATGGCTTTCACGGCTTCAGTGCAGTAAGCCTGGGGCTACAGATCCTGAAAGCATCCTCGGCAACCCACTCTTTCTACATCAAAATTAAAGTGCTTGCATTAGGCATGGCTGCTGGGACACCTCAACCTAGCACTGCACTGGTGGCAATTTTGCAGTTTTGCAATTGCAACTGCAATTTTGTCCCCTTGACATTTTGAACCTCATGAAAGAAGATGAACTTGTTCAGGCAGCAAACATGAATTGCTAGACCACTGTGAGTAAACATTTGAATACAGGGAACTAAGTGCCTATTTTAAGACTTTAATGTTTCAAATATCATGATGAAAAATAGCAGAAACGTTACCTCCTGTAGGGGCGAGACAGAAATAAATCAAGGGAGAAATTTACTTCAAAAGTTCTCTATGTTTACCTCTTCCTGTCTCCTTCCTGGGACAACCAATTTTGCTGACTGAGACCAAGAATGTAGTCAAGGAGAATTTCGAACACAAAGTTCTTGCAACAGTCCAAATGAATGTAGACTCTGATGAATTTAGAATTGGTTCTGACAGTCTTACATTAATTGACAGCTTCAGGTATTACTTTTCACCTTTTTTTTTTTTTGGCGTTTCTTGTCACTTTTAGGACCAAATTCTTCCCAGGCCAGAGCCTCCTTGGTAGCATGTCTCTGATCTGCTGGGAACCACCAGAAATTTGTACTGGACAAAATGTTTTCCACTTTCAAGAAAAGACAGATCTTAGAGCACAGCACTTGGCCCAGACCCTCATGGCACACATCATTCCAAAATCTCTCGAGATCTGTGTCAGGGAGGAGATTGATCACAGATAAATGGGTCTGTGAGGTGCACTTGGTTTGTGGGATGCATTTGTTTTGTCACTTTCCCTTCACGTATCTTGTGGTCATTCATGCAAGCTGCTATATTTTGCCTAACCCAAAAAGCAACAGGTTATTTTAAGTCAAGTTATATTTATTTCAGACTTATAAAATAATAAATTGAGAGAACAGCACAGGTTTTGCAAGTGACTACTCAAGTGCCGTGTAAGAGAAATAGCCAGACAACTCTGAAATGCAACACAAAGGACTTACAGAGGAGATTGCTGCTTGTTAAGCACAGAAAATGGTAACAGGTAGCTTTTATGATTATGTTTTTAGAACAATGAAGTCTGACATAGCCAAACACAAGCCTTCCCTGCTTATGTTCACTATACAGAATTATTTTCTCTCTCTCCAATACAGAATGTTTAAAGATTAAAAATATACAGCATGCAGAAAAGTGAGACTTCAGCATGACATCATCAAACCCACCACAAAATGAGGCACAATTACTAAAGAATTCCCTGGAGCAGCCACAAGTCCTGCTGAGAACGTTCCTGCTGGGTCTCCCTAATTAATGTACCCATTTTCCACCTGTCACACAGCAGAATTAAACTCACTGCATCTCTGCTTTAATTTTCCACTCAATCAATAATTCGGATAACAGATCCAAAGTCCTGTAGATTCTGTGTATTGATCTTTTCCCACCCTCGATTTGCCAGTTGTCTCCACCAACTTTGAGCAGTACGTCACTGAAAGTCCATTTCATTTATAATGCAATCACTTTGCCAGTGCTAAAATGCTTGCCAGTTTCATTAGTCCCCAGAAAACCTTCCCAAAATATGGAGCTACATGAAAACACACAGAGTATTATTTATAAACAAAAATCAATATTCTGTCTATGACTTCTGCTCTGGCAACAAAAATTGGGCTATGCAGATCCACATGCAAAAATTCTGTATTTTAAATACTAGACCATTCCAGACTAAAACTTCAGATATGGTTCTCATTTTATTCCAGCCAAGTTAACACTATTTTTTGCTGATTGGAAAAAAAGTTTTATTTATTTATATATACATTATTATATTTTTAACAGAAAAGGTTTTAAAGCAAAAGGCACATTAAAAAATTCTACCCTTATTCTGCTGAGACAGCTTATATCTTTTCCATCCCCGTAAAGATAGATCTCCAAGTCTCATGTGGTTTCACTGTAATTAATGCAAACCATTTAAATCTGATCCTGAAAGCTGAATGGACTAAACAATGGAAGGTAAATTACTTTTTGCTGTTTTACATCTTTTCAATTCCTTGGCAAGGGTCAAGGCTGACACAAGGAAGATTAAATAGCATGCAGCACAAAACGACCCTTATCACTACCTTTCTGGAAAATTTGTTTTCTATATATGTAAAAGGTATATAATGCTCTTGACTAAGAAGATACATGGGCATCATTACTATGTTTATACCAAGTGAATAGAAAAAGATCAGGAGATGCTCAGCTATTGGCAGGGAGATAGGAGAAGAAAGTTATTAAAATACAGAGAAGGTGCTGTTAGTAGCAGCCACAGCCAGGCAGATCCCTGCATTGTTTTCCTGAAGATAAAACTCTGAAAAAGTTAGAAAAGTTGTGAGAAAGAGAACGTCTGATAGCAGTAGAGTCAGGCATGAGCTACAATACCAAGCTATCTGTATTCAGTTCCTAAATCTTAAAGTCTGATTCAGGCAGTGCCATAGTGATGTATTTTCCAGAAAAATCACTGTCCAACACCATGCCTTTTCTGTATGTCTGTGGTAGGGAAAAAGCACTTAGGGGAAGTCTTTTGAAGCTGCTACTGGGTCAACTGCTGTCATTTCCATGACGCAGAGAGGTTTTATTTGTGCACTACCTTAAGAGTATTACTAGAGAGTAACTTCGTAGCTAAGTCTAACAGCATTCACTAGTGACTACCTTACAAGAAATATGAGAACAAGTTTGAGCATTCCTATAAAAACAGGGTGAAAGAGATTTAGAAAGACTTTCTTGCCTGGTCAAAGTTCACCCTAATGGACTGGCCACCAGTTGTACTGAAAACCTTATAAATATTTAAAAACAAAAGAAAAGAGTGGATAGCCATAAGGAAATCCAATTGAACACCAAATCTGTATCTGTTTTGCAATACTTAGTTAAGTTAATAGTATCCTAGGAGGCTTACACCTGTATTACGAGTGATCTCAAAGCCATTAATGGTTAGCTTTGGAAATTAATTATAAGCTTGCAATAGAAAAAAGCTCTAGATTTATACAATACTTTCCATTCTTTGTAAAGGAGTTAACAAATTAATAATAATATTTATTAATAATAAATTATTATTATTACTCAGCTTCATTTCTTGGGGGGGGAGGGAGGGCAGGGAGGAAGAGAGAAAAGGATTTAAATATTCAAACATATAAGTGCCTAGAAGATAATAAGGAAAGGAGTTGCACCCAACAATGATTCTCTCAGGAAGTTGCCTTGCCAAGAAAACATCATTTACTTGCTATTAGGTAACGTGACCAGTTAAAAAAGATAGATGCTAAAGAAAAGATATCTGAGAAGGGGTGTTAATACTTAAAAGACACTCTTGTGTAAAAAATAAAAATAAAAAATCATGCAAACAGAAAAAGAACAACATACACCCCATGTCCTTGAGAACTGAACAAGACATACTCAGCTAATGCAGAAATAGCCAAGTTAAACTGAGAAAAAACACACCAACACAGGCAGTGCAGCCCTGGAATATGTTGCTTATGGCAGACTGAGTTTCCCACAACTGAGGTCTTTAACAGAGGTCAACAAAATACTACCAGAAAAGACAGGATGGTGCTAAGTGGGGGGCTGCAGCCAACTCAGATCCCCGTGCTGCTAAAGAAGCATGTTTGCTTCTAGGCTGCCAAGAGGCATTCTGTAGCCAAGGGGCAAACGTACAAGATTCTCATGGCAAAGACAAGATTTCTTTATGGTAGCACTTACCAGCAAAGGAAAGATGCCTATGCAGATTTTTATGAAATATATTTATGTCATTTTCTTGTCTTGCACGGACTGCTGCAAGCTTCTGCCTTCATTCTCTCCTTCACATTTGGAAAATGTGCTTTTACATTGGAACTTCTGAGTTTGGGAATAATTCCAGTTGCACTATTTGTGAGAGAATGCCAAAAGCAGATTGGATTATCACTTGCAGATACTTGGCTATGCCCACTGTATAGGACCTGGGAGTTCTTCCCAGATCCTCAGCCCAACTCAACACTTCATTCACCTCCTGACTCCACCACACGAGACAAACCAGATGGGGAAAAGCTTTTTCTCACCTTACACATCTCCTTGGAGAATGCACAAAGGCATACAAGTCAGGGAGAAACAGGGTCCCCATCGCAAAGATAGACTGATTACATAGATAACCAATATATAATAAATAATGCCTGACTTTTCAAACTGAGACCATTCTCTAGAATCAGGCTACAATGCTTTTGCACAAGATTCTGGAACTGTTTTTGTATGTGCATTTATGTTTCAGTAACACATTTACGTTTCTTTTTAAGACATCACTCAGGTTGTTTCCACACCCGAAGTCACAGCTGTTAGCTGCAGTGAATCTAAGCCAATCAATAGTTTGATTCCATTCAGTTGCTGCTACAGAAAAAAAAAATGGAAGCAAGAAAGAAAGGAAGGAGTAACAGAAAGCTGGCCTGGTGAATAGCTGTGCTGCTCTACTCATTTCCTGTGTGTCTGCTGCAAAGTGAATCATTCTTTATTAGCACTGAGATCAGCAGCATTACTGAGGCAGAAGTCCTGCAGGAGTCACATCTACTCTGCAGCTGGTCTGAAGAAAAGGGCAAAAAACTCTCAAAAAATTGTCAGTTATTTACTATTCGAACAGAAAAGCTCATAAGATATTTGCAAATCCTGCAAAGTCTTCATAGTACTGATTTATACCAACAAATCCACACATTGTGTCATATACCCAAACTCTGTGAGAATAGTTCATTCTTAAAAGAAACACACAGGAGGTAACAAATGCTTAAAATTCCTCTGTTCCTGCCAAACAACTGATTTATCGCACTGAAAACACAGTAGGATTCACGCAACTTATTTAGTGATACCTATGTAACAAAGCATTTTGGATAGGTGAACAGAGGAATCTATGGGAGGTGTTGAATCAACAGTCTGTGACAACACAATGATGTTACTTCTGATGTGGCATGCTACTGCCTGCAGAAGCACATCTTTGCCTCAAGATCCTGCCTGCATACCCTAAACACCTTTCTGTGCAAGAGCAGCTCATTCTTAGCAGCCTCAATATTAAAGCCACAAGTTTGTGTTGTCCTGGTTAGATTTTTGACATGTAACCATTTTATTGAATAGAGGAATGAAAAAAATCTCATGGTACAAGAGTTTTAGACTGTAGTCTATCCTACAACAATGCTAGACACCTGATAAGACAGTCCAGTTGCAGACTATATCAAAACAAACCCTGAAAGCAATACCTTTGAGCAGTGGTAGCAATAATTTCTTTCTATTTCAATAAAAGCTTTCCATCACTGTATCTCAAAAGGCTTTTTAAATATTAATCAAGCCTCTGAGCAACCCTCGAGATGCTAAAATACTGCAGTCAATGATCAATTAAACTGCACACAGTTTATCCAGTTTATAGCCAAGTTATGGCACAAGTGAAGAAATACCCAAAATTGCGCAGCCAGCTCAGTGGCCAGGAGCCACTTTAGCATCTGAATCACCTTGTTCAGTGTGTCCCATGGTAGCTGCACCATCCAGGTTTGTCCATTTATGCCAAGCATCCAAACCTCTACCAGAAAAGTGACTACAACTTCTATTTTATCACAGACGAGAGACTGAGGTACAAGGAGATAAATAATTTGCCCAAGGTCACAAAGAGGCCTGTAACAGAAAATAGGGGATTGCTCAGTATTCCTGTTTCTTCACCATAGCTCAAATAGTCCTTTTTAAAACATTTCTTTTTCTGTATAGTCCAGAGGGTATTGAATCAATCTGAATGATGTGTTATCCTGGCAGCATGGGGATTTTTTTTTTTTTTTTTTACAGTTTTGACATGTGCAATGAGTAAAACATTCTGTACTTGTAGCATTATTTATCCTCTAGTCTTAACTGCAGTGTTCAAAAACTAACACTGACTGCACCTTTCAGAGCACATGCAAGAATAGCATGTTATTTGTCAAAGCTCACAAAGGCACTGCTGATAGTGCAAGCTTTGTTTATGAGACAGAACACTCTTCCCCTTTTTATGCTGTGGAGTTCTGGGCAATGTCAATACCAGTTTAAGAGGTCTCCCATTCTCCAGACTCCCTCTGTCATGCGTTGACATCTTCTAGGAATCAGCAGATTTTATGCCTCTATTCAATCCACTTGACCTGACTCTAAATATGTTCCTGGCATCTGAAAAGCCATTCCCCACACAAACATATGATGAGGTAGAGATCAATAACACAGGATAAAAACAAACAAGCAAACTAAGGCAAGTCTGAAGAGGTATCCACAGACGCTCCTATCTGGACTGTTCAATATGAAGTTCTGAATTGCACACAGCAGGATTTCATTTGCTACAAATAGCTTTGCACCAGCAGCATCTTCAATAATTTTATCACGCAGTGTTCCCTAGATAGGACAATATTTCATTTAATAAACAGCAAATTAAAATAGCAAATATAGTGAAAGACAAAGCATGAATAGATTTGTTTCCAAGTTTTAAAGGGAACATTGATTTCTTTTTATTATTTTTTTTTTTAGTATTTCTGTATTTACTTATAAGGTCACCTTCATGACAATTCCAACAGGGGTTTATCCTGTAGTGCTCACTCTGACATACAGCCTGATGATTTATTATTGCTTAGTTCTTGATACTGTTCACTGCACAATCCAATCTAAGAGACACACATATTTCTCAATTCAGGGACTTCTTTTATTTTATGAAAAATCAGCTTAGTGTTTTGTGGTAAAAACTAGAGCTGGCATTTGATCTTAATTTTTTTTTTAAGTATTTTTCTATTCTGTGTTTCTTTGCTGTATCTTTGATGTATTCCAGAATCATTTCTGTTTTCTTCTTCTTTGCTTTTCTTCTCTTATACCCTATTTTAGTAGCTGCACTCATAACAAAAATCTGCCACAGCTGCAGCTCCTTCCAGCTATTCTTATCTAGATTTCTGTTCCCTATAAGTAGGTGACATAGTGATAGATTTCATAGGTTTCCTCTCCTCATCTGGGAGGGGGAATATAATTATGCAAAGGAAGGTTAGATGGACAGTAGAAATATATCACTATTAACCCACCAGAGCTCATGTAGATTTACTGTGGTTATGTGCTTAAAGAAAAAACCTTCCCATGCTCGATGAGGGTGTTTTTTTTCTCCTCTTGTATTAATGTCAATTCAAAGGGAAGTCAACAATTCTCATTGTGTCACCCCTACGTCTACAGTCCTATGACACAGTGCTACCGAAACCCTGTGTGATAGCAAAGCTGCCTCCAGTACTCCTATAGACTCCGCCATTTGGTGCCATTAACCCTCGTGGTCTGGGCTGCCCGCCATTCAGCTGCGTTCCTTTAAGTCTGCCAGTCATTAGTTGGTACGTTAAGTAGCTAATGGTGCTCTCACAATATCTGCTGCATCATGCAGGTGCAACAGAACAAACATTTCTTTTCCACTGGTGCTTTGCCCTAAATCATTAAAGACCCAGTCCTGTAAAGATTTATGTGTGTGAATAAGTTTACCCACATGAGCAATTTCAAGCCTCTGAAACACATGTTTGTAGGGCGAGAGCCTTGATGATCAAACTCAGTACCAGGCACATTGTTAAAGGCTTTTTAGGAAATGCTGAGCAGCAGCCCAAAACGCCAAAAACATTTTCTGCTCTGTATTTCGTTTTACCAAAAAAATATTTACAAAAGCATTTTTTCCAAGAACAAAGATTAATAGCCACACTTGCTATTCTATGACCTTGTTATTTTCTCACTAATTGATCACTATATAAAAAATATATAGCAAGGCAGTACGAATATTCCCCAACTAATTGCTTGCTTGTAAGGGAGATTAACCGAGGGTACATAAATTATTAACGCCATAAACTGCTTCTGGAGCCTCCTTGCTCTCCTGGGTGAGGGTGGGGGATCAGCTGGCTGTCCCCAGTGGGGCAGAGCTGGAGCAAGGTTAAGCAAGCAACCCCATCTCCACGTCTGCATCTATCAGACACCTTTGCTGACTCTCTGGCGCCAAGAAGCCAGGCGCCAGCCACCCTCTGCACTCAGAGAAGCACAGGAGGTTGCAAATGGTAAATTTAATACCGCAGCAGGAGGTGCCATTTACAGTCCCAAAGGATAAGTCTCCCCCTCTTCTCTTTCATTCTCATATAAACAAATTGTGGCTGAGGCAATTTTGAATTCTGTTGTCCTATTTTATTTTTAAATATGTAATTTACTCTTTATTTCAGTGTCTATGCAGGGTAAAATTAAAGGATTTTTGTACACATGACTGACGGCTAAAATATAATGAGGATTTATACTTTATGAAACCATTAAAGCATTGATGAATACAAGCAAAAAACTGGGAGACATTAGTAACACACAATTTAAAAGAAAAGGAGATGAAGGTGTCTGCATAACCGAACCTGAACACAGTGTTGTCCTTAACTTATTTTAAAAGAAAAACCAAGTGTGTGGCAGAAAAAGAACTATCAAATATTTATGTTATGTTTGCCTGATTTGCTATACCTATGATGACATGTCCTGATTTCTTTCATTCTCAGAACAATGTGTTAGGGTGGCAAAATTCATGTAATTTTTTTTTTTTTTTTTTTTTTTTTTTTACGTGACATATTATTGGGCACTCTTCGGAAGACTAAAATGAAAATTTAGTGAAAACTGCCTCTTCAGTAACCAAAGCCATCCCCATCTGCACAATGCTGGAAAAAATACAAGAGAGCATTTTTTGTACAATCAGAAATGGGGGGAAAAAAGATTATTTACAGTCTATATGGCAAGGAAACCACAAATCAATATTTTTACAGAGGCTGCTTACATTTAATGCAGATTGGAGGGGTGTGAGAAGGAAGGAAATATGTGGTTGTAATGCCAGATTCAGAGAGCAAAAGTGAACATATCTAAAGAAAAGATTGACGTATCATAGATTTTTGATGCTCATGGGACTGTATGAGTTCTTTGGTCCAATTGCCAGAGAATATGGTGGCCAGAGAACGCCACTCAGTGATTTCTAAATCATGCCCAGTCATGTGAAACTGAACCATAACATCAGTGTTAGAAGGATAACAGTGCTGGCGTTAATTGACTACAGAACCTACTTCATTTCCAGGCAAATCCTTGCAGCCATCCAGTTGCTCTCACTGTTAAAGTAAATGGGGCAGCAGAAGCAAAAGAAGAGCTCTGACAGCCCTGAGTGATGGAGTAGATGGCAAGAATGGAAGAGACGTGGAGGAAAATAGGCCAAAAAAGTATCTAGAATCAGAAGAGCAGGCCAGTACATTTGCAGGAAACATCATTTCTCTTGTCAGCATAAATATCTGAGACGCTTCAGCCATAAATTGCACGGTCCATGACAGGCCACAGGGTCCTAGCTTCTGTTCTATATTGTATTACAGCACATCCATTAGCACTGAGTTAGATTTATCAGCAAAACTGTTAAGCCTACAAGATGAGACAGAACATCTGACCACTAGAACTACGGAAGAGAGAAAATGGGATCCGGTGTGGTTTCAGCAGACTATCTTACAAAAAGCAGACTCAGGGCTGTGCACATCAAATGCAGGCATTCAGACAGTAAATAATTAAGTATAACACATTGATTCAAACACAGAAGAAGGGAGAACCTAAGGACACGAAAAATGTTTAACTCACATATCTCACGCACAGGCTTCTCAGTGCAGGCAAGGAGAGTTGTGAAGGCACGCAGCCTCCCAGTCCACTCATTGCTGCACAGAGCACATGTCTTGGGCACAAGCTACAAGGACAGGCTCCCAGCTCACAACCTCACCACCCGCACCTCTCTCCATCTATACATTAGCTACATCAAGGCCAGTCTCTATGCATGCAAGGCAGATTTACAGTACTATTTAACCCTTCCTCTTCTCCTTTTTGTCCACAGATAAAATGCAAAATCCATCTCTGCTTCTCTTTTAGTGTAAGGAAAGGACTGCGCTTGACTATCTTTGACATATCACAACGATACGGAATTTTCATTAAAGATTTATAGCAACATCAAGCATTCTGTTTTACTTTCAATTTTGTCACATAATTCCAATAAAACGGTGATTTAGCCATATCTGTTAAAGTTATTTGTCACTGCTTAGTCCTTCCTGTATCATTAATGACACATACACGTAAGCCAAAGAATGAAGTCAGTCTCCACGGGGTCTGGCTCTTTTGGGAGAATTTTAAATGTTTTCTTCTGCAGAAATCCATAGCTGCCAGTCATTCTGTGCTGTATATTATTTAGGCTTTCCAGTAAAGGAATAAAAAGAACTTTTAAGTAATGCATTAGTGTTATTCTTATCTAGCGAAAGCTTGTGGGACTGAGCGAAAAGATAAAGGAAATAACAGGGACATGAGGCAGTGCTAATGTTAATATTTGATTAGAAATATTCCAAACACGATGTCAAGACAAATTCAGTTCTTGTTATCCAAACATACACCAGCCTGGTAAGGCTGAAGTTGTACATTCAGGAGTGCCGTTTAGAAGACAAATAATCTGAAAATAGTTTGTGTTCATAAAATTAAGATACAAGTCTCAAACCAAACAAATAAACAAAACAACACCCTAAAACTTCTAATGCAATGTTTAGAATTAATTATCAAAACAAGCACTATTGGAATCAGCTTTGTACCTGTTTCTCCTTTATTACTTGAAGTTGTTTAATTTAGAATAACACTGCACAACACCTAACCACTTAACTTAGCCTACCTAAAGTCTTAAATTAAATAATGAAAGTGTCTAAAGTCCTCATAGTTAACACATTTTCAATTTTTGTTTTTGTTTTTTTAACCTTAGTTGCTACAGGCATAATCTCCTGAAACTTAAAAGTGGTACAACAGCGCTGTTTTCTTCTACATCATGTCAGCACACTCACCGCTTTCAGATAGTTTTCTGTGTTTGTTAGCTGTAACTGTTTCTCTACAGGACTTGTCTATTGCAGCACAGAAGAAAACAGAATCACCAAGAAAAAAACCTGCCTCAGGTTGCAAGTCACAGTGATGGTGTCAATATTGTCATTGTCGACAATGACATGCAAGGAGAAGATGGAGAAAGAAAGGCATACAATTAAGTTTAAGCTGATGGCATAATACCCAGGAGCAATTGTCAGATAGAGAAACAAGAAGATGGGATTGGATGGAGACCAGTCAGAAGCAGAGGAACAGAACTGCATCTCAACTGTGTAAAAACAACAGGTAAAATTATATGACTGGACAAGACCATCCAGAGAGAAAGCAGACAAAATAAAATACTGGCAAAATAATTCAAAAATAAGTATGGGAAGAGGGAACTAAAGGAGAAATGTGTTGCTGAGTGTGATCGGGAACAATGAACGCTAAGTGCCAAGGAAAGCTGGGATGTTAAGACTGAAGAATGATGCAGAAAGATCAGGCAGGCTGGATGTGGAAGTCTGGATGGTTGAGATCTTGGTAAAAGCCCATCTGAACTCAGCCCTGAGCCTGGGTGCAATTGCAGATGAGAAATTTGCAACAAGAGTTCCTGGCTCTCTCACGGCTTTATCAAAAGACACCTTTGGTAGGAGTTAGGTTACTGGGTACATCTGCCTGTTCCCTCTGTGTGAAACTCCCCAGTGATGCAATTTAAATAATTCTTCACTGCATGGTAATTTTGTAGAAATTAAGGTTGGAAGCAGTCAGTAATGGAGCCATATAAAGACATACAACAAGCACAAGCAGTTCAAGAAAAGAAAATGGTAAAGGATGTCTTTCTTAACAATGAGTAAAGAAGTCAGCAGCAGCCAGAAATCAGGAAAACTGAAGGCAAGCCCAAGGCAGTAGGGCTAGAGAAAATTGCTAAGGGGCATATGGCATGGATAAGGAGTGTTCCTAGTTTAAGCAAGCCATGTTACCATGCATCTGTTACAATCCCTTACCCTTTTAATATAGATTTCCTCTTCTCTTTAAGATACTTCCATAAAAATTTTTACCGTCATTTCAGGTGTCTGTCCTTATTTTAAAATGTCTGCATGTCAGCTTTAACTCATTTATCAAAGGTATTTCACAGAAGACTCTTAAGGCAAAAGAAAAGAATCAGAAGTAGGAATCAAAATCCAATAATGCTTAATTAGACAGCATCCAATTATTTTATGATCCATGAGGTTGCCTATAATAATTTGGTCGGTGAAACAAATACATGTTGGATGATTTCTTTCCACGATAAAGCAATTCTTTCATAATGTTTTAATAGCATTATGACACACTAATAAATGAATGCAACATTTTCAAAGACAGTTGTGAAAGAATCTATAATATAAACCACAGCAGAATTTGTGATATATTTGCTTCTGCTTACCTCCAAGCAGGACTAGCCTAAAATAAAAAAAGAAAATAAGATATAGCTAAAACTGATCTTGGTTTTGTTGAGGGAAATCACTGATAAGATCTGGTGGGAAAAAATACAGGCTAGTGAAAAACAAATCCTTTTTATGTTAAGAAATGTCAAGTTAACATCAGAAATAGTCGGACTTTGCAACGATATTCTCTCTCAGACATTTGTTAAGCTTAACAGGCTGAAAGAAAGGGGGAGGGGCTGGTTGTAAGCATGATGATGATTTTTCCATGCTGAGAAACAGTGAAAAGCCAGTAGTTTTAAATTTGAGTATTACTGAAAGATATTTGCAAATCATTCAGCAGCTCTGGCAGTGCCAGGCATTATGCATTTCAGCACTTCCATGGTTGTAACACCAGCATAAGTTTGTAGAATCTAAACTAATTCCTCATCAAACGTATCACAGATTTATTGAGAGAAGGACATTCATCCCTTCCATCTCCTGACTGGCGAAGAAGAGACCATAGTAGCAGCTCTCTGAAATATTTCTGGCACAATGACAGGTTTTTTTTTTGCAGTATTACTGCATCCTAATGAGCAAGATTCCAGCCTCTGTAAGGGCTGTTTCTCTCTTACCAAGCAAGATTTTGTGCACGTATATGTGACTTTTCTGAGAATAAATTGTGAACACTGCATTTCCATGTATAAATACTGTGTTTTTGAGGCATTGTGTCTTCCTCCTAAGGCAGCAGGCTACTGGTTGTCACATTGTGTTTCAATCTTAGATGACAGCATATTTTCAAGTGTCCCTGCTTTTACCTTAAAGTTTCCTCTCTTGACAAAGTTGCTCCTAAACAAGCATGAAAGCGTCAGCTTCTCTCAAAAGCCCTCAACAGATTTTTGCTCTGTCCCCGCTCCTTCCTTTTTTTTTTTCTCCTCTTTCTTTTCCTCCTTTTTTTCCTTTTTCTGGGTGGAGAAGGAGCTCCTCCCAGCTTGCATTTCTTCACACTTCCTTCAATAAAGGAACAGTACTCCAACCCTACCAATCCTATTTATATTTAAACAAAAAAACTCAGAAGAAAAGGGACAGAAAACAAACTGAATAGAAGATGCTCTTATTGTGCCCTTAAACAAAATGGATTAAATCTCTTGTAAAGAGACCAAGAACATGACTTCAAAGCAGAAGCCCTCAAGTAACAAATCCTGCTTGATTCATGATGGCTTCATCTCACAGACCAACTGGTTGATCTTTACTATTGCATAGAGAAAACGAGAGGCAACTACAAGATCCTTAAACACAGGCCTGGCCAGTAATTACAGTTGCATCCAGATACAAACCAGAAGTTATTACACTTTCAGATGTATAATAGCATGTTACATATTTCTGAAACAAAACACCTCATATGATTAGCTGCAACTCTCTCCAGCTCAGTGCCTTTTTACTTTTAATTCGACTGCAGTCTTTGTGAGCTATCAGAGGTATTAGTTATCTGAGGACTATGTTTCTGAAGTGACAATGTGGTTATAAATAAGAAACAGGGTGTCTTTACTGCAAATATCAACCCAAACTAGTTGAAAGACCAGAAAAGGGAAGGTTGTCTTCAACATAATTTCCTGAAGTCTCCTATTTGGGGAATGAGCTCAGGAGAAAAAGCTACAGATGACATCTTCTGGACTTACAGTTCATGTCTTTCTTCAAACTTGGGTAAACTTACTAGCTTTCCAAAATTAAAGCCTTGAGTTTACCCAACCAAAATATTTTAGAGTAAAACTTTCATGGTTTTGCCACATTATGTTTTCTTTATTTTTCCTCCAGCCACATTAAATACTTGGAGTATTTCTTTCTTATTGATTACCATTGCAGACTGTTCCTGTAACAGAATTCATGCAGCGAGGTGTAGGCATCATTTCTATATGGTAGCCTTAAAAATGATCTTTTAATATTGCTAGCAATACTCCTTATGGATACTGATACCTGAAAAAATATTGAAATGTGAAATAGAAAAGGAAATAGAAAAGGAATGTGAAAAACTGTTTCATAAAATGTTGTGCTGTTTGCCAATATCGACATTCAGAAAGCATTTAAGTTTTTTGGGTTTTTTTTCCAATGCATCTATTTTGGTAGAATTACAACTACAGTGTGAAGCAGCAGAAATATTTCTCAATCAGCTCTAAGTGCTGCAGTGCAAGTCTGAGGACTCACTTATCTTAGTTGCAACATATTCCATAAACATGATTGTGTCCTAATGATACCACTGTCCTTTAGCAAAGCCCTGGGGCCACGCAAAGTATTCAATGCCATGGACAGAAGCTAATGTTTTGCACACTGCCTAAGGCCTAAATAGGCCTTTCATACACAGGCCAGATGTTCACTCTTTCTTAGGCCAGCTTAAGGCTAGAACAAACCTTTTCAACCAGGGTTTATCAGAGTTTCTAAATTACATACTGGGAAGAAATTTAATTGGTTTAATTAAGAAAGTTTATTTCATGGTAATTCAGTTTTGTTATGCTGCAAGACTTAATGTGTCCTCTGGTATGAGTGATTTGTTATAAATATTTGCAGCAACCCTCTTGCCAACCAAATTGAAAATAAAAAATATTTAAGTCTAAAGCTGCAAATAAAAAAAATGCCTTTAAATGATTAGAATATAACTGACCAAATCTTCGCACAGTAGCATCCATGATTACTGAAGTCATGATAATCATTGTCTCTGCATAGTTCCCATAGTGCTCACGCAGCGCTCACCAATTTAACTCTATTTCACTCTATTTGACACAGATATGTTAAAAGCAACAATGTGAGCACTTCAGTATTTTCTCCACAAACTTTTAGCCATGAGTTTTCTCGGCCATGCTCAGATTGCTGAGTTTCTCTCTTTTTTTCCCCAAAAGCACTGTTAGAAACCAATCAATTTATTTATTGCAATTCACAATAAATATTTTAAAATTGATTTAATGTGCTTGGAAGTGGTCCATCCTTAAGACACCAGCACCACATTTCTGTACCACACCTCCAAGGTTAGAAAAGTACTGTGAAAGGGAGACCATTCTACCTTTTAAGGTCATGATTTAATCCTTCACACTCAACAGACACAGTGACTTAGCAAAAAATCCAAGTTCAGAGGCATCAATCACCACTATAATAGACCTGTGCGTCAGGGGAGACAACAGGAAGAAAACTAATGTTGATTCAGTTAGATTCTTCTGAGACACGGACATCCTTCACACTGTTCTTTTTTTGCCCCTCATCGCTAATCATTACCAAAGTGAGGAGAGCGCAAGGAAAGTTCATATGCTGAACGTATAGCTCTCCAGTTGCAGCACAGATCCATATGGATCAATAGTGGGTTCATTCTTTCAGCAGCAAATTTAGCACAGGCAAACGGTGCTCGCTGACAGCACCGATGGCCTCTGCTCATAATAGCACCGTGTAGGAGGACTGGAGCCATCGCTGTCTACCTGGTCTTGTCACTGTATCCCCAGTCCCAAAATGGAGGCATGAGGCAAAGACTTGACCTTATAAATCAAAATTGAGAAGTCCCTCAATCTTTGTTGTCAGTGTTTGTGCTAGTCTACCCCATAAGCTCCTCACTCTACGTCCATTTTTGCTTGTTGCTGTTCAAGCACAGATGGAAATACCATTTTCCAAAAGATCAGGTTCTAATGTTTTAAAAAGAAAATGAAAAAAGCAGAGAACAATCAGGCATGCTAGGATGTTGCACACAAAAGTGACTGTAACGTTACAGGGCAACTATTTTTAATCAGAACAACCCAGAGTGCTCTGGGTTTATGTTTATTATGTTTAACTCCATTTAGCAACTTTTTCATAAAAAACAACTCAAGGCTTCCAAAACCCTGTGCTAGACACAGCATGACTCTAAAAGTCATTTATTCTGTGTGTCTCAGTTTGGACTTGAGATAGAGGGATTTTAACACTTATTGCTCAAATTTGCATTATTTCCTTAAGGCTTTTAAAAACTGCAGCTTTCAGATATGAGCTAACATATAGGCATTTTTTTCCAAATACTTTAAATTTCTAGGAAGTTATAGAACGCAAATATATCAGGATTATTTATAAGGGTCTGCAGTGGCAACTGAGGTCAGGAGCTACACTGAACAAAAACAGTGAATACTTTGCTCTCAAAGTCTGTTTTCACTCATACAATTTGCAGCAGCCCAAGCACAGCTCTTGATTCTATACCTGAGATGGGTGCTGCTGTAGACAACAACAACAAAAGACATTTCCACTGTATTTTTGATTATTTTAATTACTTTCTCATGTAAAAAAAAAAATAATAATACCTTTAGGAATTACAGAACCAGTATCTAGATAAGGGTCGTTATTACATCAATTAATTACATTAGCTTTACAGGAATGGATCTGGGATGGCTTCACTCATATATATGGCCAAAAGAGACTCAGAATGAAAGGTAAGAACAATTGTATTTTAAGGGATGTGTGCTTTCCTTTTCTTTTCTCCTTTGCTATATTTATTACTATACCGTGCAGAACATTTCATCAGCCAGTCCCTAGGAAAGCTGCAGTGCTTTCTTTCTGGAATTCATGCCAAAAGGAAAAAAACACTTTTTAGTAGACAGGTCAACTTTTTCTTAGCTGTTTAAATTAGGAAAGTGATGAGTTGTCCCTGGGTTACTAAAATCCATAAATCAGGTATCTTGACAACACCTGCACCAAATCATAGGAAGAAAAACAAATCCATTTACAAAAACAAAAATTGGATTGATTCAAGTGGTGCTTTCTTTCCACTTCCCATGGCTATATGGGTATTTTAAGCAACAAGATGGAATTAATAACCTTTAACATTGCTATGGACATATTTCAGAATAAGTAGCAGTATCCATCTATTCTTTTTATATCAAAACAAAAGAGGATAAAATACAACAAAGCTGAGTCTTACTGCCAGAGTGTAGGAGGAATCCAGAATACGTAGCTGACACTACTGCTAGGAAGGAAACAATCTACCTTCACAGCTGGCCTATCAGCATTTTGAGGTTAGAGTAGTGCAGTGGAGGTTAGAGAAGTGTAGTTTTATTCCACAAACAAAATGTGCCAGCCTGTCAGAGCACTGCAGACAATAGGTGGTTGTGTGACTACTTACTCTCTACCAGTTCATGATGACAGCTCTCTCTCTCAAGTTTACCATATCTACATTCCCATAATGGCTTGTGACAATGCAGTAATCCATGTCTACCTGCACAGATGCACATTTATTCCTTCTGTTGACAGAAATTGAATTCATTTTTCAGAATCACCAATATAGTTCCCTGCAACCTGAGCTAGTGAAGAACTGTCACACAGCACTGAACTGAGTAGTTTTGAGGACAAACCACTGGGAGCAGACATTATGTAACCAAAGCATTCCAATTTCAAACATCTTCCTTTCAAGGAAACAAGTTTTGACCCAAAGAGCATTGTCTGACAAAAAGGTACCAAATACACGCTGTGCTCCAGAAATCCCATAGTTACTTTATACATCTGAGTGTAGTTTTAATCATTTGCAAGATAGAAATATAAGGGGAACCAACTGCTAGAAATCTCCTGTTTTTTGATGAGATGACTGATCTGCTTAAAGGAATGTAATAAGGAATGCGTGGGGTTGGAAAAGAGAAAAAAAATGGACAAAGATATCAGACTTTCATATGAATTTTTAAGTGTTGTAACAGAGAGGCAGAGATGGTAGAGGGTAACAGGAGAAATAAGGGGAATTAACTTCAGTACTGGGTGCAAAAGAAAAAAATTGCATGAGGAGCAAAGCACTCCAGATGATGGAGGAGATCATTTCTGCTATGAATTTTGGAAAACATCAGAGAAATGAGCTACATGCACTGAGAACCAGAAGGAAACTTACAGGAGTCCAACTAGAGGCACCTGTACATGTCACCAGGAGGAACAGTTGGACACCAAACATCTGGTGGGTTTTCATTTTGGTTCAATTTCAGGCAAACTTTGCTGTTCTTAAATAATATCCATTTGGCACCTACAGTTTAATTTGCTTAATTCACCCTCTTCCAGCATGCATTAAGTCACCGTATTAAAAATTTACTGTTAATACTCCCTATTCTAGAGTGCATAACTTGGTTATGAATCACTGCAAGCATTCTATACATTATCTCTAATTCACCTGCAGATTTGTCTGGGAACAAAAAGAGGTCCTTTTAACATTTTCCTACACTTCTACTACTGCTTTCAGTGGAATTTGGTATAATATATAGCTTTGGCTACACATTCTGTCACTCTGAGTACAGACACACCATTCAACCACAAATTAACTCTGCTTCTCATTACTAATATTCATTCACTGCATGCATTCTATGCAGGAACTACACCTTAAAGCAACATCAGCTCTCTGTGAAATTAGAAACTGAAGACTGTTTCATTAGCCACTTTTTTATTTGATGCAGACAGTGCATGGATTTTAGACTTAAGTTCATAACCTGTTCATAAGCAGTATTTTCTCAGTTCACTTGCTACTGTGGAAAAGAACCAAACCAATTAAGAATGCTAAAATTGCCATTTCATTTTCACTGAGGAAAGAGAGAGGTTCCGCTAATCTGGTAATAAAGAAAAAATATCTCACTACGAGAATTATCCAATTTGACTAGATAGGTCAT
Organism: Meleagris gallopavo; assembly: GCF_905368555.1. Taxonomy (NCBI): domain Eukaryota; kingdom Metazoa; phylum Chordata; class Aves; order Galliformes; family Phasianidae; genus Meleagris; species Meleagris gallopavo. The sequence continues at coordinate 23,194,480 of NC_139413.1, forward strand.
TTCATTAACTAAAAAGTAACAACATCTCTAATCAGACTTTCTCACCTATAAATTACCATTTTTATCTCTTCAAATCTTCTTTAATTCACTGTTGCTTTTCTTCCCATTTGCTATCAACTGCTGCCTTTGAAATACTACCGTCAACCACACTAAAGGCAATTTTTAAAAAGGGGAGAGGAGGTTGTTTCAGAATGCGCTGCTCTTGGACCATTTTCTCACTACTGCTATATTTTATCACATATTTCCTCCAACCAGAGAGACAACATGTCATTCAAAGTATACACAGTGCATCATAGGAGACTGTCTCTGTGTCAAGTAAAACTTGTCCACCAGACTTCTCTCCAAGCACAAGAAACGGCAACATGAGCACAGTTCTGCTGTTCTGAGAGCAAGGTGAACGCAGTCCCAAAGGTGCCTTCTGCAGGGAATGGTGCAAAGAAGTGAAGGGAAGAAAATAGACACATCAGCAATGGAAGTGCTATGTCCAGAAACACTAAAATGGAATACACATATGTATGTATGCATGTTTTGGTGAATGTATATACATATTACTTATACATATGTATAAAAGACAAACATGCAAGTTAAAGCTCCCTCCAGAAAATTTGAATTTATGGGATGGATAACCTCATGCAAACATTGACCTCGATAGTACTGGGATCCTGGCACCAAACACCACAGATCACTGCTGTCATTGCTTCAGATACATTTCTATCTTGCTAGCTGTCTCCGAGGAAATTAAGACTGGATAAGTTAGAGCTGCAAGCAGGGTCTTATCAGTTCAGGTCCCTGTCTGAAATTCTACGTGTTCAGCAGAGCCCCGTCTTTGTTGTCAAAGCTCAGTGAGACCTTACTATTGAAAAGTCTCCCGTTTGACTGTTTTGCCTGCTCTCCCTTTTCCTCTCTTTTGGACTATCTTTCTCTCATTCCCCTTGCAATGAAATGCTGCTCTCACTGAAGCATTGAGTCCTCCTCTTTTCTGAGAATTCACTCATCTGCTCAGTGAACATCTCAGGTGAACACAATCAGCACTCTAGACAATAGCAGAATAGGTAAGAAGCTTCAAACTTTCACTAAGGAAGCATCTCACAGAAGCTTCCAGCAGAATGTAGGCACAAGAAGCCCCAGTAATGCTTTAATGACATTTAGAAAATAATCCAGAAACAAGTCAGAGTCACACAATTACAGCATTGGTAGGTCAGCCTCATACCATCTCAGAGACATTAACCACCACTCTCAAATTACTGTCAAGGGTTCACTTCTGTTTATCCTCACTGAAGAAAGCGAGTAAGTCCACTGACAGTCTCCTCTCTCATTCTGAACAACTTGCTCTGATGAAACTGATATCAGAAGCCATGGAATCCTCTTCTTTGGTACACACAAAACTACTGAGCAATGAAGAAAGGGGCAAATTTCTCTAGAAAAGTTGGAAAAGCCTTTTTTCCACCCCAGAAACTGCTCAGAAAGAGTATCACTACAATTTCCTTCTTTGTTGCAACAAATTGCTTCTTAAGTATAAGTGAATATGATTTTCAGCTTTTCAGTGTACTATAGGAGAAGCATGTCACTTATTTGCTTTATGCAGTACTTTTAAAAGACCAAGAGTAGACCTATGAGCCAAGGAGATTTTGGGATGCAAATTTCCCTGAGTTAACTGACTTATGCACAAGCTTTTTCTTTCAGTTTTCTTTCAGAAAACAACTGAATCACTTCAGTCCCAGAATGGTTAGGTACTTATAAATAGGACCCTGATTCTCATTGTGTAGATCCTATCATGCTACTGAACTGACCTGAATATCCCAGTCTTGCTCCCAGATCCTAACCTCCTATGTGTTAGTATGATGATCAGTTTAATTACTAATACAGTAGTTCACAAATAGGATTCAGCTGATCACGTAGAAACAGGCTTAAAAAATAGAACAATATATTTTTCACCTATTAGGAGTCAATTCCTAAGGCTAGAAAGCAGATGAAGCACTGTCTTGGCAGATCAAGAGAATTTATCCTTCAGCAAGGAATCATTTTTGTCTGTTCTCTAATCTCTTCAATATTATATGATATAACTGATAGCATGCAACTGTTTTTGTAGTTCTTGCCATTGACTCAGTTTTCCTGAAGACAGAATGAAATCTAGAAAAAAAGGTACAATCAATCTGTATTTTTTCCTGCCTTAGTCTTCATTTTCATCTGAATGGAAGATCATAGGTAGATTATATAAAATTCAAGGTTTCTGAAACATTGTCATTTATATACTTATACATAAACATTCTAAGCTGTAATAGTTGGCTACCACACCATTTTAGCAATGCACCTTTAATCTGTCAAATTCCAATGAACCTTTTCCCATTTGCCTTATTCTGCTAACAGAAGTGCTTTTTTCTCTTAGCTTGAAGTACTTTCTACGAATATCCATGCAATAATTAAAATAAAAGCCTAACAATTAGTAATACCACCTGGCATTTGTTTCAGATTTTTTCTAATTCAAACGTGTCATGACACTGGGTAACCATTATTAACTGCAGCTTATAACAGATAGAAAAAATGATTTCTGTAGAAGTGAAGTGCTCTGTCACGTGACACACAGCCTGCCAAAGGCATAACGAGGACTAAAATATTGAATTTCAATCACTGAGATTAATGCTTATACCAATGGTGGATCATAAATGGTCACATGCCTATCCAAACCATTACAAAGAGCTATAGGTATCAGCAGTTGGAGGAAGCATTTGGGGGTGCAACTTCTGTTCTGGTCTAACTCATCGAGATCTTCAGCAAACAATTCCAGCCTTGGCTTCCCCATCTGTAAAATGCAGATATCTACATACAATAACATTTTCACCACAGGGCTAAAAAAAATTGTTTTCTCTTTGGTTTTTGTATAGTGCATCACATTACTTTTACATTTCTTTTGACTGCAGTGTGAAACTGCTTAATTCACATGGGATCTAACAGGATGTGAGATACTGAGCTGAGTTATCTTTCAAATATCATTCAGTATTACAAACAGCATCACCAAGCTGCTGAAAATTATTGCATTTAAACAATGTCAATGAAAAATAAGGAGCCAGAATTTGTCTTCTTGCTTGGATGCAGCACATGACTCAGTGCAATGATATCTGACATTACAGGTCAAATGGAAAACAAATTTGCTGTTGGAGTCACAATTTGCAGAAGATTTAAAACAAATTTTAAAACTTCAATTGCACAAACACTTTAAATCACATCAAGGAAGAAGCAAATTTTTAAGTCATTAATAAATATCAGATGATGTCCCTGAAATCTGGTAGAAATGTATCTTCTCTACTTCTGTATTTTAACAGAGCTTTGAAAAGGTACCTGCTGCACTGAATAAATGAATTTTCTTTCAGGCTCATGGCAGCTATTGGACATATCATTCCCACCTTTACTTTCCCTCAGAGCAGAGAAACATGGATGAAATCAGAGAGAGAGCTTTCTAAATGAAACCTCTTCACACATGGAATAGGTAAAACACCAACTTTTTCTGTTGTTAGCAGAGTTGCACTCAGTGCCTATAACTTCTAGTAAGCCACTTCAGTAGCAGCCTCCTCCCCTGCCTATAAGTGGAACAGTTTGTTCCAAGTGCAAAAGGACTGAGCACGAAGCTCCACTTGTTCTGTTCCCAGTTCTGTCACTGCCTGCATGACTTACATGACTTTGTCCTTAACACTCAGACTTCTTTGCCCTCATTTACAGATCCATAGTAGCTGTGTACAGCTATGTATGTACCCTATAGAGATTATAACTAATTTCCAGGCATAATACTAATTACCATTCAGGTCTTAATAATTTTTATACAATTTTATATAAGCACAAAAGAAATTTGGTGTATTATTTTAAAAAAGAAAGGATTTTAGCTATCCCATGTAATTACAAAGTAGATAAGAATATGGCAGTGGGAAAGCATCAATTTGGGCTTTCTTTTCTGCTCTGGAGGCAATTAAAAAAGAATTTTCAGACTACAGCATGGTCTATTATAGACCTGCATTATGGTTTTGTTTTTAGATGATGCCTTGTGTGATATCAGAAGGCTTCACATCACTCTCTAATTTGGTTCCTGTTAGCTTCTTTTATTTTAGAGTATTTTATACACACTATTCAGAGATAACTTCTTTCATTTCCTGCTTGTGGTCAATTTTTTGTTGGTACATTGGAAAAGAATGGCATCACTTCTAGGGGAAGGAAAAAAAAAAAACCCTCCAGAGCTCTTTCCCTGTGGTTCTGTTGTTTGTCCATTTTGCTTAGATCTTAGTCTCTTTGTTCAGAACTCTGATAAAAGGATTTGAAACGTTTGGTTTTATAGATATCTACTTCTTCTACTTTATAGTCAAGAAGGAATTTTATCTAGACTATTTTAGTCTGTATTGCTACACTTTTCTCACTCAGATTGCTTATGAAAATTCAGTCTGCTCAGTCAGCATCCAGACCACCATCTTCTATACTCCTCATTTGTTGAAAAGTACTACAGTTTTGCATTTTACAGTGGAACAACTCTCTCTTTAGTTCTCCTGTATTTTCAAATTTTCGTAACCATTACAGAAAGAATGAAAACAAAGCTCTGACATCCATCCTGCTGAAAAATCTAGCCTTGTTTTTCAGTAGAACCATAGAGAGATTGCCTGCCAATCAAGAAGCAAAAGTGAATTATTCAGAGTGTATTTTGTCCATTTCCAAAAAGCAGCTTGCAAATATGTCCAAGTGCAATAAATTTCTTGTGTTCCAATGTATTTATGGAAGTGAGTAATCAGCAGTCAATTTTAAACGAGCTCTTTTTAATTTCATGTCTTCCCCAATACTGTTCAATCCTGTGCCAAAGAGAGAGCTACCCTAAACAGCATCATTTTGCCATATCACAGCTGCCAGCGTCTTAGTGGTTTAACAATTTGCTGATGGGTATTGGGAAGGAGGGGGAGTGTAAATGGTACAGTCCTCAAGTCCTCACCACTACCACTTTTTTCCTTTTTTCTCCTAACTCTGCATTTTAAATGCCATAGCAATGTATTGAAAATACACACATTGAAAAAAGAAATAAAAAGAATATATGCCTATGCTAGCTACACTTGCTCCTTCACCTGCCGCACTCCTTCACTCTGCTCTACAATCATAAAATAAAACCCTCTCCATCCTCACAGGTTCAATGGAAGCAGCTGGAGATCGGCAGAACTGGAGCCAGTTACGCACTTGCCACACACTTTTAGATCTGGACCAAATTTATAGCTGAAAAACACTGCCCTCCGCAGGCTGAGAGCTCCAGAAGCACAGCACAGCAGCATTAGCTCTGCTATTTGGGGTAACCTGCAAACGCACAGAGCAAAGCTCTGTGTTTACACCAGTGATTCTTCCTGTGGATGCAGGAAAGGGGTGTGTGGAAAAGCCTCAAAAGAAAAAAATTAAATGAAATTAAAACACTGCAGCTTCTACAGCACAGTGTGAGCAGTGATACAGAAATGCACCAGGATGACAGCAGCCAAGTGTTTTCTCTGCCTCCACCCAGGAACTCAAGGTCTGCATGAAAGCTGCTCACTAACCTGTACAGCTGACAAAGGCTTTCATCCTTAGTGTCAGGCTCCAAATTCACTGCAAACAATGAGAACGTAGACGCAGAGTGTTGGCTCGTGCCTGTCATGATCAGGGAATGACTTACTTGAGGGAGATGACTGGGCCTGTAAAGGGAAACATACATCAAATGTAGACGACTGTGAGGAAATAGGACTAGGAGCAACTGACCCAAACAAAAAATCCATATTAAACGGAACAATTATGCACATACTGTAGGAAAAGGATTTAAGGACAATTTCTAAAAGCCCTAGTTTTAGGTTTAGGACTACAGTTTCAGAATAAAAAATACAACAATAATAAATAACAAATAAAAATAATAACACAGAAACATAGGTGGTGATAGAGGATCCAGAAATGTATTGAGAGTTGAGAAAAATGCAAAGCACTTCTGGCTGCTGTAGCTTAGCAAGGTACCAAAAGGACCATCAGAGGGACAGTCACCATTTGTCACTGATTCAGAGAGGACTTCAAAGTGGTGCAGCAGCACCTGCCAGAACATTTGCTGAATGTGGAGGCTGAATGTGCTTGCTGTGTTCTCAGATATCGCTAGCACCAGCACAGCCAGCTACATATCTGCTTATATCACAGATTACATTTGCTTCTTCCTCCTAATTCTTCCAGCACCTAAAGTAATTGGGATTCCATCCAGGATAGAGAAGATAGGGATAGGACCTCTCAGGCTCTTTCTATGCCTGAGCGAGATAAAAATAAAAGGAACAAGAGTGTTGAGCTAAGTGGCTTTTCCATTCTAACCATCTTCATGGCCTTGAAATTTAGTTTGAAATAGAGCAGTCCGCTATTTCCACATCAAAAAATCAATACAATCAACAAGTTAAAACATTCTCAGTTACAATGAAAAAGTATCTGGGGAAATAATACATGATACCTTAATGAACATCTGAAAATTTAAAGGCCATCAGAAAATAGAAAATCTCTCTGCTTGCCCAAGGCACAGACATGGCATCACACAGAAACTGGAGGAGATAGGGTGTCTATTCCCAGCCCTGTTGTCTTACTGCTCTGTGACCTTGGGCAAGTCACTTCACTGTCCCCTGCCACCAAAAATTATTATTATTTTTTTAGTTCGCTAAAATTTCTCATGATCTGTACTTAAAATCGTATTTCTCTTACATTCAATGATTCTACGCCTCTAAATATCAGGAGTATATGCATAATTTAATAAAGTGACAGTATTTAGCACAAAGCTGCAGTAGGAAAGAACTTCCACAGACTCTCTGACTTGCAGTAACATATCCAAATGATATTCTTGAGAATATTGTGAACATGCAGTAAAAGTCTACTTTTTATTCACACAGCATAAAAATGAAGCAGCTTTGCACAAAGGCAGTCAGATGAATCAGACTGTGTCTTTTCCCAATAAATTTAAGGGAAAAAGATGTTGCTTTTACTCTTCTCGTGTTAAAGAACTGACAACAGCCTAGTTTTAACTCCTTTCTTAATGTCTGCTGCCAAAGCATCCAGCTGCCTTAGAGATCCAGGCTCGCTCACAGCTCATAGCATTTCTTCAGCTGAGCATCAGCTCCTGGAGAGCTGTAGGGAAACCTTCTTGCCCTCCACCCACCTTGAGATAATAAAACAGAATCGTTTTATAGGTCTGTTTTTAAACATTCGTTCATCTGACCCTTCTTTTTAATAAGAACTGATATCTATGATGAGGATATGGTAAATATGGTAATGAGACTTTTTAAACAGTCTGCTAAGGTGTGGATTATAAGCTCTGTGAATTCCATATACATAGATACAAGGAGGTGTGTGGGTGGGTGTGTAAATAAAATGGCCTAGTTTAGAGCATCTTTAATAACCAATATTTGACTAATTGAACCAAATGGGTGTGAGCTCCCCCTGCTGACTCAGAAGCGAAAAGAAAGGAAACGACTTCGGAAAGCTTTGCAAATCCTTTTGATATTGGCTCAAGGTCAAAGGAGTGGACAGGATAAGGATGTTAATTTAAACACAGCTAACAACACAGGCCAAAAGCTAGCAACAAGAGCATTATCTGCTTTATTTTTATTCCCCTGTGCTGCTTTTACCGATTTTGGAGAAAGCGATCTTGATTTACAGAGGAACAGAAAAGAACCATTTAATAAAAACCTTCACACTCCTAAAAAAAATAGAAATATCAAATTTTAAAATGTTGTCATTAAAAGACAACAATGCATATTCTTCTAATTTAGGTATGAACAAAATATATATCCAACTGCAGGCCAACACCTGCCATCTCATCCATCAGCTGTAACACACGGCACGTGCTGCACTTCTTGTGCTAAAAAATAACCATGTAAGACCACAGCCCTCACATTTTAAAAAAATATGCCAGAGTTTTAACATTCATAGAGGTGCGTCATGCAATGGCCTGATCAAAGATTATCTTTATATATAATCTTTAAAACAGAGTATATTTAATATTTCATAGCTGCCAAGAATTTCTCTGCATTTCTTAATGCCACTTTCACAAGCAGCCAGGAGGAGGCTGTTCGTCCTCATTTGCTGGCTATATTTTATCCAGCTCCTGCTTTGGGGGGCAAATATTTTATATCATATAAGTTTGGATGCAAACAAGTCAGTTCATTTACTGCTGCAATCCCAGAGCCGTTTGAAAAGGAACTGCTGACATCTACTGGCTTGAATTTTAAAAGACTCAATTTATTGTTACTCTCATAAAAAGTAACGGCTAGATTTCATTCTCAGATGATGACAAAAGAGGGAATTCTGTAGAAATTAACAGAAATAAACCCATTCTCTGACATTTAGCAGTCCATCAAGAAAATGTAGAGAGAGGAGTAAGGAAATGCACCTACCAGGCATCAACAATGTTGTGAACATAAAAGACACAACAGCTTGGCATCCGCACATTTTATGTTGAAGATTCCCAAAGGATTTTGCACACCTGGTGAGAAGCTCAATGAGCATCCTTATCCTCACCCTTTTCTCAGAAGTGACCCAGCTCTCACTCAGCATTGTATTTCTGACTCTTGAAGCTGCTGACCAGGAGCTTCCACGACAAGCTGGGCACTCAGGCTCCCCACAGAATGCACACGATGCTGAGGAACCAGGGAATATGGGGAGAAGAGGAGTGAGGCTGCAGTGCTCCAAGAAACAAACTGAGATTTTGGACTGAGGAGCCTTAAACTGCTCCCTCCATCCCTTGCATGGATCATTCACCAAGCATCTATTCTCTCACAGTTCTGTGCTCAAGCAAAGCCAGCTGCTTCAGGTGACCACATCTTAATAAATATAATAACTCTCTTACCCTCACTCTGTATTCATTCATACCTGCTCAAAGCAGCCACAATACTGTCCTTTAACTTAGCTCTCTCCTCTTATCCTTTTGGATGTAGGGAATGGAAATTGCATTCTATTCAAAAGATGTATTTTCTCGTTGCATTTCAGAAACCTGGTTAAAGAGCTCAAACAGGAACTGCAAAAAGCTTGATAGCAGTAGAATGGCATTACCCCACAGGCAGCTTAGTGAATGCCACCTGAGGGAAAAATAGGCACCCATAAGGCCAGGGGGCAATTCTGCTTTTAGAATATTTCTTAAGTAGAGGACTGACTGTAGTATGTTAGAGAAGCAGACAGTTACATGAGGGTCTTTGCAGATATGGATCAAGTGAAGCCTATTTAGCATGCAGATATGAGACAACTTCCCACATAAAGTCCTGAGGTTTTATTTATACTGGGCATCTCCTACATGATTCTTTGTTCTTCACAAATCAAAACACACAGTTACTTTGCATAACGCAATTATTGTTACAGTTTTACCAGATACTTACTTTCAGGTAGTCTTTCAAAGATGCCATCAAGATAGAAAAATATGTTTCACCGAAGCAGTTTTCAGCATTTTAAACACACTCTTAAGATAGTACATTTATACAGGAAAGTAGGAAAGTAAAAAAGGAAATTATAGGAATGCAGCTGAGTTTGAGACGACTGGAAAACACAAACAGAATAACCAAAAAAAAACACATTCAGAGGACGATGTTAAAATAAATGCCAGATAGGAAGAAAGCTCCAGCAAACCAGCAAACAGATGCAGGAAACTATCATCCCCGGTCCATTTCTGTAGTGCCAACAGCAGGAACATAACCGTCTAGCAGTCCCAGTACAACACTTTTTTCCAAAGAAATCCTTTAAGAGTGGATCTGCAGGATAGAAGAGGTCACTATAGAAAACTAATGTGAATAAGAGAAGCTAGCACAAAATTCCATCTTTTTTTCCTTCTTAGAGTACTAGACCTGATTCTAAAGGAAAGCATAATCGTGCCTCTGTTCTACTGAATGTTTTGTTGCAGAATTAAATTAGAAAGTTGGCCAGGTAAAGAGGAGAGAAAATTGATGGAAAATGAGAATGTAATTTTGGGTCAAGGAGAACTGAAGGAAAAAACAGTAAGAAAGGAGATAGGCAGATAGACAGACAATGCACTTTAATGACTACACAGAGACCCATTTCAAACAGTGCTTTATAACCTTCCTACTGCTCATCAGGTCTCAGCCAGCCAGTAGAGAATGTGCTTGACATGCTGCAGTGAATAGGAAGGTTCAAACATTAATTAATGCACACCAAGATGTGTCCTGCCCTAAGGGCACGCAGTTTAAATTGGACAAATCTAGAACATGAGGGAAGATAAAGAAAAACAATAGAGGATAGACAAAAGTTGAGAAGTATAAAGCAACTTACACATCTTTTGTAGGTTTCTGGGTTTTGGTTTTTTTTTAATATAAATATCTGTGTTAGAGCAAGAATAAAGAGCCAGACAACAGTGAACTGATAGCAGCAAAAAGGGATACCACAGGTGCTTTCACATTCTGATTCAACAAGCTTTTGATCAGGAAAGCGAGTAAGCCACAGAAGGGCAAAAGATACACAAGTAGTCATTTCAGGTGGAAAAATGACTTTTTGTTTCCTGACAGTTATTAAATAGCATCACATTTGTTTGAGTCAGCTAATGCAGAGACACGTAGCCATTGTAAGAGATGTTCAGTCATTTGTGCTTAGTTCGAAGAGAATGAAGGCCAAGACAAACCTTTTCAAAGTCAAGAATAACTTGGGATTTATGGGTAAGAACACTACACAGATAAAAGACCAGCTGCTGTAGAAGGTAAGATCCAGACCTGTATTGTCCAAGACAGGCCCTTTCAAAGTTCCAGGGTATTTGCTGTGTGTTTCTGTGATGGCAATAAGCAAATATGGCTCAAGATCAGCCCTCAATTATATAGATTGTCCTCTGTTCAGAGGCCCATTAAACATAGACAGTTTTGCCAAAGACTTGGTATCCAAACAGCAGAACTGCTTGAATTTTGGAAAGAGATAAAGTGGGAGGCCTTAAAGAATAAGTCATATTTTGGAGAACTGTACTTGGATTTAGTTAAAACAGAATCATATCTCCTCAGATGCAGCATACAAAATCTTGAGACTGTGGGCCATGCATGGCCAGTCTCTACAGATAATACAAGGCAGATGCTTTTATTAATTGGCCATTTCAGTCTTTTGTTCAGTTACTTTTGGAGACAAACGTTCTTATGCCATTTGGCTGCATCCACAGCAAGGATAGAAGACTGTCATCATTTCATCACACTAACAAGACAGTAATAAAAAAGAACTGGCAGTCTGGAAAGAAACTGCAGAAAATGTTAATGGTGGAGCCACAGCACTGATGCCAAATGTTTCCAGTAAAGGGGTATAATTATTTTCAGGTACTTACTCCATGACAGGAAAGAAATGAAGAGCTTTTCTTTTTGGATCTTTGCTCCTAAAGCAGCAGTGGTAAGGTGTACAGAGTGCTCACAACAATGAGCCTGTCTTAGAGCTTCAGCTTCTGGCATCAGAAGCTGGAGTGACTGAAGAGGCCAGGAGATTATAAAGCTGCTGAGCTTTTCAATTTGAATCACCTGATACTTAACACATCCGTTAAGGCCAAGCATATGGTTAGGAAATTCTGAGCGACTCAAAGTTTTCTCTCTTAATCTGTTGGGTGACTTGTGACAAGTGTCTCAGGCTGCATATAACAGGACACAGAGGGAGAATCTACTGAATACAAATCACCTAAAGAGAGGCTACATAGCATTCCTCCCAACTTTCAAACAAAAAGCTGAGTACTGTGTGGGAAAGAGAAATGGTATGTGAGGAAAAGTCCTGAACAGCAAAATAAATGACAAATGGGGGAAAAATAATCTACTGTAAGAAAGTAATCCTTAATCAGATACTAAATGTTCTTTCTGGAGCATGCACTATACAGACAAGGAGCTCTTTTCCAACATTAAGAGCTTTCTCTATGAGTTTGCAACAAGGTCTGTGCTATTTTGCCTCAGTGAGAAAAGTAGTACATTTTTGGAAGACAGGAGCAAACAGTCGAGTGAGATTGCAAATCACTACAGCAGACCTAACAAACCTTACTCAGATGGCCTCAGGCTTAGAAAAGGAATAATGCAGATCTCACCCCAAAAGCACTCCCTGGCAATTTCTTGTTAATGGCAAGGCTGAGTTTATCCTTAGCTTAGTCACAGACTTTCTGAAATGCTGGGCAAAGCATCAAATGCCACCCTTCTATTCCCCACCTGTAAAACGGGCACACTTCCCCTTTGCCCACACTACCTCAAGGCCTGAGCCACACACACACAGCTAAAGGTACAGGCAACTCCATCCTTTCAGAATACTGTTAAGTCGTAAAGCTTAAGTCTTAAAGTTTCTGTTGCTTTCCGGGCCATCTGCAAAATCCACGCGGGTGTAAAATTTACTCCTGAACAGCGTGAGAATGGTTGTGTTCAGAAATTCATCTGGAGCCCTTTACTTGTTCCCCTTCCTCTACAACTTCCAGAAATAAGTATAGACTATGCCTCAGGAAAACAAAGCTATTTGAAAAGAGAACAGCTGCCATGGTGCTGAGTCAATACAGACAGACCAAATAAAATAAAATAAAAAACCACGCTGCATCTGTGGCAATGTGTTTTTCCCCTCCATAACAATATCCCCAATGCATAACGCCTTGGCAACACTTTAGTAAACAACAGTTCAAGCGTGAGTTTCAAAGAAATGCATCCAAGCCCTGGCATCATTAAAACTATACACTAATTCCTGCAATGGGGCATCCAAGCAGCTGGTATTGCAGCACTTTGCTTTGGAACTCTCTCCTCTGACTCACTCACATTCCTCTTAATCATCTGCTTCAAAGCACCTACAGAAATGAACTGTGAGGTTGTGCAACAGTTATTTATTGCTGTTAGCAACAGTAAGGGCAAAACTCTCCACCATCTTTCCCTAGGCATTAGTAGAGTGGCACTGCTCATCCTCTCCTGTTTACAGAGAATATTTAACCGAGGTTTTCACAAGAGAATTCTCCCTCCATTGCAGCTATTTGCACAGCATGGTACAGGGTTATGTACACTTGAAATTTCTGTTGATAAATCATAATCAGCGAAAGAAAGAAAAGCAGGACGTAACTCTTGGTCCATACAAAGACCGTCACACTCATCTTATCCAGTGGTCAAGCAATTAGGGAAGACATTAGAAATGTTTTCTCATGACCAGGATATTAACAGTAGCATCCCTCACTCACTCACTCTACTAAGCTTATTAGAACATGCACTAACCAAGAGGTTATAAAGTCAAGTAAATGCATCCTTGTGGATGTCCAGAAACACTGAATTTAAGTAAGAAAAGTGTGTGGCATTCTGTCCAGGGAGCTCAGGCTTTTGGATCATTCCTTCAAACTTTTGCTAGATTTGAATGTTCTGTTTATGTAAAAAGACACATTAAAAAAAAAAAAAAAAAAAACCTGCATTAAAAAGTGGGGAAAATCATGCTATGTATTCAGACTTTTAAAAATGGCAGCTTTGTGAACGTTCTGAACCGTAAACTGGTTTTGTGAATATTATGAAAAGCAAAACGTACATTAGCAAATTGCAGCATTCATGCTCTGTGAAAGAGAATTTGTACAGCTGCAGACCGGTACATTTGATCTGCAAAACTTCAGTAGAACAGTTTTTCACAGGAACAAGCCAAATTCTTTAAAAATCTTTAATTGCGTGGGAATAAGGCCTCTTAGAAACTAATAGGCTCATTTTTATTGTTCTGCCCTTGTTCTGAAAAGCATTCTCATGGATGTAAAGGACTTTTCACTGGGGCATAAAGCAGAGCACCAGACACGGTTGAACTAGCACCTAATAACACTAACACTTAAACAAAATTCCTTATGACTTTGTACAGTACATCTTATCCTCCACACCACCAAAACAAGGACAGGGCACACTGTTTCAGTCTGCTCCCCTTAAGTCTTTTGGAGGCTGAGTCATTTCTTAAGGTTTCCACTGTATTGTCACCTCCTGCAGAGGGAAGGCTGGATGGGATGCCCCTCTCTGCAATTTGATGTCTGACTACATGAATGAATATTACACAAAAATGAAAGTGAAGGAAAAAAAAAACAGGAAAATGTATTTTATGGATACAGATTAGGAATCTTGACACTACCAATCATCACTTTATGGGGCAGGATATAATTAACATGTCAAAAAGTAATAAATTTGCACCAAAATAGAGTGATTTTTATTATTAAAGCTTTCATGTCCATAAAGAACTTTCTCTACTGCACAGAAAGCTTCCTTGATGTAAGAGAACAAAATACATTAGACTTTTATTATCATTTATATCAGCTTTTTTGTACTTTTCTAGCAGCATAAAGGAATCTATATTGCAAACTAGTAACCTACATTTAGCCTTGGCTAGTGGTATTATAGGACTGGTATAAGAAAGCCTTGTGATGAAGATCATACTATACATGTTTGCAATAGTTTTATTCAGGGATGCCCTTGTTAATGGCAAGAAACTGTATCGTCTGTGCTATAATTAGAGAGACTCATAGCAAAGGTATTTTAATATTCCTTTACACATAGCTAGATCAAGCAGCTCTGAGGTTTTATTATTATTCTTATGATACATGTGTATCTACCATCTCCTAGCAGGTATTCAATGATGAACAATATGGGGTCTCCACTGACAGTTCTAATCACAAAAGGAATCTTGAAAACAGTGCAGTAAAAGCTCAAATTTCTGGAGTTTCTTTGACAGCAAACTCTGAGGTATTTAGGCAAGTGTATCTTAGTCTTTATGCAAAGGCTTGCTGTAACTATGCAAAACTTGGGGCTGCAACTCATATTTATTTATTTTTTCATTTAAACATCACCAGTTAACAGCTCAGCTATTTCTAGGGGCAGGATTATATCAAAATATTTGCTTAAAACTTTGTCATTGATTATCTGTAGTTGGTAGATTCCTGTCTGCTCTATTTCCACATCGACCAGGAATCTCCACAATGACCTTGTTATAAATATACCAGGCTTCTATGTTTTTCTTAGCCTGCAAGTAGGCAAGCGCAAGTAACTTTACTCATACAAGCAGTGCCAATTGCCAAACATGGCTACTCATCAAATACATATGCTGTGCATCTAGTGTGTGCAAGACTGATGAGCTGATCTATAACATTAACTACGAAACTGCATTTCTTCTGTCTTGGAACACAAAAAAAGAATAACTGATGAGAAATTATTCAACTATTATATATAGTTTGGGAAGGCTTTTTTGTCTTAAAAAAAAAAAAAAAAAAACAGATTTTAGTAGTATATCCATTATTTTCCATTTCTATAATTCTATGTAAAAATATTTCTAAAAGGTGAAGGAAGAATAAATAGAATCCCTCACAGAGTACCTGAACACATGGCTCTCTTAATTAACCTGGCCCTTGAAAAACTGTAAGGAAAACACACCACCAAGTGTGAAACCACTTCATCATCACAAGAGAAGTGGATTTGGTATTTTATGTACCTACTCAGATGACCACATTAAAGTGTTCTTTATGCAATCTTCATAACCATTGAAAAATATTCTCATCTCTACCAAGAGCTCGTTTAAACCAAAAAGGTTGATGCACATTTATTTTGAAGGAAAGAGACAGGGAGACATTATAACCATTCTCTCTGCATTAGCTCAATGCCATCTTCTGGATACCAGAGTTTAAAAGAAAAGGATGTGACTAAAAAGAAAGGTTAACAATAATGTACATTATGTGCAGTGCTTTCACTGCCAAAGTCAGTCTAATAAACTGTACCAACAACCACTTTGTTAATTTGAAGTATTCCAATACATTTAAACTTATTATTAAGAACAGAACAGAATTGTACCTACCAGCTCTGGGCCAGCACTAAGGTTAGTCTCAGTTTAGTGTCACTTCAAACTAATACCTTCCATGAACTGAGTTTGCTGTCCCCATTGTTGGGTTATCTGAACAAGGAGGAGCTTAAGCTTAACTCACATTGATTGAACATCTACATTCCCATGTATATAAACTCTATCCACTCCTATACTTTCTTTCATAGTATAAGGTTGCACAAGGATGGGATGGGTTTTTGTTTTTAGCTACACTTCTATCCTGCTTACAGTGAATTTAAATATGAGGTTTCAATCTCAGAAGTGTTTGCCCATCCTCACGTTTTTAAGAAAAAAAATCTTTGCTTCCTTTATTCTTTTTGTTTGTTTGTTTTTTTTAATTGTTTCACAATCTCAAGAGCACAAATTCTTGCTACCAGATGCCTGGGTTAATGCAGAAGCAAAGCTCTAAGTCATTCTCTCTTTAAAATTAAAGTAGTGAAGCAAGAAATACCATTAGCATAAGTGGAAGAGTCAACAACTTAAAGTGGTTTAAAAACCTTATCAGTTTACCAAAAAATATTTCACAGGGAAATGAAAAAGGCACATAAAATACAGAAAGCCATAACAATGTCTGCCAAAATCTAGATGCAAATATATTTAGGATTGGTTCCACTTCATGTTTGTTTTAGTTCCGCTGTAATGTTCAGATTTGCCTGAAGCTGACTCATACAGCTTCTGAAAAGAAACAAACTTTAACGTCTCAATTGAAGAGTGCAATCTGCCCAGAGACTGCATCTCCATGGCTTTTACTGACCAAGGAAAATTATCTGATTTATAAAATGCTTGACATCTTCTAAGAGCTTCTCCACAGGCCCAAATGCCTTGCCCAGGCTGAATTAGCTATAGCAGATAATTCTGCAGAAATGTTTAGCAAGCTTATTAGGCCCTTGCATATTAACACAAAGGAAAAAAAACTATTGCCATGGCTATTGGATCCTTCATGTAAAATATTCTTCAGTACAAAGATGACAGCAGAGCGCTTTATTGCTTTTAGCTTCTGTCACCAGCCTCAGTTTAATTCAAAGTTTATTAAAGTAAATTGGAGTCGGGAATTCAATAAACTTACAAAATGCAACTATTTTGTACTTTCCCTTGGTGGGGTGCTTCAGAACAAGGTACATCTCGAGAAAAGACACAGGCAGATTGCACTATTCCAGTGCAAAATCTGGTTCATTCCAAAGATTTCCAAGTTGAGGGGAAAAAAAAAATTTAGAAAGAAACTATATGAAATAAACAGAAATGGCTGTATAGAGAAATGCACACAAACACACACACACACACACACACACACACACACACACACACACACACACATATAGTTTAAGGCCTAAAGTAAAGTCCAACCAGATCAGTATTCTCCTGGAGCTCACTTACAGCGATTTCTGCAAGTATTTGCTCAGAGCTGCGCTGAGCTGGGCTCAGCTGCGTGTGTCATGTCCCATCAGAAATGCTCCTGGTCTCTGTCACTTCTTTTCAAGCTCACAAAAGCCAGCACCCTCCCCAGTGCTCCAGCCTTAGTTGTGGGCACCCAAACCCATACCCACATTACAGCAGGCAGAGTTTATGTCCCAAACCACTGCACTGTCAGGCCAGGTGGGACAGCACATCCTAGAGAAAGGCTTTGAAAGTAATGTGAGGTTTATTTGCAGGCACTCTGCCCAATCACATGTTTATTCACTTATATTTTTGTCCTAGAAAAGCATGAGACTGTTTGGACTTATGTGATAACATCTGAAGGTGCAGATAGGTGCATTTATTTTTCTGCCATCACCACTCTAAGGTGCTGAGGATCCCATTAACATATAAATCTTCCCCATCTTTGCCTGACACTTGAATTTTTCAAAATAATTTAGCATCCCGTTTGTCACCTGCAGGGCAATTCTCTTCCTTTTAAATGGAAATCAGGAGTTCTGTGGTTTAGCCTGAAGTGTTAAATTCAGAACCATTTATCAGTTTCTCTTACCTTCCCATTCATCTCTCAATCATCACGTTAGAGAAGATCAAACTGTCCTCCATCAAGAATTCTAATCAATAACCAAGGAAATTAAGCAATATAAAATACTCCATGTCTGGGTGACAGAAAGGTTTTGTTGGTGCTCTTTGTGATGGGCTACACAATTTCAGTTCTGGGCTTACCATTCACAGTCATCAAGAGAAGTCTGGGAATCCATGCCATTGTTGTATAACAGCAGCAGCCATGGAGCTCCACATCCTTGCACTTTTCCCTTTGGAACACCAGGTTATCAGATATCCTTGCATGCTCCCAGTGGTATTTTGGTTCCACTACTTGGCAAACACCTATCAACACTGGCGGGTCAGGATTTATCCTGCATAGTTTGTACATCGCCTAGAATATGACAGTGACCCACGCTGCTCCAGAGTTTGCATATTTCCTATTAACATATATGCATATATTTGCCATGTTTCTACTTTAAACAATAAGATATGGATATGCCAGGAGCTATTTCAACACCATGAAGCCGATAGAAATATAAATATCAGCTTTACTTATTTATATAAATCAAAGCTTACAGTTTGAATTTAACAAGCAGCTAATGGATAACTTGGCTGAAAAGCCTTCAGAAAGGCTTCCTTTGACTTCAGAAGTTCTAGCACCACAAGAAGATTCAGACAGCACAGCAGCAGCAACCCAAAACAGTGCCATCCCACTGCTGCTGCCTGACAGAGGGCTCAACAGCAGAAAACAGTGTAAAATGAACAGAAAAACCAATGTTTGTTCTGTCAGCTGTACCTGCCTATCAAGTCATGTTGCCCATTAGAAGTTATCTTCCAAAATATCTTAAATAATCATAATATACACAAAGGTACTTATGCTTCTATGAAATACTGCAAGTGCTGGAGCACTTGACTACCAAATCCAGTAGTTTGCTCTCACTGCCAGAGGATTCTAACTCATGGCAGAAGTGAGTAGAAAGGCAGAAGTTTTTGCAATGGTTTTTGGAGAGAAATAGTCCCATATCAGAGCTAAGGGGTTGAAAATTTCATTTCCCTTCCTCCCTCTCTGTTACATAAGAGTTAAATGTCTCCATTAAGTGTTTACAAACCACGTTATCCAGCAGGCACAGAGCAATAGGTTTAAATAAACAAAACCAAAAGTTCACACAATTTGATGTGAGCGTACACACACACACAAAACAGGTTTGTTTCAGTCTGTTACACTAAATAACTGCCTCAGATGCTGTTATGGGCACTCATCTCTGACATGGGACATTTAATTCCCCATCAGAATCAATTAACTCGTGGTTGAGATTACAACTGCAGGGAATACTAATTAATAACTATTAATTAGTCAATTAAAGGTTGGGACGGCCTGTCAGCCTCTGTCTCAGGTGAGTGTTATACAATACAAGGCTCACTAGAACAACCAGTTTGAAACTAAGCACATTTTCCTTTTGGGAAAGTAATTAATCTGCTGCTTGTAATTCTGCTCAGTTTCTTCATTAAAAGCAGCATTCATCCTCCTTTGCTGCAGACTCTGCCTAGCAGATAATCTTCCTTGCTGTGCTCACCTGCATCACAACACCAAGACACACAACTCTGGTCATGGTCCATTACATCATCATTAGATCCTGCAGCAAGGGGAACTGCTGCCTAACCAGCCATCACAGCTAAACACCAGCTGTAATGCTCCAACATACTGGAAGCCCTGTCTACAAGCTGAGAGGAGGGTATTGCTGTGTGAGGAGATGCTGGCCTAGGTATTTGCCAGCTTGGAAGAGGAATTTGCTTCACCTCCGAACAGCTGACAGATTGAGAATCCCAGATGCAAAGGAGGAGGTCAAAAGCCCCAAGAACAACACAAAGCCACTAGCCCTCGGCAGAGCCACCTTCTAAAAACAGAATGCTGAAGGAGGAGTTCTGCAGGGCCTTGTTTGCTGAGCTGCTGCACACCTGTGGAGCAACAAGAACAGCTCTATGCAAGAATATTAAAATAGCTTGTTAGCATCTCAATGTGAAGGACAGGGGAAACTGGGCAGGATCACAGAAATAAGCAAGATTTACAAATAACTTTGGGGAAAAAATAAAAAAAGAAAAGCGCAAAACACAACCCAAGAACATTCTCCACATTTTTCTCATATGAGATTTCATTAAAGGCAGCCTTGAAAATAACCAGTAAAAAATGTATTTGGAAAATTAGTGCAGCCATCACACACTGCTCTTTTAGAAAATGTGTGTGCTTTATGTGAAAAGTTAAAGAACAGAATCTAATGTGCTCTTCCAATTTCTAAACAGGACATCTTCCTAATAAATTCACTAATGAAAGCCATGCCGAAAGCAGGCAAAGTGGCTGAAACCCCTGACCCTGTATCGTTCTGTGTATATACACACTGCACCACTGCACAGTTATGCAATTACAATTCATAGGGAAAAGCACATACCAAATACATTCCAACTATAGCAGCATTTATGAAATCTTTCTCCTTTACAAAGGAATCTGTGTGGCTCTTGCCAAGAAAAATGAGCAAGTAAAAGACAACCTCGACTCTCTTTCTCTCAGTGTAATGGAGACTTAAAGATATGTTTTACTATATTTGCCTGCCCTGTGTCATTAGCAGTACAAAAAAGGATGTCCAAGCCACGTATGCTTCATCATTCCTTAGGGCCTGTCCATGTACTTTCTCTCTAATTTTGATCAACTCAGATATTTAAGTGAAAAGGAAATACTCCTGGTCCTTCCTTACTCAGTTTTGAGACCTTCCATCAGAACCGTATGAGAGCTTTCTCCCCAGAAGCACACAGCCTGCAGCTACACTCCCTGCGAGCCTCAAAACATTCACTCTCCTTCCCCAAACCTAACAATTATGAGAAACTCAGACATATCTAAGAATGGGATCCACCAAATTGGGAGGTCTGCAATTATCTATCACATAGAAATGGGCCATGGTTATTTAGATATAAAATAGCTATGACTACTCAAGATTTCTAGAGGTAATAAAAGTCTTTATTTAAAGCACAGAGTCAAAAAAAAAAAAAAAAACCAAAGGGAAAAGGAAATTAAAGTAAATCTTGCACCGCTGAGCTGGCACTGACAACTAGATCAATGCCAGCACGCAGCTCTGCTGTATGGGAGCTCTGCATTCTGATCACTAGCAGTCTGCATGTAAATGAATTGCTAAAGGAAGAACAAAGAACAAAGAGAAAGCAAATACAAATGCATATGCCCAATCATTCAATTTGGGTTTATTCATAAAAAGAATTTAAGTCCTTGCTTCCGCTTCTGAAGCAACGTGATGGCTCTTTCTGCATTTGAAATACAGCAAATTTCAGTGCTTCACAATTACACATTTGTGTACGTGTGCTATGAAAGCTGCACCCATCCTTTCTAAAAGTAAAAATGAATTTGCTTTTTCTCTAAACACATGCTCCAGAGAAGTGATGTCTAAGAGGAATCTTTTCTCTTGTCAGCACCCCAGCATGCAGTCAGTACCTGGACTGAGGAAGAGGGGAAGCAGTTTAGTTTTTTTGTCAAATTTCTGCAGTACTGAAGGGTTCCTACCTCCAACAGGACAAACAGTTGGGCTTTGGGCTTTCTGATATTCGGAATTTGATTTCTGAACAAGTTTCCTGCTTTCCATAATGTATCTCTAACAGCACAATAACTTTTAAATGATTAATAATAGTAAGCAGGTTTTTAAAGGCTCTCCAGCACCAAACAGAGCAGATAAGCACCTAGAGATTTTTTGCAGTGCATCAAGGAATCCATTTTCCATTGCACCCAGACATTGTTTTGTGTTTGTAAAGATATGTAAACGGTACTCCCAAACTTAGGGGTAGGAATGAACAGGATCCTAGACAAAATCAGTGACTTATTCACCTCAAAACACTGCCATTCCGGTAAAAGCATACTCTTCTACATAGCTGAAAGTAACACAGATCACTCAGTAAAGCACATCCAGGCCTGCAGCTTCTGTGCTCAATTCCAGTTCTGACATCAATAGACAGCACAGGTAGGGAAAACAATTTTGGGTACCTAAACAACAGGGTCCCAGCTTTATTTATTTTTTTCTTCCACTTCTACTCACTGAAATACCTTGGCATCAAAACACTTCCTTGCTGCATAGACACAGCATACGCTGTGCACAGCATTGGCCCCTAGCACAGAGGAGATTTGTACTGGGACTCAGTGGCAGCAAAGAAATGACTCATCATGCACAACTTGGACACTTCTGGATAGCACAAGGCAACCTCCTTACACAGATCCGGAAAGGAAGCCCACTGAAAACAAATGCTTATTGAGGAGTCAAAGTTATCCTTTCACTCATTAAAGCTAATTAAATAATCAGACACATTTTGTTCTCTCTAATCAAGCTACTGTCCAAATTACCCTTGACATGTGAAAAGATTGAATTTACTTTTTATTTACTTCTTTAATAACTGAATGTGTGATGCCCCATTTGTTATGTATTTCTTGCTCACACTGTTCCAAAAAGCAAATACAAATTTTAATATTGTTTATGTTACTATCATTTGAAAATTAATAGCTTTTCATATATCTTTTGACTTCCTACTGGCTAAAAGGAAAAAAAATCTCAAATATATTCAAGGCTAAATGTCATTTAAACTGCCTTTGATATACATGTATTATAGTAAATTACCATAAACATGCTATGCAGTGATGGAGACAAATGCCCAAAGAGAAAACCCATGTAAACAAGATAAGTAAAACTGTCTTATACATATTTAAGGGAGCCATAAATGAGAACTACTCATAAACTTGATAAAGGTAATAGAAGATGCATGTGAAACTTCATTGCCATAAAATTCAGGTTAAAAAGGTGATATAAATATTTTAGTCTTTTATCCAAGACTATCTTTAAAAATTTAGTCTCTTTTCATCTGCTTTGGGGGTGGGCAGAGGAAGGGTAGAGGATTGTCTTTTTTCCTTTTTCTCTCTTTTCTCTCTCCACCTTCTGTTAGTTATTTCAAGTCCTATTTCTTTCTTACCAAATTTCTTAGAGAGCTTGTTCAATGTTGATGCAATATATACAGGAATATATGCACACACCCACAGAGTTACTAAATGCTGGTACTCTGATGAAACGGCTTCTAAACATTGGCATCCATTTGTGTTTAGGATTTCTATAACCTGTTCCCTGATACAGCTGCTGTGTACACAGTAACACGCATCTATATCCTCCAGGGTCCTCGCTCATCATCTCCAAAAACCAGATATTCAGGTTTTATGAAACACATACTCAACTCTACCAATGCAACGGTCTTGTATATCAGTCAGTAAAATGAACTTGAGGTTGATTTATTGCATCTAAAATTTGGGATGGATCTTTATATTCTACACATTATCGTTTGGAGAAAATTCCACTGGAACACCATGAGAGCACGTTGGTATTTAGAGTCCTGCTTTCTTGCTCCATCTCCCAGTGATTTCCTCCTCAAGTCAGTTCAATTTTCACATGTTCCCCACCTCAGTCCCAGCAGCCACTCATGAAGATCACCTAGCTCTAAAAACCAAGCAAGGTTTTTTCTGGCTTATGTATTAGCAGCAGCAGATTTTGTGAAATCAGATTGGTTAATAAGATACCAGGAGAGTCTGAACTGTCACTACAGTCCCAGCAGGAGTAGTAACACTGACTTAGCCAGTTAAGTAACAGAGGATAACTCTAAACATACCCAAGTACAGAAAACCATAGGATTAAGAATAAAAAATAAAAAAAAAAAGCAGTCATTCATAAGCAATTGCTTTGGAAACAGAAACCATGGAAAATACACTAAAGTACTCTGACATTTTGCCAATAGAGTTTAAATTTCCAGTGGTATTCATTTCAGATCCTATCCTTAAGGGGAATAGGAGAATTTTTTCACCTTTCTTGCTGTTTTGAACTTCTCTTATTTAATTTGAGCAAAGTTGGGCCAGAACCAAAGCCTGTGATCCAAGTATTCCCACACTTTCTGCTCTTCCAAATCAAAATCTATACATTATGCCTGTGATCCATTTCTCACCTTAATGACTGTCTTGTTTCTCTTATTCCCTATCTGAGCCTGCTTGCCAGTCTGTTTGTTTTCTCTTCATCAACTTTTTTGGGAAGAGGCCATTTCATTTTCCATCAAGTCTCTTCTCTCTTCCATCGATTCTTATTCCGTATTTCTCCCTTTTGCCCTCACACAGCACTACACACATTTTCCTCTCCATTAAGTTAACTCACAATTCATCAAGATTGTGCACTCCAGAGCCAAACAGATACGGAGCTGTTTTAGAAGAAAAGGCAGAGATTGCTCCAGCTCGCTAATAAAGGGTATCAATCTTGCTCCCTTTTAAATGAAACATGTTGTAAGCTTCTCTTAGTCACACTAATGAAAGTATTTTGCCAAGTTAATCCCTAGCGTGAGTCCCAGACCAAGTAGCAAGGGAGGAAAGGGGTACAGCATTGAGAATAATGAATGTATCTTTTTAGTTAATGGATATTACATATTAGAAGAACTGAGAACCTTTTTTTTTTTTTTTGCACTAGAAATAGGACAATAATGTGCACTTTGTATTTGAAACAAAGGGCCAGGACCCTCACTCTAAGAGGCATATATAACAGCTCTGCAGACTCCACAATATTTCATGAGGTCAGTTAGAAGGCAATTCTTTTCTGACCACTTCTATAAAAGCCTTGGGGAGTTTTAGGGACTTTATTCCATAATTCAAAGGGTTTTATACCTTCAAAGCCAGGAGAACTGAACACAGCTAGCGCAGACATCCCTCCTCACAATTCCTCTTTCATTCCTCTTGCCGATATTCGTCGCAAAACACTTGCCTAACTTGATGGCACTCTGTTCTCATGTGGCAGCTCAGGAACTGAAGCTCCCACTAATAACCATATATGCTCCCCATATACAAGGAGGGAAGTGTCTCTATGAAGTTCTTCAGGAGAGGAGGAGTTACTCTCCAAGGACTGGCAGGTCCCTCACAGCAAAAGATAACAACTATGTCTGGAGAACCAAGAAGCTCTATTTTCTTTTTAGTTGTATTCTAGTCTAGAGATTGTGGGAGAGTGAAAAGGGTTGAGTAAATAGCACCTTATCAAGATCATCAAACACTGCAGATCTTAAGCTTCATCCAAAAAAAGAGGAAAAAAAAAAAAAAGCTAAAATACAATGGAAACGAGGACACAGCATTGAGCTCCGAGGTACCAACAGCATCTGGGAATCAGCTGAAAGGATGACTTCTCACTGCAACGGCCACTGAAATCTACCTCTGTATCACTTAGCAGAGCTGGTGTGGCAAACGTGCATGCATAACCTGGTATTGAGAGTTTGTAAGCATAAATATTAATAGAGAAACTATGGCATAGAATGACAAGATAATGGGTAAAGTGGAAAAAACAACAAAGCATCTTCTGCATAAATGTTTTACTTGTGACTGTTGGCCTGTCTTTCTGCTCCTCAACAGGCACTTATGTACTGGAGAGGTCTGGAATGGATCTCTTTTCACCTGCCTCAATTCCTCTGCTGCAAAGAGCTTAATAGATTCAAAGCACAATAGCAGAAACAGGCAAATAATATTTGTCCAAATGTCTTATATCTCTTCTGCAAAGAATCAGTTTGAATTAAATGGAAATAACTTCCATAGTTCATGCTTTTAAAAGGATAAAATTTTCTTGCCTTTGTCTTAGCCTACAGTTTTCATCAGATTCTGCTGTTTTTCAAAACTAAAAAAAAAAAAGATGATTTTTAAAGTACCCTTCCAAAATACAGCTATATAATTATTTTAGAAAAATATTAAAATACTGCAATACTTTGGCACTAGTGAAAAAACTTCCTTCATTATTTATCAGAATGTTTTGACATCATTTAAGTTTTCCCTATCATGTCCCCCCCCATATTTTTTTTTCCCCTCAGAAGAAGGTATTTTCCAACTCTCAAATATTTTCTCATCTCTCCAAAGATTGATTTTTTGATTCATCAGTTAATGTTGCAAACAGGAAAAGTCAACTTTGTTCAACTCAGGAGTCAGCACAGCTCCAAGAACATGGTCTAACACCCTCATTTCAATACACTGCACATCTTATGCCAGATGCCACGCTAAAGAAAAAAAGTTAAATAATAAAGTGATAGAGTCTAACTCCATCCTATAATCCTAATTTAATACGAGCTCTGTGCACACAGCTGAGGACTGCATTTTTAAAGTCACTTCGCTTTCCTGCTAACATCACTTTAGGGACTTAAAATCCATTTCCCCCTCCCAAATTAAATTCTACTTTCCTTGTTTCTGCTCTATCTGCTCCCCACACCAGCACTTAGCGAGCACTGATACAGTCTAACACCAACTGTGCAGCCCATGACTTGCTCTGTATTCTCCATGTATTCCTTCCCCTATGTTTCTTAAGACAGGAACAGCAAAAGAGATTTTTCTCCTTTCCAGCTCTAAGAGTTACTCAATAAGGGTCTACTGAACCATTGTGCATCCTTTCCTCCTCCATCATCTTGCTCCCACCAGCATGATTCTTCCCACTGGCATTGCTATTGCCCACTGCCTCAAATGCTCCCCCTACGCCCAGCCACACGAGTGTCTGTCAAAGGGCTCAGGAGCCAAGAGAGCAGGGCTTCCCACACACCTCACTGGTCTACTGTACCCATCGGGTGCTCAGTGCCAGCCCAGCAGGTGCATTATTGCAAGCGAGAAAGATGAAATCACCTCAGCCTCACCTGACATCTTTTCCTATTTCCAGCTAAACTTCTATATCATTATAATAGTCCTCATTATTGCTCTTAATTCTTTATTCCTTTGAGAAACATTGTCTTCCTTCATCCTGAAATAATATGACATATCATCACCAGTTATTGCAAATGACAATTTCTGTCTCTCCTGAGGAGCATATTTTATACCTGCTTCCTTTTCTGCAGCACATCAATGTGACAGAACTTAAGGAAACAACTGAAAATAGAGAAAAGCCAGTCTGCATGAGTCTTTAAACTATACGTTGAAGAAAAAAAAATGCACAATGGGAGGAAAAGCTCAGGATACAGAATCTTAGCATCCACAAGTTGACAGCTATCAAAAAGATCAACTCAGCTGGATGGGAGAACATAGACAGCACTTCTAATTTTGGTAAGCACAAAACTTGAGATGCTATAAGTTGTTGGATTTAGGTGTTTTTTGTTTTGATTTTGTTTCTTAATGACAAATGAACTGCTCAGTTGTTCTCTTTCTTCTGATTGCTTTGAAAAGAGAGACTGTACAATGGCATGGAGCAATTGAATTGTAAAGACAGAGGCACAGATGGATAACAACTCTCTGTCATTTGTTCCTGAAACTTCCTAAATGAAATTCACATCAAAATGTGAAAATCTGTAAAGCATCGTTAATTTCAAGGGATCCAAGCAAGATTTTAAGCAGGAACTATGAAATAGTTTCTGTGTGTACTCTTCTGATGTCTTTCCTATTTCATCTAATTAACAATAAAACAGATGTCCCGTGACAAAATCAGCTTTTTCATCCAATAACACTCTGATGATCTAAAAATGCCATCCCTTCACATATGTAAGTTAAATGTCGCTGGAGACAGTTGATGCAATTTAGAGATAAAAGCAAAGAGAATATTAACACAGGGTAACTACCACCAGGGGTGCAAAATCTTATTGCTGCCCTCCAAAGTTAGAAATCTCCAGTGCAGTTACTTCTGGACTAAGTACTTACACTTCTTAACATGTCTTCTTACAACAGTAAGAATTAAGTTGGTAAGTTACAAACCTTAACACAAAGGATGCTCCAAAAATACTGCCTCCTGTTTCATTATGTTGGCCAGTGACATTGCAGGTGAATGTTGGTGGTATGGCAGGAGGGGTTGGACCTTCCTGCCAGCATTCCGTTACGTGTTGCTGCTGTGCAACAGATGGCAGCAGAGGAGCAGTGTGACAAAATGACGTCCAACAAGTGCAGATGAAGCAAAGGTGCGTCGCTGAATTCCTCCATGCAGAAAAAATGCACCCACAGACATTCACTGATACTTACTGAATGTTTACAGAGATCAAACAGTGGTTTTGAGCACGGTGAAGGATGGGTGGTATGTTTCAGCAGTGGCAATAGGAAGATGAAAGCCACACTCCAGACAGCCATAACAATTTTTTTTTTTTACAAGGGCAGCATGAGGGCTTTTGTTCATCACTGGTGAAAATGTATAGCTAATGGTGATGACTAGTTGAAAGTTAGTGTTTTGTAGCTGAGAATTTGCTCTATCAGTGTTAATGTGCTTGTTGTATCTTTTGTAGTTTCCACCAAAATAAATAGGAGGCATTACTTTCAGAGCAAATTACTCTTATAAAGGCTCATGATCAACAGCAAAAGTGGTCTATATTCTCTGTTGCTAAGTTGTGAGAGCCAGGAACAAAAGAAGATTAAACTTCAGCTCAGCAAGGTGAACCAGTAAGACAAGAGAAGAAAAGCTAGTTTCTTTTACCAGACTACATAAACACAGGAAAACTCACTGCATTGGTATACACTTCAAATGCATGGCTGAAATACACCAGCATGATAAACATTCATTCGTAATGACTCACTGACAGCTTATATCTACTGCTAATTTACCACCTGCCCACCTCGAGATGCTGCAAAGCTAACTCACATGTAGGCTGCTCTCATGGAGGAAATTCACTGCTGGTTTACACTGTGGTGGTAGGAAGTACACATGGAGGAAGAGAGCAAGACTACTTCACATGGAGCTACCTCCTTTTAAGGGCGCTTCTGTGAAGAACTGCACCCTCAAGTGGCAGCTCTGAGCTAGGCTGATTTGCTCTCAGAAGTTGATTTGTAGTTAAAACACTGATCCCCCTTATGCTCACCATTTTTTTTTTTAATTAAGACCAAAGTGTATCTTTCTTTCTTAGTCTCTTTAATTTTGTTGTCTCTGGTGCTGTTCCAGCCACTTTAGAAACAAATGCAGAACTTCTGTTGCTGAGTCTATGTAACACAATGGAAAAAAAAGAAAAAAAACCACTCAACTTGATTTTCCAAATATTAAATAAAGTCTTCTGAATTTTGTTATGAATGTTCATTAACTCACTATGCCTTCTTCACTCTCGTTTAGTGCAGGTGTCACAGCCAATCCCTCCAACAATCCTTCCTGCCTTCAAGCAAAGCATTAATCTCTGAAAATTTGCCCCACTTGGTCATAAGTTATTTCCTGCTGTCAGACATGCTCTTTATTAATTCCCTCTTAATTGTTTACACGTGTCAAATGAATATTATCTTAGCTGACCCTATTTCAGAAATCTTTACAACTTTCAGTTTAAGAATGTCTCTTCATCTCATCCCTCTTACGTCCCCTCAAAGAAAATGGAGTTATTTTGACATTCAAAAGATACCCTTCAGAAGAATACAATTATTCTGAAGATTCTACAACTCTTTATGAAATGTGATATACAGTACTCAGAGCGACTCTGAAGAAGTTAATCATAGTTGCAATCATGTGTCTTACCCAATTCACACAGTTGTGTGATTGACAGTAACTCCCAAAGCAGAATTCAATTAAGTATAATTTTGATTCTCATAAGACAAGCCTGCCTTTGTTGTAAAACTAAAATCAGTTCTGAAACACAGATAAAACAGATATTAAATAATGTAATCTGCAGCTGCTCATACAGAATAAATGCCACCAATAATAATTCTGCCACAGTTACTTTCTGCAGACTTCAGAGCTGGTTTTCTTCAAAATTGAAATATAAGTATGTCAAGCTATAGTATACTGTGAGGTGTACTTTCAAAGGTTTTAAATTATCGAAAAGTGGAAAAAAAAAATACATAGGGATTTTCAGAAGCATCAAGACTCTTACTTCCACCATCAAATCAACAGAATTTGCAAATTCTTAGTTATTGGGCATATGCACATATACAGAGATGGCATCTCCTTCAGCAAGTGACAAGGTCTGTGTCACATCCTCTGTATAAAGGAATGCTTTGGGAACTCTGGATACAGCAGTGCACAGTCTGTGGGAGTAATAACCATGATTGGTCATTCAAAATGCCAAATAACTTCTGCATAATCATAGAACCACAGAATTGCTCAGGTTAGAAAAGATCTTAAAGATCATCAAGTCCAATCACAACCTAACCTCTAACACTACCCCACCTCTAACAACCCTCCACTAAATCATGTCCCTTAACATCACAGCCAAACGGTTTTTAAACACACCCAGGGATGGTGACTCAGCCACCTCCCTGGGGAGCCCATTCCAGTGCTTAACAACCCTTTCTGTAAAGAAGTTTTTCCTGATATCCAGGACACAACTTAAGTTGTGACCCTGGCACAACTTAAGGCCATTTCCCATCGCCCTGTCACCAGTGAGAAGAGACCAGCCCTGCTCTCGCTGTAAGCACCTTTCAGATATTGGAAGAGAGCAATAAGGTCTCCCTTCAGCCTCCTTTTCCCCAGACTAATCATAATAGTACTTTAACAAGTTAATCAGTGGACAAGTCTCAGTCGCTTCATTCTCTCGTGCTACATCAGGCAGAAACTCACAATGCCAAAAAAGATGAGTTCTGTTGGCACTTTTTACTCATGTTGAGTAATAAGATAAAAAAGCCCCTGAGTTTTCCCCCTGAGACAAAGTCTGAAGTGGTCTGTGCAAGACTGGGGACAGGAATTGATGCCACTTGCCCATTGAGTGCCCACTGTTTCTCATTGCCTGGTTGTTTTATCCACCTGCTGTCTCTCTTTGGTTGGTGCCAAGAACCCTGGCAGCCACATCAATTGCACTGCAGTAATTGTGTTTTAGAAATACAGATAGATAGTTCTGCTCCATTCAAGCACCTTCATTCTCTTTTTTGCTGAGAACATACTCAACTGAAGGGATAAAATCCCTCAGATATCACTGCAGACAGACTCACTAGAAGAGTATACCAGCCATTATTTAAAAAAACATTTCCAGTTAAGGGGGAAAAAAAAAAAAAAAAAAAAATCAGAAATCCAGTTTGGGTCATGAGTGCCCAAAGCATATTTAGATGAGCATCTTCCCTAACTTGCTACTTGCAGTTAAAACAAATCACAGTCAAAAAAAAAAAAAGTACACATTCCACTGGACTACTATACATCAGAGAAACCTGAGGGCATATAAAGTTGATTCTTGAACAAAACAATGGGGGGGGGCGGGGGGGGAAGAGAGGGGAGATAGGGGGGTGCCTCTTAAAAAAGAGGCAGCCTAACCTCCAGCTGCCAGACGCTGTCTCCTCTTCTAAGTCGTTTAAAACGAGGGACAACCGGCGGCTTTAACGCAGTCTCTGCTGCCCTCTAGTGGTCACTCCAGCTATCGCTCAGCCGTAGGAGCAGTGATCCATTCCAGCCGCAATTAGAAACTTAAATTATTACGTATTATTAACATAGAGGTTTATAGGTTTACTTCCAAGGCTCCTTTGAGTTAGAAAAGCAAATCCCGAGATCCTCTACTCTGTACTATCATCTATGAATTAACACAATGCTACTGTAATAATCATCTTGTTGTTGTATATATAGAAACACCTTGATTGCAGCATACTGTAGCCTGCATCTCCAGGGGGCAACACAACGCTGTTCCTTAATGTAAACACCCAGGAAATTGGAAATATTACATAAGATGTGACCAAGGCTTTCCTTAAATAAGAAAAAAAAAAAGTACTTTTAAAGGGTCACATTATAAACTCACTTTATATTCACTCACCCATCTATATTCCTCATCTCGTGCTTAATAAAAGCATTTCACAAAATCCCATGAAAGTATAATCAAGGTGACAAACACGTTGGCACAGAAGAAGGGTGGGTAGCTCAATCCACCCATGAATGGGCAAAAAGCCTCTACTAGTTACAAGAGACGAGTTTGGCACTGGAAAGGGCTTCTATTTTTAACCCAGTTTCCAAGGGAAATGTATTTTATGCAACCATCCTACATGCAAATGTTGTGTGCCGGTCACCCTCACTGCTATCACTACTCTGTCTAAACAACAAGCTGCAGCCAAAGTCTCATAAATTACAGAAATTCAAAAGAACTTAGTTTGTGCAGCTTTATAGAAGAGAGAGTCCTTGTAACCACCTTCCCTGCAAAGCTGCCAGCCAACATCACACTTACACATAAGGCTGGAGGCTTTGGTGCTAACTCCTATTTATTTTATAATAAAAATAATCAAATGGTAAATAATAAGCCAGTAAAAAAAAAAAAAGATCAAACTTACCCATTTGTGTTGGGATGCCATTATGCTGCAAATGCAAAGTAATTCACACAATTTATCTCAGAGCAAATGGAGAGAAAAAGTAAACAGGTCAGCATGAGAATGAAATGGGTTACGGCAAAATGTTAAGGACAGAGGGCCAGGAACAGCCAGTGGTGTCCAAGTGGTGGGCAGAAATCCCATTCCCCAAGTCAGGGTTAGCTGAGATATTGCATAGCCCTGCAAAAACAGTCCCTTCCCAAAAGCTCTGTGGATTCTACAACACAAAGTGGAAAACTGGAGAGAACACAGTAAGTATGAAGCCAAGATTGGACCTGAGGTCACTGGATGACTGCAAGTCAGTTTTATATTTGTGACATATTTGTTTTCATCTGAATTGAAGAAGGACTTTTTAAAGCTGCAGATATAGTCCTTTGATTTATTTAAATTGCCTTTCACATTGCGTTAGTAGAAGTGTTGCATGACATTCTCAGCCTGCTTTTCCCTTAGCAGCTGGAATGCTCTCCCTCTGTCAAATTCTAGAGCTGACATTTTATTCTTTTTAATCTTTAGGCTCAAGGCGCATTTCTTCAACCTGATTTCCTTACAAATATTTGGGGCTTGCTCCTGCATTCCTTGAAGCCAAAATCCTGAATGAACAAGGAATGCAGAACAAAACCACAGAGTAATTTACATTTTCTATTTTACTTGCTTTGAAAGACCCTGAAGACATATTGCTGTTTATTACTACAATAAAACATTTCTAATTCACTCAAGTGAATTAATGACTGAGAAACCTCCTGGATATTACTAAACTGGCAAAACAAAGTGATTACTATATTATTTTCTGAAGCAAAACTAATATAAGCCTTTTTTTTCTTGTTAAGTACACCTGTACTTGATTATTTCTTACAGTCATTTACTGCTCAGTACGACAGGTTCTGCTGCGTGCTTTGTTGAAACCTCAAAAACATGCAAGGCTATGAAAGTTCTACTACATTTCAACCCTACAAACATAGGAGAAGCCAGTATTTTTCTGGGGGGTGGGGAGGAATTGTGGCATTAATGAAATCCCTTCCTTCAAGGCTCTGATTTCAAGCATGTGTGTCTATGAGAAGGTTCTTCCTTGCCGTGTCCATTTTATGTTTGTTACATGTGGTCATAGTATCAAATTATGAGCTGAGGAAGGGATGGTTTGTCAGTTTTTCCTGGCCTAATACCTACTCAGCACAACAGCCCCTTATTTCTAAATGTGCATCTGGATGCTCCAGTAAGACGTATAAAGAATCTGTTGAGTCAGTGCATTTACTCTCCATCTTCAGTTCTGTGGAGGAGAATCACACGTTGGATCACAACTGATGGCTCCATGCAAATCCTGGTGGAAAACAGCAATATCTGAAGCAGCAGCTCCGCTTTGACCACACAGTGGCAGCAGAATCAAGACTCTGCTCAAAAGACTTCTTTCAACAAATGAGATCTGCTGTTGGTGCCACAGTAGCAAACTTTCTAAGGCTCCAGCCCACTTATTACACCGGATCCTTGCAGAACAGTGGGAGTTCTGCTAAGCAGACAAAAGTAAAATCCAAGCTTTCTTAAGAGCAGAACTAATAAATATGCTGTAACAGGAAACACAAGCAGAGGGCCTGATCCCACTCTCATAATTAAGTCAGGAACGACCAATTCAGTGACTATTTATGCTTCCCACAGCCAATGGGATTTGAAGAAGCTTGGAACTGCAAAGGCGCAGGGTGAGCCCAGCTCATTTCTGATGGTCACCAGAAAAAGATAGCACACAGGATCTCCTCCCTACCACCAAGTACATGGATAGTGTTCTACAACAGAGCAATGTCCCAGGACAGTCTGGGGTCTTTCTGAGTAAATATCATAACCCACAAGACCAGTGCATCTCAGCTGTCATGTAACAGTGAAAGTTAATGTAGCTTAGAGCCTGCAGATCTACATGGCCTTTGCTACACAGCATCTGCCTGTCAAAACAGCCAGGGAAAGGCTCCCATAGTATTCAAATGGGGCAATCAAGAGGCAGTGCAGCAAAACAAACACCAGATGGAATGGTAAGAGGAATAATGTTTGGAAAAAAAGAAGAAGAAAAAAAAAAAAAGTGCTATGTAGACTCTGCAAAGCCTCATTGAGGAAGCGAGCAGAATTGCGGAGACGGGAAGGAAGGGTAAGGTAAGAGATGGAGTATTTTCCGTCTTCTTGAAGAGCCTGCAGGGACCCTGCCCAAAGCCAGCACTGCCCTTCTCTGCACACCCCTGCTGGGCTGTTCCAGCTCCCACCAGGACAGACAGTGGGGCTGGCAGCTTGGAGGGGAAAGGAGAACATCTAGGACACTGTGCCTGTCCCAGAAATCTGTCACAGGGCAGGCAATGTGCATAGGCCAGTGGGGAATGGCACATCAGCTTCCATAGCTCTTAGGAAGGAAAACTGTGGCTTCTGGATCCTCACTGCACAGAAAAGCAAAATGCTGTACACTGATGAGCTGCTTTCCTCTGAACCAAGCATGCTGTTGCAGCCAGGTGTGTGGCAAGAAATGGTGAAGCACTTTTTAAAAAAAAAGTGAAATATCCACAGCATTAAACAGGATTGTCAGGGAATCAATGCACACAAACTTCAGAAGGGCAGAGCAGTGCGTATGCAACATACACATTTTTCAGTTGTCTGTGACCATTGTAACTGGAGAGGGAGTCATCTGCCTTAATCATTACTATTAAATTTATTATTCATTAACCACATAAATAATTTAAATTTAAGACTAAAGATCCTGGAAGTCAGTGTGAGACACTACCTGCTGTCTGTTTCTGATAGCTGGCAAAAGCCTATCTTCTGGTGCTTCCAGCCTGGATTCCTTAACAACAGGTCAGATCTGGTCTTGGACTTCCAGGAAGAATGTGATGTTTAAAGCAATGTCATTCCCTCAATTTTGTCAAGCCTTTGTGATTGGTGACTTCATTTTTTCTCCCTCAACCAGGTTGTTAAAAGTTTACTTGAAAGCAAACTGAGATTCTCATGGACTACCAGGAATTCAAGAGTCAGATTTCACAGAAATCCTTTGAGTAGTAGAAGATATTCAGCAAGTCACCTTGACCAGTGCTTACAGGTGCGGTAATTGTTCTTGTTTTTGTCTTTCAAACTCCATCCAGTCACTGTATGTGACAATTTGGGCAGGAATTCACTCCAGTCCCCTGGTGACCCTTCTCTCATGCACATGGGAACTGTTTGACAGAGCAGGAAATTCAACCAAAGCCTTCTAAGTTTCAGCCAGATGCCCAAACCACAGCACCACCATCTGAATTTACTTGTCAAAGAGGCACCTCTTAACCTCTGCACTTCCACTACGGACATTTGAACAAGAGCTCAGCATGCACGGATGGCACCTTTAAGGTTTTAGCCATGATTGTTAAAACAAAGAGGATTAGGGTAAACTACCACTACTACAAACTGATCTCCTGCATTCTCCTAATCACTCTTTTAGCCTTTCTCAGGACAGAGGCAGCTTCCTGAGCCCTTTC
Organism: Meleagris gallopavo; assembly: GCF_905368555.1. NCBI lineage: Eukaryota > Metazoa > Chordata > Aves > Galliformes > Phasianidae > Meleagris > Meleagris gallopavo. The sequence goes on from NC_139413.1 coordinate 23,229,943, forward strand.
AAGCATCCTACACCACTGCTCTGTGACTAAATCTCAGCAAGGAAGAAACAGGCTGAAGACACAGCGCCTGGTGAGATATTCAAAAGGATTGTAATGGCAATTAGGTAGAAGACACTTTGAAAACTGTATCACGTGCAATCACAGGAATCTGCTACCTAACCTGGAGAGGAGGGCCGAAGTTTTAGGAGGCAGAACAAGAGTTGGTGAAGAGATTCTGTTAAAGACAGACACGCCAATTAAAGTACAAAGCACATAGAGGAGAAAACAGTATTGCTGCAGAAGGACAAAGAAGAAATGCCTTCTTTTAGCTAGATTATGAGCTGTTCATTAAAAACTTTCAGTGCAAAACTTAACATGTAGTTTTATGGCTAGAGGCCTTTCACAGCAATGGTATTTAAAAAAAAAAAAAAAAAGCACTGGATAACAACTATAATGTTAAAAAAAAAATTAAGAAAGGTCTAAACTAATATCCAGTCTCCTCAAAAAGGTCTGAGGTTTTGGATTGCCTTCCTATATAATTGTGATATATCTGAAGGAAATCTTTTCTGTATTCTTTCCCCTTTCTTCTTAATATTTTTCTAGGAATGCAGCTTTCTACTTCTGAAATAAATAGAGAAAAAAATAAAAATATTTATAAATAAGTAATATAGAAAATGAATTTTTAAACAGAGATGTAATAAAAGATAGGGAAAAAAAAAAAAGATACATCTTAAGATGACTTAATTTTACTTACCCCAAAATAGATCACTAATAGAAACCAGATATGCTTGTAACTTCATTTTATACTCTTTTGGCCCACATACTTTTTTTCTAGTTATTCGTAGATAACCCTGAGACACATATTAAGAGGTCTGCCAAAATTGTTCTTTTTTTCCTTTGTGAGAACTTATTTCTCTTAAATACATCAGATTTCATTTTGACAAAGCTCCAGTTAATAAGATGAAATTCAATATGCGTACTGCACATCCCTTCTGCAATTCCTTATTTATATTCTGTGGTGCATTTCTGGAAAGGTAAGGAGCCCATTGGGTTATATTCATATAAATCTGCTTAGTCATCAAGAAAGAACTACATGAAGGATGCAAGAAAAATGAGACTAGTGACTTTTTTGTTTGGTTTTTAGTTTTCAGTATCAGTAAAATAACATGAAATCCCTAGAGATCTTTGAAGGAAAAAAAAAAGAAAAGAAAAGAAAAAAGAAAGCCTTTCCTTTTTCTCAGTTGTGTTTTTCTTGACTATAAATTACTTTCCTCTTCACTATCAGTTCTACTGCACTGATAACTGAAACATTAGTCTGTGTACATGAAGAAGCAACATATTCACAAGGTTAGCACCCAACCTGCTTTTCCTCACCAATGTTTAAAAAAAAAAAAAAAATCTAACTTGTTATTATTGAGTTTTGTGTTTTGGTGAATTCCTGAGGACACACAGAAGAAGCATTCCTGCATTGTCTAGACTGTGAAATCTTCAAAGACACAGGAAAGAAGTCAGTATGAAAGTCACTTAGACAAAAAAAAGAGAGAGAGATTTGTTAGGAATTTACAAGCTCATGTCTAACACATTGCCTTTGGTATTTCAAGTTTAAAATTGGCTATCAGGTCTACCACCTTACTTTTTATCTTACCTTTGAAGTATAAATTTCATAGAGCTGGTTCAGGTATAGATTTTGATCTTAATGTCACATTCCAATTTCTCATATGTATTATAGAATTGGAGGGGTTGTAAGGCACTTCAAGAGATCATCAAGTCCAACACCTCTGCTAAAGCAGGTACCCTACAATAGGTCACACAGATAGGTGTTCAGATGGGTCTTGAGTATCTCCACAGAAGGAGACTCCACCACCTCCCTGGGCAGCCTGTTCCGATACTCCGTCACCCTTACCATAAAAATGATCTTCCACATGTTCGTATGCTCAAGTTTTAGGTCATTACTCCTTGTCCTATTGCTATGCACCACTGAGAAGAACCTGGCCTCATCCATTTGCCTCCCACTTCCCTTTAGACATTTATAAACATTCGTCAGATCCCTTCTCAGTATTCTTTTTTCCCCAGGCTGAACAGACCCAGATCACTCAGCCTTTCCTCATAAGGAGATGCTCCAGTCCCCTTATCATCTTTGTGGCCCTCTGCTGGACTCTCTCTAGAAGATCCCTGTCTTTTTTTAACTGGACACAGTAATCTAACTGTAACCTTATCACAACAAAGTAGAAGTGGAGGATCATCTCCCTATCGTTATCTTCCCAACATACACAACACAACCTTCACAAAACACCACTTTCTCACTGATCTCTTGAGAACACATTTGCTGGACCCATGGGTGCCACTGAGCCCTGCCAAGGCTGTTTGCACCTGGCTGCAAGGCTCTGTGCAACCTGCTGCTTGCTTACAAAGTCAGAAATGCACTGCAAAAAGACACAAGTAATATCCCACATTGATTTCAACACTTTTCTCAAAAGACCACAACAATGAAAACAGAAAACAATAATGTAATTTCACATGGCAAGAGTCAGTGCCACCTACCAGATCTGTCTTATCTTAGATACAGCAGGTATGCCTGCTTATACTTTAAAATATTTTAAGCCAACAGTAACCCAAAATCTCAAATAAAAAGATTACCGTATCTTGTTTCCACCACCCTTCTGTGTTTGATGAATTGCAGTGTGCTTCAACAATACTGCGAAAAAAAAAATCACACCCGTGCTTAACAAAAGTTGCTTAATAGAAGATAGAACTCAAGATATACACATGAAAATAAATCAAATACTCACAAAATGAAGAATTGGGTCCTCCAGACTGCAAAGGCCGGAGAAGGTTTCCCAGGAAGCTCCTCTCTGGGGCAGGAGCTGCTGAGGGAGCTGAAGCACAGGGCACTCTGCCGCCATTTTGTTGCAATCAGGAAATGGCGGGAAGCCAAACGAACCCCCTACCTCAGCCACAACCATCAAGAGCTGCCAAGAGCTTGGGCAGGGGGTGCAGAGGCAGCTTTAGGACCTGGGGCTGAATCCTTGGGGGGAGAAGGAGGCAGTGGAGTGTTGCTGGGTTTCCCACAGCTGCACTCATCAACAGGTGCACCCAGCAGGTGCAATCATCAGGGCGGCACTGAGGGGGGTCTTCCCACCCAAAGCAGAGTCAAGCAGCTACTGCACCTTACCTCACGCAGCAGCAAAATGCTGACTTTGGCTCCAGCAAGATTGTAAAAGGATGATAATCTTTTATAATGCAGTGCATTATAAAAGCTGAAATGCTTGTTAATTGTACAGGATGCGACTAAAACTGTTGGACACTGTTGTCATCTTACAGTTGGTATTCACATCACCACTATGTTTTTTTCATGCTTCATCACAGCGGTTGTTCATCGCTGGTTTTGTTTTTCTCCTTAGTGGGGTTTTCCTCTCACTGTCATCCTCTTATAAAACACTGAGTCATCACAGCAGTATTTGTCTCCTCAGCTATCACACATAGAACTGTTTAGATGAGACAGTGATTTTCCTATGTTCCCTCTCAGCAGACTAAATTCCACCTTCAATTTTTGAGTCTTATTCCATAAGAAAAAACCTTCTTAAGCCATGGCCCCATATCCTAATTTTCTTGTCTATTAAAGAGTCCTACAGCATTGCCAGCACTGGAACGATGTTTTGACAGTAGGTCTCACATTCCCACTTTCTTTGAGTACTTTCTCATTCCTTCAGACCTCAGAATCAAGACAGATAGGTTTGTTGGAGAGCCAACAGGATTTCCCCCACTTCCATCAACATGAATGTCTTTATTGTTCATCAAATGCCTTTCTGCAAAATGGTATTTCTGTAGCATTAATGTTAGAAGCCTAGTTATTATTTTTGTTCTCCACTCCATACTCCATCCTGTTAAGTCTACTGACTTGATAAAACAAGCCATCTACAATTATTCATCATTTTTAATCTCAGTAAGGTAATGCCAGTAGGAATAGCCATTTTCAGTGCAAGTTCTCTAGGTGAAGAACTCATAAATCGTTGTCTGCCTAAGGAGCTCTCTAAGGAGAAAGTTTGCTCTTCTTCATCTTGTTTGCTCTGTTGGTTGATTGGCACATATCTCTGTATATAACTATATCTGTGGCACAATGTTATAATAGCAAGGAAAACAAAATTATTACCCCTGCCTGACATTTCATCAGCGGTGCTTGGGAAATACTGTCCCTGAAAAACATGGAACAAAGGGTTACAATTAACACTAAGAAGTGTTAATTAGACAGAGCTGGAATTACTTATTATAAAGCAGAACGTATTTTACTTCTCCATGTCTCACAACAGTATAGCTTCCTGAACCAAGTCGGGGCTCTGCTGGTGAAGTGGGAAGTGAGGAAATATGTAACCCCTTGTTGCTATACTTTCTCACTGAACAAGTACTTATTAACAAGCTTATTCTTTGGCACATGTTAGTTTATAGTCAGGACATAGGGTCTCTTTTGCCATTGTTAGAGCTCTGCTCTAAACTCCGAGGAATTTGACACATTTTAATGAATGAAGACAGAGTCCAGGAGAGCTTTCCTGTAATAGAGATTGCATGATTAATTAGGACCCTTATTAAAAATAAATACTCAAGTAACACAGAAGTCTGCAACTTAAGCCCTATACATCTCATGTTAAAACTGAAAAATTGACATTTATTTTTAATATAAATTGTTTTGAGTAGCTCAAGGTCACACAGTGTTGATAAATAAGCAGCAGAATTTAGTACACAAACCAAATCTTCTGAGACTCATGTGCAGTTTTCACTACAAAACCTCACATCTCCCTTCATTTACAAGGTCCCAATGCTCCTCTGCAACTGCAGTATCTCATTCTTATTCCACGAGAATAAGCCAGAGAAAGTTAAACAAACCAACCTGTAAAGAGAAGGGATAATTGTGCCTTTTTAAAGACTTGGTATAAGAAATAAACATGATTTACTTTAAATGTATCACATTCATGGAAATGTCAGTCCTGCCTATTTCAAGAATAACTTCATTTAATTAATCTCTGAACAGATCAGGAGCCTGCACCCATTGAGCACCAGCAATACATTGCTACCACAGGAAGCACTTCTGTGCTTTGCATCCTGCTTCAAGGCAATATTCAATGCTTGGTTTTTTGAAGAAACAAAGGTGAGCCCAGAATCTGTAAATATAACATGTGAGACCCCCACATGCACCAAAAATTAAACTGAAGGAAAAGAAACTAAATCACAGCCACTTGCATCACAATAAAACCCAATTATTGCCAATCAGGGCATTACGCTAATACAATATTGTAATTGTTTTTATTGCTCACAAGGCCTTCCAAAGATTTAATATAAATAACCACAATATATTATTATTAAAAAAAAAAAACAATGCTCAGAAAACAAATAAATAACATTGAAAGTTTTCACCTGTTCAAATATTTTTTATGAAATTTAACAAAAATAGTAGTTGGAAAGCAAAAAATATATATATAGTTGAGACAAAATGATCTGAGGATCTGTCTAAAAAATTGTTCTCTTTGAGATAAAAAGCAATTTTTGCTATGATGAAGTTAATTCTTGGATTGATAAAGCATGAGTTTCGGTTAAGGCTGGAAAAAGATTCATGATGCCACAAACATCTGCAAAGCAATAGACACAGTCAACAAAGATGGCTCTGTGCAAAATATTTACTGAAATCACCAACAGGATCCCTTTCTCTGTTGCATTTTGGATGCCAGATGGCTGGAGGGAGTTCCAGCAGGCAGTTTCTTAATGAGAGAGCCTCTGTCCAATATCTTCCACATCCATCAGATGCAGCATCTACCCTGCTAGGCACCCAAGAGAAATAGAGGCTTTACCAGTGACTCCACCACATCAGTCTTAGCTTTTTACAGTTTATGGCGTATCGTTTGATCTCGTTCAATTCAGCCCACCTAACCACAACTAACTCAGTGAAGAGTAATATTCGTAAAATAACATGGGAGATAAGGATTACAGGTCAGCCTTGATTTTAGTACATGTGAGTATTGCTCATTGCCCTCATCACACAGACTTGCAGCTAAACAGAACCATCTCCTATTTGATAGCTGAGTACCTCATTTTGCCAGCTCTGTTCTACAGTTAGGAACAACCCTACTCTCCAAATATGATGGTGAACACACATTGCACAGGATTTGAGCTCACTGTAAATCAAAGATATACATATCCTCCCACATTAAGATAAAACAAGCTTTTCTTTTAGTGACCGGAGCACCAGGCACTGAAAAAACAGCTGGGCACTGTCCCAAGACTAGATATTAATAAGCTAAAATGGATAATTTCCCACTGGGACAGTTCAGAATCCTTAGACACTTTAATGTAACACTTGAGAAACAATTCAGAACGGTGAAGCACAGCATAATGTCTTCGCCAGCTTCTCCAGAGTCTGCCAAAGGTGTGGATACTTCAATACCATCTCGGTAATTTATAGTTAACCTGTTACTCTGGCGTACAAGAGATGACACTTGGAAGCTTTACAATAGATGAATTCCCAAATCCAGCAGGCCTTATATTTCTCCCCTTCATTCTGAAAAGTATGTTCCAGTGAATCTGGGAGGGGTGAGAGGGAGATAGGCAGAAAGATAATCAGCTGCAGTTTTGAGATCCTTTTTGCTCATTGCACAAGGAGATATAACTTGTAAAGAGGCCTTGTTAACTCTGAGCTGCAGTGGTTAAGGCGAAGCTTTCATGAAGAAGGCTGTGGATTTTAGAGAGGGAGTAGAGGGACTGTCCCAAGTTTGCCTGCCAGATGTACTAGAGTATTTTCTTACTCTTGGTCCCACTGTGTTAGGATTATCTTTTCTATGAAGGAGCAAGGAATCATGAGCAAAATTAACCATAATTCATCCCTCTAGGCATGAAAGGGCCAGACATATCTTGCAGTTTCATTCTAGTGTACTAGACTGAGCACTGCAGTTTTATTCCATCTTCTGTGTGCATGAACACCTGCCATTTACTCCTATTGAACAGGTCTTTAATTAAATTCTCATAACCAGTGTGAGATATCCAAGTCTTCCCTTGGAAAGCAAAAGCTCTTTAAATTATAATCTCCAGTGTTAGCCCCTTTCATTTGGCTGTAAATAGCTGTGGCTAACCTTTCAAGAGGGAGATTTAGAAAACTGGGGAAATCCATTGGTTCTACCCAAGAAAACCATGGAGTTCCCCAAGCCATAAGAAGAAATCAATATCCTATATCCCATTTACAAGAAAGCAAGGTAACATTTTTACACCTTTGTTCCCCATAAAGCCATTTCATCAGCAAGTCAGTCCCTGCTGCACAAATCCAAGCTTGTTCTGACAGTGCCTTCTCCTGCTGCCCTAGATGCTCTTGGTTGGCATCTCATGGTGCCAGCTCTCTTCAGTAGGGATCAGGCCCTCCTCCTTTCCCTGACTCCACAACCTGCTGACCTCTAAGCCCTTTTCAGAATCTGCCAAATGATTTACAGGGGCATTGCCTCACCAGCCTTGCTAATGTCTTGTCGAATCTCTGTGAACCTCTTCTATATTCTGGGTCAGAGTAAGCAACCCACTGCACTTCCAAACATCTGATTTTAGTAGACCTCTGCATTTTAAGGCCAGCCAGTCTTGTTAAATCTCTCTGTAAACATAAACATAAACCCCAAACAGATCTTTTTAAAAGCCTTTGTAATTCATGCTTTCCATCTGCCTGTCAGACCTCATCAAAAGATTTACTCTGTTACTGGTTTTCTTTCCATTTCCTTCTTCCCTCCCAGCATCTGCCCTGCTGTCACAACCCCACACACATCTGTGCAGATCCTACCCATCACATATGCCAACTTCAACAGTCAGCTACTTTCTAAAGACACACATAGCAGATTTGCAACTATTGAGGGGCAGTGGGACTCTAGGTGACTGTTTTCTGGGACTTTCTACATCATTTTCTGCAACTAATCAAGATGTGTCTTCCCCAGTCATTTCTCGTCCATTCTTGTATTGAGAAATAATAATAATCACCATAGAGAACTCTTAACATAATTCTTACTAGCTTTACAGTACATTGACAAAGTTCAAAACAACAGTTATGAAAGAAAGGAGGGAACATAAGACAGGAAAAACATCTCCAAACTGACTTGCTGACAAACAGGAGCTCACTATCACATTAAGATGGAGCAAGCCTCCAATTTTGCCCTGTTAGAAATGCTCAGCAGAGAACCCACTGTAGTTGGGGCTGTTAGTAATGCCTTCCTGTCTCTAAGCATTTCCATCTCTCCCACTTACTTGCTTCCACATGAGCTCTCTATGAGTCACTGTAAAAACTCCCATCACCGTTTTACATTTTACAGCCTGCCCTGTGAGCGCATATGTAACTGAATCTCCTGATCTGCCATTATAACTGTAATTAAGAACTCCTAAATTTCCTTGAAAAAGAAAATCCTGCACAGAGCATCTTCCTTCTCTTAGCACTGCGCACGATCAAGTTCTGAAGGCTCCTCCAGGCAGGGCTCTTTCTGGCAGCCTCACCCTTGTCTTTCCCAGCCTCCCACCCGCTGGAACTGAACTCTCCTTTAGCTCCTATAAACCAAACTCCCTGCTGGCCCTGAGCTGCCATTCTGCTCTGGGTCCCGCCTCACAGTTACTGCTCGGCACAGGAGCTGTGCAAACAAAGGCCTTTCGCTACTTTCTACTTCGTACCTTCCTTCTTCCACCAGCACAGCAACTTCTCCACGCAGCTCCACCTCCCCCGCTAAACCCCTCGCACCTTCCCTGGGGCGGACCTGCACCCTGCCCCGCCCCGCACTCATCCCGGTCGGCTCCCAGCACTGACGTTGCCCTCAGTAATTCCCATCAAATCCCGAGGCTTCGAGGAGCGGGCAGAACCGCGGCGGGATCGGCAGCAGTTGTCGGTACGGGCTGCTCCTGCCTGTAAGCGTCGTGCGCCGCGCCGAGCCATGCGGTACCATGCAGAGCCATGCAGTGCCAACGTAGTGCCGAGCCGTGCCAAGCCATGTGGTGTCATGCAATGCTATACAGTGCAGAGCCGTGCAGTGCAGTGCCATGCAGTGCCCATGTAGTGCCCTGCCGAGCCGAGCCGAACTGTGCCATGCAGGGCAGTGCCCCGGTGTGCAGTGCTGAGCCGTGCAGTGCCGAGCTGTGCCCTGCAGTTCAGTGCCCGGCAGCATGTTTGGCCCTCGGGTCAAGAGAGTTCCTTCAGTTTGGCTTCTTTCCTACTTATGCAGGAAACGCAGGGAGCTGGTTGACGGGACAGCTTTTAGATGAAAACGACTGCCAGCATTCATTTTCTTTTTTTTTTTTTTTTTTTTTTCTTTTTTTCCCGAGAATGAGAAGCTCGTTTTAGAAATGAAAAAGGCAAAGCATTGTGTACATTTATTTTGAGTTTTGTCTCTCTTTTCTTCTAACTCAGACCCAGCAGTGGGTTTTCGTTCTTTCTCTATTAGAAAGGTGGATGGGAGGAGGGTGTGGGGGAAGGATGCTGGAAAAGAACAGTAACGAGGCAAGAATGTTTTTTGCAAAAAAAGAGCTGGCATTTCTGGTGGAACCCAGCTGAAAAGAGATGGACATCGCGATGGATCTTCACGTGTCTTCATGGACACCAAAAGCGGCAGCGAACCGCGGAGCGGCCGCCGGGCTCCAGCAGCGCCGCTGGCCCCCGGGATGCACGGAGCCTCGGGGCCGCCCTCGGGCCGCGGAGCTGCTCCTTCTCGGGGTCCTCACCTGCTATTCGCATGGAGACATAGGAAATGCTTTCGGGTCGTCGTAGTTCTGGCACGGGGGTGACTGCTGCAGTTGCTATGGGGATGTTATGGCAGCACGGGTAGTGCCCTCTACTTAAGGACAGGCAGAGGTGTCCCTTCTCCCGGGGAACGTGGCAGTCGGTGTGCGGCACGGGTCCGAGCTACGTGCTCCCACCTCGGGACCAGCCCAGAACAGGGACGCGCCGCTGGGGGAAACGAAGGGGACACGTCCCACGGAGGCAGCGGGGTGAGGGGACGGGGAGAGCCGCTCCCAACCCAGCTGGGCGCTGCGCAGAGCCTCGGACGGAGCGCCAGGCAAAACGCGGAGCCGGAGGGAAGCGATCCCCGGCCCTCTTTACCTCCGTATGGGGACGCGGCTTTGGCGCAGGGTGGGACAGGAACGGCCCCAACGGCTCGGAGCTGCTGCGAGCAGCCTCCCGCGAACGGGCACCGAGCGGTTCATTTTAGGTGAGGGAATGTCATTTCGCTACTAAATGGTTAGTCTAATTTGATCTTTATTATGCTGTGGATTAGGACTGATTCATATTAAACACTGCAGCAGTTCATGTAACTGCGGAACGTGTCCCGCTGTATGTACAGCCGCCTCCGTCCCTGAGACCGCCGGATTAAGATTTAATTAACAGCGAAGTTTACGAGCAGCCGCCGGCTCACAAATAATTGATAGGCGATTCCGCGGATTTTTATTCAAGTGACGGCATTTTATTTCATTCTGAAAGAGCGCTGAATAGTTGATGCGTGCCAGAGGCTTCCTTATGCGGATCTCCAAACTCAAGGTTTTGGGATTTTTGCCATGCCCAGAGGAATGACACCCATAGGGACTCACCCCCTCCTCCTCCTGTCCCCATATGAGAATTAATGGTTGCGATCCCCTGTTACCAGCTCTACGAACCCAAGCCCAAGGCACGGCAGTTCTGGTAATGCTCCACTCTGCCACCGCCACGGCCTTTTCTAACTGAGAGCCGGGTTAAACCAACAGCCCCCAGCAGGACTCGAACGTGGCTCTTTACGGCCCATTCATGGCGCTGGGCAAGGAAACCCATCCTGCAATAAGTCAGCCGACCTACACCAAAAAAAAAAGTTTATTCAGATGCTCAAAGTCCATCTTTTTTTTTCCTTTTCTTTTTTTCTTTTTTTTTTTCTTTTTTTTTTTTTTTTTTCCAGTCTAACTTAACCCCGGTGCTTTATAGCCAAACAGACAACTCCTTTTCCAATTAAAATGGAATTAGGAAACTCAATCAAATTAGCTCACTATTAAAGCCCTTCTTTATTAAACCGTTTTATTGTAGTGATATTAAGTTTCCCCCGCCCTTGGAACACGACACTCCGCAAAGTTTCCCTCTCGATATTGATTTGGCCGCTCCGAGACGGACCGGGGTCAGCAGTGTTTACCGAGGAGCGATCCGCACTATTGGCTGCCCGGAGGAACGCGCACACCGCACCCAGCACACGGGGCTGGCGGGGTTCCTTCCCATTCCCTCCCCCGCTCACCCGGAGGCTCTCTGCAATAAGCGGGGCCGCCCCCGCGCCCCTCCGTGTCATCGCGCAGCGGTAATTGCGGAGCTCTTTGCGAAGGGAGAGTGCCAACAGCGCGGCCCGGATGGGGCTTCCGAACCGATCGACTTGAGGAGCTTTGACAGCCTGAATTCCGCCGGCTCCGCACTCCTCCTGCGGGAGGGATCGTTCTCCCGGGCCCGGCGCTCCCTGCCGAGGAGGGCCGCTTCTGAAGAGCAACCCGCTCGCTATTGCAAGAAAAAAATGAAACATTGTTAATAAATAATAGTAAACAAATCACGTACAGCCGGGGGGCGAAGGAGTGCTGCACATCCGCACGTCTGTTATAGCCGCGCTACCGATTGTCTGAAAATGACAAAAAATAAAAGTAGAATATCGGCAAAATAGTTCAGGTATTCAGGGAAATGTCCCGGCTGAATGTGCACTGCCGGTTTTATTTCTGCGGGTGTGAATAAGAGCAGAACTGGAAACAAACGCCTTTGACAATGCCAGGTGATAGGAAGTCACTCCCACATGCACGCTGAGCTTTTATTTGTACATTTTCCGACAGCTTTCTGCTTTAACGATGAAAAACGTGATTAAACGCGTTTGTATAAATGTCATAAACTCCTTTAAATACTGCACTCACCACATGCATTCCCCAAAGCACACCCTCACCGTCTGACAAAGCACTTCCACTTATACCTTTGTTGTTTTTTTTTAATAGAAAATAACATTTATTTCTATGAAATGGAAACACAGAGTTACCTGTTAGAACAGCAAGAATCGCTACAGCAGAACAAGAAAGCAATGTCCTTGGGATCACACATGGAGGAGGCAATCACCCACCGGCCCCTACGGACAGCCATCACCGCTCCGTGTGTGCGGACGGCTCCGGGGCAGGACGGAGGGTGGTGCACGGCGTATTCTGGTCCGGAGACAGATTTCGCCTCTTCGCTGGGAAGCGTTACGACGCGCTGCCTAACCCTTAGCTTAACGTTAATACCGAGTTCACCTACGAGTTACATTAATAACTTAGATTTCCATTTTATAACATTATACAGTTGCTAGTATACATATATATACGTCTGTGCGGGGGGAGCTCGCGCCCCACACCGCAGATATCCGTGCCTATGGCCATAAGCACGCAGCGGAACCCACGCCCCGACGCTCCCGCGCACACCTCGCCCCGCGCTACTGCTTCTCGGGGTTGTTGTTGACCATGGGCCCGTAGAGCCCGCCGGAGTACACCTGCTCTTTGTGCACGGCGGAGCGCTCCCGCATGAGGTCGCTGAAGGCGTAGTCCACGGGCGGGCGGAAGCCGAGCGCGGGCACGAGGCCGGCGGTGGAGTACGGGGCCATGAAGGCGAGGCCGCGGCCGTGCGCCGAGTAGGCGAGGCGCAGCGGGTTGAGTCCCAGCGGCGCGCCCAGCGGGTAGGCGCCGGCTTCGGCCCCGAAGTGCGTGGCGTTGGGCTGCAGCGGGGAGAAGGCGGAGCGGCTGCCCAGCGCGCCGATGGCGGGGGCCATGGCGCCGGCGATCAGCGGGCGGTGGTGGGCGGCGGGAGCGGGCGGGAGGCCCTGCAGGGCGCCGTCCCGAGCCCAGCTCTCCTCGGGGCCCTTCTCCGGGCCGCGGTTGTTGAGGATCTGCTCGATGGCCTGCACCACGTCCCCGCCGCAGCCCTGCAGCACCAACTCCAGCACGCCGCGCCGGTGCGCCGGGAAGACGCGCGTTAGGATGTCGATGGGAGTCCGCTGCCGGCCGCCGGCCGAGGGTGACGGGTCCCGCTCGTCCTTGTCCGCCTCCGAGCCCGAGTCCGAGCCCAGCGGGCTGATGGAGCCCGGGCTCTCCTCGCCCTCCTTCGGCCCTTTGGAGACGGGCGAGCTGAGGAAGGACTCTCCGTCGCCATTCTCCGAGCCCGAGCCGTGGCGGCCGTCCGGGGAAGAAGTGCCGGGCGCGGATTCCCCGTCGGGGGACGGCGGCTTCCCGCCCGCCTGCTGCGGGGTTGCGGCGCGGCCGGGCAGCAGCGTCTTGGGGAACAGCTCGAACTTCTGCACCTTGGGCTCTGCGGAGCGCGGGGGGGAGAAGGGAGGGAGAGAGCGCGTCAGCGCGGCCGCCCGAGGGACGGAGCCCGGCCCGCAGCCCCCCTGCCCGCGGCCCCGTCCCCCCGCGGCGCGGCCTCACCTGAGGCGCCGGCGCCTCCCTCGCCGCCGGCCCCGGCGCAGACGGAGCCGAAGACCTCGTAAGCGGGCCGGGGAGGGATGATGCCGTTGGCGGCCGCCAGTGCCAAGCCCTCGGCGGTGCCGTAGAGCAGCTGCAGCTCGCGGGCCTCGTTCTCCTCCTGCGCCTGCTGCCGGCGCAGCGCCACCTGTGCGGCCATGACGCGCTGCCGCTCGGCGATCAGCGTGCACTTTGCGCACATGCAGTCCTTCCAGCGGCAGTACCGCTTGTGGCCCTTCAGCGCCGACACCACTCCGTGGTTGCGGCATCGCGCGCACTTCGGCGTCCGCGGATACTTCTCGGCCGCCCGCAGCAGCAGCGGCGGGGCCCGCAGCAGGCTCCCGGCCACGCTCACCGGCAGGGTCGCCGCCGCCGCGGCCGCCGCCGCCGCCACTGAACTGGGGGGCACCGGCGGGGGCGCGGCGGGGACGCTGGGCAGCTCCGAGCGCAGCTCCATCCCGGCGCCTGCCGGCCGCGGCTCCCGCCGCGCGCCCGCCCGATACGGCCTCGGCGCGCCGACCCCGGCCGCTCAGCGCTGCCCCCCGCTCACCCGGCGGGGCGGCCCCGAGCGCATCCCGCCGCGGTCCCGCCCGGCTCCCCGCTCCCCGCTCTAGCTGCGGACACCCTCACGGCACGGCGGCACCTCCAACGACGCGATCTCGCCGACTAAAATCCAGCAGGAATTTTAAAAATGGTAAAAAATAAAAAACGCCCCACGAGCCGCCGCACCACGCCAAGCTCGGACCGCAGCCCCGGCCCGGCTCAGGCAGTGGATGGCGGAGCCGGGACCCCCTTCCGGCGTCGGGCCGGGCCGGGCCGGCTCCGCTCTGTTCGGCCCCGCTCGGGACGCGCCCCGCACCGCTCGGCGCGTGCGGCCCTGGCGGCCGGATCTGCCGGGAGAGCGGGAGACCGCGTTCGCCGCCGCGCCGCCCGCCGCCACTCGCGCTATTGTTGCGCCCCGCGTTGCCATTAGGCAACATTTGACAACAATGTGGCGCCTGCTATTGGCCAGGGGCGGGAGGCGCCGCTCTGATTGGCCGCCCGACGGGCCCGCCGCGTCCGCCCGGCGGCTGCCAGAGCGCGCCGCGCCCGCGGAGAGTCGGGAGGGTCCGGGGGGAGCGCGGAGCGGGCGTGGGTGTGCGTGCGTGCGTGCGTGTAAAGTGTGCTCGATCGCTCGCTACCTGAGTTCGATTTTTTTTTTTTCCTTTAATCCGGTTGAAATTGTAATCGCCTCGCTTACTACTTGGGTTTCTTACATTTTTTCCGAGTGTCACTTGTCATAAGGATGGGGGGGAAATACAGTGACAAGTCAGGCCGAGGTCTCCCTTCCACCTGGAGAGCCTGTTTTGTAATAGAATCTAACGACAGCTCTCTCCGTCTGTAGGGTATCTACCGACACCCTTCTTTTCTCACTTTTACTCTCTTTTCTACCTTTTGCTCTTTCTCTCTCCCTTTCGTTCCTTCGTTCTGTTTCTCTTTCCCCTTCATCCCGACCCCCGCCCCGCAGCTGGATGACGCAGCGCCCGCAGACCCGCAGTGCCGCATCCCGAACTGCCCCGCCGTCCCCCTGCCGTTCCGCGGGGCCCGGTGCCGAGCTCGGGCTGGGAGCGGTGCGCCCGTATCATTAACCACCATTAACCACCATTAACCACCCCTAACCACCCCTAACCACCATTAACCACTCCGCTTTGACGTCACCTCGCCGCTCGGGGAGGAGGTAACAGCACGGGAGGTTCGGCGGATAACGTCGGCTCCCGCTGCCCGAGGTCTCGCACCTCCGCTTCCCACGGGACGCCTGCGGGCTCCGCGGCATTTGTTGCCCCTCGTTCCCAGCTCCGCAGCTCCTTCCCTAGAATGGGACCCGACTGGGAGCCGCTCTGAGCCGCCCGGGGCCGCGCTGCCCGCACGAAGCTCCCGGCCTCGCCTAGCCTTACTTGCCCTGCTTTGCTTTGCTTTGCTTTGCTTTGCTTTGCTTTGCTTGCCTTACCGTGCCCGGCTTCTCTTCTCTTCCCTTTCCCTTGCTTTCCCCCGCACCTTACCCCGCTGCCCCCGGCTCGCAGCCGCGCACTTTCCGCAGAGAGCTGCGGAGGGCCGCTGCAGGGATAGCAGCGCTCAGCGCCACTCCGCTGCCCCTTTCCTTCTGTCACAGCCCTTCTGTCACAGTGCCTACGAGAAATAACTCTGCAAGGCAGCGCATCCCTCCAACTTTTGATATTTTTATTACACTTTTATCGTTCTCTTGCTTTTATTTTTCTTTCTTTTTACGAAATGAGCACATTCCCACTGACTTTCCGCGTGTGCAGCTGCCGCCCGCAGCCGTGATGTAGGTGTTATAACACCTTTATTTAACACAGCCATGAAAATACCCGATGTAATTTTATTTGCAAACACTATTTTACCCTCTTGGGAAAATTTCTCCGCTCAACCGATTTCAGTGGGATTTCGTAGAACTCCATCAGGCAGATGAGGAACATTTAAAATATTGACTTGTACGGAGAGAGAGCAGGAAGAAGTCCCCTCTTCCTCCGGGCACTTTGCTGTGTTTTTGCTGTTAATTTCCCGCAGATCTCGTTTTCCCCCCCTCTCTGCCGCAGCAGTCGGTGGCACCGGACGCGGTCCGTTCTCTTCCCACTTCTCTTTTCTTTCAGCTTCGCTATAAACGAAAGAGCTGAGGCATTCGTGCCGCTCACGGCGGTTGTAAGTGATCTACTTTGGAAATAGCCACGGGAGAAAAAAATACGAAATAAAAGAAAGTCACGAAGCTGCTCAGCAGCTTGTGAGACGCCGCGATTGCTGCTGGAGCCTCACTCTTAGGTCAGATTGTAAACGGCGATGGGCTTTCAGCACCGTGAGCACTGCGCGGCTCCTTCACCCCGGCAGCGCGCACCGCGCCGGGGCTGATGCAGCGCGGCGGTGCCCGTGTGGGCTCGGCACGGCGGAACGCAGCGCTCTGCGCTCGGACACCGCTACGCCCTCCTCGCCTCTGTCCCAGGGCAGCCCTGCAGACACTCCCATCCCCAACGCTTCCCCGGGCGCGGGTTGGTTTGTGTTTGCTTGTTTGTTTGTTTGTTTGTTTGTTTGTTTTCAAATATTAGTACGAATGCAACACAGAAATATTCAACTGTTATTTAGAAAAAATACGTATATTCATCGCAAGAATATAGACCGCAGCCCCGGGTCTCAGCAACGCCGCAGACGCCTGTCAGAGCTGCCCGGCTCTACCACGACATTTTAACGGGTTCCCACGCCCTGCTCTCTCCGCAGCCCCAGGAAGGCTCCCGGCGGCAGGGCTGCCCCTTACCGGCCCGGCCGGCTCCCCGTCCCAGTGCGGCCCCAGACGAATCCCGAATCCCGCAGCCGCCTCCTCCCAGCCCGGCCGCCCAAAGCGACCTTTCCAAACGGGTTCCAATGATTCTCGCCGCTTTCGTACAAAGTGTCCCGAACAAACAGGAGCCCGGACCCTGACTGTCACTTTTCAGAGGTATTTTAACAGTAACCATTCCTTCCAATGCCTCGGTAGCTCTCACAATCCCAGACCTGTGAAACAGGACGAGCGGCGCGCACCTTTGGTTTTATTCGCACAAAACCCGCGTTGGCTGCGGATCAGCCCGGACACAAAGCCGTGCTTTGGGGCGGTCGGGTTTCCCTCAGCCGCGTTCCGGCCCGCAGAGCCGCGTGCGCGTGCGGAAGGGGCCGCCGCTCCGCATCCCCTGACGAGGCACGGGGCGACGTCGGGGCACCCCTGGGGTCTGTCTCGGGGGCTGCTCGCTTCGGGGTCCCGCAGCGCGGGGACGAGGCGGGGAGGATCCACCTCCGCACGCACTGAACCGCGGCCCCGAAGCCCCGCAGCGCGGTTCGGCCGCGGCCCATTCACGGGACGGCCGGAGGACGAGCGGTCCCGGCAGCGACTGCGGAGCCGCGCGTGCCCTTCGTGATCCACTGTGCCGGGCTCTGGCAGCCTCCAGAACAGCGCTGTACATCCTGACAGCTCGACACAACTCAACATGAGCTTTTCCATTCTTTTCTTTCTTTCCTTTTTTTTTTTTTTCTTTCCTCATTCGGTAATTTAGTACCGAATTTCCCGCTGTTTATTTCTCTCCTCGCTCCCGCTCGGTTTCCCCACAAACCCTCCCTGTGCACCGCAGCTCCGTGCAAAACTTGGAGAGGGCCGCACGCAGCGGTGCGGCCGCATCTTCCCCCAATTACAGCCGTAAAATCTTAATTAAAAAGAGCGCGGCCATTGGCTGCCGGGCCGGGAAGGCAGACACGCACGGCCGGAAGCAGCCCAGAGAAATATAGTTCTCGATTCGTGTATTTTCATCTCGTTCTTAGCGGAAGACGGTTTGTAAGTACCCGCTAATGTTGGTGCTCTCGAAGGTTTCAATTGTTCTAGGGGGTTTGCCATTGACTTTTTCATTATTTACCTACTGAATCAAAGTAAGCAAATGCCATCTGTTTCCCTGCTGCTATCATCTTCACTTTTAATTATCCGCCCAGCAGCCTAATAGAGATGATATTAAACTAAATCTTTTTGACATTAAAAGTAATTATCCCCAAACCAATATTACATGGATGGAAATTACCCTCCCCCAGCAGGAAGGACTCGCATTCCTCCCGGCCCTGCCGAGTCCCGGTCCCGGGCGGGGCGCGCCAGAGGGGGTCCCGTCGTCCCGGACTTCTCCTCTATCCGAAACATTATTAACTCCATTTCTCCGCTCCCAGTGGGGGAGGAAAAAGAGACGAGGGAAGGAGACTCGTGGAAGGGAATAAGCGGTAAATCGGGGCTCCGCGTCGCCCCGCTCGGACTGCTGAGCCCAGCACGGGGCTTTCGGGCTTTACCAACACCCCGCCCTGCGTTCGCAGCCCGGAGGAGCTGCTTCCGTCTCCCGACGGCGCAATTGGGGTCGGGGTGCTGCTGCTCAGGGCCGGTGTTACGGAACCGGGAGCGGCCCGCGCTCGGCAGTCCGAGCACCGCCGCTTCCACGCGAACTGCGCCATTTCGCCTCCACTTGGCTTTAACACGAGCCGGAGCCGCGTCCCCCATTTCCTTTAATATGTGTTAAACTGAGCTAATTTTAATTGCGTGTTTTAACTTTGCTAATTAAATAGAGTGGTCTAATTAAAAGTGACTAGGGAACAGTTTTAATTCAACCCTCTACTTTTCTTTTTTTTTTTTTTAAACAATCCATTATGCAACAAATCCAGGGTAAGCCCTCCCTTTAAAAAAGCTACAGCCGATGGAGTTTTTACACCTTTTTACGCGCTGACAATGGGCAGACCTGACCCAACATATGTAGCGGCGGGGCCGACCTCGGCTCCCGGCGGGGCACTGCGCGGGGGCCGCTGGCTGCCGCCGCCCGCCCGAGCGCCGAGGCCGGGGGCTGCGGGGCCGACCCGGCGGCGGAGGTTGGAGCCACGGAGCCCCGAGACGGCAGGCCGGGATTTGGGAAAATCGGGCTCTTTACACGCTTCATCTCTTCACCAAGTGCTCATTAGGTTGTTAACCTCTGGTTCACATGAAAGGGGCATGTGATGAATCCCCTCCCGAACAAATGGGCGCATCCCCCTTCAGGCACTGAACAAAGCCCTTAAAATAACTGCACAAGAAAGCCTTTAGTTGTTACTCTAAAATTTCTTTTCTCTCGGCGCTTGTGCCCATCCACACGCACACATACGGACAGGAGAACGGCGCACGCAGCGAAGTTGTTCTCACCCCCCCCTAGCATCTCCACCCCATGCGCCGGAGCAAAAACCCACAACCCGGGGTTCGGTCCCTCGGGGCTGCGGCTTCCCGGGGGAGAGGAAGGAGCGGCAATGGGGTGCCGCGCGGGGTGGGACCCTTCTGCCTTCCTGCCGGCCCTGGCAGGGCGTTTGTCGCCGACTCGGTGCCAGCCGGCGGGGCGAACGGGAGCAGAGCTGCGCCCCGGCATTCCCTCAGCGGTTGCGTGGATTTTCGCCTCTTTGAGTCCATTCCTTCCCCCTCCACCCCCACCCCCCACTCTGTCTTTTTATTTCCCAGCCCCTCGGGCACGGATTAAAGCGACAGACGATTCTCCCTTCGCACCTTATCGCCAGCTAAACGCGCTGTGCCGGGGGGCTCCGCGCTCCCAGCACGGCCCGGTGCCCGCGGGGCTCTGCGGGGCTCCGCCGGGACACGCGCGGGTGCCGCAGCCGCACAGGCACGGCGCGCAGGTAGCGGGCAGCGGCGGCGCGGGGCTGAGCCGGGAACGCTCCGCTCCGTTCCGGCACTTCGCCACGGGGCACTCCGCGAGCTTCATTAACGAGGCTCTCGTCAGCTCTCTAACGATCCGAGGGCTTTTTAATGATATTTTATATTCCCCCTGCCCGTCCCCTAACTTCAAACACATGGTAAAAAGGACCGGCCGTTTTGTTTCAGGTAAAACGGAATGATTAAAATTCAGACCCCGTCCCACGCATCTGCTTCGCCTTTGCCAAATGAATTGAAGGCAGAGAGAAAAGCGATTTCATTGAGATCACAGATGGGGTGCAGGTTTTTGGAAGAAATTTGAGAAACACCATTGTCCCGAATCAAAACTCTATGTCTCGCCCCACAAAGGGGGCTGCTTTAAGCCCCTCCGCTTCTATGGGGCTTGTTTTTTAAACTTTAAGTGCTCCGCACAATGAGCCGCCACCGAAATGTCACAACCGCTCTGATTCCGAGCGTGTCGAGCCGCAAAGCGTTGCGGGGAACGAAGGAGCGAGGCAGGGCGTAGCGAAGGGCCCCACCGGCTGCCGCCCTGCCCAACCGTTCCGCTACCCGAATGGCGCGTTCAGCCTTTCGTTTTTATTCGCGATGCTGACGGTTCCTCTCGGATTTGCCCGAGGATCCTCCCTCCCCGCCCCGCGGCGCTTGTTGCCCCGGCAGCCCCGCAATCCCACCAGAATGCGGAGGATAAATACGAGGGATGAAGCGAGGGAGCGCTTCCCTCCCCGCCTCCCCACGAGGCAGCCCGAGGTGCGAGGCCGCGGTTTGCCTGCTGCTTTCCCTCATCCCGCCGTGTGCGAGGGCTCCCCAGCCGCCGCTCCCCGCCCGAGGAGCTGTTTTCCCGCCCAGCGCTCTGTGAGGGCTCTGAGAGGGGAACCGTTGGCTCCCCTCGCGCCGGCAGGAGGCGGGAAGGCCGATCCCCGTAGCGAAGCGCGAGAGGCGCCGGAAACGTCCGGTCGACACAGAAAACACGGAGGGAAAGGGCGGCCCGAGGCTGCGGGAGGTGGGGACACGGAGGTGGCATCGCACGGGTCCCGCAGCACCCCGCTCCTCAGCTCCCCTACGTGCTGCCGGCGGACAGCGGCGGGAAAGACGGGGAGCGGTCACAACCTCGTGTAGAAGCCCTAGCGGAGTCACATTAGGAGCCTGCTACTACCCGAGTTACCCAAAAGGGCTGAACTCAGGAGACGCTGAACGACATCATCACCACAGAAAGTAAAACCAAACTAAAGCAAAGCAGGCAAACTTGGAAAACTTTTGTTTCGTTTTCGTTTTCTTTTCTTTTTTTTTTTTTTTTTTTTCCTTCCGGGTGAAGAAAGGCACAGCTTACCCTGCGAGGTCTTCCATGAACGCAGACAGCGCAAAGTGCAAAGAAATCCTCCAGAGAGAGGTGGGTTGTGTTTGCGCTTTGCTCCCCTTTCTGGTGAGCAGTGCTGCAGCAGAACCTTCAGTCCCCGAGATCACACGCTACGGACCTAAGGCTCACGTTGAGAAGTTACAGTAGCTCCACGTCGAAATGTTATTTTCTCTCATGTAATTACAGGTTTGGATAATACCATTATATAAGAACAGGACCTCTTTTTCGTTATTAATTACAACATATTCTCCAAAAAATCATTTATTTCCCCTTCAGTTCAGAACATTTTTTCCTGCAGTGCTTAAGCAATGATGTATACAAACACCACCACGTTGTACAGAGTGCATGAAGTTTTGGGTCCTATTCTGTTAAACTAATATGAATCCTACCACCTTTGTTAGGTCTTTTCCTTGGTGATATTTACATAACCTGACAATCTTTTTTGTTGTTATTTTCCCTCACCCATTTGAAATAAGTGCACTGGCTGCAATTAAAAATAGCTGTGATTACGGTAACAGAAAGATTTTAAAAGAAAAGTCTCAATTACTCTTTGAAGGCAATCAGTTCCACTTCCTCCTTGCTATAAAATTCTCATGAGCCAGCAATTAAAAAAAAAGAATCTCAATTTGTATAATGTTTTTAACCATTTCTTCAAAGAAGAAACCCAACAGAAACTGAAATTCTAAAGGGAAAGATCAAACAACAATATTTCTGTAACAATGCTTTACTCTTCAGTAGCATTTTGACAGTACAATTTCCTTCCATATTACTCTGTGTTGACTGCTCTTCATTTGTGAGCTTGATTCTTGTCCTGCTGTGCCCAGCCCCTTTCACAAACCCAGGAGTGCGTAGATGCGGCAAAGTTAGTTTAATTGGTCTCCTAAGGAGAGAGCTCTGCTGATGGGAAATTATTTTACTACATCGTTGTAGTATTTGATAAATTTGACCTCAATGAGTCAGGCACCAAATGGCCACTAGACTGGAATTAAATAGTGCTAACTTCACTTCTTCTTCGCTCAACGATTATTGCTGTTATTAGTAGCATTCTTGTTACAATAAAAAAAAAAAAAAAAAAAAAAGTAGCAATATTGGAAGGAAATCAGTTTGATTCCAGAAGCAGACAGCGATGGGAGCTGAATAAACACTAATAAAAACAGGAAGGTGTTTCTTAAGCAAAACTGGGAGTTCTCAAGAGAAGAGGTTTAAGAGGTTAGAATGTATCCTCTTCTGAATACAGTCCTTTTTGATTGATATGAAATATATCCCCTGTACAGTGATTACCTCATGAAAAGGAGGGAAACGTGATAATAAACTTTATCTGAAGGAAAAAAAATACCTTTGAAAACATCTAAAATACTGGTAGCAATGAAGGAATTCTGTATCTGCCACAGTGTTTTGTCTGAGGAGTAAACAGCACATTTGCCTTGAAATTGCTCATAGCAAGAAAGGAAAGTTTTACATCTACTAAGACTTTCCAGTTGAGAATACTTTGATGCTTTCAATTCATGTGCATAAAACATTTTTACATGTGACCAGCGAACAACAGTGAACTGAAAGTTAAAATGAATTGAACAAATTTTACAAGGAACTGTTATCTTCTAAGTGTCAGTTCATTTCATTTTCCTGCTGCATTGCACAATACAGCAACAGCCACACAATGCCTTGCTATTCTCCTTTGCCTAAATCACAAAGATGTTGAAGTATTTTTCAGTAACTAAGAGCTCTCTGCAACTATCTGATTATACTTACAGTAAAAACAAAAAAGCCAAAGTAACACCTACAGTCAAGCTGAAAAGATCCCTGGGTATTTGGAAATAGATCTCAAAATCATTTCAGTTCCTCTGTAGATGTCAGTTTATGACTGTGGTCCAAGAATCTCTCTGTTGCCACCACTTCTAGGAAATGCTTCCTTTTCCTTACACAAACAAAAGTACAAATTAATCAGGCCATATAAAAAGGGCAGATGGATCTGACTAAATGAGAAATGTTTCTACGTGCACACTAGAATAATAGTGAGACACTTAAAATGGCTTAAACAGAACTTGAAGTTTCAAACAAGTTTTCAATCTCAGTAAATTTTGGGAAGGCAAGATCAGGAATAGGATGTAGTTATGAATGCTACCAAGTCACGCTAATGGAGACTGCAAGAATAGCTTAAATAAAGTACAGAAGCAATAAAAATGATACCAAACACTTTTTGTGGTGAATGAAAATATATTCAAATTCAGTATTTTACTTAAAAAAAACAAACAAACAAACAAAAAAAAACAGAATTAATTTTTCAATCAAAGAAAACTACATGAAGAGGAAGATACTAAAGTGAAATTGAATTGTCACAGTTAAAAGAATAAGCATATTTGAAGATACTGTCCTAGATCTTCAGAATACATATAGATTTAATTTTAAAAAGACTCTAGAATCTCACCCCTTCTCTTCCCCATCCCCCAGGCCCCAGTGATTGAGCCACATAAGCCAGCACAGTGAAGGATGTAACTGCAAGACAGACTCATGTGAGGAGAAGGAAGAGAACATGACCGTTAACTTCTGGAATACACCAAACAACCTACAGATCTTGAGGAACTACTGCCAAAGGTGTAAAAGATAATTAAAAATATCAGAAATAGGAAGCCTGCCAGAAAGATAATTGGACTCACATATTTTCAGGGTGTAAAAGGAGCACTTAATGAAAGTAGGGCAATTGCAGGAAAGCTAAGCTGGTCGTCTGCAGTAACATTTACTGCAGTGAAAACATCTTTTATCAAGAGAAATAAGAGTGATAGCTGGAAGTAGTAAGCAGGGTTTAACAGCAAGAAGGGTTACCAGCAGTGTGCCCAGGGATCTTTGTAGAAATCTGTGTTATTTAAGGTGCTCATACAGTACCTGGGAAACACTATCGGCAGTGAGGCGAAGGTATTAATGAATGATACAGACTCACTCAAGGTGACTGGATCAAAAATGAATAGCACTGAACTGTGGAAGGCTGTCACAGCATGAAGTTGGGAAAACAGAACACAAAATTCATTGCTAATAAGTACAAAATACTGATTTTGCTAGCCAATAGTTTTATTTTTAGTACAAAAACTAATGAAGTCTACTTTTATAACTAGCAGTTGAGTCACATTTTAACTGAATTGTATTAAGGCTGCAGCACAACTTCAGCCCTTATTACACATATAAAGAATCCACAGAGAAAAGCCCTGACTAAGGTACAAGCTTCAGCTAGCAAAATCTTTATACCATTTGCTTTATTTGCTTGAAATTCAAAAGTGAATACTAAATTTAAGATAATGACACGGCATTCTAAAAGTATTTTGATGTGCAGCAATCATGTAACATGCTTGTGTAAAGCTCGTGTATTTGGGGAAGTCTGAATAGCCTTGACTCTATAGATGGGTCTCTCTCCTAAAACAGGTGTTACCATCTAAGACAGACATTGTAGGTTTTTTGTGGATATTTATGTGAGAAAGTGTAGTAGTATTCAGGGACAAATAGAAAAAAAAGAATTATTGGAGAAGGAATTGAGAATAAAATGATGTCACCAGTGTCACCAGGACAGCACGTAAGCTCCTGATACAAGTCCTGTCTTTCGTGGAAGATGGCATGAAATTTATTCACTCAGCATAGGACATACTAGAAATGATACGGGGAAGGCAAAAACATACAAAAAGAGAAGCATAGAATCATTTGAGTTGGAAGGGACTTTTAAAAGTCACCTAGTCCAACTGCCCTGCAATGAACGGGGACATCTACTGCTTGAGCAGGTTGCTCAGAGCCCCACCCAGACTGACCTTATACATGAAGCAGACCCATGAACTAAGAGCTCCTCAAATTCAGAGATGAGAGAATTACGAAGGTATAACAGTGGTCTTCAAAATTATGAATGGTGTTGAACCAAACCCCAATTCTGCAAGGGTATCCATGAGCTTTGCTCATGCCCATAATCCATGTAATCCAACAGGAATGAGTAGTGTAATCAGCAGCAGGAGCAGCAACGTTCCTGTGCTCCTTTCCTCTTCATTCTCTGCTTCATCTTCTGCTTTTTGCTGGTACTGGTATGCACACACCAAGCAGTGGACTGCAACGAACAGTCTCTGGAAAAGGACTGCAATGAACAGTCTCTGGAAAAGGACTGCATAGCCCATCCCAGGCAAGCACTTCAGTCACTCACCTGAAAAATCGTACTCCTGTTTGCACGTTCCCTCTAAACAAGCTTAAATAATTACATTGTTTGGCAAACCGCTTTGACAGCAGGGAGTGAGTTCGCACAGTAGAAGTAGCCTGTGCTATAGTGATCTTACAGCAGTCTTCTGAAACACTGAAGACTCAGGCTTGTTTCTCCCCAGGCCCATGCTGGCCACAATTTGGGAAAACTTCAGTGTCAAGTACTATTCAGTAAAAAACTTCAGGGGAGACTGATGGAAAGACCACCACTACTGAAATAAAGATGTACCTTGTGCTGCCAGGTGTTGGAATAAAGGACTCGATGCTTATCTTAATAGGCCTCTGAGCTGTGGACCCCGAGTGGCACGCGGCACCCTGGGCTGGCACAGAGCAGGAACCTTCAGCTTCACTGAGTAACAGTGTCCATCAGACATCTCTACCTTCAGCATTTCTGTCAGCCCATGTAACCATTTTCTGGTTCTGCCTGGCAGCGATTCTTTACATGTATTCTGTAGGGTTTTTGGTTTATTTTTTGTTATGGACCTCATTCTAGGGAACCTCAGTCTTACTCTGAGTCATTTAAGGAGTCCGACCACAAGGCTCAGTAAGGAAATGCTTTAGTCCTTCTGTGAATCCGGGTCACAATGATTTTGCTTTTCTTCACACACGGAAGAGTGAAATCATATAGCTTTTTAGTAGAAGTAGTACTGTAATTGAAAATTTATTTTAAATTTCTAATGTCACCGAGTACGTACAGTTTACGAAAGCCGAAGTCCTTTTCTGCTACATTAAAAAGAATAAACAAACCCCCAGCATAGCTCCATTAGAAACTCCCTTGGCACTCTCACTAAATTAAAGAGTGCTTATGCAGAGAATACACAACAAACACCTGTGCTCTGCACATTCTCTAATGGAGATTTAGAACAGCAATGTCTACAGGCAGGAAGTTTCTTCAAAAGCCAAAGACAGCCCCAACTTCACCATCATGCGCTGAAGGCCAATATCAAAAGCCAACACATTGTACAGGATTCCATTCATTAACAGTAATTCCTTAAGACTTAAAACTAATGCATTAATCACATTAATGATAATCCACTAATGTGAGGAACCTGGAGATAAAAAATGTAGAATCAGGGATAACTTCTGCAATAGAAGTGTTACAGTTTTAGGTTAATACTGAATTAGAAAATTAGTCTGTAGAATGACGAGAGCATTAACCAGCAGAGCACATGAAGTGAATTCCATGGTTTAAGAGAGCATAAAATGATGGCAGAGAATATTAATGTTTCTAGACAGAAAACTGCTTGCATTGAGGATGTAATTTAGAAAGATGACTAGATGTCTGCTTTTTGAAATCAGTATTTAAGGACCAAAATCATAAATGCTTTATTTAAATTGAGTGATACACTTATTTTGGCAGAATGCACCTTCTATACTGCTCCTGATTTCTGTACCAGAGGGCAGTAACACCACCAATTTCAACACTTCCAGTTAATTCTCAACACAATATTTTGATAATGACAGTGTATTTTTCAATTTCAATGTGAACAAAATAGGGGAAAAAAGCCCTAAAACTTGTCTTAGAACAAAAAAGGCCTAACAGAACCTGGGAGCACTGACTTCAACACGTTCAACAAATATTCAAGTCACATTTGATAACTTTACAAAACTAGTAACAAAGTAAAGAATATAAAGTCAAAATACAGAAATAAAGTTGAACGAGAGAAAACAGCCCGTGAGATCAAACAAAAGTTAAACGGAACAGGTTAACAGAAACAAGTTAGCTGAAAGGTTGCTTTTCAATTGCAGCAATATTTCAGCAACTCCTTTCTTCAATAGCAGCTCAGAAAGAAGAAGAAAGAAAAAAAGATATGCATTACTTTAAAATCCTCCTGTATGTGTTACTGTGATTGTTTGTAGAAACAGCGTCACCCCAATTTGCAACCTATGCTAATGTCTTATTTAATAAACAGTGGATCTTTTACCAAGAAAACAGAAGTTGAGAATGAAGCATCTGCATTTAGGCTTCCATTACACATACATTTATCTTTCTATTGGCTATGAATTCTTTTATTTGTGAACTGCAAATGGTTAAGATTCACTTACACTTCCAAACCTTTTGTTTGTCACAGATAATTCATTTCTAAAAGTGTCTGATGTAGCACTCACTAATTACAGAATTACAAAAGGTAGAATAAGGCTTTCCCCTGCTCCAAAATTTATATTTTTGGTAAAGGTAACAATATATCAGCTTCACTAACACCCTAATAATAGGCATACATATAATTTTATATCACCATCTTTCCAAAGAAAAGACTAAAGACTAGAAGATGTATGCAGTTGGTTTTTGCTTAGTATGAATTTTCCAAAACAGAACTCCTGCTATGATAAACACTGCGTATTACATAGAAACACGTGGAAAACAATTTGCCAGGCACTACCAAACAAGTTTGATTAGTAGATGACAATTCTGCAGTGCTGTGGTGCACTATCCTGGAGTCCAGATTTAAAAACCAAACAAAACAAAACAACCCCTCCCCCCCCCCAACCAACCTGTTTTGATGCACATTTGGCATTAAGTGTACTTTCTGATCTTAGACTCAGTATGTTTGTTCCATGGTTGAGATATTTTAAGTACCAGATTTCTCCTCATCAGTCAGCAGGTACCTGGTGCATACATTTCAGACAACAGAAGTAGGATTTCTTTAATTTGAGATGGGATCAGTAATCTACTGTTAAAATGTCCAAAGTGTGCAATAGTAAGGCAGATTTCTTATTACACCATCTCTTGAGATACTCATTGTTTGATGAAACAAACAAGGTGCTTTAGGACAACAGAGTAATAGGATACAAACAAGCGCCAGAATGAAGGAAAACCACCAACATGGGAACTGCCATTTCTTTCTCGATGGGAAATAAAGAACTTTTGTATCTGATATTTGAAAGGTTTTTAACAGCTGATATTCAATATCGGCTGATTCCTGAAGTGTTGGCAAGATACCAGCTTTCTGGTCCTGGCCGTTTCTAATGTTATTTAAATATTCACATCATGCAATAAGCAGTTTCACACACTGCATTGTAATGGAAAATACTTCCTATATGAATCAGAACTGAGACCCAAAGCAGAACCAGTAAATAAATACCTCGCATATATGTCAAACTATATTCTTCAAACAAAACCTTACATCTTATCAAAGAAGTCAGAAAGTACTAACAAAAATTATATGCTTTCTACCATAATACTGTTAAATTTCCATGGCTGAGAATGTCCTGTTATTTTTTTTTTTTCTGCCTTTTTAAATTAGGTGACAAAGTAGAAATTCAAACACAGAGATAAAATGCATATATATGAGAGCACTGGCTCAGCGAGATATCAAATATACAGCATTCTAGTGTCAAAAGTACAGGCAGAAATGTCCAAGATTTCTTGGTGAAAAAGGGGCATTTGAGGAGTAAAAATTCTACTTAACAATCACTCACATTTTAACAGTGCATTAATTATAACAAAAGCTGGATGATAAGTGAGCAACATAGTCATAATGTTCAGTGTTCAAAGCAGAATTTCATCCTCTGCTCATTTAAACGAGGTTGGAACATATACTCATGTACGTGGAACTTTAAGTAGCTATGTTATTTCAAATTTTCAGGATTCTTGCAAGAGGCAAAGTTGTGACATTAAGTTGAGTTGGATGATGGCGCTGATGAAGTGTTCCTCTTGATGCTGTGCCTCTGGCTTGTTGAAAGATGCTTAGTCCTACAATCTTGTCTGATCTATTCTTTTGCCTCTAAGAAAAGGGTTTCTTGAGGATACAGTTTTACCTCCAGTAACGATTTATTTGGATCCAGCTGGGTCACCTGTAAAGACGAGAACGAAAAGATACATGTAAGTAAACTATTTTGAATTCCTTATCTTCACAGTTGAGATTTTTTACTGTAAGAAATCTGTCAGTCATCGTGGAAGTTGTCAGCACTAATCCCCAGAATATGGTGGAGAAATGAGTGGAACTGACACGAAATCTACTGAACACCAAGTCCAGTGCAAGGCAGGCAGTAAAAGTGCTCCGCAGTAAGCAGAAGGGAGAGAGCGGGACCTTCCTCCTTTCACTGGCAGCGAGATGCTACATCAGCTCACCATCTGGCAGAACTGCATTTCTGCCCAACTACTATGTTGCATGTATATCATGCATATATACGTAGTGTGAGTGGAATATGTCTACGTATCGTTTACATTTACACAGTTACATGCATACATTCATGTTATAGGATTGTTTACTGGAGTCTTGACTTCTTCTCACATTATAAAGGTATGCATACAATGCAGGTGGAAACACAGCAGAATTCCAGTGAGAGATCATAGCTTTATGCTATGGGTATAAATGCAAATCCATACTCGTGGGCGTTTTTCCTGAAGTTAAGTTTGTTTATACCATTTCACGTCACTGCTTTCTAAAATTATTCTTTGAAAAAAAATCAGCCTCAATCAAACAACATATTATGAGTTAATGTAAGAAATTATAAATGTAGTACTTTCCTTAAATGCATAATTTACCACTCCTGTTACCAAGTAACAGAAACAGTACTGTGTCTTTTTTCTTCCCCTCCCAACTAAAACAGACAAATTTAAAATATATTTGTATCTCACTTGTTTCGCTGGATAACTATACTTGTTTAAATAATGAATTACCTTTAAAGAGCCTATCACTTCCTAAGTCCATTAAAATCGACATAGTTTCACCTTTCTGACTGCAACAGAATTTAAAACATACATGTATGAGACAGATGCATATATATATATCTGATATTAATTAGTTTTCCAAAGCAGAGGCATATTTTCTTACACTTCTAGTAGTGTGGTGAGCTATTGCTAAGTGGCTGAAGAGAAAAATAATTTGTAAAAACACCAGAGTCAATTTTAGATTCCTATTATCTACAGTCCAATTATGCATTCCTGCAGAGGTGCCGCTTAAATTATTGAAAGGTTAATATCTTAGAAAGCAAATCTGTTATGTAAAAAACAGCCAAAGTAGTGCATTTAAGTTTGTGATTACAGAGGTATGCTAATTAAGTATCTTGTTGCATTTTTTGATGCTTTAGTATTCTACTACAGTCCACTGCGCTCCAGCACAGAAAGAGAGGCAAACAGGAGTCTGCAATTCACTGCACATAAGTATTGTGCACCTGATAGAAGCAATTCTCCTTTTCAGTTAAAGCTATTATCTAATTAGATCTCTCTGCTTTAAAACCCTGCAACCTCTTTCTGCAGGAAAAAGCAGGAGAGAACAAAAACAAATCTTCCCTACATTTGATGAAAAAACAACGAAAAGCAAATGTAGGCAATGAAAAAAATATTCTAGACTGTAAGCTTATGGAAAATAATTATTCACTATTAGCATTTTTATTTCTATTTTAAAAATTATTATTTGTATCCTAATTCAAGGTTCATATCCTAATCTAAACCCTAAGGTTTGCAAACTTCAAGTACTTCAAATTTTAACAACGTGTAATGCTCTTTCCTCAAAGACCTGAAGCTTAGAAGGTTACTTAAAAGCATTGTGGAGTACCTGCAGCAAAAGGACTGTGCAGATTTTCACCATAATTTCAATGTGCTGCTTAATTCACTGAGGGACAGCAGAGTTTGCAAATGTTTACACCATTACCCAATTAACTAACAATATGGCTCATGCATCTGTCAACAAACAAAGCTGTTGTTGCTTTGTTTTAGCTCCTTGGCATTTTCTGTTCATATAGGTCGCCATTGTACTTAATTATCACACCATAACCCTTCTGCAGCTTCTACTTTGTTATTTGTGGTTTGTAAACATGATGTTCACTACAAAGAATAGCAGCCTTATTAGTGAATCCATCTCGTACCAAAATAAATGGTTTCTCTTGTAAACATATGAAATATAACCTAAGATGCTTTGAAAGTATTTTTGAATAGACTTAGAAACCAAAGAATTATGTATAATAAAGATTAAAGAAGAGCTGTAACCCACAAAGATGTGTCCAGTGTAGCATATTAATAAGTTACATTAAGTAAATTTATGTGGGTTATTTCACAATGCAAAGAATTAAAATATTTTCATTATGCGTACTTTGCTTCATCAGCATTAGGGCACATTCTGGAGTCATTTCAGTGCTGAGACTTTGCTCTCATGTCACTGCACTGTGTTCTGCTCTAAAGAGCTCTGCACATTATCTAAGTTATACTGTCTATAAACTCCATACTTGTATTACTTAAAGATTTATTGCATATTATTAGCAATTATGCAGGAAATAATTTAAGCATGTATTTACATATTTAATCTCATTTGCTCCTATTGAACTCACTCATAACATAGGTACCCATAATGCTCAACTACATGCCTTCTTGATTATGGTTACAGAATAAATTGAGTTAAACACTCAGCACTTGCTAATCAAATACCAAAAGCTTAAATGTTTCTTTGTATTTTGAAGTCCCACAACGTTTGTCTTACTACTACTAAAATATGCATTTTTAGAGTCTACACACAACTCCCATGGTGAGAGTAATTAGTGAGGCAAATGTATTTAAAAACACACATTTTATGGTTTTATTAAGGTGAATTCTTAGCATTATAATATAATGAAAAGTAAAATAAAAGCCCCAAAAATGGGGTTCTAAATTTGCATAGTGAGGGGGGTGGCGAAGGAAAGGCACAATGTTGAGATGCTGAGAGTACATTAAGTGACAGCAAAATGGCTAAATATTCAAGCACACAGGATTCTTTAGAATAACGTGCAAATGCATTTAGCATTGACTCAAAGCCAAAGCAAACAGTATGTTAGGAGTTTTCATTTTTAGGCAAATGACTTTCTACACAGACTCTGCCACTCTTCAGGGGAAGGTTTCCTAGCAAAGTGCCCAGAGGGCGGTAACAAGACCTTATTTCTGTCAGTGCTGTATCTTGCAATCAAGGTATAAAACGTTTCAAAGTACATTTCAGTTGGTAAAACAGCATTTTTCTTCCATCTACGGGTACAGTTTTATAGGGTCTTATGCTTTGGTGTAATAGAGCTAAGGTTTAATCCAAGGTTTTAATTCCAAGAGCTTCACTATATAACTTGTACTGGATTGGCGCACAGGAAATCGTTATTGCAACAGGCATTTTTTAAATTAATTCTGTGATAGTTATTTCAACTAAGCACAGAGTAGTTGGTTTGAAGTACTTCTGCAGCACTTCGAAGTTTGATATACAGCTATGCAAAACCACTGAAGGATAGCTGTGCTAATTTCTGGGTTTCTCTCGAAGAACATATTAACTATTTAGGCTTTATTTTCAACAAATACCTTGTTTGTACTGTTTGTTTTTTTTTAAAAAAGACTCAATTGTGAAAAATATTGCTAGTATAAACAACATTTTGTTCCTTCTTGTATCACTTCAGTATAATTTCTGTCTTCCCCTTTGCTGACCTATCCATTCTATCGCACGCTCGCATCCTGCACAGCTGTACTTTTATACTATCAAAGGTGTGGTTCCTCACCCTTCCCAACTCTGCAGGGAAAAGATAAAGACAAAATAATTGGCTTAATGCCCAGGAAGGTCATTTAAAAATAAAGAATCAAATACACAATTATTATGACACTTACCCAAGCAGTAAATATCACACCCTTCACTTTTCTCTCCACCCTAGGACAAGGATCTGATTCCTGAGTAGCACAGCCTCTATACCATTTACACACGCATGAATACATTTAATGAATCTAATGGACAAAGAGTTCTTTTACTCTGTTTCCTAATCCTCCTAAAGTATAAATGCAATAGAAATTACTTAAAGGCACACCTGGTAAAGTACGAGGTCTGTTTAAAAAAACCTGTATTTTCTGAATGACACATAAATATAGTGAATTCTTTTCACATATTGAAATATCTGTGGGTTATATAGATAATATGTCCAACTTGTGCAACAAACAAAAGTAGGGTTAATTCACATAAATATATGCAATTAGATCTGGTTTAGTTGAATAAACTTTGAGATAATTTACATCTGAATTGAAGAAAGCCATCTCAAATAAGGAAAAAATAAGTCATACTAAAAGACCTCTAGTCTCATTCTAACTTCAAAGCCTTCATGCAGATACATCACACTCCAATTCATTTCACTCAAATGATTTTCTCAAAACATTATTTTAGATCCAGCATATTTAATAAGTATATTTACAGAGCAAAGTAACAGATACAGATAAGACAGAAAACTGATGCTATAACCTGTACTTTGAGCAAGCATTCCAGTCTTAGAAAAGCTGTACAGCTGCCTGAGATACCCTCTATCTAGTATAAACTGCCAGCAACTTATCTTAACAGGTAGAAGAAAAGAATTTGCTGCATAGCTTATAATCAGTGCAGAAACCTTAATTGCATTACTTGTCTTTTAAGACAGTAAATGAAGAAAAAAAATAGGAACTGTATTCTTCTTGGTTTTATAAAACACTAAGTATAATGATAGTATAAATAAGCAGTGTAAATAAGAAGCCCAAGCTTGATGTTGCAGTGATTTGTGCTTTTTAAAAGTCCAACATTATGAATTCATGATTCTACTGAAAATTTTTTTAATTGGGAAAACTACATCACGTTTGCAGAACAAAGCTTAAAAGGACATAAATACTCATCATTCTTACATGCACGTAAAAGAAACGGTGATAGTACTAGAATATCACAGAAGTTGCACGGAGAGCAAGAAGTCGAGGTTAGCGCTGGTGTCTGAGTGGGATGAGCTGCCTGCACACACCTGATGGTGCAGCTCTCCTGGTGCCAGCAAATCCCAGACCAGCAACGGAGAACTCCAGATTCTGAGTGCAGAAGGAGATGCTGTAAAGCTCTCTTCAGATTTTTTTGGTCTTTTATCCCTTCTGTTTGGTTTGAAATCAATGATCTATTTAGTAATTCTCTCTGTGATTTCTCATAAAAAAAAGAGAAGCTGATGGAATAGCCTGGAACAGCTCTTTTCCTGACAAAGGAAAAGCTCCATCACCTTCACACTGTTTACTTTCAGTTTTCTTGCTGAGTGTAGAAAAGATTTAAATAGTGGCATTTACAGATCAGAGCATTTGTATGTTAAGCGTCCTTTCTACTGTGCCAAGGAGCAAAGCAGTCTGTTACTCGTGGCACTGCTGCCAACGTGCTTATACCAAACTAACCATTATTCGTGTATTTAATTATTTAAAAAAAACGTGCTAGCTACAGAGACGACAGATCCCAGCCCCAGAAATAGTGTAGCTTTCACAGTAGATATTGATGACATGCTAAAAGAAAGCTGTATCTTCTGAAAGTCTGCAAACACACAAACGCATTTAGTGCCTCAAATATACTGCAAGAACTTTGCTTTGCAATCGTAGGTCCCGAAGGGGAACAGATAGGAACACAGTCACACACGTGAGAGCGATCCATGATTGGATTCATATGAACTTAATTATAACTGCATGGAAAAACAATCCAAAAGGATTTTTATCAAGTTCAAAGGATTAAGATGTTCAGCTAGCACAATGGTATCTACTGTATAACATTGTGAGTGGTAGATAGGTAAATAGAATGAAAAGTGCGCCTAAGACTGCTTTGGTGATTTAGTCTGATGTATTACTTATGCAATTACCAAAACAGCAGGAGATCATTAAATTTTCTGGTAAGCAGACACAGCATTCTTAGTATCATAGTACTACAAAGGCTCTTTATTGGTATTTTATCATTACATTTTCTTCCTACGAGGGGAATAAAACTGCAAAACTGACATTCAGCACAAATTCTGCAGAAAAAAAGTAAAAGATGTCTTTGAGCTACTTTATGCTGTATCATGCCATACCCAACAGCAAAGCTCTGCAGCTTAACTAAGGCATCTTCCTCTTAACAATAACACGTGCAAAATGGTGCAGTGCTGAATAAAAGAACACTTCTGGTCAGAGGGATGTGCTTGGATGGAATATATTAATCACGTGGCTGGTATTAGTCATTGGGTTAACTAATGAGGATGACTCAACTAAGAGCTCACATACAGCACTGAGCATTCAGTTCTCTGGTGAATGCTTACTTCAGTGAGTCTTAAGTAGAACAGCTTATCTGACATGCACTCCTATTTGCTAACATTAGTTAAACATTCCCCATATTCAGACAGTTGTCATACGAGATCAGAAACTATACTCACCTACAGAACACAATTATTTTTAGAGTAAACAAACTTTTACATTTCCTTTCAGTGACTTTATATAAGAAGTGGTTTAATCTTTCTCTTTAGATATCAGTTATGCAAACACTAGCTCTAAAGAAGCTGATCAAATCTTTCATTCTTGGAAGAAAACATGGAAATCTTTTCTATAATACTTACAGATTTTTTTACTACATATATAGAAATTACATTTGCACAAAAACAGACATTACATTTCAAGGAGCATCTACTCTCTTATAATGTCAGGAACTACAAGTACTGCCATCAACTTCAGGATGAGAATATCAACTACTCCCTCTGTAGGTGTTGGCTGAAAGAATGTGACACTACTCTGTGTGAGCAACAAACTTACCAAAACCAACAAAACATAAGGATTGCAAGAGCTTCAGCATTCTGCTTGCAACTATACGTGCTCCAGCCCTCTGGAATTCCAAAGTTATCAGTCCCATCGCTCTGCTGTTAACAGCGAACAGGAAGAAAGACCAGAAATCATGCCCTTAGAAGAGGCACGGGAATATGCTAGTCTGCTATGGCCAATTTACTTAGACAAATTCTCAGTGTCTTAACTAAGCTAAACATAGCTGCTTGAATAAATAAAATAATATATCCTCAAAGAGAGAAAAAGCAAGGGCAGGTAGTACTGACATAATGACAGTTTTAATTGCCAGGAG
Organism: Meleagris gallopavo; assembly: GCF_905368555.1. Classification (NCBI taxonomy): domain Eukaryota; kingdom Metazoa; phylum Chordata; class Aves; order Galliformes; family Phasianidae; genus Meleagris; species Meleagris gallopavo. Next base: position 23,265,977 of record NC_139413.1, read on the forward strand.
GAGGGATGACTAACTCTGTGTCTGTGGCCTCCTGCAAATTAGATAAAGTTGATAATTACATGCCATCATCAGATATATTGCCCTGAATAATTTCAGATTATTGTGAATGAAAACAAATAGGCACTATTTTACATAGTAGGAAATATAATTAATATTATTGCTTAAATTATGTGAATCGTTACATTTTGTCCTTCTGAATTCCTCCTTGTTCAAGCTCCTTTCCCAGATTATGTGAGTGACTAAATACTAAAACTGCTATTAGGTATAACCACGATACTGCACGAATCCTCTCTCCAGCTAAATATTTCTTCATTCTTTCTATCAAGATGATGTTAAAATTGAGAAGTGGTCCTGGTCATGCATTTTTTCAGGAACTACCTAATGAGTTTAAAAGCAAATTATTAGAAGGAATTAGTTTGCACTGGGTGCAATGCAGAACAGTTCATACAAAGAATGGATTCTAGAATGGACTGAAGTACACAAAATTGCTAAACTACCTAGCACAGCTGTACAGAGATCATAACTTTACCCTTTGGAGAATATCAGAGGATAGTCACCTGTTCAGATGAGTGTTGAGTACTGATGCTTAACTTACAATCCTGTTGCTGCATTTTCACCGTGGGAGTCAAAAAGGATTTCTCCCACCAGAACAGTGAAATGAACAATCTTATTTGGCTTTGTCTAACTCTGTATTTCTACACAACATGAAGAATGGTTTGGCACCAAACTTGCTGAAATCCAGATTGTACCTAATTTAAATTGACATGTGACTTGAGTTAAATTCATTTGCTGTGCTTTCAAGGGACACAGATTTTTGTTTCTGTTTATTCAAACTGCTGTTGAAATTGGTTAATTAAAAGGATTTAAAAAATCTTAATACTCTAAACAGAGCAAACTGGTTCTGAATTATTAAGCAACATTTTAAATGCATTTAAATAACCCTAAGTGACTTAACTGACACCTGATCCTAAGCTCTGCCTCAGAAAAACAAAATGTGAAATACTGTAGAATGTTGGCTTACTAGGGCTTCCAGATACAGTAAATAAAAAGCTTAAGTCTCTAATGCAGTCTGCAAAATGCATTATTCCAAATTCATAACTGATGTTCCACTTCAAGGAGAAACGAGCAGAAGAATTTGTACGCTGTAGCTTTGATTTTTTAGATGAAATTGGTAAGCTCAGTCTTTATTTGTTAATGAGATGGACCTGTGAGAGCATTTCAGGACCTCACCTTCTGATACAAACCGCAAAACTTCTACAAATGTACCATTAATCCCTACAGCACTCATCTGGGCGAATTTGTTCAGCTGAAGTACAGCTTCAACTAGATTGTTTCATTTCAGCTTTTTTTCTACAGCATGATCAAACGCCCAGTCTACAAGACATTAAAGAGTTACAGGAATACTTCTGCAGATCTCCACAGAAGGAAGTGAGGAACCGGTCACACAGAAGGTCTACAGAGTTGTGGGAGAAGACAGACCTGCAGAAAGCAGGCTGAGATGACTTGTGAAATTAGTGTTTGGGAAGGCTTTTGAGAGAAAGGGCCTTGATTAAAAAAATTCGAAGAGAAAGTTGACTGAGCATGCTAATATGCTCAGTGTAAGCTCTTTTCTGTTATAGTTGAATGCATTTTGAAGATTGGAGTGACTGTTGGAAGAAAAAGGACTATAAATCTAGAATCAGCACACACATTTAAACAGCATATTCATTTACTTCCATAAAGCCTTTGCAGGTGCATTTAAGAATAAGGCAGAGAACTTGTACTACTGCTTTTTGCTCAGAAAGATGTGCTTGCCAAACATTTTCAAATGTAGAGGAACAAATTACCTGCTGGCTCAGCCTACTAGTGTGGAATACCTTGCTGGTAAGGTATGCAGTCCTGTCTTGGTTAAGGTACTGAGAAAGGAGGTGGTTAATATCTAATTTCAGTGCTAGTAGAAAGAACAACACAGTCAGTGACAAAGACCCAATAACAAGTTGCTGCATGTGCTTAAATGCTTTGGAATGTCACTGCTGCTTTAAAAACTACAAGTGGTGTCTAGAAAAGGTTAATCTGGGTATTTACTCATGTGTAGAAGTTTGTATTTACAGTAGGGTTATGATACCAACTTTAAGTTAGCTAAGGATATCTGTGTAAGCAACTGGAACATAGAACTAAGATCTAATGAATTTTTATTTACCAAAGAAGCGAAAATACTTCAATGTATCAGGACTGATGGCTTTGAAAAGCATATTTTGAAAAACAGGTAAAAATTCTTCTGACAAGTTTCCCACCAGAAAATGCTGATTTGCTTGGAGATAATCCCCTCATTTAGATAAGTCTGAGACTTCTGAGAGTGTGTATGTTACTGTAATACAGATTAGGAGAGAAGAAAGATTATTAACTTGAGATGTTTTCATCAAGCTGCAGTGAATGCTCCACAAAGTAATTCTGATAACTTCAAAACAATTTTTTTTTTCTTTCAAAAATGTTACAAAGACAATTTAAATGTTATCTTTTTTCTTCTTGAGCACAAGCACTGCAAACTTTTTTTTTCCACAGACTTCAATGGATGTCTGTGACACACGCAGCAGAGGGGTCTTGACAACTTACACTGCACTTTTAAGAGGCTGTATGCCACAAAGCTTAAGGTAACAAATGTAGTTAGCATGCTTTCAGTGCATTCATCTTTTCTTTTCATTTTTTAAACAAACAAACAAAACTTTTCTCTTTGTGGACTTAAACAATTCCAGCTTTCCAAGTCTGTGGAACATGGCAGATGTCATTTATAGTTAGAAACCCCCTGGGGACTACTTTCTATCTGTTAGTTCTGGTGGTCATAATGGCAACCAGATTCATACACTGCCACTGAGTCAAATCAGCATGAATCATTTATGTGACTCCTCAGACATGGCACTATTAAGTTGGAATCATAGCAAAAAGATGACAGGGTCTTGCAACAGACCAACAGCTCTGTAGCCTGCCATAAAATTATTTTTCCGCCTCAGTGTTTTCTTTCTTGTAGTTTCACAAATTTACTGAAGGTACCACCCCATTTTGAATTAGTGGCCTGTTTTCTTTTCCATTCTTTTTTTGCTCATTCTCATTTGAGCCATCCAGTCAATTAATGGTGACAAGGATGTGATTATATACAGATACAGCCAGTCTAGACAGTGAGGTTTTAAACTGGAAAAAGAGAGTAATGTCTTCATAGGTTTTTGTAGAAGTCAAATTGTACTAAGACAAATGTATTACAAGCAGAGAGCTACGACTTGCAGAATATTTTAAATACACATGAACATTGTTTGGACTGTAAAAGATTATTTTCTGTTGAATAAACTGAATGATCTATAATAGCGGAAACACAGCTGACTTCTAATCTACGGTTCCACTGGAAACAACATCACATGCTTAAGGAGTAAAGGTAGTTAGTGATTAATGACATTCCCTAAATGCTCCTTCTCAGTCTGACTGATTAAGATTCTCAATATAAGACAAGGTCGAAAAAAAGCTGCAAGTACTACAATAATCTTGTTTACAGAGTTATGCCAAAAATCTTCAGAAATCACATCCACTCCCAAGGTCATAGCTGTTAATCACATTATTTTCTTCCCCTTTTGGAGTACTTGTACTGCTTGAAACAGCTTACAAATCGGATGGTAAAGCAATAGGTTGATGTTACAAAATGTTACTGTCACCACGCCAGTCAGAGCCCTATTGCCCTATTCCTAGTGAACTTCCTCCATTGGCAGTGATAAGAAAGAAAATGGAAAAGCAACTCAGGTAGTGAGTTCCTTTGATGAAAAATGGTTTTACTAGTCACCTGAAGATTTCCCCAGCCCAGAGCTGCCCCAACTCATTTGCAGTACTGGGGGTAGTATGGCCAAAACCTGCTGTATTTCACCCATCACTGATTGGCTCAATTTGTAGTCGACTCTGTATCACCCATTACCTTCACCTTTCACGCAGCACCTCCTATTATCACAGTTAGATCCACTGACTTTCACTTTTGCTGTAAGGTAATGAATGACTAGATAAAAAGTGAAAGTTAAATTGTAGTAGAGTAATAGGCATATTTTGAGGGAAATCAAGTAACCAGCACATAAATATCCACTGATAAACCAACAGAACTGAATTTGTTTTTGTAAGCAATATGCGGTATTGACTTTGAAAATCAGTCCCAAGCAAGTACATCATCAGAATTTGGAGGTAGGAAGCATAAATGATTACTTAATTGTATGATGTAACAGGTGGATGAATAATTCATCACAGGATACTGATTAGCTCAAAACCATTTATTATCTGACACTGAGCCTTCCTCCTGCTCATGAAATAAAATTGCAACAAAATGGCAAAAATAAAATGACTAGAAATACCAGCCTGTAACAGACCTAAACAGCATGCTACCACTGATGCTGTTTTCTGTGAGACAGGAAGCAGGAGATGCAGGCTCACAGTCAGTGTTTACAAGCAGTTTTCACTAAATGTGATCCACAAATTGTTTGTTTCAGAAACTGACCATTTTTTTTAATGCCATTGGAAACAGACTTTGGAAACAGTGCATTTTTGTATGTAATGTGACAGCACTGTTAGGTTAGCATCTGGCTTGCTCACAACCACGGCACTTGGCAGCACTCTAACTTACACAAGCATATCTTTTATCTTCTACCACCCTATAACGTACCGGTCAACTAAACATGGACAACTCAGAAGCAGCAGTATTATTCCTGGAAGGGATATTTACTCACATCTCTCCTCGGAAAGGTGCCCAGAAGCTTGTATTCCTCCCAAGGATATCCCTTGGAAGCCACAAAATCAAAGACAACCTGCAGCTTGCTGCTGGCCAGGAAACGTCGCTCAAAGAATTCTCCGCTGGGCGTCCGAATCCGCAGTTTGCTGACCGACTCGGTGCTTTCCTCTTTTGGTTCTGGAGGCAAAGACTGCTCAAGAGAAAGCCTGATAGCCTGAGGAAAAATAACCATTTAGGTTGCAATATTAACAACAGATGAAAAGCATAGAGAGCTTTTTTGTTTAAGTCTTACAGAATTTCAAGATATACCACAGTGTTCAGAGCCACAGTTTTGCTTTATATCTCAATGACAAAATTATTTCTATTCAGTCCTTAATAACAGCCCACCACACAACTAATAAAAATAAATCCTTTTTTATAACACATCTTATTGGGTCTACTGTTAACGCACAAAAGAGATAAGAAGTAATTTAATCATTTGGCAGAAAGCCTTGAAAAATTTGAAAGAGAGTAGTTGTCAAGCAGCCAATTGCTTCCTTAATGGCTATAAATTGAAGGTAGTAAAAGTATTTCTCGAAATGCACTTGTTATCAAACTGCCTTCCTCCTAAACAGAGTTTGTAACAGAGACAAGGGCACTTGGTGGCAGCTCAGAATAAGAAGAAATATATGTAGAGATTTACTATGAATAAACTAAACCACTGCTAGACATAATAAAAAATATCATGAAGATGTATTAGATATCTATAGTATATACAAAAATCAGAACAGTCAAAGAAGAAAACTGGGCAGACAGACATAGGAGCATTAAGATTTTAAGACAGCAATTACTATTATTATTTGCAGGACAATTATTCCAAGCACAGGTGCGCACATCTTCTGAAACAACATGCATGCAACCAGGCAGCACTGCAATGGCCAGGGCACATCATGTATCTAAAAATGTCTTCCTGCTGACACGGTGTGTGTTGCTGACGTTAAGATTTTAAGGGCAGAAATCAAGTCTTCTTTCCCTGCCTCCAGGACCTATGTTAACACTTTGATCAGAATTAAAAAAATAAATAAAAAAAAATCAACAATCAAACACCACCATCACCAAAGATACCTGATTTCAGACTGCTGCAGTAAGTAGGCTTGATTTTCAGGGATACCAAGTGTTGTTGGCTCTCTTGGACAGATACTGATTCTTATTACAAATTAGATCATACTTAGAAAGCAGTCTTGTTAGCTACCACCTCACTTAATGCAACAGTTAATGAGAATTGCAACGAATACAAAAAGCATAATAATCCCTCATCCAAAAGGCACCTCTCCAAAATGAAGAGGCAGTCAGGCACTGATTCACCTGGATTTTCAAGGAACTTTCATGATGCACAGTTGCTATTTGTGCCTTTGAATATCTCCCCAAGGTCATTTAGTTACAGAAACTGATGGAGGATGATTATGTTGAAGAGAAAGGAATGGGCAAGAGCAAGATGATGAAGCCTTTTAAATAGTCTACTTCTTACACACGAATCTCTAAGCAAATTATAGCTCAGTATAAATATTTATACATAGAACTTGAGTTCATTTTTGCTCATCTACTATGAGATTATATTTTAAATAGATTCTATTTTAATTTTCTCTCTCTCCACACTCAACCACCTGCTTACTGTCTTTCTGTTTTGACATTTCCCCACACAGTATAACAACAGATGCTACATTATTTACGGATCCCAATCAATTATATTATAGAAAAATAAACAACAGTAGCTCATTAGAGCTCTTTTCTTTGTGCAAAGAATGCGTCGCTCCCCAAAGTAACCAGTCTCCCAGGCTTCAACGTGAAATGGCAATTTACAATGGATATTCTGTACTAGCAAATCAAGTCAGAAAACAATGATGAGCTGGATCACATTAATAACTCTTGGATCTGAACAAGCAATTTCAGTTTTGTTGATAAAAAGATGTTCGTATGTGAATAGCTCAATAGTCTGACTTTAAATATATGAACTGAACAGAAAGGCACTTCTGTAAGTAAACACTGTTGCAAAACAATTCAGTATAAGTAATCTGTATACTTGAAAATGGGAGTGTTAGTAAACATTATTGTTAAAATCCCTTTTGTTCTACTAAGCAAACAGATCCTATTATTTTCATTACTGCAGCCTACATTAAAACAGGGAAACCCGCATCTGTTTTGATAACAGGGACTAGTTTTGCAGGCTTCATGTAGGAAAACAGTTTTTTTCAGAAGGGCAACGTGTAAGAAAAGGTTCAGGAGCAGATATACTAAAGCAGAGTGAATTATTGTTTCTATGCATACCAAATTACTTAAATAAATAAAACATACTTATTATTTCAATCTGGTGATGGATTTCTCAGTAGTCTGTTACTGCTACAGTACTGATTTATTTCCAATTGCTATTAACCTCACAGAATGGCAGCCTTTTGAATCCTCAACAAAATTCTCACAGTCCAGTTCTGTACGTTACCCACCCAGTTGTGTTTTATTTTTGATTCTTGGCTTATGTTAACAACAGGAGCTAAAAAACTCACCAGATACTGTAGGATAATACAGGAGAAGTGAACTATCTTTCTACCAAACCACTGAATATGATGGTTTTGACTGAATCTAGTATTTACAATGCAGAACTGTTTAAAAGGATTTTGAATGCTTAGGTGGTTCAGATTTTCTAATGCAATTATCTTGGTCAAAATATATATGCAAATGCATTGCTTATAAAGTTTGTTTATCGGGTTTATCTCAGGGAATAATAGATGCATCGGTAGCCAACTTTTTTCAGTTGTGTAATGCAATTTTTTCATACATCAGCAAAGTACACAAGACTGAAATGTCAAGTATGTGTTTAAGTCTGGGAGGGGGGGGATGAGGAAGGCAGTGATTTATCAGGATTCTACTAGGCTTCAACTAAACGGAAAATTAAATGAGAATATAACGCCGAATTTCAAATCTCCATCAGTGATGGGAGACAGAGCAAAAAAGTTATATAAGTTCCACTAAAAAAAAAGGAACTCTCATATTTTATAAATATTAAATATTCAAAGTATATTATATACTTGTGGTAATATTGAAACTATACTCAGGAAATATATATTCAATTGGGATGTTGATACAACTTTGTAGTCATTAGCAAATTCCTCACAAAATCATCAATGCCTAGAAGCCAAAGGACAACACTGAGTCAACTCTGCTTTCAGTCAGTACATTTATGTGTATTGAAAATTTTATTCAAAGGTTTCAAAGTCCTTTTCAAATAGCTGTGTTTCATAGCAGCCCTGTAAGGACATCTATTTCAAGATCACTTCACAGAACAGCAGAAAATCCTCTAATGACTAGCCTGTTTCACCTTTCCTTTGAAATGTGGTGGGGCTTCAGGGGAAGAAACATGGCTGTAACGCAGCCTTTTTTCTTCTCTTTCAAACTATACTCTATACTTGCCAGGAGTCAAAAAAGAGGAAGCTGCCAATACAAGTAAATCCGTTTACACGGTAATTTATACCTGCAGCGTATGCCTATGTTCTTTTACACATATATGGTAAGAAATTAATAAAAATATTAATTTGAGGTTCACATTAAAAAGTACACTTTGAATTAAGGTTACAAAATGTGCTGAATGAAAGCTGCAACCTCCAGAAGCGCCAAAAATCCAGAGAGCAGCTTGAAAAAGTCAAACAGCCCACCTCACGTTCTTCCTCCTGTTCTTTCCGAATCTGTTCCAAACGAAACTGCTCTGCCATTTCTCTCTCTTGTGCTTCCCTCTAATAAATAGAAACAAACAGTAATCAGACACGTTCACCTCACTTTCCAGCGTTCTGTTCACTGGTGTCCATTAAGCTGTATGAAAGCAAAGAAACTTCTTAACTGTTCTGTTGGAACAGGAATGGTTCACGGATGACTGACATATCTGCATAACATAAAGCCATATGAATAAAACCTTCATAGTCCTCTTGAAGCTTGTTAATGGAAAGTAATCTCAACTCAACTTCTGTCGTCAAGAATTTACAACATTATTATGATTTTTTACATATATTTTGAAATCTCCATTTTGAATTGTCTAACCATTTCATTGCCATTTAAGGCAATTACAGTCCCTACAGCAAAGGTCTAATCTTAAAAAGCAGAACTGAAGTGAGGGAATCCTCTGCTCCACAGAGATTTCACCGCTTGTAAAGAGCCTCATGTCCCAGCATTCCCACTGCCACTTTCCCACACACACCTTTGCTCTGTCAGCTTCGAGCGATATGCGGTATGCTTCATCCTGCTCCCTTTTCACATTTTCTCTGGCTTCACGTTCATCCTGGGAAAGAAAAAAAAGAAAAAGAAAATGAAAACTAGCAGCACACAGTGACAACCGGGACACATATCTTCATGTTCACTGCTATTTTCTACCCTCAATGACTTAACAGAAGAATATTTGATATCTCATAGGGATGTCAGTCATGCAGCTGACCACTTGGTCTGCCTTGTAGTATGGAAGGGCATTGCGTTTAGAGAACAAGGCTGGATTTTAGCTTGCTTTCTGCTCCAACTGACAGCAGGCAAATGCTCGTCCTTCATGAGGATGCCTGCTCCCAGGTCCTTCCTTGGTAAACTTGTTCTCAGAATGATCTGCCTAGGGTCATGGCTATTAAGACCCACAGACCTCAATTCATACTGAATACAACGATTTAAAGTAACAAGCTCTGCCCTGAAATGTCTCAAACACACAGAGGCAAGCAGACAAGAAACATGAGGTTAGCATGCCAGCAAACCTAGCAAAGTATCTTATTAGCAAACAGTAAAATATGCCAATGACAAACTGAGGTATCATCCATACAGAGGAGGATCAAGATGCAGATATCCCTGAAAGCTGGAATAACTGCATCACAGGGATATCTGACAAAGCAAAGTATGCAATCCATAGCTCTGTCCTCTGCTGCTGCAGCCATAGACAGGGCGTGCTGCTCTGTGCTTATTCTTCTCACATCCTATAATCCTCCCAGAGCCCCGTAGAGGCTGCAGAGTTTCCTACAAAAATCAGTAAGATTTAGCTGTAAAATTGCTGGTGGGCTGAGTGCTGTCACCCAGAGTTAGCAGCAACACAGCACTTACACTGGGGCTTCAAAGAAATGAAAATCTACCGCTCACTCCCTTGTGAAGCATTATGGTAATCTTTCCATTCATCTGAAAGGATTGTTCCACATAAAGGAATCATTTTCCAAACAATCCAATCAATTTGTTCCGAGAAACTTCTCTACTTGGCAAAAACTCAATGGAAGGAGAGTACATCAACCGTTATTGTCTGGTTATGCAAACATGCTGGAATGTTCCTCAAATGAAACTCCTTAACGTATTGGTGGTTAAGAACTTCTGAAGTTGCACATAACCATAAGAGAAAAGGATAAATTGCAGGAAAAAGTATACAACCTCCATCTGGAAAGTAATCAGGTATTTCTAGAGGAAACTCTTCTTTATAAAACAGGACCCCACATTGTTCTGCAATCATTCCTCCTAAATTTCACTCACAGAAGATAGAGAAACCATCACCTTAGTTCAGCAGAGCTACAACATGAGTAGACTGAATTCTTCCAAAACGTTTTGTACTTTCTGTAAGCACACCGTAAGGTTAAAATGGTGGGAAGTAAAACTATCTTCCCAAACCAACTTACAGACAGAAGGCTACTTGAGGTAACCTCCAGGGGATGAGCATTTAAAAAAATATTAAGAATTGTTTTGGAGACAATCTGTTCAGCTTTCATGTTTTGCAACTTCATGCATCGTCATTACTGAATTTCAAGATTCGCACAAGTCCAGTAATGCCGGAGGGAAAAGTGAAAGATCAGATGCAATTGTTGCAACTACAAGCTCTTTCTTTTGCCAAAGATTGCTAGCAATTAACATACATTACTTCAGTTTACCAAAAACAAACAAAAAAAACAACCCACCCTCCGACTGATGAGAAATTGTGTACTGACTTTTATCCTGCATTATAAAAACTGCCTAGAAAACTCAAGAAGTGAGTGAGAAGTGAGTCCATCAGATAAGCACTGGCTTCATTTACTTACAAGGATCTTCACTGAGTAATTTTTGAAATCAGTTTAAATTACATAATTTGGCTGGTGCCTTCAAAATATACTGATGCTATAGATCCTACCATAAGAGTATAAATATTAATTCCAGACATTAAAAACTACATACTTGTTTCCTCCTTGCTCATCACAGTCACCATCGTCCTAAAACTGGATTATGAAAAAGATGCCAGGAATGTGAAGAATTGCTATGCATGACTGCCCGGTCCTCACAAAAATATGTAAGCCACATCTAAAAGCAAATGACTGTGCCACCAATCTTTGCATTACACGGAAACAATATTCTTTTTACTGAAACACATCTCAGAAACACATCTGCAGGTAGAATAAACAGCACTGGAATTCCAGCTTCCATAGGAGAAAAGCAGATGTAATCAGTCATATGGAATGCAGTTCTGCGTTGTTGTGTTTTGCTGACACCAACCCCACTCTACAGGATCAACCACAGCTACAGTGATTACAGCAAATGTATTCTCTGATTCAGAATTACACTTCGGAGGAATTTTAAACATCAGATGCTGTTATTTTTGTAGTCTAGTTTTTTTTATTTTTGTCATTGTTTTTTCTAAGAGAAACCACACAAAGTATAAGGATGACTCACATTCACCAGAAAACATTTTTTAAAATGACAGAAAAAGCAGATCTAAATATTTTGCAAAGAATCTTTCATCACACTAACAAAGAATGCATTAAAAAAATTTTTTTAAAAAGCAATAATTAAAAATCATGTCACATGTGTTACTAACAAAATGTGAGATTTTTGCAACATCTACTGAACATCAATAAATGCACTTCCACATTACTTTTGCAATGAATACAAAATGACAATCTTCCATTTTCAAGAAATCAAGACATAAACAAAGTCTTATCCTAGTTCACTTGAACTGCCTACATCAGAAACAGAGGCCATACTCATAAGTGGAAGAAAACAAGTTATTGAAACCATGTGAGGATTACAGTACAGCACACAGGACTATATCTTCTACCTCAAGAAAGCAGACAGCAAGAGTAAAGACAAGTCAGTGATTAGTGTCAAACATTACAGAGATATTGAAAGATTTCTACAGGCAAAGATACCACAAAAACAATGAGACTGCTCATCAAGATGAAAACGTATGACCTAAGCATTCATTAAGGAGGTGAACGAAAGGTCTTTGCCTTCCCATTTTGACTGTGCACCAGTAAGGGTGGATGTTCATTCAGTTGAAAGCTGATATCCTCAATAAAGAGAATATGAATTTTTCTACAGAACGTACTCTTTAGTTATTAATTTCTGTTACAATGCACGTTAGAGATGTTAAATCACAACACAAAAAATAGTAAATACACATTCATGAGAGGGTTAAAACGGACCAGACCAAATATTCTTGAGTAATATTCACAGCAACAAGACTAAGAAAAAACTCAGTTAAGGTTAAGAAGAAATATAGGATAACACTCTCCAATAATTATTCCTTATTCGTTCTGTGAAGTCACCTCTAAAGCACCTAAAGCAGACATTGCCAGATGTAGGAGGATGAAAAAGCTGGATTTCTGATTGCATTTAGGATAGCAACATCCTCTTCTCCTGCTGCTTATACAGAGAAAAAATACACAAGGATAAAAAAAGAAAAGGCAGCTTTTTGGATGGGATATTTTACTGGATATGTCAACCTTGGAAGTGCTGGGCTTTTTGTTGTTGTTGTTTGTAGGTAGGATTTAATGATTTAACCCCAGATATTAGTTTTGCACCTGATTGGTTTCAAGGGAGATGTGCTACATTTTATTCCCCATTGCGTTCTAGGATGAGTTTTATTGTGAAGTAAAGCCAGATAAAACAACTTGAGAAGATCAGCATGAGCAAAAGACATTTACCAGAGCATCAGTGAATAAATGGATGTTACAAAAGACAAAACAAAAAAGTTTATTCACAAACGCTGAATGTTCACCAGAAAGATGGCTCATCTCACTGAACCACTCCTGAAATTAAAAACTGCAAGTGCTTTAGGCTATTCATGGGAGCGTTAAGGAGAAACACCCCTTTGTCCAAACAAACCAGTTTAATAAAAGCATTAATTTGACTCACTGGAGATGACAGACTTGCACATTGTGTAACTTAAACATACACGATGGGGAATATGTAGAAGAAAAAAGTGTACACAAAGTGTATGAGCCATATGGGGATGACAGAAACAAAGCAGAGGAAAGTTTCTGTGGTGGCAGAAGCAGAGGTGGGGAGGCAGAATCCTACCTGTTTGTATCAGCCCAATTCCAGATACTGATTTTTGTAATTTACCTCGAGTGATAAGAATGAAAACAAAAACAAAACCTTGTAGAAACAGACCTGCAGTTACTTTCCATGAGAAGTCATCCATATGGCCTTGTGGATGACTACAGATGTGGGTTGGGTTGCAGGGAAAGCTGAGGTTTATTAAGAGAAGCAAAGCTAATATCCGGTGATTGCAGCCAGCAGCACGCACAGCTGAGAATCAATCTTAACTAAAGATACTTTCCTTTCATTTTCTTTATTTTCACTGTCATTACTCTGCATTTTGTTCAAATTCAAAACGGCTTGTAAACTCTTGAAGGCAGCAAATGTACCTGCTGGTGTACTGGTATGGCACACAACAGGAAACCAATTGCTGGAGCCTTGGGGTGCCATCATATTACAAATACAAAGTTGGAAAATTTATTCAAATAAATTTTGATTACTGTAGTTTAACAAGTTATAACTAGTAATAATTAGTAAATGTGCTAATTGGGTTTTCAAGAGGTTATATCACTGTCTTTGTTAGATGCCTGTCATCACCATTATCTTCTTGTGCTTTGGAATTTAATGAATTTCATGTATTTATTCACGTAGCCTCCTGTTGTGTGAGTACTATATACCATGATATACATGCAACTTCTAGATGGGACAAAAAATATTAAAGGTATTAAAATGCCTAGTTTCTAACGGTTTTAATTCAATTCCTAAACAGAAATTGCAGAGGTCTTCCTGCATTGCTGATGGAAGCATTTAGGCCATTCTCTACCTGGAGAGCACAACTGCAGGAAAGGAGTGGAAAAAAGCAAATGATCTGAAGCAGGAAAAGACCATCGGATTGCAGTTTAGGAGAACATTCACAAGGGCTGCTCCTTTTGAGTTTCCTTTGTGGCTGCGAGATACAATTTTTAAAGAGGAAAGAAAGAAAGGTGTTGGAAGCCAGAACTGCTATATCATCATTGCAGGAAAAAGAATAAAAAAGGAAATCTCTGATATTTGACACAAGAGCACAAGAGCAGAAAAGGAAGACATGATGATATGAAACTCCATACTGCAAACTTATAAAAATAACACGTGGCCAGCAAATCCCTGCATAGTACAGACAGTTCTGAGATAGACACACTAGCAATATCTCTGCAAATAGCTGCAGTAATGAAAAGGTGAACTGATGTATGTTGCTATTTTGGAGTGGCTTTTTTCCATTTACATATTTTTAAAATCCCTATCCAGATATTAATTAGGAATGACATACATTTTTCTCATCCTGCAGCATCTTGGAAGAAGAAACATCGTCTAAGATCAGACAGCAAAGATTCAGACTTTGCAGGTCTCCATTTTTCTACAGTTTATCTTCAGTAAGACTGTTTACATCAATTTTTCCAGTTTAAAAATTCTTAAATATCTTTTACAGAGTGTATCAGCTGTCTAAAGCAAATTGAAGCTTTAAGTGGGATTTGTAGAAGTAAAATTTTTTAAGCAATTGTAGGTATTTAAATTCCACCTGGAAGTCTTAATTTGAGAGCAGGAGTGCTAGTGTTGCATAATACAGTAAATACGATGAGAGACCTACTGTTACTTAAAAGTGGACAAGTTGGACCAGCTGTGTAACAGTCAATGCTTTTACAGTAATAAATGTTGACAGCAAAAATAAAAAGAATGCATTACTGAGACATCATCAAATGAGCCTTGTCATTACATGGAAACTCCACCCTGTATAAGCTTGTCAAAAAGTGTTACTGTAATCCTTTGAGAAGCCTCCTCCTCAGGCAACAGAGAAAAATGCTTAGGATCAGCCCAGAACAGGTGTGTTGTACTGTAATGCCAGTGTTTAATCACAGATCTCTTTACATTAATCTCACACAGGAACTAACTTGGATCTATGTGGACCCATCATGCAATGCTGAGATGATTATTTAACTATCAAATTAGAGTAAGCAAGCAAACAGAATGTTTGCAAATGGACATTCCAGGGCGTACAATATTTTACAATTATAATTTTTCTTGTCAGAGTCCAGTAGCAGGTACTGACACTTAAGAGGAACTGATACCATGCACTCCTTTCAAAGTCAATCCCTGATAAATATCAATTCACACCTTGATCAACATTGGCGGAGGCCAGTTCTCTGCTTTGACACTCTCTTTCACTTACAGAAGAAACTCTTTAGTGGCATTTATTTCCTCTTTGAAAAATTCCCCAACCCTGCTGCCCAACAATCGTTAATGTATAAACATTTCTAGTGTGGCCCATGGGAGTAGGCATGGTTAGAAAAGGAAAGTATTTCTATTAGATGTATAAAATTGTTTGTGAAGCCTATTATACCACTTGGAGCCTGAAACTCATAGAACTATTTCCCTGGGAGCTGGTAAACCACTGTTACTTTATATTAAATGCATCTATTAACTTGTTCAGAATAATTTTGCATATGTAGTCTGTGGCTGGATCAGCAGGTCCTAGACCTGACCACCCTGACAGGGGTGGGACCATATCTGGTCAGGTGGCTTTGCTGCTGCTGTTGCTGTTGACTCTACTATTCAATTATCCATTGGCCACTTCTTACCAAAAGTGCCACATTAGGACAACATCAGTACATTGTTGACCATGTTATTATTTGTAGCTCTTTACTATGGCAATCTAAGTACCAAACTTACAAAAACAGACAGTGTGACAGCCAGACCATGTGTCTGGCACATCAACAGTGTGGCCCAAAAAAGGGAGGAGGTTTCTGAAATGTCATCTGGTCCACACAGCTGTCACACAGCAATCAAAGGGGTCCAGTGGTATGTGACTGGCCCAGAAAACCAGGAGAGAAAAGGAAGAAGGGAAGAAGATTTGTCCCACTTTAAAAAACCTTGGGAGAGAGAACAGATGCTTAAATTTGGACCACCTGTACCTCAAGACAAGCATGCTGGATTACTCTGACTACATGTACACATCTCAGTATTTTTTAACATACTTCTTTGGAGACTATGTAAGAAAAAGCTTAATCAAATAGTACAGATAAACCCTTAAATCCAATCACTGGCTAAATGATGGAATGGATTCCCTATGGAAATGCATCCCATTTTGCCTAATTAAAATTGTGTGAGGCTAAATCAGTAAATTTTATTAACACATGGATGCAAAAGCCTAGGATTTAGCTAGTCATACTATTACACCCAGTAACAAAATGACTCACTTTGCTGAGGTAAGTTGGTGACGGTGTTCTGAGCATCCAGCCTACAATACTTTGGTGAGCCACATGCTGACTGCTAGGTGACACCTGAACAGCTACAACCAGCATCACAACAAACACCTGTACCATGAGAAGGCTGTGGTAATAGTCATCCTGTACTGAAATAACCATCAGAGGGCACTGCAAAACATGCTGTGCTAAACAGAATTATGCAATAGCTCTGTTTGAAGCTTTCATGGGCATGCAAGTTAAAAATCCAAAATGGAGAAGTTCAGCTGTGTAAACTGACTCACTAACGTTTACATGCTGTTATTTACAAGTGTTTTCAGTTCAGTTTCTCTCTCACACACACTTCAGCTTACAGCAAAGCTATATAGATGACTTCTCTTTTTAAAGCACAAAAGAATTCTCAGCTTATCTTCTTGTGGTTTACGATGACTTACTGTTGCTATTAAGAAAACAGTAACAGAAACCGGACTCTGTATCCTGTTTGCTATTGCCATATTTGGGAAAAACATGCACCAACTGCAACAAGAGCTTAAAAAAGAAAAGGTGATGATATCTGAATACTGTAAGTTGTCAAGTACATGACTTAAAGAAAGCTACATGTTATGTTGCGAATCACAAAAAGCCTTTTTTTTTTTTTTTCAGGTGAAAGCTTTCCACTGACTACAGACTGCTTGCCAAATTCTCCTCTCTCTAGAATACTTATTACAGTCATTTTTCATCTTTAAATTTCCTGCTTCAAAGGCAGAAGTTTCTGAGATCACCTTTCCCATTTGCTTGTAACAAGTGAAGTCAAGTTCCAAGTAAATATTCTGTTTGTGTATAGAACTCACAGCACCTGAAAATCTGCTGCCCCTGAAATTTATGAAATTTTCCATTAGTTTTCTGAAATTCAAGGCATGTTAGGAAAAACAAAACAACAATACTAAGCTAAACTTCTTAAGAAGTAAGAAATGTCTATGGACTCTCAGGAAATGTGAAAAAAAGACTACAGAAGACTTAGATGAAGACAGACTTTAGAGGAATATCTAACATTTTTCTGTTCTCCTATGTAGGTAGAGCACTTAGAATAACAAGTCATGAGAATCACAGAATTGTAGGGGTTGGAAGGGACCTTTTCCAAAAGAGACTCCATCAGCTCTCTGGGAAGTCTGTCCCAGTTTCTGTCACCCTCAAAGTAAAGAAGCTTTTCCTCATGTTCACATGGAACTTCCTGTCTTCCAGTTTGTGCCCATTTTCCCTTGTCCTGCCACTGGGCACTATCAAAAAGCATCTGACCCCATCTTTATGCCTCCCATCCTTTAGATAATTATAAGCATTATTAAAATCCCCTCTCAGACTTCTCCAGGCTGAACAGCCCTAGGCTTCACAATCTTTCCCTGCACAGGAAATGCTCCATACCCCCACCATCTTTGCGGCCCGCTGCTGGGCTCTTTCTGGAAGTTCCCTATCTTTCTTGAACTTAAGAGCCAAGAACTGGACATAGTACTCCAAATGTGGCCTCGTCAGGGTGGAGTAAAGGGGGAGGATCACCTCCCTTGACCTGCTGGCTATGTTCTTTTTAATCACCCCCAAGGATACCACTGGCCTTCTTGGCCACAAGGCAACTGCTGGCTCATGGCCAAACTGTTGTCCACCAGGTCATTCTCCATAGAGAGAAGTACCTATCGCTCTGGGGACATGTATTATAGGCTGTCACTTTTCTTGGTCATACAGGGAAGGGTTCCCAGCAACTCACAACACAGAAGCCAGTTGCCAGTTCTGCCATCACAGCCTCAATGCTTCCAGGCCTTCTCTTTCTTTAAGCTTTGTCTCCCTCATGCCCACATCCTTCTCAGTTGCAAACCCACATGGTTTCATCCAGGATGGGATTATAACTATCTCACTTGACTTCCACCTTTTTCTCTCCTCCACACTGATCTCCCCTGCTCTGGACAACTGTTCTAGTCCCCTGTTCCTCCTTCTATTTCACTTCAGTTTCTATACCCTTTCTTCACTCCTACTTTCTTCTCCTATCTCTTATCTGTTCTTAAACCCCTGCCTTAGTATGTCCTTCTTTCCTTCTATTTCCTTCCTTTCCGACAGCTTTTGTAATTT
Organism: Meleagris gallopavo; assembly: GCF_905368555.1. NCBI lineage: Eukaryota > Metazoa > Chordata > Aves > Galliformes > Phasianidae > Meleagris > Meleagris gallopavo. The sequence continues at coordinate 23,284,298 of NC_139413.1, forward strand.
CCAGTTCTGAGTCTTTTTCAGAATTTTACCTTCTTTTTAAAGCATAAAAAAAATTAATCTATACCCAACGTATTGCTGCTAAAATATGATAAAAGAATTCAATCATATCATGTCTTGGATTTTTGTTGTAATTCTCATGTTACAAGTTGTGTTCAGTATTAACAAAATCAAAGTCAATTTTCTTTAACAGTGATAGCATAAATAAAGGAGAAAAAATATTGTGCTGGTACCATGCCTTCATATTATTATAACCATAATCAGAAAATCTCATACTAAGAGGATAGAAGATTTAAATGTGAAGAATGTGTTTAGTGAATTATTGTCAGTCAATGTGTACACAAAAGGATAAGAATAATCTTGAATGGCAACACACCAATTATTATAAATTCCTAAGTATGTCATTACTTCGAAATGTCACTCTCAATTTACAGAGAAACAGATAAACAGTCTCAGTTGCACTCCTCACAGTGTCTTCTTTGCACTCGAAACACTGTTTTTGAAAAGTTGTGTCATCACTTACCCATTCTGCATTGTTCTGAATGGTGATTCTGTATTGGCATAGTTCTGGTTTTCAAGATGGCTTTTAAATCTCCCTTTAAACAAGTACACTTCAGACATATAAATCTATTTTTCCTTTCTACCTACAGCTTAATCTGGTCACTGGAAAAAAACCTGATTGCTGTTTCCTTCTGTGAGCATATTCTACTGCAAAAGCAAAGAGTTGCTCATGACTAATAATCAGAGAAAGGAAACAAATATGCAAATAACAGTAAACCAATAAGGAAGAGGTATTCTTTTTAAAAGAGACCTAACTACATACACAAAAGAGACATTGTTTTTATCTCAGGTATCAGAAGAGGCACATTAAAATGTGCCATACCCACTTTCATTGGCTAAAGAGACATTTGGTTATTTTTGCATCCCCAGTGATTTTTGGAAGCCAGTAGGCACCTGCAGTAACTTTCAACTCTCACCTCATCCTTTATATCTTCCTGCTGCTGGGCACTGAAGATCTCCATTGCAGCCATCAGCCTCATCATTAGTTCATCCACTGTCGTGTTACCTAGCAACAAAGGAAGACCACAGAAATTCAGAGCATTAAAGTTATTAAAAAATAAAAAAAAAAGTCATCCTAGAATTAATCTGTAAGAAAGAGCCAGTTCAAAAAAGTCAGAAGAAATATCTCAAGTATCTCAGTAGAATTATTTTAACTGAAAATTCAGAATTGTTTTTGCAAGCAGATGTTGATCATAGGCTAAAATTTTGAGTGGTTCAAGTCTGAAATATTGGTTTATTTTTGCATGTTAGAGATAAGTAGTACATCTGTGGCTCCTTGACATGATTTTTACAAGCTTAGAATTCTTGAATAAAACCAGGGCAACCCTAACCCCAACCCTCCTCATGTTTTCTAGCAGTGTGTGTTTGGTTTTCAGTAAGATTGAAATATTATTTTAACTCCCTACCAAGATGCACTCAGACTTTGGTTTCTCTTAGTCTCAAGACCAGACTGTACTTCAAAGCTATGACTATTTCTCTGTGAGAAATTTGCTATAAACTAATGGCATCTGCCAACTTCAATAGTCTTTGGACACTGACAGAACAAAGCTATTAAGAGCTACATTTATACTGACAATGATGGTCAAAATTTTAAAAGGAGGACCCTAACCAGAAGCAACAGTACCAATAAAGAAAACAAAACCAAACCCATAGTTTCCAACCCCAGTAAAAAATAAAAAGCAAAAGCAACCTTTGGCAGCCTGCATTTCAATAAATGCCTTTAGGACTTAAGTTTCTGCGTTGCTGTATCTCTTCTGCAAACAGTGCCTTCTCACCCTGCCCTCAAAGGCCCTCATTGTTCCCATTTCTAGCATTTGCTACCTTAGCAGAAAATTTTATCCTGAGTGCTACAACATGCATGACTCCAGAGAATACCATTCATTTGTGGATAAATAGTTAAAAGATACCAATGTCTGAATTCGTGGGAAAGTAACAAGCATAGAACATTTGGGTTTGATAGAATTTGAATCCAGGGATAAATTTATTTAAGGTTGTAACTGATTATCACTTCAGTGCTAAAGTTATTTAAACATACATAATTAAAACTTAGTGAATGCAATGAAATAATTTGAATCATTTCTTAATATAAAACTACATTATTTTATGGCTCCGAGCTACCAATTTTCTCACAGTTGAGTAATTCAAGTCAGTAGGCACCACTGACTTGAGTGGGATAATACAGGTGCTTCAAGTTATACGAACGCTCAACAATGCTAAGGAGTTATAAAAACAAGAAAATTACTATGTTCTTTGTTATGTTTTTTAATTTTTCTTATTTATTACTTTTTAAATAATTAATAGGCATACCATGAATCAGTGTTGTGCTGTACTTTGCACTAAAGAGACAAAAATCCATGCAAAATTAATTGTTTTGGCCACAGGAACGAGGACTGCAAACTCCTCACAAAAATGACTAATCTCACATGCAGAAAGAAACAGTTGCACTGCCTGTAAAAGGCAGCATTTCCTCAGGGTGAATTTCCTCAGAAAAATAAGAATATTAGAATAAGAACTTCTGGATAAAAAGAATAAACAAAGACACAGTGTCATGAACACAACCTTGTGGAGGAAGAAGAAATGGGAGGTACCCATCCTGTGATGCATTTTAATTTGAAGAGTTACTGAGAACAGCTGAAAGTCGTCCCACACCTGAGTCACCTTACTGCCAGAAATAGGAGAACGGCAATGCTGGAGAGAACTGCTCATGTTCAACCAGAGAGCTTAGTTCATATAAAATTCTATTAGCAACTTAAAGTTCTGATCCCGTTTGGGATCTCAACACCACAGGCAGGTCTGAAAAAGCAACTGATGTTCAAATATTATCCCGCTACACACAATTAGAGTCTGTAAATTGACAAGGAGCTACTCACAGAACGAATGATGCTGGTGCAACACAGAAAATCCCAGAGAAAATATTTTGAAGACTCGGGGATTTATCTGGTTATATGTTTGGAAAACTACAAGTAACTCCTGGTTTGGGAGATTTGGTTTCTACTTTTAAAAATAAAAAACCTAAACTACATCATTCATGGCAAATTCAATCTCTAACAGTATGCTAAAGAATGCCTTATGAATAATAGCCTTTCACACCGCAGCAACTGCAGGTTTCTTGGATGTGATAAATTCACTTTCTGAACATCTTAAGAAAAGAAACAGTCACAAGATGTCTTCATACACTTTCAATACCCACTTAAGAGTTATTTTCAATATAAAGCAAGAGCCATACCTTGTATTACATTCAATACTTCATTAGATGAACGTTTTCCCATAATAATAAGGAAAAGTGGAAACTGATCCGTCTTCTGAGTTCGAATTGTTTGGGCTACAACACTCCCAAAGTGCCTTGTGCACATTGTCAGAAACCTACATGGGGGAAAAAAAACAGTAGTTAACACAGGGGAGTTGGTTTTGAAGTTACTGTTTAAAAAATACTTATGCTATTCAGCAGTTTAACTGAGTGCCACTGCATAACATGTAGGCTTCTGCATTCAATTCTAGAGTTCCTGATCCCTTTTTATGGTTAAATTATGACAATATTTACAAATATGATAGACTACAGATTGCCTACATTGAAACAGTAACTAGGAGAGATGGTGATTTATTCAATGGAGAATCCCATTTTCTGATACAGTGCTCTGCAAGCTGTAATACAAAACCAATCCCCCCCAAGAAAGATCATGCTAAATGAATTGTTAAAAACTTATAAAGAAGAAGATATTACCTAGTAAACATGAGGAAGTATCAAAATAGTATAATTTCATATGAAAGCGTAATTTAAGAAAACGTTTTTATCAGTCAGAGAATTAAAGGGTGCTTCAAAATTGTCTTTTCTTTTGTGCCAGTACCCTGTCAGTGACACACTTAGCAGCGTGGTCTAAAAACAATAATTCTAAGCTTTTGACCAAAAAAGCTCTTGGATATTAGCATACAGAAGTCTAGCATTAGTATTCTTAACACGATCTTGAATAAATGAAAAAACTGATAAAGCTTTTCTCTTCCATTAGAGGACTGTTTGAAATTAGCATTTCTTTCAAGAGAAAAGGGTAGCTTATGATATGTTTTCAGATCTGATGGTAAAAAGTAAATGTCATAATAATAATGAATTATGAAAGACCAAATGCAAATATAGAATGCTTTAATAAGATCCAATTTAATAAAGTCTGTAAAAATAATGGACTTTTAATAACACGGGTCACAAAAGGCAAAACAGTGGAAATTCTGAGGACTAGCCACTGGTACAGGCTTATTAATTCTTAATTATGTTCATGAAAGGCAACTTAAATCGTGTGTTTTCTTATGCCTTATGATAATATTTTAGGTAACAACTACTCGGAAATGTATGCTCTAACTGAAGAGCAAAGTCCTGTTGTCACATGCATTAGAAGCCAAATCTATTTGAAAAGACAGACTGCATTAAAATGTCAAGCACTCTAAGTCATTTCTTCTCAAAAGATACAGAAAAGATTCAAAAAGGTATATATTTTTTTAATCAACATATATTAAACCTAATAAAATCTCTAAAAACTGAGAAGCCTCCTGAGTACAACACTGCGCTTCTTTGAGGCGCTGAAAGTATAAAATACCCTCCTGACTTCATTCTGGAGCACAACTATGACTGCAGGGCAGCCCAATCCGGTGGGTGGCAACCCTGCCCAAAGCAGGAGGGTTGGAACAAGATGGGCTTTAAGGTCCCTCCCAGCCCAATCCATTCTGAGAGTCTATGATTCTACGAAGCAGGGGTAGCCAGTAAGTACTTCAAAGCTGTAAACATCAGTGGCAGATACAACTCCATGTGCCCACTGAACTAAAACATAGGAAAGCCAATAAGAAATGTATGGGTAGTTTGGAGATGTAAAGCTGAATGTAGAGATACCACCAGCAACCTCCAGCACTTGCACTGCATGACTGCTGCTCAGCAGGAATCACTCACACACGCCCACCCGTAGCAGGGCAGTGCTATGAGAGTGCTGAGCTATTTCTCATAACATCTCTTCCTTCCTGTTTACTACATGGGTAGAAAGGAACTTTCATTCATGATCACCTTTCCATTTGACCTAATGCCTTTTAATAGATTTTGCAACTACTTAATTAAGTTTGCCATTTTTTTTTCTTTTCAGCCTTTCCTGATTCTGTAATTGCTGACCTTTTTACTTGCTCCCATATTCATATCTAGCAAAAAATCTACTTTGTACTAATATTTGCTATCTTCAGAAATACGTGAATAGGACCAAAACAATTTGTGACAGCCTGCAAGGGAGCTCTCATGCTTCTCACATCTTGTACAAAAATTTCCCATATAAGACCATTTCCTAACAGCTAATATAGAACAAGTGATATTGAAATATACTCCTGGCATTACATTTTCATGTAATTCCATCATGAAATGCAATTTAATAATACTTTAAAAAAGCTTCTAGAGTGACAATGACAGAAAAATAACAGCTTCAAAAATCCACAGAAAAAAGTTTTAAATATTACTGAGCCTCAAAAGCAAAGGGAACATTTGTTACATCTCCAGTCTATGGTCTATAGTAGCTCCTGATCATGGATACGTTGCATAGAGCTTTGCAAACACATGGATTCAGCAATAACGTGGTTCTTACGAGAACATGCAGCTTTTGTTTTTAAGAATAAAAGTGGCCACTTTTGGCCAAAGTGCTCATTGTCCAAAGTGGACAATCTCAGACCTCGAGACTTTTTGATCTCCGGGAAGCTTTTGATCTCTGTGAGACTTCCAAATACCTTAATGGGTCGGGATCAAGTGAATGTGGACAGGCTGCTATGGGTGGTGCCCAGAGATTGGCCAAAAGGCAATGGCACAAACTGAAACACAGGAAGTTCCATACAGACATGAGGAAAGACTTCTTTACAGTGATGGTAACTTCTTCCAAAACATTTATTCCCTGTCAGTCTGAAATTATGTTCAGCACAATTCAGATGACGCTGGGTGGAAAAAGGGAGCTTTATTTACAGGCAGATGCTTCCCAAGGCTAACCTTACTTTTTAGAAACTTTAAAACTTCAGAAATGGCTGTGAAAAAGTTGAGATTTCTTTTTTTGTGCATGAGGAAAACAATGATGAATATTAAACTTGCAATGTTCCCGATTATTTTTAATAATAATTATATACTGTGCAAAATCAACATAAAACTCATTAAAATGTTAATGTAAAAATAACATTTTTGTATAAGGTATTTACATTTTAAAAAAAGTAAAAGTTGAGGTCAGGAAATGGTATATTTAAATAAGCTTGCTATCCACAGTCGTCATAATATAGAGTTAATGTCTTACCCACACTGTGGGGGGGGTCACAGCTGTTGACTGAAATACAAAGGATGATAAGCAACAGACACAAGGTATGGTCTAAAGATTTACAAAGCAGCCTGAATCAAATGGTGTGGATATTCTCTAAGTATCCATAAGCAAAACATCCAGGGATTCAGATGTAAAAAACCTGATTTTATCCACTTTTTCTTTATGCAAAAGTAAAGCTTGGATGAGTGGATTATCTAGCTCTTCATAAAGCGTGGAAGATCTAATTTCATCCTGCCAGGTTCACACAGATTAGGTAAATACCTTATAACCCTCTTCAGTCTAAAATACATCTAGCTAGAAACTCATTAATCCATCCTTTCAGGTATCAGTGACACCAGGAAAAATTACTGGTAAAAGTATAAATGAAATGTATCTGCACCTCTTGCTCAAATGCTGTGCTAAAAGTGGAAACCTAAGGATGCACTTGCCTTTCAGTGGTTATTTCCATCAGTCTGTTGTAAAGAAAGACACGTAACATGATTTGCTAAGGAATATCTAAGACTGTTAGTTAGCTCTACCACTAACCTATTTAAAAACAGAATTTATATGTGGTAGTGAAGTGGGAGAAGCTAAAAGCACACTAGGAGCCTGTAAAAGAATAATCTTCAGAAATCAGAGAAACAACGTGATAAATGCAATTCAACACAGCCACTGAAACTCTCTAAGCAAAAGAGCTCCACAAATACAAAGTAAGAATCAAGTAGATAGGGAGGAAGAAAATTCATGATGTGAAGAAGACACAGAGGTGAATAATCAGAAGCATGGTTTGCACAACATGAAATAATCCTCTTTCTGTATTTAGTACTAAGAAAGTAGTTTCAGGCACAGTACACCAGTAAAAAACAGTGTACCAACATTTAATTGTCACCAATTGCTCTAAGAAACTCAGGTGAAATATTAATGAGAACTGCCTAGAGGCAGTGAAAGCCAAGTACTGGAACTAGTCAAGAAGAGCTGCTGAGAAATCTCCCTCACACCAAAGATCAGATCTGACAGCCGTGGGTCAGGAATGACGCAGTACCCTTGAGCCTTCTGGCCAGGTACGGACTAAACACTGTTATCTGCAGCTCTCCGACACCTGCTGACAGTCAGAGTGGTAACAAAGAGGAGAGCAGAGAACTCAAAGCAGAATCATTTTAACCCAAGGAGGACAGACACCCACACTTCTGCAGAGAGCTTTGTCCCCACCAGGTGCTCTACTCTACAGTACTAAGGAGATTCAGCACTGCCTTCCAGCTGTATTTTAGTACAAATTCTGACTCTACCAGCTGAATGACTTCTTCTGATGGTTGTTTTAGACACCCTCATAGACACAGCTCAGTTTCTCTAGAGCTCCCATTCCATTCGACTTCACTGGCACAACTGTGGAATCCTGTGTTTAAGCGGACCTGTGAATGAGTTCTTTCTTCCATCTTAAGGCAGCTCAACAGGTCTGCCTTGTCTACACATTCTTCTGCCTTCAATTCTTACACAGGATGGTACAGAAGTTGATTTCTTCCCATTTTCTGTTCAAGAAGTACAACGCACCACGGTTTGAATACAGCAGGATAGAACTTGCTGTAGGATTTGTTTTTATAATGGGAACTTAAAATATACACTTGTAAATGTATCCATAGTTAGTTTCTGGAGTTTCAGTAATTTTTTTTCAGATGACTTTAAAGCATTTTCACAAGTTCATAAAATGACATAGTAAAAAATTCAATGAAGTAAACAAAGAGACCACCTCCTATTTATAGCTGAATATTGCGGAGACGTCCATATCTTCCTAATCACAATCAAATTAAAATGCATTCTATATTCTATACTGCCTTGCAGTTTTCCAAATTTGGGCGTTTTTAGATTAGTACCATGGAATTACCTTGAAGTATATAAATATTTAAAGAAGGATAGTTTACCTTTTCTAGTGGGCATATAATAAACAGTTTAACCATCATCTATATACAGGCTGTTTTGTTCTCTGTCTAAAGAGACAATCACCTTTTATCCTTTTCCTTTTTTCTTCATTTCAGTGCTATTAGGAAACTATTCACAAGTGCAACCCTGAACAATACTATGCAGTAATTATGACTAGATGACAAAGAGATGTGAACAATTACTGAGCCCATTTTGAAACCCTACACTAATAAAGTCATTAGATGCTGCCCTTGCCATGAGCCTTCTAAAAGCTTCTGAAGTTACAAGAACACACGGCATTGTTCGTTAGGACAATTGCTGTTGGCAGAATGCAAACCTTGAGTTAAACCATGCTGCAAATTGATCTTGACATTCTGTTAAGACCGCCACTAAAATCAAAAGCAAAGGAGAAAAGGAGAAAATGAGCGGGTGGGATGTAATCATGGAACAGAAGGGTTCCCTCCTCACCTTCTTTCCTCTTCCTCCTCAAAACAAACCATACAGAAAATAACAAACTTGCCTGGTGTTTGCGAGCCTTTATTTTTAAAACATTAATTAGACTTTTGACCTGTTTTTATGGACTCACACCGTATTGCCATTAAAGTAAATTAAATATTACAAAATACACTAGATAGGGTTTTCACACTGTTCTGCAAAACCTGCTAAGGATTTGATACCCAAAGAACAAGTCAACAGTTTTGCAAGCAACATATCTATGGCCACTCGTCACGAGGCAGTGAGAAATTAACTCACCAAGTCCTGCACTGTCAGACCCCACACCTGCAATACATTTGTTGAAGGATCTAATAGGATTGGGGAGCTAGAGAAGTATGGTCAACTGGTCTTCATCCAGGCATGCATCATTCAGTAGGTTAGTACCAAGGGTCAGCAGCTGTGAATATGGCTAATTACCTGATGACGGAAATTGCAGGTGAAGACAACATGCTGCTGAGAAGCACTTTGCTCAATTAACTCTTTCCTAAGCTTAAACAAAATGAAAAACTATCATTTGAACATTAAAACTAACAAGCACCTGTCATCAGACCTGAGAAAAGTTGGTAACACCTTGAAATACAGCACCCAAGGGCAAAGATAACAAAAGCTGAAAAGCTGCTACCGACATTTGAGGTGCTGTTTTACGGTTTGGGCATTGCTTTGCTCAGCAAACATGTACTTTGGAAACCTGTTAATATTATGCATAAGCTGTATTTGTAAATGCTCTATGTACAAGCATAAAAGCATGTGTGCAGGTGAAGGTCTACGTGTATTTATGAATATTCATTATATACATATATTTATACCCAGTACATGTATTACGTTAATATATATTAATGAATTAACAAAAGTAGTTACACATGTGCTTGCACACATATATACACACATACGCCCACTATACACACACAAACACAAAATTATTTCCTAATAACGGTGTTTAGACAACTCTCTGAAGACCTAGGATGCCAGAACTACAGCTGCTCACGTCTGGCCCAGCAGCTGAGCTCCCCCAGAAACCCTTTAGAAACTCAAGGCAGTACTCAGCCCATGCAATGGTGGGCTGCTGCAGCCTGGCTCAAAGTGCTACTATGGTCAGGCACTGCTACTACTGCAGACACTACTACTACTACTTCTAACTGCATTTCTGCTGCTTGAGAGTGGCACAGTAGCAAATCTTCACGAGGAAAGCCAAAGAGCTATTGTTAAGCTCAAGGTTCAACCCAACTTGAAAGGAATACAAGAAGAATGTAAAAAGTTATATCCCTACCTTACTCTTTTCCCTTTTGAGTCTCAAAAAGCTGAAGTATAAAAAGAAGTCCATCTACAGGACTGAAAACCTGTCTCAGTACTCACACTGAAGTGTTGCTAATTATGAGTACAAAAAAAGTTGACCCGATCCCTCCTGCTTTCCCATGCTGGCTTGACTCTAATGCCACTGTACCAGAACCAATAAATAACTTTGGGTTATATTAATTTGCAGAAAACATGAAAAAAAAACCCAACAGTTCCTCTTGTTGTTTTCTCACCCTTCAAACAAAGCTACGTGCAACTATATTTGCAGGGAAACAGAACAGAGTACTCCAAGAGCATTGTCATTATGCTGCATAATGGAGTGTAGTAACTAAACAGAGGTACTGCATATTTATTTATGGGAATGCCTACAGTGCACTGGCACTTTCCAAAGAGGGACAGAAGCATCATAAACCCTCTAAAGAAATCACAGCAGTAGGATAAGATACTAAGCACAAATGACAAATTATTCCAATTCAAGTCAGCCTGCCTTGTTCACCCCTTAGTATTTTTTGACCTCACTGTTAATATGACAGTTTCTTTGCTGTTGTTAATAGAAAGCAAAAAAAAAAAAAAAAAAAAAGGCTTAAAAACCCTATCGTACTACACAATCAGTGACCAGGTTCATTGAGAATAGCTATAAAGACTTAAACAAGCCCTTTATTTTGTGTTTTAAGAAGTGTCATAAGGAGTTAATAGGACACAGCTGTACAGGCTCTTTCTAATAAGCAGCTTCTGTCGCTTTGGTCACCACAGGTGTCTCTGTAACCTGCAAACTCTTATTACTAGTGTATCAAAGTTGTGCTACTTAATAGATTTCTTTAGTAAAACACAACAAAGCAATTACATGGCTGTTGATCGTCAGTCATAAAAAAGCCCTCAAACACAGTTTTTCAAAAGAAACTACACTGCAATTTTTTGTCATTGTAAAATAAAAGAAACTAGAGAATTAAATAGAAAACCAAACAATAGAACAGCAGGTAGTCAGCTGAACTTAGCCACTACAGATGGTTTAGAAATAGTGTTTCCTTCTACACCAAGTTGCGGGATAAAAGAAAAGGAGGAGGCTCCTTACTGCCAGTGAATGGCAATACCAAAAGACTTAAGCAAGTTTCCCGTCTATGTATTTGGGCCCATGAAAGACTCTAGATGTTTCTTCTTCCTCTCTTTCCTGTTTGTTTTTTTTCCCCAACAATCTTCAACTTTCTATAGAATAAATTAAACTAGGATCATAATCACAGATTCATACAGTGACAAAACGCAGAAGATCTAATGAGGAATTCCTATGAAACGTAAGAGTCATTTATAAAGCATACTGTTAGACAAGGAGATTGTTCTGTTCTCCCTTGCCAACTTAATGTAAAGAAACATTAGATATAATTTAAATATTTAAGAATATGAATGCATGAATGCTATATAGCAATAGCCAATTTCTAGCAAATCACAAGGAAAATAAACAAAGATATACTTTTAATTATTCATTAATCAATGGAATTGTGTAAAAAATTGCTTCTTTATCCCAGGCAAAAGGACTGCTGCATCTTTTGTTCCCATGATAGAATAACTATCACAATATAGTAATATACGTGAAGCATTATCCAAGTAGCCTTCTGTGTAAGCAATGGTGATGAAACAGCAGCCAAGTCAGAAAACCAGACAGGCCCAATTTCCAGAAATAGTCAGAAAATTGGAATTTTCAACAGTTTATGATCAACTGCTAAATAACTAAAGGAGAAAAATGCATTAAGATATGAAAATTTGTTGGTAACAGCCAAAAAGAAGTAGAAGGAAGTAGAAGGAAGTGTGATCTACCATTTTTTAGCTCCTTTACACATCAGTAGCATGATGGCCTAAGATACAGTTAAGTTTTTCATTTACAGTTTGTATTAAAACTTATTCAAACACCACCAATGGAATGTTCTGGAAGCAACTTGGAGTTCAAAAAAATTCTGTACGATTTGTAAGCTTTAATTTCTTTTTCTAATCTGTTTTTAATATGTATTTACCAAATTAATGTTATTTTCACACAAAGAAAGACTTCCACTAGTAAAATTAGTTATTTCAAAGCATTACCCAGACAGTCCTACATATGCAGTAGTAGTGTAGTATATACCTGCACTACAATACACATGTTGAAGAAATGGTTCCAGCACAATGTTTGCAGAATAAACTCTGAAACAATAAAAAGAACTGATTTATTGAACTATTTTTCCTACTCAGGAATAAGTCAATTTGAAATGAGAACAAGGAAGGCTCAATTCCCAATGCATATCAGACAGCACGATTTCACTGATCAGCTACGAACAAACACGTTTTTAATGCAAATAAATACCAAGCAACAAGACATTTGATACACAGAGGTGACACAGAGATAAGCTTCTCCACTTACAGTCCAAAGAGCCTTACCTTGCTCTATTTGCTTCTTTTGTCATGTCCCACGCCCAGGTTATGAAGTTCTGACTCAGATATGAGACAATAGATTCAGCACACAGCATTTGTGAGCAAAAGACATTGGTTAGTACGCTTTCATCATGGTGGAGGTAGATAGCAAGAAGCTTTCTCTGAAAATACATGAGAAAAGATTGAACAGAGAAAATTTCGTCACTGTTTAGTAAAATAAGATTACTGCTGCAGATTTGTACATCAGTGCACCCAATGGCATTTACTGAAGGTGCTGAGTACCTCCAACTGCACACACTAAAAAAAAACAACAATAGATTTGAAGGCAAACTGTCCATTCCTCTTCCTAATACTTTTATTTCAGGTACCACAATATAAACTTCGAACATGGAAAACAGCACTTCAATACAAAAGCAAAAATTTCATTAAAAGCTTAAAAAATTTGTGAACTTTTTTGGCTTGCTGTCCAATAAAGCTAACACTCAGAACAATTCCCTGAGCAATGAATACACCCTTAACACAGCAAAGTCTAAGATTCTAAACACATACAATTATATACAACCTTAAAAAATGACAGTGTATTATCATCATCCCATCCGTAGCCAAACAAAAGAGGAAATCAAGTAACTGCAGAACTGTCCGCAGTCCCAAGGCCTGTGATGCTGCATGCTGGATGTTTTGGCAGCTCTCCATGCACTCATATGGCGTGGGGAGGCTTAAGGCACATCCACCTCTCACCTACTTTGTAAGTCTATGTGCAGTCAAAAGGCCACACACCAGTCTGGCTGGCTACATCTCTGAGCTGAAGAGGAAGGCATCTGTCCTAGCGCTGCAAGCACGTAGGACAAGTAAAGCAAGCAGCTTCAGAATCACAGGATATCCTCTTCCCTGGTCTGATCAAACCAAGGGACCACAGCTGCTCCTCACAAGCCATGACCTCTAGAGATGGGTAACAGATCAAATGAGAGAATCCCACTCTGCATTTCTGAGTTCCGATATATCTCATCATAGTTGCTATGTCATAGATGCTTAAGATGTTGATTGTGTCTCTCAAAACCAGAAAAACTTTGCCTTACTTTTTCTGAAATCCCAACAAGTAATATTTGAATGTCACAGGCAGCAGCACACAGCTGTGCTGTGCACCCAGGATACTTTCTGCAAATGGAGTCTATGCGTACACGAGACAAGAATGCAAATTTGGAAAAATATAGGAAAACTATAAACTAGAAAAGGATCACAGATTACCACATATGTGGTAATCAATCAATTACAAATAGCATTCAGAAAACTACAATGTCCCACTCACAGCCACCACCATATTTTAAAATCTTACTTGAAAATACTTTCTTAGGCCATCTAGTGAATGGTATTTTCAGACTTTTATTTAAAGGTCATTTGAAATCTCTTCATTATAAGTAAAACAGATATGGCAAAACACAGGAGGTAATTTTGAGACAAATTTTCTATTTAAAAAAAACTTGAAAGCTACAACCTCAAAGACTAGCTTTGGATAGTTTATAAAAAGAAGAATACATTTGAACATTAGACTTTGGGAAAAGGATTAGTAATTTGCATTAATGTTTGTCTAATTTAATTTAAATGTTCTTCAGAACCAAGTACACATGTGCCAAGAAGGGCCATTAATGAGCCCAACATGCAGAGATCCATACAAGAGCAGCCAACAATGTTGACTGAAACTAAACTTGAAAATCCAGGGCACTAATGCGCAATATCAAGCAATAAAACAGCATTTCTGTGGTGATATTTAATTTAAAAAGAAGAAAGAGGCAGGGGAAGATCAGGCACTGTCTGTTTCTGAGGATCAGCCATTCTGCATTTCAAAGCGTCGATCCCTGCAATATCCAGGTTACTGTGCTAGAATCTCGACTATTATATAGCACTTGTAAGAGAGGGAGGGCAAAGATGTGTTTACTCAGTGATTAGGGCCTTAGAATAAGCCTCTAGCTCCTAGAGAGACAGCTCACCACTTATTCATTTGGACCAATTCACAAAGCCTAGAAAGATTAAACATCCATGCTGAGAAGACAAGCAAATGCAGACGGTGAAAAAGAAATAAAAATTCTTTAAAAACTCTGAGATGACTTCATTATTTTTTCCACAAGGAAACTTTAGGAAAGTGTTTAGTTAGAGAAAAACCCATATTGACCTCTCTCTAAACCCTTAATCTTTCCTTTGTGGTGGCACTGCTTTGTGGTAAGCGGATGGCTTTGCTCTCCTCTTTTCACGGGGAGCGGGTAGAAAAAAAGGCTCTTGAGAAACACTTTTAGTTCCAAAGAAACAACCCCATGAAACTGTTAAATATGAGATTCCATACAACTGAATGTTTCAAAATATGTACAGTTTTAGGTTCAAAGATTTAGGGACAAATTTTAGTAAACAAAACAGGCACATGCACAAAAGATGTTTACACTGAGCTACTTTACAAGTGAATGCAATTTGTGTTACATCAGTAAACCTTGTCAGGCAAAGACAAAACTCCATCATATATAAAGATTGTACTCATGTATGATAATGTGCCCAAAAAGCTAAGGTTGGGCACAGGCACAGTGCTAGGACAAATGAAAGGTGGGAGCAGGAGGAACAGAGCACTGAAACATTGTTTTGAAAAATCTCAATAGAAGGTATTTTGTTCTTGGAAAATGTGTTATTGCAAAAGGCTTGGAATTGATTTTCGGAAGGGGAGGGAGGCTTTTCTTTTTAACTCATGGTAATACATATTTGTAAGGATATTTTTGTTGATTTTTGAAAGAAAAAAAAAAAGACTAAATTCTAGGATTTTAAGATGACTAATAGGGAATTTGTTAGTCAATACAAATAAAATGAGCTTACTAAAATGTTGAACAGTCCTGACTTCTGGGAAAGAAGCCTATTAATGCAGCACTAGTCTGCTCTGTGTTGGGTTTCTCATAGGGACTTGTGGGTTACATACAAAGCATGATTTTTTTCCCATGATGAAAAGTTATTGTTAGTCCTCAGGTGTGGCATACTGAAAAGGTTTTATATACAAAATATCTGATGCACTTTAAGAGTTAAGCCATCAAAAGATCTATTTTTCAGCAATACTGCCATAAGGGTCAGCAAAACCAGTTTCCTCCAGGTTATATGTAGTAAAATAGCAGACATATCTGCACATCTTTGAGCCTTCAAAGTGTACAGATGATTCACCTACATAAGGTGATCTTGGAGATCACACGATCAGCTTTCTTGGGCAACACTACTTTATCAAATGCCAGTTTTTTACCTAAGCAAAATGCAAAACTTCTGCAACACCAAGGCAATACACCTTAGAATGCATTCTACTTTGAGAAAGGATCAAAGCAGGAATAAGGCAGATTTATTTATGCGAGGTCTTGTCTCTGTATTACACAAAACAGAACAGAACCTGCTGAAGCCAGCTTTTAGTGCTATAAAGACAATCAGAGCTAAACTGTACCCGTACGTGTTCCTACTGAGATGATCCCTCTAGTCTATTGATCTTATCTTTTGCATTATACATGGCATAGGACATTCCTAAATAAGTTCCAAATTTAATTTTCTATCTTTCAGTAAAACCATCAGTAAAGAAAAACACACATTAAACTGGGAAAGCTGTTCAAATGGCTAACCACTCTCCCAGATAAAGATGTGTTTTATTTCAGGCCTGATTTAGTCTACTTCCACGTTCCAATTATTTAATCCTACCATACTGTTCTGTTTCAATCAATTAAACTCGTAGTGATAGCTTACATAATGCGAAGAATAAGCAGTAATTAAAAACAAATTTAAATACAAACTACAAATCATAAACTTTGAAAGAGGAGAAAATATAAAGTGTGGCAGACAATTTCAATAAAGTTGAATATCAAGCACAGAGAGTGTTGAAGAGATACCCATTCTCAGCACTGACCTTTCTGATAGGAACAATGAAGCAGAATAAAGGGTGTGCAGGCACGCAGTGAGATTACAAAGCTGGTATGCTGTAGCAAAAATTTCAAAATGGTAATTATCCACAAGTTCAGAATTAACTTAAGGATGAAAGGATAGAACTGGTAACAAATGCATCAGGCTAGACTGGAAAGTATGAATGAATTCAAGGCGCAGAGGCTGGTGCTTCCCTAGCATAGACAACCTCAGGAGGGGCTAATTCAAGGGACCTAATTAGCTGAAATAATGAGAGACATCTTTCTGAATACCACAAATAAAAATTATACTGCAGAAAACTGTACGAAGGAATAGTCAAGCTAAAACCAAAATAAAATAGAAGAAGAAAAAAAAAGAAAGGAAAAAAAGGTTTTATTTGAACATGCCAAATCACAGAATGAGCATACTTTCTTCTAGGTATTCAGGAAATTAAGTACTCATATCTGAGAGGAATGGTTCTGCCACTAAATTGAACCTAGAAGACAGAATTCAAAAAGAAGAAAAACACGCTTCATTTTCAGTATGCAGGAGTATATATTGAGGTGACAATACCTATCTGTGCTAAGAGAGATGTTTCACATATTTATTAAAAGTCAGCGGACAGAAAGGTTGAGAGAGGAGCAGGAGGTGATCTGACAGAGGTATATAAAGATAAGAGCTATTGAAAAGGCAAAGCAGATGTATTTATCCTCTCTCAAAAGAGTAGCAACCACCTATAAAATGAAAAAGTAAACAAAATTAAATATAAAAAAATACTTCAGTGTTACCCAAGTAAATAGGTTAGTGAGATTCAACGAGATCAAGATCCTGTATTAATAAGAACACCACTGTAAGTTAAGATAAAACTCCTGATGCTTTAGAACACAACACACCCATAAGCTGCTTTCACTTGTAAAAAAAAAAAAAAAAACCTCCTGAAAACATCTTGTTTGAAATTATCCGTTATAAATCTCATCTCAGGCTTCTCTTCTAGCTTTTTTTATGGTGATATAACTACTTCAGCAAGAGTAAGCTTGTATTTCATAAATTAACATGACTGAGAAATGTTTCTTCCAAATGGGCACAAGAAGTAGAGAAAAAAATTCACAAAATAACTCGTTAGTCTAATAAAGCTTTGTCTCTCTTCCTGGCCCAGTTAAAAATAATAATAATGAAAATATTTTTTGTGCTATTGTACAAAATAAGCCTTACAACTATCAGAGTGCAGGAGGTTACTGGGGATTTCATTATCAGGGACCAAGGAGATCAGTTGGTAAAGGGAAAGCTCTGTATCTTGGCTTACCTATATCTGCATTTTTGTGTCAAAGGTGCATACAAGTTTTAAAATAAAGCTACGTTTGACCTTACATCATCTCTCCTGTCTAGAACAAGCTCTATCTTGGCATTAGACACTGTCAAACAAAAGAGATCCCCATCACATGAGTTACTCTTAACTCAGATGACTCAAAAAGAAGAGTTACGGTAATGAACGCTAAACAACAACACAGGTAACAGAAAACATCTGAATTTTTTTTTTTTTTTTTTTACAAACTCTTTCAAAATTACCATTTTCTTATGCAGCTACAAATCAACATTCTTTCAAACTCCTGAAAATAAGATACATTAAAATTTAGCAGAAAAAAAAAAATCTATTTCTTGTGAAAGAATTTTAACATGGTCTGTGTTTAAAAATACATGCTCTGACATAAACTGATTTTCTTAAAATAACTCAAACTGAAATGTTTCCCCAAAAAAAGCCTTCCAGTTCACATCTAATGTGGTGATCTGGAGGGAAAAAGTATCCACAACGCACATTAAGAACCTGCTGATGGCTGTTTAACTGCACCTCAACTGCAGAATGCACCTTCTGGACAGCATGGAGATTTTGTCACGAAAAGGCTGAGATCTCTGAGCACTCAAGCTGCCAAGTGCTCTCAAATTAAATCAGTTTGAAGCGGTTTTCATTAAGATGGATTGAGTGTGGCATCGTGAGAAACACTCTATCAAATGTAGTGTTTTACTTAGTGATTAAGTATATACCAGTTGATGAAGCTACCCAAATCCTTCGTAATCCCACCACTCCAATAAACATTTAATGAGTATATAAGTTCAAAAAGCCTAGCAGAGGATTTAAACGTTCAATCTTGTTTTTATTTACTCTTGGAACTCAATTTCTCACTTCAAGTGAAGAATGTTGGTGTCTGAAGCTCATCTGTTGCCCTGGTAAAATTAAGTGCCCTCCATAGTATAAACTGGAAGACAAGACATTCAGGTTGCTGTTTCTCTTCAGCTTTTTTTCTGATATTGACATAAATATTCCATTACAAAAGGCAATTGTAAAAATATAAAATAAGGTATGCCCCTTTCCTCAAATAAGAACTCCACAAGGCAGTACTGAAAATACCTCTTGTAACAGGAAAAACTCAGTAAAACTAAATGGTGTTTATTCCTTCTCATATCTTTGCTTAAAATCAGAATCAAAACAACGACATTTCACAGGGTTGAGGGGGAAAGGGGTTGAAGGATTCTAAAAATTCAGGCAATATTTGCAAAAAACATTTTGAGAAAACAATACTTTACTAACTGCTTTACTTTATTCTGATGAGTATCTAGTCCAAGTACATAAAAATATATTAGAAATAAGAGTAAGACATGAATTTCAGATGTGCCATGTAAGTAGTATATCAAGTACTTCGTACTTAAATAACTGCACTGCATTAATATCAGATTTGTAGGTACAAAATATTATGAAAGCTCCTAATGAGTTACACATTTAATTAAATATAAATTAATACTTTGCCACTGAATTATTCTGCGTACATTTATGTTCTGAATTTCAGACACAGACATGAAAGTATTCACTAAATTTAGAGTGTGAGAAAATGGTGCCCACAACATGCCAAGTCAGTGTTAATTTAAGCTACACAAGGCATGCTTATCGTAACCTCCCCTAACACAACATAGCTGCTCCTTCCAATATGAATAACCTCAGGAAGCCCAAACATTCTTCATTTTAAAATTAAATATCTATCAAGACGACAAAAAATAAATTGAAACAGCATAACCTTCATGTTTGTGTTTTAGCTTTATCTGTGATTGATTACGCAGGGCTTTGGGTTTCTCCTTAGCGAATTCAAATCACCAAAACTTAAATAAACTGTTCCCATTCTAATTTTGTTGAAATACTGATTTTACAAGTGTGCATAGAATAACAGAAACCTGAGACGCCTGGTTGGATGGACAGAAAACTTAAATAACCAATCCTGAGCAATGGAATTCACTTGGCAGATAAAGGCTGTACAAAAGAAAAAAGAAAGAAAGGAGTGTATCTCAAAAAAACCTTTCACTTTAAATTTACAATTTCATTAGCTGTCCTTCAAAGGAGTTACCAATGTGCTACGTTGAACTTGGCAAACAAAAGATTCCCAGCCAGTGTTACGTGAGGACACAGAAAGGAAATGGAGGAGAATTAGAAAAGAGAGAGAAACCCCTACACGCACAGTAACCCATCACCACGATCACTGAAGGACTCCAATAGAAATACAGCCCGAATAATTACATTTGCAAACAATATAAATAAGACATTCCAAAAGAGTTTACCTTCTTAAAATAAAGATAAAACATCTGCAGTGATCTCCATTTTCCTTCTAAATTAAATCAAGTAACTTTAACACACACTTACATCTCTAGCTTTCCCATAGAAGGCTTCTTGAAAAGCAGCCTCTAATGATCCAATAAAATAAACAGGATGGCAATCACCGTATCTGTTTGAGACAGAATTTTCCATTAATAAAAGTTATGACAATAATTTCAACATTCTGTCTCTTCTCATATTCCATAAATATAATGCACTGGCTAAACTGTTAGAAGGATGTAATACTACACTTCTAAACATTTCCCCTCTCTCTTTTATAGGCCATCTGCCCACCAGCACTCAAAAGCTTCAAATAACTAAGTGCTGCCCTACAAATACAGGAATTTTCTGCTTATATACACAGATACCCAAAGTTCCATACATTTCTTCAGTGATAACTTAATTCATTATATTCTTAAAGGCCAATTGAAGTCTATTCTTTAAGTACACATTCATTCATCTCATTTATATAAAACAACTTTTTATCACATATGAGTCAAAACAGAAGGCATGTAAACTTCACATTAGTTTGTAGAATGTTATGTTGCAACTTCTAATTTTTTTTTAAGTTAAATATGGTAATTGTTTAACAATTCAAGATTTAGCGATATGAAGTTTTTTTTTTAAGAAAGAAGCTTTTTCTTATTAAAAACAATGATTTACACAGCCATTTCATTAACGACAAAACTACAGCAACTCTGTAGATACTCTTCATTACTAATCAGCTTTAGTCTTTTTGTTTTTGCATATTAAATTAGAATGCATAATCAGATTCTTTATCATCCTTCTGCACATCTACATAATTAACTAATTATATTAATTGATGGCAAATTAAATAAGGCAAGAATCTGTCACTCTAACTTAGACCAAGAAATAGCCTATTTCGGAAACAGTTCAAAGTTAAGCTTAAATTAAATTAGATATGCATGCTCAAATGTCTTTGATTATGTAAGAAAATATCTACATATGGTTTATTTTTATTTTCATTATTTAAAAAATTTTAGTTCCTTTGTAACAAGAATTAGGCTGTTATAAGGTTAGGTTTACCTTGAAGAAAACTCTGCTGTAAATTGTAATAAGGCATCTCCTTCATTTTCAGCATTTTCTGGCACTTAAAAAAAAAAAAAAGATTAAAAGGATTGAATGCAACCTTATGGAAACAGACTTTAATATGCCATACTCACTTTGCTTCATGGATTTTTTATGTTGACAGCTTACTGAAGTGGTTACTGAGAGACCACATAAATTTCACAAAAGAGTAAAAACCTTTGGAAAGACATGGAATTTCCAGACACTCTCATGAATATATGCAGCCTTTCCAAACAGTAAAATCCTCAGGTCCACGGTAATGTGATATATCACTTGTTCAGAGTTAACATTCTGGACTTACTTTAATACATTAAAATGAAAGGACTGACTTGAAAGCCTTGACTCATGGCATTTCTAGCGACTTTCTTCTTTTTTTAACAAAGAACTTTCTAAGGATAATGTTAAAAAGTTTCACATGTTACTGCAGTGTCAAAAATTTGCTATCAAAAGCATTCAAGGTAATAACACCAATGGAGGCCTAAAAAAATCAAGTATATGCAGAATAGTGTACAGGAAGTAGGTAACTGTTCCTGCTCAATCCTAGTCATAAACTAAGGACAAATAATCACTGAAAAACCTATTAAATGTATTCAGGCAAAAATATTTATCCCCATAAGATGCCAAAACTAAAATCTGCAGAATGTTCAAAAGAGTTCAATCTAAGTCTCTGCAGGTACATTTGGTCACCATTTCTCAGAATTAAACCATCATCCTTCAGCTACAAGCCAAATTAACGAGTTTAAGAAGAAACTTCTTCCACGAGAAGATGTGTTCATTGCTGCCAATTACATTTCCAGTGTTTTCATTTAACACATCCAACAGACATGAGACTCGCACAATTCTAATGGCCCTGTTGAAAAAACATTTCCCGTTTCTTACTGTGCAGACCCACGACACCTCTCTGCATTCACTAGTGCTGTACAATTACCAGTTAATCAGCAATTAACTTTCAACTCTTACTCATTGGTGACTTCCTCAAGGCAGATGATGCTACCCCAAACATTTCTCCATCATCAACTCCAAATTCTGTAGCATCTTCAAAGTCATCTCCATCACTGTCACTAACCATATGAACATCAGTGCACTGCTGTTTAGAAACAAAAATCAAAATCCACCATCAATGTCTATTACAGACATCATCTTCAGTGAAATTCAATGTGAATACTGAAAAATACTTCCATGTTTCTATGAAACACTTGATATGCTGCATTTTATTTTGCTATTTTATACAACATTATCAGACTGCTTTTTATAAATAAGATTTAATTTTCACCAGAAGTATGGCTGACAGAGCATTATGTGAGAAAACACTTTATTCTAACTAAGGAGTTGGAATGTATATAAAATGGTGAGAAGAGTTGAGTCTATTTTATCTCAGGTTTGTTTTTTTTTTCCCCCCATCTAAAGGTACTTCAGGTGGTTTAACTGAGCAAGTAAGAGTGAGAAAGAGACACTAAATCAACCACTAACTTCTCATATTCAGACACAATCTATTTCAGCTCTACTTTCTTCCTAAAGTGTACTTGTAAGTGAAGATGTTCTTACCTCCTCTGACTGTTCCCTTGTTTGTACAGGTGAAGATCTCCTTCCAACTGTAAGCCGATGGCAAGGAAAATTCACTCCTGATACTGCTAGAGTCATCTACAAAAAAAAGCAACAGTTATTAGAGCTACAGACTCAACAGAGAGCTGTTTTTTGTGTGTGTGTGGTGGCTTTTTATTTGTTTGTTTGTTAAGGCTGCATAACAACATTCAAAAAAACAACTATTATTGTTCAGAGATTGTGAACATACTGCAGTATTTCTGCTAGGTGTGGAGCGCTAAGATTTGTTTTCACTTGCAGATGAAGCTGATAAATAAATCTTCAGGATTTGCAGGGTTTTGTTGCTGTTCTTACATCAGCTATATAAAATCTTGAGGAACAGCCGTGTGGGCAGCAGGTGAAGGTGCTTACAGGGAAAAGGACAGTTAACAGTAACTACTTGCATACTTTATAACAAATCAGTTTTAAAGTTATGTATGCATAAAGATTCAAAACAAACTAAATGAAACTGCAGATTCAAAACTGCCCTGAATTGTTCCTTTTTCCTAAGTCAGAACAGAAGTTAGAATCACTACTGGTAATTTTCTTGTTTTGAACTGTACAAGGACAGTATTTGTCAAACCTGAAACAATGACAGGCACTGGTACAATGAAATGAAAACAGATCATCTAGGAAAAGAAATCAATTTGATTAACTGGGGAAAAAAAACAAACAAGCAAACAACAAAGCCAGGTTTCTCATATAAAGGACAGACACAAAACCAGTAACAGTTGTGAAACTGCATCAGCGTAGATGCAGTAGGTGTCCATTAATGCCAGTAGAAACAGCATTTTAGCCTGCTGTTGATAGGCACTGGACACAGCCTGGTGCCCTTTTTTGGAAAGCCCATCAGCCCTCTCGCTGTGGGTCTGATGACCAGAGAGAATTCTCAGGAGCACCTAAGCCCCATCTTGATAACACGTAGGGTAAACTTTCAATGCAAATAGCCCTTAAGTTAATATGGCTAATTCATTTTGGCAACAAATCCTATTTTTTGTAGAATCTGAACCTGACAAAATATTTGATTCTGTACAAGTCTCAGTTCTGGATGTGCCTTCAAAATACTGCTTCTAGCTAATGGGTCCTTCAGGAAAAAAAGCACCTAAAAAAAGCACAGAAAAAGATTTTCTAGATCCACTCAAAATTACTCTATTTCAGAGGGGCAGAGGACGGGTGACTTACGCTTTGCATTTCAGAACTACAGCACCCTCCTAATTAGACTGTAAAAACCTTAAGGTAAATTACATTTCAATCACCCTTAAGAAAAACCCAAGAACAAATCATAAGCCTTAGACTTCATTTACTGCCACGAGCACTGGAGATACCCCATTTATTTTTATACATAATTCAGAATGACTTTATCACTTGTCCGCTAGAACTCCCAAAGATTTAATTTGCGGCAGGCTGATTAAGCAGGCTGGTTACCAAATGAACGTTAACCTGTCTGAACTAGCCTACTATCATACTCTCACAGCAAGGTTAAACAGAAGTTTAGCTGCATAAAAAGCCAAGCTATCATCTTAAAGGAAGTGAGTAATAGTATTTCAGAGCAAGTGAAATATTAAAGACGACATACAGGTCAAGTCCAATTACTCATGAAACTCCTGAGACAGGAGCATAAGAACTGTATTCTCTGCAATTAAACCCACCAGTTTAATTAGTATTTTTAAAAGTTTTCAATGATAAACAAAAGCTGACTGCTATGAAACTTGAAACTTTGCCCTATAGTTCCCACACCACACGAAATATTGGTAAGTCACACACACGTGCACTAACCACATACCGTTCCCTATCTCAGGGTGTCAAATACTCTGCCAGATGCCTGGAAAGGCTCCTGGTATCTTTTACATACACATTAAAGAAAGAATGGTAAGATCAAGCAAGCAGTTATTGTGCTGCTTCATCATTGGCCCAATAGCAGGGTGTTGCAATTCTAATTTGCAACCCAATATTATAGTGTCAAAGCATCGCTCAAAAACGAGCTAACAGCAGAAGGGGTCCAACATCAGAGCACATTTCATCCTACTCCCCAGACAGTTGCTGGAATGTTGTTATTTTTTTGTGTGTGTGTGAGAAATCACCCTCTCCTTCTGACTTTTTTTTAGAAGTTTTTGCAAGGCAAGGGCTAGGACAAACAGAAGCTCTGTCTTTCATTTCATCTGCCAGCAGGAACATTTCTCCAGAACTGAGTTATCTTTATTCCAAGATAAAGGAGACACTTCTCTCTCAAAAGAAGACTCCTGCACCAGAAAGTTTAATCTTTATTTTGGAAATTATAAAAACATCAATATTAAGCAAAAGATTACTTTTCAGGCAGCTAAGTCCTCTGCCATGGATAGTAAACCTCAAATATGTTGAATGTCTGCCAACTGGGAGCCCCAGCTGGGGTGTTCCAGGGGCTACAAATGCTCGTGTGTCAAGCTGCTCTTGGAGGGCCTTCTCTTTCTTCACACAGCATCTGCTTACTCCCAAACAGGACTACAGCACACTAGACACACTAGCTGCTGTGTCACAGCAGTTCCCACATGAATGGCCATAACCTTCTAACAATCCCCTAACTAAAAATGCTGCTTTGTGGCCTCAGTGCCTGATTACCCAAATTCTCAACCCAGGAACTCATCTGTACAAAAAGTCAAAAATTATTTTTCCATGTGAAAACTACCTTCATGAAAGTAGCTTGACTTGGAGGGCTTTCATGAGCACGTGAACAGACAGTGGAAGATAGAGGACTTAGAAAAGAATTATGAAATAAACAAAACATTAAAGGAAAAATAAATACTGCTGTTCAGTTTCTCCAGGCACTACTCACACACACACAGGCAAAGATTAATTGCCAGCATTAATAACTGGGAAATAAAGTCAAGAAACATATTTTCTGACCTGAAGACAAAGAACTCTTTGCCAAGAATCTTCCAGATCAATCTAGAAATACTTGTCAAGTGCAGAGAAAGACCAGGTACTTTAAAACTGTGGGTTATACTTCCTTGATAGAAAGTATTTTCTTTTCTTTCCACTTTCCAGAGTGCTGCCTTTACATGCTCAGAAAAGAATTGCAAGTTTGTAATCTTATATGCTTGCAATCTTCTAAAAAGAGCTTGCTGGCACAACTGAATTCCCACCCTTGCAGACTTCTGAAATGACAAAAGAAGGCACCAACTGAGATCCTTGTTCCAGAGCAGGGTTATTCCACCAAGGCATCTGTGGTCCAAGGAAGATAAGCAGTAGCACAAATGTGAAGCAGTGACACCAGCAGAGCACTACAGCTGCAGGCACCTGCTTCTCATTGGCAAACTTCGGTGGCTTACTACACTCTTGCATACTGAATCTGCTAAGCTTGCAAGTAAGCTGATGATTTTTAGCTAGTGAAGACCAGAGAATTGCTGATACAAATACTATAAGGACTGTTAACACATAAGGAAAGTAGTTGGACTTGGTAAATTTGCTCTTCCTCAAATCCAGCCACACCTTGATGGAGGAAAACAACATTTCAGACGGATTTCTAACTGCAACCACATCTAATGAAGAAAGGAAGGTCTGGGAACATCGCTAGACACATCCAAAGTGTCAGCTCAAACAGGAACTTCTTTCTCATCTTCATTCCTCACAGAACTTTAGAAAAGAAATTATGGCAGGAAAACAGGCAAGCTCCTCAAGCACATCAGTCATAACTGTTAGGCCTGTGATTATCTTCTCAGTGCTCATCACTGCAAAACATGCCATCTCCAGAGGGACAACATGGGAAAAGACCTGCCACATATATCCAAGAGTGTCAGGGCCTTCAGCAGAACAACTCCAGGTAACTCTAAAGCAAACCACACAAATCCCCCATCGCTGTCACCAACAGCTGCTCCAGACTGCATGGGTAGTGCCCAGGTAAGGCAACAAGGAAAAACATTCCACCTTGCAGACGATGAGTTCTGCAGATATGTAATGGATGTGCTTTGGAATGAATTGAGAGGTGGGAGTGTTGGAAGGATGACAGTGACTGAGGGATCCCTTGTCTCCACAGAGATACAATATAGCTCTGGGAACCCACTGGAAACAAGCAAGAGCAAGCAATAATGTTTAAGGGAAGAACGAATATCGATTTACTTTCTGTTCTTTGTTAGGTACTTGATTGCTACATCAGCTTTCTGAGTTTGTGGACTGTGTGTGTTTTGCTGGATTTTTAATAAAATATTTAAAGATCATAAAGAAGAAATATTATTTCTGTATTATATGACTACCAACTGCTGTGAATCAGTCAAATTATTCAATTAGCTATAATTCATATGCAGAATTATTTCTAGCTGCATACAATCTGCTTCAACAAGCAACTAAATAGGGGAATTTTAAAAGTATGGTTTCCTCCTGGGGTGAAGGAAAATAATCCCTGTTTTTGGCCTTTAATACTCAGAGATAAGGAAGGCAAACAAAATGCTGGTGTACAAAAAAAGCGTGTTTTCCAATACTTGAGTCTCCTTCATAAATCTCCCTTAAAAAAAAAAAAAAAAAAAAAAAAAAACCTAATTCCCAGGCCTACTTAAGGTCAGCTTGTAGTATATTAGGGAAAAGGAATTAAAGTCTTAAAAACCTGCCATTCAGTTCTAGCATCCTGAAGAACAGCATGGTAAACTGCAGTTCTGGCCTTCCAGCTACTCTTGCTAGCACAGTTGGATGAAAGAAGGCACAGAAAGAAACATTTCCAAAGATGTAACTCCACGCGTAATTGCCAAGAAGGCACATGGTTTTTAACACATTCTTTCAGACTACGATGTGAATAGGTAGAATTAAAACTCACATATATTGAAAAAGGATGGGGGCAGATGTGTTTTTTTAGCACAAAAAGTACATAATTCACTCTTTTGGTTTTTATAACCTAAAGGCATGAAGGTTCCCAAGCCTTTTAGGCTAGCATCTCCAATTTTTTTGCTGTACCTGTCACAAAGAACTGAAGACGATGAAGCATTCCATCCAGGTGGAACCTTTCCTTCATGCCCTTCTGTAATAACGCAGTATCTTAAAAGATCTACGTCCAAACAACTCAGAATTTCACCCCATGCTCTCAATACTGATTCTTTTGAAAACTGGAAATGCCTATTTTCCCCTTGCTGTGCAAGAGGAAAATCAGGTCCACATAATATCTGTTTGTGGTGCAACTAGATCTGTCAGCATGTGTTGTAACATGGAGTGGTAGCTGTATAAACATCCTACCCAAGTCAGTAGCTGCAGTGGCCCTGTTATCTCAGCAACCATCTGAGGATCTTTGATGCCTTCACTTCTATCACTGTACAACCAGCGCACAGCTTAGTAAGTAAAAAATTATCTCCAGAAAAGTAAGCCATAGATGCTATTACTCACCCTGTGAACTAGAATTTTGATAGAAGTCATACAAATATCTTGAAATCCAAAAGCAGTTCTTTTGCTCTGGAAACACTAGCATTATGCAGGCAACATACGAGGAATTCTATCACAGTTACAAACGTCTAACTACTCTTGGTTATTTATTATTATTACAGTATGTACCAACTCTGCAATCTAACAGCCATTTGTGGTCACTAGTAACTGCTTTGGTCATAACTAGCTTGTTAATATTAGCTACTCATGCTTTTGTGTTAGAAACAAATATATTAACAACTATGGAAATGATATCCTAAAGGAATATTTATAAATCAAGAGGTCACCATCTGATAAGAGCTCTTGTTAGAAGCTGCTTATCAGACTTCAGAACCTATGTGGGTATTTATAATATATATACGTCACATAAGACATTCTTAATCCAAAGTGAAAGAATGCACTATTGCCTACACTAAAACCTAATCCTGATTCAAATACTCCATGTGACAGCATTTTCCCTGTGCTCATCTGAGGTGCTTAGTTTTTTTAGCTACTGGTTTACTCAGTGATATATAGCTAATGTATAAAGAAACAAACACGAACAAGTACATTTCATAACATGCCATGCTCAATTATTCAAAATAACCTGAGACAGAGTTGCTCACAGCAAAACAGTCAATGACTGGCAGGAATCTCTACTGTGAACATTTCACTTCCCTATAATTTAATTCTTCTTCTCATCAGAGTAATTACTATAATGCCTTTTCCCTCTCATCGGGTAACAGTAGGGGTAAGGACTGAGGGAGAAACTTTGTTAAGGATTCCAGTT
The DNA here is from genome assembly GCF_905368555.1 of Meleagris gallopavo. Lineage (NCBI taxonomy): Eukaryota > Metazoa > Chordata > Aves > Galliformes > Phasianidae > Meleagris > Meleagris gallopavo. The sequence goes on from NC_139413.1 coordinate 23,313,096, forward strand.
TTCATATTATACTTACTATTCTGTTATCTCGCAAGATATACACATAGATTTTTTTTAACAGCATAAGGTAATTCCCCAAGTATGGTAAATGTCAGCGGTGGTACATTTTCTTCCACATTTTCTTGAAGCTAGGCAAAAAAAGCCTGGCCATTTTTCAAAACAACTGTATGAACAAGAAGTTTAAGAAGGAACACTAATTACCTTGCTGGTTTTCCTATTACACTTTATACAGGTATGTTACCACTATCTGAGTTTGGATTCTAAGCACACTAAGGATCAAAGTGTACAAAGAGCAGTCAGTTAATAAAAATGACAAAACAATTCATCAGCTTTCGATTTTCTTGACTGCTGTTAAGACGCTTTTCTTGTCCTTCCAGCCAGGGCAGGCAAAACTGTAGTAAGTGAGAAATTCTCTTACTTCTTGGTCTACATAGACATTTCATGTTGGATATCTGCAAGGCATATTTATCATTGACAATCCCTTCTTCATGGGCAGATCTCAGAAGATTTCAAATTCATTTCTCACAGCCAAACAAGATGTCACCTACCTCTCCTTACCAGATAAATTACATTCCTTGTTCAAAAAGATTACCATGCTAACTGCACAGAAAAGAAAATCAGGAGAAGACATCTTTTCAGCAGGGCTAGATCAAGGCAGGGATTTATGTTATGCCTCAGACCTCAGCTCTATAAGTCTGAATCTGGAGGTGACCTAGGAAATTGCAGACCTAGTTTAACTCCGCAGAAAGCCACAGGAACAAATAATAAAATTTGCTAGGAAAATAAGCACCACTGGAGCAACTTTGGGCTGCTTCACAAATGAGGTTGCTGCTCCAAGAACACTAGCTTTTGTCACTTTTCTTTTGTAATCATTTTTGAGATTAAAGAAAGTGAGAATTTGAAGTACAGGCAATACCTACAGCAAGGAATCCCTGCCAGTGAAAGGGAGGTAGTATTTAATGTGGCATACTGGAAAATCAACATGAGAAAGGGAGGGAGGACAGACGGAGTAAATGAATGATGGCAGAAATTGTGCTTCCGCACTTGAAATGTATGAACTGAAGTTTTACATTACACTAACAGTTGAAGAAAATAATGGTTTCTAAATATAGCCAACACAACCCCTGAATACAAATACTGAAGGCAGGAAAAAACAGTGTGGCAACTCTTTGGCAGTTTCTTGGCTTTCTCCAGAGAGTATTGCAAGGCTCCATGGTCATTCCTAGGTAGAGATTCAAACAGGAAGTGAAACCAAACTACTGTGGAAGGAGCTGGGGGATTCACAACTCACGTTATTTCTAAAACTACTCAGATTCCTATTGTTTCAAAATAAATGATGCCATGATATGACAGATCCTTCACATTAGGTTGTTACTGCTATGGATCTAGATCTCTAAGCGTTATTAACCAAGTATTATAAGAAACACAAGGGCAGCCTGAGCTCAATCACTGAATTCCTTGGGAATAAACAGGTGTTCAATGCTTCCAAACCCACTACTTACCACTGTTCAATCATGCATTAAATAAGCTATCTTGTTTTCAGTAGACAATCTCAAAATCAAATGGATATGTGATCTAAGAATTCATACATACTCATGCTTAAAAATGATGTTTAAAACTTCAAGTGATTAAAGGATTCCTGTGAATTAAAGACAAGTTCTTTTCTCAAAGCTAGTAAGTATTCTTTCATTAGGAGCAGATGGTAAAAGTACTTCTGTACATACTGAAATACACTGTACACATGAAACAAGTGTTTTCACACCAGTGAGCAAGTATTCTTCTTTAAAATGAAGTTACATTAAATTTTTAAAAAGTCTATCAAATTGTTGTGGGTTTTTTGTTGTTATTGTTGTGCTTAGTTTTAATTTACAGAAACAAGGGCTATTTGTACTTGGAAATTAATTATGAGGCTCAGAGATTTACTGCACAGAACTGAAGAGAGCCTTTCAGTCTATACTAGGCAACAAGACTTTGCTTTTCAGTTTAGTAGATACCAACAAAAACTTTCACCAGGTAAGCTCTTATCCCTATATGAACAAGTGGATGAAATTCTAGGTTAGCCACTTCCTCTTTTGACATCAGATAGCACAAGCTAGGAAAAACAGTCAAGTTTGCTCTAGGTTTGCTTATTAACTATTGTACAAATACTAAAATAAACAGAAATGTTTAAAAATTTGACAGCTTTCTCTGCAAAATAACTTCATTTTCATTACGTATCTTCAATTAACAAAAAATCTTGACAGGTATTGAACGTTTCATTTTAAACACTAACTGGATGAAAAAAAATCTCAAGGGTGGAGTGTGTTCAGGTTATAAATCAGCAACGCTTATTTTAACTCCTCACAAAGTGTTGCTGAGATAATTACTGCTGACAGCTTTATTCAAGGTTCATTTCACTTTTTCTACTATTTTTCCCCAGTTAGGAGTTCAGTGGGGCCCATGGGAAGATCCACCCCTCACACCTGTTAGGTTTCTTCATGTTACGGAGGCCAGTTTGGACATGTCACTTCCAATTAGCATTGTACCAGCGCGCTGTGACAATTACTTATTGCAGGTTTAACTTTTTTTTTTTTAAAAAACGTTTCTAATCCAGCCACAAGAACAGTGACAGAGTACGTAATTTAAACCTGTCCATACAGGTTGTAGGTAACTCATTCCAAGGATTTCAGTGATGCTTCCATGGTAGATACTTCAACTCTAATGAAGACTAAAATCACAAAGGAATGCTACAGAGTTGAAACCCAACTCTAGGGCTACCCAAAAGGTTAAAAAGAGCCCAAAAGTTAAAAATGAACAGAACTGAAAAATGTCCCAAGTAGTAATAAATTCAAAACATTTGACAAATTCTTTAAATGAGGACTAAGAGATTTCTAAGCTTAATTTTCCAAAAACATTGTGATGTTTATTCCAAAGGGCTTCATACTAAAAGCAGGTAACTTCTTCCTTCTATCACAGCACAAAGTCTCAGCGCAGGGAGAATCTTTATGACTCGTGCTGAAGGCAGCAGAACCATAAATATGCTGTGGGATCAACTCGTGGACACTCAGCACAGCAGGTGGGAACAAGAGGAGACATTGCAGGAGAATACACAGCACAAAAAGGGCAGGTAATCTATCAAGAAAGATACCAGATGAGGGACGCTGACTTCAGAGCAACGATTACAATAAAGCAAACTTCATGAAATACTATTGAGGTTTTCCATACAATCATGAGAAAAAATTGCACCTCCTTCTCTGTGAGCACCCAGCTCTGTGCGCTGGTTGAACACACATGCCAATTCTTGCTCCGTTTAATCATCAGTCGTATGACTGGGGCGTTTATCACTGTCCTTTGCCAGCCAAATGAAAGAGAAAACGATCCCTGGTTTTGATTGTTTCTCGTTTCATTAAGCCTAGTTAGGCAAGTTAGCAATTAAAGCAGAAGGACAGATACTGTAGTACTTCATGTGGGTTCAAACCACAAAGATATTTAAAGGAAATGAAAGGGAAATAATATTAGAATCTGTTGTTAGAAGTAAATAGGAAAGAGATATATCTGGGAGACTGAAATAAATACCCATGATCACTTTCAGAGCTCATTCTTGTTCTCAGAAAAAAACTGTAAATATTAAAAAGGTTGAAAAATCCGCCAAGCCATTTGCAGCTATTTGAAACACAGGGTAACAGAATTAAATAAACGCTGAAAGACCTGGAACACAGTTAAGTATGGACCATGAGGCTAATTGTGGATCTTGAGTTAATTACTTTCCACTGATACGTTTTCTCAATGGTCTTTTACATCAGTTTTTTCTTCCCTCGCTCTGAACCCCAAGGCAATTCAGCATGCTAGCCTCCAAACTCTGGGTGATTCATTGTGTACTTCTGCCTTAGGATTTTTAGTTCATGCAGAGAATGCCAGGCTTTCACATCAAGTTGATGTTAATGTGCACTGACAAAGCAACAGTAAAGGAGCTTCATGTTTGTCACAACGTGCACGCTTTAATTTAGTAATTGCTTTATACTGATATGCAAATAATGACACATTTCCCAAATTTCCAGTTTCTTGGCAATGCTTTCACTAATTACTCAGCGGTTAAAACTTATGCATATAAATTAGTTAAGTGAGTTTATTAATAAGTACACCTGTGCAAATTGATCTATAAAATATATATGCCAAGGAATAAGTCGTAACTTATTGTACACTTTCAAGTATCTAAGAAACAAAAAATTAAATACTCTTACACCAAAAAAAGATCTACTAGTGTGTTCTTCATAGATAAATTGAGACTCCCAAATCTTTTTAAAACTAGAGATTGCCTTTGTTGAAAGAAATACTGTTAGTCAAAGCATTTGCTCATGTCACGTTACCAAATGAGAAGAGAATCAAGGTAAAGAGTAAACAAATAATTAAACAAAAGAAAAAGGGATGATAATCACTCTAGTACCTGAAAATGTGGAAAAGTGTCAGCATATGCTCATCCATGAGCTTACTGACTGCAAAGCATGGTCTTTAGTATCACTGCATACTCTTACTTTTGAAACCTTCATAGTGACTCTGCAAAAATTAGTTGCACTAACTTGACATAGACGTAGACTCACAGCAAGTGCAAAAGCACTGAACAGAGCTAACTTGTCCTATAATCACAAAATGGCTCGAGTTAGAAGGGACCTTAAAGCAGGGACACCTCACACCAGACCATGCTGCCCAAAGCCCCATCCAACCTGGTCTTGAGCACTTCGCTGGATGGGGCACCCACTCTTTCTCTGGGCAGACTCTTACAGCGCCTCACCACCCTCCGAGTAAATAATTTTTCCTTAGTATCTATTCTAAATCTACCCTATTTCATTTTAAAGCAATTATCCTCTACCTTATTACTATGACCTCTAATAACAAGTCCCATCTTTCCTGCAGGTACCTGTAAGTACCAGAAGGCCGCAATAAGGTCTCCCCAGAGCTAGGCCAAACAGCCTCAATTCATTCTGCATTTCTTTTCACAGTGTAGGAGCTAACAATTAATCAAGGCATTAACATCTTCCTGCTTCACTTGTTGGCTTCTGTATTGAAACAAAATGTTTGTTAGGTTCCTGATATTTTCTTTAAGTAAAAAGGCAATTGCTGTGGAAGAGCGTATAGTGATATTGCTTATTCTAACTCTGACGACAAATTGCCTATTCAGTTGTCCAGAGGAAATACAAAATTGCTAAACAGATTTTTCATTTAAGGAAAAAATTTTGTAATGTAATAGTAATCAAAAGTATAATCCAACAATCAAGTTGATTCATTTAGATCACATTTTATACTGTCTACAGATATTCA